>NC_141213.1:0-1200000 GCF_054491065.1 Syngnathus leptorhynchus
CTAACCCTAACCCTAACCCTAACCCTAACCCTAACCCTAACCCTAACCCTAACCCCTAACCCTAACCCTAACCCTAACCCTAACCCTAACCCTAACCCTAACCCTAACCCTAACCCTAACCCTAACCCTAACCCTAACCCTAACCCTACCCTAACCCTAACCCTAACCCTAACCCTAACCCCTAACCCTAACCCTAACCCTAACCCTAACCCTAACCCTAACCCTAACCCTAACCCTAACCCTAACCCTAACCCTAACCCTAACCCTAACCCTAACCCTAACCCTAACCCTAACCCTAACCCTAACCCTAACCCTAACCCTAACCCTAACCCTAACCCTAACCCTAACCCTAACCCTAACCCTAACCCTAACCCTAACCCTAACCCTAACCCTAACCCTAACCCTAACCCTAACCCTAACCCTAACCCTAACCCTAACCCTAACCCTAACCCTAACCCTAACCCTAACCCTAACCCTAACCCTAACCCTAACCCTAACCCTAACCCTAACCCTAACCCTAACCCTAACCCTAACCCTAACCCTAACCCTAACCCTAACCCTAACCCTAACCCTAACCCTAACCCTAACCCTAACCCTAACCCTAACCCTAACCCTAACCCTAACCCTAACCCTAACCCTAACCCTAACCCTAACCCTAACCCTAACCCTAACCCTAACCCTAACCCTAACCCTAACCCTAACCCTAACCCTAACCCTAACCCTAACCCTAACCCTAACCCTAACCCTAACCCTAACCCTAACCCTAACCCTAACCCTAACCCTAACCCTAACCCTAACCCTAACCCTAACCCTAACCCTAACCCTAACCCTAACCCTAACCCTAACCCTAACCCTAACCCTAACCCTAACCCTAACCCTAACCCTAACCCTAACCCTAACCCTAACCCTAACCCTAACCCTAACCCTAACCCTAACCCTAACCCTAACCCTAACCCTAACCCTAACCCTAACCCTAACCCTAACCCTAACCCTAACCCTAACCCTAACCCTAACCCTAACCCTAACCCTAACCCTAACCCTAACCCTAACCCTAACCCTAACCCTAACCCTAACCCTAACCCTAACCCTAACCCTAACCCTAACCCTAACCCTAACCCTAACCCTAACCCTAACCCTAACCCTAACCCTAACCCTAACCCTAACCCTAACCCTAACCCTAACCCTAACCCTAACCCTAACCCTAACCCTAACCCTAACCCTAACCCTAACCCTAACCCTAACCCTAACCCTAACCCTAACCCTAACCCTAACCCTAACCCTAACCCTAACCCTAACCCTAACCCTAACCCTAACCCTAACCCTAACCCTAACCCTAACCCTAACCCTAACCCTAACCCTAACCCTAACCCTAACCCTAACCCTAACCCTAACCCTAACCCTAACCCTAACCCTAACCCTAACCCTAACCCTAACCCTAACCCTAACCCTAACCCTAACCCTAACCCTAACCCTAACCCTAACCCTAACCCTAACCCTAACCCTAACCCTAACCCTAACCCTAACCCTAACCCTAACCCTAACCCTAACCCTAACCCTAACCCTAACCCTAACCCTAACCCTAACCCTAACCCTAACCCTAACCCTAACCCTAACCCTAACCCTAACCCTAACCCTAACCCTAACCCTAACCCTAACCCTAACCCTAACCCTAACCCTAACCCTAACCCTAACCCTAACCCTAACCCTAACCCTAACCCTAACCCTAACCCTAACCCTAACCCTAACCCTAACCCTAACCCTAACCCTAACCCTAACCCTAACCCTAACCCTAACCCTAACCCTAACCCTAACCCTAACCCTAACCCTAACCCTAACCCTAACCCTAACCCTAACCCTAACCCTAACCCTAACCCTAACCCTAACCCTAACCCTAACCCTAACCCTAACCCTAACCCTAACCCTAACCCTAACCCTAACCCTAACCCTAACCCTAACCCTAACCCTAACCCTAACCCTAACCCTAACCCTAACCCTAACCCTAACCCTAACCCTAACCCTAACCCTAACCCTAACCCTAACCCTAACCCTAACCCTAACCCTAACCCTAACCCTAACCCTAACCCTAACCCTAACCCTAACCCTAACCCTAACCCTAACCCTAACCCTAACCCTAACCCTAACCCTAACCCTAACCCTAACCCTAACCCTAACCCTAACCCTAACCCTAACCCTAACCCTAACCCTAACCCTAACCCTAACCCTAACCCTAACCCTAACCCTAACCCTAACCCTAACCCTAACCCTAACCCTAACCCTAACCCTAACCCTAACCCTAACCCTAACCCTAACCCTAACCCTAACCCTAACCCTAACCCTAACCCTAACCCTAACCCTAACCCTAACCCTAACCCTAACCCTAACCCTAACCCTAACCCTAACCCTAACCCTAACCCTAACCCTAACCCTAACCCTAACCCTAACCCTAACCCTAACCCTAACCCTAACCCTAACCCTAACCCTAACCCTAACCCTAACCCTAACCCTAACCCTAACCCTAACCCTAACCCTAACCCTAACCCTAACCCTAACCCTAACCCTAACCCTAACCCTAACCCTAACCCTAACCCTAACCCTAACCCTAACCCTAACCCTAACCCTAACCCTAACCCTAACCCTAACCCTAACCCTAACCCTAACCCTAACCCTAACCCTAACCCTAACCCTAACCCTAACCCTAACCCTAACCCTAACCCTAACCCTAACCCTAACCCTAACCCTAACCCTAACCCTAACCCTAACCCTAACCCTAACCCTAACCCTAACCCTAACCCTAACCCTAACCCTAACCCTAACCCTAACCCTAACCCTAACCCTAACCCTAACCCTAACCCTAACCCTAACCCTAACCCTAACCCTAACCCTAACCCTAACCCTAACCCTAACCCTAACCCTAACCCTAACCCTAACCCTAACCCTAACCCTAACCCTAACCCTAACCCTAACCCTAACCCTAACCCTAACCCTAACCCTAACCCTAACCCTAACCCTAACCCTAACCCTAACCCTAACCCTAACCCTAACCCTAACCCTAACCCTAACCCTAACCCTAACCCTAACCCTAACCCTAACCCTAACCCTAACCCTAACCCTAACCCTAACCCTAACCCTAACCCTAACCCTAACCCTAACCCTAACCCTAACCCTAACCCTAACCCTAACCCTAACCCTAACCCTAACCCTAACCCTAACCCTAACCCTAACCCTAACCCTAACCCTAACCCTAACCCTAACCCTAACCCTAACCCTAACCCTAACCCTAACCCTAACCCTAACCCTAACCCTAACCCTAACCCTAACCCTAACCCTAACCCTAACCCTAACCCTAACCCTAACCCTAACCCTAACCCTAACCCTAACCCTAACCCTAACCCTAACCCTAACCCTAACCCTAACCCTAACCCTAACCCTAACCCTAACCCTAACCCTAACCCTAACCCTAACCCTAACCCTAACCCTAACCCTAACCCTAACCCTAACCCTAACCCTAACCCTAACCCTAACCCTAACCCTAACCCTAACCCTAACCCTAACCCTAACCCTAACCCTAACCCTAACCCTAACCCTAACCCTAACCCTAACCCTAACCCTAACCCTAACCCTAACCCTAACCCTAACCCTAACCCTAACCCTAACCCTAACCCTAACCCTAACCCTAACCCTAACCCTAACCCTAACCCTAACCCTAACCCTAACCCTAACCCTAACCCTAACCCTAACCCTAACCCTAACCCTAACCCTAACCCTAACCCTAACCCTAACCCTAACCCTAACCCTAACCCTAACCCTAACCCTAACCCTAACCCTAACCCTAACCCTAACCCTAACCCTAACCCTAACCCTAACCCTAACCCTAACCCTAACCCTAACCCTAACCCTAACCCTAACCCTAACCCTAACCCTAACCCTAACCCTAACCCTAACCCTAACCCTAACCCTAACCCTAACCCTAACCCTAACCCTAACCCTAACCCTAACCCTAACCCTAACCCTAACCCTAACCCTAACCCTAACCCTAACCCTAACCCTAACCCTAACCCTAACCCTAACCCTAACCCTAACCCTAACCCTAACCCTAACCCTAACCCTAACCCTAACCCTAACCCTAACCCTAACCCTAACCCTAACCCTAACCCTAACCCTAACCCTAACCCTAACCCTAACCCTAACCCTAACCCTAACCCTAACCCTAACCCTAACCCTAACCCTAACCCTAACCCTAACCCTAACCCTAACCCTAACCCTAACCCTAACCCTAACCCTAACCCTAACCCTAACCCTAACCCTAACCCTAACCCTAACCCTAACCCTAACCCTAACCCTAACCCTAACCCTAACCCTAACCCTAACCCTAACCCTAACCCTAACCCTAACCCTAACCCTAACCCTAACCCTAACCCTAACCCTAACCCTAACCCTAACCCTAACCCTAACCCTAACCCTAACCCTAACCCTAACCCTAACCCTAACCCTAACCCTAACCCTAACCCTAACCCTAACCCTAACCCTAACCCTAACCCTAACCCTAACCCTAACCCTAACCCTAACCCTAACCCTAACCCTAACCCTAACCCTAACCCTAACCCTAACCCTAACCCTAACCCTAACCCTAACCCTAACCCTAACCCTAACCCTAACCCTAACCCTAACCCTAACCCTAACCCTAACCCTAACCCTAACCCTAACCCTAACCCTAACCCTAACCCTAACCCTAACCCTAACCCTAACCCTAACCCTAACCCTAACCCTAACCCTAACCCTAACCCTAGCCCCAACCCTAACCCCAACCCTAACCCCAACCCTAACCCTAACCCTAATCCCAACCCTAACCCTAACCCTAACCCTAACCCTAACCCTAACCCCAACCCCAACCCTAACCCTAACCCTAACCCTAACCCAAATCCCCACCCAGCCCATACTGAGCGCAATTTATTCGAGGGGCAGGACAAACATCCTCCAGCTTTCCGTAAGGCCTCCGATAAAACTCAAAAGACGTGCCGGCCTACGCTCACTCGGGGTCAATCACCACAGCTGTCGCCTGCTTACGACCGGGCCCTGGCCACTTCCTTGGAATGGTGTGCACCCGAGCGGGCGCCAGGGGATCCGCAATAGACGCACTTGCCAACAAAGACCTACCTCACAACAACGGCCGTCACGGACCCCGATTCCATTTCCAGTTTGTGTTCCACTGGGAACGTAACTTCCAAACGGGAGGCTCAATCCACCGGATTTTATTCGGACCCGTTTTCCTACCTTGGATACTTACCTCAAATTGGAGCCACGCCTCTGGTCTCTGGACCACGCCTACCTAAAGAACTTTGAAATGGACAACCTCAGCAAGCCATGTCGGTGGACGTTTTGAACCGCGGGACCTCCCTACTTGCCTGGGACACTTACCTCCAGTTGGGACCGAGCGACTGGTCCTCGGACCGCGCCTACCTGTACAAGCAGTCAAAACCAACAAAGGTCTACCAATTGTCTCTTTGCATAGTTTACAGGGGCCCGCAATACCCTAACCCTAACCCTACCTGGATTTTTCAGTTACCTATAGTAAGTCAGATAAAAACCTAAGAAAATTAAAACAAAACTTTTTTTACAAAAAAATTGATAAATTTAGGAACACAGGAGGAACAATTATAGAAAAAATGAAAAATAAAAATAACAAAAAAATTTTTTTACAAAAAAATTTTCTTACAAAAAGTATTATTAATGATAATAATAATAATTGTAATAATAATAATAATTATTATAGTAACACTGACATCTAGTAAAACAAAACAAATAAACCTTACTGAAACAATATTCAAGTTCATAATTTACAATTTCAACCGCAATTTAGCAGCGTTTTTTGGGCTAGAACCAGTTTTATTTTTAAGAAACCAAATAAACTCAAAAACGAAAACAAAAATTCAAAATTAGAAATTCCAACCGGGCAGGGTGTATAAAAGGACGCGCAAAGCTCAGTGCGTGGAGCGGGAGCGACGAGGAAACAACTCAGCAGCAGTTACCAAAAGTGGATTTACCTGACCCGTGGATTTGTTTGTTTGTGTGCCAGACCTGAGGAAGGCCCTAGCGGCCGAAACGTTGTCAGGGCACACAAATATTTTTGAAAACCGGTGTTATACAGTTCTGGATTTTTACTGCATTTTTTTGAAAAAAATTCCAATAAAAACAGGATTCACAAACAACCTTTTACTTTTTATTGCCAAGGACACTTCCAGAATGGACAGCGACTGGACGACAGTGTGGTATGGACGGCGACGCAAGCAGGCGCGCCAGCACCGGGTGCTGGGGGCAGGATGGGGTCTCGGGGGATGTGCCCGTGCATCTCCCCTCCCCTCCGCTAGGTGGGGGGGGTCTCTATCTCATAACCCTAACCCTAACCCTAACCCTAACCCTAACCCTAACCCTAACCCTAACCCTAACCCAAATCCCCACCCAGCCCATACTGAGCGCAATTTATTCGAGGGGCAGGACAAACATCCTCCAGCTTTCCGTAAGGCCTCCGACAAAACTCAAAAGACGTGCCGGCCTACGCTCACTCGGGGTCAATCACCACAGCTGTCGCCTGCTTACGACCGGGCCCTGGCCACTTTCATGGAATGGTGTGCACCCGAGCGGGCGCCAGGGGATCCGCAATAGACGCACTTGCCAACAAAGACCTACCCCACAACAACGGCCGTCACGGACCCCGATTCCATTTCCAGTTTGTGTTCCACTGGGAACGTAACTTCCAAACGGGAGGCTCAATCCACCGGATTTTATTCGGACCCGTTTTCCTACCTTGGATACTTACCTCAAATTGGAGCCACGCCTCTGGTCTCTGGACCACGCCTACCTAAAGAACTTTGAAATGGACAACCTCAGCAAGCCATGTCGGTGGACGTTTTGAACCGCGGGACCTCCCTACTTGCCTGGGACACTTACCTCCAGTTGGGACCGAGCGACTGATCCTCGGACCGCGCCTACCTGTACAAGCAGTCAAAACCAACAAAGGTCTACCAATTGTCTCTTTGCATAGTTTACAGGGGCCCGCAATACCCTAACCCTAACCCTACCTGGATTTTTCAGTTACCTATAGTAAGTCAGATAAAAACCTAAGAAAATTAAAACAAAACTTTTTTTACAAAAAAAATTGATAAATTTAGGAACACAGGAGGAACAATTATAGAAAAAATGAAAAATAAAAATAACAAAAAAATTTTTTACAAAAAAATTTTCTTACAAAAAGTATTATTAATGATAATAATAATAATTGTAATAATAATAATAATTATTATAGTAACACTGACATCTAGTAAAACAAAACAAATAAACCTTACTGAAACAATATTCAAGTTCATAATTTACAATTTCTACCGCAATTTAGCAGCGTTTTTTGGGCTAGAACCAGTTTTATTTTTAAGAAACCAAATAAACTCAAAAACGAAAACAAAAATTCAAAATTAGAAATTCCAACCGGGCAGGGTGTATAAAAGGACGCGCAAAGCTCAGTGCGTGGAGCGGGAGCGACGAGGAAACAACTCAGCAGCAGTTACCAAAAGTGGATTTACCTGACCCGTGGATTTGTTTGTTTGTGTGCCAGACCTGAGGAAGGCCCTAGCGGCCGAAACGTTGTCAGGGCACACAAATATTTTTGAAAACCGGTGTTATACAGTTCTGGATTTTTACTGCATTTTTTTGAAAAAAAATTCCAATAAAAACAGGATTCACAAACAACCTTTTACTTTTTATTGCCAAGGACACTTCCAGAATGGACAGCGACTGGACGACAGTGTGGTATGGACGGCGACGCAAGCAGGCGCGCCAGCACCGGGTGCTGGGGGCGGGATGGGGTCTCGGGGGATGTGCCCGTGCATCTCCCCTCCCCTCCGCTAGGTGGGGGGGGTCTCTATCTCATAACCCTAACCCTAACCCTAACCCTAACCCTAACCCTAACCCTAACCCTAACCCACTAACCCTAACCCTAACCCACTAACCCTAACCCTAACCCTAACCCTAACCCTAACCCTAACCCTAACCCTAACCCTAACCCTAACAAAAACCCTAACCCTAACAAAAACCCTAACCCTAACCCTAACAAAAACCCTAACCCTAACAAAAACCCTAACCCTAACAAAAACCCTAACCCTAACAAAAACCCTAACCCTAACAAAAACCCTAACCCTAACAAAAACCCTAACCCTAACAAAAACCCTAACCCTAACAAAAACCCTAACAAAAACCCTAACCCTAACAAAAACCCTAACCCTAACCCTAACAAAAACCCTAACCCTAACAAAAACCCTAACCCTAACAAAAACCCTAACCCTAACAAAAACCCTAACCCTAACAAAAACCCTAACCCTAACCCTAACAAAAACCCTAACAAAAACCCTAACAAAAACCCTAACAAAAACCCTAACCCTAACAAAAACCCTAACCCTAACCCTAACCCTAACCCTAACAAAAACCCTAACAAAAACCCTAACAAAAACCCTAACCCTAACAAAAACCCTAACCCTAACAAAAACCCTAACCCTAAAAAAAACCCTAACAAAAACCTTAGCACCTACACCTAGCCCAAAAAAATAGAGTATGATATCACAAAATACAGAGTATGACATCACAAATGACAAACATCATCGCACTAAGGACATCTCATCACCCCACGTGATCTTAAAATAACTTGGCTAATGCATTTGTATATTAGATTTGCTGCAATTCCAATTTCACCAAAGGATGGTGACTAATCTTAACATGACACTTAATATTAAACACTATTTTGAATCATTTAATTAATACATTGGTCAAGTCATTTTAATTATGATTTTGTATCAATACTAGGTATAAACAGAAAATCTACGACACAAATTGGGCTATTTACTTTTTTAAAACGTTCTCTTTGTGTGTCTTAACATGTGAAGAAAATGACAAAGTAGACTTTGACTGGGACAAAATGAAGGTTTACTTGTTTGAACAGGAAAGGGATGACTGATTTAATTTATTTAAATCGATTTTGACATAACTGTTCTGAATTACACATTAAACACAACTTTGGATGTTGTGAATAAATGAATAAAGTCATTTAAATTATGATTTTGGACAAATACTAGGTATAAATACAAATTCTACTACACAAAATGGGCAGCGTTTACTTGTTTGAAAGGGAATGGGAAAAATTATGTATTTAAATCGATTTTGATGAGACCTGACATTTGGTTTCAACCAACATTCACAGATACAACACAATGTGACGCACAGGATTAGGGCGAGTTAGGGTTGAGGGAAGGGGCCTCGTTTCAAACTTCTTGTTTGAAAAGGAGTGAGGAAAAAGTAAGACTTGTTTCATTTATTTAATGGGATAAAGTAAGTCTTAATTTATTTATTTCATCTATTTTTGTTCCCAGAAAAAAAATGGATTTGCTGCAATTACAAATTTACAAGATGAAGGAATGAAGTCATTTAAATTATGATTTTGTATAAATACTAGGTATAGACACAAAAAGTCCTACACAAAATGGGCAAGCTTTACTTGTTTGAAAAGGAATGGGTATGAGTAAAACTAGTTTATTTTATTTAATGGGAACAAGTAATACTTATTCAATTTATTTCATTTTTTTGTTCCCAGGCAAAACTGGATGTGCTGCAATTCCATATTTCACCACATGGTGGTGCCAAATCTTAACTTGAGACCTGATGAGACATACGCTTAGTTAAATTGATAGAAGTTGGTCATATGAGTGAGTGGAGTAACATGAGATCTATTCTGAATTACACATAGCACACACAACTTTGGATCTTTTCAATGAATGCCTGAATGAATCTTATTTGTTCATTCAAATTATGTCTCTATAAATACGTATAAACAGAAATTATTCTGCAAAGAATGGCCAGTTTACTAGTTTGAAAAGGAGTGGGAAGACTCATTTAATTGATTTAATAGGAACAAGTAAAACTGATTTAGTTTATTTCATCTATTTTTGTTCCCAAGCAAAATTGGATTTGCTGCCATTCCAAGTTTCCAAAGTGAATGAAGTCATTTAAATTATGATTTTGTATAAATATTAGATATAAACAAAATCTACAGCACAAAATGAACAGGCTTTACTTGTTTGAAAATGAGTGGGAAGAAGTAAGAATTATTTCATTTGTTTAATGGGAAAATTGGGGTTGCTGCATGAATGAATGAATGAATGAATGAATGGATGAATGGATGGATGAATGAATGAATGAAGTCAAAGTCAGCTTTATTGTCAATTACTTCACATGCCAAGACACACTAAGAGATCAAAATTGCGTTACCCACTATCCCACGATGACAAGACATAACAAAACATCCAAAAAACAACACAAAAAGCAAAAACAAGATGGCACATACAATGAATAAACAAGAACAACAAATAATTATAAATAAATAAACAAATAAGAGGACAAAAATTGGAGCAAGTGTGCATACAGCAGACAGTCAGAATATAGTGCGCGGGTAGTGCAAGGCAGCCAACGCGGCCCAAAAGGTCAGGACTTTATGCAGCGGAGGGGGGAGAGTTCAGGATCCTAACAGCCTGGAGTATGAAGCTGTTGGTGAGTCTGGTAGTGCGGGAGCGCAAGCTCGACATCACAAATGACAAACATCATCTCACTAAGGACATCACACCACCCCACGTGCTCTTTTAAAATAACTTGGCCAATGCATTTGTCTAATAGCTTGGCTGCAATTCCAAATTTCTCCAAAGGATGGTGACGAATCTTAACATGAAAGCTAATAGGACATATTAAACACTTTTGAATGAATTACTTAATTTGTTTGTTAATTAAGTCATTTAAAGAATGATTTTGTATAGTTACTAGGTATAAACAAAATCTAAAGCACAAAATGGGCAGGCTTTACTTGTTTGAAAAGGAATGGGAAGAAGTAAGACTCGTTTCATTTATTTAATGGGAACTAGTAAGACTTTTATCTGTTTGTTCCCAGGCAAAATTGGATGTGTTGCAATTCGAAATTTCACCACACGATGGTGCCAAATCTTAACTTGAGACCTGATAGGACATATTCAACACTTAGTTGAATTGATAGAAGTTGGTAATTAGACCAAATGGAGTAATTACACAGTTTGAATATGCTTTTGATTATTTTTAGGTAAACAGTTCTGCTTTACTTTGAGCATCATTTGAGCAGTCTGATAATCTACCAAATCTTTGAATTTAAGAATTTGTGATTTAAGAAATAGCTTATTATGTTCAAGGTAATCAGATTTGTTTATAATCCTAATGGCCTTCTTTTGAAAACTTCTGGATTACAACTTTGGATCTTTTCTTATATTAATTTGCAACAATGAACTCTGTGACAGATTAGGCAGTATAATCACATGTTAATTTAAGAGTGCCCACACTCAATTTAATTAGGGTTATGTGTTAAATCAATTACTGTTAAACATGATTTGGGTATTTATAAGAGGATGAAACAGTAATGTTATCCATATTTTGTGTGTAATGAAGATGGAAACGTGTGATATCAATGTAATGCGTTTGAGAACGGACACTAGGAGTTAATTGCAATACTGTTGGTGGATTGCGTGGGACCAAACACGGCCGTCTACAGCCAGACGAAGCTTTAATAGGAGGTGTTTAACATAAATGGAGGAAGAGAGGCTTACTCACTTGAGACGTCTTCGCCGACATCCAACCGTTGTAGCTCCTGGTCAATGATGCGACTGATTTGTATTTTTATTCTTCTTACAGTGGAAAACATACAGCCAACAGACACCGTGGAACCTACAGAAAGGAAATAAAACAACAACATTTAACATCAACCAACATTCACAGACACAACGCAACGTGACTACGTTTCAGCTAGGGTTAGCTTCACAGTTACACATTACTATTGCACAGTGAACGCGAGCTGCATCGACAGCTTTAGTCAAACTACACAAAAGTAAATCTCTTTAAACAGAATGAGTTGTTTTTACCGTGTACGCTCTAGACCAGGGGTGGCCAATTATTTTTTCCATGGGGCCACATGAGAAACTGAAAATATAATGGAGGGCCGGCCACAAGGCTGAACTCAATTCTTCATATTATTAATTGCATTTCTTTATAAAAAGCAGTAAATAACATTATTTTTGACAAGCTGGTAAGAGTATATATCTTAATTAAGTCATAAAAAAGTGAGTTTTCCTTGCAAAAAATGTCATTTATTCAATCAAATTTTCCCAAAACAATGGTAAACAAAATGTGAACGTTTTTTACTATCTGTGACATTTATCCAATAAACTTAGATGCAGGCAATCAGGTAATCAATATCTCTGAAGAAAAGCATGTAATTAAATAATTAAATCACTAAAACAACATCATAAAAACACACTAAACATGCAAATAAAAATAAACACACTACAATTAAAATCATGCACAACTCAACCATAAAAACATGCTTTAAAACTTCTACCTTCTTACATTTTTAAATTCTTTTTTCTTGTTCAGTGAGAAAAATCTAGTCTCTGCTGTGCTTTAACGAGTGCATCGAAGTGAGGTTGCATGTCTGAGGTGGAGATGCGAAGCACAGCTTCCAATGTCCTGTGCTTCCAATGTCCGCGCCCTCTCAACATCAGTCACGTTGTTATATTTCTCCACGTGTTTCGGTAATGCCGACTCAAATTGTAAGTCTTTAAACACGGCGATCTGCTCCCCGCAAACTAAACACACGGCTTTACCTCCGACTTCAGTAAATAAATACTTAGCAGTCCAGTTTTTGTTTAAAACCCTGCATTCAGCATCTACCGTCTAGACGGCCCAGTTGCAAGCAGAAAATAAAGATATTTCTGTTAATCTTCATGTTTGTATCCGCGGATTTGAATCTTGGCGGGAGTTCCACCTATTCACGTCATTTTGCGGCACATGACTGCGATGTAATATTATCTAAAACTGTAAATTAGAGTTAAATAAAGTTATTTTTTAATCAACGCAATCATTTACAACCTTTGACCAGAAAAAATCGTCGAAATTCGGCGTATGTGGCAGGCAGCTGACGACAAATTCGACGTCCCCCCCACACACGCACACTCACTCACTCGCTGGCTTTTCAGGGCTACAAAAGTAGTTGTTTTAAAAAAACAATGAGTTGTATTTACCGTGTACGCTCAAGACGGTCCAGTTGCAAGCAGAAAATAAAGATATTTCTATTGATAATCGTCATGTTTGTATCCGCGGATTTGAATCTTGGCGGCAGTTCCGCCTATTCACGTCATTTCGCGGCACATGACTGCGACGTAATATGATCTAAAACTGTAAATTACAGTTAAATGAAGTTTTTTTTAATCAATGTAATGATTTACAACCTATGACCAGGAAGAATCGTCGAAATTCGGCGTCCGTGGCAGTCAGCAGACGACGAATTCGACGTCCACCCCCCCACACACGCACGCTCACTCACTCGCTTTTAGGGCTACAAAAGTACTTGTTTTAAAACACAATGAGTTGTATTTACCGTGTACGCTCAAGACGGTCCAGTTGCAAGCAGAAAATAAAACATTTCTCTTGTTAATCGTCGTGTTACTACCCGCTCTGTGTCGCTTAGCGCTACAGCCTACTCCCCGTTGAAAGCCACGCACGCCCACAGATTTGAATCTCAGCGGAAGTTCCGCCTAGTGACGTCATTTCCGCGGCACGTGACTGCCACGTCATATTATCTTAAACGGTAAATTAGAGTTGAATAAAGTTTTTTTTTTTAATCAACGCAATCATTTACAACGGTTAGACAGGAAAAATTGTCGAAATTCGGCGTCTGTGACAACACTTGCGGCCATGTCCGCGTCACATGACTGTGACGTGGCAACGTCCTATAGCAACCGCTGTTTTGTTTAGTAGACTTACAGTTATCATACGTTGAAAAAATGGCCACTAGTAAGCACGTCCACCCCTAAAGCATGATGTTGCAGGTTCAAGGCTCGTCAAAGCACTTTTCCCCCTTGTCTGTATGTGTAAGTATACCTTATTCGAACAGAGTATCAAATTCCTACTTGTCTTGCGAGCCACGCCCACGGATTTGAATTTTGGCGGAAGTTCCGCCCAATGGCTGAAGCATGATGTTGCTGGTAAGACGCCCGTATCAGCACTTTTTCTTTTCTCCCTTGTCCGTATGTATATATATATATTTATTAATATTCGAACAGCGAATCCACTTGCTACTTCCGTGTTGCGAGCCACGCCTATGGATTTGAATCTCGGCGGAAGTTCCGCCCATTGACCTAATTTCCGCGTCACATGACTGCGACTAGTAAATGACGTCATATATGAACCGCTCTATGAATATGAAATTCCGCTCTTTTAATTTCTTTACACAGCTATGTACAGACACTTTATTTTTACTTGACAAAAGTGCTATTTATACATCACACAAGCGCTGTGGTCGTGTCCGCTTCTTTCTTGTATGTCATTACAACGACGCACTGAACATTATGCTTGATGATTGTCAAAGAAAAATGTCAGTTTGATGCCACTGATTTCTCTTAAAATCACCATTAAAGGGGCTCTTGAGGTCTTTGACAAGCTCTAGAACCACCTCCAAGTTGCTGCTCGCTGCAAATCATTCTTGGAGATGACTACATAAAGTATGTCATGGATGGGAAATATTTTGCTTCTCCAAAACACTTGAGTCGTGGTCATTATTATATGGTGCTCTGGCATCAAAATATCAACTGCGGTTGACTTTCATCTTAGATCATGCATGGTACGGTTAGTTACAAATAAAAAGTATTGAATAAAGATTGTACTTCACGAGCCAGCGATGCTCAAAACTTTCTGAAACGTTTGCAGAAGTAACTCCGTGGCAGTGTAAAACGTGCTGAACCAATGGCAAGCACACTTGTCCTCCGCTGAGAATACCCTAGAGTAGAAAATAACTTTTGCAAAATGGCACCATCCAGTGGTAACATAGGTCACACATACTCCAAACGCAGCAAAAAGACATTTAAAAAGAATCATTATAGTAACTGAAAAGACAATAGTTTTACACAGTGGCATTTCTTTAATAAACATTTGCCAAAAGGAAACCTGGTGTGGTTGGGCTTTTTTTAATACAAAAAAAAAAGAGAAGAAACACTGTCATTTTTTACGTTGAACCATTTTACAACTTTAACATTAGCTCCAGTCTCGGAGTCATGATGAAATTTGCTCATCCAAGTGTCAGCACACAGGAGCGAAATGAGAGAGAGAGAGAGAGAGAGAGAGAGAGAGAGAGAGAGAGAGAGAGAGAGAGAGAGAGAGAGACAGAGAGAGAGAGAGAGAGAGAGAGACAGAGAGAGATAGAAAGGGGGCGGGGTGGTCAAACAATACGATGCCCTTGTGCTGCTAAATGTGATTTTGAACTTCAGTCAGTAGTGAAGTGCAAAACATGACTACTAACAATACTGAAGTACTGTCTAAGAGGTCGCAGTCACTGGTAGGGTAAGAATGCACCAGAATAAGACTAACTGTCCACCGCCGCCCCCCCCCACCCCACCCACAAAGGTTGATGTTAAAAGACTAATAAAACAAATTACAACAAAAATATGAAAATGGGCTGAGAAAAGCTCCTCAAACAAACTTGACCGTCTTGGAGGAGGGGCGTCAAGTGTGGCTTCCAGTTCGTCTAGAAGGGCAGCCCTCGACCTCGAACGGTGGAGTTGACGTGAGGGACAAAGCCGAGGGGCACCTGGGAGGAGGGTAAGGCCCAAACGCGGCCTGGTGGCGGGACGGGTGGCGGGGGAAGAGGCGGCATGCCGTCCTTCCGGACCAGAGTGTTGTTGTACAGGTGGAGGGCGGCAGGGTTGGGCTGGCTTTCCACTGGGAGGGGCCTGTATTCAAAGCGGTGGTCCTTGTCCCCAGCAAACAACATCCCAGGGGCTCCTGTGGTGGGGGGGCACGGTGGGGGGAAGGACTCTAGGGGTGGGGCCTGGCTCGGTCCGCTAAACACTTCTCTCAGTGAGTGAGGCGGTAACCCCGCACCCATCATGTGACCCATGAAGCTGTCCCCAAAGCCTGTGGGAGTGAATGGGGGTGGCGGGACCAGGTGGCCAAAGTCGTCCCCGTAGCCGGGCCCTTCCGCGGTGGGCAGGGGCGGGTAGTCAGGCTCAGGTGGGCGGGCGCCGCCGTCGCCTCCCCCAGCCGATGCGACGGGCGGAGCGTGGCCGGGCTTGGGTTCGGGCGGCGGCCGCCTGTAGTCCAGGTCAGCGTGTAGAGGTGGCTCCGGGGGCTCAGGGGGTCTCTGGTCCGGGGGCAGGATGGGGACAGCAGCCAGGTCCGGCACTGTAAGACCAACAAAGACAGACTGCTCCAACCAACGCGCAATTCTAAGTCAAATGGCAACTAAAATGGATTACCAGGGGTGACTGGGCTGGATTCTGTGGGTCTCTTGGTATCGGGAGGGAGCCCATCCGCTCCCGCTGACAGGTTGCTGTCGGCTGCCTCTGGCCCGCCCCCGGCCTCCTGCCTCTGAGCCTGCAGGAGCTGAGCCAGCAGCATGGTGACGGCCGTTTGAGTGGCGACTGCAGCTGCTGCTGCATCCCCTTCGGGGGGAGGAGAAGGGGGTTTGGGCATGGGCGGGGTGCGCGGCCGTGGGGGCTTAGCAACCAGGGGTTGGGCAGCCTCAGGGGGGGGCAGCACTTTGGACAGCTGCTGCAACGTCTCCTGGTTGACCTTGGAGCTCACAGCCTGGAAGAACTGGGCCGGGTTAGCGGTGGCGTTGTTGGGTGGCCCGAGGAGGTTCAGCAGGACGGCGAATTGCTCCTGGGTCAACTGGGAGTTTGGAGCTTTCGCGTCTGGCCATAGAACAGTATAACAGGGGTTACTATGAGGCTGGTGAAAACCTGTTTGCCGTACGCGATGTGAATATTAACAGTGGAGTAGCAACAACGTGCAGCATCTTCTCACCCTCACCCAGCAGTGAAGCAAGAGCCGCACTCGGGGCTTTGATGCCGGCGGATGGCGGGAATCCTTGAGGTGTGTTACTGCGACTATCATCCAGGCCCAGCTCCTTGCGCGGCGCCTTCGGCGGGCCAGCCAACTCCTCGGGCATCTGCTTCTGACGCCGACGCTTCTTGCTCCACAGCTCGTGACAGTCCTGCCACAGTGGGAGACTGGGGACACAAAAGGAACTTCAGTGGTTCGTATCCAAAAGGTAAACAACAAAGTAAGCCGCCTCCTGATGAAAATGTGACAACGGCCTCACAAACTTGACAAAATGGGTGACCATTTGCCGTGGCTGGACGACACTGTTAAAGACAGAGCGATGCATCAAGTTTCGCCGACTGCTCAGATGAGCGTTAGTTAGCCTTAGCTTCTGATGAGCAACGGTCAAGCGCTGTGATCAAGTGCCAAAAGGCTTTTTGATCCAAGTGCAAAAACGCTTTCGTCTTTGCAATTATGGGACGGCGTACTCTGGCGGGGGCATTTTGTCAGGGTCCACATCCTTGAGGAACTCGCAGCTCAACGCCTGCTCGGCTGTGCATCGCTTGCTGGGGTCAAGGTTCAGCATGTGGTCAAACAAATCCAGCGCAGTCGGAGAAATGCTGAAGGCAGGACAAGGCCGCGAGGTTATCGACTCAAAATGCAGTACTAGTCAAAGTGAGGCAGGACTTGAAACTTACAAGGCAAATTCCTCCCGCAGTCGTCGCCTGTACTGCTTCTTTGGTTTCATGGTGTTGAAGAAAGGAAGCTTGATGACATCCGGCCACACCGCCGGACACGGACTCCCGCATATCCGACTGCGAGACAACAAAGTGCTCCGATAAGTTTGTGAAATGATGGACACCAACTGTCCTGAGCCCATTCGTAACGTTTTGCGTGGCATGTGAGCATGATGTCGGAAGGCACGACTGACTGGGGTTTGATTACCGTCTGTCTTCTTGAAGCCATGCGTTCGGAAAGCATATGAAGGATTTGTACAAAATCAAAAAGTGCAGTTCTAGGACCTGATCAGTTCCAATTGGGCCAGTTCCTGGTTAGCTTGGAAGATGGGCTTCTTGGTGAACAATTCTCCCAGGATGCATCTGTGAACAGTGTCATTTTGTTTGTCCAAACCACATTCATTTGCGACGACACTGTACTCTTTGTGTCCTTACCCGCAGCTCCAGACGTCGATGGCTGGCGTGTACCTCTCTTCGCCGAGCAAGAGCTCCGGGGGCCGGTACCACAGCGTGATGACTTTGTTGGTGTACGGCCGACTGGGAACGAAACGCAGACGTTGAACGGCCGCTTGGTTGCAAATGCCGAAACTAAAATGCCACGCCACTCAAAACGCTCAACGTGACAAGCGATGCTTAAAAGAGTTCTCCAATAAGCTCAAGGGGTGTGTGTGTGTGTGTGTGTGTGTGTGTGTGTGTGTGTGTGTGTGTGTGTGTGTGTGTGTGTGTGTGTGTGTGGCACTTGAACTGGGGTGAAATGATGAAATATGGGCGCGTGACTTCAATGTAGCAAATTCCGTTCAATGAGATTACATGACGTAAAAACGTGGGATTCCCAGGGAAAGTGCTTCGCAGGACGGCTTGACGGAGTTGGACGAATAACCAAAGAGGTGCGTGCGAAGGCAAGCCGGCTCACCTCTCTTCAGAGTTGTACAAGCGAGCCAGACCAAAGTCTGCCAGCTTGATTTTTCCTCTGATAGGAAGAGAGAGAGAAGACGTGTTAGGAAATGCAAGAGTCAAAGTCGTCATCATCGGGCTGGCCGGCGGGACAGAGCTTCCCTAATGGCTTGGAGGGGACCCACTTGTTGTTGAGCAGGATGTTGGAGCACTTGATGTCACGGTGCAGAAAGTTCTTCTTGTGGCAGTAATCCAGCCCCTCCAGCAGCTGCCGCATGAATGACTTGATGTGGCACTCGTTGAAATGCACCAGGCCCGACTCCAGCAGCCCCATCAGGTCGTGGTCCATGTACTCAAAGACCAAATAGAAAGCACCTGCCCGTAGAAGGAGGAGGGATTTGTCGCAAGGCTTCTGTGGCATCTATGCTATGCTCAGTCCCACTAGAACAAATCCACAGAATAAATAAAGGGGCACACCAGACGAAGCGTACCTTTATCGTTCTTAAAGTCCAGCGCGTCCTCCTTGTCGGTGACGATCTCCTTCATGTTGATGATGCTCTTGTGGTTGAGCTGCCTCAAAATTTTGATCTCTCGGATGGCCGTGATGGGGAAGCCCTCCTTCTCGTTGTCCAGACGCACCTTCTTCAGAGCCACCATCTCCGCTGCATACAGCATCACGTTTTGCTGGGCCACCACTTAAGCAAAGGAGAGCGTTTCCCCACCTGTGTCCTTGTCTTTGGCTTTGTACACCTGGCCGTACGTGCCTTCTCCCGTGATGCCGATGATCTCAAACTTGTCCACGCAGCGCTTGCCCCAGTCGATCTCGGTCTCCTTGATCTCGCCGTATCTGGGGCCGCACATTCTAGAACGCACGTTTGGAGAGGAACATTTGGTTCCTATTCAAACAGGTGAGGAGTGTGAAAAATGCTAACTTACTTGGGCCTTCTACGCGGCGTTTGGCTTTTTTTCTCATCAGCCGGGCTGCGAGGAGACGACGTCCGGCTTGAAAGTACCGGCGGGAGCGGCAGTTCGGCAAGCAGCTGTCGACCCCTTTGGTCGGACTTCTTCTTTGCGCTGAGGGGAAAAAGTATTGATGTTTTTTAGACTGTCGTATGGCACTCCACAGGGTTCAATTGTGTGTTAGTTCCTTGTCACTGCTATGTTCTGCTGAGCAAATAGGACACTTCCTCCTTACTGGACTGTGATTTTGAATAGGACCAGCATTTCCACATGCATTTTTAAAACATTTGTATTCGACAGTTTTTGGCTCAGCATTGTTTTCGCATTAGATAGTGTTTAATAATAATAATAATACAGTTTTATTTATAAGGGGCGTTTACTGCTTTTGTGATTCATTTCTTGCAAAGCACTTTGTGTCCAGTGCTGGTTGTGCTCTACAAAGAAATGACATCAAAGAAAAGCATGATGACGTCTATATGGTGGATTTTCACAAATACCCACCAGTCCACTTTTTCAATTTGCTCAAGAACACTCAAGGGAAGCGGAAGGGACGGGACACCAGACATAAAGGTCCCACTGGCTCGTTCCTTCTCTTTGCACGGCCCGCTCGCTGTCGCGGCTTTCTTCTTGGAGTCATCTTTTGCCTTTGCATCTTTGTTCCGGGGGGCTGGCTGCTCTGTACTCCTCTTAGAATTGCGGTTGGAGGGCGACTGGAGCTGGCTGGACGTGGGCGTGCGGGGGCCTTTCTCGGCTGCTGCTGTTGGAGGTGCAGGCGGCGAGGACGGGCGGCCCTTCCTGACCGCATGGTTGGTCTTGGGACTGGGCTGGTGAGCGGCAGTGCCACCCTTGGTGGGCATGGAAGAGTTGCCTGTGCTTTTGGCTTTGGCGGCGGCCTCGGCTGCTTTGGCCTTTTTCTGCTTGCTGAGCTCGGCCGCCAGGCTACTCTTGAAGGTCAGCGTGCTTGGTGAAAGGCTGGAGGGCCGGCTGCGGGAGCGGGAGTGGCGGTGCCGGCTGCGGGAGCGAGAATGCCTGCTAGGAGGATACGGGCTGCGGCTGCGAGACCTCACCAATCGCCTAGAACAAAAAAGACGCAGCGTGTTTACAAGCACTTTGCACGTTTCAAAGTACAGCCGGACTACATTGTGTCATGTCAGAATTTGGGTATTCATTACAGGCTTTGGACATCATTGAGAAGTATCAGATAAGGTGAGAAATCCATCGTTAGATCTCAGGCTTGTACCTCACCTGACATCTGGACTCGGGCTGAGGGATTTCCTGTAAGGACTTCGAGATCTCCGCCGGCCTCCAAACGGACTGGCAACAAAGTCCCCCTGCTCGTACGGACTGCGCCGGCCGTAACTGGGAGATTTGCGCCAGTTGGCCGGACTGGTAGGGGATCGCTTCCTCTTGCTGCCCGGGTACGAGCTGGGTGACTTGGCAATGCCGTAAGCTCCGTACACGTCGGCGTCTCGGCCATAGTAATTGGGTGTGGGAGAGGTTCTTTTGCTCGGGTAAGTGGGGCTTCGTCGCGATATCATCTGGTTGTAGCCAGGCGGGGATTGGTAGCTGTACGAGTAGGATGTCCCATAGGGACTTTCGGCTTTGAATCCCGGGCTTCTCCTGTAGGATCTCAGCTCTTCATCTCGATATGACTGAGGAGGAACATCTCTGTACGCAGACGGCGGTTCTTTATCAGCTCTCAATTTACTCTGTCGCCTTTTGGAGTCTCGTTTGTCCGCAGGCTGTGACGACTGACCGGCCGACGACCTTTTGCCATTTTTGTCATTAGCCTTAACCACGTCTCTGTGGTTTTTAGAGATGCTCGGGCTGAGGCCGCCGCGAGGTTTGGCATTTCTCTCACGATTAGGGCGTTCCTTCCTCCGGTCGAGTTCCTTGCTCCTTTCCACGGGTCCTTTGGCGTGCTCGTCCCTGATGGGGAAAACGTCCCGGCGGTCCCTCACTGGGCCGTTACACTCCCCGGAGTCCACAGAGAACCGATCTACCTGACGCTCCAGTTTAGGTGAGGGGCTACCGGAGAAGCGCTCGGACTGGGAGCTCACGTCATCGTACTCCACCAGTGTCCGAAGTTCAGCCTCCTTGACCAAAGTGCCATGTCGGTCATTGACAGTACCTTCCGTTGCACCAACGTGCCACAAGTCTCTGTCCTTATCCTGTCTGCGTTTCTTCCGACGAGAAGCCGAGGAGCGTCTATTGTCCCGGTGTCTGTCCCGCTGGGCCGTGCTGCTTCCCGGCTTACTGGCGTTACGCCTGTCCTGCCTGCTAGCATTTCTCTGCGCGGAGGGACTCCGGCCGCGGCCATCCCGAACTACATCCGAATTCGGCATTTAATCAGAGGATTACATCAACGCCACGTTCACTGGAAAAAAAAAAAACCCTTGAACAATATTATACTTCCGGCTGTGCAGTGGGACATAACACCGGGCCAGTTAGCATCATAATTCACGTTCGGAATGCCGCGGCTATCGCGATCACTAGCTTCACGTTAGCATCACAAAGTTAACTGATTATGTTTTGAATGTGTTCCACGAGAGTTTTATCACTACCCAATTCGGCCACACGCACGCAGAATTTGACATTCAGCTAGCAGTCGATGATGAAACGTCTGGACTCATCCACGGTGTGCATTTTTACGAATTGGCTAGCACATGCTACGTAAATGTGAGCTAGGTTAGCCTCCGGGGGCTAACGGTACCCGCCGACACACCGCATTCGTGGACAAAAGTGCAGGCCTGAGGCCCGTCCGGATATAAAGCCCCGATTGCTTGAACCCACTGCGGCTGGTGCGATACGAGCGGGTAGTTCCACCGTCCGAAGTGGTGTCCGAAGTTAAAAGCAAACTTGTCGGCCTCCCATTTGACACCGCCGAGTCGCAACAAGGAAGTTAGCCGCCAAGTGGCTAACCAACTGTGAAGCTTTCTTGTCTCAGCGTGGACTCGATCGCAACTGCCGTCAGAAAGCCGCGTCCTCCGTCTTGTGATCCACTGAGTGATTCGATCCCGTCGGTGGCGTCATCGTTGTCGAAGCGAGCGCCGTGCTTGATTTGAATTAAGTTCCCGAACGGCGTGAACTTAGGTAAGTAAGGCAGGTGCGTTACCGGGCTAGTGCTATCCAACATTTCTTGGGCCCCGCTGACTGGCTGCCCTAGACGAGCTTTCAAACTTACAGGCCTCGTGCGCCGGCGTCAGCCAATCACGGCATAGTGCGAATCGACGTGCCCCGACACGTCATCGCCAAGGGAACCCCTGATCCTCACTACTCGAGTGCCACAAAGTGCCGCTGCGTTCCTTCACGTATTTTCGACCAACACTTTGACTAAACACCGGAATTGGATCATCGGAATTCTTTTTTTTTCTTACACGTAGATATGCACGGATGTATTTATAGTCTGTACTTATGTGAGCGCAGTTATACTTGCAAAGAAGTAAGCAATCGGTGCCCCTTGCCCTGCTGAATTTGCGCAATTTTCGTGTGGCTACATGGGCTTCTCCCCTTTGATTATATGCCATTTTCAGTAGTATGCCGTCTTCGACAAGGCCCCGGGTTACAATAGGTCAGCAGGTCACGCAAAACAGACCAAAAAGAAAGAAAAGCATTGGACTCTACCCTACCCCACCCCACAATTGTCTCCGCTCTTCTCCGGCAGTGAAAATCCCGTTTTGCGTCACGCGCTATATGCATCAGATGGAATTTTATGAATGATGTGTTGTTCTCATCACTACGGCTTGTGCTAATGCTGTGAACACAAATTTGTTTTAGATGGAGTAAACGTTGCAAAAAAATAAAACTCAGCTCATCTCTCAGCAGCGCTAAAAAATGAGCAAACATTTTTCCTCTCCCCGTCAGTCGATGCTTGCACCCGCACAAGATGGAAAGTGAGCACCAGTAGTCACGTTACTTTTATTTGCCATTTGCTAAGAACGCACGCGCACACAAATTGAAATGGAAGCGCACAAACGGAACGCAAGGGGCGACATTCGTGGTTGGTTAGGTTTCCAAAAGCACATGAGGAAACACGAAGGGAGCGATTAAATCATGGCAAACATCCCCACCAGCAACCAACACAAAGATAGCACTTTTTTTTTAAATCGCATTAATATAAAAAAAAGCATAATTTCTTTGAATTGGCTGCCTTACCACACTTAAGATGGAGTAGAAAGAAGCTCACGGTGGTCATCTGCTGAGCAAGCACTACTAGGGTCATTTGTTAGGTGTTTTTTTTTTTTTTTTAGAAGTTGTAGCAACGACAGAACGCTGTGACAATGGAGGAATGTCAACGTTTTGTTTTGTCTTGTCTTTTAGGAGGGATGCGGAGGTTAGCCCTTAAACTCAAACCATGCCACAGTTCTCATCGCTCCATTTTGGCTTCACCTCAACGCATCGAAGCTTAAGCGAACACAGCGTTTTTGCTAAATGCATGAGCGCAGGCGGCACGCTTTTGAGAGCCATTTTGAACAGGAATTGGAAAGGACAACAAGGTCACATAGTCTCCGGTCATTCCCGTCCCGTTTGTTTAGTGGAGGAAATGGCCGAAGGGAACAATAATCACAATGGGTGTGGCTCAGCCCTCTGCAAAAAAGGGAACCAAGCGGCAATTTGTAAAACTGTTGTCCAAGTGCGCTCGGGGCAAAGGCTCATCTGTCCGCTCTTCCTTCAACTCAATGGTGGCGAGCGGTTTGCTTTCTCTGTCAGTTTGGTCAAATTGGCCCCCAGATGTCAGCATGACTCGACCGAAATGTTTGAGCACCAAACATGATTCAATCACAAAAGCAAAAATATCAAGCATTAACAGCAATTTCAATAAGTATTCATTGTGCAAGAGGATGGGGGGGGGGGGGGGGGGTTCTTCTTTTCTCCAGGAGATGTTATGCGATAGTCGCCCATTTCTCGACAGCGGGAAAATCACAACAGGCACTAAGAAGTACTTTTCCCAAGTGTGTACGTTGAAATGATGTCATCTGTAACATATGCTGACCGAGGCTTTGCGCTTTGTCTTTAAGCAGCAAACACCCGCCTCAATTTGCACACATGCGGACACTGCGAAGGAAGAGACCGGACGCCTGCAAGGATCGATTTGAAAGTTAGCAAGCGTATTTGACGTGGGGGTGGGGGGTCTCAAACAAAAAGTTCGACAAATGTATATTATGTACACAAGCAGCTCTCTGGCTTTTTTTTTTTTGTCGTTGCCGTTGGGCCACTATAAAATACAACACCTCTCCCGGATTCTCTTGGCCAGACTCTTGCTCTTCTTCTTGCCGTTCTTCTCTTTGCCGTCCTCCATCTTCCTCGCCCGGATCTCCCGCATCAGATCAAAGAACACCTGGTGTGGGGGGGGGGGGGGGGGGGGGTGATTCCAAACACAACAGGAAGGTTACTCGCTCCCGTGGGTCGCCGAGCGTTTCGAAAGGGAGGCCAAACGGACGGACCTTGTCCACGTTGGCTCTGGTTTTGGCTGAGGTCTCCACGTAGCAGACCCCCCAGCGGTCGGCGCGGGCCTTGGCCTCATCGGCGTTCACCCGCCGCCGGTCATCCAGGTCAGACTTGTTGCCCACCAGCAGAAAGGGAACGTTCTCGTCCTCCTTCACTCGCAGGATTTGCTCTCTGCGCATTGACCGAGCGTCAATCAGGTTGGATTTGGCAGTGGGCGAGCTTTTCCGAGCTCGGGGCGAACCTGAAGTCAACGGTGGCGGCAAAAGACTCCAGCTCGGTGATGGAGAAAACGCAGAGGAAGCCCTCGCCACTGCGGAAATAGTTGTCGCGGATGGCGGCGTAGTCCTCCTGCCCGGCCGTGTCCAGGATGTCGATCTGCACTTCCTCGCCGTCCAGCACCACCTTCTTCCTGTAGCTGTCCGCTTTGGTGGGCTCGTAGTCTTCCACAAACTAGCGCGACAGCCACAAGGAACAACAAGCTCGGCGTTTGCGCCACATCTGCGCGAGCCCGGCGCGGGCGCTTACCTCGTCGTACATGAACTGAAGCGTGAGGGCCGACTTGCCCACTCCTCCGCTGCCCACCATGATCACTTTGTGGAGGGCGAGAGAATTCTGCCCTTTGGGTTTTGCCGCCGCCATGGCTCTACGTAAGTAAGGGGCTGGGGTGGGGGATGAGGGCTGTGCCAATTAGACCAACAACGCCAGCTAGCTGCAGCAGTGAGGCTTTTGATTCCTGAAACAAACGGTGGAATGAGCTTGTCATCGTTTGTCTCTCTCTCTACTTGCTCGGAGGACATGCGAGGATACTTGCGGGTAACGGGAAACCTGTTAGAAATAATAATAATGGGACCGTGTGGTGAAATTTCTTTTCCAAAGAGCTGTTATACAGCCACACCTTTAGATGCTTGGCAAAGGTGTGAGCAGTTAGTCAAAACAGGATCAACCCGCAAATATCCTTTAGGTGATGGAATCAATTCAGCCTCTGCACTACTTTCCGAGGAGCTAATTTTATGGTGCGGAACCAGGAGAATTTGGCAAACAGAACTCCGGACAAATTCGGACATAGAAACAAATGTAAGAAAAGTTCGATACTGTCCATCCATTTTCTATTGCATATGTCCAGTTGAAGGTAACGTCAAGAAAAGCTAGCTTGCTGTTTGCTCCACGGTGGGCGCTGCAGCGACGAAAATGACCCTCTCTCTGCCTTAGCAGGGTTTGAATTCAAAACCAGAAAGTGACTACTTCGACCAGGTAAATGCCATCATCGACGGGAACAGATGTTCGCTCAAATGTCGCCCGGGTTCCCGGGACGGATGGCAGCGGCCACTCAACGACAAGTCGGGCTAAGCAGTGGCAACAGCTAAGAGCGGTGCAATGCGGGCTACAGAGTACTTCGTCACAGGTGAGATGTCACCCACCTACCGGCGTCGTTGAAGGCTTTCGCGTAGGTGGGGCCTCGGGTAGGGTTTTAAGTTGCCGTAGCTAAAAGGGAGGGGGAAAAAAGAGGCTTCCTTGAGAACTGCTCCCTTAGCTCATGGCTAGTTCCTCACGCTAGCCGTTAGCAGCGCAGCAGTGCGGGCGGGGCAGGCAACGGGCTGGGCTGGGCTGGGCTCGACTCGGCACTACTCGGCTTAAGTCGGCTCCGCGAGCCCCTGCGGTTGGCCCTTCGCTCGGCATTCACTCGGCTTCACTCGGCTATACTCGGCCATACTCGGCTTGGTGAGCCTCCGCCCTGTCTCCGAAGACCAGTTAGCTCATTCAATTAACATGTTTGCTCGCCTTATCGCCTGGCGGCATGGTTCCAAACACAGTGTGTCCAAAGCCTCGCCGCTCCTCCATGGCAGACGCTGAACATCCAGAATGTCTTGTTGCAGGTGCATCATCTCCTCAAAATCACTTACTTTGGTCTGTGCTCACACACGCACACACGCACACGCACACGCACACGCACACACACGCACACACGCACACACACACACACGCACACACACACACGGCAGTGACTCTCTGACTTTCCTGACCCAACAACGGACATCATCAACAACACGCAAAGGCCGTTGGTGGAATCGAACCCGCACTTTCCTAACTGTGAAGCAGACAAGCCAACCAGTGCATCACCGAGCCGCCGACGAGTATAAATTTTACTATATTGAGTCAAATACAAGCCAGATTACAGATACAACAATTTAAAACCAACCTTCGATGAGGATGGGATTTAAACCCATTCGTGCAGAGCACAATGGATTAGCAATCAATCACCTTAACCTCTCGGCCACCTCGTCATGTACATCTTGCATTGACACGTCACGTTATGTACGTTGTGCCAAGATACTTCGGGGGCTGAAAATTTGACGAGGATGCCATGTGAAATGATGAGCACAATGGAGGAGCAACCCATGGCTGAATATCTTAGCCACCGCATCTCACGCATGAGTTGTACGGGCGACACGATATGGTAGGTACGGTGTGGTATAAGCCGCGAGGTAATATGATACGATACTTTAGATGTGAAACGAACGAGAGGTCAGCCACAAAAGAAGCCACACTGTCAACAAATAAAAGGGTTTTTTCAATGTTGTCTCACCCCAATTCGTTGCGATCAACGGATCTGCGCATTTGGATAGTTCCACCACCATTTTAACATCAACATACTTTCATGGTCTGCCTGCGCGTCCTGGCTGAAGATCCTAAAGGGTTTTCAACTTATTCTATGCTTCTGCATATAAGCCGTGGTCGTGTCTGCGTTGTGGCCGCAGCGACCACGGTTCGAATCTGGGTCACGGCATAATCAAATCAAATTACATTGTTGAATTTGTCTGCTGTTCACTGTTGCTAAATAGTCTTCCTTTGGACAATGATAATTTTCCACACAAGTTTACAGTTGATAGCCATAACTTGTAGGGTGAGTGCCACAATGGATCCCGCATCATAGCAGATTCAAGTAATGGCGCCCATGTTTTATTTGATTTTTTTTGTTCATTTTTGCAAAAGTGTTACAA
Source organism: Syngnathus leptorhynchus (assembly GCF_054491065.1). Lineage (NCBI taxonomy): Eukaryota > Metazoa > Chordata > Actinopteri > Syngnathiformes > Syngnathidae > Syngnathus > Syngnathus leptorhynchus. Next base: position 27,959 of record NC_141213.1, read on the forward strand.
AAGTGTTATGCGTTGGGCGAGGGCACAGCCGAGGCGCCGCCGCTGCGCGTCCTTTCTTTTATTCGTAAAGACAATCAGTCAAGTAAGTCGTCGCATCTCGGGGAGCTCGCCGACTCTTACGGTGTTTACTCCATCAAGCGGCCGGAGGCGGGCAAGTGTTGCTAAAACGACGCCTTCCCGCTGAGACGCCTTTGTCAAGCTCACCACTGTGTACAGTCAAAAGCCAAAATGGCTCACCTCGAGCAGCAAACAGCACTGGCACTAAACCAACTCTTTTGAATGATGAGTTGAGCTAGCTTCTTTTTCAGTTTGTCAGCTAAAAGGATATGTAAGGCAATTGGATATGGGAAAGCCTGGCCTGTTTGTGATCTACTCATCTCTAATTTTGCGGGAGCAGTTGTTTTTTGGCCGTTTCTTGTTTCATGACACTGGGCGGATCCTAGTCCGTCACCGTCGCAGTAAGCCTTAAACGCCGCTGATTAGCCGAAAGACGCATACTAGCATGTCTTCTATTAGCAGATAGTCAACAAGTGCGAGACAAATTTAAGTCAGAGTTGGACGTATTCAGCGGCAGCTTATGTTTTATTCAACAGAGTAAAGGTGGCGGATTGCCGCGCGCGAGTCGGCTATCGCCTTTCTCAGCTCTGCTTTTCTGACGCTCCTCCTCAGCCAAGTCTGGCCCGCTCCTGATAACAGAAGGGACCTGGGGGGGCCGGCGCGCCACGCCACCAGAGGCCGTCATAACACCTGACAAGCGAGGGGGAGACGAGGCTCCTCGTCGAGCTTCCGGCGTGTCTGATAAGAATGCGGTGGACATGAGAGATTGAGATGTTTCTGCCGAAGCTGCTCACTTCCTCGTGGATTGCCTTTGGCTTTTGTGACGCGGGCCTTTGATTATCTTGCTCTAACCGAGACTGGCGTGTTGTTGAGCCCCATCCAATAGAAAAGCACTGTTGAACGTTATTATGCCGAGCTTCATTTGTCAGATAACTTAAACATGCTTGGTTCGTTTTTTCTTTTGTTTTTGTCTGCTGCATTTGCAGCCGAAAGGAAAATCTCTCATTTGTTGCTTCAAACAGACTGTGACTTGGGTGAGAAGGGTCTGTAGAGATGTTGCTTGCGCGTTTCCTAGTCCTGGACAGGTACAAGTCTTGGATAGATGGGAGGTTGATTCCAATGATCTTTTCTGCAGTCCCGATTGTCCGTTGCAGTCTGTGCTTGTCTTGTTTGGAAGCCGATCCAAACGGGACAGTGATGGAGGTGCAGAGGACAGACTGGATGACGGTAGTGTAGAAGGTCTTCAGCAGCTCCCGCGGCAAGTTGAACTCCTCGAGCAGTCTCAGGAAGTACAGCCTCTGCTGGGCCTTCTTCCGGACAGAGTCTATGTGGAATATAGTTCTATTTAAAAAAAATGTATAAAGGAAAGATATTTGCTAATTACCAAAAAGAGGGAAATGAAGGTGACTCCTGTCAAACTTCTGGGTTATAAGCTGTTTTAGTCGTTTTTCTCTTGTTCTTTTGTAGCTTAATGTTCTCACTTGGAACTAAGTGATGGATAGGGGTAGGGCCTGATAAGCTTAGGCTTCTTCCTACTCCTTTTCGAACAGTGATGTATATTGTTTGTTGTTTGTTTTTTATTGTTTGTTTTTTATTCTTTAAATCGTGTTCAAAATGAAGATTCATTCATTCATTCGTTCGTTCATTCATTCATTCATTCATTTCAAGCTTCCAAACTCTCACGCGGTCACTTATTTTCTCCGGCGCCCCTCCGAGACGGACGTCCGGGTCCAGGCTTCCCGGTCGGCTGCCGGCTTCCCAGCGGCCTCGATCGCGCGGCTGACATTCGACTCGGTGACTCTCCGTCCTTTTCCGCTGGCCCTGTAGGTTTCCGTGGCAACAGACGACGGAGCTATTCTCGGGGTCGAGCCTTTCATTTGATTTGCTCGAGATGAATGAAGCTTAGAGTCGGAAAGCGAGGAGGAGGCGCCCCGGGAGCTGACTTGACTACACGGCGCTCACTTTGTTTTAACGCCGTGAGCAAGCATAGGCTATGAAACTCCCCGCTTACAACATAAACCAATGTGGCGCGACCTAGCGAAAGGCAAGCCGGTGCCACCAAAGCTGACTTGGCCTAGCTCGTCGCAACCCAAAGTGATGCGCGCAGGAGCCCTTCCTCCCTTATTCACCTCTTGGGAGGCGCCAACCCACTTGGGATTGCTGTTGTGTTGTGAGGATTCCTGATAGGTCTATTTTGTTAGTTTGCATTGAGTGTGTGTGCGAGCGTGTGCGTGCGTGCGTGTGTTCCTCAGTTGCACTCCTACGGCGCTTTTGCTTTAGTCAAGTGCCCTCATTGTGAAGGTAATTTCCCTGGCGGCTGCGACTCTCCTTTGCACGCACGCACGCACGCAGACTGGCTGTGTACTTGCGTGCCGACATGCTTTTGCGCCTTATTTGTCTTTGTTCTGAACAAACTCAGCCCTCCCTCGACATCACCCACCTGCTGCGTCTGGCGACTTTCTTGTCACGGCGATGAAGGGTTCCTGCTGTCGCCGTCATCTGCTCCCCCCCCCCACACACACACTTTACTGACGTCCGCTTGCATGATTCACAAGCGTTAGCTCACTAAGTCGCTTCACAGTTGAGTTGGTGAGGCCGAGGCGAGTCACCTTGCGTCACCTTTGATGGCTTTGCGGCAAAAATAAATAAATAAAATACATTTCCCCAGCCTCCCACAGTAGAATGGCAGGTCATCGCGGCTCATGTGTTTTGCGCGTCTATCTGATAAGATTCTTGTCGACTTGTCGCATCGTCACCGCAAATGAAGGACAGAGCACGCCGGAGGTGGCAGAACCCCTGAGATGACAATTCGCGTAAGCCGTCGCCATGAAGCAAGCACAGACCTTGGCAAGGTGACCCAACCCATCGTAACCTAACGCATTGAGCCAAGACAGTGTCGCCTAACCAGAGCACGCGTGGGCCCGCAACACCATTAAGCCGAGTTGAATGTCCTGCCGAATGTTGCGTAACCTCCACGAGGCATCCTCCAAAACAAAGAGACGCTTCATTTTCCGCAAGAACGTCTTATTTCTTCTCCAAGAAGTTGGCAAAGTGCTCTCGGGGGAAACATGAGGAGGAGGATGTGAGCGCACACATCATGTCACTTCAGCCAGACTAAGTGGAGCGCAATTTTAAACACCCCTGTGTGTGTGTGTGTGTGCGTGCGTGTGTGTGTACGCGCGTGTGCGTGCGTGTGTGTGCGTGGAGGTGTGTGGAAGTGTGTGTTCCTTTTATTACTCTGCCATTTCCCCCTGCACACATTTATCCAGCCTCACTCTGCTTTACAGCTGCTGTCACTTCCTACCGGGACCAAATGGAAACATTACAACCCAAAAGTCCTCCACCTTTCAATGAGACACACACACACGGCAGTGATAAGGCCTGCCGCAATTCGATGAGATTAGTCAAAAGCAATGCTGAGTCATCCAATCCGTTGAAAAATGCCCCTATGGAGCAGACACACAGGATGCTATTTCTGGCTATTTGTTTCATGACATTTTAAGGGTTGAGCAAATTGAGTTACGAGTGCAGTCGTGGAACCAATTCAACTCAGTCGTCAAAGCGGACATCTCTATTTCCCTAGCACCGAGCTATCTGTCCCGGGTGTGTCGTCACATCTCCCGGCCCGTTAAGGACACGCGGGTGGTTTGTACACTCATTAAAGGACTAATGAGCGTAACATTAGCCCAGTCAGACAATTCTCGCTCGAGTCAATCTAGGCCGGCCATATGAATAAATAAGTGTGCCGCTACCGCTAATAGTTGCGCTCCGACGATATTACAGCCGTTCGATTTTCTGCGTGGCAGGTGCTGTTCGCCGGATGCCTCGCGCATCACCGTCGGACGAAGGAAACGTTTGAACTGCAGGCATAAAAAAAAAAAAAAAACATGACAGAGGCTGTCGGAGACAAAGCGGGGGGGGGGGATCCGTTCGTCACGCCGCCTGGCCGAGATCTACTCGGGCATCCCGGCTCCTAAGTGGGCGCGCTGTCGGCTCGCATCAGGACCGACGAGTGTTTGTCGTCTGCGCCGGGATGGCGCGCGCCATCCCAGGGGCGCCGCTTTCCGCGCCAGATAGCGAATTGAGGTCGAGCCGGAATCTTAAAAGATGGCTTGTGTTAAAGACGGTTCGACAATAGGATATAGTTAATAACAGGACATAGAGGAGATGGATGGAAGAGCAGGAGGGGCGGGAGCGGAGCTTGTTGAGGTTGGCAGTACGGGAGGTGGGGGTGACGCGGGGGGGGGGTAGTCCAGAACGAGGGGATGGGTGAGCCGTCGGGGAAGTGCCGGTTCAAAGACAGTCCAGATGTAGCGGCGACGGCGAAGGATCCCAGCCTCGTGTGGAAGCAGCAGTGGACCAGGTGGTGATGCCGGTCGACCTCATGGAATTATCGGGACGACTCATCACGGCGCGCAAGAACCTCGACCTTTAGTGTGATCGCCCCAAGAGCAGAACGGTGATCAGTGGTCGGTTTTCCAGCTTATTAAGAAAAACTGCCCGAGAAGCCTTAATTATCCCGAAGAGGCTATCTATGAATGAGTTTTTGATTGACACTGGCTGCCAAGTCTCAACATGATTGGTGTCTCGAAAGACTTCTGGCTGTTGAAGGATCATACATCATTGCCTGGGGTTAGATGCAGCTCGTTCCAAATGGTTTTCGTGTTGTTCAGTATGACAGGAGATAAGGTGCGAGAGGCCTACAAGGGGAGGGGAGGGGAGGGAGCTTTTTAGCAAGCGAACAGGTGCGCCGTCAAATTCTGGATGCTAATTAGCTTTGTCGGCATAAAGAGCAGCTCATTTTGCTTGCCGACACCGATGGCATTCCCAGCGCGCTTGGCGTGTGTGTGCATTGTGCCAAAAGAAAGCCAGCTTTAGCAAATATCTGAAAATATTTCCAGGGATGTGCTTGCTTTTGCAAGTTACCTCTACTGCCTGCCATCACACTGATTTGTGGTTTGACTCCATTTAGTTGGAGTTCAAGTTAGCACCTTTGAATTTTTTGACTATCACTAGCAAGATATTGGCTCCGTTTAGTTGGAGTTCAAGTTAGTGCCTTTGAATTTTTTGCCTATCACTCGCAAGATATTGGTGGCGCGTCATTCCTCTCGAGTACCCCAGGCAACCTTCATTTATCCGAAACAATGAGTCACGGCGGAGGGCGGTGAGATAATGAAACAACGTTGTGATTGATAGCGAGATGTCCTTAATGGCAAACTAATAAAGGGGCAACGTGTCACCAGGCACCAAAAGATGAATTCATTGCGCGTTGGCTCGGCTGGCTCATGCTAATTGTTTCATCTTTGTCCTTGGAAAAAGTTGTGCTCTGACAAAGAATGATTTTTGCAAATATCCATTTCCATCGGATGTATCCAAACTGAAGCGAAAATCTTTGAGAGGTCTAATGCATAAGATGAACATTAAAATCAAAAGGCTAATAAAATATTAGGAACAGCACCTAGCTATCAATATGTACTGCAGAGTCGTGGTCTTCATAATATTTGTGAAAGACTTACCCCCGAGATTTCAAAATTGACCTTCAAATATGGGAAAATGACGGGAGAGGTCCAACAAGCAGCTAGAAGAAGTTCTTGTTGAGTGTTGCTTCTTGACTAATGAAGTGTTTTTCTCGCTAACAATGAACATATTAGAGTCTAACATGTTCAGTCGAGGTCAGATGTTGTTCATGTCTCTGCCGCCTCCGCCTTCGATTGCCCATGCGACTAATTCGTTTTTCATCAATGAGGATAGAAAAGAAAGAGGAAAAAGATATCATAACAACATTGTCAGAGGTGCGTAGCAACATCACTGATGGATTTCCTCAGGCGAGACACAGGCGAGCCAACCTCGTTTTTGCCTATGATAAAAAATGAATTCAGTGCAAAGACGTCAGTCGTGTTGTATATGGGTAAAAAATATGCACGTGCAAAGCGATGCAGGCAGATGTGATTGAAAAATGGTCCACGTATAAATTGATCATCTCGATCGCTGGCATCAGACCGCAAGCTCTTGGATAGATCAGAATGTCATCCGCATAGCAATGAAGGGAAAATGATGTTCTTGCTTCAAATGGGTCCTGAGACAGCGCCTCTAATGGAAAGAGCAGGGGCTCCATCATTGAGCCCTGCAGAGCACCGCGAGACAGAGCGAGACTCTTGAGCACTCCCGTCATTGCCCACCTGGAAACGAAAATATAAACACCAGACAAAAAATGGTCAGCTCTGTTGTGGGGGCAAAAACCACCATCTTAAGTTGGATCAGCATCAATTTGTACAACAAACGAGCTCGGCAGAGAAGAGTGAGACGGGATCATTTGTTGATTTCTACCGGTAGCGACATTTCCTTGGTTGCGGGAATTCAGCTGCTCAAACTAGATTCCACAAGCACACAAGCGGGCTTGCAAATTCCCCCGTGAGCAGACGCAGCTACCAACATCTGTCTCTTTTGTGCAGTAGCTGCACTAATTGGCTTCCTCGCAAAATGCTTTTGTAATTAAAATAATCATCGCTGATTAATAGAAATGTAGCTTCAAACTATTTTGTCGAGGTTCTATATTTGTCTTGTTGATTCTTGTCTCTTGGCTGGCTGATGTTGATTAGGTGTGTGTGTGTGTGTGTGCGTGCGTGTGTGTGTGTGTGTGTGTGTGTGTGTGTGTGTGTGTGTGTGTGTCACTGCGCACTCATTAAGGCCGCTTGTGCGTGATGATTAGTACTAAAAGAGGTCGCTCTTAATTAGGCACGACATGCCTACGCAGAGTTTGCTTAAAGAATTACTTTACCTTCATTTGGACTTTTTGCTTCTCATGACATGCATAAAAAATGGCGGGAATAAATTGTTGACTTTTTCATCGCGGACTGAAAGGAGCAAAATGACAAGAGGGCTAACAAAGAGCTTGAGGCAAATGTCACTTGTTTGATTCACCTCTTTTTTTGCATTTAGTCCTTTTCTGACATCATTCATATTCCAATGAGCAAATCTTCTGGCCACTGGGGACTTTAGACGTTTTCTTCTCTTGAAAAATTGTTCTCCTGTCACAGCTTCTTTGTGAGTTGCTTGCATGCAACTCACCTGGGATGTGCAAGTTGCATCATTTGCACACTAGCATGCGGGAGCGCTACAGGAGCTAATCACACGTCATTGATGCCTCACCCCTGACTGCACTCGTGGCAAATAAAATGTAAAAAAAAAAATATGACATCGTCTTGACTTTTTGGATCAAGAGCCAGGGCAGGGTCAAATATTTCAAAATTGTCACGACCAAGGCCGGGCCCCGCTGGAGAACAGATTAGGGACCGAGCTGCGTGCCTTGTGGTGCTCCGCATGTGATCCAATGCTTGTTTGTTTGTAAACAAAATATTTTCATGATTTCATATTCAAGAGCCCTTTGAAAGAACGAGCGATACGGTAGTCATTGAAACACCAGGGATCCGACCCAGCCCCGGTTTGATTTATTTTTTTTTACTTTCTTTCCGTTGACTAAAACTAACATCAAAACAATAGATGACATATTTCTGGACATCTTTCTGCTGCTGTTCATTGAGTCGTATCAGCATCAGGACTGGGGACCGCTCTCCCCACCCCTTGGTGGTGCAAACGTCTGCATGCCGGTACCTTTCTTTCTACCCCCCTCCAATATAACTATCCTCCTCCCCCCTCCCACCTGTCCTCCCGCCCAATCAGATCCCCCGAGAGGGCGCAGGGAGAAAAGCGCATCCGGCCTGGCGACGATGAAAGCGAGAGAGGGAGAAGACGGCGGCGTCATCCGTCGAGCGAACGAGCGGTGTTGAGATATGGCGCGATAAGGAGGAGCTGCTGGTGCTGCTGGAGCTCCTGGAGCTGCTGGAGCTGCTGGAGCTGCTGGAGTTGCTGGAGCTGCTGGAGCTGGTGGAGCTACTGGAGCTACTGGAGCTCCTGGAGCTGCTGGAGCTGGCCAGCGTGTCACATGACAGCAGAGCAGAGTGCACGCACACACTAGTGCAGACCCCGCCACTCGCTTTTTAGCTGCTTTTTCAACACCCTACTTTTGCTCCCGACGCTCTGTGAGTACATTTTTTGCTCCTCTCCCCCTCCCCCTTCTTTATTCTGCTGCCAATGTTGAGTGAATGCAGCGCTGGCGTCCGAGTGCTAGCTTTTCTTTTTTCTTCTTTCTGGCTGGCACTTGTTCTTGTGCCTCGCCGCACTTTGCTTTCCAGGCTCGACAGCCTGCAGACGATTTTAGTGTCGTGTTTTTTTTTGTTGTTTTTTTAGCTGGGGGAGGGTGGCTGTTTTTCTTTCCTTTTTTGGGGGGGTATTTTTCTGTCTTTATTTTGATTACTTTGTGGCTCTTTTGCTTTTGGTGTGCAGTGGACAGTTCTTTTTTGTTTTGTTTATTTTTTTTTTATTTTTAGGGTACGTTTGGATACTTTTTTTTGCAGCCAAGCTCGCAGGTTGGTGCTTTCCGTCTTATTTTGTCTTTTTTCTTCTTTTTCTTTTTGGAACATTTCATGTCGGATGGACCGTGTTTTTATTTTGCGCGGCCGCACGGGTGAACGGACACCCCCCCCCCCCCCCAGCTGATATCCGACGTTATCGTGTGCACAAATCAGCGGAGGTGAAGCAGACGCAACAAAAGGCACCTGTGGCCTTTCTTGCGAGCTGCGGTAGCTTTCATTTGAGCAATTTGGTTGGAAGCTTACCCGACACAAGCGATCGACGTCTTCCACCACGCGAGCTGCGGGATCGGCACGCGAGCTGTGCTCGGCGGACACGTCATTAGGTACAAGTGACGATACAAACATTGAAAAGGATAATCGTGCTCACTTTGGAGCTATTCTTTTCTTTCGTATCATTTTATTCCTGAATACTTTTACATTCGGGAATACGTTTGTCATGTATGACAGCGCCCCAGGATTGAAAGGGCCACATTTTTTATTGATTTATTTTGTTTGTGTTCTAAACTAAATATTGACCAGTGCGGGAAAGGCTCTATTAATGAGCGTGGATGGGGTCCACGCCCGGGTCCAGTGTGTGCCTGGGTACAGGGTGTGCCCGCTTCTCTCACCCAAAACCTCAATATGAAGCAAATATGAAATGACGAATGTGGGTAATCCCGTGTTGGCTGACTGGAATGTTGCCTCGCCAGCCGTGTTTAATCACCTAGAACGGCAACCTGGTCCCCAAGTCTGATTCTCTTTGAACGTTCCAAATCGTACGTCTTCACCCTAAGCCCATCCCCTTCCCATTCCCAATCACGTTCTCTTCTGATGTTTGTTATTGTGGCAAGATGGCTCACTGGGTGCCATGACAAGACTTGCAATGTGCAAATGCGTAAATGTCAACTCGACGCCCCTACCGTGTCTAGGATTGGGATTTAGTGCCATGCTCTTCATTTCAAGCAGCGATTGCCGACTTTGTGTTTCCTGTTCTGTAGCTCAAAACATCACAAATGTTACCAAATAAGATGCAAAGTGTACTCGATTCAAGATGTTGACATTTCACTCTGCAGAAAGAAAAATAAGCATTCTTCAGTTGAATCATTTCAGCTCACTATCTTCATGCTAACACATTGTGCTAAAGACTATATTTGAGCTAACTAAAATTAGCATGTAAATTGCACAAATGTTCAAATATACACACACACACACACACACACACACACACACACACACACACACACACACACACACACACACACACACACACACACACTGCATCTTCTTCTTGCCCGTAATTGCATCTCTTTCAGTGTGCTGCCCGGCATGTTGTGGTGGCACACTGGTACGACTCTAAATTGGGACTTGCCTGTCCATATAAGTTGCAGTCAATGCCCATTGTGCCACCTAAATTAAGAGCATTTCATTGTTCTGCCGGCCATTGTGTATCACTGACAAAGTTAACAAAGAGATTAAAAGTAAGTCATCTCATTAGTTTCGGTTTGGTCTTTTTGGAGCCCTTAACTGGACCCGAGGGGCGCGTTGGTGTCGTCCGCAAGGGCCAATTAGTCACACTGGCAGGCGAAAACTTGGATGCTTTCTGGACATCTCCGCAACCCCCACGCCACGCCACTTCCCCTCCCGCCGGACCGCTTCCTCGTTATCTGGGCCGCGTGTATGAATAAAACATCCGAGCAAACGGCTTGTATCTGTAGTGCACGCCTCCATTACGCGTAACGATTGCTCTTTTCAATTTTTGGGACATGATACCATCCTCCACTGGCGTGCCAAGTAGCCAAACGCTCAAAAGTGCTTGAAATGCCTTGTCGAGGCGAATCTGTTAAGAGCGCATGGCTCGTTCCTTCATTTGTGTCTACGCCACTTTCTCTTGAGCTTCCAAGACCTTCGGGGTGGGACGGCCAATACTTTGCCGAAGTATTTCTACGCGCGGGTTCATCGAGTCCACGCGCATAATGGATCAGGCCTGGCCGGGGACTTCCCACAACGAGGCCGCTTTCGAAGCAACGTTAATTTATTCATTGTGCCTCTAATGGCGCCGTTCATCACATTATGTGGACAAGCCCCGTAACAAACACGGCGCAAATGAGTTTGCCGCGTCAGTTATTGATCCGAGCCTCTCTGTTTCCATTGTGCCCGAGTTTTGCTTTCGGCCCTGTGTGTGTGTGTTTGTGTGTGTGTGCGTGTGTGCGTGCGTGTGTGAGCGGTGGCAAACGCCACTTTCGTCTTTGTAACACATAACCGTCATCGTCTTTTGGGATTGATGGTAGAGTGATGCCTTCAGAGAGTGCACTATAGGTGGCTTTGTAAGAATTAATATTGTTCGTTGCTATGCAGCACGGATGTTATGGGCGGTTGCCATGGTGACCACATGACTGACAGTCAGATGGCCTTGTGGTCATCGGCTGCTGAGAAGCAGCCGAACCGGGACGAATAAAAAAAAAAAAACCAAGCGCATGTTTGAGAGCAGGTGTCAGCGACGCATAGGAGCGGAAAAGAATGCGCCTGACGGGAACTTCCTGGAGGGAAAATTGCACGAGGCGCTCTGGCTCGCCTGCCAAAATGCTCCCGCGGGTATCGGCAGAAAGTGCCACAATCACGAGCGCCCCCTGTCAAGCGCCGGGACACGTTTGTGCAATTGTTTTGAAGAAAGCCTGCAGTCGCGCTTGGCGGGGCGCTGCATGTGCAAATGGCCGCTATCTATCCATCCATTTTCTGAACTGCTTTGTCCCCACGGGGGTCGCGGGCGTGCTGGAGCCTATCCCAGCCGTCATCGGGCAGCGGGGGGGGGGACACCCCGAACTGGTTTCCAGCCAATCGCAGGGCACACAGAGACAAACAACCATCCGCGCTCGCACTCAAACCTAGGGGCAATTTGGAGTGCTCAATCGCCCTACCGAGCATGTTTTGGGGATGTGGGAGGAAACCGGAGTGCCCGGAGAAAACACATGCGGGCTCGGGGAGAACATGCAAACTCCACACAGGGAGGGCCGAAGGTGGAATCGAACCCGCACCCTCCTAACTGTGAAGCGGATGTGCTACCCAGTGCCCCACCGAGCCGCCCAAATGGCCGCTAATTGCGCCAAATTAGCGCCTATGTTTAGCCAAGCGGCTCCTGTCCCAGAGAGTGTGCTGCTAATTGGCTAGGAGACATTTGAGCTTCACTTTGGCCCAATGTGCATTACCCGCACTTGGATTTTTCCTTGCTGGAAAGCGGCCATTTTGCTCCTCGTTCTCAGCAGCTTGTTGAAATGCCTTTAAGATTGCCGACGTTTGGCGACCGGCCTGTCTCTCTGCGCAAGGGCCACCATCGCCCCCATCACATTGTCTTTTATGCCCCCAACAACTGCTCAGTGAATGTCTTTATTCATTTAACTCACTAAATATGTACCGTAATTTTCAGACTATGTCGCTCCGGAGTATAAGTCGCACCAGCCATAAAATGCACAATAAAGTGAAAAACAGATATAAGTTGCACCGGAGTATAAGTCGCACTTTTGGGGCAAATTTATTTGTCAAAATCCAACACCAAAAACAGACATGAACCAGCAACAACAGGCTAAACGATACGGTATGCTAACGTGACGTATACACAAACGAGGAGCTGAGAACGGGCCTGACGTAACATTCAGAGTTATTCAAGTAAGTATTACATAAATAATATCAAACCATCTGTGTCACTCTAGTTCATTAAATCCATCGATCGTGCTTTATGTAATCAATGCCGCGTATGCGCCGCATATGCTCACGTCAGACCCGATGACATAGGGAGGAAGTGTGGAAGCCGGTGTGTGAGCTGCGGTCAGTCCATAGTGTTGGAATACAGTCTTTGGTGTTTAAAGTAAAGAAGAATTTTCGGCGAGATCCGCAATGGATGTAGGGTGGTCGGCGTAGAAGGGCCAAAGTGCGTTGACCGGCTCGCCGAAAGGAGGAAGTGTGGGAACGAGCCAGCGAAGCTCAGCCGGCGTGTAATGGAGAACCATGACAGACGCTGGGAAGTGGCAGATCCTAGAGATGAGTCAAGGCATTTGCCGCAGCCGAAAGCCAGATGGTGAAGAAGGGTGAGCAGAAGCAGTGACGCCCCCGATGGCGGCGCGCCAGTTCCAGCGCCGGAAATACGCAGCCGGGGAAGTATAAATATACTTTATATGTAAAGTGTATTTCAAATAACTGTCATATTAAAACAATATTATCAAACCATCTGTGTCACTCCAAATCATTAAATCCATCGATCAAATTCCTCGTTCTTTTTGTCAACAACGCCGCGCGTGCGCTGCAGAGATCTAGTATATAACTATATTGTAGCGTTAACAAAGTACTAGGAAAGACGTGGGTTTGGTCAACGGCTCTTTATTTAAGAGTCCAACGAGCCAACAACTACTGAACTTCCAGCCACGGTGGTGGAAGAGAGCTCCATAGAATAGGAGCGACCGGCTGATTCCACGAGAGGGGAGGCTTATGATTCATACTTTGCAAATGAGACACTTCTGCGACCGTTGGAAAACCTGACGAGGTCTCGTCTGTCAGCGCCTTGATCTCCCGCTGATCCCTTTGCCTTTCCCGTCAAACAACGGAAACGGAGCAGCTTCACGTCCCGCTTTGCATCTGATGGATATTTGTCAGCTCACTGATAGCGTTCTATTTTTAATGTTTGTTTCCTCCGCTAAGCAGGTCACATTGTCAACGGCGTAGAGTAAATTTAGGAGTCTATCTTTTCCCTTTTGTTGTTTAATGAGCCGAAGTAGCAGTTTTTTTTTAAATAGGATGGTCGATAGGGCTAAGGGTAGTGGAAAGAAAAGTCTCGAGGTTGTTTCAATTCAGTCACATTTTCTTTGTTCTCTGCAAGAGGCTGAGGCATCTTAGCTGAGGCGTTTTAGTGTCTATTGGGCACAAGATAGCGCTTTCACACAGCCTCTGTGGAGTTGCTGCTGACGGGAGAGAAAAGCATCTGTGTCGTCGCCACGGTAACCCTGCCTCGCCTCCTTAGCGTGAGAACGGTCGAGTGCCAACGCTACTTTACGGAAACGAAGGTGCACTCTGTTTGCTTGCGCTCAGCCACTCGAACGGATATCGCGGGCTAAGGAGGATGCCGGTGCCATGTTCAGCATTTTTGCAAATCAGCTCTGAGTTAAGACGCTTCAATTGCGGCAGAGGCATGTCGGCCGAGGGTGTCGGCCGGCCGAGGGTGTCGGCCGGCCGAGGCGTGTCGGCCTCGTTTGTTCGGTTCCATCCCGGCGAGCAGACGTTGTGTCCGAGTGGTCGCAAATGACAATTAACCAACACGGCGCGCTTCCTTTTGTCGCTTCTCGTGCATATTCTTGACTGTGCATAATTGTTGTTCATGATAGAGAGGAATGTGTCTCCACTGCAGGACCACCAGCCATTTTTTTTTTTTTTTTGGTAATCCAAGAAACCCGCCCTTGTAGGTCAAGGTACAACTTGATATCCCAGCACATAGCCGGAAGTGAGCACGCAGGTGCAATTTAATCTTTCACCTCTCATTCGTCATGTTGTACGCTGTGAACATCAATGCTGACTGCGGGTTTGCAATTACCTTGTGTGTGTGTGTGTCTAATTGTCAGTGCTGCTGATAAATGTCATGGCCAACCGCACACACGGATGCGCACGCACGCGGAGTCGATGTCGTGTCTTGATTGTAACGATCGCAGCTCCTCGACATGCGAGTGTTATGTTTGCCGTTGAAATGAACGGAAACGTCGTCAATATGTTTGTCTGAAATATTGTAACTTGGAAAAATGCACACTCACAATGAAAGGGTCAGCTTATTGATGGAATCATTTTTTCCAAAGTAAGAACGTACATACGGATAGTGTTGACACTTGATCTCACCAAACGACCGTTCCAAAATGACGGTATGGTTCTCGCGTGTGTCAGGAGTGCGCCCGGCAGAGGATGACCAGCAAAACTCAAACCAGCAACGTGACCAACAAGAATGACCCCCGCTCGCTCAACTCTCGCGTCTTCATCGGCAACCTCAACACGGCCATCGTCAAGAAGACCGACATCGAGGTGATCTTCGCCAAGTACGGCAAGATCGCCGGCTGCTCCGTGCACAAGGGCTACGCCTTCGTGCAGTACATCAGCGAGCGCAGCGCCCGGGCGGCGGTGGTGGGCGAAAACGCCCGTGTCATCGCCGGACAGTCTCTGGGTGAGTCGGCGCTCGTCGCCCCAGCGACCTGCCCCTTCTGCGCGCGCGCGCGCGTGCGCAGCGGTGCTAATCTAGCCGGACGCGCGACTCCCAATTGGTCCGCAGCAACCAGAGGCTTCCCTTCTCCTAACCGCGCGCTACAGCTAAACAAATGCACCTTGTCTATACGTACTCGTACGCATGTTCGTGGTGCATTGTCTGCCATATCTTCGAGTGCTTGGGGTTCAAGCCGCCAGTTTTGGCTTGAGTGACATATCGCCAATGGAAAATCTCTTTGGCACGCTCACAATTCGACAACACGGCGGGCTCGATGCTACACCCGGCCAACCCGCGACACGCCGCGTGCTAGCCGCTAAACCAGGGGTGGGCAAACTTTTGGACTCGCGGGCCGAATTGGGTTCTAAATTTTGACCGGAGGGGGGCCGAACCAGGAGCAAATGGATGTAGTGTTTGTGTGAATATAAACGACATGTAAAGGTCATTGCATAAAAGCTTTTTGAAAGCAAATGCATTTAACGGCGCTAAAAAAAATATTTCACCCCAAAAAACAGTTATTCTCATTAAATAAGACTGTTATCATGAATAACAGTTTCCATCACTTCAGCGCCTGCAGGTCACATTTATGAAAGATGCCGCCACGCATGGCTCCTTCTTTTTGCTCCGCGCTACATCACGCATTTGCTTTAGCGCTCGTTCCCGTTGTCATTGACATTCTTGACTCCACATTGGCAGTGTACAAATTGCAGCCGTTTAAAATCCCAACTACTGCTTTTGGTGCCTTTGGGGGGTGTTACATAAGATGAGATGCAGTAGGCCTGACAGCTTCGGAGCGTGTCATTCTTGACTCTCCAAAAAGCCCCGCCCACCCCGGTTTCCTTTTTGTCCCTCATCTCCAGTGAACGAAAACAGTTTGAGCGGTGTTCTGACGTGCCACGGCGGCGCAGGCCTGTTTTTTGCCAATGAAGTGAAGGCAGCAGATGTGTGCCATTGGCAGCCGCTGTTGGGGAAGGACAGTCAAAGTTGAGCTTTTTTCTTCCCCTGCATGATGCTGTGCCGTTGTGTAAGGGGGCCAAGTGAGCGCACAACACGTGTGTCCTGCCTGCTTTCCATTTCAGCCGCCACACGCCTCCTCGGGGCCTTGAGCAAAGTCACATTTAGGGGCCTCTCTGTTTCTTTCCTAAGTCGCTCGACGTGCACTTTAAACACAGAGAATTGGATATTTTGACCCAGCAGATTGGATTTGGGCGGGCTGAAACGCTGAAGAGCCTATGCAGCTCCTTCATTGACTTCTGCCCGGCGGGGACTTGGTGGGAGCGGAGGCTCCGTCCCATGACAACATTAATGGGCCACGCTGAAGGAGAACGCGTGATGGATCACCAGTCACGGCGCCTCCAATCTGCAGCAGGCCAGAGATGGGCTACATAAAGTGGAATAGAAATAGAAGAGCCTTCAAAAGTTGCCCTAAGATGGCCGCGGGCTGCACTCGGAGTCCGTCCCTCCACTGCTCGTTGCCTGTATTTTTGGCCCTCGCATTGATTGGATCAGGACACCACGTTGGCTGCTCACTCGAGTGCGGCAATGTGGTCGGGCGGTGCTCCAAACTGGCAAATGAGTCGTTTCAGAGCTCACCATGAGGGAAGCCGGGAACAATCCGGCCGAGAAACCCGTTTGACGCGAGTGCTGAAATGCAGATCCAAATCTCTGATTGAAATGCTTTTGAATCTCACGCGTCCATCGAGCCTGGATCGGGACTGAGATGGTGTCGCACTCAGTTATGTCCAGGCGTCGCATCCGTCAGCGACCATATTTGGGAGGCTGTGCACGTGACAATTCCTCTTCACTCTCTGCAATGTTTGTCTTCATCTAGTGGATGCCAGCTGTTATTACAAAGCTCTGGACACTTTATTAGGTCAAACTCGTGTGCATGAGAAGTTGCGCACGAACGTTTGACATGATTGGACATCATTTAAATCCCCCAAAACCGATGCTTGACATCAAGCCTACCCGCTGTGCTTTTGCTGTGCTTTTGCTGTGCTTTTGCTGTGCTTTTGCTGTGCTTTTGCTGAGCTGTTGCTGAGCTGTTGCTTAGCTGTTGCTGTGTTGTTGCTGCTGTGCTGTCGCTGTGCTGTCGCTGTGCTGTCGCTGTGCCGTCGTTGTGCCGTCGCAGATGACGCAAATGACGTTTTGTGCTATCGTTAACTCATCAACCCTATGAACTCCAGACAAGGGCACAGTCCCCCTCCCTTGCCCTCCCCTCGTTCCGATTTGGTATGCTCCAAAAGAAGCAGCTCCAGGAGCCAAACAATTCCATTCACTCGATGCCTCTCTGCTCAGGAAGTCTTCCTCTGTTTATTCTCTCTGTGTTCGTCAAGCCCAGCCGCAATTCTGGAGCACCGTGCCGCTTGAAAATTACCGTGTACGGGGGCAAGCGTCACACCCGTGGCTGTGAGTTTTCTTTGTCTTTTTTAAGGAGCGTGCGACGGCCAGCATCGAGCTGTCAAAATCGCCCGGGATGCCGGGTGACGTCAAACTTTGCCCTCTTGATGACGTTCACGTGGCCAATTCATTTCAGCCGGCACGCGGGCATATCAGGAAGATTGAAATATTCGTACGGCTTCTTCTCGAGGGAGACGTTTTTGTCGCGCGTCGACCGGTCCTTCGGACTTGAAGAATGCAAGATGGCACGTTGACGTGGAATCCCTTGTGCTTGGGTTTGTGTGCGTCTTCAGACCTCAACATGGCCGGCGAACCCAAACCGTACCAACCCAAAGGTGTCTCCAAGAGGCCCCTCTCTGCGGTCTACAGGTATTGGCATCGTCTTGAACGTTGTACAATTCGGGGAGCGGCGAGCATACACGCTCCGTTCCAGTTGACACGGCGCGCTCGCCTCGTTGTTTGGCCTCATCGAAATAAACAGCCGTCTTCGTGATTTGCCTTCTCTCTCCCTCTCGCAGTGGTTACGAGTTTGACTACGAGTACTACAGAGATGACTTTTACACCAGGTATGTTTTACCTAATGCACTGATGCTAATCGATGTGATGTACCTACCCACCAAAAGCAACAACTTAAAAATGGTGCTGGGGGGGCCTACTTGATTTGAAATTGAGCAGGTCTGATTTGGTTTGAATGCAAATGTCCACAAAGCTGCTAAGTGACCGACCGTTGTTACGTGTTGTTTATTTTCTTCTCCACCGGTGGAAGAACTTGACTAAAAGCTCTGTTTTACATTTGCTGAACACTTTGGCATTGTCCGCCGCTGTAATGTATTTGATTCCATTTTTGTTTTGAGGCTTTTTGACTACCACGGGCGAGCGGCACCGTCCCCGCGGTCCGCCATCCCCCCGAAACGCTCCAAGGTGCCGGTGGCCTCGTCCCGGCACGTCAGGACCTCCTCACCCATCGAGTCGTCCTCATCCTCCACGTCGTCCTTGGGACCCCCCGCCGCCGTCAAAGGTACGTACGGCAAGACGCTATATTTCCTAGACAGGTCACAAAGGATGAGCCCTAAATGCCCTCGTGGAACTCTCGCCAACAAGCCAGCCGAAGATGTCGGCTGAAGATGTCGGCTGAAGAAGTAGCGAGCGCTGGCACTCGATGTCAAACTTGTTGTGCTCCTTGCCAGTGAAGACGGCGCAGCTACAGACCATCAGGAGGGAGCTGACGCAGATCAAGACCAAGATCGACTCCCTGCTAGGACACCTAGACAAGATGGAGATGTGGCGGCGAGGCCTGTCCGGTGAGGGAACTCTGTCAGCTATAAAGGGCGTTGGATGGATGGATGGATGGATGGATGGATGGATGGATGGATGGATGGATGGATGGATGGATGGACGGACGGACGGATGGATGGATGGGTTCCCGTTTGCTGTGATCGCTGTGCTATGCCGTGTTGATGTCCTCGTGTTTTTCATCACCAACTAGCGCGGCCGTTGATTTTGATCCTCGCAGAGGCTCAAAGGATGTACAAGGACAACCGCGACAGAGGCGACAAGTCAGCGTTGGAAGCGGTCCAGGACTCCGGCGAGGAGGCCGAGGAGGGCGGTGACGGCGCGCCGACGGACGCTGAGGCCGGGGAGATGAGCGACGCCGGTGACGACGACAAAGAGGAGGAAGGCACCCTTCATCTGGTAAACAAAACAAAAAAAAGAGTCTGGTGCTCAAGTAAAAGCCAGCGGACTTATTCACGGGAGCCCGGGCTGACGCATCCTCCTCGATCATATGCCCGATTAATGCACCGATTGCTTATGGCAAACCGAAGCGGAGAAGGAGCAACATGAAGATTGTAATGTTGTAGGCGGCCCGCCACATTGGAAGCACGGAAGGAAATTGCCGTGCTGGCTTTCATGCCATCCATGACGTGAGCTTTGTCTCTTTGATTACAACATGCCGCAACATGAAGCGCGCTCACGGTCTTGATGCCTCTTTCTTTTGTTCTTTGATCTGTTCCTGTTTTGCAGATGGAAAACCACATTTCCGACATCGACAACTGAGCACCAGGTAAGCCCATTTCTCTGCACTTTCTTTTTTTTTTTTCCTCCCTCTTTCTTTCTCTCTGATTTCTAGCATCTCTTCCAGTAGGGCTCAGTGCTGCCTGGTGCAATGTGGACCGACTAATAAGGGAGGGCTTTTTTTTTTTTTTTTACTTCATTAGCACTCTAGATTTACTCGTCATTTAATAGATTCTCGAGGATTGGGCAATTTGCGCGTCATGATTCATTCGTTGCAATGCCTTGTGTTGTGTGTTGTGGGCTGGTGTTCGCAACTTGGCCACCAGGGGCGGCATACGTTGCTAAAGTCACGAAGCAAGACCCAGCACCGCATAAATGTAATTGATCTGATTTTGAGCCACTTTCTGGGATCTTAGTAAAAGAGTTCGCCTCGCTGCAGGAGGTCGAGGAATTGGCATTTCCCTTCGCCTGACGAGGAAGGACTACAAGATCAAGATTGTGCTGCATTGGAACAGACGTTAAATCAAAGCTACCTTGTGTAAAAAAAAAAAAAAAATGGAAGCAGGCAAGCAAGAGGCGGCCACGACTTGGCACTCCCGAAGCTTCCGTTGTGCGCTGGATTGTCATTGTCTCCGATCGAGAAACTTTGGATCATTTCCTGCCTTTTGGTCATCCACAATGGACCGCCTACGACAATTTGAAATCATTTCATTCTGTGCTACTCTGAATCCGTGCCTGCTCTCGTTTGTTTGTTTGTTTGTTTGTTTGTTTGTTTGTTTGTTTGTTTTTAAATCCTCCTCCTCTATATCACTTTGTTGGCCTTCTCTAGCCGTCTAGATTTCAAATCGACTCCTACGCTTTCAGGGCTCACTGCACGCAAATTCCACCCGCAAAATTTTTCACAAAAGTACAATGAATAATTCAAAACATTTTCGTCAAATATGTTTGTGTGCAGCGGCTCGGTGGCGCATCCGCCTCACAGTTAGGAGGGTGCGAGTTCGATTCCACCTCTGACCCTCCCTGTGTGGAGTTTGCCAGCGTGGGTTTTCTCCGGGCACTCCGGTTTCCTCCCATATCCCAAAAACATGCTTGTTAGGCCGATTGAGCACTCCAAATTGTCCCTAGGTGTGAGTGCGAGTGCGAATGGTTGTTTGTCTCTGTGTGCCCCGCGATTGGTTGGCAACCGGTTCAGGGTCTCCTCCGCCTACTGCCCGTTGACGGCTGGGATAGGCTCCAGCACGCCCGCGACCCCCGTGGGGACTAAGCGGTTCAGAAAATGGATGGATGGATGTTTGTGTGCATGTGTGCGTGCTCACTCCCACACACTTTAAATATATTTATTAAAACACACTTGAACTCAAGACATTTTAAAAAAATGTTCCAGAGCTGTTGTCACTTTTTAGCTTTCAAGAAACTAAAAAAAATAAAAACGTTTTTGCTCACACAGCTTGAGAAGAAATTGTCCTTTGTGGAGCTAAAAAGCTCCAAATCCAAACCGATTAAAAGGAAAAAAAAAAAGAAAAAACAAGCGCCGCATTGTGTGCACAGGCCCTTTAAATCACAAACTCATATCGAGCATCCAAAACGGCTAGGAACAATCCTTTCTTACCTTCGTTCATTTTGCGAAGCGTTGTAAGTAGAGGTTGTTACCATGACAACCGAAGCTAGACTACAAGAGCAGTTGTCGACAGCTCTAGCTGCAGAAAACTGATGTATAGAAAATGTACATTTTTTCTATCAATATTTTTAATAAAAGCATGTTTACTGTACTTTGTTTTTTTTCAGTGGATGTACAAATAGAACAAATAGAAAACTATGATAGAACACTATAAATATATCAAATGTGCTGTCGGGAAAAGGAAAGCTCATTGTTCTTTATTGTGTATATAAAACAAGTTGTGTTCCTATGAACTCAATAAAGTATGCGTCACGTTTACTTAAATGTGGCTTCTTTCTTAGCTTCTCACTCACGCTTCAAGCGTGCGGGTTCTCGATCGTGAGTCTTTTTTCTCTCTGTCTTCGCAGGCCACTTTAATGCTCGTTGTGGTCGGAAGAGGGCGAAGTGCGTTAAGATCTCACGTTGAATCGCCGCCCGCAGAAAATATATAAATATAACAATAACATCCCTCCCTCCCTCCCTCCATCCCTGCCTCTCTCCCTCCCTCCCTCCCTCCTCTTTCTTCTTCCTCTTGGTTTGGATTCAGCCTGCAAGCAGGAGAGGACGCCGCCGCCGCCGCAGAAAGAAAGACCCCCGCCCCCCTGCGTCCTCCACGGAGACTCCACGAATCGTCTCTCAAGCTGTTTGCAGGGAGACAACTGGGCCTTTCCATCTTTGGATTTCTTTTGGGCCGCCGAAGGGGGAAACGACATTAAAACACAAGCGAGGCTTAGGAGAGCCCACAAGTGTCCCGGCGATGGTTTAACGCTTCCACCGGTTCGCATCTTTGTCGCTCGCTCGCTCGCTCGCTCGCTCGCACGACCTGCCTGCAAAATCCATCCTCCCAGGCAAAGCAGCGGACGCGACCTGGAGGGCGATGGAGATTGTCGTCCGGCTGGCGTTGCTGCTGCTCGTTGGCTTCGTCATCGCGGCGGCGGCGGCGGCAGCCCGGCCGGCGGAGGTGCGCGAAGGCGGCGGCGGCGGCGGGGCGCACCTTCGCGGCCGCCGGCTGGGTCACCTTCGCGGCGGCGGCGACAACAACGAGGAGCGGGAGCGCCTCCCCGCCGCCGTTGCCGACTTCCTGCACACGGGCGACTCGAGTGTCTTGGAGCAGGCCAATTGCTCGCGCAGATTCGAGCTGCCGCGGGGGGGAAAGTCACCCGAGAGCACGCATCGTTCGGCGCTGGATGCAGTGCTGCACGCCGCCAACTTGCTCAGCTTGGTGCTGCAAGCCAACAGGTCCGGGGAGCAGAGCACGCGGCGAGATGTCGACTGGTACCATGCCCTAGTCCGCAGCCTCCTCCTAGCGGAGCAGAAGATCCACCGGGCTGTGGTGGCCTCCTCGGACGGGGACGGGGTGCACGTGCAGGCCACCAGGGCCAAAGGCAAGATCACGTTCCAGGAATTCTCCGGCCTGCGCAGCGATGGCGATTGGCACCGCGGCGTCAAGCAAAGGAGAAAGGCCACCTACCAGAAGAAGGTGCCAAGCCAGGATTTGTCAGCCGTGGGCAACTCCTTGAGGAGGGGCCAAAGTTTGATCCCGGACGAGACTCACGTCAAGTGGTCGGCACCCTATCTGGAGTGCCACAACGGCAACTTTGTCCCTCGGTGGCTGTCGACCTTGTCGGCTGCCTTCTACAGCCTGAGGCCCAATATGGCTCCGGAGTTCAGGTAAGAAGAACTCGCCTCTATATAGGGTTTATGTCTTAGTGGCCATGCAGGGGTTTCCCACACTTAACTGGCACTTCCTTCAAATGGCTTCTGATACTAGTTTTGGAACAGTTTCTATGATTTAGAACTTCTTCCATTTTATATAGCGAGAGAGAGAGAGATTTTTTTTTTTTTGTCCAAAATGTGTTCCCGCAGATTGATCAGATTTGTTGGTAGACCAGCTCGTCCCGTCACCCAAAGGTCAGTTTGAATCCTGCGTCCCGCCGCTGTCAAAGTGAAGCGTAAGTCGCCTCCAGGTTCTCACTTTGTCAAACAACCCATTGGTGCATTTGTCCATCATCGTGGTACAAAAGTGACCCAGGTGACATTTTGGGTTGTCTTTTGGAAAATCTTGGCAAATCTTGGCGTCTGTCAAATGAGCCTTGTAAATGTCTCAAATTGGTGGACAATTCTTAACTGTGTCACACCTAAGCCAGCGTTAGGTGTAATAAGGGGCTCATGCGTCTCCCAAAGCATAGCACCGCTTGCCCTCCCCCCACCCCAAAGGAGGCTATAAATACCTCTAACCACGGCGGAAACCTCTGGCTGCAGGAGCGATCCTTTTTGTTCCCTTCCAAACTTTTTTTTGTCAAATGAAGGGATGAGTCACACACACAGTCGCATGCAGCAGTAAAGCAAATCAGTGAAATCCAAATCATGCGTTTTGCCTCCGCCCGTGGCGCCGCATTACGTGTGATGTTTGCGCGTATCGACGCTTGCTTGCTTGCTTGCTTGCTTGCCTCGGCGTTGCCTGCCTGCCTGCAAGAGTCAAGTGGGAGCCTGACCGACATCATCTCAATGAATAATTCATGCGCATCGCTCGTCGTGTGTGTCGGGTCTTGGCAGGCGGGCGGGCAGGCGGGCAGGCGGGCAGGCAGGCAGGCAGGCAGGCAGGCAGGCAGGCAGGCAGGCAGGCAGGCAGGCAGGCTTTACTTTACTTTACTTGCAGCCTCAAACATTCTTCAGTTGTCTCTTCACGGCAGAATCTGATTGTTGGTTGCTCCGCCCCCTCCCCCGCCACCTGAACGATGGCGTGACAGAAAGGTAGCGTTTGGTATTGTTTAAATGTCCCCAGAGAGTTGCTTTTTTTTTTAGCTGAATGGGCAATCAACGCGACAATGAAATAATCATAAAAGATGTACAACAAACACCTCGCATTCACAGGGCATCTTGATTTGATGCCCTCTTGTGGTTTGTGATTAGGCTGCTGTGCGCCAGGTGTGTGACTTCTTGTTGCTCTTTTTTTTTTTTTTTTTTTCTCAGCTCACAAGCCGTTTGCCATGTCGCGCAACAATGCTCGATGCAAGGCAGAGGAATTTCGAACGAGCGTCGATAAATATGACATCACGTGGCAGCTGAAAGAAGGAGAAGGAGAAGGCGGCCTTTATTTTCTTTGCTTTGACAGCGTCTTGGCCACAAGCGGCGCGTCCCGCCTGATGAGCAGCGACAGGACTCAATAAAAGGACCCGGGTCGCCTCGTCATAGAGCCGCTCTGCCCGGCGGCCAGGCCGGACGTGCGTTCATTTCTCTCCCCTTGTCAGCGTGATGCCTTTCTGTCACTTAAGAGACATTTCCCCCAGGGAACGCGCACACGCGGGCGGCTTTTTTGATGCCACATTCTCCTTCTCGTCGTGAAATGTACGTCGGGTCATTCAGATTGAGTCACCCTGCAAAAAGAGGCCGAGCTTTTGCCCGTCAGAGTGACTCAAATGTTTGCTACTAATCTTCAAGCATTGACAAAGGTGACCGTCCCTTTGGAGGTGATTACCCAGATGGCAGCGCTGCTCGCTAGTCTCCATGACTGCAGCGAAACGTTAGCCAAGCCTTAGTGGGTTTATGCCAACCTTAGTCTTCCTAAAAAGTTGACTTATTTCCACGTAGGCACAGAAGGTTCATCTTCATGACTCTCCTCACACCTGATTGTGATGAACTCGTGCGCGGGAGGGAGAACAGCCTCGGTGGCTAGTGGCCAGAGTGTACTTGACGCTTGACGCCGGCCTCCTGTGTTGCAGGGGCGTGGTACGAGCCGACATCAATCTCCAGGATGTTGATATCGACCAGTGCTCTACTGATGGCTGGTTTGCTGGAACCCATCGCTGCAACCTGACCACTATGGAGGTGAGTGCGCCTGTGCCTGCGCGTGCAATAGACAGAACATTGATCCTCTTAAAGCGGAATCTCGGCCAAGGCGCAGCACGCTGCTGGGTCATCGCTCCGCTAAATGACACAGAGGCGGTAAAACGACCAGACGGTTGTTCCCGCAAGGTCCCGTTACACGCGGAATGCCACTTAAGCAAACACTATTAGCCGTTTGGTACACGCTCGCGAACGCCTCATCCTAATCCGAGTCGGCCACGTGCGCCTCGAGACGTTTTCGCTGTGATGTCACATTTGTCGAGGGCCAAAGTCAACGAAGCTTTCCGTTCCCTTTGTTGACAATCATCAATCCTAAATGGAAGCAAGGTGTGGATAACAAAGATGTGCGCTACGTTCTAAACGTGACCTACAGCAATGAGATAAGAATGTCTTGATGTTCAGTCACCTTCATCAGATACCAGGCTGAGCATGAAATACTTCTTTCAAATGTCAACAACAGTGTGCCGCCATCTAGTGGGCGACAGTGCAGTTGCACCTAAAGTAACCATGAGAAAATGATTGTTTACAAACACAGGACGCGGCACACTGCCCCTTTCTCTGGCATTTTGGGCCAAGGTGTAGATTGCGTGCTTCATAATGCATGCGATGTAGTCAATTGCATTGAGCCTTCAGTATTTCATCACCCCCACCCCCCTATGTCTGAGTACTCCCACCTCTCTGTGGACAGTCGATGCCAGAGACACCCGTGTGGACAGCGGAAGAAGCAGAGAAAATGGATGGTTGGCCTTGCAGACTTGTGCTGCCTTTGTTAGGCAGGACCGCGCTTTGCTTCCCGCCCGAAAGGCGTCACACTCGTCACTCAACTCAACTCAACTCAACTCAACTCAACTAACCTTCCTTCACCTGGATAAGCACGCAAAAGAGCCGTGCGACTATTACGACTGCAGAGGTTTTGATCCCAATTGTATTTGGCCATTTTTAGCACTGGAGCTGGAACATCTTGTTCTTTGATGTGCCAAATTTAGATTCAGCTCGTTTCATTTATTCCAGTCAACGGAAATAATTTCTATTTTGAGGATGTTTTTGAAGGCCTTGACGTCAAGGCAATGACCTCCTGTCTGCAGCTTGAATGCAACCAACTCGATCCTTCAATCAACAGCCCAAAACGATGATGGCGTCTGGGGAATTTGCGCCTTCTTCCTCAGTCACACTCGAATGAATGTGAGATGCCGTAATTCGTTTGCAGTGAAGACCACAGTTTGAGTTTAGCCAAGCGACCTGCCAGATAGGCCCCGCCCCGCCTTTTGGTCTCCCCTCTCCCCTCCGTAATCAGAGCACAGTGTGTGTGTTTGTGTGCATTTAATGAGGTGTCATGAGAAGAGCTTCTGCATATGCTGCTGCAGGGAGCAGAAAAAGACGAAACCTTTCAAACAAACAGCGCTTCATTTCCCGGGTGCCACCCTGAGCTGGCACATTGCAGGTTGTACACAGACACACACACACACTTTCTCCATTTTCCCCCCTTTTGTGTGTGCTGTCGTTCCTCCTGTCATTATTGCACGATCCTGGGAACCAAGTATTTGTCGTTGCCGCCAATGGCTTCCCAATTAGCCAGCAGAAGCCGGCTAGAGGAAGAAATAGGCGCTGCCCTCAGCATCAATTAGCCTGAATTGAACTTCTGTGGTGTCGCGCAGAGGTGACGGTGGCCGACGTCTGTTTGAGAACCCGCCATGTGTACTCAGCTACAAAGATGCAGCTCAATTAGCGGCATGTCGCAAGGAAAACGCCAGCCGGGACAGGCTTTGGCAGGGCGGCGCTTGAGGCGCCTTCATTGGAGGTGCCAGAAGCCTGAGTGAGTGAGTGAGTGAGTGAGTGAGTGAGTGAGTGAGTGAGTGAGTGAGTGAGTGAGTGAGTGAGTGAGTGAGTGAGCGAGCGAGCGAGCTCCGAGGGAAAGGAAAATACCTTAACAGAAAGCCTACGCACCAATTTACTCACTTGTTCAAACAATAGTGGGCTCATGACAAACATGTCGTCCGTCATATGGTGTAATCACACCACAGACATGTCATAAAAAACACCCGAAGGCTTCAACCACACGTGAAAAAAAATAAATAATCCCAAGCATGACACAAATGTCCATCAAATGCAGTTTGGGGCTAAAAAGTGCCGTTTGCCCAGCCGTATCAAAGGTCTCAAGGTCAAGAAATGTATGAGACATGAAATGAGAAAATACAGAGTAGTGTACATGTTCCATTGATTAAAACAAAGCAAAACACTTTCAGGGTGTCGGGAAGGCAACGGTACGGACAGCTGTGGGTCCGAAGCCAAATGTCAGTGCACTCGAGCACTTCCCACATAATGGCTCTCGAACGGGACGCGGCTCTCGACGAAACCGAGCGGGAAATGGAGCTTGCGTGATAGATAGCGTGAAGCGTGCTGATAAAAAGAGCCTCACCAGTGCACGTCACCATGGCAACCTGCGAGTCAGAGCGCCTTTGACCGACAGCTGGGATGCAGATGGAGCTGCCGTTTTGAATATTCTGACGCTCCACTGTCCAAATATTAGCAAACAAATATGAGCCTGCATTAGCTCGCTAATGTCCGTCACACTGCACTCACGCGGGATTCTCAGATGATTTGTTATCGATTATTGGCCACAATGTGAAATCGCTTGGTCGCTTTTTGTGTTCAGTGTTTGCCCACGCGCGGCCATGGCTTCGTCTTGGACAAGTACAAGTGTCTCTGCAGGAAAGGCTTCTACCGAGCCACCGCCGGCTTTACAAGTGAGTCCAGATGTGTTCACCGGCGCCGCCGGAGCCCAGTTAGCAATCATCGTCACCATTGACGCGAGCCTTGACATGGTCTGTCGGGCTAAGTGGCGGCTAAGCATCCTCCTCCCCCAGGGACGGGTGGCGCCAACGCCACAGGCGGCGGCGGGAACACGGCAGGCAGCGGGAACGTGGCGCCCTCCGACGAATGCCGGCCGTGCCGGCCGGGCTGCACCTTCTGCAAGGACGACACGCCGTGTGCGGCGCAGTGGGACGGAGCGCTCCGCACGGCCGTCATGGCCTTCCAGAGCCTCTGCATCCTGGTGCTCTTGCTCAGCATGCTGCTGGTCTACAGCTTTCGAAGGAACAAGGTAGCAGCGCACTTCCAAAGCGTGAATTTGGATTCCAAAGTGAGAGATGGTCGCTCTGTGTGTGTGTGTGCAGAGTATCCAAGCGTCGGGCATGGTCCTGCTGGAGGCCATCCTGTGTGGAGCGCTGCTTCTCTACTTCCCGGTGAGGCCATCCTGACCTGAACACGCTTTCTGTGTCGATGAGCGCTTTTCGCGGGCGGGATTTGTGTTTGCGTCAAAAGTGAGGCCGTCAATCCTCGTTGCCAGGCTGAACTAAAAACAAACTAACTCATCCGAGGCGCCCCACGCGGCGCAGGGCAAAGGGAGCCGTTTCTGCAATGGACAAGAAAAAAGTGCAGCAGTTTTCAATCAAGTCTTTCATTTCATCGGGGAATACCGATTGGATAAGAACTCAATTCAACTCGCGGTGCACGAGACATCTTTGACCTTGACCCTCTGCCGACATTCTGCCGAGATGCCAATTAAGGTTCCCGGTGTTGCCGAGCGGCTTTGCCCGCTCAGCGCCAAACAATCTATAAATCAGCTGCGTCGAGCCCACGTAAGCAAAACTTTGGCGGGCAAGCCGAGGTGCCGAGGGGTCGCCCGCCCGCCCGCCCGCCGTCGCGGGGGCGTGATGGTGTGCTGAAATCTGCTGCAGCCCAAAATAGGCACCTACAAATGATTGCACAGCCTTTACAAAGGTAACGCAAGCTTGGCGAAAGTAGCGAGAGGAAAAAAAGAACACAAAACGGCGCTTCTCAGTGCATGCGGCAAAGGTGCAGAAATTGATCCCCCCCCACACACACACACACGCACACGCACAACACAGCATGTGGTGAATCCCACAGGAGCACCGTTGAGACGCATCACTGGCAGTCTAAAAATAGACGCCCGCCGATGCTTGCATTTGCAATGCTTGCGCTCCTCTTGAACAGCTGGAGAAAGACGCATTCTATCCTGTTCCGAGAACTGAAAATGAGATCCTCGCTTGTCGCTTTAGCTGGGCTCTTCAGAGCGCTCCTCGCCATCGTCGCATTTTCTCTCGGCAATATCTCCCAAGCGACGAGGAGTCAAGGGAACGGCGGCACCGAGCCGGGCGTAATTTACACTCAGCTCACCTCGGGGATGCAGAAAGCATTACCTCCTCTCCGGAAAGCCGACCCCGCCTGCGTGTTGGCTTTCATATAAAAATGGATCAATCGTTATTAGCCTCCTCCTCCTCTTTCTGCTCCATCGCCCACCACCAGCATGCTTCTTCCTGATCACTGAGACAGGAAGCGTAGGTTGAAAGCAAGCCTGCGCCCAACGGCCGCCGTGAACAGAGTACTCTCGAGACAGACACACCGGTCTCACAGACTAACATGGCCGAGATTTTCTGTGCCGTCCTCCTTGTGTGTTCCCCGACAGTTTCGACGCTTGACACCACTAAAAGGCTGAAAAAGGTCATCCGTGTTTTTTTTGTCTGTCCTGGAATGTGACCTCTGGCCACTTTTTTCCCGGTTGTGGTCTCGCGCTCCTTGCAGAGTTGAATTGAGCAGGACCGTTTTGGGCTTGACTCCGACCGAGTGACAATATCCATGTTTCGCTTCGTGCCTGCGGGATTCTACGAAAGCCTCGGCTAATCCGATCATTAATCCCACAGGGGGAATCGCAGCACATTTGCAGTGCTAAGATAATCAGAACCATTTTTTGAAAAAATCCATTTTGAAGCCGTGCACGTACATGAGGCGATGAGCAAAAACGTTTCATGTCATGTGGTGTTCCACAGGGTTCAACTTTGAGGCCCCTCCTGTTTTCACTATTTCCTGCCACTGGGTTTCCTTTCAGCTTGCCAGCTTGCACTTGCTAATGATGTCCTTTCTCTTCTTCCTTCATCTTCCAGGTGGGGATCCTTTACTTTCAGCCAGGTGTGTTCCGCTGCATCCTGTTGCGCTGGGTTCGACTGCTGGGCTTCGCCACCGTCTACGGCACGCTCACGCTCAAGTTGTACAGGTGACACACACACACACGACACACGGAGCAGACTTCTTCTTCGTCCGTGTGACATTTTGCCCTGATGATGACGAGCAGGAGTTTGGACAGAAAACCTTGAGTGAAAATTGATATGACACGGATCCATTTTTCATGGGGTGGGGGGCATTGTGAGTGCGGAGGGGGCTCATTAGCCCCGGCCAATGCTGCTTCATCAATGCATGTGCGTGAAGGGCACAGACTAATAGTAGCAGTGCGTGTGTGTGTGTGTGTGTGTTTGATAGATGATGCCTTTGGAATTCATCGTGTCTCGTGTTTTATTTAGGCTCCTCCATAAAAGCGGCCCCCGCCATTCACCCCGGAGCGGCTGCTTGGAAATGACAACAAAGTTAATACTAGCTCATGAAAAAGGATGCGGACGCTATAGAGCAGCATCTCACAGAGCCAATAGAAAAATTCTGGTTATCTGTCACGTCGCAATATCGAAGGTGGCAGTATAAAAGGCGTCTTGTTTGTTGCGTCTGCAGGGTCCTGAAAGTCTTCCTGTCACGCACGGCTCAGAGGATTCCCTACATGACCAGCTGGCGGGTTTTGCGTCTGCTGGCCATCATCCTCCTGGTGGTCTGCTGGTTCCTGGTGGCCTGGACGTCGGCTGTGTGCCAGGTCGTCGACAGGAAGTCGGCGCTGATCGACGTGGGCTACACGCCCGACGGGCTGCAGTTCAGCATGTGCCTCGTGGACCACTGGGACTACATGATGGCCGTCGGTAAGATTCGAAGCTCGGCGGGCCTTACCCAAACGGGACCTTCAAAAGTATTGCAATCAGACGTTCATGCGGTCGTTTACAGCCGAGTTCCTGTTCCTGCTGTGGTCGGTATACCTGTGCTACGCCGTGAGGACGGTGCCGTCCGCCTTCCACGAGCCTCGCTACATGGCCTTTGCCGTCCACAACGAGCTCGTCCTGTCGCCCATCTTCTACGTCATCAGGTGAATGCAGACCGAGCAATTGGCGGGCCATTTCAAAGGCCCCCAGTCGGATGAGACAGACGCAACGACACGTAGAGGCTGAAATCTAATTGAACAAAAACAAAAGGCCACCTTTCCTACTTTCATGTTCCGGCAACAGTGCCGCAAAGAGAAACGCCAGCAAATCAAGACGACTATTGTGAAAGAATGAATCCCATGTCACGGAGCGCCTATGCCGGTGCCGTGAGATGAATAGAAAAAAAAAAACAAATGCGCATGGCAACTTGATCGCGTTGATTGCGTCGGGGCTCTTTGGGAGGCGTCCGGCCGGCCTCCATTTGCACCTCCCACCGCTTTGAGGAGATGATGGCCGCAGGCAAACGGGCAGCTTGAAATGAAAAAGACAAAACCGCGGCGGTAGCGCCTGACTACGTGAAGTGAAAGTCAAAGTTGTCCTTGTTGCTGCCATCCAACAGGTTCACGCTGGCTGCCGAGCTCCATCCCGACTGGATGCTTCTACTCTTCTTCACGCACACACACCTGACCGTCACAGTCACGCTGGGCCTGCTGCTGGTTCCCAAGGTGCCTTCAGGCCACGCCACTTTGTTGTTGTTCACTTTTAAGATGAGAGCTTGCCGTTATAGGCTTAGCAAAGGACTGTTCACCAAGTCTCAAGTGTGTTTTTTTTTTCCAATGGTGTGTGCGCGCGTGGACGCAGTTTCTGTTTACGGGCACGCAGATGCGAGACGACATGGCCTCGGAGGCGTACGAGGACGAGCTGGACATGGGTCGCTCGGGCTCCTACCTGAACAGCAGCATCACGTCGGCGTGGAGCGAACACAGCCTGGACCCCGAGGACATTCGGGTGAGCTTTGGGGGCGTGGCCTCAGGCTTTTGAACATTTCTCTTTCCTACTGAAACAAAACAACAAGCACTCACGGCCTTTGAATTCACCCACGATGTCAATTTGAACAAGTTGGAGCTGTACGTTGAGCTAGCGGTGTAGCTGCTGCTGTGGCAGCGGCGTCTGAGCGCTTTGTCCTCCTCTCCAACACGCAGGAGGAGCTGAAGAAGCTCTACTCTCAGCTGGAGATTTACAAGAGGAAGAAGATGCTGGCTAACAACCCCCATCTGCAGAAGAAGCGCAGCTCCAAGAAGGGCCTGGGGCGCTCCCTGATGAGGCGCATTACCGAGATCCCCGAGTCGGTGCACCGCCAGTGCAGCCGCGAGGACAAGGACGGCGGCAATGAACACGGCAGCAATCGCAGCAATCGCAGCAGTCTCTGCGTTCTCAAGAAAAACCCCTTTGACCAGATGCCGCACAAAGCGGCCAAGGAGGAGAGCCTGAAAAACAAGGCGTTCTCCTTGAAGAAGTCACACAGCAGCTACGACCACGTCCGAGGCCCGAGCCAAGGCCCGAGCCGAGGCCCGAGCCAAGGCCCCGGCCGAGGGCCGAGCCAAGCTCCGAGCCAAGGCGCGAGCCGAGGCCCGAGCCAAGGCTTGAGCGGCTCGGCCGTCGACAAGATGGAGGCGAGCGCCGCCCAAGGCTCCCTGCTCGAGGCCCTGATGGGCAAGAGGCCGCTCAAGAGGAAGTCCCGGGAAAGCATGGACGCCCCCGCCGAGTCAGTGCCTCTGGTCTGTAAATCGGCCAGCGCCCACAACCTGAGCGCCGACAAAAAAAACCTCCACCCTCGAGCTTCCGTGTTGCGCAAATCCCTCAGCGTCATCGCCACCGCCAAGGAGAGGACGCTAGGCTTGACCGGAAAGACCCAAAGCGCCGAGGATGGGCCCGAGAGCAAAGAAGAGAGCGTGGCCGCCAAAGGCAGAAACGCCAAACAGACCGCCGCCGCCGAACCGCTCAAGGGGAAAGACCTCTACGATGTCTCAGAGGTGTGTCCCTGGGAAGTGGAGGACCAGCCGACGCCTTCGGGGAGCAAGGTCCAAAAACACGTTTCCATCGCGCCAGAGGAAAGCGCCACCGTTCACGGGGGGGGCGGCAGGGCCGGCAAAGGCCACAAGCAGACGGCTTGGGATCAGACTCCCACTGCCGGCCGACAGTCCGAGGAAGCTCAGCGGGCTGCCGCCGCCGGGCGGGAAGTCTGTGCCGGGGACGAGAGCCAAAGCAGCCCAGCTTCCGCTCGGACCAAGAAACAGTCGCAACCTCCATCCAAATCCGGAAACGCCCAAAACAGTCGAGCCGAGGTTTGTCCATGGGACTTTGGAGAACAGCCTTTTCCGGCAAAGGCTGAGAACATGTCGCTTAAAGCCCAAGTCTGTCCCTGGGACAATCCCGCGTCTCCCGAAGCTTTGCCCAGCCCTGCTGGCAGTTCCAAATCGAAGGAAAAGAAGGGAAGCGGCGGCGGCGACGACGACAAGCAACGGCAATCAAAAGCAAAGGACAAGAGCGAGTCATGGGAGAAGCGGCAGAAAGTCGCCGAGGTTTGTCCCTGGGATGCGGCCGCTTATCAAGAGGTACCCGCCATGGAGAAAGGCAAGAGCTCAAATGTCAACAAGGCCGATGTTTGCCCCTGGGACTTTGAGGAGGCCGGTACCCATCCCGATCCCGCAAACAAGGCCAGCGTTTGTCCCCGGGACGTCAACGACAAGACGGCGTGACGCTCGACTCCGACGGAGCGCCAACCTCGGACCTTAAAAAATGAATTGCGTTCCACCAGTTGCCTTCCTTTCCCGTTTGTTCTACTTTGTAGACGACACCTTTTACAAACAAGACCATCCTGAACATGAGTCTCAAGACCAATTATGCAACGACTTCGCCACTTTGGGCACTCACGCAGGCGGGGAGTCGGACGAGTCGTCGTAAGGAGCTCCGAGTAGCGGAAAGGGGAGAACAAGCCCACGCCGGCCAGGCATGGTGCTTGCAAACATTAGCCGACGGCTCACGTCTGAAGCACTTTAGCTGACTCCACCGACCCGACTCAAACAACACCTGGCCAGTGCCAAGTGGGCTTTTCCCGCATTTCAAGTGGCCCTCGCTGCATCTCATTCTTTCTGGCCGGACACAAGTCCCTTTTTGCGAGTAGTCTATGCCGCCGCGTGTGCCGTGGCAATTTCAACCCCGCGAGCGGCGGCTCGTTTGTCTTTTGCCCGCTCCCGTGTGTCAGTGCTAGCTAGTATTTCCATGTAGCAGAGCGCCCACTATGTCAACCAAATTTTGCTTTGTTCCATGTTATGCTTGGTGCCGATCACTCGCGTCGTCTCGACAAGATGCCAGAAAGGCGTAGTTTGGCTGCTGCAAATTGACCACCCATCCGTCATTGGCAACTTTTCACAATGACGACCCTAAGCCAACAAAATAGCTAGCTAGATAGCTACAGATTTTTGGACATTTCCAATCAAACACTCGCTGTCTCCTGCCAAGTATTTTCCACGTGGCCGAACGAATCTTTAAGCCTCGGTTCGGTTCGGTCCAGAGTATGCGTTTGTTTTTTGGAGGGGTATTTGGAAGAAGCACGCCACGTTGACTTGTACCGCCCCGGCCGGTGATGACGACCAGTCAGCTCCAAGTTTGAAAAGG
Source organism: Syngnathus leptorhynchus (assembly GCF_054491065.1). Lineage (NCBI taxonomy): Eukaryota > Metazoa > Chordata > Actinopteri > Syngnathiformes > Syngnathidae > Syngnathus > Syngnathus leptorhynchus. The sequence goes on from NC_141213.1 coordinate 62,117, forward strand.
AGTTGGCCTATTCTCTTGACTTTTCTGCGCCTCCTCTGACCAAAAATTGCATGGTCAGCGCTTCAAAGAAAAGGAAACAAATTGCCTCTTTGACCTGCCGTGTTTCCAGACAAGAGGGAATAAGAGCGCAATGTACTGTCTTGACGTGATGAAAGTGTGCACGCTCATACACGCGCACGCCTCCACTTCTCTCGTAGCTCCCCGTCCACCAATCAAAGCCGAGAACCCCGGCGGCGACGGAAAGCGCCTCCTCTTCCTCGTTCGTGTATTCCTCCTATACACTGCTGTAACGTCGTAAATCTCGTGGCTTCTGCATGAATTTGAGAAATTAGTCGGACCGACTTTTCACTGCCCTGGATAGAACATCAGATGTTTATGGACTGTTCCGAGTTGTTTAGCGCCTGATTGTGTCTCTGACCCGCCCGCCGTATGACGTGCTTGTTCTGACGACGACAAGCTTATAGCCTCCGTATATGGCAAAACTTTGGTAGATTTCTATTGTGTTCGATTGTGATAGCATGTACATAAAAAGATACCTTCTCTGCAATAAATATTTCTATAAAAAGACGTACGCTATTCTGCATCTTTGTACACGAACAAAGTCAAGAAAGGGAGAAGAGAAAAAAAGGATTTCAGATCTTCACGCAACTTGCACAAACGTTGCTCAAAAAGTAGAACGACAGATGAATGCCAAGCGACGCTTTTCACCAGCCAAAATTCCCACAACTGACGACACGAGTGCTAACCTTTCTGTCATCTTTATCCATCATTCATGGTTTGAAGCAAACCAAGGCACGAATCTCCAGTTTTGGTATCGACAAAAGCTTTTGGAGCAAAAGGTAATCAATAGATTTAATGAATTGGAGCGACACATATGGTTTGATAATATTGTTACTATATGATAGTGATTTAAAATATACTTTATATATCGTTATATGGGTCTGTGAAATAATTAGAAATGCAAATCACGACGAATCCGAGGGCGAGCGTACTCTGTATTGTTTACCTAATAGACGTTCGATGGATTTAATGATATGGAGTGACACAGATGGTTTGATAATGTTGTTGTAATATGATAGTTATTCGAAATATACTTTATATATCGTTATATGGATCTGTGGTATAATTAGAAATGCAAACAAATAAACAAATAGTCCGACGTCAGCGTGTGCGGCGCATACGCGTACCGCAGCATTGTTTACATAAAGCACATCGATGGATTAAATGAATTGGTGTGACACAGATGGTTTGATAAACGTGTTATTTATGTAATACTTACTTGAATAACTCTGAATGTTACGTCAGGCCCGTTCTCAGCTCCTCGTTTGTGTATACGTTACGTTAGCATAGCGTATCGTTTAGCTTGTTGTTGCTGGTTCATGTCTGTTTTCGGTGTTGGATTTTGACAAATACGTTCGCCCTAAAAGTGCAACTTATACTCCGGAGCGACTTATATATGTTTTTTTCCACTTTATTGTGCATGTTATGGCTGGTGCGACTTATACTCCGGAGCGACTAATAGTCCGAAAATGACGGTATATGTGCGTGTGTGCGTGCGTGCAGTGTGTGTGTGTGTGTGTGTGTGTGTGTGTGTGGTTTAATGGATTTATATATATATATATGTATGTATGGATGCATGTATAATATATAAGTCGTGTATGTAAACTATGTTTGTATGGGGATGAATGAATGACAAAAATCCATGTTAGCAACAAGCTCTTGCGGAGGAGGCGTCTGGCGGGCATCTTTGAAGTCTTTCTTCGCTGTAGTCGTTCTTGAGCTGGTATTTTCTGCATGCGTTTGAAGCTGGCACGCGCGCATGCACAGTCAGTCAGTCGGTGAGTCATGACTGTCATTTGGTAAGGGTGGGAGTGGGTGACTCATATTTGATGTGCGTTTGGTATTGGGGTGGGGGCTGGGTGTCGACACCTGGTGGGAGGGGGAGCATTTCTTTCAGCTTGTGAGATTCTAGTTGTGTATGTAGCTGCTGGTACTTCCTGAAAAGTTCCAATCAGGTCTGCGATTGCTAATTGGCTTGCATTCAAAATGATGGTGGAAAGCAGCTCGCCAACATTTGCGCTCAGGCTAAAGCGCTGACAGACTGGGCCAAAGAAACACTGACGCTGTCAAAGTACTGCTTTGCCACCATCTTGTGGCAGCTATTAAAAATTACAGTGCTGTGCAAAGCAACAATGATCTGTAATGTTACAAAATCATAATGCTATGAAAAAAATGTCTCACAAAAACAAACTCAGAACGATAGCATAGAAAAAACATTTGGATGTTTCGAGAACAAAGTTGTCACATATATGTGACATGTATACTTTGAACATGAACAATGTCACTACGTATCGATGAAACAGTTGTAAGGTTACGCGAACAAAAAGAGGTCACAATGCTCTGAGGACAAATATGAAGGTCGGGAGGTGCCGTGAAAGGCGCCATACAAATAAAATGTATTATTATTATCCCAAAATAAAAGAATCCAGTCCAGTCCAGTCACTTGAATTTGTTTCCTGACTTGCTTGCCACAAGTGCGCACGTCAACTGCAGGGACACATACCCCAAGGCCAATGAGTCAAGTGTTCATTCAGAAAGAGGAAACAACGAAAACAAAAGCTCTTGGCTCTGACGTCAGTAGCCATCCGCTAATTTTAGCAACATGCTAACCGTTTCGTCTCCTCTGACTGCACATGACTGCAGGTTGATGGACACCGATTTAGTTAAGTCTGTCCTTCATACTAAACTTTTTTTTTTGTGTCAGCAACCAAAAGCATAAACTATTTCTATTCTGTTTGTAGCGTTTTAATAGAAAATAGAATGAAAGAGAATTGAATTTCCAACGTGCTCTTAATATCCATCCATCCATCCATCCATCCATCCATCCATCCATCCATCCATCCATCCATTTTCTGAACCGCTTAGTCCCCACGGGGGTCGCGGGCGTGCTTGGCTGGATGGATGGATGGATGGATGGATGGATGGATGGATGGATGGATGGATGGATGGATGGATGGATGGATGGATGGATGGATGGATGGATGGATGGATGGATGGAATTTTATTTAGTCACCCACCATACAGAACATAATACCAATGACATCCAAATGATGTTTATAATTTTGTGAAATGTAGTTACGATTTAATATTTATGATATGATCCATAATAATGATAATGCTTGTATTTCTAATTTAGTTTTATTTTTTAATAAAATAGTTGTGCTCTGAGAGTACAAACAGTTAACTTGTCGCGGTGCGTGACGTCAGACGCTCCCTCCTTCTTCCCTTCTTGGATCGGACTGGACGAGCGTGCACTTGTTCTCACGAACATCGATCATCACCAGCCGAACTCCCAGCTCGAGTCATGGGAAACTGCCAGGTTGGTGTTGTTCGCCTTCAAATGTTGCCAGTTGCCTTCCTTTTTTTTAATGTTTTTTATAAAAAACGCAAACGTTCTTATTCCCGCATACATCCATACAAAACAAAGCAAAGCACGTGTGTTTTGCCACATTTGGCGCTGGATTGTCGGCATTTGCCTTTTCTGTTCATCTTAGTTGAATTCTGCTGACGTTTTAGTGGAGCGGCAGGCCGCGCCCATGCGCAATTCATGGCAGCGCCGTCACGTACACTGCGCGGGGGGGGGGGGGGGGTCCGTGATACCATTGGTCACTGGACTGCTGCAGTTCAACACGAGCAAGCGCTATTTATGGTGCACAAAATCGCTGGTAAATACCAGATCAACATTTGTACTCTAAATGGAAAACAGTAGCCCAGAACACTTTGAAGGTGCTCAAAGAAATGAGATGACTGAGCAGTGGTCAAGTCTAGCGGCGTAGCTCACTTGTGTTTGTTTAGAAATTTGGGCCTGGAATTCTTCCAGCCGCGCTCGGTGGTCTCTCCTCCCCCCTCGGTGCCTCCCGTGAGCTATCTAAGCCATTCTCTGCAAAACAACGCATGATCTTGACAGGGGAACAATGTTGGTCTCCTCCCTTCTCATGGGTTTCAGCGCCGGGTCTTTGCCTTGTTTTTCTGGAGCTGGGTAGCTTGAATCCATATACCTTTGTTCCATTTCCCTAAGAATTGTCAAAGAACCATTGCAAAAATGTCCACCCCTGTCTGGTGTTTGCAGCCCACCATTGTGCCCTACGAAGACTTTGATGCCCCGGCTGACGTCAAGGCCATCCGAAAAGCCTGCAAGGGACTCGGTAAGCAAGCCACCTCTGGGCCGCCGCCGCCGCCTCTCGGCCCACGGCCGATGACCAGCCTCCGTTTGCAGGCACCGACGAGCAGGCCATCGTCGACATCCTGGCCAACCGCAGCTCGGACCAGCGACAGCAAATCAAACAGGCCTACTATGACAAGTACGACGACGTGAGTTGCGCGCACCTTGGCTGTTGTCGGACCCTTTTCTGGAACCCGCTTCAAATTTGGCTGATGTTTGTTTTGGCCTAGGAGCTGGTGGACAAGCTCAAGAGTGAGTTGTCAGGGAACTTTGAGAAGGCCATCCTGGCCATGCTGGACCCGCCCGTCATCTACGCCGTCAAGGAGCTGAGGAGGGCCATGAAGGGGGCAGGCACCGACGAGGACGTGCTGGTGGAGCTCCTGTGCAGCGCCAGCAATTCTGTCAGTGGCTTTGAGTTGGCCAACAAAAAATGGGAGCGTGGTTCAATGGCCTCGTTCTCATTGCCCGCTGACCTTTGTTTTTGCAGGACATCGCCTTGTTCAGGGAGTGCTACTCTCAAGGTACGGACGCACATGGCATTTCCAACCCTTTCGGTTGTTTTCATCACGTCTGCATTGTCAGTGCACGAACGCGATCTGGACGCTGACATCGAGGGCGACACGAGCGGCGACGTAAGGAACCTTCTCATGGCTCTCCTGCAGGTGACACCTCGCCCAAAACGTCAGCCTCGAGCACTTTTTAGTTGTCGTGGTGGCGATCTCGCATCGCGGCGCTAGCTGTTTGCTAAGGTCACGCGAAGGTGGGCTTTCGTAGGCTGTCCGGGACGAGAGCTACGAGGTGGACGAGGACCTGGCGGAGCAGGACGCAGCCGCTCTCTTTGAGGTGACCTCTGTTGCCTAGAATGGGAATTTTGTGGCGCGGGTGGACTCCGATGCACATGTGTTACGGACGCAGGCGGGCGAGGGTTGCTTCGGGACGGACGAGTCCGCCTTCACTTCCATCCTGGCCTCCAGGAACTACCTGCAGCTCCAGGCCACCTTCAAGATGTACGAGCAGGTGAGTTCCTCCCGAGTCTCTTTGAGCTTGGCCCCTTTTTTTGCTGCTCAACTCCCCATGGAATGGTCTGACCATCGATGGCTAAGTGAAACTGCCTTTTAGGATTATGTTCCGTGATGAGGTCATTAACGAGAACTGCTTTCGTATGAAACGATCTAATATTCATAAAAGCGAGTTTAAGTGTCATCGGTTGATCAGGGTTTGTTTGTATTTATCAAAGGATTTTTGAACGAAATGAAAGTAAGATAGGTAATGGGCGGGCCTCCCAAATGTCACACCAGCTGGCCTCAGGGGCTCATTTTGTTTTGGCTTTGAACTCACGCATGCGGTATGATGACTCGAGTCTTGATTTGTTTTTCCCGAGCTGTCCGGCACGGAAATCCTGGATGCCATTGAGAACGAAACTTCTGGAACGCTGAAGAGATGCTACGTTGCTCTGGGTGGGTTTGTGACGTCGGACAGTTGTGAGAAAAAGAAACAAAACTGGTCCTTCTCGGTCACCCTCCTCCAGTGAGAGTCGCCAAGAACCCGCAGCTCTACTTTGCCAGACGTCTGAATGACGCCATGAAGGGGGCGGGGACCGATGAGGACACGCTCATACGCATCATCGTGTGCCGCTCAGAGGTGAAACCTTTGTTTTGGTTTTGAGGTGGGTGGCATGGAGTCGAACAAAAATCTTGCGGTTGTGCTGTTGCGCAGTACGACCTGGAGACCATCAAGGAAATGTACCTGGAGAAGTACGACGTGTCCCTGAAGGATGCGCTGAGGGATGAGTGCAGCGGCGACTTCAAGCGTCTCCTTCTGGCCATCTGCCACTGAGTGCATGTCCACTCCTTGAGTTTGCTTCTTGTCTTGTCTCAAAGCTTACTTGAGTCAATCTTTAGGAACCCACAGGTGGCTTTTTAAACACTTTTGTCTGCCTCGAACCTTTACACACCCACAAGTCATTTTTGAAACCCTTTCTGCGCTCCTTCGGGCAAACTGCCCGTGAGGCTGAAAATGTATCAGATGTCGTTTTGTGAACATACGGTGCTGAACTTTGCATTCAGAAAATGGAACTGTGAAGTAAAAATGGAAAATGGAGATTTTGTCGACATTTGACCAATCTCCTAAGACCATTCGTGAATGTTTGTTCAAAGCTAACAAAACAATAACGACTTGATAGACATAACTACACCTCATCTTATATTGTCATTTTTTAATAATACATGATTAACAGATTGTGTTAAATGAATCCATTTCATCCCTGTATACAAAGAGTACAGACCTTTTAGAGGATGTGACTATGATGCATTCACATACCATTCGTGTAAAATGTTTATAGATGACAATATCAGTGGTTGATTACAGCTTAGTCCAATGTTCTCACTTGGTTTGCCTTGATATTGCCAAGAAAGTGTAGCAGAAAATAAAAGTTACTTCTAATGGATTGCCCTCGTTTTCTTTCTTAAACGTGCCACCTGGGTCCTGGTCCGTGAAGGCAACGCCGCTGTGGCTTAGAGGGAGAAAGAGGCAAGAAAGTGTGCAGTATTTAAAACAGCCAGCAGGTGGCGGTACATACAAGTGTGTCGCTTCTGGCCAGCCGTCTAAACTGGTGGTTTTCCGTTTAATTGACGCCCACCTCATTTTCTTGCCCAAGGTTTTTTTTGTTTTTTTTGGTCTGTTTTAATTTCTGGGTTTCAAGGTCTACGCGGATTCAGGCAAAAGTAAACATTTGAAATACTTTCCTCGATTTGATAAAAAGTTACGTCTACGTTTCAACGCTAGCCTTGAGGACGGACTTCAGGTCCATGTTGGAATACAACCAGTGCAATCTTTGACCTCATTAGTCAACTAATTCGGTGCACTCCACTTCCTGTGCAGCTTTGGCCGACTCGGAGCATTTTATGTGAGGACAAAGTTGTAGTTCATACTTGCTTTTAGAATTTGGGAATTATGAAGTCAGACTTACTCAAAGTTTTAGATCATATATTTGGCGAAACTAGTTTTCAGTGGTTTCTTTTCTTTTGTAACATTCCGCACTTTTGTACATGACACTAAAAATGTGTTGAGATTCACATAAGGAGAATCACACATAAACGTTCTATCGTCAGTATTAAATGTTTAATCACAAACACTTTGAACGCAAATGTCTATTTAGTCTTCCTTATGCCACTAGACTCTAGCCCAGCCCCCCCCCCCCCCACCACCACCACCCAAAAAAAGCACCCCCACTGTTGTCTGTGAAGCGAACCCATTCCGTCACGTTTCATCACCTCGCCGTCATCAACCATGATGATGCTTGTGAGGGAGGGGGAGATATTTTCGGTGGTGGTGGGGGAGGTGTCCCTCTCGATGGCCGGGGGGGACAGGTGCATGCTGGTCCTCTCAGCGAGATGGAGGAGGCATCTTGGATGTAAAGAGGCAGTGTATTTTAAGCGGTGACGAGTGCTCTCGATGGTGAAAAGGCTCCAGGTTGGACTCCGATAACCCAAATGAGGGGAAAGGAAGCCAGCCTCCATTTGGCAAACCCATCTCAGATCAGCTTGGACTCCACTTTGTGATTGCAGGTGCCCAGCTACACAAATCCAAATTCCTCCTCCTCCTCCTCATCCTGACCTTGACAAAAAGAGCATCTGCGCAGCTCACACAATGTGCAGAGCGTACGTTTTGTACTTGTTATCTTGGCTATGTTGCGTGACATATTTGATGTAGGTTTGCAAAATGGAGCCATTGTTTTTCCTTTAGGTCTTCAAATTTGAGTTCAAAGAGATTTTAAAATAGGCCAAATTGCCGGCCACGTAGCATCATTGCACAAGTCATATTACATTGGGTTTCAACCAGATGGGTGGACCTTCTACTTTCTGTCCAAAAATGTTGACTAGGGCAATTGTGCTCTGCTGCAAATGTGCGTCCAATAATTGCTAAGCACACCTTTCCAATTGGTTTTAGCAAATGTTTGGCCGGCCCTGTCACGGGAGCGTGGAGACAAATCACGGCGCAGAAATAATCCTCACCAAACAGATCCATCCATCTGTTTAATGACAAGAACGGAGAGGCGTGGCTAATGCTCATCTCGCAGCGGTCCGGAGGTGACGCCTTCTGCTTCCCGCTCTCCGTTTGCCTCGAGCTGATAACAATTTATCATCGGAGGCCAGGAGTGTGGGGGGTTGCAAATCTAAATGGGGACCAAGTGAGTAGGTTGTCATGGGAGTGCGCTCCAGGCAAAAGAAAAGAACATGTCGATAAAGCAGCTGCGGAGGTGACAGCAAATGTGAGAGGGAGGGAGGGAGGGAGGGCTTACTGTCTGTCGCGTGAGGGAGGCACGGCGCCGGTGTGACCAATACCGGCTTGGCCTGGCCCCCCAGGTGACGACTGTCATGGCAAGTCACATTGCAGAGACACCCGATTATTGCCGTGACAAAAATCCTCTTCGCTCACGTGCAGGAACGCGGCTGACGTCCGCAAAGACGACTCCGCCCTAGTCCATTGCGCGTTTGACGTGAGCGAGCGAGCGAGCGAGCGTGCGTCACAATACGCTGCTGCGTGCAGGAGGAATTTGGAAAAAGAGAAAGGCTTCAAAATAAGCCGTGCAGGCAAAAAGTAGGCAGTGCACGGCTGCAGCCGTTTCCCGTCCAAAAAATCGCGCTCACACAGTCATAAGGCGGGAAACGAACTCCCGCTGTCGGCACACAAGACAGGCAGGCAAGTATACCCACCCCTTCACCATCAGCCAATTTTAGTCCCATATCGAGGAGCTGAGATCAAGTGTCCGTCCGTGCGCCTCATTTCCCAAACGCCACGCATGAATATTTTTGCTGCTCCATGTTTGTTCTTATTTTCTTGTGCTTTGTATTCATGTGCTGTACTTGACGTTGTTTTGTAAGTCCGGTGAAACGTTGACTTGATGGCTTGACTTCCAATGGCTGCCGTTTGACTTGTGAGACAAAGCCAAAGGATGAGCCAGTCAAAGCAAACGTGTCCTTTTGCTCCTCTGCACCCAACAAGGGGGATTTTTCCAGATTATCAGAACATTTTTTTCCCTTCCTGCCACTGAGTCGTGTTCATTAATCGGGGCCTAATCTCAGTCCACCTGCGCGGGTCGTGACGTGGAAGGTATCAAGACCACGAGCGACAAGTTGAAAGCCTTTCGGCACTCTCGAGTCGCTGGCACGGGCTTCGTCAGTAATGGAGGCAGCCAACTCGTGCTGTCGTTTGGGCTCGGCCTTTGCGCTCTCGGTCACATCTTGTATTTGTCGGAAGCAATGCCAGGAAATTAGGAATGCTCCGCTTGCTCGTCTGCCGCAGGCAGGGTAGCTCGCCAAGCGTTGTCCCTCGAGCGTGTCGAGTTAGCTCGCGTAAGAAATAATCAGTCTGGTCTTGGCCTTGCCCCCATCTCACATCAGCTCGTGTCCCCCACCTACTGCCCGCTGACGGCTGGGATAGGCTACAGCACCACTGCCACGCCCGTGGGGACTAAGCAGTTCAGAAAATGGATGGATGGATGTTACTCATGCAATGAAAATAGATGGAAAAGAGAGAGAGTGACTCTTGCTAGGTGGATTCCTTGCCACTGCTCATGATTTGGGCACTTTGTGCGCCAGCCGCTGGCAAACGGCATGTACTAACTGAAAGTAGCGGCAGCAAACACACACACACAGGCACAAGCGCGCAAATCTCCTGGCGAAGGTGTCCGGTGCGAGTCGTCGGGTTTCGCCGACCGCAATGCATAATTGAAGACGTCAGCCCCCCTGCTCCGGTCCGACGCTCAAATGCGCTTCATCTTTGCTTGAGCAAAGGCCCGAGTCACGTGCTGCTTTATCTCTTTTTTTTTTTTTTTTTTTTTTTTTTCTCTCATTTATTTATTTTTTCTCCACTGGACAGGACGAGCCAAAATATGGTGGGTGGCAGCGTTTTGGGCTCCGGAAGGCGTGAGAGGGAAGGTCAGCGAGGGGCTGTAACGTACAGCCTCCATGTGCGCTAGCGCGATGAATGGCCAGGCGGGCGTCTATATGGGGAAAGGCTCATGGTGCCACGCTGGCTAATTCCCGCTAATCCCAGAGCCGCTTTTCCCTGGTAGCCTCGCCGTCAGATTGGCTCGTTTCCCAGCTGCCTTGCCGGGTGGGAAATGGGCTCGGTCTCTGTCAGAGTGTGAGTTTTCCACTTCCTAGTTTTTGGCCGGCCTTTCGGATGGCAGGTTTGGCTGAGCCATTATCCTCTATTTGCAGCGGACGCGCTTCGAGATTAATTCCCCAAACGCAGCCGAGGCACAGAGTCGCCCGTGCGCCTTGAGCCGCAAAGCCAAAACCCTCGCCGGGGGCACGGATCGGACGCTCATCCCAAACCGACGGCACGGCCCGGCCCGGCCCGGCCCGGCCCAGCCGTCCTGCCATCGTTGCCCTGCACCCCTGAATTGTACATGCTGATTGTTTCCCCAAATTTAGTTGTCACGCAGGAGATCCTGTCTCAAAATGTTTCCACAACCCGGGAAATCGATTGTCTTTGACAACTTTCCGGACCCGAGCGACACCTGGGAGATCATCGAGACCATCGGGAAAGGGACGTACGGCAAAGTGTACAAGGTGCTCAACAAGGCGGATGGAAGCAAAGCGGCCGTGAAGATCCTAGATCCGATTTACGTGAGCATCACCGCCGGCGCCCGTCTGTCACGACGCTCGCACGGTTCTTCCATCTCTCGCCTCGTTTGGCAGGACATCGACGAGGAGATCCAGGCCGAGTACAACATCCTGGAGGCTCTTTCTGATCACCCAAATGTGGTCAAGTTCTACGGGATGTTTTACAAGAAGGACGCCAAATGCGGAGATCAGCTGTGGCTCGTCTTAGAGGTGAGAAGCACTTTGTTTGTCTACAAACGGCAGCAGTCTGGCTGGGCGGCATGCAGACCAAAGGTCTGATTGTTCTTTGGGCCAACTTTGCGCGGCGGGCGGCTTACGTAACGCTAAGCTGGAGCGGGGTGAGGATGAGTGGTACAGTTGAGCCATAGGCAGGCCGGCCGGGCGCTTTGTTTGCAGCTGCTCGCTCACCCGTACTGGCCAGAGGGCCTCTCTCTCTCTGGCGCTCTCCGTCGGTCTCTCGCTCGCTCGCTCGCTCTCTCTGAGCCATACCTCTTGCCCTCCACCGCTTCATCTCTCATATTTCACCCCCCGCTGTGCCAGCCAAATGTCAAACCTGCAGGTCAAGCTCGGAGCACAAATGCACACGCTGAGGGGAGCTTTCATTTGGGCTGCCAAGAAAATGTTGTCTTCTCAGTGAGCAACCGGGCTTGTTGGATTTGATGCATTCATGAAAATGAATGGCGCTTTTCGATTCTTCTCATCTGACTTTTGGCACGGGGGAAAGGCCTCGCATCGTTACGGCGCTGTCCCTTGCCATCCAAAGCTTCATGTCATTTTGACAGTCTGCTCAGCTTTGCTGCTTCATTTGCATTTTCCTCCCCAAACTTTCTGTAAATGTACTGCTTTAATCCCGCAGCCCAATTTGCTGCCTGCCAGCTAGTCCGGTGTGTGGCTGAGTGGTGGTGGTGTGTGTGTGTGTGTGGGGGGGGGGGGGGCGGGCAGAGGGATGACATGCACATGACGTCTAGTGAGGCTGCGTTTAGTGTTGCCACCTGATCTTTTTTTTCCCCCTCCTTGGCTTGCTCATTAGCAACAAGCTGCATCCGCCACTTTTCTTTCCTCATTCATGAGGCGGGATGGGGCAGCAGTCTTTCATGTGGCCTGCCTGCCTGTGCACTTCAATTTAGCTGGCGGGCAGCTGCAAAGTGCTTCAAAGAAAGCTTCCCCCCCCCCCCCCCCCACACACACACTTTTATTCTGTCATCAGACATGAAAAGCCAAATGAGTTCCATATAGGACAAAAGAGGCAAAAAAAAAAAATCTTCCTTCTCCAAAATGCCAAAAGATGGGATGGGTGAGAGAGAGCTGCCTTTCATGATGTTTCATCCACTCGTGCCACTTTGATGTGGCGGCCGCTCATTTGCACGACTAAAGGAGCAGCCGACCCGTCGGAAGAAGGTCGGCAAAGGTCACCTTGAAGGTGCGCCCTCTCAAATGTGCCCAACTCAAAGGCGACAGGTGAACATCTCCAGACACAGCCAGCGTGTTCAACGAAACGTTCCGGCTTATCGCCGCAACACGGGGAGGGAGCCACCTTTGCGCCATGCCTCGCCTCGTCTCGTCGTCACATCCTCAGCCTCCGCTAAGGTCGGCCTAACGGAAGCTGTGTCATCGTTTGAAATTGCGCCCGCGTCTCTTTTGTAGCTTTGCAACGGTGGCTCGGTGAGCGACTTGGCCAAAGGCTTGCTGAAGAGGAGCGAGCGCATGGACGAGGCAGTCATCGCATTCATTCTGCATCAGGCCCTCACGGTCAGCCTCCTCCTCGGCCAAGATTGTCTTCCAAATCAGAACAAAGATGGTTTTTGGATGCAATCAAAGCGCTTTGTGCCCCGCTTGCTGTTTTCAGGGTCTCCAGCACCTGCATGCCAACCACACCATCCACAGGGACATCAAGGGCAACAACATCCTGCTGACCACGCACGGAGGCATCAAACTGGTCGACTTTGGTACGTGGAAAAAATGTGCAAAATGTGACCCGAGACAGGGCAGAAGCCAAGTACCGTGACATTTGTTGTACTGTTCCGCAAGCCGCCCAAAAACATGTCACATCAACCGTCCGCGTGTTTTCATGACATCTAAAACCTTAAGCATGCGTAGGGCTGCATCTAGCCTGCGTTTACCTTAAAAGCACAATACAGGGAAGTGCACGCTAATGAGGACAACGGGTGTGTGTGTGTGTGTGTGTGTGCATGTGTGTGTGCGTGTGTGTGCGTGCGCGTGTGGTGAGCAGAGCCTAATGGAATCTCTTAATGTGTGAAGTTGCTACAAAAGAGCTTTTCTGAGAGTCACTCCACCATTCTGAGGCTTACGTGCTAAAGTTTGCATGACTTGTGCCGGCTGGCGTCGGGTGGGTGACTCATCGCTTTGCGTCCCCTCACCTTAAAGCGCATTGAGTGGTCAATTCTGTCTGCCGTGAGGCCCGGAACGCCAAAGAAGCCTCGGCGGCAGCCGCGAACCCCCAGATAGCAGATGAGCCTCCTCGGCTCCTGCTCGTGTCCAATCACAGCCGGTCGGGATGTTCTGAGTCAGCGAAAGGCTCGAAGGGAAACAAAAGTGTTCGCTTTACCGTCACGACGGGATTCATCTTCCCGCCCCCGTACTACCCCGGTGGAGGTGCTTTTGCTACGCTGAGCAGATAAAGCCCTCATTGTGACTCATCACCAGAAAATGCACCAAATAGAAATGCCTGTTTATAAATATTCCAACGGGCGGTTTCGCTAAATCCGGATGATGTCGAGTAGGCACTTGTCAACGACGCTGCGCTATTCTGACACGTCGGCATCATCTTGGGCATTAGCGTGATACTTGCTCGGGGGAAAAGTGTTAAAAATGAACTCAACTTAAATAAACATTGCTAGTATTTTTCACAAGTAATGACTAGTGCCTTTCCCATGATATGGTTTTTGTAGGGGAAAAAAAGTCACTTGAGAAACACAACATCATGATTGTACATTTTGTGGACAGCCCGCAGCCTTCCTGAAAACATCGTCAATCAATCAATCAATCAATCAATCAAGTCAAGTTTATATAGCCCTAAATCAGCCCTAAACCACTGAGCGTCGTCACCCTTCGCAATGTAAAGTACGACATTGTTTGCGTGGCAAACGTTCCTTCGCGGTGTTGCGTATTGTTTGGGATGCCGATGTTGAGCCAGGAAAAACAAAGACGTGGAGTATAGAGTTGGTTCTTTATTGGCAAGATCTCGGCTCGTTTAATGGCAGCTAGTACACGAGGCACGGCAGCAGATGAAACGACAACTTCGACTGGCGGTGATTGAGATCGACATAACGCCCTCCATCTTCAGCCCTTTACCACACAGGGATTCTTGATGTAAGATGCAGTGAACAACAGATAATTCACCTGCACAGTTCTCTTCACAGATCCTGCCCACCAGTCCATTGTCCATTCCTGGTCTAAGCTAACAGAATATGTACACATTGCTGTTCAAAAGTCAAAGTCCGCTTTATTGTCAATTTCACACAAAGAGATCGAAATGACGTTTCCCAGCGTCCCATGGTGACTAGACACCAACACTCGCATCAAAAGCACAAAAACGAACAGACAAGAGCAACCAATAAGTAATAAGCAAATAACCCCAATCAATAAACAAATCATCTCTCTTCAGTGGCAACGAGACGTGCTTCGGGTTTCTCTTTAGGGTGTAGGACATGAAGTTGTGTGTTTTTCACCGCAGGCGTTTCCGCGCAGCTGACCAACACTCGCCTGAGGAGGAACACGTCGGTGGGAACGCCCTTTTGGATGGCGCCGGAGGTGCACCGACGCACTCTTGACACGGGCACTTTAATCGTCCGCTGGGCGCTACTGTCGTCACGGGCTTCTGTTGTTGTGGTGATCAGGTGATCGCGTGCGAGCAGCAGCCGGACTCCGCCTACGATGCCCGCTGCGATGTCTGGTCGCTGGGCATCACCGCCATCGAGCTAGGCGACGGCGAGCCGCCCCTCTCGGAGCTGCATCCCATGAGAGCGCTTTTTAAAATCCCACGGTGAGCCCTTATATCTCATTTCGACGCGCTCTGCTCAAAGTTTTTGCTGCCTTTGCTTATTTCTCCCCACTGGTGATATGTGCGAGGCCTGCACGCACTTGACTCACGCAGCAAAATGCGATGGCCGCCTTGGGCCTTTAGCTGGTCACCTCTCCTTTTATTTCACTGCGGCGCTGTCAGCCGTCCGACTGACTTTTTGGAGCCTGTTTGGGCCTTAACGTGCCAATGCTTCTGTGTGCTTTGGACAGAAACCCCCCACCCGGCCTCCAGCGGCCGGAGTCGTGGTCCGCCGACTTCAACGACTTCATCGGCAAGTGAGTGAGCCCGCCCGCCCGCCCGCCCGCCCGCGTCGTCAGTGCACTCTGAGGCGTGTTCTCCTGGCCGCTCAGGTGTCTCATCAAGGACTTTGAGCTGCGACCCAACGTGGACGACCTCCTCCGGCACGTCTTTGTCCAGCAGACGGTCAGCAAGGAGAAAAAGCTGCAGAGACAGCTCGTCAAACTCGTCAATCTCAACAGGCAAGCGGGAGTCGGCGACGAGAGCGGGTATGCCAAATCCTCACATCATCCATCGCCCGAGCCACACAAGGGAATAAGCTCATGGTCAGATTCGGAGCTTTTTGCCCAGCGCATGATCCCATTTGTGTCATTTTAAGCCATCGCGGCGGACAAGCAGACGAAAGCGGAGACGCCAACGAAAGGTAACCAAATGGCCGCCGCCCTCGCGCGACTTCCTCCCGGCCCGTGTTGATTTCTTTTTTTGCAGGCACGAACGCATCCACACTGAAAAAGGAAGCGACACCGAGAAGGCGCGAGATGAGGGCGACGATCTCGCCGCTTTGGAAGTTCTGGACGAGGTAGGACGAAATCAATTCCCAACTGATGACGCGTGAGATTCCAGTGTGTCTGCAAACATTGTCAGCGCCGCCGCCGCCGCCTTTGACTTTCCAAATTCCCAGCGAGGAAAGCAATTTGTCACCACGGCCCATCTGGTTTGGCCGGCGTCCTTCACGTGCCCGTGTGTTTGCAGAACTCGCTTATCGAGCAGCTTGAACGGCGCTACGGCGGGGATGGGATCTACACCTACGTGGGAGACATCCTCATCGCCGTCAATCCCTTCCGTAGAATGAACATTTACACTCCTCAGGTTCCGTGTCAGTCCACTTTGCTGTGCAGTGCACCGGTTGTTGATTTTCATGACTTGTTTTTTTTTTTTCTTTCCCCCGCCCACTCACGTCCGGATAGTACAGTCAAATGTACGTGGGCGCAAAGCGGACGGCCAACCCGCCGCACATCTTTGCCGTGGCCGACACCGCCTACCAGTCCATGGCGTCGTATAATTCTGATCAGGTGACACTTCATTTTTTTTACGCCTTTTGCTGGTCATTTCAACCGATGGAACACGGACTCCTACCTACCAAACTCACGCAGTGCATCGTCATCAGCGGTGAGAGCGGAGCGGGCAAAACGGAAAGCGCTCACCTGCTCGTGCAGCAGCTCACCGTCTTGGGCAAGGTGATAAAGTACTGGAATACTATCTGTGATTTTCTTTTCCTCTGCGGTGAAACCAAATTGGCTCGAGTTGATCATAACTCTAATAATACTAATACTAACAATAATACGAGCGCCTAAACAAACAAAATCCGCCAGCGATGCTGTTCTGACTTTTAAACTTGACTCGTTTGCTTTTGCTCGCTAACTCTGGCAGGCCAACAACCAGTCCCTCCAAGAAAAGATCCTGCTGGTCAACAGCCTGCTGGAGGCCTTCGGAAATGCCCGCACCGCCATCAACGACAACTCCAGTCGCTTCGGCAAGTACCTGGAAATGAAGTTCACCGCCGGAGGGACGGTGGTGGGCGCCAAGATATCCGAGTACCTGCTGGAGAAGTCCCGGGTCGTTCACCAGGCTGTGTAAATACACGCCGTCTTCATTTTAGGGGGACGGGAGGGGCGCGTCACTCTATGATTATCAGCATCATCGTTCTAGATTCCTCTCGGTGTTCCCGCAGGGGGGAGAAGAATTTCCACATCTTCTACTACATCTATGCCGGGCTGGCCGACAGGAAGAAGCTGGCCCACTACAAGCTGTCCGATAGCAAGACACCAAAGTAGCCCCGATGCGTGCTGGTCCTCTTCTAAGAAAACGCGTTTCATTTGGCCAAAAGCTTGAGAAAGTCCAACAAGCTCGCTCTGTCTGCTCTTGAGACCTTTCACGATATACATTCAGGAGCTCAAGCAGTTGACCAAAAGTAAGCGCTCTGAGCACCACCTCCCTCCACAGGTACCTGTGCAACGAGCACGGCAAACCGGGGCCCGACATTGTGAGCAGCGGCCGCTACAAGGAGCGATTTGACGCGGTGGAGCAGTGTTTCAAAGTCATCGGCTTCTCCCTGGAGGTAAAGCGCCGCTGCCGGCATTGCGTGTCCTCAGCAGTTGCCTCTGGGACGGCACCGTCAATAGTGCTCAGCTTTCGAGCGACGGCGGGAATTCGGGTCGTCTTCTAGTCTGTCTCTAGTGGCGGTTTGCATCGGCAGGAGCTGGGCAGCGTGTACAGTACCCTGGCGGCCATCCTCAAGTCGGGTGACGTCCGCTTCTCCGCCGTGGTCTCGGAGCACCAGACCGACAAGAGCACCGTTGCCAACGTGTCTGTCCTGGAAAGCGGTAAGAAAAATGTTCCTTTCCTCTGTGCAAATGAGAATGCGGATATTGAGATGTTTTCGCTCGATAGCCCGTCTACGTTCTCCTCCCTCCGTGTTACGACTCTCCGCTTCAAGTGTTTGTTCTTCTTGTGGCTCAAGTGGCGTCGTTGCTGCGCATTCGCCCGGATGAGCTCCAGGAAGCCTTGACCTCCCACTGCGTTGTGGCCCGGGGCGAAACCATCGTGCGCCCCAACCCGGTGGAGAAGGCGGTGGAGGTGAGGGACGCCATGAGCAAGGCTCTGTACGGCCGCCTCTTCAGCTGGATAGTCAATCGTATCAACGCGCTGCTGCAGCCCGATGGCCGCCTCGGGTAAGATGACCTTCTGCCGTGGCGTGGCGTGGCGCGGCGCGACACGACCTAAAGCGCTGAACGGGCTCGACCCCGCAGAGAGGACGACCGGGGCTTGAACATCGGCATCCTGGACATTTTTGGCTTTGAGAACTTCAAGAGGAACTCCTTCGAGCAGCTGTGCATCAACATCGCCAATGAGCAGATCCACTTTTATTTCAACCAGCACATCTTCGCCTTGGAGCAGGTACACCCTAACAAGGTGCACAGTGTCCTTCTGCCTCCAATGTTGCCCTTTATTGAGGGTGGAGACAGACCATTCTTCCAAATACCTGCGATTGCAAATGTCGCAAATGCTGTATTTTCTGTCGACAAGTGTTGCCTTTGGCCGATGGGTTTGCGTGACCTTGCGGTTCAGAGGTGACTTCCTTTGGAACACACTTGGCCCAGCTTTGTTCATTTCTTGGTTTATTGAAGACGGACAAGGCAACATAAAACATGTCAGAACTCGCCAAAACGCCATTTTGCACTCATGTCCCAAAGAAAAGACAGCCCGCTGTCATCTTCATTCATGGCATGAATGAGCGGGGCTCATTTTGCCGCTTTTGTGCGGTCCTCACGAAGGCTGGGGGGGTTGCTTCGCCCCCGGGGGAGGGCGGAGAATGCTTTGTTCATGTTAAATGATTTGCTCTCCCCCATGGGGAGCGCCTATAAATCAGCCTAATCGAGGCCGGAGTGGGAGACGGCGGATCTCGTTGGCACCTGGCCGAGATATAAATTTGTCCTCTCGCCACGTCATTTGAAGGGCATTGTTCGTGGATTCAAGCATCAGATATTTTCACCATTGAAGCACATTTCCCGTGCATTTTGGCCTTGTACCTTCAATCCATTCCCAATCTTGGGGCATAGAGACCCTGGAGCGCCTCCATCGCTACACGCCAGTGAGATATCTCCGGCTTGTGTGCAGGATGAGTACCTAAACGAAGACGTGGACGCTCGCGTGATCGAGTACGAGGACAACCGGCCGTTGCTGGACCTGTTCCTGCAGAAGCCCGTGGGCATGCTGGCCCTCCTGGACGAGGAAAGCCGCTTCCCGCGGGCCACCGATCAGACGCTGGTCGGTGGGTTCCTTTTCCCAAAGCTCTCCTAAGTCGCCGGACGAGGTGCAACGGTGACAGACGGCTGTCCTCTTTCCAGAGAAATTCCAAGATAACCTGAAGACCAAAAACTTCTGGAGACCAAAGAGGATCGATCTGGGATTTGGTATTCAGCACTATGCCGGAAAGGTACCTTTTCTTGCGGTGAACATACTTGTTTTCAATCCTGAGTAAAAGAAAACATGGTGATCTGAACTCTTAGGTGATCTACAACACCGCGGGCTTCCTCGCCAAGAATCGAGACGCGCTTTCCGCGGATATCGTGCTCCTCCTGAGGTCCTCGGAGAACGAGCTGGTTCGCAAGCTGGTCACCCACCCGCTCACCAAAACGGGTGAGCTCCACCCCTCTCCTCCCTGGTTGCATTGCCCCATAATGCTTTTGGCTATTGCATCGGCAGGCAACCTGGGCCACACCAAAGGCAAAGCCGTCAACACGCTCCTCACCCCGCGCACCTTCGCAAAGGTACTGGTCCACGAAAGCTGTTTTGGTGTCTCAGCCATTTGCTCTATTTTCCAAAGCAAAGGTGAAAGCCTCTTCTTTGTTTCTTCCTCCCTCCCCCGTTCTTGCTGCATGTCAAGATGGGAGTGCTTACCTTATACACTTGTTTTCCACTTACTGAGGTAACATCCCGTATATTTCACCTGTTGTCGTTTTTTTTTACTTTATTAACCAACGATCCTTAAAGCGATGAAGAAAATACCAAGGTCGGAAGGAAAATGCACTGCTGAGGTGTGACAAGTAAATAGACGAGTAGCAAGCTAATCCGCCGAGAGATGCCTCCATCTTTCTTTTCTGAGCTTGAGGCAGTTCTTTGTCTTCACATCAGCAGCTCGGTGTTCTCATTTCCAAATCCAAATGCCAAGGTGTTGGAGAAGGAACGCTATGTGGCAGTTTTTGGCAAACGTGGTCTTTTTTTTTCCCCCACCCAGCCGATTGAGACGGACGCGCCCTACCATCCTCGAGAAAGCACCAACATGAGACCACAGACAGTGGCGTCCTACTTCAGAGTAAGGCCGCAAACCTCACCTCTCTCGCCAGCTCCGAGACCCGGCCATCAAAGCGCTCCGCTGTGCTCTTTGTAGTACTCCTTGATGGATCTGCTGTCCAAGATAGTGGCGGGGCAGCCCCACTTTGTGCGCTGCGTCAAACCCAACAACGACAGGCGAGCCAACAAGTTTGACCGGGAGAAGGTTGCGCTCCAGCTGCACTACACGGGGATCCTGGAGACAGCCAAAATCCGCCGGCAGGGCTACTCGCACCGCGTTTCCTTTGCTAATTTCCTCAAGAGGTGGTCCGCCCGCCCGCCGACATCCGCTCTCAAACGGGCCTTTGCGCTCCTTTGCGTCCGGCCGACGACCGTGGCTTGTTCCAGGTACGGCATCTTGGCGTTCCGTGCCCACGAGGAACCCCCGGTGACTCCGCAGACGTGCACCTCCATCCTGGAAAAAGCCAAGCTGGACAACTGGGCCATGGGCAAGACCAAGGTTGGGGCAAAGATTCATCAATGCAATTTTCTTGATGTTGCTGTGCCTCATCTTGGGAGATGTCACCTGCTCAAACAATCAAAGTTGATGGAATGGGACAGACAGTCGCAAGCAGCGGGGAGAAGGCCAACACTGAATTCTCAATTGCTCCTCATGCCACCCACGCCCATGTGGCACTTGTCTTTATAGGAGGAGGCTTTTATAGATCTCTATATCTAACCCGTTCCCACAGAGCAGAGAATGTATTGCCACTCATTTTTTCTGTTCTGATATTTCTGAGGTTTTCCTTAAGTACTACCACGTGGAGCATCTGAATCTGATGGTGCAGCAGGCCACGCAGCGCATCGTGCTGCTCCAGGCCTTCGTCCGAGGCTGGCTGGGCTCCCGACACTACCGCCGGCTCTTGAAGGAGCGAGAGAGCGGCGCTCTGGTGCTGCAGGCTGGTGAGTCGTCCGCGTCCTGCCCGTGACCGCAACCTCCCACGGGCGTGCGTGACCTACTTTTCCGCGTACACCTAGCGTACAGAGGCTACAAAGTGCGAAAGAGGGTCTCCGATGACAAGAACCGGAAGCTGGAGACCTTTGTGCTCCGCTTTCAAGCCGGTGAGATTGGGATTGGAAAAGTGCACTTTGTAAGAAATGACACGTGTTTCGTCACCCTTGTCAGTCTGCCGGCGCTATCTTGCCAAAAAGAAGTTCAAGGAATTGGCGGAGGAGAAGCACCGAGCGGCAAGCGAGACTCAGGTGCACGAGGTTGATAAGAGCTTGGAAAGGAAACGGTACGGGAAGCAAGCCGCGCTTCGGCCACCCGTTCGTCGGCTATCGAGAGAGTCACGTGACATTACACCACTCGTTTGCAGAGAAGCCTCGGAGGATGCAGAGAAAGCTTCGAGCGTCGAGCGGGAGAAGCCGCCCCAACCCAACCGGGACATCCCCCGTCAGGCTTCAAGCGACGACGGAACGCCAAGTGAAGAAGAGCAAAACAAGGCCGCCGCGGTCCTACAGAGCAACTTTCGAGGCTACCGAGAGAGGAAGAAGTTTAGGGAGAGAAAGGCGACCGGAGCTGAAGCCGACCCGCGGCCGCTGTCAGAAGAGGAAGGTGTGAGGAGCCCCGAGGATGACGATGAGGATACGTATGAAGCAGAGGACAACCAAGACAGCGACCACACGCAGGTGCCAGATGATGAGGACGACACAGAAGTGGCGGCGGATGAGCAGGCGCTTGGATCCGAGGAACAAGTCCGGCAGACGCTCGGGTCCGAGGAACAGATCCCGCGGGCGCTCGGGTCCGAGGAACAAGTTCCGCAGGCGCTTGTGTCTGAGGAAGACAAACCCGCTGTGGTCCTCCAGAGTAACTTCAGAGGGCACAAGGTGAGAAAGAAGCTTCAGAAGGAAGCCCGGAGAAACATGAACAACCCATATGAGCAGCTGGCTTCCATTGAAGATACTATGGAGCATGGCGGCAGCAGAGACCCGGAGGAAACCAAAGCTGCCCTGGTCCTTCAGAGTCACTTCAGGAGCCACAAGGAACGCAAACGACTTAGCGAGGAAAGGCAGATCCCTGGCAGGAGGACACAAGAACTCAAAGAGGAGCCAGAATCCTATGAGAACCTGGAGGCGCCAGGGGAAGAACCTTTATCTCCAAACGATTTGGAGCTAGAATTAGTAGAGGATGCCTCCCAATTTCTTTTGGAATGTGAGGATGACAAACAGGAGGAAGAAGAGGCTGCGCTAAAGATCCAGAGTAACTTCAGAGGCTACAAGCAGCGCGAGAAAATGAAGGCCAGCAAGAAGGTGGCGCAGGAGGAGGCCCAGCAGCTGGAGACTTTCTCCAAGCAGGTCACTCACAAACACATACAGTGTCCGAACGGAAACTATGTTGAAGTCATTTGTGTGCAAGTATCGTTTTTGGCCACTTAGCTTCGCTATTCTCACATTTACTCTGTGTGTGTGTGTGGGGGGGGGGTGTATGGCATGGCTTTTGGCCGGTGAGGGACATTGGTGCCAGTCATTCAGAGTATAGATCTGACAGCTTCTGTCTCTGTCCTTGACCACTTGGCATACGTGCTAACTCCTGGTCATAGGTTGTATTCATTTTGCGTTAGCATGAACTTAATCCAGTTAATCCATTTTGTGCCCATCCCTGCCTGCGCATGTTAACGGTGAATGGATCGGGCCTTAAGGAGTGATCACCACCAACTTTGTCCGCCGCAGATCGCAAAGACTTCTCACAACTTTGCAGCCCTGCAACAAAAGTTGACGGAGCTCATCCAGGCCCATCGATCAAAGCCGGAGACAAACGGCGTGTTTGTCAAGGGGAAAGCAATGGACGGCATGGCTAGCCAGCTGCGCAAATCACGTAAGAGATACGTCTAGCCAACCGATACAACACAAGTGCACAGAAAGCATCGTATCCAACCGCATTGTCCACAACTGGAGTCTTTTTTTTTTTTCTTTCCACAACTGGAGTCTTTATTTTTTAGACACAGCACGCACAATGTGCTTTCTTTCAGCAAAATGCGTCGGTGTCATTTCCTGCTGAAAGATTGAAATTTGATTTGCAAATGTTTCCAATGCGAGCACAATCTAGAAGAGCGGAGAGGATATGTCTACACGGCTGGTTTTGGGCATGCCTTTTCAACTTTCCCTTTACTGACTTTTCCTTCAGAGAACATATGGCCCAAGGTCTTCTGTAAACTCATATTCATATCCCTAATCATTCGTTCCATCATCATTGCGCAATAAATGTCTCGCGAGAAAGTTCGTCAAAGCTTAATCGCATTGCGTGACAATTACAGCTGGGAATTCATCGGCGGCGTCAACGCGGAATTGTTGCGGCAATATAAAATGACCTTTGTAATGACATTGTAAACTTTCTATTCGGTTGGCTTTTCTTCACCCGTTCCCTCTGAACGCCATTCATAAGAAGTAACTTGGAAAGGTCCTCAGGAGAAGGTTGCGGCCGTCCATCAAAAGCCATCCATCGCCGCGTGCTGAAAAAGCACTTGAGTAGAAGTGCAGATCCTCGTGTAGAAAAAAAAAAAAGATGCCGTTTCTGTGTAAAACTACCAGTGCAAGTACTCCAGGTAGAGAAGTCAAAGTTTTGGCAGAGTATCTGTTGGCAAATTCACAGTGCGAGCAAGGCCCGAGGTTCACGTGCCCTGCGGATAGAGGTCAGCTCTATGGACAAAGGTCGCGCCCGGGTACAGCGCCGCTAAGCCGGAATGAATTAACTTTGTGATCCCCGCTTGAATTGTCAAATGATGCGGCCGGCCGGCCGGCCGGCGGCTTTTTGTGAAATGTTCTTTTGTGCACCCTTTTAGCAGACAAACGACTGTCGAGGCCACCCCGCCGCAGCCTGCAGCCCAAGAGCCTCAACACTCCCGAGGACTCTACCTACTACTCCTTGATTCATGTGAGTGGCGTGCCAGATGTCGGCCCCGCACCTTTGAAGGCTAAAGCTAGCAGCGTGTTCCTTTCATACTGAGCATCGAGAAAAAAGCTTGACAGGGAACTAACTAAGTATGCATAGAGCAGATGTTGACACTGCAGATGGTGACGGCTGCTGACATGTTCACGCTTGTCCTCAGCACTCCGTCCGGGATGACAAGCGCAAGCCCAGGAAAGAAGCGTAAGTGCATTTCATATCCTATTAAGCCTCCTATGTGAATGTATAGCGCTGATGAGATGAGATGAGAGGGGACTTATAACAGCCAAATTGAACTTTGGGTACTTTTACGTACGTGTGACCGGCACAAATATGAGAGTGTGAGAAAGAAAGGTCGCAAGCCACAATTTGATTTCCAAGAACTTAAAGTGAGGGAGTGAGTGATAGGGAGGGAGGGCGCGGTCGGTCCAGGACACACTGCAGAAGCACTTCTCAGAAACGCTTGGTGCTGGTTTCACCAAATGGTGTAAGCAAGTATCAGCCTACATTTTGGCCCCTATTCTCACTCGTCAGTCCAGGTAAACTGGTGGATGTGGACCAGCACTACTACCAGGCTTTGCCCACCAGCAAGTCCACGCCCACCCTTGCCTCCGAGGAAACATTGTCCAATCGCGGCATCCGGCGCAGGTTGTCCGAGGACCGGATCCGCTCTGTGGGGACAGAGCCCGAACCTGCAGAGACAGAAGAATCCAAGCCGCAGTCCAAACCTGCCATAAACAAAAGGTGTACCCCTCCCCCCTTCGCTTTCTATGCAGTACTTGGATTTGTAAAGTTTGCTTTTCGCTGAAATAGAGCTTTGGAAGTTCAGTGACATGAGCAAAAACAAACGTGGCATCACTCTGAGCTTGTGCCTTTAAACATCTTTCTTCATATACTGTATGTAAAAATCATTTGCTCATCCGGGGAATCTCCGTAAAAAGAAACGAGTTCCCCGAGCGAGCAGATCGCGCGGCGTGATAGCAATTTCAAAGCGAGCTAATTACGGAAGAGTGGTCGTAGCATCGTGAGGATGCCCACGGCTGGCCCGCCGCGTCCGTGAAGTCTTTGCTGCTTTCCAACGTCTCATTTCCAACCCGGCAACGGGTTTCATCTGTGTTTTTGTGGCGCTCCATTGCCAGAACGGCGTCTGCCGGTGCCGATGACAACCCGCACGACTTCAGGCACCTGCTGCGAAAGACCTCGCAGAGACGAAGGCTCATCCGACAGTACCGAGCAAAGGACTAAACTTTTCCTTGGTTTGGTTTGGTTTTGAATCATAGGACAGCGACAATGGCATTAAGTCGAGTCACACAAAAAAAAGCTGACCAATGCGAATTTTTCCAGCAAGTGGAACTTGCCTGTGAATAATCAATAAGCTTGATAGCAAACAGCCCTACCTGATTGCAGATTGTTTGGTGTCACATTGGCTGTTAAACACAGCATCACTTGCAGCCTGCCCATCTGCGCTCTCTTTTCAAGTGGTCTCATCTTTTTTTTTTTTTTGGGTGGGGGTGTTCCTGGCCCTTAAGATCTGGGGTGTCAAGGAAACCCTTTAGAGACTTTTCTGTGATGAAGGGCGAGAGACTTAACCCGAATCCCTGCAAATAAAAGCCTTGCAATTTAGTCTACACTCTAAAATGTCATTCAGGGCCTTAGTATATATCACAATATTAAAAAAGTATATTCACTTTTTAAAATCTCAGATCATTTGAGTTGGATATAACGAAATAAATGTTGAAAAATGTGATCATTATTTTTGCCTTATATTTACTGATATTTATTCAGCTTGTTTGACAAAATAAACGAGTATTTCACAAACTCTAATTCTAAGATAATCATAATATATTTAGTAAATACCAGTCCGAATATTTGAGTATGGGTCAATCATAGTGAAGAGGGAGCAACAGCAATGTGGACATGTTCTATTAGGGTGGGTGGACAATCTCTGTACAATATGATGCTCATATATGTACAATTCTTGAATTGTTTTATGCAAACGTAACTGCTCAATCAGAACACGAATACAACACACATAGGCAAGCACACACAGTCTATGGAGTCGCTCGCCTGAAGTACAAGAGTCTGAAATACTTTTGGAGTAACAGCTGAGACGCTGCAGCGAGAGAGAGAGAGAGAGAGAGAGAAAAGCCTCCTTCCTCTCTGACCTTGGGGGGCAGAGTCCGCTCGAGTCCCGCAGCCAGACGTCTCGGTCGGCATTCGAAGCCGTGTTAGTTAGTGTACGTATGCGAGTCACGACGGCTCGCAGCTCGGCATGACCTGCTAGTGAATGCGGGATTTTTCTCTCTCTTTCTTCGGGTGACGTGAGAATGGATGTCACTCCTACAGCCCTCCGTCCGTGTATGCTGGTTTTGTAATCCACTTGCTTTTTTTTTTTTTTGAAGGGTGTAACGACTTTTTTTCTTCCTGAACAACCCATTTCCCAAGGAGTGTGTATGTGTGAAATCATTTCAATTGTTTGCGAAGAAGCGTCGTGATAGCGCTTTCTTTTTGGGTTCTGTGTGCGTGGATG
The DNA here is from genome assembly GCF_054491065.1 of Syngnathus leptorhynchus. Lineage (NCBI taxonomy): Eukaryota > Metazoa > Chordata > Actinopteri > Syngnathiformes > Syngnathidae > Syngnathus > Syngnathus leptorhynchus. The sequence goes on from NC_141213.1 coordinate 88,559, forward strand.
TGCGCGCGCGCGCGTGCGCGTCCGCCGCCGACGTCGCCCACCACCAGCACGCCACACTCCTGAGCTATGGCGTCCCCGGGCTTCTGGTCCCTCGGTGCGGGGGACAATTCGGGCAGCCAGAGTCCCAACACTCGTGAGTGCATCGCGCCACGCGCGCATTCATTCACGCACGCACGCACGCAGGCCTTGCATCTTCACCTTTTTAATTAGGAATATCGTTCTCATCGTCGACTTACGTCACATTCAGTCGGGTGACATTTTGGTGCTTTTTTTCGAGTTGCGCGTCCTCTTATCTTTTATAGCCCGGGCTTGGTGCCAGGCGGCGGCCCGAAAGATCTCCGGAGGGCTCGGATCCAAATTATGTGGTACGTTTATTTCAATGGTTATTTTCCTGCATGTTTTGTTTTTGTTTTTTATGTCTTGAGTTGAAGTGTACCGATTGTGTGCATGCGTTGAAGCGCTCCTGAACGTGAACGAGGGGGACAAAGGTGCAGCCGAGCCCCCCGCCGCCAAGCAGCCTCTTCACCCGGCGGAGGCCAGCTGCGGATGCAACAAAAGCTGCGACTGCGCCAAAGCCGCCGTTCAAGGCTTCGCCGACCTCTACTCTACAGGTGCGCCGCACGTGCGTGCACCTACTAAACCAACAAAAATCTGCATTTTCAGTCATTAATGAGGAGCCCAAAGATTTGAAACAGGAGCAGGATTCATTTTCTTAGGCCTCTTCTGGCCATATTTATGGTAAAATAGCTGTGTGCCGGTTATATAATCGACCTTGGATTTCAATACATGACGTTTATGATTTAGATCGTTTATTTTAGCATGTGATCAATTAAACGCATCCTGGATTTGATGATTGCTGCTGCATAGAGGTCACCTTGATTTATTTTTTATTCTGCTGCAGAAAAAAAAACAATGACAACCATCGACGTTTAAAAATAAATATTTGAAAAAATGACCTCTCCTTTTTGTTCCACAGACCTACTCCCGGCCATGGATGGAGACGCCAGGACCCTGAGCTTCCTGCAGGAGGTGGTGGACATCCTGCTGGCCTACATCGTGGAGTCGTTCAACCGCGACACCAAAGTGATCGACTTCCACTACCCTAGCGAGCTGCTGCAGATGAACAACTGGGAGCTGCAGCATGAGCCCAGCACACTGGACGACATCTTGATCAGCTGCCGCGCCACCCTCAAGTACGCTATCAAGACAGGTGAGCTCGCCCGCACAAAAAAAAGGCATTTCTATTGGACGAATGAAATATTAAATTGACCTCCTCCATATCTCTCTGAAGGTCCAAAGATAATCATCTGCAGATTGCGTGCCTTAGGCCCAATTAAGGCACGTCATGGAGAAAAAAAAAATAACACGCAAACGACCGCTTTTTATGTACTGGACGTGCGTAAAATAATATAGTTGAAACCTAGAGTACACATTGACTTGCTTTCAAAAAATAGCTGAATGCGTTGTAGCCCCAGATCTAAAAGATACCTTTACAATATTTCAGAATTATAACCACCTTGAAAAAAAGTCATTCAGTTGCTGCAAAATAATCCACAAAATAAGAAATAACGTTCAATGAGAAATGTTTTTCTGCTGCAACAAACCAAATGACAACAGAATGTATGGTTTGTATTTAACGCACATGATTGATCATTGATTTTGCCGTTCATTTCCTGTGAGATGTGTGTGTCAAGCTTTTACCTCCGTCAGCCCACCCTAGGTACTTCAACCAGCTCTCCACTGGCTTGGACATGGTGGGCCTGGCCGCTGATTGGCTGACGTCCACCGCCAATACCAACATGTGAGTTTCCTCCTCCTCCTCCTCCTCGTCATCATCATCATCATCATCCTCATTTCCTGTACAGCATGCGCGCGCGTGTGCCTCTTTTGCCCCTTTTTTTTTTTTACTGTCAAATGAACAAAAAGAAGAGAATTAGCCCCCCTCACCCATTCACTCGCTCTTTTTCTATTTTGTTCTCTGCCCCGCCCCTCTCTCCTTGCATCCCCATGGGAACAAGAAGAAAGGAGAAAATTGGCTGTGAAATGAAGTCCAGCGGCTCCATTTAGCGTGCATGTGTCTGCTTTTGGGCTGATAAAGCCCCATGCGGCTGGCCCAACAGTGACTGCGGGCAATTCATTATAACTTCTAGAAATGTACTTTTTATGCGGCCGATAGAAATGTTAAAGCTCACTTACTGAAATGCATTTGTTTCATGTGTGTGGTGTACGTTACACGGTTGATGCTTTTTTACATTTTCAATTTTTGTTTTTGGGAATTGAATTCATTCATTCTTTCTCTAGTTTTTGTCTGTGTAAAATTATTCCTTGCAGGTCAAATAAAGGAATTTGATATTTTATTCGATACACTTGCACAATGTATCTCGGCCATTTTTAAAAGATGCATTCTGCTTCACGTGGTGTTCACGTGCAGCTTACAAAACGGTTGCTAATATTTTCACCCTGTTATAACAGTAAAAAAAACGCTTCTTCGACGTTCGATAGCGTTTTCGTATCCGTCAGATTATGGGAGTGTGATGCGTGTGCCTCTGACATCACCACGCAGGTTCACGTACGAGGTGGCTCCGGTGTTTGTGCTGCTGGAGTATGTGACGCTCAAGAAGATGCGCGAGATCATCGGCTGGCACGAGGGCCGCGGCGACGGCATCTTCTCGCCTGGTGCGCTGCGCACCAACCCGCTTATGCACGCGTGCGCACTGACAGCGTCATTTGCATCTAAAAAAAGAAAGAAAGAAAATAGGGCAGCCAATTAACGTGAACAAAATGGGGAGCCTCCTCAGCACGCTTGAACTTCTTTTATGATTATTTGCAGGATCGGGTTTGACTACGTTGATATATGCTCTATACAAATATTGATATGCTGCACACTTCTATATTTCATTTGTTTCCATCTATGGATATTGGAATAGAAACGTTCACATGATCTCAAATTGAAAATACGGTGTGTTGGCAGAAGTGTGTCTAAATGAAAATGTTCATTTCAAAATGTACATACCGCCGACGTGCGTGGTGACGCTGATTTCTGGATTCTTGACATGGTTTCAAAGCTAAAGCACGTGGGTTGCGATGTTTGCTATGTCTGCTAGGTGGCGCCATTTCCAACATGTACGCCATGCTGCTGGCCCGTTTCAAGATGTTCCCTGAAGTCAAGGAAAAAGGAATGTCATCCGTTCCCAGGCTGGTGGCCTTCACCTCCGAACATGTAACAATCATATTAAATCTGTATCGTTATTATGCCGCAAATGTAGTTCCAGAGCCTTCCCAAAAAGGACGACTTTCTTGGGGCTTTGGCGTTTTCAAGCGTGCCCATCAGGATGTAAATGGTGGCAGTGGCGTCACATTCCACGTTTTCATCTTCCGTAGAGTCATTTCTCGATCAAGAAAGGAGCAGCGGCTCTTGGCATTGGCACTGAAAGCGTCATCTGCATCAAGGCCGACCAAAGGTACTGAACATACATATTCATGCAACCGCTTGTGTGCCACTTTACCTAGACTGCAATTTGAGTTCTTTTTTTCCAGGGGCAAATTGATCCCTGCCGACCTGGAGCGGCGAATCCTGGAGGCCAAAGAGAAGGTGAGGCGTCGGCTGCCTCGGTACTGCTCGCTGTCCAAGCCGACGTAATGCCGCGGTCTGATTTCGCACAGGGTTTTGTGCCGTTCTTTGTGAGCGCCACGGCGGGCACGACGGTCTACGGCGCCTTCGACCCGCTCATCGCTATTTCCGACATCTGCAGGAAGTACAACGTCTGGATGCACGTGGACGTGAGTCGCTCGCTGTTGGCTCTGATGAATGCCAATTGCTTTGACAAAATGTGAGCGCCAGTTAGAAATCACCTCCCACCCTTTCTCGTCTCGACTGCCATCGTTGACCTCTTCTTCCTCCTGCTCCTCCTCCTCCTTTGCATCATCTTTGCATCCTACCCCCTAAAGAAAATGTTGTTCAGACGGCAAAGTCCCAATCCGGATAGTTTGGCTCAAGTTACGGATGACAAAATGAACCAGAAAGAGATCAACTTTAAAATGAGGCTCCAGCCGTTGGTCAGTAAGCGTAGAATGACGAAGGCTTGATTTATTGTGTTTAGGGTGCGTGGGGAGGAAGTCTGCTCATGTCCAGGAGGCACCGCTGGAAGCTGGACGGTGTTGACAGGCAAGTCTGCTGCTTCACAAGGTCTCTGCTCCGGGCGGGGTGGCCTCTTTTGTAGCCTTGGCGATCGATCCTCAACGACTGAAAACACCACGAGGAGACGGGGTTGTAGGGAAGTCCTGCGTCTGCAAAGGGTGGGGCTCGTGGGGAGGGGCTCGTGGGGAGGGGCTCGTGTCGAGGGGCTCGTGTCGAGTCGCGCGACCCGAGTCTCGGTGAATGCGACTCGCCACGGATGCCGACGTAATGCCGGTCGGTTGTTGCCACAGAGCCAATTCGGTGACTTGGAACCCGCACAAGATGATGTCGGTGCCGCTGCAGTGTTCTGCCCTGTTGGTGCGCGAGGAGGCAAGTTTGAAGCCCCCGCACTACTTACCTGCTTTCCACATTGAAAAATCACCAAAGTAGCGTACTCCCCCTGTGGCAGGGCCTGATGCAGAACTGCAACCAGATGCACGCCTGCTACCTGTTCCAGCAGGACAAGCACTACGACCTGTCCTATGATACCGGAGACAAGGCGCTGCAGTGCGGACGCCACGTGGACATCTTCAAGCTGTGGCTCATGTGGAGGGCCAAGGTGAGGGAGGATGCGCGCTTCACCGTATGCCTCGCCATATGACCGATTGCGCCGCCCTTCGCAGGGCACCGTCGGGTTTGAGGCACAGATCGACAAGTGTCTGGAGCTGTCCGAGTACCTGTACAACAAGATCAAGGACAGAGAAGGATACCAGATGGTCTTTGACGGAAAAGTAGCTACAAGTCATTTCGTTGATCTCAATTGGGTTCGACTTCTTCCCAAGTCATGCGCTCCTTTCTTTGTTTGTTGCCCGCGCAGCCTCAGCACACCAACGTTTGCTTCTGGTATCTGCCGCCCGGCATGCGCTGCCTGGACGACAAAGAGGAGAAGAAGAAACGCTTGCACAAGGTGAAGTGTATGTCGCAAGTCATGCGCTAATGCTAATGTAGCGCTAGTCTACGCCTTTTGAACAACACATCCTCCCTCCCTCCCTCCCTCCCTCACTAATGTAGCCAGCCGGGAACAAAGGCCGCGCGCGAGCTGCTTCGCTTGATTTCTGTTTCATTGAATATTGACATCAAGGACAAACGTTAGCTGGTGTTAGCAAGGGGTCATTTTCTGAAATGCCACAGGTGGCACCGGTGATCAAGGCACGCATGATGGAGTACGGGACCACCATGGTAAGCTACCAGCCGCAGGGGGATAAGGTCAACTTCTTCCGCATGGTCATCTCCAACCCGGCCGCCACCTTCCAGGACATCGACTTCCTCATCGACGAAATTGAGCGTCTGGGCCAGGATCTCTAAAGGAGCGGCTCCGTTCGGCCGTCCTCGCTGTAACTCGCTGCCACGCTTTATTTAGCCCCTTTCAAAGCTAACCTTAGATTCCATTTGCCCTTTCAAAATGGCGTGCGGATGCTCAAGACCCAATTTGCGACGTAGGGATCCTGCCGTCCCATGGTTTCACCCATCCCACACACTTTCAAATGTAGACGTAATCAACCAAAAGTTTCGCAAGCAGTCTGTCCCTCCCAGTTGAGGTTTACGGTCCAACTGGTGCGCTCAAGACAATTTGACAATGTCCAAAGGCCCGCTAGTTTCTTGCTAACATCAAATGTGAAACACAATTGGCAGGCTAGAGGAAATGAGCCGATTGACTAACGGCTTTGTTCAGCGTGTGGCACAAAACGAAGCTGCTCCAACAAGATAACACAAGAACAAGCGCAATATAGATATACACCCGGTACATACACACACACACACACACACACACACATCTATCTGTATCTAACTTTGCTGCGGACTGATGCCGTCCAAAGCTTTGCAGTACAAGTGCTTCTGTCCGCCAGTGTTGTCCCAATCAACAAATGCTATAGGTTTGCCGTGACTTTAACTGTGCTGATATGTGATCGTGTGCTATTTGTCATATTAGCATTATTTTTCTAATCGTTTTGACATTGGTACGACAAAATCCTCCTTAGTGTAAATGGAATTTGTCCTCTTGAAACAAAGTGCTGGGCTTTGCTCCCCTCCCGTGATCATCTAGGCCGAGCACTAGCCCCGTGGCTAATTTCCCAATGCTAATGAAGGGCCGGTGACTCAAAAAGCGTTGATGCCAGCCAGCTGTGAAACAAACGCATGCCAATAGCTTCCTGGCTCATGTAGGGGAGGTTGGAGAGGGGGGGGGGCTCGGCCTTAATTCATCATTCTACAGCAATATTGATCACGTGACTGATCATAAGAAAAGCACAATTAGCTCCACAATTCCTTTTTGCTCTCACTCAATAAAGTGTAAGTAGTGCAAACGTGTAGGTAGTACGCCAAAGCTGAGAAGGTTTGTGACGTTGACTGCTATTTTTGAGCTGGGCAAAGCTACGACTGCAAAGCGTTGGCGACGCTCTTCAAATCTGATGCAGTTCATTTATCTGATACAATTGGGAAGAAAAACAATTTGCTGTTTTTTTATTTTAGTCATTCAATGACTGCACAAATTGACTGAATTATAAATAAAGCACTAAAGTTGCATTTCAGATGCAAACCAGTTTCCATACACATTTGATGAAATGTTTGTAAGCAGGCCCAACTCCCAAATCTAGCGTGTCAACTTGAATGAGGTTTAGTGAGCCGGAAGGACTTTGTGTTGTCCTATGTGCCTGTGTTGTGGCGGCGTGACCTTTGCCTGTGTTGTGGCGTCCTTTCGCTGCCTTCTCGTTCAACTTTGCTGGTATTGTCTGTTGAATATAGCGCCTGAAAGATAGATGTTTTGCTGTTCTGCAGGGCTTGTGCACTTTAGCCTACGAGCAGAAAGCACACGCTGGCTCGCACGCACGCTCGCACGCACAGCACCCCGTGTTTGTGTTGCGTGATTAGGCTTACAAATGTCTTAATTGATGATTTCTTTTGAATATGGCGGGCGGAATGGCCCAAAAGAGGTCGTCAAACAAGTCTTTGTTTGGTCAGGGTAAACTGGTCTTTCTTTGCAGGCGATTATAAACCTTTTTGTTGGTGCTTTTTCTGTGGTATTTGCATTTGTGTGATGTTTCCAAGACTTGAGGTTTGGGTGAGGATGAATGCAACACTAATGGCTAGCGGCCAAGCGTTAACGGCAAAGCGGTTTGTTGCTTCCGGTCCGGCTTCCTCTGCACGTGTGTGCATGCATGCGCTTTCTTGCCTTGGCCTGCTTACGTAGTACCTCCGTTTGTCTGTATTGGAACCTTAATCTCTCTCTCTCTATCTATCTATGGCTCTGTATCTCCATGTCTCTGCGTATTTGGCTTTGTAAGTAGCTCTGGCGTGATGTCCAGCGTACGATTGTGGTCTTAGGGCTTTGGTGTACGAAGACGCGCCAGCATGCCGAGCCCGCCTCTTCACTGTCTTCTTCTTCTTCTTCACTTTCTGCACTGCTTCTGCCTGTCATATAACGAACGCCGCTGCATGTTCCCCTCCCCGCGCTGGGCTTCCGTATTTAACCTGGCTCTGTCTTTGGCCTCCGGCCGCAACAACCCACCGCTGCCGTTTGGATGTCTGGTTGAGCGTGTCTCCGAGTGCTCCGTATTGATCAAATCCTCATGATTTGCCATTGTAAGCCATCGATAAGTCTTCAATGACGCTCGATGATAGATTGTGTAAAGTGATGTGCTGGAGTTCACAATCATTTGTCCTGAACTTTGTGGAAGAAAATCTATGAATAAATATTGTAATGAATTGAAAAAAACGTCTGTAACTTTTCTTTCGACAAGTTTACTTTCCGCAAATATCAGACAATCACATCATCTACAGAGCTCGGGAGAGAGAGGTTATTAATCCCCGGGGAAATCCATTTGTTGCCAGCAGTTAAATACATCAATACAAACATTAGACACAACAAAAAGGATAACAAGAGAGGAATGAGCACAGCGCCAGCCAATCCAACCGTCGTGCAGGGATAGAGCTTTGAGTGTTGCTCATTCAACAGTCGTGCGGGGACGGAGCTTGGAGTCTCGCTATCAAATGCGCCGCCTGCCGCAAATGTTACAGCACCGAGGCCCCTTCCGCATTGGGACTTGAATTCAGAAGCCAGCGTCAAGCGAGGCTTTCTTGGCTTTCTTATTTTTTCTCGCACACACACACACACACATACATCGTCATTGCGTCAAACTCATGGTGCCTGCACACAAGACAGGCGAGTCTACTCCTACAGTATCAGCGATCCCGCATGTTGGCTTTCTGCTTGTCCATTGATTGTCAGCCGCTGTGGGTCTCCCCGCGACGATTGAGCATTATTAAAGAAAGATCTTTATCATCATTTTGATGGTGATTTTTTGACAGCTTCTGAGTCGACGTCGTGAAAGAGACATAGCAAACCGAGATCAGGGGATGGCTGAGAATATTGTCATTTGTCATTTTCACATGTCCTGAGCTGAGTGTTGTTAGTCACCTAAATGTTGAACAGAGACTGTGATGTCACCAAGTCAAATTCCTTGTTTGGCACGCTCAAACATGGCGAATCAATTCTTCTTGAATCTTGAATCAATTCAATAGGCACTCCAGTGTAGAGTGAGTATGGCACTCTCTGGTGGACAAAAGTAAGACCTGCATCTCACCTGCATATATTTTGGTCGCAGCCTTAACATAATGACAAATATAGACGAGGGAGTCTTTCATTGAACAACTCAGCAATATACATTTTAAAATACGTATTTTAAATTCATTTTAGCCTGTCAACTCCAAACTCGACAAAGCTGTGACGGAAGCCGAAGAACCACATTCTGATGAGAAAGGCTCAGCAACAGCTGGAGGAGATCAGCCGGCTCAATAAAGTGAGTCCATAGTTATCATTTCAAAACATGCTTTGCCATGATTTGTAAAATGACTCCCGGAATCGCGGTCGCTTTGCTTGTCCCCAAAGGCTCTTGAGGAAAGACTCCATCCGTTTCAGACATTCGAGGAGAGTCGTGGATCTGCAGAGGACCTCTGGAAACATCAGGTTAGCTTTTGTCATCATCATTTTGCATTCACGTGTGTGTATTTGTGCCTTAACACGCTTGTTTCCTTGTCCAGGCGGAGGTGTTCAAGGAGGACTTCCTGAAGGAGCGAGGAGACAGGGAGAAGCTCCAGTATAAATACGTCGAGCTGCAGAAGAAGCTTAGCAAAGCCCGAGATGAGCTGCACCTCCTTAAATCACAGGTGTTCACAATTCATTTGTGTGTTTCAATGTTTCTGATCTGCACAAAAATGGCTTGACATATCTGTGTGTGAGTTGTCACATGGTTTTTGGCATTGAATGACTTCATTGTTTAGGCCACTTGGACCCGCAATCCTGCACCCCATAGTAGACTGCACTTGCGAGACGAACACAGCATCCGTCGCCTGCGTCCCAAAGCAGACGGCACTCGATGAGAAACAACTGAAACCGGACATCTTTTTGCAGATCATCAGCCTCTCAGAGTCCTGAGACTGGTGGCCCAAATGGCCTTCAGTGAGGCAGGCAACAGAGAATGATGTGAACATTTGTGGTGCCCTCTAGTGACGCTGGACGTGATTTGCAAAAATGCCCAATGCAATATTCCATCAATCCATTTTCTGTACCGCTTTGTCCCCACGGGGTCGCGGGCACGCAGTAGGCAGGGGGCACACAGAGGCCAACAACCCACAGCAATATTGTCAAACTGAACTGTTCCCCTTCAAATATAGCTTCAACCAAACATGCACGTTTTGTCAGCTTGTTCGTGCAAGCTGTCAAGCACACAAAGTACATTAACCTCAAATCAAATAAAGACATTTTCTTCGACCTCAGAAGCAGAACAACAAATTGTTCGCTCAACACTACCCACCACGCCATTGGCTGTAAACAGTTGGAAAATGGCAGACTCAACTCTCAGTCACTCAAATAGCGCCACTACTGTCCACTAAAAAGGGAAGCCCTGAGCATATTACGTCCTCTCCTGGGTGGGGTATATGCCATGGGGCTTTTTCGCAGGAGGGTTACCAGTGTGGAATGTCAGGCCTCATTATCAGTCCGGCGCAAGCATCCTCCCTTATCTGCTCTTTTTGTAAACAAACAAACACACTCCGCCAAATTCATATCCGCGCGTGAATGCATGCGTGGCTGGCTTAAAAACTGCATCCTGACGTACACTCACACATTGATGAGCAGTGCTACCTCTGAAGTGTCATTTTCCCGTAAATGAGGTAGCGTTTTTTTTGGAGTCACTGTCAGTCAAAGGCCAACCCCGCCCCACCCAAGTGGGTTGGGGCTTTTCTAATGTGGGATGACATCACTCAACCCCTTTTCTCTCTTTCTCCTTTCAGCGTATCTGTCATCAGCAAGACCGGTAAGCAGAAGTACAAGATTTGACTCAACATCCCGATGGGGGAAAGAATTCTGCACAAAGATGACAAAATACACATTTGTACATCTTTGAATGTACATGTCAGCCTTCACCGGGTGCGTACGTGTGTGTGACCAACGAAAACGCCCCCAAAAAAAGCAGAGCGGCTGAGGCTGTTGGTGGCAGATGGCGAGAGATTATTCAAATTCGCACCATCCAGAGGTCTGACTCAGAGAAAATACACACACACACACACACACACATGATGTGCTTGTTCCGTTGTGACTCTGTGCAGGCGCCTTCCAATCTGATCCAATCGGGCAACACTGCAGGATTGTGTTTCAAAGTCCATGTTTTCAACACCATTCTGTATTTTGAAGCATTTTGTAGAAGGATTGCTCAAATGTGTGTGTGTGTGTGTGTGTGCGGGGCTTTTCCCAGGGCCACGCTTCCCCCCCGAACAGGACGATGGAAGAACATTCCCATACTCTACACATTTCATGGAATACAAATAAGCACCAACATGGATGGCATTCTGGGCGTTGCCTTTATCATCAACCCGAAGAAAGGAAGCTGAAACGTGCCCTCCCTTCAGTCCCTTGACACCAAGATGGCACCATATGTGATACGGCTTGGGCTCGAGAGCACAAAAGCCTGGCCCTCGGTCTCCGGATTCATAAGAGGTAAGTGAAAAGTGCACAATGAGGCCAGCCCGCCTTCCAGGTTGCCGCCATTGCGCTCCTTCCTTTCTTGTTATTTTCAGCTCCGGAAAACCCATCGGAAACGAGCCGCCGCGTGACTCTGCGTTTGGAGAGATGGTTACATTCCTACTTTGGCTCCAAACTTAAGAGTGTGAGCGATAGGGAAAAAAAGGACGAAAGTCTCACGGCCTTATCACAAAACATCAAACTGCAGCTATGGCAAGATGAGTGAATCATACCTTATGATCTCTCCCAACACGGCCTGATGATTCACATGACGACCGAGCTGTTATCTGCAGCCTTGCCGTGTTGGGGGGGTGCTCGCAGGGCTTTAAGTTGTCCATTGTCTAAAAACAGGTTCCTTTCTAGACAATAGCGCACTAGCCCCCCTGAAACTGAGGGCGGTCGTGCGGGTCAAAGGAGGTCCTATTGTCCCGCCGTCTACTGAGGAGCCCGCAAAGGGAACACTGTCAGCCTTTGTTATGGTGGACATCAGCTGCGTGCAGCACCCCCCCCTCCTGCCTCCCCCTACCACACCCCACCACCAACAGCCTTTTTTGTTTTTGGGTCCCTGAGTCCCCTGTGGCTGCTGTGCCCTGCATGTCACTCACCATGATAAAGTGAAGACCTGTGCTGTTGCACTTGGTAATGGCTGGGCAACATCCACAGGCTGTCTCCATTTGCTCCTTTTTATTGAGGGGAAGTCAAGAGAATATGCACTAAAGCTCTGGCAAACGGAAGAGAGCAGGCATCATTGTGATGATCAAGCAATCCACTTCATATAGCACTTTAAAACAACCATTGCCGCGTACAAAGTGCACATGACATCTGATTTGTGACACAATAACAAAGAGTAAAAGGATGAGCATTGACCATTGACCGATAATCTAGTCAATGAACTAGTCAATGCATCAACGAATCAAGTCGTAGAAAAACAAACATAAGCTCAGTAGACACCGGAACTCCATGGAATAGTGTCGCAAATTGCCATGGGTCAATGTTGTTGTGGTACCACCTTCTGCTCTTAATAGCGACTATTATGTAACACGGCGTCCGATTGGATTGTCGTACAACTTCCAAATTTGAACTGGTCACTCGATTGGCCGCCATCGATGAGGGGCGCGGCAAAGGGCGGGGCTTCAGCAAGCTAGTTGTCCAGCTCTGCACAGATGGTCGCGCCGCCGCCAACAGGGAGGGAGGGAACTTGCTGAAATACTCGTCTGCCTCCGTGTTTTCATTGTTATCATTTGATCCTTTTGAATGATCGCTTAGGGCTGGAGATGAATGAACAGCGGAGGTTCCGTTCTGGCCGGGTCGCCGGCAGGAATGCGTGCCCGTTGAGAGGCGTCTTTCGCTGCTCGAGCCTCCGCTTTTTCTCCAGCCGAGCAGGGAGCGAGCCGCTCCAGCGGGCCGCCGCCGCCGCCGCCGCAGGGGCTCCGCTGGCGGGCTGAGCTCCTGGCAGACGACGCTTTGCTCTCCGGAGGGAGCCACCCCACCGCCGACTGAACATGGACCGAAGGCTCTGCGTCCGCAGACCGTCGCCTGGTCCTCGTTCTCTGGATTCATAAAAGGTAATGTATGCTCGCTAGCCTTGCGTTTAGTCGCCATGTGGATCAATCAAGCACAGCATCGCATCGCGACGTGACGTGCCGTCTTCCTATTTGTGTGGAGAAATGTCATCCATCCGTCCGTCCCCTTTGAAATAAGCACGCAAATATCGCCATCACCACAAAGCGACACTGTGCAAGGTTAACCGTGACGTAAATGTCACTCCTCTTGCTCGGCGTGCGTGCGTGCGTGCGTGCGTGCGTGCTGCCTTTGGATGCTCACGGGCACGCAGTTGTAAATGGCCCACAGTTAACATCATGCCAACGATATCTGCCCATCTTCACGGATCATGTCTGCACACTTTATGCCAACATAATCTGCCCATCTTCTCGCATCATGTCTGCACACTTTATGGAAAGAAAATCTGCCCATCTTCACGCATCACACTTTATGCCAATGAAATCTGCCCATATACTAAACGCTTTGCATGGTTGGAAATAATGCAGTCCGGGAGACTGGACTGTAGGGCGGAATTTGTGCTTTCACAGTGCCCCGACCGAGTCTCATTGGCGAAAACTTGACTATTTTCAAGTGTCCAAGTGAGGTCATCTCAACTAAAAAAAAAAAACAGCCCGTCTCGCAGACCTAATGCTAAAGCAAGACCCCACCACCACCAATCACGTTGTCTCATGTTTTGGTTTGGAATTCCATGTTGGAGTCCCCTCATGTGCACTGTTCCTGTGCCTCTATCTACCAGACATGAGGAAGGAGGAGGGCGTGGATTCCGATTTTTTATTTTGGCCTTTCTCAACCATCCGAGCTCCATGCAGCCCCCCACAGACTTGTCCCACCTGAGTGTTTTGACGTGCAAATGATGTCAGCGCGCGGGAGCGAAGAGCGTCGACTCCAAGATATGCCATGCAAGGTAGGTCACTCGAGGGGAGAGAGAGAGAGAGAGTGAGAGAGAGAGAGAGAGAGAGTGAGAGAGAGTGAGACAGAGAGAGAGCGAGAGCTTCTGGCAAAAAAGTTGTTGATTTCTCGCAGCTCAAGTGTCATCCACGTGAGTCCGTCCAATCACACTGAGCTCGCATTTATTCCCTCCTGCCCCTCCACGCACACAATCAGAGCATTCTCATTCCCGGGGAATGCAAAGGCACAGAGCTCACCAGCGTGTGATGCGGCTCGTGTGTCCGGGTTGAGCGGGTTCGTTCCTCCCTTCCCTCGCCTCGCCTCGCCTTCCCTTTCCTCCATGACAACTTTGTAAGAGCAAAAAAGAGCAGCACAAAGAGACGTTTATGCTCCTGCGGCTAATCTTGCTTCAGTCGGAAGCCCAAGTGCTTCTGCGCGCCGACTCGACCCGAGCGCTTACGTCGACGCAATCGCGGTGGCTCTGCAGCTCGGACTCACCGCGTGTCGTCACAGGTCAGTGGCGCTGCCATGTTTTGGATTATCGTGGTCAGCAAATGGAATCAAGCGCCCGCCCGCCCGCCCGTGCGTGCGTGCGCGTCTGTGTCGTAATCCTCTTACTCGGCTGGGCAATAAGGCCTTCAAATAAAATCTCAGGGTTTTTGTCCCCCGTCAAGATAAAATGAAGTTCTTTAAGTCAAATGTTAGCGCTGATCTGGTAAGCGTATCCACCTCGACGTCTGGTGTTCAGGATTTGCTTGTCGTCGTGTCGGGGCTGCGGTATTTCTTCACTCGCTAAGTATTTTTGAGCATATGGAGTTGCATCCAAATGCATTTGAACAAAGGCAATGTCAATATATAGCAGGCAAGTGCAATGGCGTGACATCATCACGTTGTTTACGTTGAAAGTGTCAAGATTCCCCCCACCCTTCCGTAATGACACATCCCGAGCCGCGCCTCATTAATGGAGAAGGGGCCCACTCCCCTCCCTGCATTTGCGTCTCACACACAAGCAAAGGCCGTCGCAGCGAGACTCTCCTCAACCGCCTTCCATGCTCACGAGGACAGACGGTGGTGGCGTGTTGCTCTAAATTGAGCTCAGCCGGCACGATAACCTCGTTCCCTTGCCCTTTTCCTGCCTTTCCTTTTGATGCTGCTATATTTAGCAGGCATCGAGATGGAAGCCGGCTTCCTTCTGCGCGCACGGTCACGTGACCTCCAAATGTTGGCCGATCGATCCCGCCTCCCAAGCCTTTGCGTGTCGTGTTTTGAGTGTGACATTTAGCCAAGCACGTGTGTGTGTGACTTTGTTGTTGGCGGAGCCTTATGTAAGCGGCTGAAAAACCGCCACGTCTGTGCAAGCTTTGCAGCGACTGGCAGCAATCCGCATGATTGCCTGACGCTGTCATTGCTGGAAGTCAGCGGCACTTTTTGCTGATTTTTGTCACTTTGCAAGGCTTTGGCCATTCTGTAAAAATATCCCAAAATGAAAGCCTCTATCTGCAGGCAAGGCTTTTTGTTTTGTGCATTGCTTGTTTGGGATGGAGTGGCTGGCGTGCCTGCACTGAGACACGCTTTGATTGAGCGGGGCGGGCGAGGCCGTTGCAATGTGTGTTTTCATGGCGTACTTGATAGCGACCGGCTTCGACGCGGGACTTGAGCTGAGTCGGTCAAGCCCGCCACAAGGACGCGTCGTCGTCGTCAAGTGACAAATAAAGGACGTAGAGGAGTCTTTGACGTGTCGAGAATCTTCGGGTCGCTTCCTGTCTTTACTGCGGCCGTCACAAAACTGCCACCGCTACGCTCGCTGTCCTTACCGTGCTGTCTTTAGCGCGCCTACAATCTTTTCAGACCTTTTTGCCGTGACGTCACATGTACGTGAGCGTGCGTCATCCGTGTCTGTTGAAATGAATGAAGATCTGGGTGTGAGGGAGGAGCTTAAAAGTCCAGCCCAGGTGAAGTCCTGCATTGCGGCCACGAGCTGCTGCTGTTGCTGCTGCTGCTGCTGTTGCTGCTGCTGCTGCTGCTGCTGCTGCTGCTGCTGCTGCTGCTGCTGCTGCTGCTGCTGCTGCTGCTGTTGCTGCTGCTGCTGCTGCTTCTGCTGCTTCTGCTGCAGAGATCAGCACAACCGCGCAGCGCAAACGCAGCCTGGCTCTCACTGGTGTCAGCCGTGTTTCCGGAGACAAATTGACAGCACGTTCCCTCCCGGGTGAGGGGCTTTGGAATATGCCTCGGAATGACCAATCGACGCGCCTCTCTCCGGAGATGCTCTAGAGATGCCGTGCTCACCCGCCGGCCGCCTGTCGGTGTGAGTCGGCCGGCCGGCCGGGCGGCGCTGCAGCCCGGGTTGCAATTTGAAGCTGAAGACTGGCGTCGGGCAAGATGTCGCGTATGAATGTTCTGGACTGCATGCTCAGCAACAAGTGGAGCCTGGTCTGCGATCTCTACTGTGCCTGGAATGGTCAGGTATGTACGTCGGTGGTGTCCGGGGCTTTCCAGCGATGGCATCCCTCGTATCTGCGGCCGTATTAATAGCCGGCATTCATTGAGCGATTTGGCAAGTGGAAACTGTGGCGTGCCTGGCGTGCTGACCTCCCAGTGTCCCCTTGCGTGCCTGCCTGCCTGCCTGCCTCTGTCTCCGGGAGCCACTAACAACATCTGCCTTGTTATTTGCTGCAATATCTCTGACTATATTCCAATGGGGATGCTGTTTTGGCGCAGTTTGACTTCCATTTGAACCGACAACTTGGCCCAAATGCTCCAAAAGTACCTGTGCACTTTTGGCAACTGCGCTAGAGTCGGTGGAACGGGTCGGGTCGTCCGTTCACTGACTCATCAGGGATCCCGGCTCCGACTGTCTTTTGTAGAAGTGACTTTGGTGTCTTGCGAAGAGCACAAAAGTCCCAAATTTTGTCCAGTTTCCATATGGGCTGGAAGCAGTGAGTGCGGGCGTCACATCCAGGACTCTGTTTGTCACTCACAAGTAATCTCCTCTGTGCTGTTTTGCTCCTTGGACCGGACACTCAGACAGGCGACCCATTGTAGCCTTTTTTTTGGGCCCGCTAAGAAAGAGCCGTGGGCCATGCCGCTCCCGGCCAACCCTGATTCAATTTGGGCAAAATTGTTTGCGTGGAACTGATGGGGCTCTTGTTTTTCAACTGCTGTCTGAGGTGCTGGAGACGGCCTTGTTTACAAGTGAACACCTCTTTCTGTTTTTGTTTCAAATGAGTTGCACGTCACCTCATCATTCAAAGGCCACGCCCAATCCAATTGCTTTGTGAAGACAAGATTCCAATCCTGGAATGATAATATGCGCATTTTGTCATTGGAAAGCCTTTGTGGGCAGATGCATCAACTTGGCGTCCAGTGTGCCTTGCCTTTCCTGTGCTGTGCTGTGCTGTGCTGTGCTGTGCTGTGCTGTGCTGTGCTGTGCTGTGCTGTGCTGTGCGCCCTCCTTCCGTCTCATTTCTCCTTTGTGGAGCAGCATTCCAGAGTGTTGGCCCGCACCATCGCTCCGAGCATTAGCATATGAAAGCGGTCAAGTGGCTGTGAAAAGAGGAAAGGAAAGCAAGGGAGAAGCGTCATGAAACTGGCAACACGCTCGCCAGAAGAATGTTGGGAGCACATGTGGGCATGTTGACGCCTTTTGTCACCGTGGTAACGCCACAGACGGATGCTTCTTCTGTCATTGAGCAGCAAGAAGGAATCATCCCTTTGGTGCGATGCAGACGTTGCTGGCTCAGTGTTCTGTTGCCGTCTTAAAGCGCGCGGAGCTCCTCCTCTGCCCAACCCCTGACCGTGTCCAACGGCTTCTTTGGACGTCTTTGACACCAATTGCTATCTTGGACGTCATCTTTTGGGATAGCCCGAGAAAGGCAAATAAGTGAGCTTTGGCACCCGTGCACGGTGATTCTTGTTGATTCTGGTTTGCTTCTCTTCTAAAACAAATGACATCCATCTGTTTCTCCCCGGCCTTACTTTCAAAAAAGAAAAAGAAAAAAAAAAGCTCAGCGACGCCAAAGAGCTAACCAGTGTTGATTGGGGGAGGTGGGGCAAAGGGTGTGCAAAGAGACCCTTGTGTCAAGGAGGGGGGGAAGAGATGCAGCCGAGAAGGAAAAGATGAGGCATTGTAATGGTTTCCAGCTGGTTGCGGGTGTGGCCGCTGTACGCTTCAAGTCTCTGACCCAACAACCAATTTTCTTTTTGATTTTATTGCATTGGCTCATGAAAATATGGCCATTTAATCTATTTTCCAAAAGGGTTCTGGGTGTTGCTTAAATTGTCAGGATGGACGGAGCGGTGTCCGGTGCCGGATGTACGTCTTTAGGAACAAATCTCTTTCTCTTCTTTTGGGCCCATTGGTGATTTCTGGGTCTTGGCTAGAAGGGTTAGGGTTGGGAGGCCGGCCACGTTATTCCTGACATTCCAACGTGCGTATCTCACGGCGCCAGCCCCGACTGCTTTCAATCAGTCGGCTCTCCAGATGGGCCTGGGCTTTGGGTGGGACTGCGACAGAGGGGAGCGGGCTGACTCAGGGCTGTTCTGCTTATCGACATACTTGCGCTCACCCCACCCGATTGCGTCAGCTTCCTTCTCGGACCGCTTGTCACCATGCACCATTCCTCGCGTGCTGTATTTATTTGCGTGGCGCTCCACTGCGATGTTTTTTTTCCTGGTTGACATTTTCCACGGGGGCTCGTGTTCCGGAAAGACGGCTGTGCGCGCACTACAGGACGTGCTTTTTACAGCCCGATGAAAGAAAACAGCAATTGAGGCCAATGTTGTCATTTAGTGAAAGCTCAGTCATTGCACCTTTTGGAGCCACCCGTGCCGCTTGCGTAAAGAAGCTAGCGAGTTAGCTTCCCGAAGAGACCAGCCGTATACTTTTAATCGCCGCTTTTACTACGTTGTCATCCCGTCTTCAAGTGGGAGTGCCACCTCTCCTGCAGGTGCCCGAGTGAAAACAAATGGTGTCCGTCCATGTGCTTGGCTCAAAT
This sequence comes from Syngnathus leptorhynchus, assembly GCF_054491065.1. NCBI lineage: Eukaryota > Metazoa > Chordata > Actinopteri > Syngnathiformes > Syngnathidae > Syngnathus > Syngnathus leptorhynchus. The sequence continues at coordinate 107,196 of NC_141213.1, forward strand.
AGTTGTGTGCGTGCGTGCGTTGTCACGGCGCGTTTGCCGCTGCTGGGTCATTAAAGGCGGCCGTAGCAGATTCTATGGGATTGGGATCCGCCAAACGCTCTTGCTCGCCTCCTCCCTATCAGTCAACGGCACGACAAGACCATCTGTCTGTCGCTCAATCTGGATGCTCCAACGTCGACCTGGGCAGACCTTTGTGCTTCTCTTCTGCGTCAACTTGAACCCTGCCGCGCGCTCACAGCCGAGACATCTTGCCGCCGGCCCTCGGTTGCGTAACGAACGGCCTTCCGCTGCAAGAGAGCACGGGCGGGGCTGAAAAGAAAAAGCAGAGATTGTTCTTCTCGCCTCGAGTCAGCCGTTAAGACGCGCAACTCCATGAATGCTATGATGAATGAAGGCAAAATGTCCCAAGTCTGGTGACCGGAAGGAAGGCGTTGAGCACGGCCGGGCCGCTGTGACTAACTTTCCACGAGGTGACGTTACCGCTAAGGTGAAAGACGACATTGTTTTCTCGCACTTGCCCCGCCCCGAATCAACCTCGCGTCATTCTGTCAGACTATAGCCACGTCTGCTGCAAGGTGAAAAGGTGAAAGCGCCCAAGCCTCGTGATCTCTCGAAGGGTGGCGGTTTATCTGTTATTCAGATTTTCACCATCAAAAAACCTTTCCCAACTAATTGCAGATCAGTTGGCGGCAGCGAATCTGAGACACCAGCTGATCCTCGGCCCGGGAACGCACAACTCTCCCTAAAATGGGAGCCGCGCGCCTTCGCCTATTGCGCGACACGGGAATGCCCCACGTGGTGGTCGTGAATATTTCAAGTGGCGTCATGTGTATTTTTAGAAGTGGCCATCATCTCTGGTGTCTTGCCTGGATTTCAAATGGACACTGTGACAGAGGCGATGTCCGGAATGGACTCGCAGCGGCGCTATTTTGGCTCTTGTAAAGTTGAAGTCCGGTGTTTGTCTGTTCCAGATGCGGGCGGCATCTCATGGAAGGCGAATGAATCTTTGCCCTGTTTATTGAGTTTTTTTTTTACTGTGGATTTTGCGAATGCGTGCAAGGTTCCTTTTCTTCCCTCTGCATTGTTTTTGGCCAAACTCGCCACACTGAGGGAAATCCCCTGGATTTCTTTCCCCGCCCGGATCTCGGCGCCGTGGACAGGAGGCAGCAGCCTTTAGCTTTTGGGTACATGAGAGGATCTCATTCATCATTTGCCCAAAACAGGTATTACGTTGTTCAACCAAAAACAGCGCAACAACGGCATCACACGGGCTTCAACGGCCGGCCGGCCGTCTGGATGGCTGCTCTTGTTTGTCGCGCTCACATTTCTGACTTGTTTGTGAAGAGAGCGAGGCGGGAGTTTCCTACCACAAGACTGGAGCTCATCACGTGTCTGGCGTCTGAACTTGCAGCATTGGCTTCAGATTGTCCTAAAATTGTCAAATGCGCTTGTAAAAATAGAAACAGCATGTGGTGGTGTGAATGCAGCAGCTCCAAAATGGGGCCCTTCGAATTCCTGCTGTCTTTTCCATAAACAAACTCCTTGCACTGTATTGGGCCCGATGCGCTGAGCATATTGTGCTAACCCAGGGGTGTCAAACCGTTTGTTTTGGGGGTTTTTTCACGGGCCGCATTGTAGTCATAGCTTCTTTGGGAGGGCCGTTATTATGTCAATCCAAATAAATGTATGAGCACCTCATATTAGTATATACAGTCAAAGCTACAAAACAAACTCACAAATAACTCGTTTTCAAATCAGACGAGAAATAACTGGTCAAATATATATATATAAAAAAAAAGATGATTAAAAGTGAAGACAATTTGCAATTCTAGTAATGACACATGAATTTGTCTTCGCGGGCCACATAAAATGATGTGGCGGGCCGTATCTGGCCCCTGGGCCTTGAGTTTGACACCTGTGTGCTAACTGTGCAAACTGTGCCAGGGGGACATTCCACCACTGGCTTTCCCGTTGTTGCCACTGATGTTCTGGCTCCATCCAGTTCAAATAGAGCGCCACTGTTGACCACCACGGTCGTGTCCTGTCTGATGAAGAGCCACCTCGGTCCCACTGTTGGCATCTTTCCCTGGTGTTCAAAGGTTTGGAAAGAAACAGTGTGGCGAGAAGGATGCCGTCGGCCGCTCAGGGTTGACAAAACCCCAAATACCATTGGCTCACGATGTTGTTTTCAACACAATTTGGTGTGGCCTGCCAGACATTCCTCGCTTGTCAAGCTCAAGAGTCCAATTTGAGTCTCAAGCGCTGTGCCCGAATGACACAACCAACGGCGTCCGTCGGCATGTTTTTGTGGATGCTTGTTGCCAAGTTGCCACACAATGTCGCCAAACTACCGTCTGCACTATGTTTAGCTCAGGTCAGAAGAAGAAGAGACTGGTCAAGAAGTTTGCAGCGGGACAATGACGGCATGGCTTTCTGTTTTTTTCTTTCCGAAGGATGGGCCCGATCAGAGCGAGACCTCGGCCGCGGGCTCTCTCAGGACCGAGGTGGAGCCGTTCTCCTGGCCCGGGCCCAAGACGCTGTGCCTGCGCCGCACCTCGCAAGGCTTCGGTTTCACTCTGCGCCACTTCATCGTCTACCCGCCCGAGTCGGCCGTGCACAACTCCTTCAAGGTGACTACTTTTGAGTGACAACCGCCTCCGGGTCCAAGGCAATCGAGTCGAGTCGTCGGCGTGCGGCAGTGGGGCTCAGTTTTGTTGTCGATGCTGGCATCGCCGCACGCTGAGCCTGAAGTTGTGCTCTTTGTCATTTGTGTGAAGGAATTGTCGGCGCTGACATTCCACCGAGTCAGACGAAAAGTAGCTCGCGAAAGAAATGCCTGCATTGCTCTGCCTCAACTTTTACGATCTTTTTGGGAGAGGGGAGTTTGCCTGACATGATCAAATACACACTCCCCTTCTGGTTTCTTGTCTAGGATGAAGACAACGGCAGCCAAGGTGAGTGTGAAAACAAGCAACTGAGGGCTTTGCGGCTGAATTCAAACGGGGGTCGCTCACGCGCGCCGCCGTCTTCTTGGCAGGGAGGCGGCGAAGTCGCCTGGAGCCCATGGACACCATTTTCGTGAAGCAAGTGAAGGACGGCGGCCCTGCGCACGGAGCCGGACTCTGCACGGGTGCGCCTGCTTGTGTAGATTGTGGCCGGTGCCAACGTGGTGGCTAATGCATTTTCCCTGCAGGCGATCGCATCGTGAAGGTGAATGGTCAGAGCATCATCGGCAAGACGTACTCGCAGGTCATCGCCCTGATCCAGAACAGGTGAGCGAGCCCGACCGAGGCGCCGCCCGCCGTGGCCGCCGCCGCACACGTTCCTCTTCTCACGCCGTTTGCTTGGATGCAGCGATGCCTCGCTGGAGCTCTGTGTGATGCCAAAGGACGAGGACATCCTGCAGCTGGTAAAAACCCTCTTCCATTCCAATTCCAGTGCGAGACCACTGACAAAAAGAGACCGCTTGTGTTATTGGCGGGGCGTACTCGGTGGTCTCTGTCGTCTTCTTTCCTTCAGCACAAAGTAGTGTCTTTGTGCTTGGCTGTCAATTTGGTTTCACAGCTCTTTGTCCTTTTCCCGCCTGCAGTTTTCCAGGGACATCACAGCTCTGGTAAGATGGCAACTTTGCTACCAGCTTTTTCTCCCGCCTTGCTTGAGTCATTGGGGCGCTGTGCAAGGGTGGGGCACATTTCCTGCCTCTTGTCAAAAAGCGGCCAGCGTTTGAACCAGAGAGCGCTCGATGTCTTTGTGTTGTGGACGTGTTGACAAAGGTGGCGTTGCTCGCTCACTCAAAAGAGCTGACCTCTGTTGGGCTTCTCCTGACGACTGCAACCAGCATGCGCTCGCTCGCTCGCTCGCTCGCTCCTGTTGTTGTCATTGTCGCGAGCTGGTTTGTCCGAGTCCATTAGCCGCCTTCCAAGGTCGTGGTTTGTCAGCCAAACGTCAGCTTGGTGGCCACACTGGCTGGCCGATTCTTCATCTTTTAAAAAAAAGCATCATCGGCGGTGGCAGCTGTGGAGGACACACCCTGTACCATATGTTTGTTGTCTTGCAGGCGTATTCTCAGGACGCGTACCTGAAAGGAAACGCGGTGTACGGCGGCAATGCCGACAACATCCCCCGACCACCCCCCATATGTTACCCTCGGGTTGAGATCAAGGTGATGGAGGCAAGTGACGGAGATGATGCCTCGCACCGAAAGGAGAAGAGCTACCGAGTGGAAATTCCGCCGCAGACGGCTGTCTGCGTCTCTCGTGACAAGTCGCCCGTGCGCCTGGCTCAGGCGGGCCCCGACCTCAGGCCTGAGGAGAACCCACGCCGTGCTTCTCTGCCTCTGGCATCTTCTCCGCCTCTGGCGTCTTCTCCACCTCTGGCGACTTCGCCGCTGCAGAGTCCCGCGGAGGCCCTGGTACGCTGCCCGAGCCATCCCGACAGCCCAAGCTCCCTCACAGCTGCCTCGCCAGGCAAGCTATCAGCCGACGCTGACCGTCGTGCCCCCTCTGCGACGGCCTCGTCCTCCCCTCACCAGAACATTGACTGGAGGACTTACACCACCTACAAGGACTACATTGACACCAAGAGACTCCACACGTACGGCTGCCGCACCATCCAGGAGCGTTTGGACAGTTTGCGTGCCGCCGTAGACCCGGACTCCGGCTCCGCCTACACTCAGCGGCGCTCATCGTCCGCGTGTCGTCCAAGAGGCTCGAGCGCCTCTCAGGTCCGGTGGAGGAGCGCATCGACAGAGCGAGGGCCCGACGGCGGGACCCGCGCCACGCCGTCGCGAAGCGCTTCTCAGGAAAAGCTCGGCCGGTCAGAGCCGAGCGGTAATTGGCCTCGGAGCGCTTCCCAAGACGCGCTGCCGTTTAGCGGCGAAGCTCGTGCGCTCGACCACAAGCGGACGGCTTTGGAGGACCGTCTTCTGCTTTGCCAAGGAGAGGAAGCCAGAGCCAGCAGGCAGGGGGTGGCCCAAAGAACTCTGGCCGGGCGCGACGCAAAGCCGTTATCAAATTCCTCTTTGGCGGACGGGATGTCTGGCAAACCTCCGTTAAGGACAGATGGCAACCTTTTGTGGTTAAAACCTGTTCAAAATGCCGCCACCAAAACCACAGACTCGCTCAAAGACCAAAGAGCTGGTATCGGCGGAAATCACGCGGCGGGCTACCCATCACTCCGGACTCGGGCTGACAGTTTGAAGACGGAGAGCGGGTGGGATGCCATTTTGGCGGTGAGGTCTTCATCTTGCTCGGGTCCCTCGGGTCAAGCGGCCACGCAGCGGCGGACGCAAAGCGGCACCGTCTCGTCTGTCGACATAAACGGAGCCGTGGGTCAAAAGCCAAAGGCTTCGGTGCAGACTAACGGCACGCGAGGACGCGACGCAACAGCGGTCATCCTGAGAAAGGAGAAAAAGTGCGGAGCTTCTCGGCCACACCCTTCGTCCCGCCTCTTTGCCGTTTGTGATGAGCGAGGTGCCAAGCCGCCGTCCTTACTGAAGGCCGCATCTGCCGACGCGGTGGCGTGTTGGACCCATGGCGGCTGCAGGAGACCCGGGGCCAGCCGAGTCAAGGGTGGCTCCCAAAACCTGGACGACTCCCTGGACTCCATCCCCTTTATAGGTAAGAGCCTCCGTCGTGTAGCGCACAGGACTTTTTGGCTACCGCTTTGCTTCGCCGTGGCGTGTGATGTCATTTCAGTCCATTTGTCACATCTCGTTACCAATCACGCTGATTCACGAGTAGTCGAAGGAGTCGTCTGAGATTACCAAACACACTTGAACTCAACCTGGCATTCTTAAACGTGTCAACAATTAGTCAGGACGGATCCTTGATTGAGTATTGAAGGACAAGTTTGTGCGTCTCCTCAGATGAGCCATCCAGCCCCAGCTCGGATCTGGACACGATCAACATTCCGGCCTCGGCTGTCATCTCGGCGACGCCCGTCGAGGCCACGTCACCCATCATGCGCCGCCACATGTCGCACGACCACGGTATTGGCACCGCTCACAAAAGGCTGACTTGAGCCCAGTGGCAAAGTTGACATTTCTCTTTCTCAGATTCCCTCCGGCTCACCGTCATCGAGTCAGACTCCGGCGGTAAAACAGAGCGCTCCTTGTCCTATGACGAAGGCTTGGATAACTACCGGGAAGATGGCGCAGGGTGAGTGTTGACGAGGAAGAAAAAGGAAAAAATGCTTCCCGCTCATTCTTGTCCATTTTATGCTCATATAGGAGATCCTTGATCGCCGGGCTCAAAGGCCTCAAGAAGGTGAGGCCTTCTCGTCCGTGGTTGCCAGTGAGCAAAGATGGGACGCACGCAAAGACATTTTGTTTTCCACCGCAGGCGACGGACAGGTCGTCAGAAGATTCCGGATCCAGGAGGGATTCGTCATCGGACGTCTTTTGCGACGCTACCCGCCGGGAGGGTCTGCTGCATTTCAAGCAGCTGAATAACGACAAGGGCAAGGTAGCTTAGCATCCATGCCGCATTCCTTCCCAAGCTTCAACCGAGTGCTAAAGTGTGGCTTTAAGCGACCTAAAGAACCTTTTTTGCTCACCGCATCTCTCCTGCTAGATCTCAGTGGCGCCAGGCATGTTGTGGCTCAATGTGGTACTACTTTGTTTGGTTGCATTACCTGACATGTTTGGGCTTGTACTGCCGCCTTCAACAGACTCTAATGAAGGAGAAAGTACAAGCCCAAACATGTCAGGTCATTTGATTTCAGTCAAATCATTATAGTCCGGAAAATACGGTATATATCCGGATTGTTGTTTGTAGGATGAATTGCGGTGGTGTAGCGCACACGGTGCAGCAGAGAAATGTGAGCATGGGAAAGGCTCCATCCATCTCCGCCGACACTTTCCCACTGTTTTGGCAGCGTGTGAGCGGCGGCGGCGCACGCTCCTGGAAGCAGATGTACGCCGTGCTGCGGGGTCACCATCTCTACCTGTACAAGGACAAGAAGGACAGGCGGGCGCACAGCAAGTGGCGTGCGGCCGGCGAGCTGCCGCCCATCAGCGTGCGGGCTTGCCTCGTCGACATCTCCTACAGCGACACCAAGCGCAAGAACGTGCTGCGCCTCACCACATCCGACCGCGAGTACCTCTTCCAGGCCGAGGACCGTGAGGACATGCTGGCCTGGATCCAAGTCATCCAGGAGAGTGGCGCCCTGGATGAGGAGGTGAGAAGAAGCACATGGCGACCTCTGCTTGCCTCTGAGTTCATCCTTTTTTCTCCTTTTAGAACGCAGCCTTCACCAGCCACGATCTCATCAGCCAGAAGATCCGGGAGTACAACACCTTGATGAGGTAAGAAACGGGGAGGGAGAGTCCGGGGTGCGAGCTCTCCTGGGATCTTTGTCTGGTCCTCAGCCCAACGGGCGGCAAGCCGGAGGCGTCGTCTCGGCAGTCGCCGAGCATCCGCCACACCCTGCTGGGGGGCAAAGGAGGAGACGGCAAAACTCCCGCTTGGTATTCGCCCAAGCCCGAGCAGGAGAAGAACGTGATGCACAAAGGTCAGCTGAGCGCCGAGCGGTGGTTGCCCTGTCTTTTCTTGGAGGGTGCTCATACTGCCCCCTCCCGCACAGATGACAGCAGCCCCCCCCGAGACAAAGCCACATGGCGTAAGGGCATCCCGGGCCTGATGAGGAAACCTTTTGAGAGGAAACCGTCTCCCGGCGTCACCTTCGGAGTGAGACTGGAAGACTGTCCGCCTGCGTGCAACAACAAGGTCTCTCTTGTTGCGAGATTTTCCTTTCACAGCCGACCGAAAAGTCACATGTGAAAAATGTCGGCCTGCCTTAGTTTGTGCCGCTGATCGTGGAGGTGTGCTGCGAGCTGGTGGAGGAGCGAGCCCTGGAGTACACGGGCATCTACAGAGTGCCCGGAAACAACGCGGCCATCTCCAGCATGCAGGAGGAGCTCAACAACAAGGGCATGAGTGACGTCCATCTCCAGGACCATGTGCGTGCCTGCGTTGCTCCCCCTCGTTTCAGCTGGGCACAACAATGTGGGCTTTTCGCAGAAATGGCGCGATCTCAACGTGATCAGCAGCTTGCTCAAATCGTTTTTCCGGAAGCTGCCTGAGCCTCTCTTCACCAACGGTATTGCGCTTTTGTCTCCTCGCGAGTTTTTTTCAAGTGACTTATCGGCCATGTGACCACCCGCAGACAGCTACGCTGACTTTATTGAGGCCAACAGAATAGAAGAGCCCGTGGAGAGGCTCAAAGTGCTCAAGAGGCTGGTAGGTGATTTGCTCACCCGCACCCGTCCGTCCTTTGCACCTTGCCGTCGTTTTGAACAACTCGGGTCTCCTTTCAGCTTCGCCAGCTGCCCGATCATCACTACGAAACCCTCAAGTTCCTCTCGGCTCACCTGAAAACAGTGGCGGACAACTCGGAGAAGAACAAGGCAGGCCTTTTTGCCTCCCTCTTCCTTTTCTTCTCGGGTGCAGCCACTCGCTAATACCCTTATTATCCTTGTAGATGGAACCCAGGAACCTGGCCATCGTGTTCGGCCCCACCCTGGTGCGCACCACCGAGGACAACATGACCAACATGGTGACGCACATGCCCGACCAGTACAAAATAGTCGAGACACTCATTCAGAATGTGAGTGAAAAGACAATGTGACATTTTTCTTCCATTTTGCGCAATCCCAATTTTTGCTCTTTCCATTTTCCAGTACGACTGGTTCTTCACCGAAGGAGCCCACGCAGACCCTGTGGTGGTGAGCATCTCTCATTTTTAGTGTGGCAGCGGTCAGCTTCCAGGAGACTCCCGATGCTTTTGTGGTTCTTTCAGCAGCACGCCATGATTTTTTCGGCTGGCGCCTGCCTTTTGTTTCTGAACTTTGCAGGCTGTTGACTTGTGTTTCCCTGCAGAGGGTTTTGCAGGGGGAGAGCACGGTGGAGTCACAGCCGGTGCCCAACATCGATCACCTGCTCACCAACATTGGTCGCACAGGCACATCACAGGGCGAAGTATCGGGTAAGCGCGCCGCCCCGCCTGGGCGCCGACCGCTGAAGCTTTTCTCTCCGATGGCTCCGCCGGCGTATAGCAGCGCTTCTCAACCGTCGCGGCAAGCGGCCTTGTTTCTATTTCGCATTTGCAATAACACGAAATTGGTGTGTTTGCTGGCTTCTTGCCTTTGTGAAGGTTGGGAAATGTCGTGGCCGCATACCAGCATTTGGCTTTCAGAGGCGAGAAGTGATAAATTGCGGCTTGATTTGTTTTGAGAGCTTGTGCGCGCGCGTTCTGCTGCTGCCGCTGCTGCCGCCACTGCTGTGTCTAACGTTGTTTGCAGTGTTCCCAGTCCAAAGGCCTCCTCTCAATCCCTCTGTCTCTACTAGTGAGGCTCTGTCGGGTGTCCTAAAGACTTTGCCGCCATTCACACATACTGATCTTGACACAGGCCAAGTGGGCGGAGTGTATCACACCATGATGTCACTGATGGACTCTATAATGTCCGTGATGGACAACTGGAACTGTAGGAAGAAGGAGGATTGTTGCGCCCCCTGTAGCTGCCTAGTCTGCCGGAACCCGCAGTTCATTTAAGAAAAAAGGGTAACAAAAAAAAGCCCCCCCCCCCCCCAAAAAAAAAAAAAGCACGCAGCTACACGGTACAGTACGGCGCCCCCTGTGGTGGCTTTTCTGTCAGCATCTGGCCACTGTGACTGTCTGAAAAAGGCTCTCAGCTGTCTCTCCTCACTGTTTCATAGCTGGCCTGCGCGGGAGATGCCACGGTACGGTCTCGCCTGTCCTACCATCATCTCTACTGCAGGGGGCGCAGAGGGGCAGAGTACATCATAAATCCAATCCGTACATAAACCACGGGGTTAGGGGGAGGCACCCGACACTTAGCGTCTTGTGCAGCGTCCTCTCTTGTCATAGGTTGAGCCCCTCTGGTGGAGCCCCTCTGTGACCCCGCCCGCCCGCCCGCCCGCACATCACTTCACTCTTGTCGTGGCACCCACTCGTGTGCATTGTTTTGTGTGAGCATTACCCAAAGCGGGGCATAGAAGGGAGAAGCAAGAAGAAGTGTGAATGATTGTGATTTGAAAACTCAACTCAGCTCTGCTTGTGTCCATTCTGCACGCCCGCCGCACACGTCTGTCTCACACTTGACGCCTTTACGTGACTCAGCAGAGGGTGCCGTTCCCTCCCTCTGTCCCGCTTTTCAGCAGTGTCCGGCATGGCGCGTGCGTGCTCACGCTTGTGTCTCACGCCACCGTGTACGCTCATCCCGCCATCAACATGCTTCTCCTCTTCCACCACAATACAACCTGGCCTCCTAATCCGTGTTTGTTGTTCTCCTGTCTTCCACAGATTCTCCCACCAGTGACTCGGCCAAGTCCAAGGTGGGTAGTGACTCGGTGCGCTAGTGTAGGGTGACAGCAAGCACAAACAAGTGAAGAGAATTTCTCCCTTGATGCAAATACAAAGGTCCAGTCACAGAGATGCTCCTTGCTTCCAGAACCCTTTCCTATCACGTGTTATGTGCGCAGGGTTCCCGGGGCTCAGGGAAGGAGCAGTGCGGCCGAGAGCTCCTGGTCTCCTCCATCTTTGCCGCCGCAGCCAGTCGCAAAAGAAAAAAGTCCAAGGAGAAAGTGCAGCCGAGCAGCTCTGATGATGACCCGGATGGCGTTTTCCCCACCAAGGAACTTCCCGGGCCGAAGGGGGACCCGGAGGAGAACGCCCTCATCGGCGCCAAGGCCAAAGCGGGCGCCAGGAAGGATCAACAGAATGGCAGAAGATTTGAGCCCACGCCCAAAGCCAAGAGGGATCCGTCCCCGGATGTGGGCGGTCGAGGCGTCCCTCAGGGAAAAGCCTCCCCTGACCCTCCGTCATCGTACCTCGACACCCTCGACTCCGGCACGTCGTCTGAGCCAAAAACGCCGACCGCCAGAGCCTTTCTCGAGGTGGACGTGAGCTCTATCACCTCGGACTTCTCCACGTCGTCCGTTACCTTCCCGACCGGCGCCGAATCCCTGGCGTTGAGCCCCGAGCCGCAGGGTGGCGAGGAGGCGGACGACGAACGCAGCGAGCTGGTCAGCGAAGGCCGGCCCATGGAGACGGACAGCGAGAGCGACTTCCCGCTCTTTGTGTTGAGCGCCGCCAGCCAGTCCACGCCCTGCCCCAAGAAGAACGGCGAGGGTGGCAGAACCAAGATGGATGGGCGGCGGCTCTTCCCCACTCAGAAGATGATGGAGTGCGACACGCTGTCTCGTCGCCGCCTGCTGCGGAGCAAGACGGACAGCAAGACGGACAGCAAGACGGACAGCAAGACGGACAGCAAGACGGACAGCGAGTCGTCAGCAGGCGGCGAGGCTCGGGCAGAGGCCTACTCACGCCTGGCGCGGGTCCTGGAGGTGATGAAGAAGCGGCGGTCCACCGGCAGCCTCAGCTCGTCGTCCCGCAGCGAGTCGGAGCGCTCGGAGCCCGACGCGTGGCACCTCAAGATCAGCGAGCGTCTCAAGTTCCGGCTGCGCTCCTCCTCGGACGACGTGAGCCACGCCCCTGACGTCAGACGAAAGAACAACATCCGCCGGCGCCACACTATGGGCGGACAAAGGGACTTTGCCGAGCTCGTCCACGACTGGCGAGAGCAAGGCACCGCGGACTGGACGGCTGACCTGTCGCCGCCAGACGGCCTGAAACCCCGACGGGACTTCGGCATCCACGACTGGCTTGGTGGGGATCGTGGCCAAAAGGGCCAAGTTGGGCCGCCGCCGCCCAACGCTGAGCCGGTGCCCGATACTGCCCCCGAAAGCGCGGTGGCCACCAACGGCAAAAGCGGCGGCGACGATGCACACCCTCATAAACTGTCGGAGGCAGAGGTAGTGTGCTCGCGCTTCTACCAGTATCTTTGACCCCCCCGATACCTGGATAAATAAGGTGCACTCTCAGGTGCACTGTAGTTTGGTTGTGTAAATAACGTGTACAGCTGCCATGATTGTGATGGCAAACTTCACTAATCGCTAGCCAGACTGGAACTTCCTGCTGCATGTGCTTGGAACGGATTCATTCATTTTCCATTATTTGTAATGGGAAAACATGATCCGGAATTCAACGATTCAGTTCTCAAACAGCCCTCCGGAACGGATTGTGTTCGAAAACCGAGGCTCCACTGTACTTGACACAAGGTGTCCAAACGAGTTTATTTTAGCGCACACAGAAAACCTGCCACCAGATAGCGCCAGAGTAATGCGTTTATTGCTTTGGCCATTTTTTGCCAAGAAAGAAAATACGCAGAAAAAGAAAAGATGAAAAGATTTTTAAACCACGACTATGCGGGGATCCATTGTCCATGTGCTTGAAGACACATTATGTGGACATAAGTACTGGGACTTCTCAATAAAATGGCTAAACTGGAGCCTTCATTCCAAATCAGAAGCAAAAAATGATCCTATTAACTTTGGTCACACGGTACAGGCAGGCGGCTGTTGTGGGAATGAATGTCGCACATACGCAACAGCACATACGCAACAGCCAGAGATTAGTTTGCCAAATATATTTTTAATTTGATCAAATAAAATTCAATGTAACGATGATGACAGAATACGAGGATGCAATATTTTTGCGTATGGTCTTTTTTTTTTTTTTTTTTCTATTTCCAATCTCTGTCCAGTTATTGTCCCAAACAGACATCAGGTCAATGTATGTTGTTGTCCTCCCAAAAGTGCCTCTTTTTTTCCCTCGTTTTGTAACTTTCTATAAAAAGTTGTTTATAAGAAGGAATTTGAGACAGGTTAAGCTCTTTTTATTTCTTCGTTCGTAATGTTTCTCCAGAAACATGAAGCAGTCGCATATGTCTCGTCAGCACAAGCGCTAGTGCAATGTCCCCCTCGAAGAACACTGGAAATAAATAATGACAATGATGAGTCTTTTTGTTTCTTTTTACTACGCAGCTTGCGAATGTACTGTGAAACACATGACATTGACCGACTGAATAGAACAGTCACTCTAAATAGAAAAGAAAGCAGTATTGTCTAGTGTGTATAATAAATACTAACTGGTTTATTTCCCCAAACTGAATTTTACTACCACCTAGTGGCAGACGCGGGAACGACACTTGCCAATACGTCATGTCTTTGTTTGCTTCGGCCTCCGATAAATTCCATTTGCACGTGCTGGCAAACCGAAGGTGACGCTCCTCTGGACGTCCAATCAGCGTCGACTATTGATGTGACGTCTTTTCCCTAACGCGTCCCTCCAAGCAAATTAGGAGCATTCGGAAGAGGAGAAAGCGTTCAGGCTGGAGGCTCCACTGATGTCATAAAGGTAAGGTCCCCTCCCTCACCCGCTGCGCTGATGTTTTTGGAAAAGCCATTCCAATTGTGTGACTGTGTCTGCACGCTTTCAAAACTTTTCAACGAGTGCAAACACACACACTGATGTACCTAGTTCAAATCCAGAGCTTGAAAGTAGTAATACTGAAGGGCGACCTGAAAAAAGTCTTGATTGTAAATATGTTGTAGGTTTGTGATCAACAAATTGTGTTATTATTTAATGGTGGAACGCAACTTGCTCAACCTGCTCAACCAGTTACCAGGTGGAGAAGCACGCATTGTTGTTTGCGCCATCTCAGATTTCCAAATATGCGATAGCGGGTCGGGAACGTTCCAACTTCCTTCCACCCGATCGATGTGTTTGCTGTGAAACGACTTTAGTGTGAAAGGGCAGCCGCTTTCTACCCATCCATCTCACTTTCTGCACGTGCCTTTGGAGAGAACCATGTTGGCATTGTGTGCCCTGGCGTTGTGGCCGCTTCTGACCTCGGCGCAGACATACCGCTGGGGGGCTTGCCCCACTCCCAAGGTGCAGCCCAACTTCAACCTCCAGCAGGTAAGCCGGACCAGGTCACGTCGTTCCCCGGGCTGCCGTTAAACCCGCTCTTGTCTCCCTCAGTATTTGGGCAAGTGGTACGAGATCGCCAAGCTGCCTGCCAGCTTCGAGAGGGGCAAGTGCATCGAGGCCAACTACGCCACGCGACCGGACGGAACCATCCGAGTGCTCAACTCGCAGTTCTAGTGAGTCCAGACTTGTTTCTCTTTCAGGCGCATTTGCATCCGCAACAAAAATGTGACCAAGTACAAGACCCGTCCAAAGGTTTCCAACTTGTCAAAGTACATTTTCTGGTGTGCCATGTCCAATGAGAAATCATTTGTGTGTTTGTAGTAAAGACAAGATGCGCACGGCGGAGGGGACAGCGGTGGTGCCCGACTTGAGAGAAGCGGCCCAAATTGGAGTCAGCTTCTCCTACTGTAAGTCCGAGCACCGTCAATCATTATGGCCGTGACGAAAGACAATGGAGGCAAACAATCGGCAGCTTTGACAAAGCTCGGCAAGGCCTAATCGGGCCCGCGAGTCCCTCAGCGGCTGCTTGCTTAAGTGGATCCCGCGTGGACATCATCAGATTTTTTTAACGCTGGCCTTATAATAGGGAGTTTGTTTCAGCATTGGATTTTCAGTGCTTTCCCGCTGACTTGACTACCGCCATGACTGTGCTTCATTTCATCCCTCACTAATCGTTACCTTAGGCCTGTCATAGTTTGAGCGATTTGTTTGACCCACCCGCATGCAGAAACCAACTCATGGGTCCTGAGTTTTTATCGAAGGGAGTGAGGTGGCAATAGCGCCGGAGGCTCCTGGCCAGGGGTACGGAGTTGGAGCTGTGATTGACGGTGGAGCGCGTGCAGCTCGGTCGGAACAGACTGGATCTGGTTGGAGGTCCATTCAAGAGCTGGAAGGCAACAACAAAAGAGTCAGAGAGTTCGGTGGAAATAAGGCAAAGATCAGACGGACTCAGGATACGCAGCGTAGTTGACTCAATAATTGCTAGAGGCACAGCTGTAGAGGAGATTACATAGGCAGACACTCAGGCGACCAGTTTTTGGCAGCACGTTCCTTAAAAGCCTGATCGGCCACACCTCCGCCACTCTGCTCACGGATGTCCCCCGTGGATAAGAGAGAAAACCTTCCGGATCCCGATAAGGCCAGGGGTGTCTCATTTTTCTCGCGGGACGCACTCGGAGGGCCATTATGACTGTCACCGCCTCATATTATTTACAGTACAGCTTCCATGACAAACTGACGAATAACTAGTTTTGAAAGCAGAGACTAGTAAAAAAATGATGAATGGTCATAAGAAATTGCTGGCAATATCTCTTCTATTTTAAAAAAAGTGAAGACAGTGTCATTTTAATCATGACACAAAGTGAATACAAAATTTGTCTTTACAAGCCACATCAAATGATGTGGTGGGTGGCATCTGGCCCCCGGCCGGGCCTTGAGTTTGTCACTTTGACTTAGGCGGACGGGAGAAGAAAGAAAACGTTTTTGCACTCATTTACCACTGCGACGGTGATTGAAATCTGAGCTTTTCGGACTGAGGCGCTAGCTGAAGCTAGCCTCCAAGCGGCGACACACGCAGGTCAGGGTTACTGAATGGCGGTTCAATGCTCATGCTGGTGTCAACCTCTGTTTGCAGTTACCCCCTATAGTCCCTACTGGATCCTGAGCACAGACTACAGCAGCGTGGCTGTGGTCTACTCGTGCACCGACATCCTGCGCCTATTCCACGTGGAGTACGCTTGGATTCTGGGACGCTCGCGCTTCTTGCCCCCAGAGACCGTGCGCTACGCTCAGGACTTGCTCTTGACTGAGGGTGTGGACCTCTTTCGTATGACCGCCACCGATCAAACGGGTTGCAAGGACGACTAGCGCCTTGTGAGCCGAGAAGGGCTTTTCGCCGTGGCATTACACATACCCGTTCTTTCCAAATATGAAGAATGCACGTTTGTCGTCGGTCGGGCACGACACGCTAACTTTAAGCTATTCGTATCCGTAACATTTAGAACTGCCCTCCCTTCTCGGATATATTTAAACGCATCGAGCTGCTGATTGACAAAAAGGGGGAAATCAACTAATCATTGAATCATAATGCAAGTTTCTAATCATATTTGTGTTACTTGTGATAAGAATAAAAACTGTTCTAAGAAATATATGTTTGACATTTTACGGAAGATGATAGAGATGGTGAGGTTGACCTTTATTATTTGAGGTTGTGAAGTAGCATGTTGATTGGTTAAAGGATCCATGCTCCCACTTGAACCAATCAAAAAATACTTTACTGTGGATGCACTACATTCTTTTTCACAAGTGGGCATGTGCAGCTGTGTGTGTGTGCGCGTGCGCGTGAGGGGGGGTTGTTCTCCCCTCTGTCCCTAAGGCTGCAGCAGAAGACCAATCCCAAGCAGCAGATCAGATCATCAGCAACGCTCCCAACAGGTACATCAGAAAATACAAAGTATGGACATTTTCTACTCGTAATGTGGCTTAAATGCTGAAATGCAATTTTGAACGCTGGATGATGGTTGCGGTCTGACTTTTCCTGTGTTTGTCTTCATTTTAAGGCAGCAACATGAAGACTTTGATTTGCCTCCCTGTTTTACTTTGTGTCTTTGTTTTCCACCTCAGCGGTAAGGACACTTTTGCTAAAACTTTTCTTTCTAATTTTCTCCAAAATGTATACAGAGGTGCAATAATACTCGACATTTAATAGTTGCTTGGGAATGCGTCTATCATAATGCTTCATGTTTTTTTATTTTTTGCATTGCGTGTACAAAGACGCATCTGTCTGCAGTGTGCTGAATTCCTCCACTTTCAGTGTGTGTGAGTGTGTGTGTGTGCACGTGTATGTGTGTATGTGTCTTGGGGCAAGATTATTTGTTTGGAGAAGCTCACAGGTTGGCTAAAAGTCTGTCCGAGCTGAATCTCGTCTTTGTGTATGGCCGTACTTGGAATGCTTGTGTGTTTACTTTTCTCCTCTCTCTCTGTCTCTCTCGCTCGCTCGCTCCTTCCTGCTCCACAGAGGCCAGAGTCATCCCTGAGGGAGGTAAAGAAGCACAAATTGAACTCTTCTATCACTTTTTGAAATCAACACATCATAATATTACTTTTTAGGAATGAAGTTGGGCAAGACTTTCCAAAATAAATCAACAACAAACTTAAGTTTTGATTGAAGCTATTGATTTGTTTTGTTTTTTCAAAATAGTAAAAGAAATGGTCTCGTACATTTAATATGAAATACAAAAAAACGTGACAAAACATGTACAGTGTGGCCTTCTCGTTTTCCAGCGCCGTACGATGAACCACCCGCCGTCCGCTACTGGCCATACTCCACCTCGGACTTCTGGAACTACGTGGAGTACTTCAAGTCCATCGGGGCCTACAACCACATCAACGAGATGGCCCGGGTCTTCTTTGCCCACCAGCACCTGGGGGACACGCTGGGCTACGACAGCCCCACCGGACACGAGCACTGAAGTGGCAAGAACGACTAGGAAGTCACTGGAAGTGAAAATAAAAACCCCAAATTTACTCGTCATTCTGCCATAAGCACACTTGTAAGAGGGATGTATACTTAATTGTTAGGTTCCTATGACACTTTCATGCAATGAATTTGAAATAAACCCAGTGTTTCAACACTTTTGACTTGAAAAATTCTTATTCTGTCATGAATGTAAATTTATTGTGAATTTTTCAAGATCGTAATTAAGGTGAACATTCATTTTGAAAGGAATACAAGGGGGGGGGGGCGGTTTAGCACAAAAGGGTACGCCAAAAAAAGCAAGTTTTTTGTTATTGTCCTCCGCAATGAAGCCATCCCCACGTGATTCTAATACATCCCCTGCCCTGGGGGAGAGAGAGGGGAGCAGTGAGATAGATGCAGCGGTGGGTGCCGCGCTCGGGAATCATTTTGGGGTGATTTAACCTCCCAATTCCAACCCTTAATGCTGAGTGCCAAGTAGGGAGGCAATGGGTCCCATTTGAATGAAGTCTTTGGTATGACCCGGCTGGCCGGGGTTTCATCGACGGACTACAGTGTGACGTCACTCGACAATGGCGACTGCGCTCCACTAATGGCAAAAATGTCATTTATTTTAAACATACTTAGCTTCATTTATTCATTGTTACATTCATTTAGTTCTTGGAAAAAAAACTTAACATAACACCACGTGATTTGTACTGACTGCGTGAAAACATGCCGTTATCCACCTGCATGAAGTTATTCGGTGAAATGAAGGAAGGAAATGCTTTGAAGGTACAATATTTCTTGATTGACGTAAATGAAGGAAATTGTGAAGAAGAATTGCTGTTTTGATAAAGGAGAACAACAAACAATCTATCGTAACTAGCCATCTTTGTTATTGACAATCGCCTCGAATGCGGGCTCAGCAGTGGGAAAGTCCGACTTCCGAGCTTCCTCGAATACAGCGGGGCAAAAACGAGGGCCAAAGTTCTCCGCAGCCACAGGTTGGAGGTAAGCGCAAATTTCGAGCGAGACAAACAACATTTAACGGCCTTTAACTGATATCTCTTGACATTGTGTCCAAAGAATGAAACATTTGTTCAATGTAATTGCCACATGAACACGGACACTAATTAGGGACAACAACGCCAAACACTGGCGCTTTACACAATTTACACAACTGTGGAAACACTTATCATACTGTGCGCCATTTGACATTTGTTCGATTGAACATATGTGTCCATTTTCATTGCAGTTGGGATTTGTATATTAAAGTTTGCCTGCTACCACTAGGGGGCGCCGCTATTCATCACTTACAAGTAAAACTAGGCACCCAACCCCCACCGAATACTCTGAGTACGCCGAATGGACGGAGAGGAGAGGGACTCAATGCTTATTGGATCTGGCTTGTCAGGCCAGAGGGCCCCCCCACCCTCATCCCACTCTTTCTCAGACATGCATCTGCACTCACTTGGAGAATGTAGCTGAAACAAAGTGCCAAACGAATGACTTGAGTCAATCTGAGTAACAATAGTAGTCGTCATCTCGTTAACTCCATCAAATGCTTTTTTTCCTGCTTTGTGTGTTTGTGTGTACAGAAATGATTTCTTGGACAAGCAAGTCAAGGCAACAGAGACATGCATTCAACAATGACATGCAGTTCAGCAAGAGTCCCTCTTAATCATGCAAAGGGTCGAGTGCAGATTTGCTTGGAAATGGAGAGCCGGCCCCTTTTCCCCCTGGGAGTGGTACAGTCCTCCCCTCCCCTCCCCCCGCGGCAAGAGAATGAATGAAATCACATTGGGCCCCGCAGCAACTCATTCTCAGAGTGGGGCCGGCCGGCGCGCATTCCCGATGAACCTGTTCGTGTTGATGCTGCTGATGCAGCTAACGGCTTCCCAGCAGCGAGGTGAGACTCTTTCTCATTGTCATAGAAACGCAGAAATGGCATCAAGAGCTTGCAAAATGTTAGCGACGTCGATATCAAAGTCTGTCTTGACCAGATCGCCGACACGCTTTAAATGCGGCGGGCCAAAGAAAGAGCTCAATTGTGCGACGAGTGCCGCACGCATGAGCCAAAAGTTCACCACCTGTGACCTTGACAAGGAACGTGCAGCTCCACGTTTTGTCTTGAAGATGCGCTCACGGTCACTCGCCTGCACTAGACCTCGCAAATGCTGCCTCCCGTAGCATTCCCACAACTCTAAACAGACATGTGAGAGTCATTTTGCGCCTATCCAGAACCTGCAGGGAAACACGCACTGCGTCTGTGTGGCTGACAATTAGTGTTAGCACTCACACTCGCCCTCCCCCGCACACAAACACACGAAACAACAGTGTGTGTGCGCCCCCCCACAAGGCTCCTCAATACAACTGTGTGTGCGCGCGCGCCAGAGGGAGTGGCCGATGGTCTCGCACCTCCGCAGCTGTGCCCACGAGATGGTCGAGTGTCGTCTGGCTTTTATCAGCATACTTTGGCACCTGCGCTCCGCTTTTTTCCTGCAATGTCAAGAAGGGTGGGGGCAGAAACCTTGAGCCAAGGGAATCTTTAAAACTTTTCATCTTTAAAAAACTGCAGCTGCGTCTCGGCCTTGACAAAAAAGTCATTTCAAAATATTGGCCTTCTTAAATATTGAATTCCTTCTGTTGAACTTTGTTCCGATCGTCACTCATTAGCAGACTCATCGCTAGGTGGGCCAGAAACACGTTTGGCTCAAGTTTCTCGGGTGAACATGAGCGATTACAAATTTCCCTTGCAGGTTTGTTCCCGGCCATTTTGAACCTGGCCACCAATGCCAAGATCAGCAGCAACGCCACCTGTGGAGAGCCGCGAGCGGAGGTTTACTGCAAACTGGTGGAGCACGTGCCCGAGCGCTCGATCAAGAACCCTCACTGCCCCAAGTGCGATGGCAATTCCCTTCTGTTCGGAGGTACGGAGGCGGGTGAGACCTGGCGATTCCCGCTTTGCCGCTCGTTTTGGAAATGAGCTGCCTTTTGCCACTTTGTCCAGAACGCCATCCCATCACCGCCGCCATCGACGGAACCAACCGATGGTGGCAGAGTCCGAGCATCAAGAACGGGCGCCAATTCCACTGGGTCACCATCACCCTGGATTTGAGACAGGTGCGGCGGGGACTGGGACCGGGCGCATCGCCTCGGGGGCGTCGCCTCGTTTGTGGCTCCTGACTCTCGTCCACTCTTTGCAGGTCTTCCAAGTGGCTTACGTCATCATCAAGGCGGCCAACTCTCCCCGACCGGGTGAGTACGTTTTTCTCTACTCGACAAACTCGGGTCAAATGGCGAGACGGGAGGTCCGAGCGCAGTCTTTTCCGGCAGGGAACTGGATCCTGGAGCGCTCGGTGGATGGCGTCACCTTCGAGCCGTGGCAGTTTTACGCCATCAGTGACTCGGAGTGCTTGTCTCGTTACAACGTGGCACCCAGGCTTGGAGCGCCGACCTACAAAGGTGACACGGAGGTCATCTGCACGTCCTACTACTCCAGGCTGGAGCCGCTGGAGCACGGAGAGGTGAACCCGCCCGCCCACTCAGCTGCCCCATCTTATTCAGTCGGAGCAGCTCTCCTTCCCGTCCGTCTCTTGTCCCTCAGATCCACACGTCACTGATCAACAGTCGACCCGGTGCGGATGATTTGACCTCTGAACTCTTGAACTTCACCTCGGCCCGTTTCATCCGACTTCGCTTCCAACGAATCCGGACGCTCAACGCTGACTTGATGACTCTTAGCGCGCGCGACCCTCGAGACATCGACCCCATCGTAACGCGCCGAGTACGGCCAGCGTCGTCCGAGCGTGACGGACGCCCTGGTGCTCTTTTCAACTGCTGTTTTCTTCCTGCAGTATTATTACTCCATCAAAGACATCTCAGTGGGAGGGATGTGTATCTGCTACGGACACGCCCGAAGCTGTCCTCTGGATCCTGTGACCAAGGTAACACGTGTTCTCGTTGCTACTGACATTCTGAGAAGTTTAGTGAAACGTGTGTGCGTGTGTGCGTGTGTCGAAACAGCGATGAGAATTTTCCACGGATCTGTGGATTTCTGTGGGGGTTTTTCCGTCGAAAGTATCATTTTTGTGAATCGTGTAAATCCGCCCGCCGCGACAGCATATATATATATATATATATATATATATATATATATAGCAGCGGAGTATAAGTCGCATCTTTGGGGCGAATGTATTTGTCAAAATCCAACACCAAGAACAGACATGAACCAGCAACAACAGGCTAAATGTTTCAAACCATATATGTCGCTCCAATTCATTAAATCTATCGATCGTGCTTTATGTAAACAATGCTACGTATGTGCCGCATATGCTGACGTCGGACCCGATATATTCTCCCCCCCCCCCCCTTTTTCACATTTGCCATTCTCATCCCTGGTAGAAACTACAGTGTGTGTGCGAACACAACACTTGCGGAGTGAGCTGCGACCACTGTTGCCCCGGATACCACCAGCAACCATGGCAACCGGGAACTATCTCGATGGGAAACACATGCCAAAGTAAGAACAAAACAGTGCAACACTTTGCATTCTGTCTCCCGTCTTCCTGATCTGCAAACTTTCATGTGGCGGCGCGAGCATCCACTGCCAACAATTTCTTTGTGCGCCTGCCACTCAGAGTGCAACTGTCACAACAAAGCGAGGGACTGCATCTACAATCAAACGGTCGCCGATCTCGGCTTGAGCGCGGACATGGGCGGCGTTCGTCGTGGAGGCGGAGTCTGCATTGAGTGTCGACAGAACACAGCTGGAGTCAACTGCGAGACCTGCGCCGAGCATTACTATAGACCCAAGCAGGTAAGCGCAGAGCGGCGCCAGCGGCGCACCAACCTGCAGCCACTCACAACTCACGCTTCCCCATTTAAGGTTTCCCCTTATTCAGAGTGGCCATGCCTGGAATGTGATTGTGACCCGAGAGGTGCGAGGTCTTCCATCTGCACCAGAGACGGTACTTGGCCGAGTGAATTGCTGCTTTTGCCACCAATACTTCATTTTTGCATTCAATTTTTTTGCGGGTGCGAGGGCCACCTGACGTCAGAAATTGAGCCACTAACCGCGTGCGTACGTGTCGGTGTGCATGTGCTCCAGGTGCCAACGCGGGCGAGTGTGCATGTAAGGAGGGCTTTGCGAGCCGGAGGTGTGACCGTTGTGCCTTTGGATTCCGAGATTTTCCCCTTTGCGCTGGCTGCGAGTGCAACCCGGCGGGCGGTGTGAACGGCGACCCGTGTGACGACGATTGCGTTTGCAAAGTAGGTCGGATGGCCGCGGTGGTGCCCGACGCTTTTTTCAACTTTTGCTCCCCCCCTTCAGGCCAATGTGGCGGGGCTCCACTGCCACCTGTGCAAATCAGGATTCTACAACCTGCAAGCTGCCAATCCGCTGGGCTGCACCGACTGCTTTTGCTTCGGCGTGTCGGACGTCTGCAAAAGCTCCACTTGGATGGTCGCGCAGGTACACGTTTTAGTCTTTTACTAAATAATTCCCACTAAAATTGACAAAGCATTTTCGGTCACGAAATTAAATAAGAAGAAAGCCACCCTGAAACTGCCACAACTTGTTTGTCAACTTGTTGCAGGTGGTTTCGGCGGGCACTCGGCTCCACCCTTCCTCTTCTGTCCACACCAACCTGACTCACAAACTTCCTGCCTCCAGCGACCTCTCTTCCAGCCAAGTGCTGCAATGGGAAGCGCCCGACAGTTTCCTCGGCAACAAGGTAGCCAATCGCGTCAGTCCTCGTCCGGACGGCGTAACACCACGTCTCCTTTTTTCAGCTGTCGTCCTACGGTGGTCTCCTCAACTATTCTGTCACTTATGGCAGCTCGCTGGACAACAACTTTGTCCTGGGCATCACCGACGTCATCATTCAGGTAGCTCAAGTACAGCGGTGAGACTGGGAGGGCGGAGCAGGGTGACGCAATTTTTCGCCCTCTGCAGGGCAACGGACGAGCGCTCCAGCTGCGTTCGCCTCGCGTCCCGGTCCTCTCGCCGTCGGCCGAGCGCTCCGTCGCCGTCCGCGTGCTCCCCGATCAATTTGTAGACCGCCAATCGGGCGACCGGGTGAGCCGTGACGACCTGCTGTCCGTCTTGGCCGAGGTGACGATGCTGAGGGTCAGAGTTCACCTCAACGCCTCTACGGGCGGAGATGTTCGGTGAGGATTTGCCGGGCCGCGAGGGCTCGTCGGCCTTGCGCGCAGCCACCCGTCTGCCGACGCTTTTCCCCTCTCTCGCTTCTCCTCAGCCTTGTCTCGGTGTCCCTTGATGTGTCCGACTCTCGGTCTGTGTCTGGTGTCCGGGCGGTTGCAGTGGAAACGTGCGAATGTCCGTGGGGCTACAGCGGAACTTCCTGTGAGGTGATGAGCTCATGACTCACTAGCTTGCGTGCTGGTAAGAGGGCCCTGGATCTGTGAGTGTCTTTCTGCACTCCCAGGCGTGCCTCCCGGGCTTTTACAGGGTGGCTGGAATTTTGTTCGGAGGGAACTGTATGCCCTGCGAATGCAACAACCACACCTCTGAGTGCGATGTCGCCGGCGTGTGTCTGGTGAGTTGCAGTCAGTGACCGTTTCCTTGGTCCTCTTCTCGCGAGACAAGCGGCGGCGTCCATCTATCTATCTATCTATCGTTCAGGGCTGTCGCCATCATACGACGGGTGCCCACTGCGATGGATGCCTCCCCGGTTTCTACGGCGATGCCACCCAGGGCACAGCGGATGACTGTCGGCGTTGCGCGTGTCCCCTGACGGAGGCGTCCAACAGGTGGGGCTCATCGCTTGCTCTCTTTGATCCCAACCGTAAATCTGCCTTGCGTGGCAGTTTCAGTCTGACGTGCTCTCTGGACGCTTTTGGACTGGTGAGGTGTGACCAGTGTCAGGAAGGCTACACCGGGAGCACGTGTCACAAGTAAGGAGAATGCATGAATGTTTGCGGCTGAAGCTGGACTGACTTTGACATCTTATCTTCACGTTGCCAGGTGTTCCCACGGTTTCTACGGCAGCCCGCAGGTAGTGGGGGGGTCCTGCGTACGCTGCCAATGCAATGACAACGTGGACACCGAGGAGGTGGGCCATTGTGACGCCGTCAGCGGGGAGTGCCTCCGTTGCCGCAACAACACGGCCGGGCGACACTGTGAAATCTGCGCCGAGGGTTTCTACGGCGACGCCGTGCACCGAAAGAATTGCCGAGGTGTGATTCCGGAGGAATGTTGAGCTCCCTGAATCCGGATTACAGCTGACCTTTGACCCTTTTGATATGCTGTCACGCGTTGCTCTTTTCTGGCATTTAGTGCAAACCGTACAGAGCGTGTGTTGGAGTTGCCAGCCCATAGTTGCCAGCGCGACGTGGCATCTCGCGTTCGCGTCGCCACATTTTGAGAGCCGCAATTAAAGAGAATCTTGACAAGCCCGCCCCTGCCGTTTACACGAGCGGTCCTCCCTCCCTCCCTCCCTCCCTGGCTCGCTCTGCCGTCATCTTCTGCTCTCTTGACCAACCAGCCAGTTGCCAGCTAATTTGAATAATGGGTGGCACCTTAACACCGGAGCCCCCACGTACACATGGGCATGGCTAAAATAACAGCAGAGACAAACGAGGCTTGAACTCGCTGGCTGCTTTGAGTTTGGAATCTGAGAGTTGAGAGACATTCACTTATCAGATGTTCCCTCTTGATAGCGTGCGCTTGCCATGTCGCCGGATCTTTGTCAAGCGTCTGCGATGTCGCGACGGGCCAATGCCTGTGTCGAGACAACGCGACTGGACGTGCGTGCGACCGTTGCCAGGTCAGATAAGATTCCCTTGTGCGTTTTTACATCAATGGCTTCCGAGTAACGTGCCGGCGTGGCGCTCGGCCGCAGCCGGGCTTCTTTGCGCCGCAGGACGGCCAGGGCTGCGTGGCCTGCGGCTGCCACCCCGAGGGGTCTCTGGAGGAGTCCTGTGACGCCAGTGGACACTGCCGATGCGCGCTCGGCGTCGGCGGAGATAAGTGTGACCGCTGCAGCCACGGTTATTTTGATTTCCATGGCAACGGCTGCACAGGTAAGCGTGGCTCGCTCGCTCGCCTCGGTCTTCTTATGCCCCACGCTGCCTTCTTTGTCCTCGCCCAGCGTGCAACTGCAAACACACGAGCGGGAACTGCCACCACCAAACTGGCGAGTGCATCTGCCCTCCGCACACAGAGGGCGACACCTGCGACACCTGCGAGGCGGGATACTGGGGTTATCACCCCATTACGGGCTGCGAGGTACCCATGTGCGCAGCGCAAGCGCACGGTCTCGGCACGTGATGCCGATCCCCTCCGTCCTTTCAGCTTTGCAACTGCAGCCTAGAGGGAAGCTCCGCCTCTCAGTGCAAGCTGACCGATGGCCAGTGTCTGTGCAGAGAGGGATTCTCTGGCAGGTCATGTGACCTGTGCGCTCCCGGTCACTATGGTTACCCAGCGTGCTCGCCGTGCGGCTGCGACCCGGTCGGAACCCAAGAGGACTCGTGCAATCAGACGCTCGGCGTGTGCAACTGCCAACGCAACGGCCAGTGTGTGTGCAAGGTAACGCGCGCTTCTGAAAATGGTATCGCAACATGCAGGCAGACTGAGCGTGTCCCTGTCCTGTGTGTTTTGAGGCGGCGGTTTCGGGGCGACGCTGCCACGAGTGCCTTTCGGGTTCCTTCGCGCTGTCGTCAGCAAATCCGGACGGCTGCTCTCCGTGCTTCTGTTCCGGACTCAGTCGCGAATGCCAGGAGCACACCGGCCTCGCCAGAGCTCTTGTAAGGTTAAGGCTCAATCCAAAAGGTGCTTGCTTCCTCACATGTGGGCGCGGCGTGTTGCCATAGATCACGTTGGCCGGCCTTCCAGCTCTGCCACTGCCCTTGGTCAGCCAGTCAAACCTGGAGGGTGTCGTGTCTGGAGTCTACCGGCAGGGCGGCGACGTAGTGCTGGACAGCCGCCACTTGAACTGGAGCGGACTGAGCGCTCCTCTTTACTGGAGGCTGCCCGCCCAGTTTGAAGGCCAGCAGGTAAACACAACGCCGCCATCTTATCCTCAGCCTCAGGTTGCGACTCCTCAACACGTGTTGGCTGGCACGCGTGTGTTTTCAGCTGCTGTCGTACGGCGGCGTGCTGTCCTACGTCGTGACCTTCTATGCGGAGGAGGCAAGAGGGCTGGCCGATCAGGAGCCTCAAGTGCTGATGAGGGGAGGAGCCTTGAGGAAGCTGCTCATCTACACCGACATACCCGCCCCCGACAGCGGCATCGGGACCCAGCATGACATCAGGCTGACAGAGGTACTAGCTAGCTAGCTTGCTGCCACTCCGGACCAGACCACGTGCCTACAGCTTGCTTATGCGTGTGCGTGCTGCCACAGCACAAGTGGAGGTATTTCAATTCGGTGTCTGACAAGGCGGTCAGTCACAGCGATTTCCTGTCGGTGCTCGGTGACTTGGAGTACATTCTGGTCAAAGCTTCGTACGGGACGCGACTGCAACAGAGCAGGTGAGTAGTGGCCATCTTGACCGGCCGGCAGGCACGCTGCGATTGGGTGACTGACGAAAAGCCCCTCAAGGATCTCAAACATCACCATGGAAACGGCACGAGAAGAACGGGAAGCTGGCGAGTCGGGCACTGGGTCGGGCGCGGCCAGACCGATTGAGTCGTGTGTCTGTCCGCCGGGTTATGCCGGAACCTCCTGCCAGGTAAAGTGGGGTGCTTTTGTCGGCGCGGTAGCTGCGGGGAACCTCCTTTGTTGATCTTTGTCGGCCGGCCCGTAGGAATGCGCGCCGGGTTTCTTTCACCAGCCGCTGTCAGAATTGCCGCCACAGGCCCGCAAGTCTGCTTTTGTGCAACCCTGTGTGCCGTGTCGCTGCAACAATCATAGCAGCAGCTGCAACACACGCAGTGGCCACTGCCAGGTGAGCGAGCGGGCGCCGCGCCGGTCGGTCCAAGCAGCTGGAGGGCGGCTTTCATCGGCTTCTTTGTCCGGCAGGAGTGCCAGCATCACACCGGCGGGCGCAGCTGTGAGTTGTGCTCCCCGGGCTATTACGGGAACGTCAGTGGCTCCATCGACGACTGCTCACCGTGCGCTTGCCCCCTACTGGACAACAGGTGACCGACCCTTTGGCTTCGGTGGAGTCAGCCACTCGTTCACAGACGCAAATAACAAAAGCGGACGCCTGGTGTAGTTTCAGTCCCACGTGTGTGTCCGAGGGAACGCTCGGAGACTTTCGCTGCACTTCCTGTCTGACGGGATATGAGGGGCGCTATTGTGAGCGGTAAGTCCCCATTCGACTTGGATTTCCCAGTTCTGGTCCCGTCCAGTACGTCCAGCCAGCAGGTCCACTGGTGAAGTTGAAGAATCTCCTCATCGCAATGCAGGTGCTCTCCGGGTTACTACGGCAACCCATCGTTGCTGGGGGGGGCATGTACCCCGTGCGGCTGTAGCACATGGGGGTCCCTTGATCCGCTGTGCGAGCCGCTGAGTGGCCGGTGCCGGTGCAGAGCCGCGTTCAAGGGTCCAACGTGCGAGCAATGTGACGAGCGACACGTCTTGGAGGGAGGCCAGTGCTTGCGTGAGTGTCCCGAAAACGCACAACCGCATAAGCAGACGTCGTCGTCGTCGTCATCTGGTGTGCTTTGCGTCTAGCCTGTGACGACGGCTGCGCTGGCGCTCTCCTGGACGACTTGGACCAAATGCTCGCGCCGTGGCCAGCCGTCAACATCAGCAGTGCTGTTGTGGCGTCCTATCGCCGCCTGACGCTGCTCGATAAGCGGACCAGAGACACGCAGGTGGGCTGAGACACAAGGCGTCCCTATTTTGATGTCGCCGGCCGACACAGATGGATGGACAAAGCTTGGCTTGCCTTTCAGTTTTTTTGAAGCGCTGCGTCTGTCAGCTTTTGTTTTCAGAACGGATGTCTTTGGAGGTGCCATTGTACGCAGTGGAAGAAGACTCCACGCAACTGACCTCTGACCTGGGCATTTTGATACAGCAGGTATGCTTAGGTTACGTGACCGACCATCTCTGGCAATGAAGCGAGAGAAAGAGTCCAAGCTTTTGATCTGATTGGCAGTCCACAAGTGTGGCACGTAAGTGGAAGCAAGCAGGCGTGGCAGCCAACGGCAGCTTGACACTCGCGGGTCACATGATGGAAAAGATGGAGCGCCTTCAAGACCAGATTGAAAGTGAGCCACCTCCGTCATCGCAACCTCCTCCAAATGGAACTCACTGACTTGTGACGGGTGTAGCGCTCGCCGGGGAGGCTGAGCAACTGAATCGGGCCGCCCAGGAGGGGCTGGAAAGGTCTGATCAGACGCGCCTCCTGGACCAGACAGTCTCGGCGCTGGAAAGCATGCGAGCCATCAATCTGAATGCTGCCGCCAGCTCTGCACATCATGAGCTCAGGTATGTCTTCGTTCATGTTTGCCCGCACTCTTCTGCGACCGGCTACGAGCCCTGTGACAGAGAGCGCCGGCGCTGCTTCACCATTGACTCTCTCTTTCAGTTTGTCAAATTCTCTGGTGGAGTCGCTCCAACGCCACTTCCTTCCCGGCACAGGCAACAGGCTCCACCTCCTCGTCACCAGCCTCACCGCGCAGGCGCAAAGGCTGCGAGAAGTGCAAACACGCCTGCAAGATGCTGCAAAAGATAACGTACAAATGCACCTCGTGATAAACGCCACAAACACTCTGCATGCCCGCTATCAGGTACACACACACACACACACACACAAACACACATACACAGCACCTTTCAAAAGTCTTTGCTTTGTTGCTAGAGTGACCATTTTGACAGTTAAGGTTAAGTGTGAGGGTTTAGGCCCAAAATATCTTCAAACTCTGTGGAGGTACAGTGCACAGGTCTAGGAAGAATCAAGTGTGTGTGCGTGTGTCTCTCTGTGTGTGTGTGTGTGTGTGTGTGTCTGTCTGTCTGTCTGTCTGTCTGTCTGTGTGTCTTTCTGTGTCTGCGTGCCCGTGCCCGTGCCCGTGTCAGGCAGCCTACCAGAACTTCAGTTTTGCGCACATGTGCGTGGAGGATGTGATGGAAGCCAGCCAGCTGCTGCTAAATGACGTGGTCAACCTGATGGAGGCGTTGGCCCACGTCACCGCTGTAAGGCGTCCTCTTGCCAAGCGGCGGCGACAATATTCTTCTAATGCTAACCATTACGTTGCCCACCACGCGAGAAGCAGACAGACACACTGGGAGGTGAGCTGGATCAATGGCGCCCTCTGCTGAGGCGAAAAGTGGAGGCTCTCGTGGTGGGGCTGAAGAGCACCGTATCGCTGGAAAGAGTTTACCAAGCGGAGAGCCACGCCCAACTGCTTGACAGCCACACCCTCTCTCTGCACAGGTAACTGAGACTCACCTGCCTCTACTTCAGCGTTCAGAGGTTGTTGTTTTTTTTTTCGCCACGTTAGCACTCTGTCATCGGCTTCTAAAAACAGCAGCCGATTAGTGCTGCCGGATGCCCATGTCGCAAACGGTGTCAACGAGGCTCGCCGAGTTGCCTCGGACGCTTGGAAGTCCGCCGGCCTTGCTATCGATATGGTGAGAATTTATCCACGGACCTAGTTTTCAAGGAGTCAAAAGTATGTATCACTGACCCAATCGATGCGTGTGTTAGACCAACCGAGCACAGCAATCCCTGTCACCGGAGGGCGGGGCCAACCTGAGCGCAATCTTTGCTGTGCTTCGCGAGAGTCGTGCGATCAACCAGACAGCTGAGGGTGCGTTTGCTCGTCACAATGTCTTTCCTTGCAAATGGGTCAGAAAATGAGCCTCTGCTCTCCAGATATCGGGCCGATGGTGTCCGGTGTGATCGAGAGACAGCGAATGCTGAGCAAAAGTTTGCACGACACTGGTGTCCTCCTCCGTCAGCCAATCAGAGAGCTGCAGAGTCTCTTTAACGGTGAGACGGCTGATTTGTGACTTGCTGTGACATTTCAGCATATCCATTTGCTGTGGACTTGTCAGGGTCGCAGCAGCCGCAGGAGGCCCGGTCGCAGGTCGCGCTGGCCCGCTCCAGCCTGCTGGAGACGCTGCAGCACCTCCACACCCTCAAACGGCAGCTGCAGGATTCTTTTTTGGCGGTGGACAAAAGTAACCAGAGCGTGGCAGAGACCAATCGGCTGATGACACGCACATACGCCACAGGTTGGTCGAGGCTCTCGGTGGATGACGGAACATGTCGAGATGACGCTCTGTCCTCGTTTAGCCCATGAGGCGCGGCGGAAACTGGAGGAGGCGGAGTATCGCGTGCAGTCTTTGAGTGACAAAATAAAGCCGCTAAGCGTGCTAGGAGAAAGTCTGCACAGGAACCTGTCAGACATCCGGGAGCTCATCGAGCAGGCCAGAAGACAAGCGGCGTCTGTACGTCCTTTTGCTTTTGACACCATTAAGCCATACGTGGTGTAATGTGAGCGACCATGTGGCTTCTGTCATGTCACCAGATTAAGGTGGCGGTGCAGGCAGACGGCGACTGCGTCCGTTCCTACCGACCCCAAAGTCAGTCCGGCAACTTTAACACCTTGATTCTGACCTTGAAGACCGAGAGTCCAAACAATCTGCTCTTCTATCTGGGCAGTGAGACAACGGTACGCGCGCGCACACAAACGCTCGCACGCACGCACGCACGGTGGCATTCAGGGTTGTCCGTCTCGCTATCCACGGGTATCCAGGTGGACTTCCTCGCCGTGGAGATGCACAATGGCAAAGTTTCTCTGCTCTGGGATGTCGGCTCTGGCAGCAAGAGGCTGGAATATCTAGGACTGGACATCGCAAACAACAAATGGACCATCATCAACGCCACACGGTACCAGAGCGCACCCGCTCTTTGGTGATGACCATGATAGTGCTGCCGCGCCCGACATCTCTGATGGCAGCAGCTGCCGTGTCGTAGGCTGGGCTCTCGCGGATTCCTGTCGGTGCATCAGCTGGAGACGGGACCGTTGCAAACGGTGACGGCGGAGTCGCCTGGACCGGCCCGGATTCTCCACATTGACAAAGCCACGGTGGTCCATATCGGAGGGCTGGCAAACGGCACCCGGGTAAGGCGCGCAGCAAGCCTGTGAGCGCAAGCGTGCATTCGTACGTTAACAGCACATGCACGCACGCGTGGGATGGCAGAGGCCGGCCGCGTTGCAGTGGTCTACCTTTAGGGGCTGTGTGGGCGAAGCGTGGCTGGACGAGAAAAACGTCGGCCTGTGGAACTACATTGGGCGACAAGGACGATGTGGAGGCTGCTTCAGCAGGTAGGTATACACGCACACACTTGCTACACGTGTTCAAGCTCACACAAAGTGGCGTTTCAGCCCGCAGGCGGAAGAGACGGCTTTCCACTTTGACGGGTCCGGATTCTCCTTGGTCCAAAAGTCTCTGCGAGCCACATCCACATCCATTGTCTTATTGTTCAAAACGCTGTCGCCAGGCGGATTGCTCATGTACCTGGCCTCCAACAACACAGTATGGCCCACACTCGCCGACGCAGACACTCGTTGTCAATTTGCCTTTGATATCTTCCCGCTGTCCTCTTCAGAGGGACTTCCTGTCCATCGAGCTGGTGGAGGGCTGCGTCCGTCTGACATTTGACCTTGGCTCTGGTCCTCTGGTCCTAACCTCCAGCAGGAAGTACAACACCGGCGTGTGGTACAAGGTCACGCTGCAAAGAAACCGGCGCAAAGGTAAGCTCTGGCCCGCCCCACCAACCGCCGTTTGGCATATTTCACACTTCTGATTGGTGTGTGTGTGTTTGGGTGTGTTTAGGTTACCTGTCAATCATGGCAGCTGACCAATCATCAGAGAAAGAAGTGTTGGAGGCGGAGTCACCGGGAACTGCGTCCGATCTCAACCGTTCTGACCACGACCCCATCTACATTGGTGGACTTCCTGCTTCCCGACCAATCAGGTTTGGAGCCGCCCGATGTGGGTTGGTTAGAGAATGTGACATTACCGCCTGGCGCTTGTGAATGCGCTCGCCAGGCGACAGGTGGTCTTCAGGACATACGTCGGCTGCATCAAAAACGTCGAGATTGCGAGGTTGAACTTTGACTTGCTGAGAGATGCCTATGGAGTCAGGAAAGGCTGCATTCTTGAGGTGCACGCACGCACGCACGCATAGAACGTGCTGACATCGTTCCTTTTATTGACTCGAGGATGTTGTGCCTAACTCAGGCTGTGCGGAGTGTGTCCATGTTGAGCGCGGGCTTCGTTCAGATTGCTCCACGTCCGCTCACTCAGGAGTTTCTCTTCTCCTTCAAATCGACCAACCAATCGGGAATCCTGGTGGCCGCCTTCACCAATGACCACGCCCGGCGACCGGTAGGGTTCTTTCTACCCGAGACCCGA
Organism: Syngnathus leptorhynchus; assembly: GCF_054491065.1. Classification (NCBI taxonomy): domain Eukaryota; kingdom Metazoa; phylum Chordata; class Actinopteri; order Syngnathiformes; family Syngnathidae; genus Syngnathus; species Syngnathus leptorhynchus. The sequence goes on from NC_141213.1 coordinate 139,846, forward strand.
TGTGTTTTCAAACCTTTGCACCACTGACCCTCCCTCCCTCCATTCACTGCAGCACTTCCTGTGTGTCTACCTGCTCCATGGGTCTTTGGAGGCGGAGCTTGGGGAGATAGATGCGGACGGGTGGCGAGTGGGAGTCACAGCGGCCGAAGGCGGATCCCTCACTGACGGGTCAAAACACTCGGTCATTGTTAACGTTAATAGGAAGTAAGTGTTAGGGTTGGCAACAGCAACAGAAGCTCACCCGTCTGACGGTGGGACGAACCGGTCTCTCTCAGGTCTCTTTCCATCCAAGTTGATGAGGGCGAAGTCAAATCGGCCTCGCTGTTGCCGGGCGCGCTCTCCGGGCTCGCCGCCGCCTCTTTTTTCATCGGAGGACTCCCTTCGGGGGATGAGTGGCAGTTGCCAATCCGATTACAGAAACTATCCAAGCTGTTCAGAGGCTGTATACAGCACTTGGTGCTCGGCACCCAGTCAGTCTTACGCGCACACGCAACTTTCAATATACATCACGGAGGAATGACTGGCGTCGACTTGATGAATCGGCTTTTTCCCAATAGGTTCGTCGACCTGTCGTCGGCTGTCAGGTACGAGAGCGTGGCACTTGACAGCTGCCTCCTGGAGGAGAAAACCAGCGGGGCAGTACTTCTAGAAGAGGAGGATGTCCAGGCTACTCTGAAGCCTTCCCACCTGTCAGCGGCTGTCCTGCCCGCCCAGCTCACGGTAATTGTTCTGCAAACCAACACTTGGGATGCAGGTGCAGGTGACCTACCTGACCCGTGACCTGTGTCGTAGTGTACGCCCGAGTCAGACTTGCGATTCCTGCCCACGGCGGCCCACTTTGGTTCATCGCCGCAGAGTCACATGGCTTTTAGCATCCGCCCAGTTGCCGTCCGCAATCGGTGAGTTGGTGTCACTTTGCCCGGCGGGGGTTCAGGGCAGGGCCCGCGCTTACGTACCGTTCTCACCAGCGTGTCCATGCGCCTGTCACTTCGAACCGGAGCTCAAGACGGTTTACTGCTGCTCCTGACTGACGACAAGCAGCTGGACTTTGCTGTCCTGCGGCTGGCAGCCGGGCAGGCGCTGTTGTCGGCAGACCTCGGGAAGGGCGTCGCCACCGTCGCCTCCTCCGTTACGGTGAATGACGGAAAGTGGCACACGGTGAGTGAACGCAGGTTCACACGGCGTATCTAAAACGTAGACACGCATGTGACCACGCCGCGCGCGCGCGCCCCAGATCACCGCCGACATCGGTCGGCGCCAGCTTTCGATCTCCGCGGACGGCTCGGCCGCCGACTCGACAACGTTCCGAGGGAACCGGCTGAATGTCTACGGCAGACTGTACCTGGGCGGACTACCTCCCGCGCACGTCACCCCGAGAATAAATGTAAGAGCCGAGGACACCCGAGGAAGAAGCCTAAACTGGTAACGGAAAGTCCACGTGCCCGTGTCAGGTGACAAGCCTCCGAGGTTGTCTTGACTCTGTGACTGTGAACGGCGTCACGCTGGATCTCTCTCAACCAGCCTCACGACATGACATTACATCCTGTTTCACCGAGGAGGAGGCGGGAAGTTACTTTAACGGCAGCGGATACGCCGCGCTGAGTGAGTCACGCTGATCAAAGTGTGAGCGAGCGAGCGAGCGAGTGTGTGTGAAATCCTTCACGTGTGCCGCCGCATTGTGTGTGCAGTGCGGGACGGATATAAGGTGGGCTCTGACATGTCGCTGTCTCTGGAGTTTCGCACCAGCCAATCGGAAGGTGTCCTGCTTGGTATCAGCAGTGCCAAGGTTGACGCCATTGGACTGGAGATGATCAAAGGACAGGTAAGGAAGGAAGGAAGGGCACTGGCTGCTACTTGAACTTGCACTATTTGTATTTTGTATGGCTCTCAGGTGGCGTTTAACGTGAATAACGGGGCGGGCAGAGTACGGGTCGCCTCTGGGGGCCCCGCACTGTGTGACGGACGCTGGCACCGCCTGCTGGCCAGAAAGACCAAACACAGCCTGAGCCTGAGCGTGGACGGCCGCGACAATTCCGTCGACAACCCCTACCCGCAATCCACCTCTGCCGAGACCAATAATCCCGTGTTCGTGGGCGGCTACCCAGGTGAGCTTGACACGATGGATGACACGGCGCGTCACAGCCGGTCGGCGGTCATGGAGGAAATGCCCCATGAGACTTTTTTTGCTCTGTCGCAGACGGAATGAAACAGAATTGCCTGTCCGTCAAGTCGGCCTTCAGAGGTTGTCTGAAAAACGTTCATCTCATCAAGTCGCACGTCAGCAGCCCTCTAGACATGAGCCAGGCCCACTTCTTGTCGGGGGTCACCTCGGGCTCGTGTCCCGCTGCCTAGCCGCGCTTCATCTTTCCTTTGTCGAATCAAGATTTGCAAAAGTCTGCTTTCCTTTGTAGGGTGCACACGCTCGCTCGCCTGAAAGAAAAGGTCAGTCGTCGCAAATGAATAAATCGATGAATGGAAGAATTCATGCGGTTGGTTGTCTGAAAAAATAACCGTCACGCAATGCTGCCATCATGATTTAATGATGCCATTCAAGTCATTTTACAGAGCAGGTGCTTTTAGGGACAAGAAATGATACGGACGGGAACAACATGTGGGAGAGTGTCAAATAATGAGTCGGAATACAACCAAACGATGTCTTCACAAGTATTGACGTGCTTAAGGAGTAAAAGTGTCATAAAGTCAACAAATATTTGGAGTGCAAAAAGCATCTTTAGCATGCTGGCATCACTACTGCAGACTGAAGGACTTGCTCAAAGTAAATGGGATGGATGGATGGATGGATGGGCTGGGCTGGTGCGTGAGCGGGAGTTGTCAACACTAGCTCGCCAAACTGCCAAATTAGATAGTTCGCGTCGCAACCCTCCCTTTTTTTTCTTTGGGAACGTTCAGTCCAGACGGCGAGGAATTTGTCATCACTAGAGCTGCACAAGAATAGGTGGAGTGGGCATGGCACATTAACAATCAAATTACAATTTGCGGACTTGGCAGGACCATGTGCCGTTTTGTTTTTAGCGCGCGTCGCGAGATCAGCTGGAGGGATAAATGACAGTTGAGGCGCGATGCCCAAATTCCTCCTAACATAGCAAGGAGGAGGGCCAGTGTCAACACACTGTCATGTTTATATTCTTCTGAATTCGTACAAACAAATAAAAAAAAACAAATGCGATGCACTTTGGACAAAATGAAGTGTTGGTAAGTGCACCATATAAGTGCACTCTATTTGGGATCAAATTGTTAAATTGAACAATCAGCGAACCATTTGAATTCATGCGGTGAACCTGAAACGGTGACAGATTTGGGCTCGAGTAATCAATCACCACGTCCGAGTAAAAGTTGCTCAAATACTTCAGTGGGCTCGTCTGCTAGCTACGGGGGCGTGAGGTCAGGCTGCGCTGCGGAGTCAATGTTGGATTTGCTTTCATGGTGTCGTTCAGGTCTTTAAGCTTCCTGAAAGATACAAAGGGCCGTGGCATGAGTGGCTGCTCATGCTAATTAGTGTGTGCTCCTTAAGACGCTCCTGCCTGGCGTTTTTACCTGATCGCGGTCCAACCCCGTGTCTCCGGAAATCACAATTCTCTTCTCAATCCTGCTTTCCGAAATCCCTCGATTCACCATCTGACAACAGAGAGAGCACGTGAAGTGAGGTGACACGAGGCCAGCCACCGGACTGTCAAGTTTCTTCTTGACCTTGGTAACGTGGGAGGTACCGGACGACTCTACGGCGAAGCTCTGCGAAGCCGGCGGCAGTGCCGGTCGGACATCGCCGTCTGCGTCCGCTTGCCTCTGAAATACGAGCAAACGATCCCACATCAAGCTCTTAGCTCTCCGTCCCTCGGTTTGTCTAGCAACTACTTTCCGGCCTTCGCCAATAGCGTCGTCACCTTCCATTCCAATGAGACTGTCCACTTTGGGGATTAAGTACATTTCTTTCCTGCCGCAGCCAGCCATTCCCTACAATAGTTTTCCCAAAAGTGGGAATGTCATGGAAAGTGTCCTCACCCCTGGAGCTTCAAACGCACAAGCCTTCGTCACCATGGGATCCACATCAACCACCAAAGTGTTTCACTTTCAAGCAAACTTTGACCCTTCCAACCAGTCAGCCTCTCTGTCCCTATCTAGGGGAGTTGGGCTCAACGAGACATCCATCGAAGGAGACATGCAGGGACGGTTCAGATGAAAGTTGTCCACCGAATGGACTTTGACGTAGTCGGGTTTCAGTGGAAATGGTTTACAGGGAGAAAGAAGGGTTCAGAGGAACTACTTTCATACCTAGTGCTTCAGAAAGGACTGTTTATACAGTGGGAATGGTATCTCCGGGAATCTCTTGATGTGGGTGGGAGAGGATTGTGGGACCAGTCGATGCACATTGACATTACCTCTTGCAGAGTTTCCCCAGCCTTGTCCTGGTTGTCAAGGATGCAAGGCGGCCACTCCTTGGTGGAGTCTTGGCAGCTGTGCGGCGGTAGAGCGGGGGAAGGCAAACCAGTCCTGTGGCCATCTTCTTCCTCCTCCTCGAATGAACTCGTTGCGGGAACAGAACTGGGCCTGATACTAGGGCTGATGTCAGCCTCCGCCGGTGTCCACTGGTGCCCATCAGACAAAATGCTATCTGAAGTCGCAACGACAGCTTGTAGACTTTGAGCCTGTCTGACTCCAGTCGCCATGACCTCATCCACAAATGCCTGGGCTAACACACTGATAGCATCTTGGCTAGTTTGACTAACATCATCGTCACTTTCCTGGCTACTCGATTCGTCATCGTCGTCACCAAACGTATTCTGCCGCTCGAGCCACAGAGCATCTCTGATTGCATGGCTGACGATGGCCTCGGCGGCATCGGGATGAACGACGGAAGCCCCCGGCGGGAGCGGCGGAGGATCGCACGGAGGCGCGCCCAGAAAACCTTGTGGTGCTACCTGCCACCTTGACTCCTTCTCCTCCTCCCCCGGCACCACCACGATGGTATGGACCCGCTCTGAAGTCTGAAGGAAGCAAGGAGACAGTTGGTGTTGGAAAAGAAACGGACAGCGAGTCCAAAGAAATGGACGACAAGTCAAGTGCTTAAAAACACCTGCAGTAGATTTTCCTTTCTGAAGCTCTTTGCCTTTTGGGCCGACTTGAGCAAAGTGTTCAACTCAGTAGACATTTCGCCCAACGGAGGCCTTGGCTGCTCAAACACACACACACACACACACGCACAAGTAAATGGATTTGGTATCTGCTCAGCGCTTCGCGCCCCTGACAATGAGCCTCACCTCGTCCGCATCCAAAGGTTCAATCATGGGCGAGTCATCAAGTCGTCGAACGGGCGACCCCGCCAAGCGCTTTTCCCACTCGCTCAGCCCTACCTTCGGCGCCCCTCCCTCTAAGAAAGAGCGCCGCAGGTCACTGATAGCGCTCAGCTTCTTCTCAGCCTTTACCGGGCTTGAGATGATTTCCTGCCGGCCGGAAGAATTCCACTCAACATAAAGATCGAGAAACTTCAAGAAATAGTCAGCCACCATTTTACCTGACTGCTTTTAAAAAAATCTTCTTGCTCGGACTGGCACACAGAAAGAGAGGTTAGGGTTTCTTCCACACGAGTCAGCTCCTCATTATCATCATCTCACCTCAGTTCCTGTCAGGTCTCCATCCACCGTCTCTGTCAACTCTGTCTGAAGACACATAGGAATGAAGTTGAGTATTTGCCACGGCGACGGCTCCCCGTCCATGGCTTAGACGATATACTCCGAGTGTGGATACAAACATTTTCAAGTTTGTCTTCGACTGATTCGGGAGTCAGTGGACTTTCCGACGCCTCCGTTACTTTGCTCTCCTCCGCCTCTTGCTCAGCTTCTTGCTCAGCTTCTTGCTCAGCTTCTTGCTCAGCTTCTTGCTCAGCTTCTTGCTCAGCTTCTTGCTCAGCTTCTTGCTCAGCTTCTTGCTCAGCTTCTTGCTCAGCTTCTTGCTCAGCTTCTTGCTCAGCTTCTTGCTCAGCTTCTTGCTCAGCTTCTTGCTGCTCTGCCTCGTGCTCAACCTTCACCTGCTCCTCCTCAACTAGCATAGAAGAAAAAGTTGAGATGGGAAAAGAAACATGTGGCTTTGTTTGACTCATTTTCACTCACTTGATCTAAATGCTCCCTCCTGATTGGTTGCTTGGTCAATATGCTCCTCCATCCTCTTCTCAGGCGTCACCGTGGTGATGAGGTCACTGACAGTGAGGGCTTTGGACACCATATACAGACCTGTTCCCATGTCTACACACACACACAGACAGACAGAGACGGTTAGCTGTCCCAGCTGTATCCATGGCAGGCAACATCAAGCCATCCATCTTGTCTTTCAGGACACATGCAAAGCAGCAGCCTGTAGGGCGGCAGCCAGTCTGCTTCAGTCCCATCCGGCCGTGCAGGATGCGCACCAGCATTTTCTTCAACTCTGCCTGTACTTTGCCGCAATTCAGCCACCGGCTTTCACGCAAACACATGGCGAGGAGATGAGATCTCGTGGTGGCAATGTGTTGCGCGCCAATGACATCAGCGAGTCTACCTTCGCAGTTAGCAAAATAATACCGGCTCCGTGACTTGGGCCGCTCTTTCTTGTTTGTGCCGTACAGCAAATAGAACATCCAAAAGCCACACAGAAAAGACAACCAAAAAAGATCTTGAGTTGGGTGAAGAAAAAAAAAAGGCGTGGCCCCACGTGAAGCTGACACAGCTGGTTTCCTGCAGCCAATCAGAAGCTTGATAAGGAAACACGCCAATGGCCAATCATAGCCCAGTTCTGGTGCTTGATTGACAGCATCTGCTCTACCTGCATGTGCGCTTCCAGTGATGGCTGGAGAGCCATTGAGAGAGGATGTGGGCGTGTCACTTGGAGCTGAGGATCAATCACAACTCTTGTCACTGACACAGATTCCAAAAACCTGAGCAGCCAACCGGCGCTAACGAGATCTCCAAATGATCGATCCGTAACGGGATGTGATGGATTTTTCGCTGGACTGACACGTTGGTAAGAGAAGTGCAACCACAGTGTCGCTTGATGCCATACCTCCATCCAGGCTGCGACTCAGCAAGTTCCTCTTGCTGACGCATCGCGGGAAATGGGGTGCGGGTCTGCAAATTTGAGCACTGGCCCTGCGGCTCTGGATTTGAGTGCGACCGCTATAGTGGAACTTGGAACCGAGAGAGAGAAAACGTTTGGGAGGTTCTTCTGGAGAGATGAGTCTGAAGCAGAGAAGGTGCTATGAGGGATACATTGGGCGTTGCTCGTCGTCTTGGAGGCAAACACCCCTGCTCTGCTTACCTAAAGAAGGAGTGATGCTCCACACAAACCTTCCACAATCTTTTGGCCGCCCTGTGGTTGAACAACTTGAAGGCGATGGTCGATTCAAACTGTTCAAACTGCACACATGGAAAGGAGTTATCTTTCTCCATTGTGGAGTGGGCCATCGGTCCAGGTTACCTCTTCGAGGCGTATCTTGATGTAGAAATTGTTCCTTTTGTAGGAGATCTTGAGGATCTTTGGCCATGAAAACCTGTTGATCCTCAGCCGGTCCCTGTAGACCAACAGGCCGCCAGCACACACGCCCAGCATGATGGCCACGTCTTCAGAGTCCTGCCGGCACACGCGCATGGCGCTCAACGTGGGCTTTTGGCCAGCCGGCCACGTCAAAAGAAGCCACGAGTCAAAGCGGTGGACAAATAAATAGCACGCCGGCTTACCTTGGAAAGACCTGAAGACAAGCAAGCAAAGCGGCTTCCTACCATCTAGTCCGTTCAAAGACAAGACAAAGAAAAAGCCCGTTCACCACATCAGAAATGGGGAAACACTCTCTCTCTCTCTCTCTCTCTGTGTGAAAAACGTTTTCGGGGGGGAAAAGGACGTTTTGGAGGACCGCCTGCCTGCGCTCAAGCCGCAATCCGCACTGTGACGCCGGCCGCGCACAGGCCAACTTTTGCTTTCGGCAAAGAGGAACAGGAGGCTCGGGAGTGAGGCACTCAGGGGCATGGCTCCATTGACACGATGGAAAAAACTGTGGAAATCATCGACTCTTGGCGGGGAAGCGGATCATGTATGGCTGACTGGTTTGAGAGCGCCATTTGGTCACGTCTCTGGAGCCATTTGACTGGGAACGCCTACATATGTTGCCAGAAAACATGAAATCAGCTTATGTTTACCCCGGCGTGATGAAGGTCAACTCCATACATGGAAAGTTTCTTGACAGTTTCCAGGAAAAGCATCTCGGCTTCAGTCGGTGTCATTCCTCTAAAGACGACAGAACACGTTGACGCTTACGTGACGTCGCAATGTGCCGTTTGTATTTCAACCTGTAACTCTTGTGGAGCTCCATGATCTTCTCCTCCAATGGCTTGCTTTGGTTGGGAGCCAAGCAAAGCTCGCTCACATAGTCGGAGCCACATTCATCTGAAGAGAAAAACGGGATGAGGGACGGGCAAGCGGGTCGAGTGGGCGGGTCAAGCGCCTCACCCGCATCGTAGTCCCCCAGCTCCGACTGGACAGTGTAGGAGCCCAGGACGGCGTGAGTGGCCAATGAACACGGGAGTAGGCCCGAGGCCACATCCTGCCTGAGCTGCAGGCACAGGAAGTACCTGCCCGCAAAGTCCACACAGTCACCTCATCTCTCAGCATGTTGCAAGTGTGTTTCCAGAGTCTCCATCCCCTCGGTGTGCCTCCGTGCTCGCTCTTGCTAGCCAAGCGAGCGGGCACGGAGGCACACCGAGGGGATGGAGACTCTGGAAACATCACTTTTGAACAGACCAATCAACTTACCTGGTTATGTCTTCAGAGAGCTGGGCAGGGTCAGGGGGGTAAAACTTGACATTGAAGGAGAAATTCCAGGGGACACCTGCCAACATATACACACACACACGCACACACCTGCAGTTGACCCCACCAAGTCCTACAACGTCTTATGCTCTTATGCTCACCTCGGAGCTGTTTCTTCATCTCCTTCCCGGGATCCAACCAGTTCTAGACAGAATTCAGAGGTCACTGGGGCAAGATGGGGCAAAATGGGGCAAGATGGGGCGGGGCGGCGCGGCCGTACCTTGTTGTTGTCGGCGTCTCTGAAGGACAAGGCAAAGTAGTCTCGCTCCAGCAGGTTGACATGCTCGCAGACCTTGTCCAACAGCTGAAGACCGCGAGCACGTTTCTGCACACGCGGCAAATGGCAAAGGCCGTCAACGAGCAGACAACCAGCAGACGCCCAATCCCATGGATGGCATGCCATCGGGCCAACACAAAGAGTGGATGTGCACTCTCACCTCCAACGTGCAGCTGAAGACGGAGCCATCCAGCAGGGTGACTTTGCTCTGATTTGTCCGGAAGCTCAGAGACCTTCTGACCGGGGTGGAAGCGGCGCTCTGATCAGTAACCAGGGAGAGGCCTCGGTCGTAGGACAGCTCGCCCTTCCCCAACTGAGTGGGTGAAAAGTGACGTCGTCACCTTTCTGCTGCGCCCACCACAAGGCGCCGTCTTTCTTTACCTGGACAGCCAGTTCTGGGACAGACTCCGCCTCCAGCCCCTCCTGCTGCTTGCTTGTCATGTCAACAAATCTGTGATGAAGACAAATGCGGCTAACGCTTTTGTTAAGCCCGTGAGCACCGGCAAAAGTCCCATGTCTTATTGATCAGCAACATAAATGACCTCAGATCATCTCCAAAGTCACACAATCTCATATTTAAAAAAAACCATTCTGTGGATGCCATTCTTTTGAACCACCATCTGTTAAGTGAGGGTGGCCATGGCAACGCTTCAACCGGGGATTGAGAAAAAGAGATTAAGAGAATGTGCTCTGTTTTCAGTCAGACGATGTGGGTCAGTGTGTACGTATGCTCCAGGGGCGGCTTCGAGGGGGTGGGCTTACACTGCTCGAGTGGGAATACTGACAGATAGATAGATAGATAGATAGATAGATAGATAGATAGATAGATAGATAGATAGATAGATAGATAGATAGATAGATAGATAGATAGATAGATAGATAGATAGATAGATAGATAGATAGATAGATAGATAGATAGATAGATAGATAGATAGATAGATAGATAGATAGATAGATAGACACATTTTTGTGCAGAACGCTTAATAGTTTCTATTTTTTCATCAATCCAAGTGGACCAGAGTGGGAATGTGCATGAATATGAATTTTGGTGACTGTTGGTCGGTCTACGGCTCAAAGAATTTGCGACGACAAAACGTGTTAAACCAAACCAGGCATTTCACTGTCTCCTCGCTATGGCGTGGACAGGCTGAGATGGGGGGGGGGGGACAATTCGTGGCAATAAGTGTAGCGCTTTTCACAGACATCAAGTCACAAAGTGCTCACAGTCAAGAATCGTAACACTTCTACAAATGACCAATCAGGACAACGCTGATTCAACTGAATGGGAATGGCCGCTAAATCACGACAGATTATTATCACTATTTTGTATGCACGAGTTTTGATTTGTCCAACCGGCTTGGAATGCAAATGATTGCACGATAGCGTGCATGCTTTCATCCTGCAGCAGAAAACACCCCAGCCAGCCAGCCAGCCAGCACTGCAAAGTACAGCACTGCAAAGTACAGCACTGCAACGCAGGCAGGCGCACAGCTGCAGCATGATAAAGCAAGTGGAGTGGATGGGAGCTGGGCTGGGCTGGGCTGGGCTGGCTGGCTGGCTGGCTGGCTGGGGACGGGGGCGCTGTCTTCATTCGCTCCACAGGCGACGAGCAAACATCTCGCAGTTAGCTGTTGCTTCAACATGCAACATCGCCAATCAATTAGAAGGTGATGTGGTTCTTACCTTACTTGCTTGCCGGGGTCCGGCGCGCTCACCCTTTTCGTTGTGGTGACGGGCGAGTCCCCCCCGTCACCCCCCCCGCCCACAACGTCATTTCTCTGACGCAGTGAAGTACAGGACGGGCGGGGGTGGCTCAGTTTGCAGTCGAAATGAAAAGTTTCACCATTTTTTCACCTTTCTCATTTCTATTTTTTGAGCGGGAAGTGACATATATAGATCTTCATTTAGTTGTGACTTAAATCAAGTCCTCTGGGAAGAACCAGCACAGAAAGCTCCTCGATCAATCTCAATTTGACATTACAAGGCAACTTGAAATGGACAATTATTCTCAACATCCCCTGATCTTAAAGTCCCAGGAGGGCAAGGAAAACGAAAAAAAAACCCTAGTGGAGAAAATGAGAAACCTTGAGAAGAGACCACATATGGGAGGATCCCCGGCTTCCAGGATGACCAGGCTGCAATGACGGTTATAACGGTTAGCGTAGATAGATTGGCAGACAGACATACATTTTACATGTGTAATAAAATAAAATAAAAAACATGAGTACGGTACTGAAAGAATGAGAAGGTCGCTATCTTACTATGTAAGACTTAATGATGAGTTATGTTATCGTACGGCGATTCCCCAACGCCGGCAAAATCACAGCGGCAGCTCAGAAAAGTCCACGTTGCACTGATCTATTCAACTCGGGAACTACTAAAAAGAAACAGCAAAGAAACAACTCCTCCAGACTGTACATAGCCTCTTTCTTTTATTGCACTTGTTTATAATTCATTTACATTCTTGGTGTCAAGCGGACGGTAATGAGGCAAAAATGGCACACGTGGCAGATAAACATATTTCATCTTGGTTTGTCATCAGTAAGTTGCCCTTCATTTGTGATATATGGAAAGGACTTGATGATTGACAGTTGACCACCTTGACGGTGCTGTTTTCTTTTTAGGCCTTGCACTTCTTGGTTACGTATGCTTAAGGAGCCGACTGGGGGGATGTCTGTAAGTTGTTTGTTTTGGGCTTCGCTGTTCGTTCGTCTTTTCACACCCACCGTGGCGTGCAACAGATATGGTACTAGGGAGAAACTCCAAAATGATGAACCGTTTCAGGAACGACACCGCGTTAACACGTGAACCGGTGTCTCCGCAAGCTACCATGCGCGGCGGCACCGCGCATGCGCGATGAGCCGACAGGCGCTCCGTCTGGGATCTTCGCGTGCAGGCGCAAAGCGCGGCCTCGACGACCATCAACAGCAAAACATCAACAAGAATAACAGCAAGAACAGCAACTCCGAGACCGACCGGCGGGCGAGCAGTCCAAGGTTGCTGGTGGCTGGGCCTCCGGCCATCGGACGCAGCCCAACATCCCGATCGCTGCCGAAACGGAGGTAAGAGCCCGCCGCCGCGCCCGCGCCCTGCTCGCGGGGATGGCTGCGCGTTCGCGATCCGCTCATGGCCGCCTGCTCGCTCGTGATGGCCGCGTGCCTGCGTCTCGCTCCCGGGTAGAGCCGCGAACGCGAACGGCCGCGCGCAGCCGTCCGTCGCCACTAAACGCCCCGTCCGACCACAAGCGACACGCAAAGTCAACCGAGAGCTCGGCTTGGCGGAAATCGCCATCTTGCGACAACGGCAGCCAGCAGGCCAGGCCGCGCGTCCGCCATTGAATGGGACAAACATACAAGCTGTCCGTCCTCTCACAAGTCCGAGCGCGCGGCCGTCTTACGACCATGCAACAATTGTGTTCCGGTCGTTAGTTTATTGAGCGTAATGGCCGCTCCGCGTCGCTCTTTGACGAGACGAACGCCAAGCAGCTGTTTGCCCCTCGAACAGGAAAACGTTTGTATTTATGCATCATGCCGCTTCGGCCGACCGCTCCAGCTTCCGCTCAACCACTTGGCGTCCAATTTTGGGTTTGAACTTGGGTTTCGGGATCTGCTTTGACTGTTAGCGGTTTCATGCTAATTGTTAGCTCTTTGAAAAACGCCTGCGCGTGACGTCACGACAACATTTAGGCACGCTGAAGCGCGTGCCCGTCCGTTGTCCAAAACATTGTACCACGTCGTTATAAAAATCCTTTAGCGCCATCTACCTTCCACACTTTTCACCATAGTTTGTATTTGTCACCTTTCAAACGTGTGCTTCGTCGAATCATTTTTCCTTCCGTTGACTTTGGGCAAGTTGCAGGTACAGCCCAGTGGGCTGCCGGACATCTGGACAAATGTCGTGTCTCATTTAGTTAGAAAAATAATTCACACCCTTGGACAACGTCGACCTTACAATAAACAATCAATCTGTGTTATCCACACACACAGAGAAATCCCACACACTCATCATATCATATCAGCAAAGTTCTCTCAGGAAAGCCGAATGAAGCCTGGGTACAAAACCGCAAGCTCAGAACCGGTAGGCAAATGTGCCAAGCCGTCCTCTGCCATGCAATACAGTAGTTGACTTGATTATCATTAGCGCAAGAGAATGGAAGCAACGCGATCCAATCAAATCGGTGGCACCTCAAACAAAAACATTGGATTACGCTTTGTCAAATAATTCCAAACGCTCGTCACGTCACCGGGCTTATCGCGAGCTTCAGAAAAGGATGCGTGTGATGGGCACGCGCAGATGGCCGAGACGGTGAAGTACGTGGACGAGGAGCACAAGAATGTCTTCCTCAAGTTGCTGAACGAGCAGCGTCTGGAGGGCGAGCACTGTGACATCGCCGTGGTGGTGGAAGACGTCAAGTTCCGCGCTCACCGCTGCGTGTTGGCGGCCTGCTCCAACTACTTCAAAAAACTCTTCAAAAAACACGAGGTAGCCTCTCATTGGCCGCGCAACACACACCACACGACTCAGCGGCGCTTGTACCTGCGCGTGCAGGTGGACAACTCGTCAGTGATCGAGATTGACTTCATCCGCTCGGACATCTTTGAAGAGGTGTTGAACTACATGTACACGGCCAAAATCTCCGTCAAGAAGAGGGACATCAACCTGATGATGTCATCGGGACAAATCCTAGGCATCCGCTTCCTTGACAAACTCTGCTCTCAGGTACGAAGAATGTCAGGAGCTCATAGAAAGTGCGCTTAGGTGGCCCACGGGCTGGTGCCAAGGCTACCGACGTTTGCAGCTGTCATTTGAAATTGTCAAGCTGGTAGACTACAGTGTTGCCATTTCATCTTTCCCTCCAGAAAAGATTAGCGTTCAGAATTAATCACATTGTAACAAGTCGCAGCGTACCCCCTCGCCTTGTGTGACCAGCCATCGAGCTGCCTATTCTGAAACCTCGTTAGGTGTTGGTTTGTGCGTGTATGAACTCTGCAGCATAACAATAGATCTCAATTGTAGCTAGGAAGTCGCTCTCCATTTCAAGGGGGACCCCCGCCGTTACGAATGACTTGCTCGATTGCGCGGTGAGAGCACAGGAATCGGTCGGAATTGAAGAGCTTGTCATTTTTGTCTTCCCGCAGAAGCGAGAAGACGCACACTCCGAGGAGAAGGACAAGTTTCCTTACGACATTGTCAAGATGGCTCTGCCTCCCGAGGCTCAGCTGGTCGCCGAGGCTGAGGTCAGCGCTCGATTCTGTCGGCAACATTTGCCAACGCTCTCCTGCTCCGGGCGTCGGGGAACGTTCGCGAAGATGGCTGAGCTCGTCTTTTTTTCCCCCCTCCTGATGCGTGTTCGTGTGCGGTGCTACAGGTTCTCGGGGAGCACGAAGACACGCCCGGCGCAGAAGACCTGGTCTCGGCCAATCAGGAGCTCGACAAATCTCCCAATGCGGCGGCGCTGCGTGTGCAGGAAGCCATTCTGAAGGAACTGGCCAACGAGCACGTACACAAGGTATTGGCGTACGGCCGGGCCGGTCCTCGATGCCCCGACCGAAACCAAAAGAACCTGACTTGACCCCAGACGAGTCAACAGAATCCATTCGTGTCGATTTGATCCAATTGTTTCAAGACAAAAGCGGGAATGCCATCGTCCCGATTGACGCGTCACTCTCTCGTCTCTTGTGTGGTGGAGCAGCGTTGTTGGGGTCGGCGGCCGGCCGAGTACTACTAGTGGAAAAAAATGCCAAGTACAAAATGGCTTTGTTTCGAAAAGTTGCGAGCGCTGCCCTTTTGTTCTCTTAGACGACGCCGTGAATAGGCAGACTCGACTCAAGACTGGAAAATGCTGACATTCGGATGTTTGTTTTCAGGTGGCCTGCTACGACCAAGATGTGGTGGCGGACATGGAGGCGGAGCCAAAAGAACTGAGTGCGGAGCACCACGCCACGCAGACGCTAGCCTTTGCCGACAGCATGGGCGAGGTGAAAGACGAGCAGCCGCCCGCTTGGGCGGCGGCGGCTGACATGAAGTTTGAATATCTGCTCTATGGACATCGAGAACAGCTGGCGTGTCACGTCTGCGCCAAGACCTTCTTGGACGAATCCAGACTCAGGTAGCTAGCGGACATGGCCACCGACCTCCACGCTTGCGGTGTGTGTGTGTGTGACCGCGCGTGTGTTCAGGAAACACGAGAAGCTCCATTCGGCCGAGCGACCGTTCGCGTGTGAGATCTGCGCCAAAGCCTTCACCACCCACGCTCACCTCAAAGGTAAGACAACCGGCGCCGGCGCCGGCACCGGCACCGGCTGGTCCCTTCGAACACCACTGTGGGTCGGTCTGTTCCAGAGCACCTGAAGATCCATACAGGCTTCAAGCCGTACAGATGCGAAGCCTGCGGGAAATCTTTCATTCGGGCTCCTGACCTGAAAAAACACGAACGAGTCCACAGCAACGAGCGACCGTTTGCCTGCCAGATGTGTGACAAGGTGCGTGCGTGCGTGCGTGCGTGCGTGCGTGGGGAAGGAAGGAAGGAAGGCCGCCTCCCCACACAAAGTGCCACCCCCTTCAACCTTTTTGTCTGTCCGCAGGCCTTCAAGCACAAGTCCCACCTGAAAGATCATGAACGGCGGCACAGAGGAGAAAAGCCATTTGTGTGCGCGTCGTGCACCAAGGCCTTCGCCAAGGTGCTTGCATCACACGCTCAGAATCTTGCCGCCGCCAGTTAGCGACCCAAAGTAATCAAGCAGTTTTTTTGTCAGAGAGCATAGCATACGACGTCATACGATGCCATGTCCTGCTTTTCCGTTTGGGGGGGGGGGGCTTAACATTGTAATAGACAACAACAACAACCAAAAAAAACATCACATGACAACACCTTGACGTTCCCATCTTTTATTCTTTGTATTGTGAGTGTGGAATCTCACCCGCACTCTGCGTTGGTTTGCCATTTGTTTGCAACGCGACTGACCGCACGCCGGTGTTTTCTAATTGTGTCGTCGGCAGGCATCCGATCTGAAGCGTCACGAGAACAACATGCACAGCGAGAGGAAGTTGGCCAGTCCTCTGCAGAGTGACGCGGAAGCCCTGCAAGCCGCTGCCATGGCCGCCGAGGAGTCGCACGTGGACCACATGAGCTGATCGTGACGTACACAAACGCACGCTCGCTCGCTGGCGTTTCAAATAAAACTCTTTGTTCAGTTTCATGAGCACAAACGTCGAGGTGGCCGGCCAGTTGGCATCCCGCTCGCTCGCTCGCTGGCTCGCTGGCTCGCTGGCTCGCTCCGTTCAGTGCTTGAGCAGCCATTGGCAGCCAGGGTTTTGGCGGTACACGTCCAGCAGCAGGCAGTCGGGGTGGAGACGCCGCTCGCCAATGTTGCCCCCAACTTCAAAGAGACGCTGCGCGCCGCTGCACACAGATCACATGACCTGGACGCTCATTCCATTGACGGAGGATGCGCGCCCAAGAACAAAAGTTGAACGGAGGCAATTGGACGCTCATTACTTTTGTTTCCCATCTGTTGTGATTGCCTCAAAGCGTACAATTGTGAGAGGAGAAAGAAGCCCACTGCTCACGTTTCAAGCTGGGTGGAACATGTTCCCGAGCAGCAGCCAGTCCAGTTGCCTTCATTCAACATTAGCCAAACCCGGACAGATGACAAAATCAATGCGTGCTGGCGTGCTCTGTACCTGCTGTCGCACTTGAAGTGGCCAATGACATCTTGGGCTGTCATGTGCCTGTCGAGCTGTATTGCCATAGAAACTTTGGCGTGGAACGGAGCGTAAACCTTAATGATACCTTCACACAGCTCTGTCACCTTGACAACACATGCGAGGCGTTTTAAGTCTTCATTTTGGATTGGAGGCCTTCAAACGGAAGGCCGCACCAGGAGCCTCCTAGTGAGTCCAGGCTCCTTTTGGGGGCTGACAGCTCGCTCGCTCAGCGGTGTTGCTTGTGTACAGGGACAACTTGGAGAGTAAAAGTTCTTACCTGCTTCTTGTTTTTGTCATTCCTGGTCCTGAGCAAACGACCAAGCTTATGATTGGACGCTTGATTCATCTGTCTCAGCTGAGACAAAAGGAAGTTGGGGACCTGTGGAGTTATCAGTGAGACTATGAAAAGATGCTCGATCAGGCAGGCAGCCGGGAGGACTCACTGTCCACAGCAGTTCCTGGTGCATGATCATGAGCCGGACCAATTGAGTCCCACCCACCGCCTCCTCAAGGCCGTCCTTGCTGCTGCGGCGGCGGCAGCGATGGCTTGTGAAGAGGTTGGGTGCCATGACTGTGGCCACGTTCCAAAGGGACATCCGGTTGTGCTCCTGATGGCAGACTACCTGGTGAAGGAAGACCAGCAGAGCCTGGAAGAAGAGAGGAGAGGAGCGGCGCTCTGTAACCATGGGGATGGCCTGAGAGGCGGAGCATAGCTCCTCACTAGCTCCTCCTGCTACTCACTTTGAGAGTCTCTCGGTTGGCCTCCGGAAGCAACAAAGACAACAACTGCAGCGCCTGAACCCGGTGCACCGATCCCGACACACCTGCGCGCGCGCGGGCGTACGCCTACACGTGAACTTGTATTGTGTGGGTGGGTGCGAGCGTGTGAGTGAATTGCGCATACCCAGAACAGAGCTGAAGGTGGGCAGGTACGCATGCGTCAGCAGAGGAGTGGGCAGCTCTCGGATGAAAAGCTTCAAGAGACCGGCGGCGTCCACCGGTCGCACCGCTGACCAATCGAATCCCTCCGGACACTTGTCTAACTCTGTGCGCAGGTACTGCTCACACAGACACGCGTGTTCACATGCATTTCCGTGCTGGCTGTGAGATATGGCGTCGTCGTTCCCTTGCGTCATTTTGCAAAACAGGACGAAGAATTAGGCCTACGTGTTGATTGGGAAACAGACGCTCAGTAGAAAGAAGTGTGTCCGCGCGTGCGCGCGCGCTTGACATGCTCGCTCCTTATGTGAGCTAGTGTCATTTTCCTTTGGACCGTGACGTGAGTAACGTGAGTCGTGTGAGTGACAAGCCTTTTTCTTTCACTACGTCAGGTCGGAAAACTAGTGTTTGTTTTCGTGAGTTAGTTAGGAGTTGTACTCCTGTTCAACATCAAGTGTCTGTAGTCATCGCTTCCACTCGAAGCAGCTATATCCACAAGGGGGCGCAAATTCCCCGTTTCAAAGGCTACAGGTACTTTTTGGGTGGCCAAACATTGGACACTGATCCAATGCTGCGAATGTGTTACCTTGAGACGAGCGACTGATCCGGATACTCTGAGAATGCCTTCAGTTTGCAGGCCAGTCTGCTGTAATACACATAACAACTACATGCCCACACACACACGCACACACAAAATGCATGTATTTCCTCCTAAACTTTAGCCAGATGCTTCATGCTAGCACTTAATGGCAGAAGGCCGTGGCGTGGACCTTGTGAAAGACGAGAGGAACTTTGAGCCCGGGACATTTCTTCCTGTCGTTGTCCAGCAGCGCGTTGAGCGGAACGGCGAAGACGGCGCCGGCTAACGCACAGACCATAGGATTGATTGGTTTAAAAGACATTAGACCATTGACACCGGCTTCAAGCGCACCGCCGCTCCCGGTGCGCGCTGGCCGCGTGCGTTTGCTTTGAACGCCCAAAGCCAGCAGGAAGGTGGAGAGCTCGATGTGGCAGATGAAACGCAGTCGCTTCACATCGGCCGACGACAGGTCGTCTGCCTGCGTCGTGCCCTGACTTGGACTCACAAACTACACAAACATACACAAGGCGCACCTGCATCAGGGACACGGTCGGAGATGACTTCACACAGAGGTCACGCTCACCGGCACGTCCCCGCCGCAGTCGAGCAGACAGTCCCAACAAGTCCCGCTCCGTTTATGCTCCGCCACGCCGTCAGAGTAGGGACAGTTGCGCGCCAACCAATCAGCTGGCCTGGCCCGTTCAGATTGAGTAGGTGCCAGGTGCTTGGAGAACGCAGGTGGGGACGAAGGCCTGACGTCGTAACAGAAGGAGGAAAGGTCGGGGTGCGCTGAAAAACAAGAGCGATCCATGCACTCGCTCATCTCATCCTCCATTTAGGGCGGAGCTCCCGCAGCCAGCCAGACGGAAGGAAGGAAGGAAGGAAGGAAGGAAGGAAGGAAGGAAGGAAGGAAGGAAGGAAGGAAGGAAGGAAGGAAGGAAGGAAGGAAGGAAGGAAGGAAGGAAGGAAGGAAGGAGCCGGCCGGTGAGAGCGCAGGTCCCTACCTACCGGACTTGGTGTGTCTCCGTATGGTTTTAGTGGTGTTTTTGTCGTAGCAACTTTGCCTTGATTGACTGGTGTCACTCTGAAGGGCGGAGCTCACCACAGACTCAAAGTCGGGCTGAGGAAAAACAAAACAACCACTGGCGCCACGGAGTGAGCTCGAGTGCGTGCACGCCGTTTGCGTGTGAGAGACTTACAGCAAAGATGTCCTTGACGTGCACGATAGCTTGTTTGTGCGAGTTCTTGAGCGTGTGTGTGTAGTTGCGTAGTCGCGTCTTGACAGTAAGCGTTTGTTGCTGCGTCAGTGTGGCCAGGAGCGCCCGGGCAGGGGACGGCGCCCGGGCGGGGGGAGGAGCCTCCTCGGCCGACGAACCGACCAGCAGAGAAGATAGCCCCGCCTCGTTTAGCCACGCTTCCTCCAGCTCCAGCTCTGTGGAGCAATTTGATTTGATTATCCTTTCCTTTCAACAATACATTTTTGGAGAAGGCATGGACACCCTGCGTCTTCAAGGAACTTGCTGAACTGGAACCCAAACAGCAGAAGTGTGAGGCGCACATGGAAACCACCGTACTGCCATTTGACACTTCTGCCTTACCGTCCATACTCCTCCTTTCCTCCTCCTCCTCCTCCTCCTCCTCCTCTTCCTGTTCCTCCATGCTCTCCAACTCTTGCCAGTATGTTTCCATGGGGATGTGCTGGGGGTCAGCGCTCACTGCTTGATCGGTCAATGAAGACGACATCATCCTGTAGGCAGGCCGCCGATCGGAGGGAGGCAACTTTACGGGAGCTTCTCTCTTTCGAAGTACCGTACGGCCGTTTAGCACATTTGCTCGCTCTATCAGCCCCAGTGCTGTGCTGTGCTGTGCTGTGCTGTGCGCGTGTGTTTTGTGAAGAAGCGCCAGCATTCAAAGTACCGTCATTTTAGGACTATAAGTCGCTCTGGAGTATAAGTCGCACCAGCCATACATTGCGGTTCATTTATCGTGGTATGACTACATCGCGGATTTTAGAATTTTTAAAATTTGAGAAAAAAAATCACATAAGTCGCTCCTGAGTATAAAGCGCCCTCCCTCCCACAAAAACCGCCATTTATAGTCCGAACATTACGGTAAGTCAGACATATCCGGTGTATTGATTTTGGAGTGGGTGTTGAGTGTCCATTAAGAGCAAATGGATGTTTGACAGCCAATCAGATGGGAAGAAGAGTTTTTACTCAGGTCCTCAGACTAGGACCACAGCGCCTGACTTGATGGGTGCAGTCTTTTGTGTTTGCATGCACCAAAACGTCAAGGATGTGTGGGATTACGTGAAGTGCCTTTCTGTGACGCTCACGTTTGCAACACAGACAGGATTGTCATCACGATGATCATCTATCCGCTAAGCGATGACCATCTAAATGTCTTCTTGGTTGACGCTGAATGACATAATTGTTCACGCTCACAACAATATGCGGCCGCGCTAATTCAAACTATGTCTTGAGTGTAAATAGAAAGGAACTCACCTCCGTGTGCCGCTGCGCTGATGTTGGACAGAAGGCGGGGAAGGGCGCAAGGATGCAAGCAGGAAGAGCTCGGAGCACAAATGCAATTGGCGCTCTTCCACTTTAATTGGAGCTCCAAGGCGGACTGACGTCGGCCGGATTGGGAATAGCAGCTCCTCCCCTCCCACCATTTAATAGCCACTTGGCCATTTTGGCGTGCTGTTGCGATGCTGCACACGATTAAAATATGAAGTCAGTGTTAAGTTTTGATGAATTGTTAATCCACAAAATCAAAAAATCCCCTTCAGAAGTGGGTTAATGGATGAATAATGATTCCCCACCAATTCTTCACTCATACCTGACCCCTTGATCACTTTGAGGGAATTCTAGTGGACTTTTCTCCATCCACTCAACTCTATCAAAATGATTAGCAGTGAGTGAAAGATTGCCACCACGGACAGCACATTGCCACACACACCCTTTAGTGTTCTTCCCCAATGCGTTCATATTCAACATTTTTGCCCGTGTACCTACAATGCTTGGATAAGTCATTTAATTCACCCTGATTTGTTGAACTATTTTCATACATGAGCAAATCTTTTCACATACGTAAAGGTTGTGGTGAAATGGAAAAGGGGAAAAAAGGCAAATAAAAACACAGTTACGTTTCTATCTCAACCTTCCGCCCTTCACACTCTCTGTCTGTCTGAAGAATGTCTTTTCTTTCCAATTCCACGGCGTTACATCACATTTGAGAAAAGAACAGAAGGTCGTCTCTCATTTGGGGAGGGAATGCGTCCACCGGCAATGCCACATTCAACTGAGCCCGGAGAACATCACGGCATTCTGTCAGCGTCTCGTCCACTTAATTAGAGTCTCCGGTGAGCGATACAAGAAGATGAGTTTGGCGTAAAGCTCCTCCTCCAGCTCCAGCTCCCCCGTCTCACGTACCTGCAAGACAAAGAGGCAATCAGGTGGCGGCACTCGCCGCTTGGCCTTCACCACGACGGCTGGGAAACCGCTGCAGCCAAACCTTCTGATGTGATCATAAACCCCAACCGCTCACAGATGGCAAAACAGTAAGTCAGGCTGGTACCGACTTGTTGAGTTAGCGGGGTTGCCCACTTGAGGGCCAACTACAACTACATATATATATACACACACACACACACACACACACATATTTGTACTGTGTGCGTGCGCACGTGTCGAAATGACACTCATCATCCGTTGCATCATCCGTTGCAGTTATAATACGGTCACATCGGATAGCTCTATATTGCAGCTCTATATTGCTCTATGCAGACCAGGAAAAGTAAGTGGTACCAGGAAGATGTCAGTGCACAGCTTGAGGATGCGGTCGACGCAGGGAAGCTCCTCAAACATGATGGAGTGACTGATTCCACTGAAAAATTCCCGTACGAACTTTCCGATGACCAACACCACAGAGGCGTACAATCCCATAATGCTGTGGGACACAAGCAGAACGTCATCATGTACCGGGTGCTGCTGTTGTACACGGTTACCACGGCGACTCAATTACCCATATCCGGCCAGGAAGCCGAGACTCGGTGGGCTGACTTTATCACTGAACACAAAGATCTGAAGGCCCGGCTCTCTGCTGTTGTCTGTTGACGTTGCGCTCCCCAAACGTACAAGGCTGGAAGCTGGTTGGTCAACAATCCACCACTCCCGGATTTCTTGGCTCTCGTTGACTGTTCGCTCAAGGGACAACAAAATGTCCTTGTAGCAGCCGTCTAATTAAAGGAACAACAAAACAAGAGTAAACCCATTTTCACCAGTTAAAACCTTTTTCCTGTATTTTAGAGTGCAATTTCACTTTCGGCCATTTGGTGGCAGCACACTACTGTTTCCATCCATCCATCCATTTTCTGTACCGCTTTGTCCCCACGGGGGTCGCGGGCGTGCAGGCCTATGTGGCCTCTGTGTGCCCTGCGATTGGCTGGCCACCGGTTCAGGGTGTCCCCCGCCTACTGCCTGATGACGGCTGGGATAGGCTCCAGCACCCCCGCGACCCCTATTGGGACAAAGCGGTACAGAAAATGGATGGATGGATGTTCATTTATTTTAGGACTTGAGGCTACTTACAATGATAAAATCCTACCTATGTTAACATTTCCTTTGAAAGATTGATTGAAGTTATTTTTATGCCAATTAAGGCTGTTTTTAGATTCATGGATTCAATGTCTTTCAAAACTTTTTAAGGACCCACGCAGAAACCCTGTTTAAAAACACGGACTTAAATTAATGTCGATTGCTCAGTTACATTCCTCCCCTCAGTTGTATTTGAGTTCACGCCTACGCAATTGTCGAAGAAAAATGTTTCCTTCTGATGCACGCGCACGAGAAGAAATGATCTGTGATGGCGATTAGAAACCTGTGTAGAGCTGCTCGATGGGTTTGGCGTTGGAGTCACTGGGCGCTCGTAAGAAA
Source organism: Syngnathus leptorhynchus (assembly GCF_054491065.1). Lineage (NCBI taxonomy): Eukaryota > Metazoa > Chordata > Actinopteri > Syngnathiformes > Syngnathidae > Syngnathus > Syngnathus leptorhynchus. The sequence goes on from NC_141213.1 coordinate 163,136, forward strand.
GATGGCAACACGGCGTCAATCACACTGAAACAAACAAAAATGCATCGTTCAACTTTGCTGTCTGAGCTTGCCACGGCTGACTCAGCAGTTTTTAAAATGATGTTGAAACTTGTTAAAAAGCCCTAACTCACACAGGAAGTGTTCTGGTACCATTCAGGAGCTGGATCAGTTCCAAACGAGTCTGGTCATTCAGGTAGGACACATGTTTACCCGATGCAAGCTCCGCCTTTGCCCCAAGACTCAAGTTCCTGGTTTTAACGAGGGGGGAGTCGGCTGTTAGTTTCTGTATTAGGGGATTTATTATCTTTCAAGGAAGTTAATGTGACCTCTGAATTGTCCAGGATAAGGTCAGGGGAAATTGGTCCAGGTCGAGCACCTGGCTGAGGTATCGCCTGCTTGGTGGACTGATGGTCCACAGAGAGTTACTGCTACCCTGAAGCTCGGCCACAGTCACATCTTCGTGACTGTATGCTTCGAGAAACTGCAAAGCGCTCTGAGGGAGCAAAAGGGTACAACAGTGCCTGAAGGAATGATTCAAAAACAACACAAAACACGTGAGATGAGGTTTTACCGGAATGTAACTGTAGGAACGAACAAAGGCTCTGAAATCTTCCTCTGTCAGGTCTTTCAGCTGATTCTGCTGTGCACTCATTGTGAAAATTGGCTACAAGGACACGGATGAATACAGTCAATAAAGGACGGGGTCCCCAGTTTAGGCCTTGTAGTTAGAGTGTGTTTACCTGGAAGCCTCCCAGAGTGACGGTCAGAGAGATGTCCCGCGGCTGATTGACGACACCAGCCACCGACTTGACGAGGGACATGAAGAGCAGAGGAAACCACACGATGCAAATCAGCAGCAGAACGATCAAACCGCCCATCCCGTACTTCACCACTCGTTTCTTCTTCTGACCACGGGGCTGAGGATATCGCTGAAGACCAGAAGACAAAAAGACTTTAGGGCTCAGGAGTCTGACAGCTTTGTCTACGAGAACCGAACGGGGACCTTCTCAGACTCTCTCCAGCACTTTAAGACAAAGCAGTGGGCATAGACATCCTCAACGCAGATCCAGGAGGACAGAGACAAGGTGGTGTCGGTCCACACCCAGTCCATCACAGCCCGCAGCTCAGTCAGGAAAGGAACCAGTCGGAAACTACAAATGAACACAGGCGGGGACAAAGTAACACAAAGTCACAGACTGCGGCGGGCCAGCAGCCGCTTACCCTTGAAACAGGAAAAGGTTGAGATAATTGTAGCTCTTTGTCAGGAAGTTTCCCAGGACACGCGTCGGATAACCTGAGCGAATCTGGTATGCTGACAAGCCGAAGTAAATACATTTGACAAAATACCACAGCTGAGCCACCAAGTTGTGATTGAAGCGTCTGCACACACGCACACACACACACACACACACAGGTTTCAGTGTTCAAAACAGGTGACATTCACCAAATGGAGATGATGATGATGACTCACCTCTCAGTGACAGTCGGCAGGATGAAGAACATCCAGAAGTGGATCCCCAACACCAAAATCACCTGAAAGACCAACTTTCCCAACACGGTCTTTCTTAAATACAAAGCACGATCAATCACCATGGTACCTGAAGACACACAGAAGGCCAGTGAGGCACCTTAACGATATTGAATCCTTCAGGCAGGAAGACGTACCAAACTGGATCAGAACCATCACCAAGAATGCTTCGGGAACTTGGTCCTCTGAAAGGGAGGAAGTGATGTCGGCGGCTGCCGAGTGTTTCTGAGACGTGAGGACAAAAAGCCAAAATCCGTCATCAAACAGTTGAAGATCAATCTTTTGTGACTTGTGCTCACGAGATGTGAACGTATACCCCAAAAGCCCAGAAGCCAAAGACGATGATGATGAAGTCGATTGTGTCTGCCAGGAACATGAGGACGTAAACATCGGTCACAGCGCTGTACTCTGGCTGGACCAGAGCTCGGAAGAACTGACAGACTGGACTGGAAAGAGACTCGCATCTGAAAGTATGGTCAGTGCCACGGTAAGCTAGGCAATCCAGTCAAACTGCTTACAGCTGAGCTTAAACATACTTGCTAACACAGTATTGCTTGCTCCGGATGGAAAGTTCCCCAAGTTTCCTCAGCAGCAGTTCCAACTTGCTGAGCTGTTCTATGGAGCTCAAACTGCCTGAAAACAACAACAACAAGACCATCATAAAACAATCTCTATCCATTGCGTGCCTGATGATTCTGACTGACTGTCAGGAGCAAAAATCAGGAGCAAAGTCTGGCTGTTTTGTTTCACCTGTAGGCGAACAAAGCCCGGTGGAGCTAGAGCAGGCCTGCTTCTCACCACCCCAGTACACCATATCTGTGGGAGTTGAACCTTGACTTAATTCTGCCTGGTCGTCTTGCTGACACTTGGTGTCAATGGAGATACTCTGGTCCCACAGTCCATGGCACTGGGTTCAGGTCCACAAAGAAAGAAAATAAATCGGAGTCATTGTTATTCATTTCTTGATCTTGCAGCACGACAGCCAGAGTGCTGTGGGCCGTGTTTACCTTCAGTATGGCTCTGTGATAAAATAGAGCGAGCAGTTGCAACAGGTCATACAGAACGTAGCCTTCCTTCTTCTCCACCCCCAGTATGTTGGGCGGGTGGAAGGGTTTTGAGCGATCGACCTCTAGTTTTTGGTTGAAGGGAAAGAACCCAAACTGGAAAAAATACTTGATCACGATGGTAACCTGACGGAGACAATCCTGAATGTTAGCACATCCCTATCAGGTGTAGCTGAGGAGCAAGACTTTATTGATATTACATCAGGGACGTTTGCCGGTTTCAGCAGAGAATGACAAGCATGATCATATCTACAAAACAGTATCATGTTAGAAAAGAAGAAACACTGAGTATTGCACCTTGTGTTTTCATGATACACATTTACAAGTGGTGTGCACCTCAGTGTAGATGATGGCTGTCATCCAGAAGGTCTTACTGGGTCGAGGTACAGACAGAGTTGCCCACAGAAACACCAGAACAGGAAGTACCAATGTGAGACAGCTGGCAGACACCATGTGGTTCAAGACGATAACCAGGTAGCAGACTGTCTCGGATCTGGTCAAAACCGGTGGACATCGGTCAGTCGCAGGTTCAACGCGGTTCTTGAAAGTCCAATTTCAGCTTTGCCATAAACTACCTGGCAGCGAGAATGTTGTAAAAAGCATAGCATAGCTGCAGCAGCTGGGGTTGCTTGCAATAGAACTCGTCAGACGCCTCCAGTTCTACGCTGTGGAAAGTCCTGAACAAAAGACAATGCAATTCTAAAGTACACTCAGGTCAGCGAGATGCAGATCCTTTCCTTAGTCAGCCTTACCTGTTCTTCAGAATCTCACTCGCTGTCAGCTCCTGAGGACGAGATGTCAAGAGACAAGAAGTGGAGGTACATCCAGATGGGACGTCAGTCTTGTGGAGTAAGAGCTGCCTCCTTAATCTTGCCTTCACCCCAGGCGTTCTTCTTTTGGATTCGTCCTGCTCATTGCCCGGCTCTTGGATGTCCCCGGCCAGAGCATGGCTGTAGGAAGTAGGGGACATCTGAGAGGAGGGTGAGGCAGGCCTGGAAGAGGAACGTTTGTTGGTCAGATTCTCCAGCACTGGTCAAACAATGCACCGTGACAACTCAATTGCGCAATTACTATACACAAAAAGCAAGTTCCTCTCAGACTGGCCATCATCATTGTGATTGTCCAACTCGGAGCAAATGCACAGCCGTGGCTACCAAGCCTGCTTGCGTGAGTGGGGTAACCGAATGTTCCTCTCCGGAGCAGGAATTCCAAATTCCAACCAGTGTGCAGTGGGAAATTAGGAAAAACTGTTCTAATAGATACAAGATGAAGTTCCCGCCAGTAGCTTGAGAAGAACAACCTGTGGTCCTCCTCATCTGAGACTCTCTTCATCCTGGCCAGTTTGGCTCGGTGTGATTGGCCGGTAGTAGCAGTGAAGCGCTCTGGGCAGTCTTCTCTTGTCTGGACCACAGAGGCATCAGCTTTTGTTTCATCTCCAGAGGCGAACGCAGGTCCACTTCCCGCTGCCGGACTCTCGTCTTTGTCCTTATTTCCTTTTTCATCTATAACCGCTTCAAACAACAAGGCATATGGAAGGAAAGTGATTCTTATCCTTGTAATATTTGATTTTTGTAAAACACTTTGGGACGTTGGCAAAAGCCATTGTGGAAGCACTATATGATAAACATCCAATTTCTTATCTGCTGTCTGACCCGCTTCTTCGGGAACATTCTGGTTGATTCCCGATTCTCTGGAACTCTGCATCATCTGTTGCTGGTAGTACACATGGATGGCCTCTCTGGACGGCACCTGACCCTGAGAAGACCCACAAGAGAGGAGACGTAAGCAGGTGGTGGGCCATCGTGGTTGCGGCCCTTGAGCATTACCTGCTTGGCCTGCTGGGTCAGCATGCAGCGCTCGATATGCAGCACAGTGGAGATGTCAACATGTTCGCGACACAAACCACCCAACCAAGCGGTCAGCGAGTCCAGCAGAGCCGACAACAGAACCCAGCAGAAGCGAAGAACGTTGGAGGCCCGACGCAGAACCGTATCTTCAATGTAAAACATGATCATATCAGTTCCTCAATTCTAAACCTCCTCTTGGTCAGACCAAAAAACATAGCCTGAATGTCACTGTTGGCGCTTTTCAATTTAAGGTTCCAGAAGGTTCTTGGCCTGGCCTGGCCTGGCCTGGCCTGGCCACCGTTGCTTCTCCTCTACAACAGTGGGGCGGGATCAAGTGCAAGTCTCCACGTGTGTGGGATTCTGTCACCAGCACAGCTTTTGCGGACCTACCCGCTCCCTCCTCCTCGTCCTTCTCCACGTCTTCCTCCGAGTCCTCCGTCACTTCAGCCGTGGCGCATGCTAGAAGAATGAGCGCGTCAGACTTAGAGTCCTCATCTTTTCTGTTTCCTTTGTGTGAGTGGAAGTACCTGACGTCTCCTCTCTTCCGCTTTGCGTCATCTTCCGCTCGGGCTTCTGTTTCTTCACTTTCTTCTGGCTGTGACGAGCTCGCAGGGCCGTTCTGGAGTCCGTTATCCAGGCGTGATACACAAACTGCACCGCACAAGTCAGACGAAAAGGAAAGGCGAAAGAGGAGCTGTTACAGTATTGGTAAGAGATCCAAACTCAACCAAGGATAATGCTGAAGGAGAAGGAAGAGCAGGAGGGAATGAGGGACCTGAAGGGCAGATTTTTCAGGACCCTCCTTCTCTTCATCCTTTTTGTCATCTTCATCTTCCTGGCTGTCGCTCTCAAACAGGAAGTAGTCTCCGCTCCTCACCACTGCCGACACAAAGCGAAGTCAGTAAGGGCGTAACGAGCGAGGCCATTGGGCGGACGTGACTCACTGGAGGCGTGGTTCACCCAGGGCCTCCACCAATCCTCCTGTGCTCGCCCCTTCATCTTTTCCCGAGCTGAACACAAAACAAATGGCCAAGCTGATGGGTTTGTTCCGGCCGGCCGCAACAGCGTGCTTTACACACACCGTCACTACGGGAGCTCTTTTGAGTCAAATGGAGCATTTCCTCTTTTCCTCTGCGGAACTTCTGCTGGCGACATTTAATCCTCTCCATCCTGTAACACAGAGCCATCTTCAAGCGGCCACAGTCTGCTGACCACTTTGCACTTGACAGTGTGTAAAATGAGGCTTACTGTCTCTTCAGTAGATCCATGGACATCTTCTCCACCTCCAGTCTGGCGTGCACTGCTTTCACGGTAGACGCCTCAAAGAGTTCCGCCCCCCTACCAAACAGGTGAAGCCTGTCACCCGCCCACGTGCGTGCGAGCGAGCATGTGTATGTATGTTACCTGGAGGCCAGCAGTTGCGTGTTTTGCAGGTCCAGCACCACGTAGAGGAAGTAGTGACTCCGGAAGACCCTCCGTTGCAGCAACAGGAAGCAGAAGCACACGCCGTCCCAGATGATTCCCGCCTCGTCGCTGGGCAGTTCGCATTGTTTGCTGCTCTGCTGTGCCGCTGCAGAGAGAGGTGACACTCGGGTGAAGGAACGCGGCCGGCGGGGCGATGGACGGCTGGACGGCATGTTTACGCTTAGCGTAGCCTCGGATGGTGCAGGCCAGGCTGAAGAGCTGGACCGACCAGCAGTGGTTGACAACCAGCGACTTGATGAAACCACAGGCCAAGATCTGCAGCGGGTGAAAAGATGCAGGCTTAGTCCTTTGTCGGGCCGTTTGTACAATGCGCCTGCCGACGTCGATGCGTACGGACAGAATCCACAGCAGTTACTGGCTACTAGGCTACTGGACTGACTCGTATGGGTTATTGAGTAGATTTCACCTTCAACCCAGAAGCAGTATGAATAGGCATGAATCCGGTTGTCTCAATTTTGCAGATGACCGCTGAGAGTCAAGACAAACGTACAGAAAGGATGTTCTTCATGGTGATGACAAAGACGTTGTAGCCGATCAGACAGTCCCAATAAAGCAGGATGGAGCCGACGGGTTTAAGCAGCAGGTCTCCGCCCACCAAGAGGAAATAGAAACACGCCACCAGGTAGCCCATGCAGAAAATGCTGATCCTGCAAGAAAATGAGATCGAATTAGAAACTGGAAACTGGATTCAGGTTTAACCCACAAATCCACTTGTGCCTTGTCTCACCTGGTGGTTCCTGTGATGAAGATGATGGTGAGGACAAACCAGAACATGTAGCTGAAAATTATGACCTTCATCATATCCAGGTAAGACCTGGGCACAATGGTCAGAAGGTCAAACACACATAGACACACAATCACAGACGTGACAACACATTTTTATTGTCCTCGAAGGGCAATTTGGCGAGCGTCGTGCAGCTCACCTGCACAGCATGAAGTCGGGGACGGTGTTGAGACGAAGCCTTCGGGTCAGATCCCGGACGTGCTCGTCTTCGACATCCAGCTCGCCGTTGTCGCCCGCCAGTGCCTGGACGCTGACGTCACGCTCGTCCTCAAACACCTGAAGCTGTAACGAGGCGCCCAGCAGGAGCAGATAGTCGTCTGGACCACACCCAGGCGCACGCACATGCACAATGTCTTTCCTGTCCATGTTTTCTTGAAGGATGAGAAGGAGGGAGGACCTTGCTTACATAGAAGGAAGAGGGGGTTTGGGGGAGTCAGGTGATCTGGCAGGAAAAGCCATTTCACCACGTTGGAATCCACGTTGGATATGGGCGGCCGCCATGGATAATCTGAGATGGAAGGGAACACACAAAGCGCTGTGAGATTTCGCGCTTCTGAAAGCACCGCCCCCTCCCTTCTCATGAGGCCAGTGTCCCTCCCAGAGAGCTGAGCCATCGATGCCAGCCACCTGGACAATCAATTGGTTATTCTTCAGATGATAATATGCTGACGCCAACAGCCGGGGTCAAGTTAAGAACGTGACTCTCTTAATCCATAAAGAGGCCAATCCTAACATTGCACGCCAACCAATTGCGATCTTGTGGGTGGGTGGTAAAAGGATAAGGAGAGGGCAGGGCGCCCGGACCATCGAGCATATTCTCCGAGCATGCCCCTTATCGTGCAGCCTGAACAACACTGACTTGCTGACAGAACACCCTAGAACGGTTGGCCACATTCGGCCCATCGGGCCATTTAATCCGTTTCATTTTTTTAATGGTGTTAATCATTGTGTGTATTTTCAAAAAGCTTTTTTTGAATATCCATGCTTTACTACCTACTAAAAGTAAAAACCTTCTTTGCAATAACCTCTACATGTCATTTCTATTCACACAAACACTACATCCATCTGCTCCTGGTTCGGCCCCCCAGTCAAAATTTAGAACCCAATTCGGCCCGCGAGTCAAAAGGTTTGCCCACCCTTGGCCTAGCAGCTAGCAAGCCGGTGTCGAAATGTTACCTTTGCAGGTAGCAGGCGGCAGTCCGATACACAAGAGATACTGGAGGCACAAGAGCCCGGAGAGGAAGTAGCAGTACTTTGGCCACATGGCACCGATTCGCTTTCTGCTGCGCCTTGACAGGACGCAGATGAGCCCCAAGGCATGGCCAACGGCAAACAGATCCATCCGCTGACCAATCACGTTGACCACTAACAGAAAGCAGGTCTGACAGACGCAGACAACCGTGAGCACGTGTTTCCAAACCATCCCATTCGTGCCGCCGGTCGCTCACCTCCAGGCCGAACTTGTAAAAGAAGTAATTGAGAAAGTATTTGGCGCAGCTCAGCATGCTTTGATCCATGTGACGCCTGCTGATGTCATGGAACAAAGTTTTGGTTGGAGGTGGGACTTGGTTGCAGCGCAGACGGTGGAATTCCTGGTGTCTGTCAACCGTCACCTCGAAGGCCAAGAGCGCCAGCATCATCAGGTTGTACTGTGAAAACAAGAAGCGTCATGCCACCGGCTGTCCGTGTCAGAGAGACACCGAGTCGACTGGTCTCACCCGCAAGTAGTCCAGCAGTTTTCCCTCATATTTGCGAAGACCCACCCACTGGGCTGGGTCAATCGGAACAGCGTACAAGACTGAGGTAGACACGTTGGTCGTGGCGTTATCTGGCTAAGGACAGACAGACAGACAGACAGACAGACAGTGCAGCATATTTTTCATCCAATCATCTCAACACTTGCTGTAAACCTTGTTGTATGTTTGACACGTCGGGGAGACAGACGGCTAAACAGACTGAGCAGTTACCATGGTGCAGTTGGATGTGATGGGCTGGACAATGTTGAGCTGGTACATCATCTTACAGATGGCCACCATGCATGTCCACACGGTGCACACCCCAGTCAGCAGGGGGCGCCAGGCTCTGCAAGGCAAAGCCACAGCCACAGACGCAACAAACAGCAGGTTGAACACACACACCTGAAAAGAGAGTCGCAGGGGTAAAATGGATGCGCTGAGCAGACAGTGGGACGACAGACAGCGGCCGGCCAACTTCAAGGACCTCCTTGACTGAGATCCAGATCATGTAGGAGGAGACAATTTTCACAATGTGAAGTTCCAGTAGCCACCAGAGGAGGCTCTGCAGGCGCTGCAGAGACAGGAGGAGGCGCAGGAACAAAACCGAGAGACGGTCCACCACCAATCTCCACGACACCAACGCTGCGGACAGATCAGCCGACAGTCACTTGTCGTCTTTCCTGAGCTGTGTTCAGCAACACCTTACCTGCTGTGTGCTCCGACAGGCTCTCCTCCTCCTCCTCATCTTCTTGTCTCCACTTTTCCTCTGGCTCGTCCTCTTTTCCTTCCTCCTCCTCCGCAAAGAACTGCGAAGCACCTCCCACTGACATGTCCACAAGGCTGCCCTCAGAGTGGACCAACCTGAAGATCATCAGTGGCAACACACAGGCAGCGTGGTGAACACAAACCAACTCAAGTGGCATCAAGTGACGATACGCAGGCAAAGCAAGACTTGTGATCAGGGTGTGATGTTAACAATCGAGTCTCTCGACATGTTTGACTTGTTATCCTAGCGGTGCACCACGCTCAAGTTTGAATGCCCGGTCAGCCCGAAGCGGTGTCGGACCTCTGCTCGCTCGCTCGCTCGCCTGCATTCTACCTTGTGATGGTGCTGTTGTGCGTGTCCACTACAGTTTTGAGGTCTGTCAGCTGGAGGAAGGGCTCGTGAAAGTAGTGCAGGTGAACGATACACATCTGTAAAGGGAAAAGCAGCGTTAGCATTTTCACTGAGACACTATCCCGGGGCACATTTGTCAATCGGCACCAGCAGAAAAGCTGTGGGGATGAAGATTCTCGTGAAGAGGACCGGGACTGAAAACTTCTCCAAACCGAGATCCTCCAACCTGGAGAGACAGAAGGCAGGAGAACTTGCAGAAGATCCAAGTGCCAGTGGGGCGCAAACCTGTGAGTGCTGAGTCCAGTGTAGTAGGTCCAGGTGTGGAGGGAAGAGGGGAACTGGAAGGTGTAGACCAAAAAGAGGACCAACATGGAGTAAACCACCACAGCGACCCAAAAGCCTCGTAACAAGGCCCGCCACTTTTCGTAGTTCAACTGCAGAGACGGGACAAGGCACGGCACGGGAGTCACCGGCCCGTTCTCCAAGAAGCAACTGGCATCATCGCAAGCGGCCGCTACCTGGTAGAGAGCTACACAGCACAGGAACATCACCATGTAGATGACCTTGTACAGGACCAGTTTGCCTTCAAAACTGACAAAAAAGAACATTGTGCCGCAGACGTAGATCCAGTATTTGACAAACATCCTGGCGAGTACTGCAATCAGAGCCTCCATCTGAACTCCTCCTTTCATCAAAAGGACCTCCTCATAGCAAATCTCTTCCATCTTCTCCTCAGCTGGAAAGTAAGTAGACCAGCAGTCAGAAAGCGGACGGTAGCGGCGGCTGGAGATGTTTTACCTCCCGCGTGGACGACGGTGACGGTGGACAGCCGGGAGTTTGTCTCTTTGTCGGGGTATCCATCTGTCTTCTCCATACGAGCCTGACGTAGCAGCAGCCAGAAGGTCAGCAGACACACGAGCTGGAAAAAGCACGGTGAGCTGAAACTCCCCTTCTGAAAACTGTCACCCACATGTGCTAACAGATGCGACGGTATACTTTGGACTTCATTTAGTATTTTGGAAGTGCCTCGCTTGCCATTTTGAAATGAAATCGTTTCTTTGGAGTGACACCTGCTTACGCACGATCATTTGTGCAAAAATAGACTCATCTCAATATGGGCTCTTCATTTCTATACACTTTCTACAACTCTGCTGGAAATCCACTGTGTCCCATTATTGGTGGTCTACTTTTAGAACAGGCCCAGGGCCACCATGTTGTAGCCCCCTGGCCCCAGCCGTGTGGTGGTACCTTTGATGCCAGCTCCCGGCAGGGATCGTCCTTTTTGGGAAAGAGTCCCGGCACCTGATGGACGGCTGCAAAGCTGAAGACGTACTGCAGGACGAGCAGCAGGTTACCGTAGGCCACCAACCACGGCGAGGATGCCAGTGTGTAGCGCCGCCGCTGGCGCATCATCCACAGAGCGCATGACCAAAGCAGCAGCACGCAGGTCAGCCACGACACGTACGTGATGGACCAGGCCATCATGGCCATCAGTGCACCCACGTAACTCTGCTTCAGGAGGAAGCCCGATGCCACGGAGGCCACGCCGTGCGCCTGTGCGTCCTCGCCGCCCCAATGGGCTGCGTCGCCTTCGAAAGCGCTCGTCTCCAACGTGTCTGCCATACGGATGCAAGGAAGCAAGGAGATTTCAAGACATAGTCTTACCACGACTATTTTCCACTCATTTTACAAACGTGACAGTTTTGTCACTGTGACTGGTGAAACGTAAACTCCATCCATGAATCTTGGTGTAAGATTCAAATTTAGTCTCAGAACTGCCAGGCACGTTATTTTGTTTGGACTTTGCTTTTGGAATTCTCTAAGTTTTCATTAGTATTTGGATCAACTTTGCTTATTTTTAACTTGCCCCCCTTAAAGTGCTTTGAATTTAGTTTCTTTTTTATTACACTGCTCAAAAAAATTAAAGGAAGACTTTGAAAACACATCAGATTTCAATGGTGGAAAAAAAAAGTCGGATATCTATACTGATATGGACAGTTTAATGTCTCAGGAACAAAAGGATGCCACATCTTTTGATGGAACTAAAAGTTTTCAGCCTACAGAGGGCTCAGTATATAGCCACCCCAAAAATCAAAGAGTAAAAATGATGTGGCAGGCTCGTCCATTTTGCCTAAATTAACTCTTTTCAATATCTTGTGTAGCCCCCACATGCTTGTATGCATGCTTGACAACGTCGCGGCGTGAGACGACGGCTGGTGTCTTGTGGGATGTCCTCCCAGATCTGTCTAAGGGCATCAGTGAGCTCCTGCAAAGTCTAACGAGCAACCTGGCGGCGTCTGATGTCCCAAAGGTGTTCTATCGGGTTTAAATCAGGTGATTGTGAGGACCATTCAATTCAGTCAATTCCTTCATCCATCCATCTTCTTCGGCTTATCTGGGGTCTGGTCACGGGGGCAGCAGCTTTAGGAGGGACTCCCAGACTTCCCTCTCCCCAGCCACGTCATCCACCTCATCCCGGGAGATCCCAAGGCGTTCCCAGACCAGCTGAGAGACATAGTCTCTCCAGCGCGTCCTGGGTCTTCCACGGGGTCTCCTACCGGTGGGACATGCCCAGAACACATCCCCAGGGAGGCGTCCCCTGATGAGATGCCTGAGCCACCTCATCTGGCTCCTCTCAACGTGGAGGAGCAGCGGCTCTACTCCGAATCTCTCCCGGATGATCGAGCTTCTCACTCTTTATTAGATTCACTATTAGTTTTAGTTTAGTGTTTGTTTTTTTCAATACAAAAATGGTGGGCGGGAGAGGTGAGAGTTTAACATCATTTAGCATTAAAGCTTTAAAAAATAAAAGTGCATTTCAGTCAGTTTTCCGAAGCTAAAATGAACCAAATTGTGGCCTTCACCTGATTGGCTGAAGGAGCAGTGAGGCGTGTCAGACTCCAGGACTGTTCTCTGTGTGGGCGGGGCCAAAGACTCAGGCGGACTATCCAGGGCCAAAGAATCCAGAAGCTGAAAGCATCACAGACACCATTTGAGACATGTCACGCTCGTCTGACTTGGAGGCAACTAAAGATGAAATGGCAATCTTACGGTTGGCGTCCTAAAATGCACATCTCCGTCACGAGCTGCTCTCCACAACTCTCGTTGGCTCTCGGCCACGCTGTCACTTTTGATCTCACCGCCGATGACCTCATCGGTGGTGATAACGTCACTGCTGGCATCACAGCTGACGGGCTGGAAAGAGTCCATTTTGCCTGTGCTCTGCACCTCTCCGTCATCCAGCAGCTAAAGAAGAACCGGTTCGATAGCAGCTGAGCATCAATGTCTGCCTTTCCTGATCCAGCTGCCCTTTCCCCATCTAACATCATCTCATCCTCCATCCTTTCCTGACATCACTTGGTTGCCTGTTTGCCAGTTTGTGCGTAATCACCTGGTTCCTCCGCAGGCCAGCGACGACGTGGTAGAGCGTCAGTAGAGTCAGCGGGCTGACAAAGTGAAACCAGCTGAGCAGCGGGTTCACCTGCATCCTCCAGGGGGCACTACACTCCGCCGACACCAGAGGCACCAGGCCGAACAAGCTGCGCCATCAATCCAGCCATCCATCCATCCATCCATCCATCCATCAGTCATTACAGTCACGTTAGCAGTTGTCAGTGTGTTGTTAGCATTCAAAGTGAGAAGTGGAGCAGCACTGAGAGAACTAGAACTAAGAGCAGCAGAGAAAAGCTCGGGCTGTCAGCATTGTTGTGTGCCGCGTTTGCGCCCATATGATGCTGCTACGCAGTCACTTGAATCGGGGGCCCTTGTGAATTGAATCGAATTGATTTTTAAAATGGAATCAATCGCCAGGCCTTATCCTGCGTGTCTTTGTGACTTTCAAGCTTGTTTTGGGGATGTTGGTGTTTTGAATGTAGGACATGTCTTGCTTGTCTCTTGAACTCAACTTTTTACCCTCCTGTGTTTGCCTCTGCAGCACAAATGCCCAGACATGCCTTCGAGCAACTGGGGGGGTTCCTCGGGCAAGGCATCACATGCCTCATTGGAGGCTCTGCGTTTCTTTTTGATGCATTGACTTCAAGCATGCATGAAATGGCAAAACAAAACACAAGCTGTCAAAGCAAGTAGCTTTCTGAGCATTTTTGATTTCACTTTTCATTGCCTTTGTTATTTTTGGAAAATGTTGCTTTCCTTGTAAATCTCTGTTATTTCTCCCTGTTTTTACAAGCCCCGGCAAAATGATGCAAGACGTTCACTCAGATGAGCGCCAATGTGTTCAATGCGGGCATATCGCGTCGTCAAATGAGTCGACCTCCTGTTTTGCTCATTGCAAACGCTCAAGTCATAGACGTAAGGCCCTCGGGCACATTTTGTTGCTCTCATGTGCATTACCTTGCGGTGGTCTGGGTGGAAGGCCACATCTCCTGCAGGGAAGGCAGCTGGTAGCTGTAGACAAGCAGGAAGTGGGCGGCGGAATACAAGAGCGACATCAGAGAGAGACACCTGAAGAGCGGCGGGGGGAGCCGACCGCTCCAAGCCCACCAGGTGCACACCACCTGAAAAGAAAGCAGGTAGGGCAGGGAGGAGAGTGATGGCAGCACCACACCTGGGTAGGGTGGGGACAGAGAGGGGGCATTGCTGGTAAGGATGCCTCTTCATTGTAATAACATGTAGAGAGTGCAAAAAGGTAAAGCCACACTGGACTGGTGGAGGCAGGATCTCCAGCATCCAGCCAATTGGGCCCAAAACCTGGGCAGACTACACCCTGAACGGCTCACAGTCTAATGGTGCGGAAACTGGGCAAAGGCTTCCCAAGATGTTCCCAAGGAAGGGCACATTCACAACCATCGAAATAGGAAGCATGAAATGATCCCGTACATAGATAGATAAGAATAAACAAGGACAACCCCACCCGGTGCCCTGATGACTCACTCGTTCGTATGCAATTGGAATCAGCCCAAATTCCATCGGGCTATCTCCTCATTTTGGCTAGCAATAAGAAGCCTCGCGATTGTGTGACATTGTGCTCAACACCATGAGGAAGACCACGAAGTAGACCATGAGGAACACCACGAGGTCTGTGCACTTCTGCGGCTTACCTGTGAGTCCCAGCAAAAGCGTGAAGAGAAGCTTGCCTCCAGCAGTCATGGCATTTGCCAGCATCATCCTGATTTTGCTCAACACTTGTTCCACTTGGGCTGCAAGCCTGCTGCCAGCGCTCGCCTGGTCCTCTGGGCCGTAGAGCTGCGATTCCTGCACGGACGGACACAAAGCACAAATGGGCCTCCTTGTTTAGTTGCCAGACAAACAAGGATGAGCGAGTGAGAGCGCATCAGATTGATCCAGAAACCTGATCCTTATGACCTGTCTGTCGTATAACAAGGTTCCGCTTGTAAATGGCACAATCATCAGGAGCAAATGTTATAACCAAATGAGCGGAGACCAAGCTTGAACCCATTGGTGCGTGTGCGTGGCCACCTGGGTGTGCGTCGCAGGGCCAAGACTCAGGCTCAGCCTCCACGCCAGCAAGCCGACGACCAGCACACCGACGTCCGGGAGGACGTGTCGCGCGGCGGACGCTGCGTCGCTTCCTGTCAGCCTGACACAATACAGCAATGTCAGTGCCAGCCGCCTTTTACGCCCGCCAAAGCTGCTCATTTTCACCTCACAAAGCCCAGCTGATTCAGCGCCTTCTGCCAGGAGGTGCCTGCAGACCAGACCAGACAAGACAGAGACAGACAGGCAGGCCAGCGGCCGTGCGTGAGGCAGAGCAAAGGACCACCAGTCAGAAGGGCACCAGTAGAGTCAGACGGGCGCCAATCAGAAGGGCACCAGTCAGACAGGGAGGGCACCGGTCAGACGGGTGCCAGTCGGACGGGCGCAAACTTACACTTGCGGTCGGGGGTGCGGGCGGCAGCGGAGATCTGGAAGAAGGTCTGCAGCAGCAGGAAGAGGAAACTGAATACACAGACCGCCGTGACGCAGCGATTGCTGTTGCCTAGGAGACCAACGACACCCACTCTGACATTCGACCCTCGGCTCACTTGTAAGCAGGCAGATTTCTTCAGCTGTGTGTGTGTGTGTGTGTGTGTGTGTGCCAAAAACGGGATGCAAATGTTCCCTCCAATTCATTCACTCACTCACTCAGTCAAATGGTGGATTCCGTCAGTTACGCTTTTTCTACTTTTGGTTCGGTGGCGCACCGTGAGATTTATTTCCCCCCATGCCCTCCAGATCTCACCTAAAGAGTCGTTCCATTCAGCTCCAATCTAAGCAGGAAGTGACGTCACACCTGACCCATTGTCACCCTTTTCTTTTCTTTCCTCCGGCAGAATCACTTGACATGCCGCAACACGCAACGTGTGTGTGTGTGTGTGTGTGTGTTTATCCTTCTGCTTTCCTCAGGAAGGAACACATGCCAATATGTATGGGTGTCATCTTTTAGTTTCCTCAGGAAGGACAAGCCTGACCCCCACTGTGATGTGTTGTGTTCACGTTGCCACATAGTATTTGTATTGTTTAATAAGTCGCCCATTGTGGCTTGTTCCATCCTCCACCTCCCCCCTGAGCTGCCCTAACGCAGAATGACAGATGTCAATGTTTGCTTTTTGAGCTCTTTCCGCCAACTTCATTTTGTCGGGCAGATTGCGCTTTGATTTACTAGCTCAGCCTTGGGGATAGTGCGTGAAAATGAACTGGCAAATGTCATCAGCCACAGACATTCATGCTTCAACCAGGGCGGTCGAGTCGTTTTGACGACACTGGCGCGGGTGTCCTTGAACATTTTTTTTTGAACACAGGGGGTCAGTACTCACACTAACAGTTTCATTGGGTCCAACATGCTGCGTTGATTCTCATTTGATTCCAAAATGCTGTTTTGATTCTAATCTTGATTCTAGCATTGAGCCCTAAAGTAGCAAACATGGGACTCGAGATGACGGCGGTACCTGCACGCGGGGAGCCGGCGCTGGGTTGGGGCAGCAGGGGCAGCAGGAGCAGCAGGAAGACGTATAGCAGCGAGAAGCCGTTGAAACGCACCAAAGCCCCTGCCGACACATCACATCATGCACGTCACACGTCAGTCAGGGATTTGAAAAGCGGCCCGCCTGCCCACCCATCTGTCCGGCCAGGAAGACAGCGTGGCCCTTGTTTGCTCCACCTCACTCACTCACTCACTCAGCTCACTGCCCCCACTTTCCCAGGTAACAACATCTGCTTGTGTGTGTTGACACACTGCTCACCACACAGCAATATGCTCACGCCTCCCCCTCCGTTTGGAATGTGAGCCGCGGAAAGTTTCGGACCATCCCACGCTTCCCTAACACCGAGTGCGACAAGAATATGAATAACCCTGCCAAGAAAGTCAAACGCCGCCACCAAGATCTCCACTGCTAGCTATGCTGTTCACGGTACCAAAGTGGCACATGCTAACAGCAAGCAAAGATTCCGTCTGCAACAAACCGAGATTTTGGATTTGGCATTCCCGTGTATTCCCTTTCCCATTCTCGACTCCATCCGGATTTTTGAAGATTCACACGCATTTTGCTGAGGGTCGCAGGTTTCGAGAGGTGTTGACATGCAGCAGAAAAAGGGCCCCTTCCTTTTCTGCCCTACTCAAAAGTAGCAGAAAACAGCACCTTTTAGTGATAGACACGTGGCCCGAGAATGCAACACAATTGACGAGAAGTTCTTCCTTTGCTGGACTTTGGACCGACATAATATCAGCAATGAAAGACAAAAACAACCAAGTGGATTGCGTTGAATTCTGACTGATTCATGTCTCAAATATCACAGAGCAACAGGATTATTGAGGACTATCCAATGGCAGTGAAGAGAAGATTGATGAGAAAAGACCCCTGACCTGCGCCGAGGATGAGCGGCAGCAGCAGCCTGAAGGTGAAAGCCGCCAGCAGCAGTTGGGAGGTGGAACGGGACATGCTTCCGCCGCGTCCCGGCTCCTGCAGCCGGCGCGTCTGGGGGCAGGCTGTCAGAGGTGCGCCCGCCTGGACGGGACCAGGAGCGCTGCCGCCGCCGCCGCCGCCGGGGGCATTCCGCAGACACACGCCTGCCTCCACACGCTCAAAGTGGTCCAGCCAACAAAAAGAACCCCTTCGAGCTCAAACTCCAAAATCCAGCAAGAGATGAGAAGAGGAGACAAGTTTATCTCCAGCCTACACTTCTTCCTACAAATGTTCTTCTCCTGCCCCTTGGACTCCTGTCTCTCAGGGCCCAAAAACAAGCAGGGGCGCGCAGATGTTTTCAGACCCCCCTCCCCCCCTTTTTTTTCCTCTCTCCGTTCACGGCCACGCAACCACCCACTGACGGACGTCCCGCTCAACCAATTGGCGTGCAGACTGCAACCCCTCCCCCATGAAATAACATCAAATTACACACAGACCTTGTTCACGTGGACTTTTTGAGAGACGAGTCGGCGTGTGAAGTTCAAGTGAAGCAGCGCACTTTGAAAAACACACACACACACAAGGACTCAAGAAGCGCAGCTGCTTTTATTTCACTCCGAGCTGAGCGTAGCAACGGTGGAGCCTGCTGCTGCTGCTGCTGCGTCCGTGCAAGCAGGCGCTAGACAAAGCTGAGTGGCAAGCATTTTTCACACTAGCTACGTTCAGGGAGTGGGCGGGGTTAGCGAGAGGGAGGCTGGCAAGCCATCAAAGGAGCTCATACTGCCGCAGGTGCATGCGCTGGATGATGTCTCGGCAGTCGTTGAACACGCGACGGATGTTTTCCGTGTCCACCGCACAAGTGAAATGCGGATAGCAATAATGCTTGCCGTCGCCGCTGGCCGTGCTGATTCTCTGCCACGCACACACAAATGCACGCATTCAAGTGAGATGAGGCCTCCTATTGGGATTCCAACATTTGTTTGCTCACCAGAAACTCGTCTCTGATGAAGAATTTGGCTGTGCTCACCCTCACGTCTTCACCCGAATCTGGAACGGCTGCAAACGCACACCAACAAGTGGAAGTGCCATCCCGTGTATGTGCGCGCGTGCGTGCAGGCGGGAAGGGCGTGTTACCATCAGCGGGAAGTGTGTACTTGGAGTACTCTGGGAAATAATCCTGCAGTTTGGATTTGCCTGCCAATATTTTGTCAGCCAGCACATCTTGCTTGTTGAGGAACAAGATGACCGAGATGGTCTTCAAAAACCTGCGGTCAATCGCGACGTAAACGAGAGCCGACGGGGGACCGGGCGAGGCCGACGGAGAAGAACCTGTTGGTCCAAATGGATTTGAAGAGGTCCAGAGATTCTTGGAGCCGATTGGTGGAGTTATCTTCTCGGATCACCATGTTGTAGCTGCTGCTCGCGGCCACGAAGATAATGGCTGTCACGTCTGACCAATCAAACAAAGACACTCGGGTAGGACTGGGGAGTGCGATCGGCCGGCTGGCCGGCCACCAGGCCACACGTGAATCCCTTACCATTGAAACACTGAATCCACTTGCGGCGTTCATCCCTCTGTCCTCCCACATCAAACATGCTACAGGACACGCACAAGCATAAAGCATAAGTTGGTTGGTTGGTTGGTTGGTTGGTTGATTGATGTGGGCAGAAAGGGCGGGGCCAGGGACACTCACTGAAAGTTGACCTTGTCCACTTGAAACCTAGTTTCGAAAATCCCTGACGTCAGAACTCGGCACCGCAACAAATCCTTGAGGAGAAGACCAGACTGAGTCTGCCTAGCAGCAAGGACCAATAACAGCTTAGCGTTGGTGGCTTACTTTGCTTACCTGGTCAGTCGGGGTGTAGTCGGCCCTTCTCACACAGTCCAAACGGTCCAAGAAGCTTTGGTGCATACACACAGGTTGAGGGTGAAGCTCAGCATTTACTCAAGGCTTAGTGTGTGTGTGTGTGTGTGTGTTTTACTACTGAGCGCAGTCAATCAGCTGGTACTCGTTGGCACGTTCATAGCACGCCTTGACGCCCTCGTCCTCCCAAAGCTTATGAGCGTGCTCAAAAAACTCCTAAGAGAGACCAAGTAGCATCAGTTATTTGTGTGTGCGTGCCTGTCGTGTCTTTTTGTGTCCTGTTCAAATAACGAGGCCACAGGTGACACCAACACTTCTAGGCGTATTGTCTTTTGTGATCTTACTCCCAAGATGTCTCATTTCATCAGCTCATTAACATGGCAACAACAAACAAGAAGTCTCCAGATGCCTTCAGCTTGGCACCATCGTGCGTGCACGCGTGCGTGCGATTGTTACCTCTGTGTATTCAAAGTCAGACAGCGGTGCGATGCCCTTGATGTGGTCGACTCTGAACTGGTTGCCAGGGTCACCGAGAGGCATGGGCGGAGTCAACATGCTCATGGCTGACACGATGGTCTGACACACACACACACACACACACACACACACACACGCACGCGCATCAAAATGTGTGCAGTCACTCAGTAGGTCATTTGATCGCGGGTCAAGTGACCCACCACGATGGCATCCTTGACATTCTTCCTGATGTCTTGAATCTTCTGCTGCTTCTCTCTAGAGAAGAGAAAACAATCATTTTGCTTGTGAGAGACATCAGCCAAGTTGTGCGCAAAAGTTGAACGGAGCCGACTGGACTCTTGTCTGTGGTTGAAGACTACATTGTTTGAGACCTGAAGTTGAGAGGAAGAACCTTGTGGCACAATTGCCCAAAGGAGCAAGCAGTCAGTAAAAGCACCTTGAATGGGACTTACTCAGCATTGAAACCATCAACATGGAGGATCCTCATCTGCTTGACAATGGTGCTCTTACCAGACTCGCCTGCTCCTGCACACGCACGCGAGACAGAGAGGACGTGAGGAAAGACACAGACAGACAGACAGACAGACAGACAGACAGACCGAGCAGTAGTAGTCTGTGAGTGGCTTTATAAGCTTGGCGTTCTTTCTGCAGTTGTCTCTCGATCTTTTTGTTGGCTTCTCGCTTGACTTTCTCATCCAGTCGCTCTTCGTCCGTCTTCCCTCCCAAGCAGCCCATGTCTTAGCCGACGCCGGTTTTGTCCGCAGGCTCAAGGGCTCCGAGTTAGTCCGTCCATCCGCAGTCGGATCCTTCAGCCGGAAGGCGTGGGTATCTCGTTGCTCTAAAGAGAGAATCTCAGCAGACTCACCTGCGCCGCCTTCGCCTCGTGACGCCAGCCCGCCTCGTCTTTGGGGATTCCCTGTTTGCTTTGCTTGACAACCGCGTCGCCTTCACCCGCGTCATCTTTAGCTTTACCTAATTCAATGTGAACAGCCTTCAAGTAAAGGAAAACGGTGGCAACAAAAGCCCGGAAACCTGTAGCGGTGAACTTTCCGTAAAGTTAGCATTCATATTTCCCTGGTGCTCATGCACATGACATTGTGCGTGTGAGGCTTTTCCCCAACTTTGCGCTACAAGTGCGTGTCTTCATTTTTGCTGCGGAGTCAAAAGAACATCGATATATTCACTTTGGGCGATTGGCAACCTAAGATAGCCGCCGGTGGCTCGTCGGTTCCTCCCATTCCACTTTGGGTTACGGGTTTGACTTTCCATCTGTGTTCTCCAGCCCCTTTTTGAAAATGGGCTGGCATGTATTGATAAACTGCAGATAGCAGTTGAATTGGTTACTCTTTCCCAGACAGATGAGGACTAAGTGCTCTTTTGAGCCCGAGCACATGGTGCTGCTTGCAACTCTGGCATCAAACTCACTTTAAGACTCGCCTCGCCGGCTGAATGCCACCATAACATTGGCTATTGTTGAAATGTGTATTTGTCAACGTCTACAATGAGGAAAAGGATCAGTGCAATATTTGGCCCTGTTTGTCAGGAAGCTGTCGTCCGGCGAGGAAGACAATTTGCTCCTGAAATTTCAAGTATTGAAGCTGACTAATATTTGTAGCATAGTAGTCGTCGTCGTCACGTTCACCTGGACTTTGAAGAATGATTGCAGTTGTATGAAATCGAGCGTTTCCAAGAAGAGTTCCTTCCGGTCATGCGCGTGACATTGGACACAAATGCCCGCCCGAGTCTCAAATGTTGACAGACAGTCTCAGCAGACGTCGAGATGCATTGCAAGCGCTGCTCTCTGCTGTCCCCTGCTGGCGTTTACTCTGTGTCACTGTGTCCTTTTCACTTTTGCTTTCCATTGGAGAAATGTCCGGACCGGACGACTCTGCCAATATTTGTTCACCTCCTGCATTTGATGAGCGCATTGAGGTGGCTCAAGAGTTTTCACAAGAGTTTCACCCTACTGTGGCTTACCTGTACTGTAGTTGAACTGCAGCTAGGCGGCGCCTTACTGCTCTGCGCAGAGCGTCAGAAAGGATCGCTCGGGCACGTTCAATGATTTGTGGAGGGCCTGTTTTTGTTGTCACCGCTTATGCAAGGGATGGATGTCTCTTTGCATTTAAGCTAAAAGTGAAAACAAATCTGCCAAATGTTAAGGCTGCTAGGATTTCATTTAGAGGTGCTGGAGCCGAATTGATGCTAAGCGCTCTGGTGGCAAATCTTTTCAAACTGAAGCCCATTTAGCAAGAAAGACGACATGGCCCCTTCATCAATTTTTGTGGAGCTCCTCAAGTGTTGCGGCGATGTCATGGAGCTCAGCTGTTGCCAACTTGAGCGGTGGCGGAAAAAGCCCACCGCTGCACTTGAGCTGGGCTGCCTTTCATCAGGCCTGCTTGGCCCAACATGGTCGCCACCTGCTCACCTCCTCTGCCAAACATCAAAACCACTTAAGAGGCTTTCATCTCGGCAGTCCCGTCGCCACCACGAGTCAAATTTCTCCCAATGAGATTGGTAAAATGGCGAGCCGGCGAGCCGAGCCGTTCGCCACTCGGTGGTCGGTCGGTGGAACGGAGCCGGACGGTCGGCCAACGTGGCGTGATTTCAGTGGCGCCCACCCTCATTGCACCTTTCAAAAATTTGAAAGACGACTCGCCAATCGTAGGAGTCATTCATCATCTCGTTTCCTCGCTGTGTCACTCGTCAGCTAACAGGCGAGAACAGGTGACGTCATGCTCCCAGGTAGGCGTCGGACTTCTTGAAATATTTGTGGTATACTGTGGGCGGAACTCTTCCGTCAGGTGACCGCGGGCGTCGCATGATGCAAGTTGCCTATCTCGTATTCCCGGCACGGGTCAGTGAACGTGACACGCACGACATCCATCATGTGACACAGTTTGCAGACGCAGGTGAGTTCAGCAGCTTCCTGCTGTCACACCATGTGACCTCGCTTCTTCAGGTGGGTGAAGATCAGCGCGTGTGTGTGTGTGCGTGCGTGCGCGCGCGCGCATGTGTCATGCTCAGACCTGTCCTGTCCTGAGCTCTCATCAAAGATAAACTTCAACATAAACCGACTTCATTCTTCTTCAGTCAGCCGCTAACTTCCTGTTCTGTCATAACACGCACGCACACACCGGCCTAGATCAGGACTGGGTTCCAATACCAATTGAGGCAAAGACAAGATCTCAAACAAGGCCTGGCAGCATTGCTTGTGCTCCTCGAGGTCGTCGTCGTCACCAATCGTGTCTAGTGTCGTTCCTGCCTCGACCAGCCGGGGGGGGGGGGGGGCAGGCATGAAATGGCCAGAGGCTTGATCCTTGTCAGCTGAGCGTTCAGTTGGATGTTAACCTGGGGAATGCTGGCGGTTCCACCGAGGCCGGGCCGGGCGGGGCCGGGCCGGGCAGCAGCAAGGTGGTAGGCCGCTTGTACGTGTTGATACTCCGAGCTTCTCCAAGTCGCAGTGATTACAGTGAGGCAAGCAGGCTGCCTTCCTTGCCTAAATGGCCGTTGGCACCCGAAGCACAAGCTGGACGCTTACTGGGAGGCTGCGGCTGTCCCCTCTCACGGCTGGACTCGACCACCTGGGCCCACCTCTTGTTCTTGCTGTGCGTCCTTAATGTGACCTCGGGGTGTGAACGTTTCTCACGCACACACGCACACACACACAGCACAGTGTGTGTGTGTCTGTGTGTGTGTGTGTGTATGTGTGCGTCTTTGATGCGAGTGTGTCTTGTTGATGTTGGCACCCAAGTTGAGAGAGGAAGATGAAAAGCGCCATCATGCTGGTACTGGTTCTGGACGTCTACGTGATGAGACGCTGATGAGACACTCTGATACGCACTGATGACACGATTACAACCAAAACTGGTCCAGCCAGTCGGAGGGGGGGGGGGGGGGGGCGTCAGACGAGGCGTGGCGAGGGGGGCCACAGGAGTTCTGCTCCATATCGCTTTGTCCATAACTCTGCCATCCAAACCAAATGACAAATTATCGACGAAGATGATGGAAACGGTACCGATGCCAAAGCGACCAACACGAGGCAGTTGATGATTTACTTAAGCGAGAAGATTTGCGTGTGAATAGTCCCCGATGAAAATCAGCAGACGAGAAGATGCGAAGATAAGAAGAACGTGTTGCAGAAAGGATCGAATTTCGGCTCAGACACACTTGCGTGTGCGCGTGCGTCTTCCAGGTGGACGTCTTGCCGCATGCTGGTTGACTTCAAACTAAAAACACAAGGCGGCTTTTTCTCCTGCCCGCACCTGGCCGACATCCCTCCTTCACTTGGCCTCCCGCTGACCTTCTCTCCTATCACCTTTACCTCACCTTCAACGTGTGTGTGTGTATTCTGAGGAGACGGATGGATCTTAGTGACAGAAGCAAACGCTTCCTGTCCTCACACATTTATTACATTACCCACACACACATTCTCATCCTAATAGTTTATGGTGCACACGCTTCTGGGACAAGCACTTGACTCACATTCTCCTTGTCTTCATTTGAAAGGTCCAAGACAACACAATGTGTGTTCATGCATGCGTGCCTGTGCGCGTGTTGTGTGCACATGTGCGCGTGCGTGTGCTCACGTGTGTGTCATGATGTTAGTGAGAAAATCATTTGCTGATTATTAAATAAGACAAAGGACATACTGCATGAGGCTTGACATGTCTTTTGATGATTGACAAGCTGGCCGCTCACAGGAAATGAAAGGAAGTGGTTGATCAATTCAATCAAGACATTGGAAATCCGTCTGATGAGTCCGAAGAGCAAAATATCACGGCTACACTTTTGTCTCCAGGATGAAATGTTTTTCTTGACTTGGGGAGCTCAAAAGCAAACGTGACTTCCCCAAAGGTTGCCGTGGCCATCTGAGTCGCCACGGGAAGGTAGCGAGATCAGTAGTCGTCGTAGCGGAACGTGTTGCCGTAGCCGTAGCGATAGTCGTAGGCGTCGGCCCGCTCCGTTTTGGTCTGCACCACTTCGGGCTGAAATGAAAGAGACTTGATGACTCCGCCCGACTCGTCCGTCACCTTGACTTGGGCCGAGTACGCTGACGACGACTCGTCCGGCAGGGACGAGCAGCCGGTGAGCCCCGACTGAACTTTGGGGCACGACTGGTAGGCGGCGCCCTTCGGACACGGCTGATACGACACCTGAGGACCAACAGCTCGGTCAGCCACATGTCAGCAGATCTTTCAACAGGTTAAACACGTATCTTATATCCACATTGACATGCTACAAGTCCACTGACTCTTGGAGGACACGACAATGTTTGATGCATTCTCAACAAGGATCTAAGTTTTCGAGGACGTCTCCAAAAAAGTCACATTGTCGACTTGACATGGAGCAAATGTCTATCTTCACAGCGGTGGGACACAGAGCTGTTTGATACACTCCGAACTGTGGACTAATAAAGAAATCTACTCTGACTACAGATGTGAAAGCTGTTTGAGTATAAGAGTCAACTGACTTTGGTCGTGGTGGTGATGATGGTCTGCAGCGCTGCCGGAGAAGCTGGGGGGTTTCCCGGGTAGCGGCACTGATAGTCCGAACTGTAATAATGGGGGTTGTCGGCGTAGGGAGCGGAAGTCTTCAGGAGATCCTTCCAGCCCGCTTTTGGCAGTGGCGGATCGAAGGTCGAGGAGGACGTGGAGATGGGAGCGGACGCCGAGGACGGGGGACCACTGAGAACCGGAGTCACCCTGCAAAAGTTAACTTTGGCCTTAGCCCCTTGACAGCGCCAGGATGCGCCTGCTGTAAAGACTGACCTCGGATCGCAGAGTTCTGAGGTGAGAGGATAAGACGGTGAGGTCAGGTAGCCTTGGAACTCATAGCCGCTTCGACCCACATAGAGTCTGGGACTGGCTGTCTTTTGCAGGGTGGCCGAATTCTCTCCCAGCGCATTGTGGTGATGGTGGTGGTGGTGGTGGGGGTTGTAGTAGGGATCCGTACTTTGGAATGCCGGGTAATGCTGAGGGAAGCTCGGCTCAATAAAGGAAATCCGGTCTGCAGACTCCACGCACGAAAGTAGGGCGGGGCCGAGAGCCTGAAACCACAGCGGCAACACCATAGTAAGCATCAACAACTCTTTGGTGGAGGGGCTCGGTGCTTATTTTCATCTACCTGGGACTCCACGAGACGTCTTTTGGGTGCAAACGGCGGCGAGCTAACTCGTCTTTTTACCGAACTTCTTCTAGCCTCTGTCTCAGACTTGGACTCTGGTCTGGGGTGGTCGTGAACCCCTTTGGCCTGAAGAAGCGTGGCGATGCGATGCATTAAGAGAAGCCAAACCAGCGACAGACAGATCAGTTGAAATTTGGACCCAAAGAGAGATTTGGCTTTCCCGTCAGCTAGGAAATGTGCAGCTCACACTGGAGCAGGATCTGATTTGCTCATTGGAGAACATGAGTACCACACACACACACACACACACACACACACACACACACACACACACACCTGAAAGAAGATGGCTTTTCCGTCCACCCTCCAGAAGTTGGTGACGGGGTACCCACTGTGCCCTCGACATGGGAGAAGCTCCAGAGCACCGTTGCAACTGGGACAAAGTTTCTCTGGAGCGGACGACGAGAGAGCAACATGACGACGACAACACTCAGCTGGCGTTGGCACAAGATGAGCGAGCCTTACTTTGCTGCTTCTGCCGCGCTTTATCGCAGATGGCGGGCCGCAGTTGAAGTCGGGAGCCGTCGGTCAGCGCGCAGCCTCGAGCGCAAACCACCACGCCCAAGCACGACTTCTTCAGGATTTGGCAGTTGTGGTTGTTGGTGTTCCTCATGGCCCAGCCCGACAGGTGGCGCTGCGCGTTCTTGTCCTCGGCTGAAAAGGCCATTCGCTTAGTAGCGCCTTAGCTCAACCAGATCACATTTGCTACTTTCTCACCGCTGTAGATGTAACGCACGTAGCCGTCCGTCCACTCTTGAAAGGCGTCAAACTGCTTTGTGTCCTACAAACAGTCATTAGCATTGATAACTCCATAGAGTGACATCACACGACAGCCAGAGGAATTTGACACACAGAACAATAACACGAGGACGACAGTGAAAGGCTTTCGATTGAAAGACTGACTCACTGATGCAAACGCGTAAAGAGGAGACCAGAAAAATGCAGACAAAGAGCAGATGTTTCATTTTCTATTGAAAGATATCGATCAGTCATGTGTGCTGTGTTCGTGCGTGTGCATGCACATTCACGGTTGTTGTTTCAACAGTAAAAACTGGTTCTTGTATTTTTGTTCCCAGTGAAACCAAAACACACACACACACACACACACACAACCCTCCTAAACTCTTTTAGTGTGTCCTAAGCATTTCACTGAAAATGCCATGATTGATTGGAATTCAAAATTGTATTCTAAATTCTGCAATAATGATCACTTGTATTATGTTGCCCATAACAATACTTATAATAATAATAATGTGAGCAAAGGTTTTTGTTGACCAGATGATTTGACTTTTCCAATATGTCACTGTATAGCAAAGATTGGTTGTTTGATTCTTTCTGATCAAAATGATATATTGGTGACAGTGCTCGACAAATACATATATTTTTTAAAATCAGCGGTGCAAGAAAACCTTCCGAGATTAATTTTAGGCGCTGGTTTGGGTTCCGCCCTTGTTTTTAGTCCTCCACATCATCCGGGTTTCGTAATCCAAAAATATCAACGTGAATAATATCGTGTGATTTGGTAATATTGATGAATGAAGGGTTCAATTTCTGAAACGGCATAGCTCTGAATTACAACCCTCGGTCAAACTTGTATCGCGCAAGCTTTATATAGCTCAAAAGGAAAATATTCTAAACGGTTCATCTCAGATTTGAAATCGGCGTCATAAATACATTCATGAAGGTCATGTCTGATTCTATGGTTTACAAAATTGGACAAATTTGGTGTTTTGGGGCGAGAGTTCTGTATTAGTTGGATGCAAGAAAGGCACGTGTCTCCTATCCCATCTTGCTCAATCGATCGTGACAAAGTGAAGAAAAGCAAAGAAAGGATGCAAAACCAGCAACCTGCGGGAGTTTGGGGTCGTTGATGTCCCAAGTGGCCTTCATGCCAAAGGAGCAGACGCAGTCAGCCTCCTCGCGATCCTCCACTCCAGACATCCTCAAACTGATCCCGGTCCCGTTCTTGAGGTCAAAATTGGTCCCGGTCCTCCTGTTGCTTTCAGGTGCTTGAGGGCTTGGCGTATGCAACAAGTCCAGACTGCAAAAGTCCTCAAAAGATGGTCAAAGATTGGCGCCGTTGCAACTCGCCTGACGATTCCATCGCAGCCAAAAAGAAGGTGAGACGTCGTTCAACACGCACTTGGGGGAGGGACCTCCGTATGTATGTGTGGTGTGTGTGTGTCTGTGTCTGTCCCTGTGTGTGTGTGTGTGTGTGTGTGTGTGTGTGTGTGTGTGTGTGTGTGTGTGTGTGTGTGAGTGAGTGAGTGAGTGAGCGAGAGAGAGAGAGAGAGAGAGAGAGAGAGAGAGAGAGAGAGAGAGAGAGAGAGAGAGAGAGAGAGAGAGAGAGAGAGAGAGAGAGAGAAAGCCAGGGGAAGAACACGTAGGGATGTTGTGGAAACAAGCATGTTTCTCCCAAAACAAACAAGTCATTAGTCATCAATTACAGAAAGTGTGTGTATGTGTGTATGTGTGTGTGTGTGTGTGTGTGTGTGTGTGTGTGTGTGTGTGTGTGTGCCAATCTGAGAACGTTGCGTCACAATGTTGCGTTCACTTTGCAAAACCTCTCGAAACATGCCAATCACACAGCTGAGAACTGAGACTATTGCTCAGACTATTCCCATGAATGCACTCTTATAAACATAGATATTAATGTGCACTGTAAAACTCCAAGTTGTGAAACACAATAAGCGTAGTGGCATCCAACCGATGGAGTCTTCAATGTCTCGTCTAAAGTCAGACCAAAATGACCTGTCTATAATGGATCTATATTTCAGCCTGAGTCAAATAGACTCCTTTAGACAATAAAGGAGAAATAACCAAGTTGTATTCATGTTGGATGACTGCGTTTTAAACTGTCATTGAGTTTTGATTTGGACTCCAGATCTCATTTCACGTTTCCTTGGCCATTGAATTAAAAATATGAAATGATGTTGACCAAGAATATCATGATGAAGCAGTAGGTGCGGCGGCAGCGGTGGGAGCACACTTTGTTTGGCTCCCCGTTTGACGCCCGATACTTTGTAAAGTCCAAACTATTTCACCAAGAAGGATGGTTGTAGGTAGTGAAGGTCCATGAGGTGTGGTGTATCGTTTCGACACGTTGCCAAACTCTATTGACACTGTGTCGATGATACTATATGTCGCTGACTGCTGACACCCGCTGGACCTTCAAAATACTACAGGCAACCACACTCGACTGATGACCGAGTATATACATGAATGAATTGAAGTCATGATATTTTAGATTGTATTCTTTCGCATATTCATTGAAATGTTTTTTCATTACAGTCAATCAATAATGTGAACATGTATCATAAGGTAAAAATCGAAGTGAATGTGTTGTGAAAGAGGATGCTTGTGCAAGTTTTTCCAATGTTTTGAAATTGAGCCTGGAGCTGGAGTGCAGTGTACTGGGTCTTTTGATTGTCCCAGTACCTGCTCCCTAATTCTTGATAACTTTGAGCAGATCCATCCCGTTGACAATGCGCTTGCATCCTTTAACAGAGCTTTGGCGCGCTTCCTTGACTGCTGCTCGTTCAGTCACTTGTCTTTTTCAAGCTATACGTGCACCGACGTCTGTCTGTCTGTCTGTCTGTCTGCCCTGTCTCTGTTCTTCTGTAGGTCCTGAGGACAACGGATGAAATGGAGCTCTGGCTAATTCCGACTGCTTTTACACTGGGATGTTTGTAGATATGCTTGTATCTTGAGTGTTCATCAAACTGGTGATATAACAAATCAATCAATCAAAAGTTGAAGACCGAAAAAGTAAGTGAGTGTCTGTCTGTCTGTCGGTGTCTGTCTGTCGGTGTCTGTCTGTCCATGTCCGTCCGTCTTGCCTGCTGCCTGACGAGTCCAACGAGCCGCAGCTGCGAGGCGAGCGTCGCCGATTCCGCAGCATGGTACGTACCTAGCAGTACAGTTCTTTCTTAATTCGATCGTTCGTTCTTATGGCATTTCTTCGACTTCTTAGGTTGCATTGTATCTCGTAAGTTGCGTGCGAACGCCTTTTATGTTCGGTCAATGTCAAAGTGGTTTGGATTGAGCCTGTGATGGAATGGAACTGCTTTGCGTTCATTTTGTTCATCAATTGAGATTGAAACCGCAAGCGGGACAAGCTCTTGCTCGTGACTTTGTCTCTCATTTCATTGTTGTATTGTGTGTATGCCGCGCGCAAACCTGAAAGTGCAGTAACAGTAGAAGGTAACAGTGAGCGAGCGAACTAGCGAGCGAGCGAACTAGCGAGCGAGCTCTCCTGGTGACATGTGTGTTCCTAGCCGGTGTTTTCAATGAGGACGACAGACAGCGCGTTGCCGGAGTGCGGCGGCGCGGTTGGCGCGGCGTCAGTCAAATCAACTCCGGTCCTCGAGAGTCGCTGTCTAGCCTGTTTCAGACGTTTCCTCTTCCGACACACCTGACTCAAATGATCAGGATCGAGATGATCGTTAGAATCGGGTGCTTTGAATAAGGAGAAACTTTGAAAATTGAAGCTCCCTGTTGGCCTCATTGTTGCCGTCCGACGTCACCGCACTGCCCACGGCTCTCTTGAAAGGTCTGTCAGATGGAGATGGATGCCTATCTGTCCCGCCGAGACTCGTCTGGATTGGCTCGTGCGCTTTGTGACGAAGGCGTGAGCCCGAGCACACTCACCCAACTAAACCTGCTCGTCCGCAAGGTAACGGCCACGCCCTGCGCACCTTGCGCACATTGTCAGAATATCAAATCATCCCTCCCTTCCTGTGACGCGCAGAGGCTAAGCTCATCTGACTTTGGCCCAGTGGGCGTGGTCTTGAAGTCTTTGGAGATTCTGGTGGACAACGGGGATCTCCACGAAACCCTGGTCGCTCTCGGGATCACACACCGAGTAAGGCACGCACGCATGTCACAAATTGGATATCTTCCAAGTCGGTGTCACAATGTCACGGTTTGGGTTTAGGTGCTGTCTTGGTTCCAAACATTGCGGAAAGCCTTGGCCACCTCCGGATCCCCGAAAAGCTCGGCTCAAACACTGCTGGTCGAGCGCTTCTGCGACTTCCTGCTGGTGAGGTGCTGCACAATGGGAAGGCGAGGGGTGTTTCCGTGACGCTTTTGTGCTTCTGTCTTCTAGCTGCTGAGCCGCTCGTGTCTTCCAGGTTGGTCACGCCCGCCATAGGTCTTGTGAGCTCAAGTGGCAGGACCTCTGATTTCTGTCTGTCTGTTGCTCCTTCAGGCTTGGAACTGTCCTTGACCCTTATGGAACTTCTGCACACGCTGCTGGAATCGCAGCTTCACTTCAATGTCAGACTGGAGGTAAGCGCGCATGATGATTCTCCTCTCTTTGGTGGCGCTGTAGTTTGCTGCTGTTTTTGTCTTTGCGGTCAGGCGGCGAGAACGTTCAACAGCATCCTGGATTCTTTGGGCCGGGATGAGAGGAGGCGCGTCCAATCGGAGCGAATGCTGCTGCAGATAATGTGACTATTGTGGAGCTAAGCACATTGCCGCGCTATGCTCGGACTCATTGGGCTGACGCCGGGCGCGTCCGCAGGCCGACGGTGGCGGCCACCATTCGGACAATCGGAGGTAAGTGGACAGAGTCAGCCGGCGCCAATCCGGAGAGGCTGCGAACGAACCAACCAACGGCTTTGGGGGGAATCCAAGTCGAGCCCGAGCCAGCGGCGATCCGCCTGACGTCCCATCGTTCCCTCAGAATGGATCTGGTGCTAGTTGAGCGGCGGCGCGCTTGTGTTGCAGACTACGGGTTGCAGGTGAGCCTATCAGAGGCTTTGTGCCGTATGACTCCCAGGGAGGAGCGAGTCCAGCGGGCCAACGAGTACTTCTCCTGCTCGGACATCGCCGGCGCGTTCTGTCTCATCACCTCTGCGGACTTTGAGACGGTCGGTGTCGAAGCACGCTCTCCCGTGCGTCCGTCCCGTCTGTCTCTGACCCGTTTGTCTCTGACCCATTTGTCTCTGACTCGTCTTCGACCCGTGCGACACCAAGGATTGTCGGCGGTTCCTCAACTTCGTTAACCATGGCCAAGGCAATTATAGAAGGTGGGACAGGGGTGCATTTGCCCTCCAGTGCATTTGCCACCTGGTCGCTTGACTGCCATTGTTTTTTAATGTTAGGGTTTGGACCTTCCCGTGCATGGGAGCCTTCCTGGAGAGCACAGAGGTCAAGCGCAGATGCGTGTCGGGGGGGGGCATATTTGAGGCGCCTGTGTTCACTCTGCCGCCTCCTCTTCCTCAGCTCTTTGGGCCCAAAGATGACAAATTGGATGAGTTCTGGGTGGACTTCAACCTCGGATCACAGTGCGTCAGCTTTTTCGTAGACCTTCCTCAGGTAGTTGTGACTCCCACGGTGTGGCGCCTCGTTTGTGTCGTGCGAGTGCCTTGTTTGTTTCAGGGCTTCCTGTGGGGTTCTGTGCATTTGCTCAAGGAAGATGTGGACCGGTACCAGCTGAATCTCCAGCAAGATGGTGTGTTTGGAGGTGTCACAGATGCAGGTTAGCTCAAGCTGAACGGTTCCAAGTGTTTTTGTTCCCAGAAGGAGGCAAGGCTCAGGCAATCCTCAGTGTCCATCTGAAGTCTCCGATCACGCACCTGGACAACAAAGGCCGCAGAATCCAGCTGCTCTTCAAGCCCGAGCTGCTCGGAGAGCTGGAGGCGGCGGTCGCGAGGGTCTTTCCAAGAGAGGTGGGGCCATCTCACCGACGCCCGGTGGACCCGTTTGGGCTGGCTTATTTTCAGGAGCAGCTGACTGACTCGTGGCTTTGTGCAAGCAGGAAGGCCACAAAGACGCCAGCGAGCAAGCCTGGGCCTCTCCCTTGCCTACAAGACCGCCGGCCCGGAGATACAGGAACAAGAAATGTAGCCGCAATTTGAAAGGTCAGTCCTTTCAAAGTCTGACCTCCTCTCATCTGCCATGGCCACGGCTCGCCGCTCCGCTGATGAACGTCCGCCTGTCATCCGCGTGCGTGCAGTTCTTCCACTGTCGTCCCCGAGCAGCGATGACCAAGACTCCGTTGCCACGGTAATCTTTTGGCGACATCCTCATGCCAAGTATTGCTGGTCATCTTTTCTCCGGGTGCTCCGCTTTCCTCCCACATCCCAAAAACATGCTCGGTAGGCCGATTGAGCACTCCAAATTGCCCCTAGGTGTGAGTGGGAGTGCGGATGGTTCATCTCTGTGTGCCCTGCGATTGCCTGGCAACCAGTTCAGGGTGTCCCCAGCCTGCTGCCCGATGACGGCTGGGATAGGCTCCAGCACGCCCGCGACCCCCGTGGGGGGGATAAAGCGGTTCAGAAAATAGATAGATGGATGGATGGATTGTTCAAATCAGAAATGTCATTGGCCCTCCGTTTTGTTCTTTTTGTACTTTTGTCTTTGATTCTTGACACCGTAACAGACTCCGAGCAGTAAATGGGCGTCTAACCTCTTTGACCAAGATGCGTGCTCGACACCATTGAAAGTCTCTGGCGAGAGCACTCTGGAGAGCCTGCTTCAAGGCAAGAGCGCAGAGCGCAGAGCGCAGGTCGCGGTTGGATATTCTCATGAAAAGAAAGTGAAACCTTCAATTGCAGTGCGAGGTGCTCGTGTCGGTGCGGAGCCTCTGATCTTTGGGGAAGAGAGCTTGGACTTTGGAGAAGACATCTGTTTGCATGAAACTTCCTGTTTGAAGAGGAAGCAAACGGCTTTAGATTCAGGTGTCACTTCATTTTGTAATTGTATTCAAATTTGGCGGCCTCAATTAAAAGGGGGAGGCACAAATGTTGTCCTCGCAAGACACCGCCGTGCCGCATCAACGCTCGCTGGCGTCTGTTTGGCGCATTGCAAATGCGCTGGCTTTGAAGGAGGCTCGCCATATTGTCAACGCCGCATCTCGTTTGCTCGAGGGAGGCAGGCTTCCTGACTGACCAACGCGAGACCCCGAGGAAGCCCGGAGGTGCATCGCCCGAGGAGGAGATGGAGCCTCGTGAAGAGCTGTCTCCGGAAGGGGAGGAGCCGTCGCTGGACATGACTTCTGGCATCAAAGAAGCTTTTGCCATCATCAAAAGAAACCTCCAACAGCATCACGTCTGTCATTTGATCACTTTTAGATCAGTCCAATCTTTGGATCCCTTTCGGACAACCTGTATATTTCTTGCAGGACTGCTGGCAGAAGGTCCAAGACCAAAGTCTCCTATCGCTCAAAGAGCAAGAGCGACACGTCACCTCGCTCTTTGAAGACATCCGCCAACACAGGTAGGGAACCTGTGCCCAGCCCCACCCCACCACACCACACCACACCACACCAGCCCGTCTGCCCGCGCCGCTTCTCATTCATTGTGTGTTTGTGTGTGTGTGTAGGGCAGTTCTGCTTCACCACTTTGAGAAGTCTGTGGCAGAGCATCTAAAGTGTTTGGAGGAAATATCCAGGACATATCTCAACATGTACTCACAGTTACAGGTCATGATGTCAGAACGACGCAAGCACAAAACTGAAACGGATTCAAGTGGCATCGTGCGTGTGCAAATCAAAACATAGCTTGTGTGATGTCGCCATCCACATGGGATGTAGATGAGAGCCACAATATCTTATCTAGTGATTCAGAGCAGATATTGATCTGACTCCGAATGGCTACAGATTGGGCTGAGAAGGGAACCGGAGCAGATCTGTTCCGCATGTGATTCAGACTGCATCCGGATACCATTTGGGCCACAGCCGCACCAAAATGACATTTCTTTTCCTTCTTTTCGTTCCTTCCAGTCGGAGAGGCGTCGGCTGTCCGACTTTTGCGAGCGACACGAGCTGAATTGAGCGTGGCCTTTGACCTGTACAGTTGGATTGGCCTTGGCAGTGGCCCTAAAGGTCAGAGGTTGAGGTCCTCGGATGGAGCCGGAGCGAAGCCCACGTCTGGCCATTGAGATGCAATTGAGCCCCTTTTGGACTGTTTTTCTTTTTGGATTTGACCCTTTGTTCTATATGTAAATAAAAGCATATCAGCAGTTGCAGGAGTTCCCTCGCATCGACCGTAGGTTTCTTTTCAACATCCTCAAGCAGGAATTGGACATTTTGTTTCCCGTTGGAGAATGGACATGATTAGAAAACAGGAGGCATGTCCAGCTCCGATTGCTTGTCCTGCGCGTTTCCTTGCTCATTGGAAGAAAGAAAAAATAAGGCAGGACGGCGGCGCTGAAGGACCGACCGACCGACCGACTTTGGACATCCTTGGCTGGAATACAGCATGTGTACGCGGTGTGGTGTCCAGCAGGGGTCGCCTCCGAGCCGTCGTGAGCGCGAACGTGAAAGGAGACTTTGTGAGACGCGCGCACACAACACACACACACACACGCATACCGCTAATCGCCATCAATTTAAGTTGTTAATTGACTAAAATCACACGTAGACGGACACGCGTGCGCACATTAAATATTGGATCCAATTAGCATGAACATAATCGAAATTTGTCTGTCGAAACAAGTTGACAATCATCAATATCGTCGACCTCCTGAGTCCCCCCCGTTGTGACGTCACGAGGCCAGCCCCCCTCCTCGCGCAGAAAGAGAGAAGGGGCGAACAGGCTCGTGCATGAGAGAGCGCGAACGAGTGCGCGTGTGCGTGACAGAGGAGGACGACGAAACCCGAAAACAAGAAAAAGGGAGGAAGAAGAGTACGAGAAGTGCTACCAACACTTTGGACCTTGAACGGAAAAAGCCAAAAGAGCGTCAAAGAGTAGAAGAAGAAAAGGAAGAAGGTGATGGACGCTTCAACTTTGTTCTTCTTGTTGCTCCGCGTGACGGCAGCCCTCACAGGTAACGGCACAACATCTTAAACCAACGACACTTGGACCTGGGCTCAGTGGGCTCAGTGGGCGAGCGGGTTGGATTGCCTGGGTAGGGGGGCTGCATCTGGGTGTGTGTGTGTGTGTGTGTGTGTGTGTGTGTGTGTGTGTGTGTGTGTGTGTGTGTGTGTGTGTGTGTGTCGGCATCCAAGTTTCCATGTGCAAATCTCCTCCCTTCTCTCCCAACATTTCCCCCGCTATGCTTTTTTTGCGATTCTTTTTTGGGGCTTTTCTTTTGCCTTTGCAGCTTGTTTGGCTTGTGTCGTCCGTCGTATATGTTCAAGTTTGTGTGTCTGTGTTTGATTGTGTGCCCATGTCTTCGGGTTTGTGTGCACGGGTTTGACGTTGTTTTAGTGTCGTGGCCGAGTGTGGTTTTGTGTCCATGTTTGTGTACGCGCGCGCGTGTTTTGTGGAAGGCTCTGTTTTGTTCACATTAATGGGCTTGTGTGTGTGGCGGGGGGGATTGCAGGTATGTTAAAAAATGTGGTACATTAAAATGACAGCTCTACAATGTATTTTTTCCTAAATATATATATATATATATATATATTGTTTTTCAACACAATCTTTTTTTAAACAAGCTAAGAATAGATACAAGATTGAATTGTGTTCAACGCCAAGTTATTCCAAGTAAGAACTGAGATTCAATTTCAGAATTCCGCTTTGGGTAACATTAGGAATAACCCGTTGCCAAAGCCACAGAAATGGCCCGATGGAAACGGCAACACACACAGACATTATTTGCACTTGTTCCTTAAAACACATCCATTTAAGTGGCATCACTTGGCAGTAGTGTGGCTTTGCTATCGCTCTTCCATGACATGCCTGCTGTTGTGCCACAGGTCTGAGTTCCGCCACGGCCACCGTTGATCTCAGCCGTGCCGACTTGTGGACATATTTGTGTTATTTTTGCTCTCGAGACACAAAATGAGGTGAAAAAGGCTAACCTGTCTTATTCGGGTTGTTCGAAACCCCATTTGGGGTGAATTTTGAGACCCCAAATGTTGGCAAGATTTGACTTTTCAAAGGGTTCTTGATTCAATGTGGTCTTTTTCAAAGAGAGATGTCGTCGGAGAGAGACGTGTGTGTTTGTGCGGGCACTGTGCTCATGGAAGGCCTCCTTTCCTTTGGGTGTAACTGCTCACCCCTTCCCTGCCTGCTCAGCACAGGAGGGGAAGAGGGAAAAAAAAGCCCCGGCCTGTCCTCAGGAACTTGAAAGAGGCGGCGGCGCTCGGCCACTTCCGCTGGCTCTGCGAGCAGCCAATCACCTTTTGGCCTTCTTCCAAGCGCCTCAACGAGCAAATGAGAGCTGGCTAATGGAAACGTTGACTTTTTAAAATCGCGGCAAGCGGGTCATCGGCCGGCCCGCTCTGGCCATGCCGACATTTTTGGCCACTAGGATACGAGCGTGCCTTTGTGCTGTACGAAATGCGGCCTCCCCGCAGGAAGATCCATGGCACGCTTGGCCCCCTGCCTGGGCGGCTCCAGCTGCTTTTGAGGGGGCCGTCCTATCACGCAAAGGAGCTGGCGCTC
This sequence comes from Syngnathus leptorhynchus, assembly GCF_054491065.1. Classification (NCBI taxonomy): domain Eukaryota; kingdom Metazoa; phylum Chordata; class Actinopteri; order Syngnathiformes; family Syngnathidae; genus Syngnathus; species Syngnathus leptorhynchus. The sequence continues at coordinate 200,417 of NC_141213.1, forward strand.
GTCCCGCCCACTCGGGGCTCCCCACACGAGAAAACGAGCACATGCCCGGCCGTATGGCCGTCGGCGTTCGCAAAATGCCCCAGCCTTGGCTGAGCCACGGAGAAGAAGCGCATACGCTCGGCCGACGCTAATCTCCGCATTGGTCAAAACGTAGCTTTTGGCTGGGACGAGATCATAGTGTCGTTGCTTGAAAAGGGCGGAGATACTCGGCGCGGGAGGGTTCGGTACATTGCCCGCCTCTGGAGTCACAACCGGCAATGCTGAGGAAGCTTTGTTTGTGGTCACACTTAGACAAATAATTGCACAACTCGCCATGGGACTAAATGCTGGCCAGTTGCCACACACACACACACACACACAAACACACACTCCCCTGTGACCTGATGTGTCCAGGTTCAGGCCGTCGCTGAGTCAGGACTCTCCATTTTCACCTTGAGTGTGTGTTCAAGTGCAGTCGGCTCAGCTTTTTTCTTTTATCTGGTCAGGATTTTAATGAAGCTCCAACATTGTGCGTGCGTGTTGGTTTCTCTTTCGCGTGCCAACATGTCCACCCACCGAGTGCAAGCTGTGAGCGGTGGCTACGTTGAGCTTTTTTTTCTCTGGCGATTGGGACATCTTGACATCGACCAATATGAAACCTTTCCATCGCTATATACTTTTCAGTCTTATGGCTCGGACCTACGCTACAAGTGTATTGTATTGTTGAGGGCCAACATTCCATTTTGTACGTTTCTCCTTTATTCCCACAAATTCATTCCCAGGGAAAGTTTTCAAATTCCAGGGAAGAATCTCCTATCGTAGTCTCGGTAGTGGGCTTTCCGCACAAATTGTCGACTGGACTGGATTTTGTGGCGCCTACGTCGGCCTCGTGGACGCAGAGCCCGACCCGCGGGATTAGCGCTGCCGCCCGGAGACGCCATGCACAGCGGCGAGGATTAGCGGATTTGCGCTCCTTTTGTTTAACCGGCTTGATCAACGTACATGCGTGTGCGCTCCTCAACTGGACGCGCTTGTGATCGCGGCGGCGTGTCAGTGTGATGTCATGTGCCATGTTATGGACATGATGACGGCAATGCAAAAAATCAGGATGCCATTGTCCCACCGGGCGTTGCTTACGATCTTTGGCCAGATAGGTAAACAAACCTGCCTCACTCACCTTGCCAATGACCACCAATCTGAAACCAGGAAACGGGGCACGTGACCTCTTCCCGCTGCTCCCTCCCGGTGTGTATCCGTGACGACAAAATGGACGCAAATAATATCTTTGACATGAGATTACCAAAACATGTCTTCAAAAGATTACCACGGTGTATGCGTGTGTGTGTGTGTGTGTCCTGTGTGAGTTTTTTTAATCCCTGTTCTGAGATGTCACTCTGATTAGTGTTGTGGCCCAAATCCCAGATCATATTCAAAGGATTATTGTTTGAAGATGTGAGCACGCGCGTGCGTGTCAGACACAACTAATGAGATGTGGATTAGTGTGCTTGCTGTCTTGTCTTGTCACTATAATCTGCCCGTTGTGTGTTCAGCAGGTTTGATGATTCCTGTTTACTTGTCACTACTTCAGCGTTTCATTATACACACACACACACACACACACACACACACACACACACACACACACACACACACACACACACACACACACACACACACACACACACACGCCATCTGTCTGTGTCAATGTGGGACAAAAGACAAGAAACATCTATCAAATTTAGGATAAATATATTGCTGAGATATTATCAGCATTATGCTAATTATTGTAAATTGCTGCCAGCTAACTCGCGCGCACACAAGCTCATTAAACAGTCGCGCATGCGCGCGCTCACACAGACACACACACACACGCACGCGCGTTGCCAGAAGCTTCTAAGTAACCTATATTCCTGCATTGTTATTTGTGTGTGTGTGTGTGTGTGTGTGTGTGTGCGCGTGCTTGTGCGCGAGAAACTGAGAGATTATCTTCATCATCATCATCATCATGGTTACTGTTCATGTCTGTTTGGGTCTTTTTCAGTGTGTCAGAGTGTTGTATGGATGCCTTCGCGCAGGTGAGGACGGGTGGCTAAGGGAGTAAGTACCCCTCTGGTCCGACCTGGAGCAAGTTTGCATTAGTGCCGCGCCATGAGGGAGCTCCGGGCTAGACGCACGCACGCACACACACACACATACTTAGTGCGCTTCAGAGGGCCGATGTCAGAATGAAGTCTTGTTAAGGTTTGTGCGTGCGTGTTCTGTGGGTGAAGACCTTTGGCTGGACTGTCAGGCTGAATGTCGTCCTTCTTGGAGGTGACCTTCTCCTTCTCCATGGTGGCACCAGGAGAAACAGGAAGACAAGACGGAGGAAGGCACTGGGCTTGCTGCATTTTGAGCAATTGTAAGCAGCGCCTGCCTGCCTGCCTCATTTTGCTCCTCTGCTGAATTTGCGCACCTTGGGTGCATTACCGTGTTGTGCCTCAACATGCTGAGCGGCAGCACAAACACACTGGGACAGACAGTTTTGGGTTTGTAAAAAATGTTGGATTTCAGGTGCCAAAAAGCCCAATTGTGAACAACACCCGGCCGCCGTCTGCCCGTTGAGTGAGGCTGGAATTTCACAAGCTTGCTGTCTATGCTGAGCGCCTTTGATGGAAAAGAGTAGCTGGCTGCCTTTTTCAACTTCTCGTTTTGGGTTGTTGTGTGGCGTTGCCGCAGACACTCTGCAGAAGGTTGTGCTGCTTTCAACGTTGGTCCCAGCGTTGTTGTCGTGTACAGACATGTTGTGTCCTGCATCGTCAGACAGCAACCCCCCTGATGCCCCCCCCCCCCCCCCTCCACTCTCTTGCCAGCAGCAGTGGCGGCCTTGAGGGAGGAGGAGGGCAAGATAATCTCTGTGTATGTTTCAGGCTAATTATTAGTCATTAGCATCTTGTTCTCATAGCGTTACAGTGCTGCCCGAAGTACACACGAGCGCACTGGCTTAACTGCTGCATTATTCATATTCAGCCCGAGGCAAGTTAGCCAGCTCTGCTAAAGCTAAAGATGTTAGCAGCCAGTTAGTGTTGCTGGACATGCGCACGCGCACAGAATACTTTACAGATTAAATAGAGCCCTCAAGCGGTAGTTCGGATGGCAATCTGCAATCAGGGTTTCTTTTGACGCAGCCTGATTCAGTCCTGGCGGCCCAGCCAGCATTCCGACTCATTCGTTTGTTTAAAACGGAGAGGTGAGGACGTTGGCTAAAGCAGCAGCCATCGGCGTACCATTGGGTCCCGCCTTTTGGCTCTTCTTCATGTCCATCTGAGAAAAACACAGAGACTTTATTTTCCAAATAGTGGCTTGGATTCCGTCCGTCCGTCCGTCTGGCGTGCGTGCGTGCGTGCGTGGGGCCCAAGCCTTTCTGAGCTTCACAACCTTGTCGCCCATTTTTCCTTGCACACCTTCACTTGCTGCACTATGTCACACTCGCTCCCGCACGTGCAAGCCAAGTACTGTGTTGCAGACATTTGATTGTTTGCCCTCCAAGTACGTACACGTGTGCGTCACGTCACCACTTAAATGCCACCACTGCTGTCTGTCATTGTGTGTTCCCCCGTCACCCCTAATGTCGCTCTCGCTCGATTTCTCTCACACACGCACGCACGCACGCACGCGCACGCACACACACGCACACAGTGAGATGCCGTGGGACTTGCTGGGAGTTGGCGTGTCATAGTAGCGGCCTGCCCTGTCTTGTACAATCATCTCGCAGGCTTTAGCAACATGCTATCAGATAACTGTCTAATGGTGCGCACCCATTATGCACACACACAAACATACACACTAATTAGCAGTGTGAAACCAGGCTTGTCTAATGTGTGTTATTATACTGTGTGTGTGTGTGACAGGGCAGACAAAAGAAAGGAAGGCAAGTAAGTTTCCTGGAACTTTAATGCCCCAAAACTCTTCCTGCCTCCTTTTGTAGCCCCTCCCCCCCAACTCACTGTGTTTGCGCGGCATGTCGGGTATTGATCTTTGCAGTGATTCCCCCGCCACCACCACACTAAATAGCAATTGTGTTTGCATTGCCTCTTGATGAGCTCACATTGGTTTCCATAGCAACACAAACATCCAAGTTGACCACCTGTGCGTGCACAGCGTCATTATCAAAGGTTGCTCCGATTGTCAGCAAGTGACGAGCGATAGATACCGTGGACTGCAAAGCCATAAGAAGTCAAAACAATCATTGATCAAACATTAATGACCCAAACGTAATGAGTCACTTCACACGGTGCTGAAAGTGTGCGGGAGGGACTTTGTCTTTGGGTTGCGTTTGTGTTACTTGTCGTCTCGCATCACGGAACGCTACACGACTCGTCAGCCTCGGGGTTCTCCGTTTGCTTTTTTTTTTTTTTTTCCATTCCGGCTTCCGGCAGTGGTTTGGTCTTAGTGGTCGTCAGGACGTTTCGGCCCTTTGTAGCTCCTTTGTTGTTGACCTTGTTGCGCGTGTTTTTCAGCGTGTCTGTTCGGACAAGGCCCACACTGCAATCTGGTCCAGTCCAAAGAAGACGACTTAGACTGGGAGCAAGGTCCGCCGCTGTCACAGAACGCTGCCATCTGGATGCCGACAGGTAACTGGTCCGGCTTCCCTCGACGCCCTGCTCCTTGTGGAGGCGCCACGCGGAAGGCCATCCATCCGTGCGGTCATTCCAAATCCGTCCTCACGCCGGTTCGCTTTGGTTGGCCTTGGGTCGTCGCACCTCGACTCCCAATTGCGTCAAGTCGCCATCTTTCCAAAGAAATCCCGTGTTGCACATGCTTTCTGCACAGGAAATGGGAAAATGCTCTCTCTTCAAGCAAGCCAGCAATGTGAGCTTAGCCCTGTGTTTTTTTCGACTTGAATGCAGCAGCAAAGACAATCTGCAGCTTTTCTTATCTTGCGTCACTTTCTCCTCTGACTTATGGACGCACGCTTCACACTCGGCTGCACACAACAGCAGTCTGTGTGTGCGCCGGTGCGTGTGCGCGCTGTTTGTCACATGCTCGCCGAGGTTACTCTGCTGACGAATGAGAACTCGGCGCTCTTAAATCACGCAGCCAATCACGTAAGAGACAATGTGAGCGAGGACACACAGAGTCGACGTGCTTACTGTCCTATTCGCTCTGATTCATGTCCTCCTCGCCTTTCTCTCCACACTAACCCGTGTGTGTGGGGGGGGTGCGTGCGTGTGTGCGTGCGCGCGACTAATTGCAGTCAATGAAGGCTATCAGATGACACACAAACATGAGCGCACACACAGAGCAAAGTGTCAGGACTGGCGGCACCGAGGAAAAGTCCAAACGTCCTGCTCGGGTGCCTCCGTGCCGGTCACGCGACGACGTCACTGTGGCGATTGCGCACTCGTCAGATGCAAATTGAGCATGGAGGCTGCTGGACAGAGAATTTCTAAGCTGGGGACGTTGTGGCCTCCTGCGCTTTTGCGGCGAGTCCCTAGTTGTGGCCGCCGCGCGGTACTGCCCGGTGCCGCAATGGACCCCGGAGCAGCGCTGCCAGCTGGCACTCGCTTGCTTTCCGGTCAGACGTGGTGGTCGATTCCTTCGCTTTAAGGTCTGCTTGGGACAGACAGACAAACAAATGAAAATGGAATCGCCCGATGTCATTTTCCCAAATATGCCAATGAGCTATCTCAGTTGAACAAGGCTTTGATCACGCGCGAGCGACGTTGAACCGATGGAGGCGACAGCCCCCATATAGAGCGGCGCCCGTTGGCGCCCGTTGGCGCCCGTTGGCGCCCGTTGGCGCCCGTTGGCGCCCGTTGGCGCCCGTTGGCGCCCGTTGGCGCCCGTTTGCTGTCCAACACCTCGACGGACTAGATGCCGTTGTGCATCCAGACTGGTTCTTCTTATTTGGCTTGACCGTGTTGACATTTGGAATCACCGTGGCAACCACAATGTCGGTCACACTGCTGCACCCGCTCATTGATTTATTCCACTGCACGCACACATGCACGCGCGTGTGTGTGTCTCTGCAGAGTTCAGGCTATATTAATATTTCTAATAGGACTGTTATCAGCTCACTGCCAGCTGTACACAACACACACACACACACACGCACATCCATGTATGCTGAGGCTTGAAGGCAAATCCCAGCACACACACACACACACACACACACACACACACACACACACACAGCCGCACGCTTGTGTGTGTGTGTGTGTGTGTGTGTGTCGTTTGATATTAGCACAATGCTTGTGTGGATCAAAGAGACCTGAAGGTCAAAGTAACTTTTTGGGTATGGACATGCGCAGGGACAAACACACCCAGGTAGTGGTGTGCGTGAGATATCGCCGGCTGGCTTGAAAATCAGTTATCGGCGGGTGTGAACTCGCTCGAGCTCCCAATTGAGGGTGATGATGATGACAGTACTTTATTTATTTCACAGCGGGGAAATGTACTTGTCACAGCAGCGTACAAGAGTGCAAGAATACAAGAGACAGGATAAATAACAGACAAGGACAAGACAAGTGCCACAAGTAGCGGCAGAGACGAAACACAATTTTATCAGCATGTTGTAGAGTCTGACAGCAGTGGGAAGGAAGGACCTGCGGAATCTTTCCTTCCTACATTGTGAATGTAATAGACTGCTGCTCAGGGACCGCACAAAGTCATGAATGTACCGTCATTTTCGGACTATAAGTCGCTCCGGAGTATAAGTCGCACCAGCCATAAAATGCACAATAAAGTGTTTGATTGTTGGGAAAACACCGGACCAACTTGGAGGGAGGGCACAGTGGTCTCCACACAGAAATGAATGTAGTCCGTAATGCAGCGGGTCACGCTGTCAATGTCACTGCCATGGGGGCTACAGAGAGCTTCCCAGTCTGTGTTCTCAAAGCAGTCTCTGGCAGGAGATTCCTCAGACCACAACATGACAAAAAGTCGCCAGCCGTCGTGTGCTTTATGCTAACACAATGCATCAATCGCGGTGGACTCCCCATGCGCAGGATCCGCCTCCTTCTTTTACGTCAACATGAGCGGTCACGGCGCCGGTCGGCGGGCCCGTCTGCTGATGTCGCCGCTCAAAGAGAACGACACGCACTGCATCCACTTGTCTTTCTTTCACGACGCCGAGCTCAACGTCTACATCAAAGGTGCGTGCGCGTCCGTGTGTGCGTGTTTGCGTGTGTGTTGAGAGTGTTTGTTTATGTTGCAGAGAACAACAGTCCACTGGCGCTTCCTGTGTTCAACTCATCCAGCCACGAGCAACACACGTGGAACATGTTGGAACTGGCCGTGTCCACGTTTTGGCCCAACGTCTACCAGGCAGGTCACTTGCACGTGGTGTGCGACCAGCACTTGCTGTGGCATTTCGGGGTGCACGGCGGTCAGGGTTAGGCGGACACTGTGCAGAAAATGGAGGTGTGGCGTCGTCACGTGACGTCACGTCACGTGACGTCACGCGTCTCGTTTGCTGCAGGCGTCAATGTGGCATGAACGATTGGCCATCTTTTTGTCTGACGACCGTTCTGCTTGGTCTCCCAAAGTCATCAGAATAATAGCTCGATACGAGACCTAAAATGACACATGGCTCCCTCCGCGCGCTCCCGTGCAATTGGCGACATTGCCCGCTTGATTGACAGGTGGTGTTTGAGGCGGTCAGCGGTGGGAACGGAGGGGCCGCGGCCATTAAAGACGTTTCACTGCAGGGACACCAGTGTGGTAAGTACACAATGGTCCACCTCCAATTCATTGCATCAGCTTGTTAGCTTGAACACTTTGTTAGCCTACATGTTGTTAGCTTTAGCATTTCATCTTGAAAGTAAATAGCTGTCTTGTGTGCTACGTTAAGCGAGCGCCCCTCACTTCCTGCACATCAAAGGCGTGGAAGTGAATGCGGGCCAGGCAGCGGTGTTTGCGTGCACAGTGAGCGGTCGCCCTCGCAATGACGTCCGCCTCTTCCTGCAAGTAGGTCCCGTCCTGAAAATGAACACGATGATGACATTGGCGATGACCACTGCATGTGCACATCAGGGCGGGAGCGGTCGTCGCGCCGTGGCCACGGAAACCAAGCCACTCAACTTGTGGCGTTATGTGGCCACCTTTCACGTCGACAACACCACCAAAGAAGACTCGGGCCGCTACCGCTGCATCAGCCGGTCCGAGCGCGGAGTTGGCGTTTCCTCTTATGCCGACCTCACTGTCAAACGTGAGTGTGCTGCTCCTTGTTTACCGAAATTGTCATCAGCCCTCCTCGCTCGCTCGCTCGCGCTTCACGCACTTCACGCAAGCACACATGCGCGCACGCCTACTACTGGGTCCGAGTCAAGCGCTCCTTGAGTGACACAGAGTCGAACAGCTCTAGATTGTACACGAGGATGCGTGTGTCAGTGAGTGAAGTGGGTCAGCAGCAAGTAGAGCAGCACCAGCGGGGATTGTGGGTAATAAATTCCAGGTCTGCTGCGACTCGCCGAAGGTCACGATTGTTAATGATATCTTTAACTGGTCCCTTTCCCGTCCGGGTGTGCTGTGTGTGTCACTCACGCCACTCTCGTGTGTCCCTTAGAGCCCCCCGTGCCCATCGCCCCCCCTCAGCTGATGGCGGTGGGCCCCACCTACCTGTGGATCCAACTCAACGCCAACTCCATCAATGGCGACGGTCCCATTGTGGAGCGCGAGGTGAGCAGCTGCTTCGGGCGAGGCCTCCAGGCAGGATGAACCTGAAATGAACACCACCCTTCCCCCTTGAACTCCCCCTTTGAAACTAGGGCACCTGCTATGGCAGCTGTGCTTCCGTTTGCAGGCAAGGGAACATCCTGACACCAGGCGCGTGTGTTTGCCATCAGGTGGAGTGCCGCACGGCGGCGGGCGTGTTGATCGACAAGACACCGGTGGACAAGACCAACCACAAGATCGGCCACCTCGACCCCGATACCGAGTATCGCATCAGCGTGCTGCTCACCCGGCCCCTGGAGGGAGGCACGGGAAAGCCCGGGCCGCCGCTGCGCGCCCGCACCAAATGTGCAGGTGAGAGACACGCTCTAGCTAGCCGGTCCGCTTGCTAATCAGTTAAGATATTTGAATGAATCTACTTCAATAGTTCAGCACCATTCACAGCAAGAACCAAGCCTGCTTTAGAGGCGTCAGGTTGCCATCAAGACATTAGCGCCATTATGATCATGCCGCAATTGGCGCAGATTAGCGGCAAGTTAGCGGCGCTCCTCAGGTGGCTAATGCCTAGCCGCCATCTCATTAAAAAGGAGAGCCAGATGATGCTGCACTAGCGCTGTGCCCATTAGCTGCTAATGGTTGGAGAGCACGCTTCGGCAAGTGTGTGCGCGCGCGCACGTGCGCATCTAATGAGGTGTTGTCCTCGTCTGTTTTGTTGACTGTTTGATTGTTGTTGTTGATTTTCGTAAAGGGCATTCTGCTGCTATTTAGCACACATGCGCGAGCGCGCTAAAGAGTTTCAGTGGGGAATGTTGTCACGTTGCTGCACAACTTTGATGGCTGCTCTCTGGTTAGCCCCCCCGGGACTATTTGTAACAGAAACAAGCACACCTCAGGGAGTGAATGTGTGTGTGTGTGTGTGTCTGTCTCTCTCTCTCTCTCTCTTTCTCTTTCTCTCCTGTCTTTCTCTCTTTCTCTCCTGTCTCTCTCTCTGTCTCTCTCTGTCTCTCTCTGTCTCTGTCTCTCTTTCTCTCTCCCTCTCCCTCTCTTTCTCTTTCTCTCTTTCTCTTTCTCTCCTGTCTCTCTCTCTCTCTCTCTCTCCTGTCTCATCTGTCTCTCTCTCTCTCTATCCGTGATTGACAGTTGGCTTACACACACACACAGCATGATGATTTACGCTCTGATAACATTCGTCTGTCATCAAGTCGCTTTTATTTATTCATATTACGTCCCATCAATTATGTAATCTCTGTGTGTGCGTGTTTGTGTTTGTACGTGCGCGTGCGTTAAATAATGAATAAGTGTGTCCATCATACAAGCTTTGTGACTTAGAGCCCAGTGAGGCGACTCAGTGCGACACCACAGCTTCGCTTCTTCTTTTGAGTTGTTCCAAGATGGTATCGCTGCATACCTTTCAATTCGAAAAGTAGACGTCTGGCCCAGTGGGTTCAATAGCAAGGACGGAAGGACGGACAAGAACACCACGCACAAGTTCAAATCGAAGTTTGTGCGCCGCGTGCGCGTGCCCGTGTGTTTTTAATTGGCATCCAAATCAGTGGAGACTTGTGACTTGTGAAGGAGTTGTTTCAAAGTGAAATATTTGCAGCATTTTCAGAAGAAACCACACACACACACACACACACACGAGCGAGCGTGCGTGCGCGCGCACGTGTGTGTCGACATCCATTAAAGTGTGTGCGCTGTTTGTTGAGGCTTTTAGAATATTTCATATCAATATTTCACTGTCATTCTTTTTTCACGTCACATTTTCACGCTCAACTCACCCGGGAAACATTTGAAAGCTTTTTGAGACCTTTTTCCTTTTTTTTTTTTCCACTTCTTGCTGCTTTGCAACCTTGCAAGGCTTCCCATCGATGGCGCTTTATCCCCTCTGTCACTGTCTCGTGACATTGTGTCGCATGGGATATTACGCGTCACGTGTACGGGTCAAGGCCGAAAGGATCGGTGTCATTTTGGCCTCGACTGTTTCTCACCTCGTTGCGAGAGCGACGGGGCGAGCCCCGTGCGAATCTCACCCCTGTCAGACGCCGGCGCCATATGCGGCGGTGTGAGCCCGCGACGCTTTACTGTAGCCAAGTAAGAGCTAAGCGGACGGATGTGCTCGCATCGCGCCAACAAGTGTTCTGATGAGCAGGAGGATCGCCACGAAGGTGATGCGCCAGCAGCTGCACCATTGAGTGAATAGCGCTCTAATTAGCTTGGCGACAGGAAGCCACGCAAAACACACACAAAAGACACAGCTGTCACACACGCACACAAGCCCTCAGTGTGCGTGCGTGCGTGCGTGCGTGCGTGCGTGCGTAAGGACAACAGGAAGTTGTCTTAAGATGAAGATTGACTTTTCACTCAGGAAAGAAAATGATGACAGCAGCAGCAGCAGCAGCCATCTTCTTTCTCATCGTCTGATTTAAATGTCAAGCACGCACACGGTTGAGGGAAATTGTCCAAATGTTGCATTTGGGCGCCATCCTCGGTAATCCCTCTTTCTTACGCGCGTACGCGATTGCCCAGTGGCAGCGCGCTGGCATGCAAGAAGGAACAAAAGCAACGTTAAATAGAAACACAAAGGAGCACAAGCATTTGCCCGTTTGCCCGCAAAGCCAGCATTTGATTGAATCCAAGTACACTTGAGCCTCGGTTTTCCAACGTCCCGGTTCTCGAAATATTTGAGATTTTTTCGCTTCGGATGTCGGACGAAATTCGGTTGTCGAACATCGCGAGATGAGCCGAGAGGACCCGCATGCCGACTGACTCCGTTCGTTCTTACATTCTCGTTACTCTGAGGATTGCATCAACTCTAATCGTGCCTCCAAATGAAGCAAGTGGGAGCAGTAAAGGCATCTTAAAACACAAAGGATACATTTTTTTTGTAATGGGAAAACATGATCCGGAATTCAACGATTCAGTTCTCAAACAGCCCTCCGGAACGGATTGTGTTCGAAAACCGAGGCTCCGCTGTACACATTTCAAAGCCCGAAAAGCGGCCGTGTTGAAGGCGAAGGGCGTCAGATGCCGTAAAATACAGAAGCTCCTTGAAAGTGGCTTCCGTCGATGTCTCGGAGCGTTAGGAGAAGGTACCAAATGCCGCTTTGATGTCCAAAAGCAGCAGATGATCAGAGAGAGGTGTTTGGGCCGCTCCTCACAAGTTGTACAAGTGAACATTTGTCCTCACCGGAAAATGAAACAAAACATTGAAGTAATGAGGAACCATATTTGACATATTTGGGGGCAATCAACACCGGAAAAAAAAGTGCAAATTCCGATCTCATGTCAACAGTGAGGCATTTGGCCTGCCACAAGAGACAATCTCAAATGCACTTTCTTTCTCCAAATGACACAATCCCCCCCTCTCCACATGCAGAAATGAGCTTGTCGTTATTTTTTTCACTTATTTTTGGCGTCAAAAAGCGTCACTTTGCAAAGTTTGCCTCTTCGACTGGCTGTGGAGACTTTGTGTGTGCTGGCGTGACCGCAATCAGAGCAAGCGGCCCATCACAAACATGACTGACTCTTCTCTCTTTGTCCATCGTGCGCAGAGCCGCTGCACGGTCCGCTTGGCTTGCAGGTGGCAGCGGTGCGCTCCAAAGAGGTGACGCTGCGTTGGGATTCCCTGAGCTACGGTGTGACGCGTTGTCACAGCTACAACGTGACGCTGCAGTACCGCTACCAACCTGCAGGGGCAACTGAGGTCGAAGAACGTCAAGAAACGGCTTATGGGACTCGGGGCGTGGTACCGCAGCACACCCTGCGTGATCTCACACCCTTCACCAACGTTAGCATCAGGCTCATCCTCAGCAACCCCGAAGGACGTAAGGAGAGCGAGGAGCTGCTGGTGCTGACGGACGAGGACGGTACGACCCACCTTACTTCCGAGCGTGTTGCTCGTGCTAATGCTAATAATACATCGGCAGTTCCCGGAGCGGTTCCGCTAGCGTCTGTCACGGGGGGCACCTACGAGCAACACATCCGGGTCAGCTGGTCGCCGCCGCTGCAAACATATGGACGGATCCGCCACTATGAGGTCAGTTGGCCTCCGACGTGTCCCCAAAGCGTCAAATGCAAAGTGATGCGCGCTCGCTTTCTTCTCAGGTCTCCTTCAAAGCATTGAGCTCGTTTGACTCGGACGTGGATCTGACCAATCAGAGCGGGAAGGTGCTGAAGGCAGCTAATGAGACGAGTCACGTGTTCACTGGCCTCTTCCCGGGCTCCACCTACTCCTTCACGATAAGAGCAGCCACCGCCAAAGGCTTTGGAGCACCCGCTGTCAAGCCGTTCACCACCAAGATCTCAGGTGTGGGCGGGGCCGGGCGGGGGCTCTTCACAGTGAAATCACACACCGTCATCTCGATCACCGAGCTCACCTCACCGCCCCCCCACAGCTCCCATCATGCCAACGTACGAGCGGCAGCCACCAATCAACCAAAGCGACGCCACCGTCAGCGTCCTACTACGACCGGCACGCAGCCGCGGCGCCCCCGTCAGGTGAGACACACGCAAAGGCGCATTCTTTTACGTGCGCACGTGTATGTGACAGTAATCTGATTAGCGCCTTTTGTGTTGCCCTCGAGACGCCCGTGCAATTGTGCGCCTGCCCAAAGGCAAGACAAGCGCATGTGGCAAGAAACAAAAGCAATGTTACCACGCAACAGCACTGAGTGATTATTTTTGTGCGGCTGCGGAAGCAAAAGCAAAGAGCCAAGTTTGGAACAGCTGTGACCTGGGCGCACTGGGCAGCTGCCAAGCAACGGTGTCGTCCAGCCGCGGGAGCCACCGGTCCGTCGCCAATGACGAGCGAATGTATTTTATTTTTTTCTTTCCTCACCGAGCGATTGCGGCTCGCCCGGTTCCCAGAGGTCGGGCCAGCGACCTTGTCGATAGCCGCTGACACCGGCATCAAAAGACAATGGGACCGCGCCGGTCCACGCTGTTTGTTCTTAGCAGGGCAATTGGCAACTAACAATTTGCCTCATCGAATCACATTGAGTTGCCAAAGCTCCGATTTCAGCACGGACTGCGTTCACTTGCTCGCACAATTGCGACTATCGTATGTCATTGAGTCATTTTTGCACCAGTGGATGTGTGTGCAGTGATGTCATAGTCAAAGAATTCAAATCACACTTTGATCTGCTCAACGTGTTCTTTAAATCTTTCATGTTTTTCCTCATGAAAACTTAATCAAGCGGAAGATTGATGCTGTTCAATATTTCAACAGTTGTGTGATTTAAGCGCAAAGCGAAACTTGTTTTTTCACTCACCCAAACAAGTTTTTAGATGATGAGGATAGTGACAGCATGGTGGGCGAGCAGCTCGCTTATGGGCCCGAAGGCTTGGCATCGGGGCTCTGTTCGGCCTTCTTGTGAGGAGTTGCAAAAAGCTTAATGGAGGCCTCTTAATTGTTGTTTGTCTGTTGGTGCCTTGCGATTGTCCGCGCTCCATGGAAGAAGTGCTCGGGAGAATGAATGAATGAATGAATGACTGAATGAAGGATGGATGACATTGTTGTCATTAAAAAAATAAATGTGGGTTTTGTTTGGGGAGAGGGGCACAACAGTTGGCTGCTAATGCTAATGAGTGTGCCTGCATGCACGCAGCAAGTACCAGGTAGTGGTGGAGGAGGAGCGCCCCCGCAGGCAGACGAGGGGCACTGCAGAAATCTTACGCTGCTATCCGGTCCCCGTCCACTTCCTGAACGCCAGCCAGCTGGATTCACACTACTACTTCAGCGCCGAGCTAACCGTGAGCCACGTCAACAAAGCCACGCCATTTTGTGTCGGTGAGGACAACGGCAACAATCGGATGATAATAATGATGAAGATGGTGATAAAGACAATGAGGAGTTTGACATTGCAGGTGATGATGACCATGAAGATACTATGACAGTGACATTGTACGTATTGCTGTCTAGGTGATAATGGCACATATGGTGGATTCTGGAATGTTCCTCTACTGCCTCACAAGAGTTACGCCATCTACTACCAGGCAGTCAGCAGTGCTAACGGGGTATACACGTGTGCACACGCTCGCTCGCACGCACGCACGCGCGCACGCACACGGTGGCCGGGTGCAAAGTGAGATGGAACATCTTGTGTCTTTCTGGTTTTAACAAACAGACGACAAATTAACCACAAGAGCTCATGAATATTCATGTGCACACACGCATTCGCTACGGCGACGTGTCTGCGGTGTGGTGACAGTGAAAAGCTCTCCTGTCGCTGCATTATTCAATACACACACACACACCAATTAAACCTCCAAGCGTCAATAATTAACACACAACACAATAACATCTTGTGTGTGCGCAGCAGCAAACAATTATCTTTTTCTTTCACACACACACACACACGCGCACAAGTAGCAGGAGCTGTCCCAGTGTGTGTTTGTATTGTTTTATGCCTTTATGGGGACCAGATGGAGTAGAAGTTAAGGACTCGGGTGTGTGTGCCTGTGCATTGGCTGTTAAATGCCATGGGCTGAGCCACAGCCATTTTCCTTCTGTCCTTTCTGTTTACAACCTGTGTGTGTGTGTGTGTGTTTGTGTGTGTGTGCGCCTCTGTGTGTGCGTGTGTTTTCTCTCACAGGAGACAAAGATTGACTGTGTCCGTGTGGCCACTAAAGGTAATGCAATCTTGACTTTTATTTCAGTAGGTGAGGAATGAGTTTGTAGATTGAACCCATAAAGAAAAGTTTAGCAGCTGGCTTCAAGGGAGGGGGACACAGCAAAAAGCTAACGTGTCCTTGGCATGTCCTCGCTCATGCACGCACAACTGCCGGTTTGAATGCTATGCTAACACCATGCTAATGAGTGGCACTCGCCAGGGAGACATTGGGCAGAGCGGCTAAGCACGACAATGGTCACACACGCGCAAACACACAAGACTTTTGAATGATAGCGGATGCCAATTGGCCGCAGTCTACCCCGACCGTGGCAGACAAGCGTGTCCACTTGTTAGGAGTGCAGCGAGGATTGCGAAACATTGGCTGGCCTGTGACTGATTATCCAATCGGGAGGGAGATGCAAGTGCACACAGAGCACCGCCCCACCTCAGCCCACGCAGAGGCGCCGCCCTTAGTCACCAACACACTTCCAGTCGCCACCGACATTTCCCTTTGGTATCCCGTGCCTCGCCGGTTTGATGGTGGTGCACCTTGTCCCTGTCACCCGGCCGTGAGATGGCACGGATGCAGCCAATGGCGGCGGAGAACGGGTGCCAAAAAGTTATTCTGCAAATACAACCACAAATCGTCACCGCCATCATGGCTGTGGACCAATACCTGTTTGGTCATATGGAGCTTGGCAAAGGCGCCGCCGTCCACAGGACATTTTGTGCATGTGTTAACTCTGTGCTGCCTCTCTGCACATTCCTTCCTTTTCCTTCCTTGCTTCTTTCTTTCCTTCTTTCCTTCTCTCTTTCCTTCCTTCTCTCCTTTCTTCTTTCCTTCCTTCCCTCCAGCTGCTATCATCAGCACTCAGCTCAGCACGCCACACGCCGCCTTTGGCTTCGGCCTCCGAGGCCCCGTTGCCGCCGGCGACAAGCAGCTGGCAGGTCAGAAATCGTCTGCGCAGAGCACACACATACACACCGATCGCCGTCAGTTGCTCCTCTTGTCTCGCATGCGGCCACGCAGGAAGCCGTTTGCCGAGCGTTCCTCGCCCATTCGTGAAGCGCTCGCTCCTCGGTGCAACGAGTACGTGCTTAAATGTGGCTCTTAGTTGACAACCGCGTGCTACTTGTAGTACCGGCGATGTCCGTAAGTCTCCTCAGCAACACGTAGCCCTCGACTTTTAGCTTGCGATGAACGAACGCGCATGGTTCTGCCGCCAAACAGCACGCACTTATTCGGCTGGCGAGCGAGGGCGGAGAGCATAAGCGGGATGGCCGAGAAAGGCTCCAACGGCTGCTTTCAAAGGGGGATTTATTTTGAAAGGGGCTTTCTCATTATTGCATTCATTTACAGCACACAGCCAGAAAAGCACAACTCCCGCTCAGTGTGTCAGGCCAAAGCCCAAGGCCAAGAAATATGCGTTTCTTTGATTGTTGGTGCCATCAGGTCACCGGTCAAGCTGACCTCAACTAGATAAGTACAAAGTGACAAAGATATTTCCGTGGCTTTTGTGAAAGAGCTTTGACCGTTCTCAACCAGTCTTGAGCATCATGGTTTTAGGTTTGCCGCCAACTACGACGCTCTCAAAGTGCTCTGATTTGTTGCCAAATCCGTAAATTTGGAGAAAATCCATATTTTGAGCGGCTGGCCTGTATAACACACCTTTTTTTCCCCCCAGAGGCTTGCCAAATATGTCCGTCCGCTAGTTTGATTTTGTTACCTTGATGTGAAGCAGGTAATCTTGAGCGCGTCTTGCCATTTGCGGACCGACGCCGTGGCGCTAATAAGCAAAGTTAGCTTGGTGCTGCTGGCTGATGCGTCCGCTCCTGCGCTTTCAGGCGCTGCCACCAGAAAACCCGACCCAGATCACGAGAAACAATCGGACCACACGGTGAAGATTGCCGGCGCCACGGCTGGCGTCTTGCTCTTCATTATCATCTTCCTTGGTGTCATTCTCCTCATGAAAAAAGGGTAAAGGGCGCAACACATCACAGGGGAGCTCCTCATTCTTCAACTTGACCATAAGATGAAAATGATGAAAATTCCACCTCTTTATTATCAATATTTCATCGTCAGATTGGAGAGCAAATAGCATTTGAGGTTGTGTTGGAAACGAAAAATAGAATCTCAAATGGAATCATTTGTTCAAAGAAAAAACGGAAAAATGTTTTTCCAGGCGAGTCTAAGCGTACGAGAAGACATGAGGGGGTGGGGTCAGCCGCTCGCCTCAGGGAGGACACACACACACACACAAACACGCAGGTCTTTTCATTTTAAAAACAGCTTTTCATACTTATTTATATATATTACTGTTAGCTTTTCCATCTTCAGGACAGAGTCAAAGTGTGTGTGTGTGTGTGCGTGCGTGCGTGTGCATGCGTCAGTGAATCAGACAAATGGATGTTTTGATTTGCACACTTGGAATAGAAAGAGCAAAAATACGAAAGCTTTTAAAGAAGACTTGAAGGTCACTTTTTCATATGTCCAATTGGCACACATACACACATGAATTGGTTGTATATGCCTGTTTTGAGCTATGTCGCTTTTTTTTCCCATGCCAACAGGAAGTTGGCGAAGAAGAGGAAGGAAACTCTAAGCTCCAGACAGGAAATGACTCTCATGGTCAACAATTCAAAGCACCCAACAATGGTGGACACACACACACACACTCTCAATGGACACAGTGAGTATTGCACGCGCATGCACGCACGTGCACACGCACACAATCCAAATGAGCCAGATGATGACGGTGTGCACGTGTGTGCTGCCAGCGGTGTCATCCGGGTCGTCATTCACCATGAAGACTAACAGCAGCACCATTCCAAAGTCCTACTACGCAGGTAACGCTTCAGTCCGTCATCCCTCCCTCCCTCCCTCCCTCTCAAATGAAAGAAGGCATTCACTGCTTCTTTCCTTCTTCCTATTTCAAGTCAAGGTTGAACTGTGTTTCTGTATTGTCATTAATCTATCCTTCTACTTGTGTGTGCGCTTCTAGCAGACGCGGCAGTGCCGACCGCCATTTTAGGTGAGCCATCTTTTCTTCCTCGTCCTTCTTGTAGAACAGGAAGCAAACGGACAGACGGGAAGTAGACGAGAGATAGGGAGAGGCAGACAGACAGACAGAAAGTGTTGACCTTGTGGCTTGCCTCCATCCCCGCCCGCCCGCCCGCCCGCTCGCTGCTCTTGGTTTCTTCATGGAAAGCGAGCAGTCATCCTTTCATGAGTCAATTTGATTTCAAGTCCATCTTGCTTCTTGACTGGCCCGTCACCCCAGTCTGCATCCACCACCTGTCTGCGCCCTCCGACCGGTGCATGGACACGCGCTCACGCAACCGAGCTCCAAAATCCTTCGCTTCCAAATGATACCCACCGCCTCACAGCGTCTTCGACGCTTCCTCGGATGTGCCGGCGGCACCGTCCTGGATGCTTGAGCATTGCTCTTACGGTGGAACGGCGCCTAAATCCAACTGCTCCGTGTGCACGCAACAATGAAAAAAACATTTCACCGCACCACATTTGCTAGATGAAATTTTACAATTGGCCAATTGGCTCTGTACATACCTATTTGTTTGTTCTCTGTCTAATAAATGGAGAAAAGGTCAAATCACATTGCCATTAAAGAGAATACAATATTGTTTAATTATGGCGGTGTGTGGATGAGGAATTTGCGGAGGTCCAGTTTTGTCAATATAGCGCAGCGATAGTCAGAAGTGAACTCCACACGGGGGAAGAGCAAGAAGCCAAATGCTGCTAAACGCTGCCAAATGCTGTCAAACGCCGCTGAACGCTAACTGGGACACTAAGGCTCAGAGTGAGGCTAACGGCGCTTTTAGCTTCAGTGGTTCTTAACGCCGTCCGTCCGTCCGCTACGTAGCGCGCCGCCCGGCTCGTCATTACGGAGTCGGGAATGATTCGCAGTCGCTGCCCATTCCTGACTCCCGTATCACTCCAAAGGTGTTTTTACCGAAGCAACTACGTCTGTCTCGCTGACCAAAGTGCTCATTAGAAGTCGTATTTCCTCCCTTTTCTATGTTGCGACGCGGCGAGCGATGTCTGATTGTCGCACTTTGTGTTTTCCCACTGCTTTTGATCAGAGGACACGGATGAGCTTGGCGGGCGAGTAACGTTTGCCACATGTGCGAGTCTAGTTAGGTAGGCCCGCTGAATTATTGAGCTTGTGAGCAGGCTAAAAGGCTGCAAGAAGATGCCTCCTGTTGGATTGATGATTGACTAGTGTTGTGCTAGCTTAGCTTGTGTGAAGGCTAAGGCTGAAGCTCAAGTTGTTGCTTAAACCTTGTCTCTCCTCTCTCTCTCTCCCTCTCTCTCTCGCTCTCTCTCTCTCTCTTCTTCGTCTTGTCGTCTTTGTTGTGTAAAAGTTCCCATTCATGGTAAGTTTGGAGTCCAAAGGGGGCGGGGCTGTGGGGGTGCACGCAGTTGGGGTGGTGGGAATCGCCTCAGTGCATGTGGCCATGCCCACCGCCCTCTGTGATGTCGTTGAGCGCGTTTCCTCCATTCCAGTTGGTCGTCATTGGTGTTGTCGTCGTGTCACGCATCACGAGCTTCCGTCGGCGCCGCCATTGCCGTCGCCGCCGCCGCCATCGTCGTCATCGTCGCCGCCTTCATCTCATTGCCACGATTGGTTGAGTTGGAAGCAGTGCAGCCAATGAGAGCAGAAAGCTTAGCGACTCACGCCAGGTCTGAGGTTTGTCTGCTGAAAGCAAAGTGTCAGAACCCAAAGCGTAGCCCGAGCCAGAAATCCTGGTAATGACTCACGGAGCCCAAAGTCTCCCTGATTTTCTTCGGTTCTCCATCTTGACCACTACTTGATCTGGAACAGTACCGAATCTCAACCTCAGTACTGACTCAGAACCTCTACTGGATCGAAATGTTTATCGGATCTGATCCGGTACTGGACCTGAACCACTACTTGTTCTGGATCAATACTGTAACTTGACCAGCAGTAAGTCTAGTTTCATAAATCACATGGAGGAAAATAAGGTGAGTTTTGGTTGAAACTTGCAGTGTAAAAAAAGTTCTGCAGTCATGTGAGCTCAAGGACGGGTTTACAATTGTTAGCCACATTTCACCGGTTCCCCATCCTTCGCCACCCGGTGAGCAAACAAAAAAAGTCACTCGTGATTAAACGTCTTGGCAAACGTAAGCTCTCCAGTTTGGACCGACTAACGGCCCGAGGTATGCTAGCATTAGCATTGTGAGATGCTACGTTGCGCGCATGGCTTCTTTGTTTTAGAGTGATACACTACTGTACTAAAGTTACCGTTTTGACTTTGCGCCATTACTAGAAACTCCCGACGAGATGACTGTCCGGCGGCAATGTCGCTCGTTTTGTGCGCCTCCTGAATTCGTTCAGCTGCCCGAGCTTTACACGCATCCGTTTGCTCGTCTCATGCCAAGTAGTTAGCTCAAGTGGGATGGACAGTTTTGGTCTTTTCCACGTGCGTATATTCGAAACTAGTTTGAGCAAACATCCCGAAGCCCCAGCTCAGGTCAGCGTGATTGTGCGGGTGTGTGCCGCTGACCGGGTGCGCTTGACAATGCAAACGATTGGCCCCTCGATCACACTTTGTGTCTGTGATTGTATAGCAAAAGATTGCCCCCCAAAAAATCGCTGTTAGGGTTGATAGATGAGTTTGATCCTATGCTTATGTGTGCGCATGTGTCTTGTCATCTGGGCACTAGGAGAAAGCACTTTGGCCCATGTGGACTTTGCACCAGGTGTCATTTGCGGTCTTTGTTGAGGTGCTTTGTGGCTTTTGTGTGTGCTTGTGCCACAGACGAGCTGAGCAGCGAGACCAGCAGCCTGGTCCAGAACCATCTGAAGCAGCGTGAAGCGGAGCGCGAGCCGCCGCGCTACCACCCCGACTCGGCCCAGAGGCACCCTGCCATCCGCGTGGCCGACCTTCTGCAGCACATCACGCAGATGAAGTGCTCCGAGGGCTACGGATTCAAGGAGGAGTACGAGGTGGGTCCGCACGTTTGGGTCAGTGTACACACAGAGGTTGTGTGTACATTGAGCGTGCCGGTCTGGACGTGCTTTTCAATCATGATAATGACCATTGTCACAGATACTTATTTGTTAATGGCAAGGTAGTGAGGAGAACAATAATAATGAACGCCTTGCTTCTTTGTCAATTCATCCCATCGGACAGCTCAACGAGGTAAGAGAATTTCCTATCGCCTTGTCAACTACGCGCATCAGTTCATTGTTTCATCCAATTCATTTGTTCATTGGTCGCAATCATCCACTCACACTGTTTGACGGGACGTTCGGTGACGCTTCGCCGCGTTGACACGGAATCCTTAATGAGTGAGCGTCTTCCCATGAGCCAATGCTTTGAATGGGCCCGCGGCCGGACACACCTGCCTAGCAGGGTTAGGCTCAGTCGCTCGCTACTCTTCAAAAATTGCTTCCCGCGCTTTTGGAAGGAGTTCTCAAGTTGGTCTAACAGTGCCTCCCACAGTTTGGTCAAAGAACAGAGAACACAAAGCATAAGCGTTAGCCTTTTGCTCTCTCTCCTTCTCGTTCACACATGCACAGCTGCAAATGAGTGACGGAAGTCAGGAACAAAAGCAAGAAAAAAAAAAAGAATAGAGGAAAAAGAGGAATTCTTTTTTTCTTTTTTACACACCCTCACACACATTTGCCCGTCTCCATGGCAGTACGCAACGTGTCCTCAGCCGATGGATGGATGGATGGATGGATGGATGGATGGATGGATGGATGGATGGATGGATGGATGGATGGATGGATGACTTCATTTCTGTTGTGTTTGTTTGCTTAGAGTTTCTTGGAGGGTCAGTCAGCACCTTGGGAATCGGCCAAGAAGGATGAAAACAGAATGAAAAATCGCTATGGGAACATCATCGCCTGTATGTATGCATTAATCTGCCCCCATCACCCAAAACATGATTTTTTTTTTAAAGAAAATTGAATTCTCTAATAGTGTCTTTTGGAAAACTGTAGTCATAACTTGATTGCATAGAATATAAAGGGTTGATCAGTTTGTGCTTTAGGATTTTATGCCAGCAGGGCCGTATAACCACACACCGTCACACCATCTAAGTTGTGTGACAAAAGAAATTGGCCGAATGACCCCTCCGTCACCTCCGAGGTCTCTTCTCTCGAGGCAGCGCCCCGCTTACCTGTTACTCTGTCTGTCTGCCTGCCTGCCTGTCTCTCTGTCTGCGCACGCGCATATGTACGTGCCTGTGGTAGACGACCATTCTCGTGTACGTCTGCAGCCTGAAGATGGAGAGAAGGGCTCTGACTACATCAACGCCAGCTATGTTGACGTGAGTAACACGCACACCCACACGGTCCTAAAAAGCACACAAGATGAAGACCGCTTTCAACATGAACTCACTAGCTTGTATTTCATCATGAGCTCAAAAACACGCACACACACACACACACACACACTCAATAAATAGTTGGTTGTCTTTAAAGGTCAACGCAAAAAATGGCGGCCCTTTCTGTTTCCATGGTTACAGTGGTCATCCTGGATGCAAGTGGTGTCGACTGAGTAAACAAACACAGAAGCGTGTGTGTGTTTGTGTGTTTATGGGCTAGTTTGTTTTACCACAATGACATCCTAATAAAATCAAAGTGAAAACTCCGCCACCCCTTCAAGCAAATTGTTCATCTGTCAATCAAGTGAAAAAGTTGCCTGGTTCTTCCGTTTGTCTCCTTCCTTTGCAGGGTTACCACTGGCCCAACCACTACATTGCCACGCAAGGTCCGCAGCTGCATCCTCATTGCAACCCCCATCCATGTGTGGTGTTGCGCTGCGTCACCTCTGTGTGTGTGTGGGCGCGCGCCGCAGGTCCCATGCGGGAGACCATGTACGACTTCTGGCGGATGGTGTGGCAGGAGAACACGGCTGCTATCGTCATGGTAACCAACCTGGTGGAGGTGGGGCGGGTAGGCAATACACGCACACACAGAGAATGAGCCAAAGAATGCGGGTGCGCGTGTATGACTTCATTTCCTACAATACACCTGTCTGACATGACTTGTTTAAGCGGTCGGTGCAAAGCCACGTCCTGACGTCAAAGCTTCCTCAGTGCAGTGGTCACGGGAGGGTTCTGTATGTGCGGCTGCGTTCCAAATTAGAAAAGTCATATGCCGAGTAAGACAGAGCAATGGAATTCATAATTGGCTTGTCTCCCTCCGCTTTTACAAAGGATGTGAAAAAGTTGGCTAGGCAGTTTTGCCAATTGGTAAATTGGAGTTTGCCAGTAGTTTCGGGGGCAGAAGGAAAAGTGTGGAAACCGAGCCGAGCCGAGCCGGGCCGGGCCGGGCCGCCTTTGAGAAGTGTGCCTTACGCTCGCGTGCAGGTCAAGTGTTGCAAGTACTGGCCCGACGACAGCGAGATCTTCGGGGACATTTCCGTGACGCTGATGGAGACGCAGGTGCTCTCCGAGTACGTCGTCCGAACCTTCGCCGTGGAGAAGGTGGGCCGCTTCGTCGCCAGTCCCGAGCAGAGCCCCGCTAACGGGTCGCCCTTGTGTTCCAGAGGGGCGCGGCCGAGATCCGGGAGATCCGCCAGTTTCATTTCACGGGCTGGCCCGACCACGGCGTCCCGGCGCACGCCACCGGACTGCTCTGCTTCATCCGCCGTGTCAAGGCCAAAACGCCTCCTGCCACCGGGCCCACCGTGGTGCACTGCAGGTCCGACGCCTTCATCCTCTCTGCCTGCCGTCCGTCTTCCTTGTCTCGCTCTGCATTGAAGTGCGTGTGCGTAACAGCGCGGGTGCGGGCCGCACGGGTTGCTTCATGGTCATCGACATCATGCTGGACATGGCGGAGCGTGAGGGCGTGGTTGACATCTACAACTGCGTGCGAGAGCTGCGAGCACGACGTGTCAACATGGTGCAGACCGAGGTACGCTTGATTGCGGCGCGGCGCGGCGGCGGCTGGGCTCGGAAGGTGACCGGGCCACGCCCTGCAACCTCAGGAGCAGTACGTCTTCATCCACGACGCCATCCTGGAGGCGTGCCTATGCGGCGACACGTCCATCTCAGCCAATCAGCTTTGTTCCGTCTACTACGACATGACCCGTCTGGACCCGCAGACCAACTCCAGTCCCATCAAGGAGGAGTTCCGGGTAAGCGCTAGCGCACACGCACGCTATTTGGGGAAGCCAGATTGGCTCGTACTATGCTCCCAAAACATACCCTTTCAAAGCGCCTTTAAAATACATCAATTGACAAACAATTCAAAGATAGTGAGAACCTCTACGTGGACTCTTTCAGAATCGTCCTCATCCAAATCTACTCCTTCCATTCTTAACGTTTCAGCATTTCCACGAGCTCTATGTAAAGAAAGCACATTTTGGAGAAATGCGTTGCTACACACACGCACACATGAAAAAAGTACAAATAAAGTACAATAATCCCTCGTGTATGGCGGAAACTTGCTTCCAAGACCACCCGTGATATGTGAAAATCACCAATCTTCGTCATCCCGCGATGGAATCCTTTGTCTTCTATGTAAACAACCGCCGCTGACGTCGCTTGCAGTTCAAATGACAGTAATCCCTTGCTACATCGCAGTTGGTTTATCGTGGTTTCAAGGTTTATTTTGAATTTGTGAATGATTTATTTCTATTTTTTAATTGGGAAAAAAATCTGTGACGTACTTGCTGAAGCCGTGATAACTGATCCGCGATGTAGCGAGGGACTTCTGTACTTTATTGTCATCAAAACAGTACCAAACAAGGTATAGTCGAGCCTAAGCCTTTCAAAAAATGGGGAGAGGGCTGAGTTGCCTAACTCAGGGGGGAAAAGAAGGCATTGACATTTGCCCAACCAATTTGCCCTTATTTGCCCTAGCTTTTGCCCTTTTCAAGAAAGAAGTCATTTGCATGCATAGAAATTCTCTATTGTGGGCTGTGACACCATAGTGACGCTGCGTGTGCGTGCGTGCGTGGCAGACATTGAACATGGTGACGCCGACGCTGCGTGTGGAGGACTGCAGCATCGCGCTGCTGCCGCGCAACCACGACAAGAACCGCCGCATGGATGTACTTCCTCCCGACCGCTGCCTGCCCCTCCTCATCACCATGGACGGCGAGAGCTCCAACTACATCAACGCCGCGCTCATGGACGTACGTGCGCCCGTGGCTCCCGACTCGCCCACGGTTGCCTCACCTGAGTGCTTTGTGCCGCTTAGAGCTACAAGCAGCCATCGGCCTTCATTGTGGCGCAGCATCCTCTGCCCAACACCGTCAAGGACTTCTGGCGCCTGGTCCTGGACTACCACTGCACCGCTATAGTCATGCTCAACGACGTGGACCCGGCGCAGGTCGGCACACCGATAGGTGTAACCCGTCTCGGGGAAATGATTGATTTGCGTGACCTCTCCCCTGTTCTTGGGTAAAAGCGTCCACGATACGCGGCACCGTCCATATAGCCAGGTGAACGGCAACCGGCGCAGGCTACAGGGGTGGCCTCTCATGCCTTGCCAAATAGATCATGCCATTATGTGATCAAAGAAAATGCTGTAGTGGGCAGAATTTTGTCGCGGGCTGGGAACCGCTTTGAACTTGTTGCCCGCTGTCCTCCAGCTATGTCCCCAGTACTGGCCCGAGAACGGCGTCCATCGTCTGGGCTCGCTGCAGGTGGAGTTTGTGTCGGCCGACCTGGAAGAGGACGTCATCAGCCGCTTCTTCCGCATCTACAACAACACCAGGGTGCGGGCTCTCTTCTTATTTTGTCTCCTCTGGTCTCTCTTCCTCTAATAGTCTTCTTCTCCGACCCGATAGCCCCAGGACGGCTACCGGATGGTTCAGCAGTTCCAGTTCTTGGGCTGGCCTCGCTACCGGGACACGCCCGTCTGCAAGCGCTCCTTCCTCAAGCTGCTTCACCTGGTGGACAAATGGCAGGATGACGACGGCGACGGACGCACGCTTGTGCACTGCCTGTACGTCCGCCCGCCCGCCAGCCCGCCCGCAGCAAAGTGGCCCGCGCATTACATTCATTTGCCACACAGCTTTTTTGCTTGTTTGTTTTTCCCCTTCTGCCCTCCCCCACTGCTTTAGGAATGGCGGGGGCCGCAGTGGCGTCTTCTGCGGCGTCAACATTGTGTGCGACATGTTACGGCAGCAGCGGTCCCTCGATGTTTTTCATGCCGTCAAAACGCTAAGAAACAACAAACCCAACATGGTGGAACTTCTGGTAACACCCGTGTGCACCTGACCAGTTGACTGTGAGGCCATTTCTATTGTTTCTTGTTTTCTTGACAGGAACAGTACAAGTTTTGTTATGAAGTGGCTCTGGAGTACTTGTCCTCAGCGTAGAGAGGACAACGCTGCTTCCATCTTCACCCTCCTTTTATCAGCCTCCTCGCTGCCAGAAGCGGGAAGTCTAAAACGACGAGCGCGACGACTACTAGTAGAGGATGTGTTTTTGCACTGTTTTGTTCCAATGCTGTCACACATTGGCACGTGCACACGTGTATTTTTTTGTGGACCCATTCTCGTGGTTTCCATCTTTACACCCGAATGGAGCTTCCCTTCACTCTCCCAAAGTTGATGTGC
Organism: Syngnathus leptorhynchus; assembly: GCF_054491065.1. NCBI lineage: Eukaryota > Metazoa > Chordata > Actinopteri > Syngnathiformes > Syngnathidae > Syngnathus > Syngnathus leptorhynchus. Next base: position 227,233 of record NC_141213.1, read on the forward strand.
ATTGCTTCCTGTTTGTTACATGATGATGGCAACCTTTATTAAATGTGATTTGATCTGCTTTACACATACACACACAGACGCATGTATGCGCACACGCAAACTAAACATCACATTCAAGGAGGCGTTTATAGATATTTTGGGGGAGAAGAATTTGATCATAACATTGTGTGTTCATGCATGATGAGAGCATAGTAGTGAGTTGTAAGTTGTGTAAAAATGACAAAAGTAGCCCACGTATGAATGAAAAGTCTTTGTTTTGGCTTTGTGCAGTGGCCAGGTGGGCGTTGTAAGACACTACAAGTTGTGACGTTTGATATTTGTGTACATACAACTTACTATTTATTATTTCTTGTCCTTATGAAGCATGCAGACACGTCTGTTGCTGACGTTAAATGTATTTATTGAAGAATTGTGTTTGTGTTGTTTGGTTCATAGCTACGACAAATAAATAAAAAAAGTCAAGCACTTCCTTCAGCACACTTTGTCCTCCAGACAACTGAAGACAGCTTCTCAGCGGTTTGAAATTGTTTCATGTTTTTCGAATCACGTCAGTTCTCTCACCTTAACCACAGAAGAGGCTTTACATGCGCACATAAAGCAAATGCAAACGTTATCCCTTGATCCTAACCCCACAGGAGGGCAAGGAAAAACACCAGTGATGACTTACTTTAGTTGTGTAAAGTCTACTGCAGAGTTCAGTTCGTGTCGCAGCTCAATGTGGGGTGGACCACCTAAACTAGGGTGACCAGATTTGGGTTTTTGAAAGAGGACACCTTTTCTTTTGAGGGAGGGGGGGTCATTTGTGTCATATGTTATGACACATATGTCATGGTGTCTGTATTGGCCCGAATAACACTAAACAACTTGTATACATGAACAAAAACATATGTGTACACTGACATATTTTAGTTTTATAGTAGTACACTAAGTAAAAAAGACCAAAGAAATACGGCCATCGATGCAGCATTTGAAGAAAAGAAAAAAGGGCTCCTCTTCAGTCATCTTGCAGGTTTCGTTGGCCCCTTGATTTGTGCCTGCCTTGCATGTCAAGCACTCGGCTTCATCGACCCTGGCGAAAGCACGGGATGGGTCAACGAAGAAGAAGAAGAAGTTTGTTTTTCGGAAACAGATCATGAAAATCCGGGACAGGTAGCAACCCTTACTTACTGTATGTGTGATTCATTTGGGTTCTTTTCTCTGCGTTTTTCTGTGTTCCTACTCGGTCAAGTCGGTGGCGGTAATGCGCCATGAAAGTGCTTTCCCATCTGCCGAGAAGCACGATCAAAGAAGAAGAACATGCTAGAAGTCAATATGACTGAAAGTGGCGCTCAGGTGAAATGGCCAAATGTTCAGCACTCTATTTGACAATGTTGTTTCTTTTTGTTCGAATTGACTGCGTTAGCAATGGTTGACAATGTTGTTTATTTGAATTCCAACTGACTGCGTTAGCAATGGTTGACAATGTTGTTTATTTGAATTCGAACTGACTGCGTTAGCAATGGTTGACAATGTTGTTTATTTGAATTCGAACTGACTGCGTTAGCAATGGTTGCCTCCCGTCAGCTTTAAGTCGTCGAGTGGCGTTGCTCGGCCGGTGGGAGTAGATTGAAACGGTGCTGGGTCCTGAGTGTGGGTGCCGCCGATAACGTGAGCCGTCCCCCGTGTGTTCAGCTCTTCGCTCGTCTTGATGGCCGCCAAAGTGTTCGTGACATTGAACCTCGCCTCTTCCCACCACACGCAGGACTCGGACCCGGTCAGTCAACAACAGCCGCACATGCTATCCAGTACAAACAAATTCAATATGACACAGCATACATTATGCGTTGCAAGGTAGGGCGCATTGAGGAATGAGTGATATGGACGTCCGGAGCTCCAAGCGCTCAGCTCGTTTGCTGACTGTTCACGTGGCCATTTTTGTGTCAGGTGCGGTGGTGGAGCTGTACGGAACGGAGGGGACGGGTGAGTCCAGGCCGCGGGAGGCCGCCCCTCGTCTGAGACACTCTCCTAACGCTGGCAGGCGCACAGGTAAGACGGAACTGCTCTACCACTTCCTGTGCCGTGCCGTGCTCCCCGCCGATGCCGGTGGCCTCCAGCTGGAGGTGCTTTTCATCGACACCGACTACAGTCTGGACGTGTCGAGGCTCGTCGGCATCCTGGATGCCAGGCTGGGTACGCTGCCCGACAGCCATTGAGCAGAATGCCTGTGTGCTTGCAGGACTTTATGTGAACATGTGTGTTTCTCTTCCCCAATTAACTCCTTCTCTGTCTTACTCCTAATCCCCACCACCCTTGGCCTCCAAGCGGGGTTGTGGAGCCGGCCGCGGCAGCCCGTGGAGGCGCGCGTGCGCGAATGCCTGTCCCGGTTGCTGGTGGTGCACTGCAACTCTTCGCAGCAGCTGCTGGTCACCCTGCACGCGTTGGAGGCCCGCTTGGCGTCTCGGCCCGGCCTGGCGTTCATCCTTCTGGACAGCGCCTCAACGTTCTATTGGCCGGACCGCGGCGAGGGCGGAGCCAGTGTGTCTAAGCAGGAGAAGAAGCTGATCAAATGTTCGCAGCTCTTGGGCGCCTTGCTCAGGTAGGCCGGCCTTTCTTCTTCTTTTTATTTGTACTTTGGTTTCCTTTTTGTTCTATCAAACCATCTTGTCAAAATATGTTCTTGTCCTCATTCTCACCACTGGCCATCCACTGGTCAGGGATTACCGGATCAGCGTGTTTGCTTCCTGCCACTCCAACAAGAGGCGCTGCGGCCACACCTCCAACTCATTCTCCCACCTGTGTCGCCCTTGGCAACGGCTGGTCACTCACCGCATGTTGTGCTCCAGACAGGAAGTTGCCCCAGCGGGAGGCGGCCCCAGAGGTCACATGTTCAGCGTGCATTGCACGTCCTCGTCGTCCGGGAGCAAAGCTCACAGGAGCTGCTCCTTCCGTGTCGGGGATGGCGGTCTGGAATTTGTCTGACGCTCCTCCTCTGGTCGCTGTCGGTCCAGATTGTCAAATCCATCCGTCAGTCACAAAGCATTGACTCAACTCCTGACGTTAACCTCGCCAGCACGTTTCATTTGATTCGATCTTCCACGGCGTGCGTGTTGCGGGTGTTTGAAAAGTGTTCCCATGCCCGGAAAGGTCGAGAAAACGGAATCCAATATCTTATCTGGGGAAATGCCATGTTTGCCTTTCCCACACTGTTAAGATGGCCCTATTTTCTAAAGTAAAAATGCACAAAGCTCCAAAGAAAATATTGGTCAATCCATGGCTTGTAAGCTGCTAAGATGCTTGCACAAGAGAGTGAGTGTGGCATTCTGATATGGTCTCATTGAATACTGCATACTGATTGGCTCACAAAATGACATCCATGACCATCAGATAACATGAACCAGAAATTAGGCAATTCAAAAGCTAACTTTCTGACAAATGCAAACTGTTTTTACAAAAACCCTACGACAATTTTAGGGCACTGTCGGTGAGGGCAGCATTCCCAGCCTGGGAGCTTGCGGCGACCCTCATAGAAATACAGAATGTGGAATAATGAAAACTGACTTTTGTCATACCTGAGGTCCTTATTTAACCATGTCAAACTAGAAGAAACACGCTCGTGTTGCTTTCCGCCTCTGCCTCTTCCATTAAGTGGAGCGGTGCAATGCCGAAGCGGCCCCAGGGAGCATGATCGCTAGGGTTGGATGTCATGCAAAGGTGTATTTATTCCAATTTTACATCCAAATTATAATATGCTCACTGAGGAGATTGCGGGTGGGGCATACCAAAATAACCGAGAAGCACTGTATTCATTCATTGAGCACTAACTCTGATATATATTCAAGAATTTTGAGCATGCCAAACAAGGAATTTGACTTTGGTACGTCTCAGCCTCTGTTCAACGTTTAGGTGACTAACAACACTCAGGACAGGTGCGAAATATTCTCAAACATCCCCTGATCTTCATTTCCCAGGAGGGCAAGGAACAACTCTAAACTCCTACTAGGGGAAATGAAATCCTCTTCCAGGGTGACCAGGCTGCAATGGATGCAGAGTGGACACCCATAATATAGACAATTCAAAAATAAAGCGTCTGATTTGGTGGAGAAGTCTGCAAATTAGGGTAATTAGATCATTTAACATCTCAGATGTGTAGCAAGCCCGAGATTGAAACCTCGAGGACAAGTTCCCTGCTATGTTTGGACGTAAGTCGCTGTTGTGGCGAATTTTGTCCGCTGATGGTCGCAGTGGCGCTCCGCTGCGAAAACAAACGCCTCCTGTCTGTAGAAAGAGTTGGCGGATTGCAATTTATTACTCAACGGCTTGACCTCAAAAAAGGGGAAGGAAGCTTGACTTGTGTGCAGGCAGCGTGGGATCGTTTCCAGCTTAGTGTCGGTGTTAGGTTGATCGTCTTGGCGTAGTCTGCCTTTCGCCCGATGTCAACTGGAATAGGCTCCAGTACCCCCGCCACTCTGAACAGAAAATAGATTGATGCATTTGGAAGTTAACCGGCTTAGTGCACGGGCATCAGAACGAATATCTTCACGTAGTTTTATACAAGGCGCACAAATAGAACAGTACAGAAAACTTCAGATTGCACTCATTGTGTTCTCTCAGAAGTTTCACTTTGGTTTGAATTCATTTGAGCCTTGTACGGATGCTCGGACTTGCAGTGCCGATTTTCAAAGATCCAGTCCGGCCTTTGTGTGTGTTACGTCCGGATCCCGCTGAGTTGAAATCCAGTGCGGGGCTTGAGGGCTGATGACATACCGAATCACCACAAGTGGATCCGTGCGCGGGGTCAGATGCACTTTGACACAAACAAACACAAGTATGCTGAATGCCCATAGACTATTCTCGTGTATTTACGGACTCAGGTTGAGATCGAGACGGACAGTCTGTCAGCTGGCGAGGGAGTGAGGCAGGCAGGCAGGCAGGCTGGAATGTCGCAAGACGGTGGGCTCGTTGTGTTCCACGGGACATGTCCAGGACGGCCCTATTTTTCTCGGTGCCGATGACAGGAGGGCGGTGCTTCGGTCGCTCAAACATGGCCTCCACGATGGAGCCTCGGCAGCAACTTTAACGTTTTCCTTCGGCTCGTTGGCTCGTTGCGTTCCCCGAAAGCCAAACGCGAGTAGTGCGGACGCGACTATTGGCAATGCGGCTGCAATTTGCCTTGACTACCGCGCCAAATAAATGTGTACTGGCGCTCAGTCAAGTTGTGTATCAACACATCGCTTGAGCTTACCAGCAAGCTGGAGAGGAAAAGAAGCCGGAGACTTGCATCCAATCCGTAAGAAGCTTCGCTCGCTTTTCTCGCTTTTGACACCTCAGGGTGCCCCTGCGCGGAACTTTACTTTTCTTAGGACGCGACTTCGGTTGCGAGCGGCGTCTTGAGCGTGACGGCTAACCATGCTAACATTAGCTGCTAACGCAAGTGATCAGTCAACTGGGCGGTGTGACGAGCTAAAGGCTAAGGCTAACCGCCAGTGTTTACACGTTTTGCTGGCTTTCTGTCGCAAATGTTCCTAGTTTCTGAGCGTAGCTCAAACTTTGACCTCTGTCGTCGGTTCAACTTCATCTTTGTCGCCTTTCCAGCATGTCTTACTGGCCGGCGGACACTCAAGAATGTTAGCTGGCTAACATTTACCCATGACTCCAGGTCGTCATCACCATAATCGTCGTCTTCTTTTCTGTGCTCGGGAGGCTTGGCAAAAGTCTCACATTAGTGACAATGTCGATTGCTGACAAAACGAAACACGAGTTTTAATGGGCTCTTTATATTATAAGTTGGGGGCTTCAGACCGGGCACGAATTCGGAGTGAAATCAAGTTCATACGATGGGACGCAGTCAGGTGGATTTCAATAACAATTTTGAAAGTGAATTAGCGGGATCTGAGTGGCTGGCACCCGACCGGTGAATATCCACCTAACTCCACTGTACAGTATATGCATGCGCATATGAGCGGAAACATTCCCCCGAAATGACAGTGTGGCCCCAAACCCTGAGTCTGACTGGACTTCACCTTGTGGGCCGCGATCTGTCCCAAAATGTCTCCTCCAAATTCCTGTGTTGTCATTTGAGAGTCAGGAATGAGCCATCTGTTAATTGCTCATTATCAGTGAATAGGCATCTCCGTCATAGGCCTAGGTAGTCCCTCGAACCTCTATTAAGAATTCCCTTTAAGGGTGTGAAACCCCCTGTTAGGGAGTCTGCGTTTTGAGCATTTCACAACTACTGAATCATTTAAACAAGATGTGACAAGATTTCCTCAAAATGCAGAATGTTGCTGGAATGGCCATTATGGCACGCAAACCATTTTGAAAGTTGAATGAGGGCTTTTATTTTTTTTTATCCCAGGGAAGAAAATAAAAACACTTGGTGGAGCACACACACACACACACACACACACACACACACACACACACACACACACACACACACACACACACACACACACACGTACATACATACATATACACGTACATACATACATATACACACACATACATACATATACACACACACACACTTTGGACCATTTGGTTTGGTCTGATACTTGGGGAAGTCCATTTGCGAATGGCCAAGAAGTTGAAATGCATGAAAATATCCACAACGCAGCGCATCTAGCACGGGCCCAAATTCGGAATCTCTGCGTCAAAATTAGCGAGGCCTTTCAATCGACACGTCTTGCCGTCACTGAAATGGTCCAAATGGAATGTCACTTTAGCGAAGAGTGGTGCGAACCGTCGAATAGTTTATGTACTTGTGTTTAAGTGGTGCCTTGGTTTTTGAGAATGTATTTGCACTGGTGGAGGCGTTTACATTTGTCAAGCAAAGATGAACACATGCTAGCTGTCCAGAAAATGGCAGCAGCCGTTACATTGGTGTCCATGTTTTCACGCAGAATGCCCTCAGAGGACAGAAGAGCGCCACCTCCTGTCACTCGGGCTGGACGCAAAGCTGCCGAGTTGGCGAAGCGTCCTCGTGGGCGACCTCGCAAAGATGCTGTAGGCGGCCGCGCTGTGCCTCCACCTGCCTCGCCTCCACCTGCCCCGCCTCCTCCTACCAAATCCAGGAAGAAGTAAGTGTGATGAATTGTTACTCGTCCTATGTGCGTGTGTGAGTGTGTTAACTTTGCATCAGTCACGTGGGTTTCGTGTCGCGTGGTCGTTGTGCTTTTCCCCTGATGGTTGTTTTGACCGTGAAGGCGTTTTGTTATCATGTATTCTGAGGCCTGAGGTGTGTCAATGAGGGAGGAAAAGACCAGTGCAGAGCTGAGAAAGAAAGAAGATGGGAGTGGAGGCCATAGTGGATGTGGTGAGGAGAGGCAGACCGCGATGGTATGGACATGTAGTGAGGAAGGACGAGAATGACTGGGTGAAGAAAGTCATGTCGTATAATGTAGACGGAAACGAGACCCAGTGGCCGGCCTAAAAAGACCTGATGATGATGTATTTTGAGGCCTACCACTGTTTGTGGGCGATAGCAACCGTGCAGCCCGCAAATAAACGCCCCAAATTCTTGACTATGCTGCGATCCGCCGCTCATAAATGCTTCCCAGGTTCTTTGTTCCTGGCTACTCCGCCTTGTCACAAAGCTTGGTGTGAATGTGACTGCTCGCTTGTCTCTATGCCCTGCGACCGATCCGGGGTGTACCCCAACTCTCTTTGTTTGGAGTAAGCCGTTGTGTTTCATGCTTAAAGGAAAGTTTGATCTTCACACACTTGTGCGTGTGTTTGTGGATGCAGGGGGAGGGGTCGAGGCCAAGCCCAAGTGGAGGATGAAGAAGGCGTGGACACGACTGAGAAAAGGCAGATGGCAGGTGAGGATGTGGCTCAAATTCATATCAAACTGGGACCCCCATCTTTTCCTTCTCCATACTCTAAAAGAAGTTTCGATTCTTCGCATCTGATCTTCTCCATCGTGTTGGACAGTTTGAGGAATGACGTTTGGGCGTTGGTGAAAACAAACAAACAAACAAAAAGATGGCCACCTTTGTGCAACGCTAGTCAAGAACCGTTCATGACGTTCAGATGCCTTAAATGGGGCCCCCAAATCCCTCCAAATTGGATGTGCAGGAAAACCCCAGACAAGAAGGTCAGGAGGATGATGTTTCCATTAAGATTTGTGTTGTCAACAGAGGGGACAACTGGACGACGTGGCTCCGCCTCCAGAAGGAGATCCAACACTGAACCCACTCTGGCCGTCCCAGAAGCTCCTCCATGCGAACCCCCTGTTCCTTTGGCCCCGCCCCTGACGTTGATTACTGAAGATGAGCCGTCTCAAAACGGCGCCATTGCCCCACCCCCTCCTCCGGACAGCTCCGGCGCTGAGATGAGCCAAGCTAGTCAGGCCTCTAGCCCCGCGCAGTCACCCCCCCTGCGCCTGGAGGACGACGATGCCCCGTCGCCGCTCTTACGACGTTCCGTGTCAGAAGATTCCGGCTCGCCCACTCCCAGCCTCGGACACACCGAAAAACGGTGAGTGTCCCCGCCGTACATGTGTGTGCGCGTCTCCACAGCAACGGTCCTCACGCTTCTCGTGTGGTCCCATCAGCCTGCAGCAGTGTGCCTTCTGTTACCGCGGCGAGCAGCCCCCTCTGGGCCAAGGCCCGCTGGTGGTGTTCGGTCCAACGCCGGGCTACATCCCACTTCACGTCCTCAGCCGCCGAAACTCCTTGGACCGCGACGGCGATTGTTACGACCACTGCTACCCACGCACCCGGGCCGTGCACAAGTGAGTCACACTACATTTCTGTTTTTAATATTTTTTTTTTCCCAAAAATACTAAATTAGACTGACTTGAAGATTTTCTATCTGCAATATCACCTACAAACATAGGGGGGGAAAAAAGAGGCGTCAAGCATGTATGGCTTAACCCCACCATATTTGTGGGTGCGTATTTGCTAAGCTTTATTGCACTGACAAGTTCATCACGGCATGGAAGCTGAACTCTGGCGTGAAAGCCTTCCTGCGTGGCAGCCATCATTCCCTGCATCAAAATAGGCGGCCTTTGATGCCGAGGTTGCTGCCGTCATCAACGAAACAAAACAATGTGGATAGGATTTTTCCTGTGTCTTGGTGGGAATTCCAGTAACTGACCTTCTGTGTGTGTGTGTGTCAAAGTCAGCTTTATTGTCAATCACTTCACATGCCAAGACACACAGAGATCGAAATTGCGTTACCCACCATCCCACGGTGACAAGACATACAACAAAACATCCAAAACAACAACACAAAAAGTAAAACTGAGAAGGCACGTACAATGAATAAACAAGAGCGAGGAATACATTTAAATAAATAAACAAGAGGAGCAAAAACGGAGCAATTGTGCATACAGCAGTCAGAATATAGTGCGAGAGTAGTGCAAGGCAGCCAACGCGGCCCAAAAGGTCAGGACGTTATGCAGCTGAGGGGGGAGAGACTTCAGGATCCTAACAGTCTGGAGTATGAAGCTGTTGGTGAGTCTAGTCTGCTGGTGCGGGAGGGCAGGCTCCTGTACCTCTTCCTAGAGGGCAGCAGATAAAAAAGTGGGGTGACTCACATCACACTCAATCGTGGTCGCCTTGCGGGTGAGACTGGAAGTGTAAATGTGAGTGAAGCACCAATAATCCAATAATCTCTGTGTTTGTGTGTGTGTGTGTGTGTGTGTAGGAACAGCAGCAGTCCAGCACAGTGTGGTGAGTAAATAGACTGCACTTGTATAGTGCTTTATCTCCACCGTACGGTGCCCAAAGTGCTTTCCATTCACGCACCAATGGGAGGCCACCGCCATGCAAATTAGGAGAGCAAATGTGTCTGGTTGAGTATGGAAGCCACCACCTTGGAATTGGGAGTCAACCACGCTGTTTTCCATTTTGCCGTTGTCTGACGATTGACCTTTTCTTGTTTTGCAGACGACGAGTCTTCTTTGCAGTTGCTGGAGCAGCTCGGAGCCGTGGGACTTCCGCACGACATTGACGTCGAGTCGTTGTTTGACCCCACAGGTACCTTTTCCGGGCACAGGTGCATGCGCGTGCTGTCACTCGCATACACTTGCTGTTTTGCCGCATGTGCGCAGGTCAATGCTGCGCTCACCTTCAGTGCGCCGCCTGGTCTGAGGGTGTGTGTCGCGGCGAGGGTCAGGCGCTGCTCTACGTGGACAAAGCCATTGACTCAGGAAGCGCGCAGGTCAGTTGGCAGACACCCCAATGAAACAATCATGTCAAAATAAACAGGAAATAAAAATGAATGAATGAACTAGGCTGTTGCCTTTTCAGCAACTTGTTGACATGGAAGCATCCTGTAGTGCCTTTGCGTTGTCTCCGGAAGAAAGTAGAAAGAAGCGAACGGCAACTGCAACTTTGCTTAGGCCTCGCGTCTCTCCCGTCCAGGTGTGCGCGTTCTGCGGCGGGCTCGGCGCATCGCTGCGTTGCCGAGAGACGGGCTGTGGGCAGAGCTACCACTTCCCGTGTGCTGCCGCCGCGGGAGCTCATCAAGACTGGGAGCTGAGGCGCACCCTGTGCACGAGACACACGCACGCAGGTTCGCACTCGACACGCACGCACGCACACATGCTCGCACATTGTTGGAGGTGAGGACCTCGGTTAAAGCCAAATTCGGGATTCGCCGAAGACTCCACTGGACTTGAACTTGATCAACGCAACTCATCCGGCGGTGCCATCTGCGCTTGAGACGTCGTGTGCCAGTTGTGTCGTTTTTGGAGACCACAGCTCCCAAGAGTAGCCTTTGGTTTTGACCAAATGGGGATCAAGAAAATGGGGCAACATTGAAACGGAAGTAAGGCGGCGACGACTACGACATCCGACTTGGCTAATGTGACAGTTGAGCTCACCGATAGCTGCTCCGACATAGTTCAAGTTTTGTGTTACTTGCCTATAATAACGTCCAAAGACTACTTAGGGATGATTTCAAGACACATCACTTCAAAAGTGCGGGTTGGACTGGACTTGACCGGACTGGCTGACACTTTGAGGGTCGGAACGTGCCAAGTTGCGCTTGCGCCCGCCGTCGCACAGCATCGCGCTGCCAACGCGACATCTGCGTGTCGCTGTAGTTTGACTGGTGCACCCGCATTGTGGCTCTTTGCTTTCAGAGTCTCGATCGTGCGTGTCGTGTTCACGCGCCGGTGATGTCGGCGCTCTCTTGATGTGCTGTTGCTGCGGCGACCAGTACCACGCCAAATGCTTGGCCCCACCCCTGAATCCCTCCTCCCTTATCCGGGCCGGATGGCAATGCGCTCCGTGTCGAGTGTGTCAACGATGCAGGTAACGCACGCGCACTCGTGTTGCCAAGATTAGTGGACTGGTCACTGCAAGCAATTGAGTCATGGGCGCTTTTTTTTTTATTTTTAACATTTTGCTCTTAAATCCTCTTCTTCCCATCGCTCCTTGTCTCCGCCCGCCTGCCTGCCTTTCAGAAAAGTTCAGTATAGGATCATCTTATTTGTCCGTATTGTTTATTTGGACATACCTTAAAGGCCTACACGGTAATGGCACGATGTCCAAATGAGGCCATTAGTCGACAAATTGCGACTACTATTGATGACTAGTTGCGCACGCACACACGCAACTCCAGTGATAACATGCAGGCGCTGGCATCTCCTTTAGGCTACGAGAGGAGACTTCTGTGTTGCTGGTGTGTGCTCGTTGCGATAAAGCTTACCATCCACACTGTCTGACTCCTCCACTGGATCACACTCCTGACAGCAAATGGACCTGTCAGGTGAGTCCACACACACTCTCACTCACGGGCTCACTCACGGGCTCACTCACGGGCTCACTCGCTCGCTCGCTCGCTCGCTCGCTCACTCACTCACTCACTCACTCACTCACTCACTCACTCACTCACTCACTCACTCACTCACTCACTCACGCACGCACGCACGCACGCACGCACGCACGCACACAGACAAAGACACAAACACAGTCGCTCATGCGCACTCTTGCGCTCTCGCTCACTCTCACACATTTACGCTCTCTCACCCACTCACAGTCTTTGGTTAATGTTGGCGTGCGGGCTCTTCTTCCAGAATTGTAGGGTGTGTCGTCGCTGTGGCGTGAGGTCTTCAGGTCGCTGGGCCAATCATCCCTTCCTGTGCGTGTCATGTGACCCAGCTTTGCCTTGTGCCGTGTGTGGCCACAGCCCTGACTTTTCCTCGCTACAAGACTGTGTGACATGCATCCACTGCTACAGGTACACGGTCCACACCAGTGAAGTATGCTATCGAGTTGACCTCTGACATAAGCCAGTATTTGAGCTTTTTTTTTTTATTCTGTCTTCTACTATATGTGAAGCTCCTTCACGGCCACGTCCTGATCTTTCTGTCACCCGTTGCGTAGTTTGACTGAGAATACAGGCTGCAATTGGGTGGTTACTGTTAGCATGGCATTGAAGATAAAAGCGCGTCAACACGTTGCATGACTCGACTGCGTGTGCTATGTAACAGCTTGTGTCGTGCGCACGTTTGTTTCCCTTGTGTTGTAGGTGTGTTCACACCCGGTGTGTTTCCGTCGAGACGGGCTTCAGCGCCGCAAAGTGTGACAGTTACATTTGCTCTGCGTGTCAGAGGGCGGAGCCTGCAGCCTTCCCAATAATCTTACCCAGCCCTGCCCGAGACCTCCAGCTCACTTCCGTGCTGGTCCCAGATGTTCAAAGTCTCACTGTTCCTATGAGTACTACCGCTCACAGCCCAGTCCAGCTCTCAAGCTCAACGCAGGCTCAGACTCCAACTTACAATGCAAGACTGTCACAGGAAAACCCAGTACCTTCACCGTCCGACGCCACGGAACCTCCATCTCCTTCGAGCCCCATAGAGCAAAGACTATGTCTCGTCTTGTCTCCGTCCGACCCGGCGGAGCTCCAGCAAAGTCCATCGGCATCTAGCTCCGACGAGCAGAGACTTAGTTTAGTCCTGTCTCCCTCCGACCCATCGGAGCTCCAGCAAAGTCCAACGTCTTCGCCGTCTAGCCCCACAGAGTTACAAGAAAGTCCACAGTCATCTCCCTCTCATGCTCCGCAGCCAGAGCAAAAACGGAGTCCAGAACACACTGCTTCTTACCCCACAGAACTTAAACTTTGTCTAGTACTGTCTCCCTCTGACCCTTCAGAGTTTCAGCAAAGTCCTGGCTCCTCCTCCTCCTCTTCATCTTCTAAGCCCAAAGATCTTAGACTGAGTTCAACACAATCTCCATCCAGCCCTACAGACCTCCACCCGAGTCCAGAACAGTCTCCCTCAAAAGCTACAATTCAGAGACAAAGTCCACTGCCATCACCTGCAAACCTCTCAATGTTGCCCCAGTATCCAACGCCATCCTCCTGGACCCATGCAGAGCTTTACCAGAGTCTTTCTTTCAGTAGTGAGACGCAGACAAGTTTAGCAACATCTCCCTTCAACCCAAACCAACATAGTCCACCACAATCTCCATCCGAGGGCACGGCTCTCCAACCTTTGAATTATCATCAAGCCGAGCTCCAGCCGAGTCCTGTCCTCTCCCTTTCCAACACAACAGAGTTCCAGAAAAGTCGAGCCCCATCTCCTTCAAACGTATCAGATCCCCAGCAAAGTCCAATGCCTTCTCCTTCTAACACAACAGCTCTCTTTCTAAGTCCTACACCACCTTCATCTATGGTCGCAGAGCTCCATTCAAGTCCAGGCCCATCTTCATCTGAGCCCACAGAGTTCCAGCAACTTTCAGTCCCATCTCTGTCTAATAACATCGAGCTACAGCAGAGACAACTCTCATACCCTAAAGTCGCAGAGTTCCCCCAAAGTCCAACACCATCCCCTTCTAATCTCACAGAGCACCATCTAAAACCAGTCCCATCTCCATTGAAGTTGACGGACATGCAGCAAAGCCCAGTCCCATCTCCTTCTGACCTAAAGGTTCTCCAATTAAGTGCAGTCCAACCTCTGTCTGATGACACAGAGCTTCAGCAAAATGCACTCCAAGCTCCAAACATCACAGAGGTCAGACAAAGTGCAACACCATCTCCTTCTAGTGTCACAGAGCTCCATCTAATCCCTGTCTCATCTACATTGAAGGCCACCAAGGTCCCACAAAATCCAGTATCATCTTACACAAAGGACCTCCATCTAAGCCCAGCACAACATCCTTCCAATGTCACAGCTCTCGATCCAAGTCCAGTGCTGTTTCCTAACAGCGCAGAGATCCAGCACTGTCCAACACCACCTCCTTTGAAAATCACGGAACCTTCACCGCTATCTCCTTCTAACACAACAGATCTCCATTCGAATCTAGTCTCATCCCTGAATTCGACACAGCTCCAGCAAGGTCCAGTCCTTTCCCCTTCTAACGTCAATGACATCCCGTGTAGTCAAGTCTCATCTCCTGCTGACATTGCAGAGATCCTGCAATGTTCAACACCGTCTCCTTCTAAAATAAGTGAACTTCGGCTAAGTCCACTGCCCTCTTCATCGAAGCCCACAGAGTTCCAGCAAAATCCACTCACTTCTCCTACCAATGTCCTGCAGCCCCACCAAAGGCCGAGCTCACCTCCTTCAAACATTACAGAGGGCCAGCAAAATCCAACACCATTTCTTTCCAACATCACAGAAATCCTACATAGGCCAACACCACCTCTTTCCAACATCACAGAGATCCTACATAGGCCAACACCATCGCCTTCTAACATTCAAAACCTCCAACAAAGTCCAAAACCAACGCTTTCCGATGTCACCGTGAGCCATCGGAACCTATTACCAACTGCTTCCAACGTCCCTAACATATCTTCTAATGTCACAGAGCTCCATCAAAGTTCAGCATCATCTCCTTGCTCCCCAGAGCTCCATCAAAATCCAGCAACATCTCCTAATATCACTGCGCTTGATCAAAGTTCACCAACCTCTCCTTACGCCCCAGAGCGCTATCAAAATCCAGCAACATCTCCTAACATCACTGCGCTTCATGAAAGTTCACCAACCTCTCCTTACGCCCTAGAGCTCCATCAAAATCCAGCAACATCTCCTAAAATCACCGAGCTTCATCAAAGTTCAACAGCATCTCCTTGTACACCGGAGCTCCACCATAATCCAGCAACATCTCCTCACATCACTGAGCTTCATCAAAGTTCAACAGCATCTCCTCGCGCCCCAGAGCTCCATCAAAAAACAGCAACATCTTCTAACATCACTGAGCTTCATCAAAGTACAACAGCGTCTCCTTGTGCACCAGAGCTCCATCAAAATCCAGCAACATCTCCTAACATCACTGAGCTTCATCAAAGTTTATCATCTCCTTACGCACCCGAGCTCCAAAATCCAGCAATATGTCCTAACATCACTGAGCTTCATCCAAGTTCAACAGCATTTCCTTACGCCGCAGAGCTCCAGCAAACTCCAGCAACATCTAACATCACTGAGATTGATCAAAGTTCAGCAACCTCACCTTACGCCCCAGAGCTCCATCAAACTCCAGCATCATCTTCTAACATCACCGAGCTTCATCAAAGTTCAACAGCATGTCCTTACGCCCCAGGTCTCCATCAAAATCCAGCAACATCTCCCAACGTCACTGAGCTTCATCAAAGTTCAACAGCATCTCCTTACACCCCTGAGCTCCATCAAAATCCAGCAACATCTAACGTTACTGAGCTTCATCAAAGTTCAGTAACATCCCCTTCTCATGGCACACGGCTCTGTCAAAGTCCAGTCCCACCTCCTTCTGTCACAGTGTGCCCCTCTTTATCAAAACCCACAGTGCTCCATCATAGTCCAGTCCCATCTCCTTCTAATGCCACAATCACCAGACCAAGTCCAGTATCTTCTCCAGCAATCCCCACAGAGCTCCAGCCAAGTCCATCACCATCTCCCTCATCATCAGGGCTCCATGAAAATCCATTGTTGTTGCCCTCAAAAGCCACCGAGCAAATCCACAAGTTCGAAGAACCCCAAAATATCCAAGAACCTGTACTGCAACCTCCCCCGCCGTCCCCAGTCGAGCTTGTGAGCAGCCACCCGTCCTCCTTTGAGAGTGCAAAGCTCCACAAAGGTCCTGCTGTGCCCCAGCTTTGTCCAATTCAAGTCAAAGGCCCACAAGTCAATCACGTTCCTTGGGAACTGAAAGAAATGCATAGCAGGTCCCCAATAGCTAACTTTTGCACCACATCTCCCCCGTTGCCTTCGGTTCCTTTGGACGTGGAGCCAAACGCTACACGTTTGACCTCCACGCCACTTCAATTTAGTCCTCCATCCAGCCTTTCCAAAGAGTCGAGCGGGGAGAAGCTTGCGAAAAGTCCGGTGTGTTGTAGTGTGCTGTCCGAGCGGAGCCCGTGCAAGTTGGACGATGCCAATGAGGCAAAGCCAGGCCACCCTGCGAGAGATGATGGCTCCCGGCCTATTGGAACCCAAGGCCCTGCTGATGAACCGCCACTGTTGCAAAGCCATCGAGGAAGCGGCTTGCCTGAGCCGGATCGTCTGAGGCAAGTTGGAACGTGTTCTCCGACACGGGATGTTGAAACGGCGCCGGATCAGGAGTGCAATTGCTCTCATTTGGTGGCTCCTGAAGTGGAGCGCCATCTGTCACAGGGCAGTAATTCCCCTGCATGTGGGCTCAGCATAGCTGCCGGTAGCCCGCTCAGCTTCCCGCAGCCTGTAAGCCAGACGCGGCTGAACTCTGCACAACTCGCTGAGCTTTTGCAGCCGCGGGCGGCCCTTTGCCGCTCTGTCGCACATCCCGCCGTCTCTCAACAACTTGGAGACATTCAGCGCAATCTAAATGTGCACGAATCTGTTGACTGTAAAACCGCCGCTGACGTACCCGCACCCTCGACACTTTCCGCTCCACAGAGTGAGCCGTCAAGTCCCCTTGGACATCTGCCGTCGCCCGCACCGGCAAGCCTTTCGCACCAAAGCGCTTCGGTGGACCTTGGCAGCCTCTCTCTTGTCCTTTCTGAGACTGGTACCGTGGAGGATGTTCCTGGTGACCAAAGCGATTCTCCCGACCGCATGTCGCATTGCTCGAAACCTAGATCCAGTGGTACTAGTCCTGCTGCCTCATTTCAGGCGGCGTGCGAATCGATGACAGATATGACAGACAGCACCTCTGTCAGGACCTGTCCTTTGGATCAACCGGGTAGCCCTGTAATGCCAACAGGCAGCTTTTGCCAGCCAGCCGCCAGTGCCTCGTCATCGGACGCAATCTCGCACCAGACGGCGCTTACCCATCCGTGCCCCCTTTCCGAGTTTGAAGCCGGTCCCACTTTAGTGGGTGAGCGCCATGCGGCTGGTTGTGCGCCTGATCCAAACCGTCCTTGGCTCCCACTGTCTGGCCGATATAGTCCCCCGCCCATCCCGAAGTGCAGCAATGCCTTCGAGACAAAGCCTTCCCATTCCACCGGAGCTCGTCCTACTTACTGCGGACCTGTTGATGCCAGCTCTGACCGTCAAGGTCTGATCACATTTGTCATGGAGTCCAGCAACCAAAGTTCACCACACACTGGAGTGCCGTTACGCACGCGGCCACATTCTAACAGTAGTTCGACTCCAGCGGAAAGTGCCGAAAGGTGTCCCAGGAGCCCCGCAGGGAGCACAGATTCCAGCCCCCAAGCGGACACGCAGGCCACTTCCCAAGAAGAGAATCCACTTCAGCTTGATTCCGGTCCAGGCGTGACTTTGGAACTTGCATGGAAGACCAAATCCAAATCTCCAAGTTACCAACCCAATGGTCCTGCCGCGGGCCAGGAGAGTCTGACTTTCCCATTAGGCCCCTCGAACGACAGAGCAGCCGGCAGTTCCACTCAGGCATACCGTGACATGCCCGAAACCGGATGCGCTCGTGAAACGCAAGTGAGAGAGGCCGACTGGATCCGACTTTCTTGTCATGCACAGAGCGCAGAAAATCCTGAGCAGCCAGAGACTGTTATGGGTTCAGCTGTTCATACTCGCCTTCATTCAAAAACTGTCCCCAATGATCCCATCTCGTTTGACGTGGAGTCCACATCCGGTAAGTATGCACGAGCGCTCTGCATTCTGTGCACTTTCAGGTGTGACTTAACTCTTTGTTTTCTCTTTCAACAGTCACCACAGACCAGGAAACACCTCTCCACTTACACCAGTACCTTCCTGTCAAGTCAGAAGGAGTACCAGACCAGGCGGAAAATAAGCAGCCCATGCTAGAGGAGGAAAATACGGAGCAGATGCAGGAGGAAAATAGGGAGCAGCAGCAGCAGCAGGAGGAAAATTTATTGCAGAACCAGGAGCAGCTCAGGAATTTAAGATGCCTCCCGTCAGGTACGGAGCGGGCACTTAGTTCGAATGACCTTCGGAAGGAAGGTGACGATGACAATAGCAATGCTTTCCATGTCTCCCTAGGAGTCCATCCATCAAGCGGTCAGCCTGCTGCAGCCTCCCCCATATTCTCCGCTCCTCCCTCGCCGTCGTCGCCCTCACCTAGCGCTTCCCCTCTGCCGTGGCCAGACGTCTCCTCAGCGGCGTTCCCTCCCCTCAGCGCGGAGCGCAACTGTTCCTCGGAATGGCCACGAAAAGACTTCCGGGAGATGCTGGAAACCGCCAACGATGCTGCCCCATCCCGGGCTGGCTCATCAGAGAAGGACAACACGGTCGCAATGAGGCCGAGACGGGAGGAGGCGCGGGAGAGCGACAGCGGCGGGGAGACAGCGGGCGGGCCAGAGCCCTCTTTCGACTCGGAGGTGATGACGCTGATGAGCTCGTCGTCTCCGAGCGCCTCCCTCAGCCCTCGCCCCCTCCACGCGCGGAGTCTCAGGCCTCCTCCTCGTTTGCTGCCTCCAACGGACGAACTGTCCATCCGACTCAGGCAGTCTCCTTTCTCCACGGAGGCCTCGCCTGAGACCTCGCCCGTCAGGGTGCCGCTCACCCCGCCGCCCCTCTCCCCTCCTTCGCCCAGCTTCAGTCCATTGTACAGGGAGTTGCCGCCCCTCTGCAAGGTATGGCTAAAGCCAAACCCATTTGAAAACAAGAAGCGCAAACAATGTCAAATATGTTGCATGATTGTTTTGGTCTCCTAGCTTAGCCATATATGACAGTCAAGGCTCGTGAAGCGTGAATTCATATGAAGCCTTCTCTACGACAACTTGAGAAAATTTGACCAAACAAGTTGAGCGTCAACACAAGTCAGGAAGTCCCAAATCACATTACAACAATCATGCAAATCAACTTGATATTCTTTGCGACATTTGATGTGTAACCTTCCAGTCTCACTGCATGATCATAGATGAGAATAGCAAGATAGTGCCAAGATATAGATTGATCTGGTAAAAAAAAATTTTTATTCTAGTAGGAAAAGTGAGTTGAAGCCAAAGGGTTCATTTGTGTTGTGGTATGTTTCATGCATGTTTGGTGTGAATTTGTAAGTAACGTCTTGTCGTCCTTGTTTAACCGCTGGGCCGGCTGGCAGACCTCACCGTCAACGTCCGCGGTCATTCCCCTCACCCGTAAGATCGGCATGGGCAAGCCCGCCATTTCCAAGAGGAAGTTCTCCCCTGGCAGGTCTCGCATGCGGCAGGTACTTGAGCTCTTCGGCATGCCTGTGCTGAAATGCGCATGCATGCTGTTGTTGCAGCAACAGCTCCCGGTGTGGTTTGTGGTCCACCACGGCATTCACGTTCTTGCATTGTTTTCCCTCCTTCCCACTGTCTTCCTCGCTCTGCTCTGCGTCGCCATCCCTCCACCACCCCCTCGTCCTCCCTCCCTCCCTCCCTCAGGCTTCATGGTGGAGTAACACGAGGCCGGTGAGCCCCCACTCATCCTCCCAGGACTCTGTGGGCGAGGGAGGCCAGGACAGCCCCAAGTCCCGTCAAGGAGACTCGCCGCTCTGGAGCATGAGAGTGGTAAAGAAGTGCTAAATGAGTCCCCTAGATCCCCCCCACCCCCATCAATCGACCCCTTGCCTTAATTAAGCGCCCCCCCTGGCTTGTGAGCGTCTGCAAAAGATTTGTGGCCTAACTCCCGACGAGTCTATCTGCTGATTAACGAGCAAACGTTCTCATCGTCTTTCTGTGTGATTCCTTTGTTAGGGTCGTGGCTCAGGCTTTCCTGGAAGGAGGAGGTCTAGAGGAGGAGGACGGGGGGGACGAGGAAGGGCTCGGCTCAAGACGCAGGACTTTGTGTCTGTGTCGCCTGCGGTAAGTTAAAGTTTTAGTTTTTTTTGTTTTTATACTTCGTTTTACAATGGAGGATTACATATTCAAACGATTTTCAATGATGAATTTTCAGTCGAAGCAGGAGGTCATTATTAAAGGAAGAGCAACTCCGGAGTTAAAAGTTTTAATTCGGGGGGGGGGGGGGTGAAGTCTGCCTCCCCAGTCATGAACCTCATCGCACGTCATGCTCCAACCGCACGCTGTCGTTGCAGTGTGGCTTTGTGGAGTCGGTCCCGCCCAAGGAAGAGGAGGAGGAGAACTCCATGCACAACACGGTGGTCATGTTCTCTACCTCGGACGTCTTCACGCTCCAACAGGTTGGTGGCGAAGGTTGGTTTTCGGGTCAGCTGCAAAGTAACCTTGCTCCTTGTTGCGCTTGCTCGCTGGCGTAGGACATGTGCGTGGTGTGCGGCAGCTTCGGGCGCGGAGCGGAAGGTCGCCTGCTGGCGTGTTCCCAGTGCGGCCAGTGCTATCATCCATACTGCGTCAATGTCAAGGTAGCTGGCCGGTCGGCTGTCCCCAGCCCCTCTCCTCTGGTGCTGTGCTCACGCCGCCATCCGCTTTGCGCAGGTCACTCGGGTCATCCTGACCAAAGGCTGGCGCTGTCTGGAGTGCACGGTGTGCGAGGCCTGCGGCGAGGCCAGCGACCCTGGCCGCCTCTTGCTGTGCGACGACTGCGACATCAGCTATCACACGTACTGCCTGGACCCGCCCCTACACACCGTGCCCAAGGGGGCCTGGAAATGTAAATGGTGAGTATGTGCACTTCTGCTTTCTGCTGTTCCCATGTGTCTCAGAAAAGCAAAAAGGTCTGTTTTGCGCAGGTGTGTTTGGTGTGTCCAGTGTGGTTCGGCCTCACCCGGGCCCCACTGCGATTGGCAGAGCAATTACAGCCACTGCGGCCCGTGCGCCAGTCTCACCTGCTGCCCCCTCTGCCAGAGAGCCTACGCTCACGACGACCTCGTTCTGCAGTGTCAGCAGTGCGATCGGTGCGGACAGCCACTCGGCTAACATCTTTGTATTTCTGTTTAGTTTTGTTGCCGGTTTTTGCCAACCTGACCACGAATGCACATTCAGTTTATCTTTAAGATAACAAGGCACGATTTCTCTCAAATGATTTTGCTGAGCTTCGAGCTATCTCGTGTTCGTGTAGGTGGGTGCATGCGGTTTGTGAGGGTCTGGCCACCGAAGACGAGGCGGAAGCCACCGCCGCCGAAGGTTTCGACTGTTCGCTGTGTCGAACGCACAGTCGCGTCCCATTGGGTAACACACACACATTCGCATAGACACACGCTTGTGCACATGAGCCGATCGGTGACGTTGTTCTGGCCAACTGGCGTGAATGTTCCAGGGAGGCCCGATCATTTGGACATGGCTCAGATCCTCTCCAGGAGCCGCGAAGCAGGTGTGTTCTATGACGGTCGGACTCATAGTCTTGGCTGCCAACCTCCTCTTTTTCAACGACCCCGCACCAAAATGGCCGACATCTCCTGAAAATCAATTGATCGATATGAGGCCATATGGCTTTGTGTGCGCAGACACCAAGACGTACAGTCAGGATGGCGTATGTCTGACCGAGTTGGGCCTCTCTCAGCTGCAGTCGCTAGTGGAACCTTTCACCTCAGCTCGCAGGTACCGCAGGTGAGCAAAGTGACATTGAATACTTGAAATGACTTAGGTCGAAAGAAAAGAAAAGCAAAACATTTTTACATGGGAATGCCACTACAGCTGCTTGCTACAGTCAGATAGATATATTCAGAGATGCAGAGGAAGTGCCGATCATCCTTGTGTCTGTCCATCATCAGGTACAAACCCAAACTGAAGCTGAGGATCATTAACCAGAACAGCGTGTCCGTCCTGCAGACCCCACCCCACGCAGACCCAGGTGACGCTCGCTCACGCACGCACGCGCGTACCCTCGTTTGAATGTGTCCCTATGAAGGTGTGCTCGCGCAGGTCACCTGGAGTGTGACCTCAAGTCGGACTCCAGCCCTGAGAGAGAGCACGCCCTCGATGATGATGCTGTCAGCAAAGACGTGACCAAGAGGAAGAGGAAGCCATACAGGCCAGGTGAGGAGTCTCAAGAAGCGCAAGCTCTACACAACAGTTGCACGCGTGCATTCAAAAGTCAACGTAGTTCCTATCGTGAAGTAAGAGGCATTAGGTTTGTGCTCCGTTTGCCTCGCGACCGGATGACGTTTACTCTGTCCTTTTGTGCGATTGCGTACGGGAGATCAACGCTGCGCGACGAGGTGTCCGTGTAGGATCTCACCGTACGCTTCATCTCACAGGCATCGGAGGCTTCATGGTGCGGCAGCGTGGCGGGAAGGCGGGAGGCGCCGCTGTCAAAGGCGGCGGCGGCGGCGGCGAGCAACCTTCCGGCCAGACGCCGCAGGCAGACGAAGGTAACGTGACGTTCGATAGAGACCGCACACTTCTTGCCCGGCGTCGTCATCCTCGTCACCGTTCTCTTGCTCGCAGACGAAGCCGGGCGCACGGCAGACAAGGCGAGGAAGAGATATAGAAAGAAGAAGACCAAACTGGAGGAGGCCTTTCCCTCTTATCTACAGGTAACGCCCGCCCTAGCCCACGCGCAGTCACAGTGTTTTGATTGGCCATCCCGCCTCTCCCTTCAAGGAAGCCTTCTTCGGTCGGGATCTTCTGTATCGTATCCGTCAAGTGGACCGGCGGATGCTCTCGGAGGCGGCGAGGATCAGCCAGTCAGGAGCGGTTGACATGCCCTCTGGAAAGCTGATCAATTCAAAGCAGGAAAGACTCTGTGAGTCACCTCCTGACACGCACACACACGAGCAGACACACACACACACACATTTTTATGGAGGATAACAAAAATCAGCCAAGATTTATTGCTGAGAGTTAACCGATTGTCCAAACAGTTGGCCCTTGGTTTGATTATCGACGCGTCGAGACAGGAATTCATCTCGCAATTTTTCTTCGTCACAACATTCATCAATCATTTTTAAGATGTTTTGAGTCAAGAGCGTGAAACTGATCTCAGGTGCACCAATGACAATGAAACAAATGTTTGCACATTTCAATCATCGTCGAGTCGCGTGCAGACTGTTAGAAAGGCGCGACGAGGCCATCGTGGGAAAGCCACGTCCTCCTCCCCCTGGCCTAACCAAGCGAGTCATGTCTGTCAGCAGGCCCGGACATCGGCTCCGTGATCCACGAATCCTTGCTGAGCTCTGAGCCGACAGGAAGCAGCGGGCGAGGTCAGAAAGCAATGCACGAAGAACCTCTGGACGCCATCTTAAACCCCGAGCTGGACAAGATGGTGACGGATGGTGAGATGAGTTCTAGCTTTTCACACGTCGGTATTGATAAGATGTTGGCGGTACTACTGGAGTACTCCTAATTATACTGCCCATCAGTCCGGTCGGTGCCATCATAAAAATATTTTTGGGGATAAATATACATTCATGGAAAATACATGGAAAAACATTATACAAGCAATTATTTAGTGATGAAGAAAACTTAATAGAAATTTTCCATGTTTGAGTTTGACCCCGACATTTGGGACACTCAGCTGCTGCTCGCTTGCATCGTTCGTAGCCACTGATGAGGTTTTTTTTTTTGGGCCATGTTCCAGGTGCCCTCCTCAGCAAATTGCACAAGATTCCAGGTAAGTGCCCACAAGTCTCACTCGCAGTACTGTTGTTATGTTTACGACATGTGCGCAGAGCTGGAAGGGAAAGACGTGGAAGACCTTTTCATCGCCGTGCTCAGCCCAGACAGCAGCCAATACATGCACGCCGGTGCAGGCAGCAAGACGCACACGGGTACGTGCGTGCGTGCGCACAAACACACCCCCAGGGGAAAGGCACATGGTTGACTGCGGCGCGACCCTCAGCAGGCTCCGGCGCATTTCCTCATTTGGCTCTGCCCAACGGCCTGGCGGGCCACGCTGCCAACCCGGACAAGTCGGACACTGTGCCGGGGGCTCCGGTCTGCGGTGGCACCTCTTGCCCGCCACAAACTAATCAGGCGGCGGTAGAGGGCGAGCACGACGCCATGTCGACGGCTCAGAGGAGTATGATGAAGTGGGAGAAGGAGGAGGCTCTTGGGGAACAGGCCACTGTCGCTCCTGTGCTCTACTGCAACACCAACTTCCCCCAGCTGAGAGAGCACTACCCCGGTAAGCACACTTGCGCATGCAACATGGCATGCAATATCAATCAATCAATCAATCAATCAGCTTTTATTGACCAAGTTTGTGCATGCCAAACTGCATGCATGGAACATGGTGACTTCCAAACTCACCTGACAAAGAACTGATCCCTGCCTCTGATTATTGAAGAAGCTTTTTCCTACTTCAAACAAAGACAGAATATTAATTCTCTCTTTGAACACGCAGATAATGGCTCAACACATTAACAATACGCCAGAAAATGACTAACCCGTGCGCAGTTTTCTTCTACGGAGCGACTCGGAGCCCGCACTTAATATGAAGCAACTTGTGCAATGCTGATCAAATCAAAGCATCGTTGGAGCTTTGGATGACACGACTTTTATGCCAAGTTTCAATCTTATCAAGCATTTGGGGGCACACAAACCCCTCCGCGACGATAAGGTGGGGTGCGGTGATCAAATGAAATTCAAAGGATTGTGGTTGAAATTGTGTGAATTGCCATTGACGCACACTTCTATAGGATACTTGCGCTAAGAGCTGACGTCGGGGCATCGGGCTTACCGCTCTTCTTTTCACGTCTCTGTCAGAGTGGTCAACGAGAGTCAAGCAGATCGCCAAGCTGTGGAGGAAGGCCAGCTCGCAGGACAGAGCGCCGTATGTGGTGAGCGCCTCGTCATCCAGGTTGCGGCCGGCGCTTGGTATTGACGGTGCCGTGTGGTTTCTCACAGCAACGTGCGCGGGACAACCGGGCGGCTCAACGCATCCACAAGGTCCACATGTGCGGCGACCCTCCGAAGCGCGCGCATCCATGTCCACCGCCGCCCCAGGGGCCCTCCGACACCGGCTGCCCAGACGACGACGACGCCGCCGCCGACTCAGCTCTCAGGGATTCGTTCAGGCCCAGAGAGTCGGAGCAGGAGCAGGAGTGGAGGTTGAGACAGGTGAGTGGGGCCGCATGCTCGTCAGCAAGGGGGACTGGGGGTGCCATTTTTTCCTTGGTAACCGCGGTGACGACGACGACGATGATGATGTTACTGCTGCTGACGCTTGTGCGAACGGTGCCGAGCGTCGCTCCCGCCTCCTCTACTAATGTCTCTGATGTGTCATTGAAAAGGGAGAGGTAAAAGACAGGTGGCGAGCCGGTAAGAAGAGGCAGGAAAATACAGATAAAGATTGTCCCTTCCAGGCATCTGTAGCAGGAGGTGGCAAAGAGGCTCTGGTAAGCTCTCCAGGTGAACCCTTCCTGCCGTCCTGCATCCGTGACCCCCTGAAATCCTCTTCCGGCACTGTCAATGACCGCGGAGCCGCTTGGCTCGCCCGCTCCGGTGGCCAAGCGTCAGCATCCGCACGACTGTCCGCCACGGCAGCTCTGCGGTAATCACGGGGTTGACTTCCCGAGCCGCCGCCTGAGGATTTCAGTGTCATGGCTGCAGGCGTGTTTCTCGCTGAGAGCAGCTTCAGTTCTCGCAATCCTGCCCAGACGCGTTGAGGTGAAGCTGTGAGCCCTCCATGTCCGCCACGGGGCTCCTGTTAAATTTTGGGTCGTGGGGATGGGAGGGCTTCTCCACCGGAGAGCAGGACCACCTGCCGGGATTGTCTGGGGCTCTCCTGCCTGAGTGATGTCGTGTTCTTGCATGCATACTAGGCACACTCAAGTAGCTTGGGGTCTTGAGCGCGAGAATGGAAGCAGGGCTGTCTCTTACCTGACGTGCGCAATGCCACTCTGTCTTGTCCTCAGCAAATGCGCCAGAAGAGCAAACAAATGGCCAAGATAGAAGCCAGTCAAAAGCTGGAGCAGGTAAAGAGCGAGCAGCAGCAGCTGCTTCAGCAGCAGCAGCAGCAGGAGCAAATGCTGCAGCAGCAGCAGCGGCAGCTCTTGGCCAATCAGAGGGCGGACGCCTCGCCGGACGCCTCGCCGGACGCACGGCCACGTCACCACCGCCTCCAAGGCTCATCGCTGGCTGATGACGTCTTTCTCAGACCCCAAGCGCCCCCGCCTTCCGGATGCTCGTCACTTCCGCATTCCCCCCGCTCCCCTCACTCCTCCTCCCCCCTCCAGCAGCTCCCCAACTCCCCTCAGATGTTCTCCCCTCCATCGTCCCGTCCGGCCTCTCCCTGGGACCCTTACAGCAAGCCGGTGGGGACCCCTCGGCCCGCCTCCGTTCAGCACTGCCCCCCCCTCATCTCCCCTGCTCGCGACACCTCAGGGTCTCCGGCGCCATCACCTGATTTCAAAGCCTCCGATGCTTCCCGCGCACTTGCACTCCAGTCTGGTAAGCCCCCACGCTTAGCAGTAGTGCCCCCAATCATCTTCTACCTCTGAAACTCTCCTCTTTTTTCCTGTTTCTCATTTTCTTAGGTCCGAAGCACAGCAAAGCAGCTATAAAGAGCCCCCCGTCGGCCTCGCATGTGTACCACAGGTCTCTGGTCCAAGGGGGCACCTTTAAAGCCCCCATGGCTCCCCAAAACCAGCTGCAGCAGGACTCTTTTTGTGTCATGGCGCCGGGAGCCAGGAGGGAGCCATCCAGACCGGCAGACCTCGGCCTCCCGCACTCTCAGGACCCCGCCTTTCATTCGGGGATGGGCTCCCCTCTGCGCGGCCCATACACCCCTGCGCCAGGCACCCCCAGGTTGGACTGCAACCTCCCGATGGCCCAGTCCTCGGTCCAGCAGTCGTCGTCTTTGCCCGAGGCCTACACCACCAACCCTTCGAGCTCGTATCTCATGAACGCGCCGCCGTCCGTGCGACGCCCCGACCACTTGAAGATGGCGAGCCCCTCACCTTCCCACCACGTGTCGGAACCCCACCCCCCCCTTCCTGAGCGCTTCCCTCGATCGCCGGGTGGCACTGTGACCTCAGACCCCTACTCCAAAGCTCCTGGGACGCCACACCCCTCGCCGGACCATTCTGCCCAGCGACCCTCCTCCCCTGACCTTCAGAAGCGCCCGGAAGCCCTCGGGCAGACCCGAGGGGAGACCTCGGCTCCTCTACTCATAAGATCTCCGCTCGGCGGTGGCGAGACGGTGACCCGCAAGCAGGTAACGGCCCCTGCGGTGGCTCGTGTGGAGTTGTGTGTCGCTCGCTCCTGCGTGCCACCTGTTAACCACAACTTTTTGCATGACACGTTGGTTCACAAATTGGCCTGAACAAGGGGGAGGTTTTTCATCAAACACGGCAATTTTAGCCTCTACGGCCGTAGTTTGGATGGGTGACGTGACACGGCGTCGAAATGAGAAAGTGGTGGTTGTTGTCGTCAGTCGCAGCAGCGGGACTCCTTTGTTGGGACGTCCGGGAGAAGCCTGGCCTTAGAGTGCGCCCAGACGCCCGAGCACGGGACGGCGGCAGCTCACGTTCGCTCCGGAGCCTTGCCGAGCGACGAGACGACAACCGGTGACCAGACTTTGTCGGGAGGACCGATGGCCTCGCTCCCGCAGCTTGGCGACTCCGAAGAGAAGCTGAGACAGGTGCGACCGCTCTCCTTTTGGCATGTCATCCTTGGCCTGCGTGCGCTCCTTATTAATCCTTGTTAATCATGCCTTTTCAACCACTGACCTGCAGTGCTTGCATGAGCTTTCCTAGTAGGACAGTTGCATGTTGCTAGTGAGGCAAAAATGTGCTGCCCGTCACTCAAGTGCTGGATATTGAATTTTTCCAGTGGTACTCGTAGCATGCCATTGTGAACCGGTTGCCCTACTAGTACTAGAACAAAGCGTGTTCTCGCACATGGATGGATGGATGGATGGATGGATGGATGGTAGTGGATTGCAGTACATGCATTTCCATTCAGTAGCCACTTCTCCTTCCTAGTCCGCATACATGCCTACTACAATGGCCTACTTGTCTTCTCATTGCACAAGGCTATTACCAGGAGGCTTCAACTGCCCCAGCTATCTGTGCTACTCGTATTGCTCAACCGTGGTGTAACCGTTGAATAATGTCATTCTCGTGCTTAAGTAAAAGGAACGTAGTCAACCTATTAGTGTGTGCGTGCAAATACGTGGCGACTACTTCAGCGAGATGTCTGACCAGGATCCCGAAACGTCTGCGCTCGTGCAGCGTCAGAGGCTGCGTCAGCTCATCCTGAGGCAGCAGCAACAGAAGAGCGCCCTGCGGCAGGAGAAAGATCTACGGGAGGCCGGACCCTCACCATCCACACCTGCTTCCGGTGTGCCGACACCCCATCGCTGGCCCTTTGTCAACGCCCCCCCGCCCAGGGACGCTTTAGGGCGGCCTCCGCCGCCTTACCCCGGCATGCTGCATTTGCCGGGAGAACAGATGCGAGGTCTGACCTCTGGCAACATGGCTCAGTTTCCCCTGCAGAGAGGAACGCCCTTGAGGTGAGAGGAGCGAGGGCTCTTTGTTTGTCAAATGCGTGCGTGCGTGCGTGTGTGTCAGCATGATGAGCGCATTTGCCTTCTTCAGGATTTTTCCGCAAGACTCCTTCCTGTGTAGCGACGCCGGAGGAGGAGCTCCTGCCGTCGCCCCAGCCCAATGGAGGAAGCCGCTTCCCAATGAGCTGATTGTCATCCACCCGCTGACCACCGCTGGCCCGCACCCTCACGCCTTGTCAGGTGAGACGAGTGCTTGACGCTTTTGGCTCATGGTGCTTGCGCCGGCCGCTAATGGAGGTGTTTTGTGCGAGAGCAGCTGCCCCCCAGGCCTTTCCCGTGCCCTGCGCTCTCCCCGTGCAGCAACACAGCATCTTGGGTCAGCCCTACATCGAGCTTCGCCATCGCGCTCCAGAGAACCGGCTGAGGATGCCCTTCTCCCCCACGGCCGAGGAGGCCCCGCCTGGCACGCGCCTGGGGGAGACTACGGTTGGCCAGCCTGTTTTCCTGATGGTGCAACTGAACCAGGATCAGGATCAGCGGAACCCGGTCCACACGGCGGCTCAGGGCCACGATGCGGCACTCCAGGGGGCCGAGGACATCGAGGAGCACTTGGAAGGTGTGGAGTCTGCCGTCAAAGATCTGGAAGACGTGGAAGTGAAAGACCTAGTTGACCTCAGTCTCAACCTGGATCCCGAAGATGGTAAGAATCGCTGTCTCAAGCCAGTTATTTTTTGTTGTTGTAAGCATTTCAATGAGAACACCGATGTAGACTAAACGCCCAAGATTTGCCTTATTGGGCCTCAACTGAAGGCGAGCGCTTGTCAACTTCAGGAAAAGACTTAGACCTGGGTCCCAACGACCTCCACCTCGATGACTTCCTGCTGTCGGGGAAGTTTGACCTGATCGCTTACGCTGACCCCGAGCTCAACCTGGAGGACAAGAAAGACATGTTCAATGAAGAGCTGGATCTGGGGGAGTCTGTAGGCGAGCTGAAGAAGGTGGCACCCCGAAAGGACAGCCTCGTCCACTCTGCGGTTCCGGTCAAAGAAGGAAACGAAGAGGGCGTCCAGGCAGATCCTCCAAACCAGTCTGCTCCCCTTACTCCACATCCTCAAAAGATTCCTGGACCAGATGGAGCCTTTGGACTAGCTGCTTCTGGGGCTGAGGCAGCAGGATTGAGCCAGCTTGGCTCCAAGGTAGGCAGAATTGCTGGTATGGCTGCAGCTGTCACTAAGAAATTGTTTTCAGGGTAATTATCCATTTGATGATTCCTGTTAGGTCATACCCGCCGCACATCCCCCCCAAGTGGCTTTTTTTTGGTCTGCCAGGATTAATATGGGTTTGATCTGCTCACAAATTTTTGTTCCGTTTTTTTGGACGGGGGGTCGTGACCAACGCATGCCCCCCCCCCCTCCTTCCACTAAGGTTTACGATTGGCTTTCCTCGAGATGCCACAAAATGAGCTGTACAATAACAGTTCACCAATCCCTCGAATGCACACAAACATATTTCCTTGGCACCAGAGCATTGCTTTTAGAATAGTCTGGGCTTTGGCCGCTGCGCTGCAAATAGGTGAACATTTTTTGCAAGTAATGGGCAATGGGTTGAGCCTAAAAAATTGCCATGTATTGGTGTGGCGAATACAAAAGTTCCATTATTTCCCCTCAGGGCAAGTCTGGGCAGTCCGTTTGTGGTTCTGGGCTTTTGCAGGCCAATGTCAAGGCTCCACCTTGTGCCCTGACCCCGCCGCTGGCTCCAGGTGAATCCCAAATCAGGATGTGACTTGTCTCAGCTTGGGAGCGGAACACAGCTGTGATCCCCATCTTTGTGCTTCTCCAGGTCCGCAGTCGGGCTTCCTGCAGAGCGTGGCGGGACCCTCATCGGCTTACCTGGCTCCTCACCCGCCGCCCTCTCAGCAAATTAGCGCTCCTCTGGGGCTGCCTCTTAGCTCCGGGCCTCGCTCGCTGTCCCTCCAACTCTCCCAGCCTTGCCCGCTCATCAGCCCTCCACCTCAGCCCCTTCAGCCACCGCGCTCCAGAGAGGAAGTGTCTCCTTTGGGCCAGGACCTGAGTCAGAGCAATGGCAAACCTCTCCTCCTGGAGGAGCAGCCTCTCCTGCTGCAGGACCTCCTGGACCAGGAGCGCCAGGAGCAGCAGCAGCAGAAACAAATGCAGGCCCTGATCAGGCACAAGTCTACCCCGGAGCCCGGAACCCCGGATCTTGGTGAGCTGATGACCGAGCCGTGACCTACGCACGCGTTTGCCGTCGTGTTACTATGAACGTTTGTCTGCGTGCGCAGCGGACTTTGACTCCGTTTCGGACCCCATCATGAAGGCCAAGATGGTGGCTCTGAAAGGCATCAACAAGGTCATGAGTCGAGGCAGCCTGGGCCTCAACAACATGGTCATCAACAGGTAAGAGGGCTCTGTCACGCGACTCTGTCCTCAGCAACTGTGCCGCGTTAGGGTTCAAGAAACATTCAACTCGCACGTACATTTGAAATTCCTTGGGCCCGGCATGTTGGCTTGTGAAGGCAGGCGAGGTTGGCGGGGACGCTGAAATCTATATCTAACATCCACACGCGCAAAAGCAACATTTGCCATAAAATGTTTGAACAGAGGCCTTTCTGACCCTGACGGCTCATCGATGACTCTCTCACGTGACTGTTTACTGCTACTGATGCCTTCTAGGTTTCATCAGGCTCCAGCCGCCACCACTCCTGAGGCCACAAGTCAGCCCCCTGCTCCAGTGGCCCAGGTGACGCACGCACACGCACACGCACACACACACACACACACACACACACACACACACACACACACACACGGGGATTTTAGCAAGAAACCTATGAGACACATATAATTAGCTTTAGCGGGCCACATAAAATGATGTCGGGTGGGATGTGCGCATTCGCCACCAGTAGACACACCAACATCTCCAAAGTTTGCCAAATCCTGAACCCGGAAGTGTCTCGTCTCCCGTCAGGGCGCCAACTTGAACGCTCAGCTGGCGCGGCCCAACCCACCCAGCTTTGGACCCGGCTTTGTCAGTGAGTTCCTCCCCGTGTCAAATTGTCGCGATGACGCTTTGCCGGTTCGTGACGCGCGTGCGTGCGTGCACACCCCACAGATGACTCTCAGAGGCGTCAGTATGAGGAGTGGTTGGGGGAGACGCAGCGGCTCCTGCAGATGCAACAGCGCCTCCTGGAGGAGCAGCTCGCCGCCCACCGCAAGACCAAGAAGGCGCTGTCGGCCAAACAGAGGACGGCCAAGAAAGCGGGCCGCGAGCCAGCCGAGGACGACGACGCCCAGCTACGCTATGTTGTCGAGCAGCAGGCCAACGTCCAGAAGCAGCTGGAACAGGTCGGCACTCTTTTTCAACCGTCACCCTAACCAGCGCTAGGCGACCTTCTCCAATGGTGTCTGTTGCACTTCAGATTCGGAAGCAGCAGAAAGATCACACGGTGCTCATTGAGGACTACAGGAGCAGCCAGCGGCAGCAGAGGGCCCTCCCAACGTCGCCCCAAAATGCAGCACCTTTACCGAGCAGCGTTCAGAAGGTCCCCTCCACTTGGTCGGCGCCCCCGATGCCACCCGCCCTCTCGACGGTCCCTCAAGCTCCCGCCACGGTTCCCGGGCTCCCGGTTCCGCCGTCCGGTTTTGCCTCGGCTGGCATCGGGGGAGGTGACTTATCGGTCCCGACGCCTCAGGTAAACAGACTGGCAATCGAATGAGTTTTTCACCATCCAGCAACACATCCAAACAGGAATCTTCATAGACACGCCATCTGTTTCTCTGCTCTGTGGCTTCCTGGACTTGACTCGCTTGTTTTGGCTACTCAGTTGCATGGCATGGATTCCAGAAGAGATCGGTGCTTGTGTGTGATAATCGTGTAAAAAGTCATCCAAACGTGTGACGTGATAAGTGGGGGAGGGCAAAAACCATGACCAGGTTGCAGATTTTTAAGTCAGCTTTCCTGTTCCTGCAGGTCAAATTTGATGACAACAACCCCTTCAGTGAGGGTTTCCAGGAAAGGGAAAGGAGGGAAAGACTGAGAGAGCAGCAAGAGCAACGCAGAGTGCAACTCATGCAAGGGGTGAGACGCGCACGCACGCACACATGCACGCACACACACACACAGAGGACCAAAAAGTTGTTTGAAAACAATTCAGGCATCAGAGTGACAAATGACTCTCAACACTGACTCATTTGTCATTTCCTCCTACCCCTATTTTTGTTGCGAGCGGCTCACCAGCGGGGTCTGTTCGGGGCTCTTCTCCCATGGGGGAAAAGAAAACACATTTTACATCTTAAGTGAGAAGAACACTGCACGTCGGTGGCGTTGGGCTAAAACTCCTAAGTCACAGTTTGCTAAATGTCCTTTTTCTTTTTCTTCCTCAAAATTCATCCAATTGGTCTGGGTTGTTCTTGTTTTACATACAAGTGTTGAGAATGGCTTGCTCTTTTTGTTTATGCAATTGTGTTGGTTGAACTTTTTGGGGCTCTCCTGAAAAGTGACAAAATAAAGCAAAACTCTTGCGCCTCTAAAATAGTGACCAGCTACAGCAAACATGAAAGTTCTTTTCTGGATGCAACAAAAAAAAGACACACCACCCTAGCCTGTTTGAGTCCTCCCGGTATTCACGAAATGAAAAGACCAATTGAACTTCGCCACCTGCACCCAGCCCAAAGTTTCTTCTACTTGTATGCCTCGGCATCATTTTATCGCGCGCAGTAAGCTGTCAGGAGTAAGACTGTGCGGCGTTTTTTTGGCACGTCCTTCACGGAACCTTCTGTCTCAGGTGGAGCGCCATCGGCTGTTGCAGCAGCACAGGGTGGATGCAGACCAGCAAGGCGGAGCGCGGCCGTGTCCCGCGGGGCCGGCGGTCGCCACCGGGTCCCTTGGCTCAGCCCCCGCCGAAGATGCTCTCTCCCAGATAGCCTTCTTCAGTTCCGAGCTGCCCCAGGACTTCCTCCAGTCACCCTCTGGCGCCCGACCGCCTTCGTTGGGGGCCCAGGCGGCAGTACCGTTCCCCGCGCCCCAACAGGGCTTTACCGGAGCGCTGCGCCCGCACAGGGCCCGCATCTCCCCGGAGCGAGTCGCGAGGGTCTCGCCCTCGGAAGTGACGAAGACTAAAGCAAGGCCTGCCGGAAGTCCAGCTCAGGTCCACCCGTCGGGCACCCCTCCGACGCCGCCCAGTCAAGTCACTCAACTGTTCGGCCCCGACTCGGCCTTCTCCTCGCCGTCAACCACCCTCTGCGCCCCCTTCTCCTCGTCCTCCCTCTCTCATCTCTACGCCAACATCCTGCCTGATGACGGCCCCAAAAGGAAAAAGAAGAGCAGTGTCAACCGGGACGGTGGTGCCGGGACGCCGCTGTACGTTCACTCTGACAACATGGCAGACTCCGCCGACACGTCCTGTTCCACCCCCGCGCGGGGCAGCGCCGAGCCGACCGACTCGAACTTTCCCCCGTCGGCTCTGGCGCCGTCCTTGGAGCTGGAGGGGCAGCTGTCTGTGTGCTCGACGGCCCGGGAGAGAGGTGCAGACTGTCCGAAAGGCCTCCTGCGCGGGAGCCGCGTGGAGGTCAAGGTGGGTCGTGTCACCTGACCTCAGGTCACCTTACGTGTCCCCCAGCAGTGTCATTTAGAACAACACGTCCAGTTCACACTGGATGGCTTATACGTCCACCTCAATCCTTCCTGTGTTTCCCCGCAGGAGGAGCGCGAGGAGCGGGGCGATCCGGTCCAGTCGCAGTGCGCCTCCCCTCTTCACGACCCCGGGAAGGAGCTCCTCCGCCACCTGCTGAGAGAAAAGGCCCCGCCCCATCAGACGCCGTCGCCCGGCACCCAGGGCCCGCTGGCCATCTCTGACGAAAGCCTGCGCTCCGAGGATGAGGACGGCGGCGCATTCTACGACGACGTGTCGACGTACGCTCTGATCTCCGATGTCTTGGACTCGTCGACCGGCAAGAAGCTCTGCAAGCGATTGGCTGCGCGGCCTGACAAAGACAAGAATCTGAGCAAGTGCAAACGGAGGCGACGAGAGGACGAGGACGCTCTCAACTGCTCGTCTTCTCCCTCGGAGCGGTCGGTGACGCACCTCACACAGGTCAGCTGGCAGCAGGGTTAGGGTTAGTCATTTGCATGACGCAAGTCCAATTGAGTGAGTGAGCGATTGCCAATATGAGCACCACCACATTTGAATCGAGTGTCCAACGTAGTGGATGACCCGGGAAAAGTGTTGGTGTCACCAGAGGTTTCTTTCCTACGGAAAGACAAGGATTCTGAACGATGGGATGCTCTGTAGCAGCTTGTTTGGAATTGGAAGAAGCACGGCCGGGTTTGTAATGTTCCTTTTTGGTGCCCTCAGCTCTCGGCGCTGCCCCTGATGGAACCCGGCCTGGTTCTGGACCTGAGCCCTTTCCCCCCGTACGGCAGCTCGTCTTTGGGCCGAGTCTCCAGGTTGAGCGGCTCCTTCGGCAATGCCTGCCTGGAGGGAGTGGCGGACTACTACGCGCAACTGGCGTGCAAGGTAGGAGGAAATTGTGGGGCGCTCCGATTTTTGATTCGAGGGCTGGCTGTGCTAACTCCACAGTTGTTTGCAAAAACAGAGCGTTGCTAATGGCTAACAGCTGCGATCCAACAACCTCCTGGACTCGGCTTGGAACAGAAAATAGATGATCCCGCAAGTCCCACGGTTCATTTGTTGGGCAAATTTGCTTTGCTACTTCCATCGTACAAATAGTTTGAACAAGTTATTTCCACAAAGGGGATACTTGGCCAGTAGCTGCAAACCTTCTTCTGAGGTCACCTTCACTCGCTTGCACAATCTTGCATGAGAAAAGGAGGGCGAGCGAGCGAGCGAGCGAGCGCATATTAACCAGGGATGCCTTTTGCCGAGAGTCCTCGACCGAGTGCTTGTTTTCACGTTTTTTAGAAAGGCAGAAAAAAAGCCCAAAGTTGTTTTCTGTGGAAGTTGCCGCTGCAAGTTAACGAGAGCGTAAGATTGTTTTGTGTCGGTAGAAATAGGAAACCCAGGCAATCATTGCCTCTGTTCTGTACAAGTGATTTGGGCAAAAAGCCAAACGTGCCTCTTCCATATGTAACATTTGCAGAACATCCTGGGAAACCCCCCCACCCCTCCGGCCTCGCTGCCGCCCACCCCCCCTCCACAGAAGCTGCTCAATGGCTTCGCCACGGCCGAGGAAGTGAGCAGACAGGACAGCAAGCGCACCGTGTCTTGCGACGGCGGTGGTGCCGTGGGGCCTGACCTCGGCCCATCCTGTGCGCCGGTCAAATCCAAAGGCGAAGCGCTCCGGCGGGCCGCCCGGACCGCTGACGTCGATGTGCCCGCTTCCCTGCCCACGCCCCCCCACAACAACCAAGAAGAGCTACGGTGACGCCAGCCGCCGCCGGCCCGGCCCGCTCGCGGGCACCTCGCTCACTCTGCCTCTTTTGTCCCATCAGCATCCATGACTCGTCTCCGTGCGGCAGCCCGGACGGCTTTGTTCCGTCCTCGTCCCCCGAGAGCACGGTCGATGCTGAGGTCAGTAGGTATCCCGACCTGTCGTTCATCAAGACGGAGACCCTGTCCCCCTGCCCGTCGCCGCCATTTCCCATCGTGCCCTGCTCCTGGGGCAAAGGTCGGTCCCGCGAAGCATCACCGGCGGCTTCCCGTCCCGTGGGCCGTTTCCCTTGGATTCAATTGTGCCACTGGCTCTTTTCAGGCTCTGCGCTGAAGCGGGAAGTCAAGACGGAGGCTGGCCAGCAGGCTCCTCCCTCCTGCTCCGACGGAGATTTGGTTCCCGTCTCCATCACCTTGAACTCGACCGCCTCGCAGGTGTGCCCCTTTCCCGAGTCGTCCTTTGACGCCGGTTGATTTCCTCTGACGATGCGGCTGTCTTTCCAGAATGTTCTCAGAGTTATGGCAGCGGTGGCAAAGCTGCTGCGGTTGCCTTCCCCCATCAACTACCAGCTGAGTCGCGTTTCACTCGTCCCTCAGGTGCCGTTCAGCTCCGAGCGCATAAATGTACTCGTCTGCTATACTCAGTCGTGCACGTATGTATGCCTTTGTAGGCCTCAGCAAGCAGCATGCAGCAGAGGACAGCACCACCAACTGGTCTGTATGCTTCCTTTTGTATGCGCGCGCGCGCGTGTTATCATGTGACCTCTCAAGTAGCCTTTGGTCCAGGTGGCAGGTTGATCCAACACGACGTGGGCAGCGCTCCCGCCGTCTCCGTCCCGCAGTCATGCAGCTTCTGCAAAGTGTTGCTGGGCAACGGAGTCCGCAAAATCCAAGAGGCCAAACAGGTAAGATGCTGTCCAAACAGCAGTTTTGATGCTAGATGCCGAGCCAGTGGCTAGCTAACTATTGCAGCAAAAATGACTGACTGTTACCAAAATCCAATGCATTTCAGAAATGTACTGAACCAGACTCAAAAAAACAAAAACATACCTTTAAAGGGAGGTGACGTAATACTTTGAAAATTCGAGTTCAAACTGTCAAACTTTTTCAGTAGAACTACAACTACCGATGACTAATAATATCGTGTGTTGTTTGCATTCAAGCCTTTTTTAGGAAAAAGTGGCGCATGTTGTGACAGTCAGTGTTAATAAAAAAAATCGGACACATGTAATTCAATGTTGGAAAATGTTTGATTGATGAAGTCCGAGCTGGACGTGCTTGAACGCAACTCAGGATGACTGGCCGCACGTGTTGTCTGCCGTGAGGTGAAGGCTTGTTTGTTGCAGCAGGGTGGATCCGGTCTGCTGTTCTGCAGCCCCACCTGCTCGGCACTCTACTCGTCCGGCCCAAAGGCGGCCGAGGTAAGGCGGAGTGTGGAGCCCGAATGCCAGCTGCCACGGGACGAGCCGTGACATCACGTCTACGTTGTTGTGCCCCCAGTGCGCCGCCCCGCTCCTTCCTCAACACTGCTACGCCAACAACATGTCATCCTTCGCCGTCCACTCGCTCCCCGCCACACCACCGACCCCCTCCCTGACAGACGGCGCCTCCCCGCCCCCCCGCTTCCCTTCCGCTTCTGCCATCACCATGGATACCAAACCCCGCCTGGACGGCCTCAAGGTGGGAAAGGTTTTTGGCACGCTACTCTGCCGGCTCACCGGGCCACGCTAAGCCCGTGTCTATGGTGTGTTGTGTAATTGCGCTTCAAGAAAGGCAGCGGAAGCAGTGTTCTTATACAATATGAACGCTGCCTCAATATCATTTTGCTGTCCGCGTTCGATAGGTGAAGGTAAAACTAAAGCCCCACCCCCACACCTTCTCCGAGGCTGACTGTCAGCGCGCTAAGCGAACGAAGAGTTTGCGCTGGCGCCGCTGGAATGTCAACGTGGCTCTGACCAGGTGAGCGTGGCATTGACATTTTACACCGAGGTATGCCCACTCTAAGTCCAATGCTGGTTTAGACACCGTGCGATGGCGCGTAACAGTAAAACCGTCCGACCCCGTCGTGATGGCTCGCGACATTTGCCGCACCGGGCCTCAAGCCGTCTCCTCCGCAGCAGGGGCCCCGTTTCCGACAAGGCCGTCGCCGTGCCGACCGAGGAGGAAGCGGACGTGTCGTTGACGAAGCTCGGGGCGTGTCTTCGGCCCGACGCCTTTGCCACGGACCAGCGCAGGTGTTGCTTTTGTCACCAGCAGGGCGATGGAGAAACCGACGGAGCCGCCAGATTGCTCAACCTGGACTTGGATTTGTGGGTAAGTGCGCCCCACGCACGCAGCTTCATCACACGCCAGCGAGGCGACGTGACGACACGGTTGCACTTCGCCTGTTCCAGGTGCACCTGAACTGCGCTTTGTGGTCTAGCGAGGTGTACGAGACTCAGGCGGGCGCTCTGATCAACGTGGAGTTGGCGCTGCGTCGGGGTCTGACGCTGCGATGCGCCCATTGCCAGCAGACGGGCGCCACCAGCGGCTGCAACCGGCTGCGCTGCACCAACACCTACCACTTCACCTGCGCCATCAGGGCGCGCTGCACCTTCTTCAAGGTAACGAGGAGAGTAGAACTTTCGGGGATGAGATCCTGCCCCGAGTATCTTGGGGTCTTGTTCACGAGTGAGGGCAGGATGGAGCTCGGATTTACTGATTGATTTGGAGTAACAAAGATGGCTTGATCATATTGTTGTAATATGATAGTTATTTGAAATATATTGTTATATGGGTCTGTGGAATAATTAGAAATGCAACTTACGAGTCCGACGTCAGCGGCTTGGCAACGTGAATAACTCTGAATGTTACGTCAGGCCCGTTCTCAGCTCTTCGTTTGTGTCAAGTTAGCATACTTATTGTTTAGCCTGTTGTTGCTCGTTCATGTCTGTTTTTGTCGAAGAAATTTCCCCCAAAATGCGACCTATACTCCGGAGTGACTTATATATGTTTTTTGTTTTTTTTTTCACGTTATTGTGCATTTTATGGCTAATGCGACTTTTAGTCCAAAAAATACGGTATATATATCCCCCCCTCGCGCTACTTTTTCGTGCTTTTTCACATTTGCATGTAACGAAATAAAAAACAACACTCAGATAAGAACTGAGACGATGCGCGTCTTCTTATCCTGTGGCCAAGCTGAAACAGACGGCAAAATGTGTCTTGTGGCGCGTACAGGACAAGACCATGCTGTGCCAGCTCCACCGGCCCACATTGTCAGGGCCGCCCCCCGAGCCCTGCGCGTGGCCTCGGCACCCCTACGACTCTGAGCTGCGCTGCTTCGCCGTGTTCCGCCGCGTGTATGTGCAGCGGGACGAGGCGCGGCAGGTGGCGGCCATGGTGCAGCGAGGCGAGCAGCGGCACAGCTTCCGTGTGGGCAGCCTTCTCTTCTGCACCGTGGGCAGGCTCCTGCCGCGCCAGATGAGCGCCTTCCACGACCGTGCCGCCATCTTCCCCGTCGGCTACCACGCCAACCGCATCTACTGGAGCATGCGACACAGCAACAGGTAATGCGCGCCCGCCGTTATCTCTTATGAGAGCAAAATGTCATGTCACTTTGGCATCGCGCAAATGAGGGCAACCCCTACAGAAAATGGGATGCCTCGTGAAAGCCAGAGCAGTGCACATAAGTAGAGATCCTCGTGTGACCTCTAGGCGCTGCAAGTACATGTGCTTCATCGAGGAGCAGGAGGCGCGGCCGCTCTTCAAAGTCAAGGTGGTGGAGAAGGGCTACAACGACCTCGTCCTGACGGCGCCCACACCCAAAGGTAACATGGCTCCG
This sequence comes from Syngnathus leptorhynchus, assembly GCF_054491065.1. Taxonomy (NCBI): domain Eukaryota; kingdom Metazoa; phylum Chordata; class Actinopteri; order Syngnathiformes; family Syngnathidae; genus Syngnathus; species Syngnathus leptorhynchus. The sequence continues at coordinate 267,061 of NC_141213.1, forward strand.
CCCGTCTCGTGCTGTACGCGCTACCATGTGTCCACCCTCCCCGCAGGCGTGTGGGACCAGATTCTGGAACCGGTGGCTCGGCTCAGAAGCTCCAGCGGAATGCTCAAACTCTTCCCGGACTTCCTGAAAGGAGAAGACCTCTTTGGACTCAGCGCTTCGGCCGTCTGCAGGATCATCGAGTCGGTACGTGGTGCCTTTTAGCGCCGTTGCTTGGCATCTTGAATTGGTTGCCGGCGTTTTGCTCCAAATTACCGTCATTTTTGGACTATAAACCGCACCGGACTATAACCCGCGCGGTTCAAAATTTGAGGAAATGGCTTATAGTCCAGTACATCTTGCTCTTGACCTGCGTGCGTGCGTGCGAGCCCAGTTTAGCAAGTAAAACCCTTTGGAACAGCACCCGCTTGCCACAATGCATCACAACAGCTGTACTGTCTCACGCATGTGAGCAGCGTAAAAGGGGCTGCCAACACCACTGAGGCACCATGGTGTGTGTGTGTGTGTGTATGTGTGTGTGCGTGTGTGTGTGCTCGCGACGTTTGTGTGTGTCCATGTGCGTAGTTACCAGGCGTGGAGGCATGCGAACGCTACACCTTTCGTTACGGCCGCAACCCGCTGATGGAATGGCCGCTGGCCTTCAACCCGTCCGGCTCAGCGCGCTCGGAGCCCAAAGCCAGCCAGGCCAAGAGGTAGCACGAGGCGCATCCGCTCCGCCCCGCCGTGCACTTGACAATGACGCTTGTGCTTTTCCCATTAGGCCGTATCTGTTGACCAGCATGGCTCCGCGGTGCCAGGGCTCGGTGGGTTCCATCGTGGGTGCTGTCCCGGGTGTGATCTCGCTGTCGCCGGGCGAGACTGTGGCGGGCGCTCACCAGGGGCGCCACTCTAAGCTGGCACAGTACCGCCGCATGAAGGCCGATTGGAAGACCAACGTCTACCTGGCGCGCTCACGTATCCAGGTAAGTCCCGGCGCCACCGATGTCAACTGCCCGAGGCGGGACACCGAGTCACTGCTTGTTTGCGCGCAGGGCCTGGGGCTGTACGCCGCTCGGGACATCGAGAAGTGCACCATGGTCATCGAGTACATCGGGGCCATCATCAGGAGCGAAGTGGCTGACCGCAAGGAGAGACTCTACGAGAGTCAGGTGACCTTGCCCTTCCATCAAATAGTGGGAGAAATGTTGAGCACGAAATCAGCAAAGTGGCACAGAGGGTGTCTGAGCGCACGTGCGTGCATCCTCACTCTTGTCTCATGTGCGCAGAACCGAGGGGTGTATATGTTCCGAATCGACAATGACTACGTGATCGACGCTACCATCACTGGAGGACCTGCCAGGTGCGAGCGAGGGTGCCGCTCTGTGGCGGCGGCAGCCACCGCCTGCCGCCGCCGCCACTGATTCCGCCTGTGCCCGTGCTTGCCATTGACAGGTACATCAACCACTCGTGTGCGCCCAACTGTGTGACGGAGGTGGTGAGCGTGGAGAAAGAGAACAAGATCATCATCAGCTCCTGCCGACGCATCCAGAGGGGAGAGGAGGTAGGTGGGGGTGGGGCCCGCGCCTTAGCCGCTCTCCTTTGCGCTGCCGCCCGCGCTCACTCCACGCCATCTGTCCTTCCACGTGCACGTCAGCTGTCCTACGACTACAAGTTTGACCTGGAGGACGACCAGCACAAGATTCCCTGTCACTGTGGCTCCTTCAACTGCCGCAAGTGGATGAACTGAGTTGAGAGGTTTGATTGGCGGGCGGGCGGGCGGGCAGGCAGGCAGGCGACCGAGAGGCTGGTCCTCTGCGTGTAAATGTGTACAAAAAGCAGAAGATGATTTGTTGCAAAGATTCAATGCTTTGATTTTTGTATTTATTACTGAAAGAACTTATTTTCTAATAGCACTCCTTTGCGCCGGGTGCTGCCGAGTGGCAGCATGTAAATAAATAGTCCAGCAAAAAAGAGTAAAAAAAACAAAAATCAACACACTTTGGATGAGAGGCCATTTTGAATTGTTTTGTTTATTGGCCCCGGTGTTCTTTTTATTTTGTCTGTGATCATGCCCCTACCCTTGTTTTTTTTTTTTTTTTACTCTACAGTGTGATGATTATTAAATGAACTTTGTTTTGGAAGGTTATGTGGAGCCTGATTTTGAAACATTTTCAGAAAATAAAAGAATTGACATCTTTCAAAGCAAAGCCCATTGCATTGGTATTGGCACAACAACAGGCCCAAATGTGCTTAAAGTGGAGGAGGGGCGGAACTGCCTCAGAGGCTTCATGTGACACGCACTGCCATAGAAGCGTGACGCCGACAATCGCTGCTCTTTCCTCCTCATTATTGTTAGAAAAGGTGGATTTATCTCGATAACTCTCCGCCACATGGTTAGATAGAGAGTTAGCAGTAGGCACGGACCGGCCGGCGCATGTCTCTCACATAAGAGAGAGGAAGGTGGGAATTTCAGATACCAGTGTAACAGAAGTGTGGATGTTGAAGAATTTGTTGATAGGATTGTTAAAGTCTTGTCTCAAGTAAGTATAGTGGACAACATTTTAAAGCACATCATCAGTAATGGACCTTGGGGTCAACAGGTGTTTCGACCGTTAGGTCAGTGGGTTAGGGTCCGGGGTTTGGCGGTGGGCGGGCGTAGGTTCAATAATTTGGGCTTTATCCTCCAATAAAAGAGGACTATCCCAGCAGTCATCGGGCAATAGGCAATAGGGGGACACCTTGAACCGGTTGCCAGCCAAACGCAGGCAGGGCACACACAGACGAACCATGCGGCAATCTGGAGTGCTCAATCAGCCTACCTAGTGTGTGTGTGTGTGTGTGTGTGTGTGTGTGTGTGTGTGTGTGTGTGTGTGTGTGTGTGTGTGTGTGTGTGTGTGTGTGTGTGTGTGTGTGTGTGTGTGTGTGTGTGTGTGTGTGTGTGTGTGTGTGTGTGTGTGTGTGTGTGTGTGTGTGTGTGTGTGTGTGTGTGTGTGTGTGTGTGTGTGTGTGTGTGTGTGTGTGTGTGTGTGTGTGTGTGTGGGTGGGTGGGTGGGTGGGTGGGTGGGTGGGTGGGTGGGTGTATATGTGTGTGTATATGTGTGTGTGTGTGTATATGTGTGTGTGCGTGTGTATGTATGTGTGTGTGTATGTATGTATGTGTGTGTATATGTGTGTGTGTGTGTGTGTGTGTGTGTGTGTGTGTGTGTGTGTGTGTGTGTGTGTGTGTGTGTGTGTGTACGGTCAACACTGTTTACAGTGGAGATGGTGTGCTGCTGACCTCGACTCGGGATGTCGTGAGTCGGTGGAGGGAATACTTGGAGGACCTCCTCAATTCCACCGACACGCCTTCCATTGTGGAAGCAGGGCCTGAAAACTCTGAGGCGGACTCTCTAATCTCGGAGGTCGAAGTCACTGAAGTAGTTACAAAAGTCATCCGCCCGGAGTTCTTAAAGGCTCTGGATGTTGTGGGGCTGTCATGGCTGACACGCCTCTACAGCATTTCGTGGACATCGGGGACGGTCCCTCTGGATTGGCAGACTGGGATGGTGGTTCCCCTCTTTAAGAAGGGGGACCGGAGGGTGTGTTCCAATTACAGGGGAATCACACTGATAAGGTCTATTCAGGGGTGCTGGAGAAGAGGGTCTGTCGGGAGGTCGAACCTCGGATTCAGGAGGAGCAGTGTCCAGGCCGTGGAAGTCCCTTGGGAAGTTCTGTGGAGAGTGCTTCAGGAGTACGGGGTGCTGAGCCAACTGATAAGGGCGGTTCGGTCCCTGTATCACCGATGCCAGAGTTTGGTCCGCATTTTCGGCAGTAAGTCGAATTCGTTCCCAGTGAGGGTTGGACTCCGCCAAGGCTGCCCTTTGTCACCGATTCTCTTCACAACTTTTACGGACAGAATTTCTAGGCGCAGCCGAGGGTGTCCGGTTTGGGGACCTCACTGTTGCGTCTCTGCTTTTTGCAGATGACGTGGTGCTGTTGGCTTCTTCAAGCCGTGATCTCCACCTCTCACTGAAGCAGTTGGCAGACGAGTGTGAAGTGGTGCTACCTGGAGGCCGCTCCCAATACTGCAAGTCGCAGCAAGAGCCACGAGAGGCATGATTTCTTCCAATTTCACCTCATTTCCATGTATGTTGGCTTCTTTCTCCTCAGGACGGGTTGAAGTTGAGCAGAGCAAGAGCAAGAGCGCAGCCTCTGGGAGGCGCGCCTTCTCATCACTATATCTTGACACTGTTTATTCATTTGATCATGGGTTCGTGTATTTTGCATCAACTGCGGATCTATTCTCTCTTTTTTTTGCTGTGTTTATATTATCTGATTTATTTAATGATTAATTTATCCTGCTGGCAAGTGAACTTCCCCCGGGGATCCATAAAGCGTCTGTCTATCTATGAATTGGGCGGGCCTGTACAGAGTTGGTCTAACCTCTGGTTGCCACAGCGACGAGGACTTTGCCTCGACTACGTTCGGAAGGCGCTCGCTCACGGTGAGACGAGATGACACGTAGGAGAACGTGAAGTGGATGTGAGTTTTCTTTCTTTTGTTTGACACGCACGCATAGACTCATAGCCTTGCTGTTAAAAAGGACTGGTTGTCACGTTATTCGGTGAGCTGTATGGTCAAGTCGGTTAGTTAGCAAGCCAGTCAGTCGCTCGGCTCGTCTAAGCCAGTGCTCCCCAACCACTGGTCGAAACGGCTTGTCAGTTATTTAGCTTTAAGTCGCTTGGTTGGTTGGTTGGTTGGTTGGTTGGTTGGTTGGTTGGTTGGTTGGTTGGTTGGTTGGTTAGTCAGTCAGATCGATAAGTTGTCAGTTGTTTGCTTTGATTAAAGTTTGGGGACGGTCAATGACTTCTTTAGGTAACGTAACGACAAGGAAGAGAACCCAGCAGCAAAGTCATTGTCAAACAGCCTTGAGGACCAGGAAGGAGCTGCCGTGCATGCTGAATGTCGTAAAAAGAGCAAACTTTGGCCTCCACTGGCATCTTATAGGGAAAAAATCAGGCGGGCGACCTTTAGATGCGGAATGCTATTGTGGCCGTTGTGCCATCCGCTGTGCAAGAAAATCCCTTTGCCTCACATTCATTTAAGGTTTCCTCTTGATATCAAATGAACTGAAAGACGAGGAGGTGAAAACACGGAGCCCGCCTACGCGGTGACGCAAATCTGAGCATCGCCAGCCAAATTACTTTACGAGCCCTGATTCCAGTACGGCCATAAAGGAAGTCATAAAACAGATCTGCCGCTCGCTCACGAATCCTGCATGCGGAAAAGATGGCTCTCGATAAAAAGAGCAAGGAGCTGCTGCGGAATACGCTCATTGATCTGGAGCCGGATGACTTCAAGGTCTTCAAATTCCATATGCACCTGCCTGGGAGCATTGACCCAAACGCAGACCAAGTGGACATCGTCAACCAGCTGGCAAAGAAGCACGGCGAGAACGCTGTAAACGAGACCATCGAGATTCTGGAGAAGATCAACAACTACAATCTTGCCCAGAAGCTGCGCAGCGACGTGGCGCAAATCAAAGGTAAGGCGACGGCGCCGCACGCCAACGTGGCTTCTGGTGGAGGCCTTCTAGAAAGTTGCTTACCTGAAAACTCTCAGATGATTCACACGACGGCTGAAACCAACTCAGCTCTGTCTTAGCTTCTGTGTGAGTGAGGAACCTCCTTTCTGGAATACCCCGAGGAGCCCGTCCCAATCTGCAAGCAAGCCCTTCACCTGAATCTTCAACGTGTTTGCAGGTGCCCGCAAGCTTGGAAGGAGCAACGTGGTGGTGGCCAGGAGGAGCAAGGCCTGCAGCTTGCATAGAACAGGTGAGTTGAGCCGTTCAACCACCAAGATGAGCCCAGTTGCCTCCTTCACTTGCCTCCTTCACTTGCCTCCTTCACTTGCCTCCTTCACTTGCCTCCTTCACTTGCCTCCTTCACTTGCCTCCTTCACTTGCCTCCTTCAGTGGCCTCCTTCACTTGCCTCCTTCACTTGCCTCCTTCACTTGCCTCCTTCAGTGGCCTCCTTCACTTGCCTCCTTCAGTGGCCTCCTTCAGTGGCCTCCTTCAGTGGCCTCCTTCAGGCTCCCGTGTTTGTATGTTTGAGTGGAAGCGGCGGCATCAGTGTGACACGCTTACTAAAGACGTGTTTGCGACACGAGATCTCCTTCTACTCTCTCATGTGTCACCCGCGCGCCCTCAGGTAGCATCTTCTCAGTGGATAACGACCAGATCTACAAATTCAAGCGAGAGCTGCAAGAGAACCTGCGGGCGAGCTATGTCAACGCTCCCGAAGACAAAACGGAGCCCAGCCAGCAGGAGCGTTTGGAGGACGTCTACACCGAGCTCTATATTACCCGCAGTGGCGCCGCTCTCCCCGACAAGCAGCACGAGATCCTTCAGATGGAGATGTGCTGCGTGGCTAAGGAGAAGTCCATTGAGCCGTGCGACATCTTCGAAAGCGGGAAGCCCGTCCGCAGGCTGCTCACCGTAGGCTTCGCGGGCATTGGGAAAACCTTCCTTGTGCGCAAGTTTGTGCTGGACTGGGCCAACGGGAGAACCAACAGAGACATGCACTTCATCTTTCCTTTCACCTTCCGTGAGTTGAACTTGGAGAAGAAGAAAAGCTTTTCGCTAGCAGAGCTCATCCGCCACTCCATCTTGGAGAGCAAGTCCATGAGCGTTGAGATGCTGAACGCTATCTTGGTCAGGCTGCAAGCCTCGGGCAAGCTCGACTACCAAAGCAGCAGCATCAAGATTTTGTTTGTGCTGGATGGTCTGGACGAGTGTTACCTCAAACTGGACCTTAGCGACAAGAGCAAGGTGGACCTGGATGTGACCCAAGCCTACCGCGTGGAGGTTCTCCTGGCGCATCTCATCAAGGGGAATCTGCTTCCCTGCGCCCGGGTTTGGATCACCACGCGGCCCCAGGCGGCCCACGACATCCCAGCACACCTGGTGGACGGCAGAACCGAGGTGAAAGGCTTCAGCGACTCCCAGAGGCTGGACTACTTCAGGAAGAGGTTCCCGGACGAGGAGTACATCGTCAAACACATCCAGAAGTCCCGCACCATTTTCATCATGTGCCACATGCCCATCTTCTGCTGGCTCACTGCCACTGTTCTCCGAGATTATCAGGACACCGGAAAGGAGGGGGAGCTGCCCAAAACCCTGACAGAGATGTACACAAATTTCCTGCTCTATCACCTGGGCAAATCGAAGGAGCGAGAGGGACAGAAGAGCATCAAGTATGTCAAAGCGCTGGCCAAGCTGGCTTTTCAGCACCTGATGAAAAAGCAGCAGATCTTCTACGAGAGCGACTTGCAGGAAAGCGGCTTGGATTACCTGCGGGCCGCAAAACACTCGGGAGTCTTCACCGAGGTCTTCAAGGAGGTACGCCCGCTCAAGAAAAACCAAGCCTGTAAGATGTTTCAGTTCATCCACCTGACCATCCAGGAATATCTGTCTGCTCTGTACGTGATGATGAGCCTGTTCCAGGACAACAAGAATGTGCTGGGTGATTCCGAGTTGACGTTGAAAGCACTCCTGACGTCTTGCGAGCGGAAGCCGCTCATTCGGGTCTATGAGGCGGCCATCCACAAAGCCTCAGAGAGTAACGGAAACTTGGACTTGTTCCTCCGCTTCTTGCTGGGCCTCTCCTTGCAGTGCAACCAGGACCTCCTGGGTGAGCTGCTGAAGGCTCCCAAGAACTCCAGACACAGCAAAGGAGAAACGGTCCGCTTGATCAACCAATGGATAGAGAAGAACTCTCCCGAGGAGAACATCAACTTGTTCTACTGCCTAAACGAGCTGAATGACGAGTCCCTGCTGGAGCAGATCCAACGATACCTAAGCTCGGGGCGGTTGTCCTCGGATGACCTACCTATGGCCATGTGGTCGGCCCTGGTCTTCTTCTTACGGGCTTCTGACGAAGCCATGAGCTGTTTTGACCTTAAGCTCTACTCTGCGTCAGAGGTTGGGCTCCGGATGCTGCTGCCGGTGGTCAAGGCTTCTCAAAAATCATTGTAGGTACCCTCGAGCCAGCACGTAGAACCGGCCGTGCCCGTGTCAGTCACTCTCTTGTGTTCTCAGGCTCAACGACTGCAACCTGAACAAGAAAAGCTGTGAGATGCTGGCCTCCGTTCTAAGCTCGCCCTGCAACCTGAGGGATCTGGATCTCAGCGACAACAACTTGTACGACGACGGGCTGGAGACACTTGCCGCCGGACTGGCAAAGTCGCAGTGTACCTTGCAAGTTCTCGGGTAAGGCTCTCCTCCACCCCCCTTGAGTGCCAGAAGGAACCTCGGGCTTGACCCGCCCGCTTTTCTGCCCCTTTGCGGCAGGCTCTCGGGCTGCATGATCACCACGCGAGGATGCCTTTCACTGGCCAAGGCTCTTCGGTCCAACCCCTCCCACCTCCAAGTGCTGGACCTGAGATACAATCACCCCGGAGAGGAAGGAAAGCAGGCCTTGGTGGCGGTCCAAATGGATCCTCACTGCAGTCTGCAGACCGTCAGGTAGGATCCAAACATCTTCCGGGGAGCTCGCTCGTCTGAATCGATTGACGAGACTCGTGCGTCTTTCCTCAGCCTGGACTACGGCGGCAGAGAACGTTTGATTCCCGGTGTTGAGAAATGTGAGTCCGGTTCCGGTGGTCAACCACTTTCAAGATGTAACCTTTGGCCTTGTCATCTCATTGTCAGATTGGTGCAGACCCACGTTGGACTCCGACACGGCTCACAACTGCCTCCAGATTTCAGAGCGTGGCAAGAAGGTGACGGTGGTTCTGGTGGAGCAGCTGTGCCCCCAAAACCCACAGAGGTTCACTTGTTGGCGTCAGGTTCTTTGCACAAGCGGACTGAGCAGACGCTGCTACTGGGAGGTGGACGTGGAGGGGAAGGTCTACGTGGCTGTGACCTACGACGGGATCCGGCGAGTCGGGGAGGGTGACGACGTGTGTCTGGGCGCCACGGAGGTTTCCTGGGCGCTGCTGTGCGAAGATGATGGCAGCTACTCTGTGCGCCACCGGGACAGGACACTGGGCGTCGTGCCTCGTCCTGCTCCGGCGTCCAGAAGGGTGGGCGTGTTTGTGGACCATCCCCGCGGCGTGCTGTCCTTCTTCAAAGTGACTTCACAGGGGAGGAGACTCCTCCACACCTACCACGGCACCTTCACGCAGCCACTTTATCCAGCTTTTGGATTCGGCTTTGATAATGGATTTGACGGCATGGGGAATTCTGTGTCCCTCACCAGGAAAGGCGCGTCCATATTCACCCGCTTCTAGGCACCATGTTCTTCCAATGAGCAACCAACAGAGGCAGAGGGCACCCTCGCCCACTCACTACACAGAACAGCACTCTGCTCACTTCCGGATGCATCGCTCGCCAACAGATAACACATGCTAATCAAGTTAGCTGCTAGCTGAGCACATGGCACCATGTATTTGTTGGTTAATATATGAAACATTTTTGGTTTGATTCAATGCCAAATATGTAAGCTTTTATCCACTCGCTGCAAGTTTGGTTTATACCTTTCCGTGTACTTTTATAAATGGAACGATCGGAGGTGGAGGCAGGCACCGCGAGCTGGATGAGCTTCTGTTGGAGGATGTCAGGAGCGATGGTGTTGGAATGCCGAGCTGAAATCCACAAACAGGATCCTGGCGTACGTTCCTGGGATGTCCAGGTGGTGCAGGATGTAGTGCGTATTGTCCCATATTGACCGCATCGTCCACCGGCAAACTGGAGGGGGCCCGTGACATGCTTCAGGTGGTTCAGCACCAACCTCTCGAAAGATTTTATGACCACAGATGTCAAAGCAACAGGTCTGTAGTCATTCAATCCTGTGACGGTGGTCTTCTTGGCCACTGGAACGATGGCGGAGCTTTTGAAGCACGAGGGCACTTCACACAGCTCCAGGGAGCGGTTGAAGATCCGTGCAAAGGTGGGCGCCAGCTGCTCAGCACAGGCTTTCAAACAGGAGGGTGACACGCCGTCTGGAACCGGTGCCTTCCTGGTCTTTTGTCTCCGGAACACCTGGCGCACTTCCTCCTCACGGATCTGGAGTGCGGGCACGGCCTCTGCGAGAGAGATTATTTTGAGATTTTGTTCATTTTATAAAATCCTGGAGTAAAAACAATGACTTCTATCACATTAAAAGTGATCATTGTGAACTATTGATGTCAATTTATTCAAAAAGGGGCTGGCGGAGTGCTCTAAAGTGATTTTGGTGGACTCGCACATTGATGACGACAGGGCAGTTTTGTTTTGATTTACCAAATTCATTCTTCTATTTAGCAAATATGGACCCGCATCACAAAGTTCAGCCTCTTTTGCCTGCCCACACGGTACGTGAGAACTACCCTATCAGACCCCAAACAGGCACATCTGACTTCCAACTGCAACAGGCAATAATTGAAGAGTCTGCTGACAAGCTTTATGAGCAAAGAGAACTTTATTGGCCAGCAGGCAATACACAACCGTAGCAAGTGAGAGTCCCAAATTATTTTCATCCATCCATCCATCCATCCAGATAAGGGTTAGTACATATTTTCATTCGCAGAGTTGATCTGCCGGCAGACAGCCGATGAAGACAAAGCGAAATAAAAGCTCATAGAAATACTTTTACATAATAAACTTCATCACAAAATGTTCATTTTGGTTTCCTCGTGAGCAAATTTTAATCAATCAAAGGATACTGTATGACAGTTCAAATTTGAAGTGCAACTATTTGATTTGGTTTGACACATCTTGAACCTTGACCAAATCATTTTTGTAAAAAAAAAATCCCCCCCAAAAAACAAGAACCCTAAAAACTAAACAACTACAAACAACTAAAACCAAAACAAACACAAACAATAATTAAGAATCCAAAACTCTTACCACCCTGATGACAGTTCAGCATATTTTTAAATTCATTAACTAAAATATGAATGTTTCACTGTGAAGAATAAAAGATATAGAATATAATTATCCTTGAGAGGTGAAAACCTCATGGACCACTTCCCAACACACTTGTGATTCTTAAGATGATTCTTCCAGGCAAATCTTTGGACAAAAACTGAGCAGAAAAAAAAAAAAAGCTTTCTCACCAGTATGGTTTCTTGTGTGTCTTTTTAAGATTCTCTTCTCTAGAATCTTTGTCCACAAACTGAGCAGGAAAAATATTTTTGGTCAGTGTGGGTTCTTGTGTACGTTTTCCTTCAGAGAAAATCTTTGGCCACAAACTGAGGAGGAAAAAGGCTTCTCACCAGTGTTTTTCTAGGTTTCTCTTATGCGAGAAACCTGGCAGGCAAAAGGTTACTCACCAGTGTGGATTGTTGTGTGTATGTTTAAGTGACCCTCATGAGGGAATCTTTGTCCACAAAGTGAGCAGGTTTAAGGTTTTTGGCCAGTGTGGGTTCTTGTGTGTATTTTTAAGCTTCCCTTCTGAGAGAATGTTTGGCCACAAAGTGAGCAGGAAAAAGGTTTCTCACCAGTGTGGGTTCTTGTATGTACTGTTAAGCTTCCTTTCTGAGAGAATGTTTGGCCACAAACTGAGCAGGAGAAAGGTTTCTCACCAGTGTGGGTTCTTGTATGTACTTTTAAGCTTCCTTTCTGAGAGAACGTTTGGCCACAAACTGAGCAGGAGAAAGGTTTTTCACCAGTATGGCTTCTTGTGTGTATTTTCAAGTTTCCTTTATGAGAGAATCTTTGGCCACAGACTGAGCAGGAAAAGGGTTTCTCACCAGTGTGGGTTCTTCCATGTCTTTCTAAGTTTACCTTATCCGAGAATCTTTGGCCACAAACTGGGCAGGCAAATGGTTTCTCACTAGTGTGTATTCTTGTGTGTTTATTTAAGCCTGACTTCAGTGAGAATCTTTGGCCACAAAGTGAGCAGGAAAAAGGTTTCTCTCCTGTGTGTGTTCTTGCATGTGTTTTTAAGTGTCCCTTATGAGAGAATCTTTGGCCACAAACTGAACAGATAAAAGGTTTCTCACCAGTGTGGGTTCTTGCGTGCAGTTTTAAGTTTCCCTTCTGAAAGAATTTTTGGCCACAAAGTGAACAGCAAAAAGGTTTTTCACCCGTGTGTATTCTTACGTGTCGTTTCAAACTGGCCTTATGAGCAAACATTTTACAACACTGAGAACATTTCCATTGTTTGTTTTCAGACTGGTATCCAATATCACAGTCAGACTCTTTAGCGCTAGGAGCATGTGACGACATGTCATCACAATCTGATGCTGGAGCTAAGAGGCCGTCTGCTTGCCATTCTCCACAGTGGTCTTTGTTATCTTCTGTTGTCATGCGTTGACTTGAGCTGCTTCTCGGAGGCTCCGCCCCTTTGCCCAGCTCACGTCGACCCTCATCTATACTCTTCAAAGAGAGAGCAGTTGAAGGCATGCTGTAGATCTCCTCTTTAATGTCATAGAGGTCTTTCTCCTCGTCTTTGATGTCAAATTGCTCTGACTCCACCTCATCTGTTTGGATGAAAGCCAACTTGTCCTTTTGCTTCATAAAGTGGGGGATCTCTTTGTCATCCTCTTCCTCTTTAATGTGAAGGCACTCTGGCTCCTGCTGCTCAGGACCAAAATCTTCACTGATGTCTGCAAACACAAACACACATGTCATGTGATTTACATTTACAACAAACGTTATTGGGAGAGCCAAATGATTCATCATTACCACACTACTGCTTGAGTCTTTATACGTGATTCTTCAAGCTCCTTAAAGGGCACTTATCTTGGAAAATGGACTTTTTTTCTGGCTTTTAAAATAATTTGAAGACGATTATCAGACGACCCCCTCTTTTTCAAGACTCGAGTTCACCAAATTTCATTTTTATACAGAAAATAATGACATCTTCTTCGCCTTCACACGCAATTTGTCCAGAAATGGCAAATTCTAGTATTTGTATACTATTATCAATGCCCGAGATTTTGTGTTGGATTGCTTGCTGCGTGTGTAACAATCGGATTTATTGTTGGGCAACCGGGAACGGGGAACATTTTCAGATGGGACACGTCCGGTTAGCATGATCGCCTTGAGTGTATGTCTCGTTTATGAAAACAGCGTGGTTACAAACCTGCTGTGTCTAACACTACACAAGGTCTTAGAAGACGACGACGACGGTCCTTTTCCTCTTTTGTTGCACAAAGTTCCTGCGCGTACTTTGCTGTGGTCCTGGCAGGCATTTTCACTCTGCTATGCTATCCCAACCAAGCAACCAAGCACGTTTGGCTAATTGGAGTGACTTGGCTGAGAAGTTTTGAAATGTAACTATGGCAAGTGCAGTAGGTCAGATCAGTCAACGTGATGCATCCATCCCCAAATCAGAGATGATGTATTTCAAGTTCATTGAAACAGAAAAGCTACTTCCTGATATCAGTCAAACAATAGAGGTAGGTATAATCATGCGTGAATATTTTCAAATTCGGGTTATAAACAATGTTTTGACCTATGCCTTTAGTGATTGAAGTATTTCATATTGATTTATTTGAGTGCGTTTCTGCTTTTTAAATATATAAAGGAGTCTGAGTCACAGCAGATCCACTGTTTTAGCTTTTAAATGGATTGGATTGTGCATTGGTGGCGGCTCACAGTTAGGAGGGTGCTATCAATGTGGAATGGAAAAGTTACCAAGCTGTGTGTGCTGTGTCAGTGTTCTGACTGAATCCATCAATTCATAAGAGCATTTAGACATTGCTGTTTCTCGACCCTTCTTTTTTGGGGACAAAACCTGGCTTGGCGCCGTGATCCTGGCCTCATCCCCAATCCTTTGGAACGGCTTGTGGATTTTCTGATTCACGTTCATCGTCTGACACGATGGGGGGAAAAAGCCTTACTGGATGAGTTGAAAAACTAACACTCAGATGCGCACACACCACACCACAACACAACAGTATGCCCCCAGTGAAGAGAAGAATAAAATAAGTCTTGCGTTTTTAGGCGTTGAACAATTTTTCATATTCTTTGTTCATACATTTGGAATAAAACTCATATCAACTGCTTGAAATTATTTTTTTTTATTTCTCTTACATTTACAGACCGTGCTTTATAGAAAGCTCATAACTGTTCCCGTCTTCCCAACTTGGTGAGGCTGCAAACTGTGGAACTGAAGGGTAATCCTGGAAATAAGAATAAAAAGGAGTCAAGCACTTACCAAGTCAGTGTTTGCAGAACCACTCATAGAATGAGTGTACGTGTTCAGCCTATCCAAAGACGCACTCCTTACGACCATCCACATCAAGCTTGAAAATGTTTGGACTAAAGGGACCACCGTCATATGGTGGTTGGAGGGGCGAGCAAGAAGCGTCATGGCACACACACAAAAAAAAAGCTTCAAAAGTGGACATGTATCGGGATCTAGGACCTTTTTGTTGCGGAAAATACCATAAGCTCTGGTACACACCTGTCTTCAGTCAGAGCGAGCTCTCTGGTTAGAAACTCAAAGAGCTTGGCACTGTGCTCCTTATTCTTGTCAGCAGTGTCGGTTACCCTGATAGCAGATACGGACAACACCGCACAGGGGCCGCAAGATCCTGCCATCATCATCGGTAACCCCGGCTTCACAATCAAGTGCATTCTCTGGAAGAAAGCAATTGGCAGACAAATCACTTATATCATTGATTCAAATGATTCGATTGGAATATAGATGACTATTTGAGCCACTCGTGACAGGTCACTTTAGAGCAGGCTGGGGCACAGGTGACTAGAGTACCTGTTAGGATGGCTTTGGACTCAGTTCAGTTCAAGTGAAATAGCGCTGGGCTAGACTTCCAGCATGCACATAGCTCCTTGTGTAGACTAGAGCGTCACACTTTGAATAGTGCTACAGTACACGTGAACACACTTTCTACTCTGGTAGTAGACAGATGTGTGTGTGTGTGTGTGTGTGTGTGTGTGTGACGATGATCATTAGGACTTAACCTTTTTAACACATACACTTGGTCAAATATCGTATTAATCCTTTTTTTTTCAACTGGGATGACACTGGGGGCGTTGAAACGGTGAAATGATTAACTTTTACAAGGATGATATGTTAGAATGTTAAGATTGTTTTTTCTGCAGTGCTAAATTGTAGTATGACTCACGTCAAGTGGCTTTCCCAAAACAGCCGCAGCGAATGTAGACAGGTTTTTCAGAAACTCCGTCGAGAATGAGCTTGCTGGTAAATTGCTCTGCAATTCGACAAATGGCATATTTATAGGTATAGGTGTGCGGAGAGCAACAGATTACACGTTGTCTTCTGTATAGGCACGTCAAGTGTGGGATGACTCATTTTCTTCTTTGGATTTCGATTGGCTGTTGGCATCTAACTTCAAGGTGAAATGCCGCCACCTACCGGACTGGAGTGTGAATCATTCGCGTGGCAGATTAAAAAAAAATATGCTTATTGCTTTATTTTGGTAAAATACTTGCTAAAAAGCAAATCAGAATCAGCATGGTTTGTTATCCAAAAGAATAATGTTGACCACTTCAAATATTCCAAATGAGCTTTTGCGTTCCCTTGCAAACAACTATATTATCTATTTGACAAATGACATATTTAACTGCCTGTTATAAACATGTAAAGTATAACCTGTTCTTTAATGAGCTCACTTATCTTGCTGCGTCACTTAAGTATACACAAGATACACCTTGATTCTACTTTAGCCATACTCCACTTTTGGACTTCAACCTTTTTTACTGCGAAATTGCAAGTAGTAATCGTGAGCCTTCCCATAATAGACTACTCGCTCCACAGCTCAAACAGGTTTGTACATATCTTTGTTTTGTCTGTTGATTTGTTTGTTTTTCCAAAATTCAAAATGCATTGGCAGAAAATGTTCACAAATATTAGAAAAAAAATTATTCTGTCAGCCCATTTAATTTGATAGAATGATACATGGAACTGACAGGCTTGGTCACAAAAAAAAAAAAAGAGTTCAGCACTAGAGAACAAACCTAAACCACAAATCAGACACTGTAAGTTAAAATTTAAAAGGACTATTTGTTACAGATTCATTTACCTGGTTTCGTTATGGAACATTTACTCAACAAAATTTCAGTTGGAAAAGCAATAAAAGGCAAGGATTGGAAATTGATCACATTTGTCCTCAAACAAGTGTTGAAGCAAATTACATTTTATGTTAATCATCCTGTCATGTTTGTTTCTCTATAACAGCAGAAAAGTTCCCAGGCCAATTTGACTCTTGATATATATAATCTTGAATTGTTCAAGAAGGGAACACTTATCAGGATTAAATGAGAGAAAAAAATTGCGCGGTTGCGCGTTTTAAATTGCCTTTCAAGATTACATGTCTGTTCTTGGTATTGGATTTTATCAAATAAATTTCCCCCCAAAATGCGATTTATACTCCGGTGCGATTTATATGTCTTTTTCTTCTTTATTATGCATTTTATGGCTGGTGCGATTTATACTCTGGATCGATTTATACTCCGGAAAATACGCTACGCATCAGTGGAAACTTTGAGGGGTAGCTTTTGTGTTGAAGTTAATTTGTGTAAATTTGTCAACACACCAAAAAATCTGTCCATTTATATGACATCACGATCAAGGCAGGGCGACCAAGTGCAGCACGGATCTTTATTGATATAGGGGACCTTTGGACTCTCATAACTTATTGTACAAAGGCCAGGCATGTGTGTGGGTTTGTCATGACTTCAATACAAGCTGTTTGTTAGTCATTCAGTTCTCTGAGAGAATACGTCTAAGCAAAATATCCTTTTCATAGATAGGGGGTGGGATTAAATACATTTGACTTCTTCCCATTCCTTTTCAAACAGGTAGGCTCTTCCTATTTGCTACAGTGGATTATTTTCTGTTTGTATTTGTTGTTTGTATAGAGTCCTAGTCTTAATGACTTTCACCTTGTTTGTGCTTTTTGAATATGTGTATCTTCAATAAATAAAGAAAGAAATTCAAATTTACCTTTGAAGTCATAACAACCAACAAATTATTTGGTAAACTTGCTTGTATGGGAGGCATTTGAATAGACAAACTCTGTACTGATTCTATGCTTGTCTGTATTTCACTTAAGTAAATTCCAGACAGACAGAAAACAAAGAGGGCGATAAAAGGCTTCAGTCAACAATGGTAAGGAAAAAGACACACTTTTTGCTCTCAAATCTGAACTATCATTTGTGGATTTCCCCCAATGCCTAACCATACTCTGATCTCATTTCCTCATAGGATTTGGGGATGTTGGAGATCCCTGCCGAGTTGTCGGCGAGGTTTCACAGGGCAACAGGTGATCTTCGGGAAAAAAGATATGGAAAGAGGTTCACGGGTTGTCATCTCTCTTTATCTCTTTCAAACAGGGTATCAACATCCGGAAATAGTGACAGAGGTTGAAACTCCTCAAGTAAAAGCAACACACAACCTCACTTTGCCTCAAGATGTTGACAGACACCCATTCTCTCACTATGCCAAGTCCAAACTAAAGGTCAGCAACATGGAAACACACATTACATAGACCTATGCACATGCACATGCACATGCACATGCACATGCACAACACTACACCCACCCTCACTCACTCACTCACTCACTCACTCACTCACTCACTCACTCACTCACTCACTCACTCACTCACTCACTCACTCAATCCTCTACAGGCTACATGGTGCCAACCTCAGGGAACTCCCCTTCAAAGAGCCTTGACACCCCTTGAACCAGAAGATGCCTGCACTGCGGTGGAAATTTATAAACTGGTATAGTAGGAATGATCACAACAATACTTATTTTGTTGCTCTAGTCATTTCAAATGTTCAAGATGTTTTTTCTTTAGATGATGCGATTCACAGGTGAGTCAGACCTCAGTGAATCACAGGAGCAGTTGTTGGGAAACTACATCATTGAGAAAGGACAGAACCGACCTGCCTTGAGGGATGAGATTCTAGTCCAGTTGGTTTACCACACATGGGGCCTGAATGAAGAGCAGCATAGCCTGCAAGGCTGGCTCCTGCTCACCTGCTGCCTCTGTGCCTTCTCTCCATCACGAGAATTGGAAAAACCCCTGCTAAAGTAGGTGGCACATTTGTGTTGTCCTTTATTTGGGTTCCAAAGATCTCTTGTAGCTCTTCACCGTATACTCAACATTAAGCCGTTGTCGAGGAGACGACGGGAAGAATTGTATGGAGCGACTGGTTCAGTAGGACTGACTACATATACTAGGGGCGTCTAAACCTTTTGCAAAGAGGGCCAGATTTGGTTCGGACGTGCTATAGTTTAATGTAAGGTAAGAAAGATTGAAAGAAATGAGCAGTGAGCCCAGATGGAACTGAGCCATCAAAGTGTGCGTTGATGACAAAGGCAGGTCAGAACTGCAAGAACTCATGAATTGCATTCACGCGGATTTCAGAATATTTTAATAACTTACCCTGGGCAGCATAGTGGTGCACTGGTTAGCACATCTACCTCATAATTCGGAGGTTGTGGCTTTAATATATGGTGTGAAGGTTGGTTCCGCCTTCAATTGATGTTCACTTGATGTGCTAACCCACTGCCACACCTGTCATGGTGGAATATATTCAACGTTTTCATCTGTCTTCTGAATTATATATAGACAATTATATTTTTTCCTCACTAGAAATGTTTGTATTCCTGATGTTTGAGCAATCTAAATTTTACCTGTGAATGTGTGACATGATTCATTTTATTCATGGTTAGAGTGCAAATTGCGTAGGTGATTTTAAAACAAAATCTGAATGTGTTTTTTCATACTTTCCATTCAGGTATGTCTCTGACCACGCACCCATGGAGTACCGTTCACTGTGCCAGCAAAAGCTGCTCATATCCATGCAACTTCCAGGCCCCACATCCCGTATTTATCCCCCAACTCAGCTGGAATGGCTCACCAACAAAAGAAAAGGCACAATGATTGTAGATGTGTATGCATTCAACGGTAAGACAAGTTCCATAATTAGTCTCTCAAATTGCAAGCAGTAATTAATGGCACTTACCTCCACCTTTTTTCAAATGAATCCTGAAAATGACCCAAAACCCTTGATGCTATGCTTAGTGTTGGCAAAAAGCTAATGATTTCGTTTCGCTGCAGTTTTGAGTGAAGTCATATGAAAACAAAAAGGCGATTCACAGAATGATCAATAACATGGCAATTAATCATGGCCCTAAAATGAGGGCCGTTCCATTTATAGTCCGAAAATGACGGTACACCTTCCTGATATTTAATCGAGCTGTCTTAAAACTGTAGGTGTTTAAGTATGCTAGTAAGTATTACATTTAATTTATATCCAAGGTATTTGTGTTTCTGTTAATGATTCACCAAATATGAGGACTCTTTTATCAATCATCGATCATAATTTCACATGCTAGCCAGATGTTTTTGGCATCTCCTCATGCTTAACATCCTTATTTCTAGGAGAGAAGCTCACAATTGAAGTGGAGTCCTGGACCACAGGAGAAAAGTTGGCCTCATGGCTTCTGCATGCCAGGTGCTTTATATCAAGCAATACAGCCAATGGTTTCTTCATGTCCAGGCATATTGTATTCAGTCAATTCTTTACTGACCTTTCATAGAGGTGTGACAGAGGCAACAGAGGGATGGTCTGTGTCTCTTCTGGCTGACGACGTGTGGTCTGATTTGGCCGGATCAGACTTTGTCATGGATCTGCTGGCTGGTGCTGAGGCAGAAGTACTGCTACCGGCCAGGCCCTCATCGACCAATTCTGTTTACCTCTTCAGTGGCCAGGATGTCCGGTATAAGATGTACTTTGTTAATGGTGCTTGTTAATGCTCATATTCCACTGAGCGGTGAAGGTTTGGGAATCTTTTGATTTCATTTGTCACGGTTAATTCAAGGTTGCCCTTTTCCAGACATAATGATTTTCAACATTTTGTTCTGACAAGAAACACTGTTTGTGACCATCGAAACAGTTGGCAAACCTCTGGCCAAAATATTGCGAGCTCAGAGGAACCCTGACAAAAAAATAAACATTCGCCACCTTCGCAAACACTTACAAGCCTTCGCCACTTAGTGGGATACGGGCTTTAGAATTGTACATATATCATGTGTAACAAATCTATTGCTTCCCATCTCATTTCTTTGTCATTTTCAAAGGACCCCAGTGACAGATCTTGATCACTTCAATCCGCCTTTCATTGAAGCTCCAGGAGTTTCTCATTTTCAGGGAATCCTCCAGGAAAGAGACTATCCTCAGGAAGGTATTGTCATCTTATACAGTCAAAATATCAATACCATTCCTCAAGCAATTCAAAAAATACCATAAAGGAGGCATCATTTTCAAAAGGAAAAACACATTTTCTAGTGGTATTATAAACTCAGTGATTAATATAGCTCGTGCGTCAAAGTCGGCAGAAGTACAAACAAAGAGTGAGCGGGGTGACTCTCTCCCATCACACACAATCGCAGCCGCTTTGCGGGTGAGACGGGAGGCGGAAACTTCCTTCAGGGAGGGGAGCGGAGCCCCGATGATTTTACTCCGACCACGCATGCTTACAGTAGAAACGGAGCTTTTTCACCTTGGGAAGCCACTCATTTCAGCATCGCATCCTTTTTGTCTTATCTGTAGGCCAGCGTCAACAGATGGATCCATATGTTGATGACTTGTGTAACCTGGACCAAGGACAATCGGTTAGTCTTATCAGAATGAAAAGAAATGATTTTCCTGTTTCTGTTAAGCCATTTAAATGAGCTCGGACTGCAAATGTGGAGTGTCCCCCAGAGGTCAGCTTGTCAAAATTTGGAAAGATTCGGACCATCAGACTTCTCGCAATCGTTCAGGCTCTTAAGGCACCCTTGTACCCGTACCGTAATTGACTTCAGTGGGAAATACAATTCAAATTAGACCTTACAAATTTCAATGAAAGATATAACCACCTAATACAAACAATGAATTCATGTGTGATTTCTTTCATAGTACTCAATCAATACATTTGAACTTGAGACAAATCTAATGTAATGTTTACTCCAAATAAATATGCATAAATATGACTAAGCAATTTGTTTGTGTAGGATGCGGAAAGAGTAGCTGTGCTCAACCGCAGAATGAGAGGCGGAGGAGGCGTTGGACCCATGCAGCCTGGTTTATACAGCTCTGGTACGTAGAATCTCCAAAAGACTGATTTGCACACCGCAGGTTATTGCATGAAATACTCCAACCAGGAGAAAATCAAAACGAATCGAGATTTCATAGTAATGGGAGTTTCAATGTCTCACTTTTCATCTTGTTTAATTTGGACAATGAATCATGTTCTAGTCTGGGTTTTAAGATATAGTCTATATCCCAGCTACCTTTCTGGTCAGATTTTTTTTACATTTATTTATAAAATTTCATCACTTTCACTGTTCTGTTGTAAATTCAATGATCCAATGTAATTGGAGCTCATCATTCTGTTTTCTAGGTATGCCAACTTTAATGTCAGGTTATCCAATCGGTAAGTGACTGAAACCCTTAAAGCAAAACCGACCTACCTACCTACCTACCTACCTACCTACCACAAAATTATTTTTTCAAATATTATGGCATTAGAGCACTGGATGGAGATAGACCTTTAGTTATTGCAGTCAAGCTGGTCACCACATTTATAAACAGGAGTAATACGTGCACATTTCCAAACTAAAAAAACGCGACTTATAGTCCGAAAATTACGGTAATATGAAATGCCAGCGGGTGAAATCGGATCAAACATGAAAGCCATACAAGGTAGTTCTTTGTTCAGACAAATAAAAACAAATGTTTTACACGTTACCTGCTGACAGTTTCGAGCGCGTCTCAAGTCTTCTTCAGATGTCATTTATCAGTGATTTGGTCCATAATAAATACCAATTTGCTTAGCCTGGTGTAATATTTGGTGTCATGTTCAACAGTTTAGGGCTGACAGATGTGTCATCCATAATCATAACGCCTCAGTGTGGTTTATGTCTAGGAATGCCAGTCAGTCCTTCATTGGCAAACTACGGTACAACGCCCATGATTCCAAATATGACAGCCATGCACACTGTGCCAGGTACGGTCTCAGTATTTAAATTCTGCATTTGTTTGTCAATTGATTTTGGAACTAACTTTGCCTCCCATTATGGACAAAGCCATGATGATGCCTGGGGCTCCCGTTCCCTCCGTCACGGACCCCATGCAGTTGGCAGCCACACAGCAAGCCCTCATCAACCAACAGGCTCTGTTTATGGTGTGAATAAACGTCATTTTTTTTTTCCCATTCTCCCCATTTCCCACCTGTCCCTGGTTTTTGTCTTTAGGCCCAGCAGATGACTATGCAGGCAATGACTCTGTCCCAGCAGCAGACACAAGAGCAGCAAAGGTTGAGGGAGCAGGAGAGGAAGCAGGAAAATCAACAGAGACGTGCACTCATACCTTCCTCCCACCAATCTCAATCTGTGGGCCAAACTAATCCACTTTTGCTGAAGGTAATTTACATGGCCATTAATAATTGTACACGTGTGGTACTGCAACAATAGAGGGGCCCTGTGCTTTTAAAAGAGGAATCATGTATACTGTGTTGTATGTTTGTAACACCCACAGGAAGTGGATTCACATAATCGAGATAAGCTGCAGTCTTTTAGAGATAAAAGGAAGTACTTCCACAATATTGGTGAGTAGACTGAGGAATAAATAGACTTGCAGGATTTTTTTCCTTTTTCATACATGCTTATAATAAGAGGGGGTCAAAGGCAAGTTCAAAATGTAACCCCGGATTCCTGATATATCACTCTCAACCTCAAGGTCAGTCCAATCTGCAGACTTCTCCTTCTAGCCCATACAAACAGCAGCACCCTGGGCCATCAGTACAGCCATCCCCTCCTCCGATAGCCCCCAAACCAAAGGGTAAGAACACAAATGGATCCAAATAGGAGTTTGTAGAGATTTCTTTTGTTGTTAATGATTTTACAATCGTGCCTCAATTCAAACTATGAGTCATCAGTTCAAAAAATGTGCTGTTTAGTTTGTATTTTGAAAGAAGACAGAAAAGTGAACCTTGTTTTAATTTTGTTTTGTTTATTGTTGTCTCTTAGGTGCCATAGTAAAGGAGATCCCTCTTCCTAAGAGCAAAACAGAAAGTCCAACCACAGCTCCCGTCTCTGAACCAACCTCTAACATTCGGGAAATCATCAAAAAATTCAATAGTCGACCTCCACTAGAACCCCAAAACCTTGAACCTGTTAGGTATGGAAAACTCCCCAAATGATGCTATTTCTGAACTCTAGAATTAATACCTGCAGAAATGTCATTCATTGTGCTCATCCTCTACTTGGATACCGCTTATCCTGTTCAGGGTCATGGAGGGTCCTGAAGCCGATCCCCGCTGACATCACGCGTGAAATACAGGCCCAGTCAGTCGCACATATACGATCAGTTGATACTGACGTGCACACCGCCACAGAGTGGGACTCAATCCCACGCTGCCCGCACACAAGTCAGGCATGTGTAGTTTGACACCATCGGCAACTCCTTATGGTCATCCTATTTAAAGAAAAAAAAGTTTTGAGAGTGTTTTTGCAAATAGGGATTACGCTTGTGGCACAATGGCTCTCGCCTTGCCCAAAGATAGCTAGAATAGGCTCCGGCATGCCCTGCCCCTAGTGAGGATGAGAATGAATCAAAATATGTCTCTCATTTAATGATGTATTATTGTTTCTCAAGTCAACATGCGATATAAAACAAGCCAATCAGAAACTGCACAGACAGAAGGCATGACTGTGAGTTTGCTCATGTGCACCACCACTCACAGAGGCTGTGAGTTTACCATCAATGTCAGAGTCCAGTTCGCATTGTCGCCAGTAAATCTGATACATTTCCAGTGAGAGTTGGAGTCCACCAAAACTGCTTTATGTAAATCATTTTGTTCATAACCTTTATGGACTGATTTTCTTAGGCGTTCTCAAGGCGCTGAGGGGTCCGGGTGTGAAGCCTCAGTATTGAATATCTGTTGTTTATGAAGATTAGACAATGAATGTAAAACTGCACTGATTCGGTCCCTTATTAATCCCTTTACAGAGCACCCGCAAGGCAATTTGTGAAGAAGGTAGATCCCAAAGAGGAGGCTCTTGCCAAACTCAGAAACAAAGCACCAGTGCCTCAGCAAAAAGTAAGTAAAGATCAATTGTGATGTCAATAATAAGTCCAAATATTCAACACTCACTTCTCACTAATTGCAGAAACAGTGGGTCACTTCTCCACCCATGGAAAAGCAATCTCCCCCCCCACAGACATCTACCACTACAATGGGCCCTCGTGTCATCTCCAATAACATGAGGCAGAAGCAGCGCTCCCTGGAAGATGTGTTTGGCTCACAGCGCGATGGGCAAATGAGAACGCCTACACCTGATTCCCCTTCACCTTCTCTAATTGACAACATCCCTGACCCACCAACTATGCATGCGCCATCTCTGAGTGAGTCTGCCAGAATATTGTAATTCTTAATTCTCTACCAGAAACATGAAACAAGGTCAGATTTTTACCAGACTTGTTTCATCATAGGTATTTGATTTATTATCTGTGTGTATGACAACACACCTGTTATTGAAACAATGTATGGAGAAACCAAACCAGGAGCTTGTCTCTCCTAGTTCTAGCTCAGTGGCCTAATAATAGTGTCCGCCCTGAGACTGGAAGGTTGTGGGTTCAAACCCCGGCCAGCCGGGTCATACCAAAGACTTAAAATGGGACCCATTGCCTCCCTACTTGGCACTCAGCATTAAGGGTTGGAATTGGGGGGTTAAATCACCAAAAAATGATTCCCGAGCGTGGGACCGCTGCCGCTCACACGTTTTTCCATTCATAGGTATGATGCTAGATGAGGAGAGCTGTCACTCTCAACTTTGTCATCATTTCCCTGGTGTTTACTTATCTTACAACAGAATGCCTGGAAAACTCTTCCTGCGCAAAGAGGTAAAATACACACAGTGGCACTAACACTCATAGAGGAGCTTCATCTCATGCATCTCAGGTTCAGGGTGTCCCCCGCCTACTGCCTGATGACGGCCGATTTGAAGGACAGATGTTAGAGTGGTGTAGAGTCAATCTAACTTATTGGCACGAACCATTCGCACGGGAGACAGTATGCCCTTTGAGCACTCGCAAGTGGAGAATTTGTTCGTCATGCATACAGCGAGCCATCTTCTTTTGGATTCTTGCAAGAGCATATTTATTGAGAGAAGCCAGGTGGGGGTTAGAGTGGACAGGTTTGGTGAAGCCCTGGCCTCTGGTCAAATCAGAGCAGGGGGTGTTTTACGATGTTGTATAAACAGAACAACTTGGATTGCTTCCTCTGCAGCTGGTCAGTCACTTCAAGGGATCTTTGCCCTTTGTTAAGAAAAGACAAGTTTGGTTCATTATTACATAATCATAGGATCAAACTAATCTATCCTATACCCTACAAATGTATGTAAAGGGTTGGACGAAATAGTCTACCATATTTGTTATTAATATAATATCAATGTTCAAACAGTCAGACCTTATCTTTTAATACAATATGTCAATGGGATCAGTGCAATCGAGGTTCTAATCTGGAATTACATTCATTGTAGATGAATCAGTTGAAACACAAAGCAAAACGTTTGACAAACTGAGGTCTTTTTTCCCTAGCTTCACCAGCTAGCCTATGTTCATCGTTCAAATGTTTTTGTGTTCAGGTGTTTTACCCTAAAGACATGTTCAACCAACCCTTCATCCTCAATCTTTTATATGAGCAGGTTAGTACAAATGATATCCAGAGATATTGAATATTTCGTCTAGCCTGTAGTAATGGCTGTAGATTTACGTATGGCCGTTTTGTGAGACATGTTCCTAATTCAGTGTGTTTCTTTTCATAGATCATGATGGACACCTACTCGGATAATTGTGTGAGAATAAACAGAGAAGAAAGAAGGAAGATGAAAGATCTACTCGGTGAGCATAGTCCAGATTCGCAGCCCAAAAATTCAAATGGAATGGCCAGTCATTTGTGTTGCACTTGCCACCCAGAGCAGAGCACATTTTAAAACCGCAAATGTGGAATGCTCGTTATGAATTTCTTGGACTAACATAGTCACTCTGTCACTACAAGCAAGTGAGCTTGTACAGTAGGATCACTGGGAGACACTGCGATAAGAAGAGGAAGATGGTCTCTATTCATTATACTTGATCAAGCAATTCCTTTTTTGGAATCAAAACCTTACACCGAGAAAAATGTGCATATCTTGGTTACGTTGAGGCAATTTAAAAAGATACATTTACAACTATCAGCAGTTAGCCGAGAAATTAGCTTAGTTAGACCACAACTGTATAAAATGACTGGGATGAACATTTTTTGTCTTGACAAATGATTCTATTACATGAATACTGTATAAGTTGCGGAAGCTAACGTGAGTAACGTTATACAAAGTGCACGCGTATCAACCACTGAGTGTTATATACTGTGACTTCTGATGTACATTTGACTTTTGCCATTTGTCCTTCATAGCTAATCGTAACGTGGGTACGATGAGCAACGTTCCGGATGACACTATGAAGAAAAAGATTGTCATTGCTGCTCGGGACAATTGGGAAAACTACTTTTCACGCCTATTTCCTGTTAAGGTAAAAAAAGATTTTTCATTTCTATGATTAGAAGCAGAGCTGCGCAATATGACAATATAGTTCAGTGTGATATACTGTTAAAACTAACTAGAGAAAGCATTTGTCTGATCATTTTTTGGGGGGGGGATTAGAAATCCGTTTTTTTATTTCCCCATTTTTCTGCTTAATATGCTTACGTTACGTTCCAAATGGTGACCTATCATTACTAATGGTCCGCTGACAAGCTGGACCAGTGAAACGATGCACCAATCAGGACGTGGTGATGCGCCTTCTTAGTTTGATGATGGGGCCCATACCAAACACAACTATGTACATTGTGTTGCGCTTATGTTGACGCACTATTCTTTCAACTTTCAGCTCCCTGTGCACTGAGGTCCACTTCAATTTCAGAAAGTACATCAGGACTTTCCAAATATTTTCTAAATTTCAGCTAAATAAGCAACATTTCATTCAAATGGTCAATTGAAGATCTACATAGCTTGCATGCCATCAGAGTGTCTTTTCTATAGCCACTCTGCGGTATGAATGCTGCTGGAAAACGTCATTTCTCTCATATGCATCTTCTATCCCCACCCACCCTTACCCACTTCCTTTCTTTTGATCTACTATTACAGTCAGACAGTAGTGATGCTCAAATTTTGGGTGTATGTCATCGTGGAATTCGTCTCCTGAAGATGGTTGCAGCATCAGGAATCGATCCAAAGCATCTCTGCCTACTTCGAAGCTACAGGTATTAGTGGCACAGATCAACGGAGGTTAATATGGATCTTCACATTAAATGTGATTCTTCAGGTAAATAGGACATAATGCAGATGTGTAAATGTCTGCTAATCTAGGTCACTATATTCTAGTTTGTAGTGCCCTGTGATTGGCTGGCAAGCGGTTTAGAAAATGGATGGATGGATGGATGGATGGTTGGTTACTTGAGAAACAAGTTACCAGTAGATTCTGAAGATTCTCACAAATCCAACAAAACCAAGCAATCATGATATGCGCAGTGATAAAGCTGTGAAATTGTAAGAACATTTAGAAAAAGGGGTGTTCACAATTAACGTCATGTGAATTCCGTGTTTGTCAGTTTTGCGGAACAAACAGGTGTAAAGCAGGTGCCCTTATTTAAGAATAGAGCCAACACCTAATTAACATGCTTTTCTCTATGGGATGTTCAAGACAGTCAGAAGTGCGCAGTCACAAAAAAGCATAGCCTGTTCAATCTTTTAAAATGGGCACCCGAATAAAAAACAGAACATGGAAGAAAACGGAAAAGAAATCAATGTCTAAATCAGGGGTCGGGAACCTGAGGCTCGCGAGGCAGATTGCGGCTCTTTAGATGAAAGATATTCAGCCATCGATTTTCCGCGGCTAAGTCCTGTTCAGGGCTGCAGTTGGCTGCAGGATCTCCATCGATCCATCCATTTTCTATACCACTTGTCAACACGGGGGTCGTCTATCCCTGCAATCGTCGGGCAGTAGGCGGGGGACGGCCTGAACCGAGACACAGAGACGGACAACCATCCGCACTCGCACTCACACCTAGGGGCAATTTGGAGTGCTCAATCGGCCTACCGAGCATGTTTCGGGGATGCGGGAGGAAACCGGAGTGCTCGGAGAAAACCCACGCTGGCAAACTCCACACAGGGAGGGTCAGAGGTGGAATGGAAGCGGCATCCTCCTGATATTTGATCTCAATTTTTATTTTATGAAACGTTAGGGTTAGCTTCAGGGTGATCCAGACACTTTTAAAATCAAAATAAGTCAACTCAAAGTTCTAAAACATACAGAACTATTTACCTTTGTCCTGCATCTGAAAAGCTTTGCAGAGTTGCTGTCGGTTGAACTCTGTGGCACAAACCAAGTGCAACTGGAGCTGACAAATGAAAACATACAGCTGCACTCATCCAGAGCTCCTCAAATAATTGACTTGCTTCAATTCTTTCTCAAAGAGATCGTGAAGGTACAAAGTGCTCTTCCCCAGATCATATTCATATCCCCAGAGGCAGTTATTGAATGGTGCGCTTTGATTCTCCAGAATTCTGGCCACGTGGTTGCCCTGAAGAGCTTTGTAACAGATGACAAGAGCCTGCTTAGCTTCAGCAAAGGTGATGTTATCAAATTACTCCCAATGGAGGGACTCCAAGCAGGTAAGCATTGTCGGCCGAGGCTCGGTCCTTGTTTGGTTTCGTTCGATATGGTTACCACCGTCCGAGTCAAGTGTCTAAAAAGCTCTGACCTAAAACTCAAAATAAATTAAGATTTAAAGGAAGGTAATGTCGTGTAGAATAGAGTTTTTATCAAAGTACAAACTCTGATTATAAGTCGCACCCTCCACCAAACTATGATCAAAACTGCCACTGACGGAGATTGCTGGGAGTACAGGGTTAAAGTAGCGCCGGTGATTGCAGGGGCGTGGCTGATTTGCATCAGGGAAAGGGAGTATTTTAGTGGAATTTTATCTAAGTTACAAATTGGAATGGTTTGAATCAGTCAAAAAGAATGTAGAAAGCAAAATAAAAGTTTGATTGGCATTGTGAGTATTTTAATGGAGAATTAAATTCTGCTGTGTGGCAATTTTAGGAACGTTAAAAATCCTTCCCAAGGTGAATTCAATGAGCTGAATGTTGTGAATTTTCAATGGGAAGAATTGTCACGCAGACGCATAAACCAGTACCCTGAATAGTGCATCTCTCCTGGCCCGTCGGGCAACATGAACAATGATTACTGCAACCATTTCTACACGTGCTCGACCTGGGAGCTCTATATAAACCCCGCACACTTAGCCCTCTCGGTCAGTCGGTCCATTCACCTGTTGTGTACGACTTCTGCCTGGCCTGACTGACCCTATGGCTGTTAATTGACCTGGAGTTTTGCCTCCAGCCTACCTGCTTTGTGTTTGTGCTTCTCCCTTTGTGCCAGTGATCCACTTCCCCTTTCCCTCAATACAACATGCGAGAGTACTGTGATGCATTTGGTTGTCCTGTATGTCCATTGGAAATGAAGGGTGAATTTTTTTGTTGCATTTATTTCTTCTCAAATGACTTTCTTCAGGTTGGCGTTTTGGTACAATGGGAGGATGCTCTGGTCTTTTCTCAGATGATCTAACCCAGCCATCTGCTGCATTGGACTACCGTTACATCCAATTGGATCAAAGAGATGATCGATGGAAAAGCACGAGAGAACCGAAAGCTTCCGGTCCACAAAAAGAAACTCTGGTTCCAATTGGCAAGCAAATTGACACTAATTCCCAGTGGGATACTGTAGATGTCTCGTCCCAAAGAACAGCACAAACATCCATCCAGGGGGCATCTCAAGAGTTACAAAGGCCAAACATTGATCTTGAGTGGCAGAGGGATGTCTCATCTCAGAGGTCACTAGAGACGCCCATTCAGGAATCACCTCGAGACAGAGGGATCCAGATGTCAGCCATGGCCGAGTTTGCCATGACATTTTTTAGGTACTCTATGAGATACACATTGACACTCACTCTCATCTTAATGCAAGCATGTTGCCGCAAGCAGCAACGCTGTTATAGCGATACAGTGGGTTTGCCTGGGTAACTGGAAGAAAGATATTAAAAGCTTTGCAATGGGATGTGATCCTGAGAATGAGTCGGGTAGTGTACCTCTAACTCATAATAAGATTATGAAGAGAGAAGCAGATTACTTTGTTGTTAGGATTCCTAGTTCACAAATGATTCAAATTCCCGTTCATTGTATTCATTTGTTCAGACCTACAGTACTTGCGCAACAGCAATGAAGACGAAACGGAATATTTTTCTTCAGTGAAAACATAGTTGATTCTGCATACCTAATTCCAAAACCTCAGAAATAGAGATGAAAGAGAGAGTTTAAAAACCACCATCAATTTTTGCACGTAGGACAGATGACAATGACCTAACAAAGACTAAATGGAAACGAGAGAACTAAATACAAACAAAGTGACGAGACAACGAGAAACACCAATTTGAGAAAAAAGTCGCGGCTTATAGTCCGAAATTTACAGTACTTATATTACCACAAAGAAAAAACAAGAATGACATTCCAAATTGTATAGAGCAACAAGGGAGTTTGTTTTTTGTCCAAGTGAATGATCATGATTCTTGAGAATTGATGAAAATTTCAGCATTCCCTTTTCCTTTAAAAAAGAAAATACAGAAATGAATTTTGCATTTTGAAATGTCCCTGTTTATCAAAGAACGGAAAACGAAGGCTGGAAATCAAGAAGCGGGACTTTTGAGGCTTCTGAGGCAGTTCAATTTACAAAGGTAAATCAAACAATCAACATTTTATTGTAAATGATGGAGCATTTTCCAAACCACATCGGATTCATTTGCAGGTGCCCATTCAAGAGTCTCTAATTCGCTACAATGACCTTGAGAGCAATGACTTATCAGTCCAGTGCTTTAGTAGTAAGTATTATGATTCGAAAGTGTTACTCCAAATAAAACATGAAGTTTCTTTTCTAACCATGGTGTATTCCTCAAAGATGTGATGCAGCTCATGGGTGATACAGCCTTGAAAAAGCGTACCACCCAAACAAACTGTCTAGCTCACATCTTGCTGGTTAGTGCTCACATAGTGTACCTCACATAATTGAGACTTTGAAAAATAATGATGAATCTTGTTTCCATTTCTTTTTAGCTAGGGAAGGAAAGAGAACTGCTGAGAGATGAAATCTACTGTCAGGTTATCAAGCAAACCTCCAACAACCACAACCAGTAAGTGTGTTCTGTAACATTTGAAACAACTTTCACTTAATTAGGAACCAGATTGGATGGATGGATGGATGGATGGATGGATGGATGGATGGATGGATGGATGGATGGATGGATGGATGGATGGATGGATTTTTGCTTTCTGGACTTGGATTTTTGCTTTCTGGACTTGGATTTTCCACCTATGTCATTCGATTTTTTTACATAACCTGTTGAAAAAACACCGACGCAAACTGGTCTATTTCTTCAACCAATTGACAAGACTTTGAGCCATTCAACTGAAGAAATCCCACCCCATTTTTAGGAAACTCATTTGTGTTTATGTACACAGATCCAGCTGCACTCTTGGCTGGCGTCTACTCCATCTGATTGCTGGGTTCTTCCCTTGTTCTGCTAATCTAAAACCCTATGTTACACGCCATCTGGATGACATCGCTACGGATCACGATCACCATTACCGAGGTACATCAGTATTACTGAAGGCTTCTTGACTTTTGTCATAGATCTGACTTTCTCACTGGGTGAATGAAGGACTCAGGCGCAGTTGGCCGTCGAGGCAAAGATTTATTTATACAAAGATAAAAACACCTCTAACTGAGAGAATAAACAGGGATTGGAACATTTCAACACAAAGCGCTCCAAAAGGGAGGATTACTGACAATAATAAACATTGACTATGAAAAGTATCAACAGAAAAAGTGTGGACGCTTCGGTGTCATAGGGAAACACTTTGACCGGGGAGAAGCAGACCAACACATGAGAATGAGTGCATATTAAATGATCCAATTAATTCAATGAATGTGTCTTTGTTTTTACCCTCAGAGCTGGCATCTGTGTGTAAGGATAACCTTCAGCGATCTGTTAAATTTGGTGGTCGCCGTAACATCCCTTCACATATTGAGGTGAAGGCCAACCTGGCAAGTAGAGCTATAGGTTTTTTTTGTATTGTATTGTAAAAATGCTACAAAATAGAGGGGAGGCAAAACTTAATGCCATCAACTTTTTGCTTCTTTTTTTCTTTCAGGCCGGCAAATCCTCGCAGCTCATTTTGGTTCAGCTGCCGGGAAATGTGGAACTCTCTATCAAGATACATAGCTTCAGTGTAGGTATTATGTTCTACCGTCGGAGGACGATATTGTAGTCAAAGTTTTATTTTTTTCATCTTATAGTGTCGGTATGGACTGCTAGCATGACTGTTGGGGTTAGATTGCAACTTTACGTTAGAGTGAGTTCAATGTTCAGTGATTACTGTGAGATGGGTGGAGATGGTCTGCTTTGAAAAGGTCCAGAGGAAAGAGGTCAACAGAGGTGATGTCTCAATGATTTGAGGGCCAGCCTCTTGTGAGCCAGAAGGAGGTCAAAGGAATCGTCCAGCCCACATCCCAAATGCCAGCCCTAATTAAATAAGCGTATGTTTGATGAGATATTCTGTAATCCTTCCATGACTGAAATTCTCATTTGTTTGTTTGTTTTTGTCCTCAAGATGGCAGCAGATGTGGTAAACGAACTCTGCCAAGAAATGGGTATGTCTAATCTCTCAGAAATGAAAGAATTCTCCATTTCCGCCAACCGCCAGCAAGGTACAAGTCAGACCTCCATCATATTTTACTTTTACATGCTACTGTTTATCATTCATACGACCTCCACTGTGCATGTACAGCCTGTTGATGTTCAACTGTTTTATCTCATGGTTATTCAGTTGATGAAAATAGTGTAAAGGCATGTTGATAGATTGGTTTGATCCCCCCTTTTGGCCTGTTATGAAAGTGATGAAGATCTCCCTGTTTTTGAAAAGATGAATGTGGACCTCTCCCTTTCAGATGGAATGGTGCGCCCTCTTCATCCCAGTGAGTACGTGATGGACTTTTTTCTCGATGATGGCTCCATTTTCTTGTCGTTGAGGAGGGTTATGTGGCGAATCCCTCTGTGCTTCAACAATGATTTATATGTGGACTTTCACTATCAACAGGTAAGTTATCACTTTCTAGCTTCCTCCCTATTTAGTCACAATGACCAACAAGGGGAGAGAGTGCATACAGGCCTGTCAGCATTCGCCATTACGGCGCTACAAAACATGAGACGAAGGGCCTCAAACTATGTACTCCCCTTCTGTAACTTGGGCCTGTCTCCGCTTCCTTCCAGAATGGTCAGCACATCTGACTTGAGGATAGAAAAAACGTCTCGGATACTCGGTTCATTGGAAAAAGATTTTATTCTTCTCAATACTTGCTGATGCCCCTGAAAATGCCCTTTGCGAGCTCCCCAGTGTATACATCCTTGCTTATTCTTAATCTTGTCCAGCTGTTCACATTCAATTTCCTTTTTAGGAAGCACATCATTCACCTTCCCTTTTTAAGAGGCGCCATCGCCCATATTGCCTGAACTTTGTTGTAATCTTGTGCAACCTACTTTGTGAATTTTTAGGTGCAAAAATCTCAAATCTGTGGGAAATTGTGAATCTAAGAATGAGAAAGGTGGAAGCATACTTGTCATGAACTTCGTTGGAAGTTTGAACCATGCATCACAGTATGACAGGCCAGATGTCTCAATGTTTCAAAGCAACCATTTGTATGACAGAGAATGGAGAGCTGCAATTCATCTTTAATGTTGCCTTCCATAGATATTCAATGAACAATAATCTGCCTGTCTGTCTGTCTGTCTCTCTCTCTCTATATATAGCTAAAGGGTGACTACTTGAATGGGCTTCTCCAGCTCACTCCTGATGTAAATGGATCGTCATCAATCAAGCAGATCGCAGAGCTCTCAGTCCTGCAGCACCTGTCCCAGGGACTACAAAGACAGCTTTCACTGTGAGTGTTTATTGACAGTATTTGACATAGCAAATCAGGCATTGGGCAACTGGCCCCATTTCCATTTTGTGTGAGTGTGTGTGTTGTTCACTCGATCCTAGCTTGTACCTTGTTGAATATGCTGCCCTGTATAAGATGACACCAGTAGAGCAGCAAAACTAAAAGCCTAGAACAAACGCACAACCTGATGCATAAAGTGACTCGCATTTGACTGTCTGATTCATATTTTTGGTTGATTTATTCCTGTTAGGTTGGAAATCAAGAAATACTTGCCTGCTCAAGAGGGGCAGAACACAAGTATGGATGAGATCCACTCTTTTTGTTTTACCAAGATGGAAGCCATGAAGGCTCTCAGCCCACTCAATGCCAAAATACAATTTATTGGTTAGTAGAAAATGCTTATCCTCCCCACATATCCATTCATTATTGGAAATCAAATGGTTTGTCTGCTTTGGCAGTGCTTCTGACTGGCCAACATCTGTTTGGCTCCAACAATTACTTGGCACAAAAAGTCAGCCAGCGTGGATGGCCTTCTCCTTGCATGGTCAGTATCAACCATGATGGAGTGCGATTTCTTCATCCAAAAACACAGGTACAAAATATCACAAATGGATTTGACATTTTTAACTGCATTATTTTGGAGGGCCTAAGGTTCAAGTGGTCCTTATCTTAAATGCCCTTTTTTAAAAGCTCTTAAAAGTTTTTAGGGGAATGCAAACTTCAAATGATTTTGTCTGATTACTACCTAAATTGAACAAACCGACAAAAAGTCACTCATACCATGTGGTCTCAATATTGTGTCACATTTTGATGACGTGCTAAAAAAGACCAAATTGTGATAACACAGCTCTACGGGTACAGATCCGTAGCAATTCTATTCACTACAAAATCAAACCTACTTCAACCAAATAGGGTGAGGATGTGCCACCATCACTGCTCAAAATTCATTTGGTGATTTACAGGCTCCCTTAACTATAGGCACTATAGATTTCCTTTCAAAAGTAAAAAAAAGAAAAAAAGATGGGCTGCAACCTGCACTTGTCCAAAAATAATTTGTCAAGGCCTTTGATTTGGATTTAGTTTTTTTTTCGTGTCTGTGGTCAATATCTGTCTCGTAAAGTTATTATGTAGACCTTTGCTCGCTTGTTCCTTCCCTTGTGTTACCCTGTCAGGTTCCTTCAAGCATTTATGCCTTGTCTTGGTGTTCCTCATTGTCTCATCAGTCGTTTGTTGGTAGTTCCCTGCTTTCTCCTCAATCTTCGTTGAGTCTCTGTGCCGTCCGTCTGAGTCACGTCTTGGTGTCTGCTTCCCAAGTTATGTCCAATATCTTATCCAAATATCTTGGTTTCATGCGTTTGGGTCCCCAATCCTGCCCGTCGAATTTCAAATCTAGGCATAATCTAAGAGTTTGCCTCTTAAAGATTGAGGTGTTGTCGCAGTTACATCAAAGGTTAAAATCCCTATCTCTTTCTTGCCTTTGCAGGACAAAGTGTTTCAAATTCCTCTAACAGATGTTCAGTCAATGCGCACTGTACGACCCAAAACTGCAGGAAAACTACCATCGGTGGACATCACATATGGCAGACCCAGTCAGAAACTAACAATTCATCTCAAACAGGTGATGAGTAAAATATTTTTTACAGCTGGTATTTTATTACATAAAATCACTTTCTCAATTGACTGCAGATAAACAAATGAAATCAATGGATTCGATTGAAAAATACAATTAATTGATACAACAAATTGCGTGATGAATAAATAAGTAAGTAAATAAATAAATAAACGTGTAAATTATTGTACCGTCATTTTCGGACTATTAGTCGCTCCGGAGTATAAATCGCACCACCCATAAAATGCACAATAACGTGAAAAAAAACATATATAAGTCGCTCCGGAGTATAAGTCGCACTTTGGGGGCAAAAGTATTAAAAGTAAGTATAAAGTATATAAAATCCAACACCAAAAACAGACACGAACCAGCAACAACAGGCTGAACGATACGGTATGATAACGTGACATACACAAACGAGAGGCTGAGAACGGGCCTAACGTAACATTCAGAGTTATTCAAATGATTATTACATAAATAACACGTTTATCAAACCACGTGTGTCACTCCAAATCATAAAATACATCGATCGTGTAAACAATGCCGGGTACGCGCGCCGTCGGACTCGTGATTTGCATGTCTAATTATTCCACAGAGCCATATAACGATATACAAAGTATATTTCAAATAACTATCATATAGCAACAATATTACCAAACCATCTGTCACTCCAAATCATAAAATGCAACAATATTATTGTGTTCTGCAGCTCCAATTTCTAGTATAAAAGGAAGTTGATATTAAAAATAAATCAATTCAATCTAAATCAATTGTTTTCATTTGACTTTCAATCAATTTTACTTGACATGCATTGTGTACAGTAGACTTTAAAGCTATGCTTGGTCTAATTTTTTCTTCATCACCTTGACTGTGTCTTGTAGGCCAAAGAGCTGTGTCACATCCTTGCAATGATAATGGAAGAGTTAATCCATCCCTCAGTCAACGGCTCCATCTCAAATCTTCAAGAGTAGACGCACTGTACTTTCTTGAAGCAAATGAAACAGATTGATTTACAGTACACTGTAAATGTTGCAGTTTTGCATGAAAATTCTGACATCAGAGTTGAACAAATCATCTTTTTTTTTTATTAACAATTGACAGGTAAATAAGAGTGATTAGAGTTCATTTTGTATGGGGTAAATATGCCAAAAGTATCACAGAAGTCCAGGAATGACAAACCTTGAAATTCTTTTTACAACTCCCTGCATAACATTTTAATGTGTGTGTGTGCGTGCGTGCTTGTAGATGCTGTAGCTCGGTAGGTTCATGTTTCAGAACAGCCCCCTTGAGTACACATTTTAATAAAGAAGCTATTATTGTATTCATAAAAGGTTTGCCACTTACCTCTGATATCAATATTTAGATTGCATTTATATTGTGTTTGATCAGAAATAAAAATGACAACTGAATGTGCAGCTCATGATTGAGTGTTTATTTGAATTATGAGAAGACAAATACACAGAGCGTACAATTGCGTTTTGAAGATTCATTTTGTTTTTGAACAACTAGAACAGTCCAATAAATAAATCATCCCAGACGGCGTAAACCATGAATAAATGTATCTACAATTCATTTTGGAAGTATCCGTCGCAAAAATGGTGACGTCTTACCGTGTACGTCGATTCCAGGCGACAGACGGGAAGAGAACTGCAAAAAAATAAAATCACGTAAGCCTTACTAGCGTCATTTTACGGTGCCCACCGACTTGAAAGTTTTCCCAATAGATGTTCGGTTTATTCGTTACAGTGCAGAATATTAGACTTTTCCTGCTTGGATCGTATCACTTACAATTACTACGTCTTCATCTCTCAGAACATGAACGCCACTTTGTCTCAAAGGATAGTGTGGGTGGATCTTGAGGCAAGTCAAAACAATGTCTTGCTCGCTCATTGTGTTTCCATTGAAACCACAGCAGGCAGAGGTGTCAAAAGTGTTCGTGCTCAAGTACTAGAATTTAGTACTTGATTAAAAGTACTCCAAAAGTACTGAAGTACAGTGGAGCCTCGGTTTTCGACCACAATCCGTTGCAGAAGGCTGTTCGAGAAGTCAATCGTTCGAATTCGGAATCACAAATAATGAATAAAATAAGTAATTTTGATGTTTTAAGGTACCAAATGCTTTGGAATGCTCTTTTGACAAATGAGGATGAACTGATGAGAACAGAAGTGCCCAGGCCATGTACAAACCGGCTAAAGTTGGTCGAGTGCTTCATTCTGTTAATAGACACATACTCTTTTTTTTTGTTTGTTTTACAGATGACAGGCTTGGACATAGAAAATGACAAGATATTGGAAATGGCTTGCATGATTACAGACTCCAATTTAAACATTTTGGCTGAAGTAATACATTTGTTTTCTTATTATTTTGATTGCTATAAATGTCTTCCAATCTTAACTCAGATGTCTTGACTTGTCTTGTCAGGGACCTCATTTGATAATAAACCAGTCCAATGAACATATGGAATCCATGTCGGAGTGGTGCACGGAGCATCATGGCAAGGTAGGATTTTGTTGCTCTAGTGCTGTGTTGAGGCATCTGTAGAATTTGACAACATAGTCAAAATCCTCGTAATCCTAGATGGAGTTGCCGAGTGATGAATACCCCTATAGCCACAAAAATGTTTAGAACACAGAAGATTAGGATGTTTGCTCTCATTCCCTCTTCTTTGCTACAAGAGCATCTCTCTCTAGCTGTCTTCAGATAATATCATTAATGTTCAAACTGCTAAAAGTTTATTTGAGGCCCCAAAAAGAGTGAGTGATGTAGTGACAGAGTGACAGACAAATTGATATTTTATCAGTCAGGACTGACCGAGGCAGTACGACACAGTCAAACCACCCTGGGACAAGCAGAGGAAGAATTTCTGTCATTTGTTAGACAGCATACTCCAGCTGGACAATGTCCCCTAGCCGGTAAGTTGCTTTTAGCCACCGAGTTTGATCATATACTATCCTCTGATCAAATGATTCTTTTTTGTACAGGAAATTCTGTGCATGCAGACAAAAGGTTCCTGGAAAAATATATGCCTCAGTTCATGAATCACCTTCACTACAGAATAATTGATGTTAGCACCATTAAGGAGCTTTGCAGGTCAGTATGCACTGTTAGAATGCCCAGAATTGTTATTTATAAAGCTCTGCCAGAGGTGGGAGTCGAAGCGCTTTCTGCCCGACATTCACAGTACACTTGGGTCTGCCAAGTCGGACCGCCATCTTCATCGGAGCAACCCACCACCGGGTGGTGATCACTTGACAGCTTTGTCCCTCTCTTCACCCCAGTATCCAAAACATGCGGTCGCCGCAAATCCGATGACACCACTACAAAGTCCATCATCAAACAGCAGCCTAGGGTGTCAATTGCACACATGGACACCCTTGTGTTTCTTCATTATGGACAATCCATGTCGAGCACAGAAGTCCAGTACTAGATCATTTCTTATATTCTATTCCTCATTATTTAAATAATAATTATTTACTTCTTTATCAGTGGGATTCTTTATCAAAATTAGTGAGGATCAATTATTTTTTTTATTCATTTGATTTAGTTTGGGAATCAGCAGATCATCAAAATCAGGTGATGCACCAGGATGCAAAATATAATGTGATCCGCACTGTCCTAGTTTGTTCGGATCCTCTCAGAAGAGTTTCCCTCTACATTATCTCTCATCAGTCATATTTATTATAGACAAAACTCTTTTGTGTGGCTTGATGTGTGACGTGAATAAATATGTATTTTAATTTTTGTTTTATAACAGGAGATGGTTTCCAGTGGAATATAAGATGGCACCAATTAAGAAAGCAACCCATAGGTAAACATTTATTAATATAAGGAGCACAAATCTTACAATTGTCTTTTAATAAGTGTTCTAAGTTTTTATAATCAGTTTGTAAATAATCATACACAATACTTGCTCCACTTTCATTGAAAGGGTCCCATACTTTCTGTTTCTCGTCAAGCTCATATTAAAAAGCCCCACTGAGTGACAGTCGAGTTCGTTTTTATTTTCTTTCATCAGTGACGTCTAAGAGTGAATAGAACTCAGCTGCCACGTTGGCTCACTTTTGTTGGGAGACTCATTTTCTTTGTTGGCTGGATGCCAGCACTAGTCCACACGTGTTGGCTCCTGACTGACTCCACAACACAACATTAGTGTTGCCATGGTCTAATTAGACCAAACGACCCTATGCAAAGAAGCTCTGCTCATTGTTAGTGAAGGCCTCTTACACAAACAAAACGCAAAGGTAAGGACAGGAAGGATACGTAAAACTGACGGGGATCAAAAGACATCCCTGGAGCTAGATAGGAAGAACTTAGTTAAACACAAAGGAGTTCATCTCGTAAAAGATCAGGCCCCCTGGTCTGGCAGGCCAAGGCTTCACCTAAATTATTCTAACAGTGTTGCATGTTGTTCAGAATGTAGTTGGTAGTTTTGGAATAAAGACGTGTTTGGAGAGACAGCTGTGTGTGTTCCATACTGCAACAGGGTAAAAAAAAAAAAAAAAATGGTACGTTATTAAACAAAGGAAAGGACAAATGAAAACTTTCGGCACAAGGTTACTTGTAACATTCTAGCAGCAGAAGAGCATGACTTGTAAGGATCATTCAATAAGCAGAAACATTGCTTTTTTCTCTTTCAGAGCCTTGGAAGACATCAGGGAGAGCATAATAGAGCTGCAGTACTACAGAGCCAGCATCTTCAAAGCCGCCATTGAGAAATAGTTATGATATAGGTATCTGGCGCCATCTAGCGTTGTGAATGGGTGTAATGTCTAGACCCCAAATGTAAGAGTACACCCACTTTCTCAGTCTTATTTCAATGCAAAAAACATCGTCTTATATTCGGGCCAATATGGTAAATTGACTTGAAAAGGAAAACGTCGTCCTCTCTTCACCTTGGTCAAATCTTGTGAGAGGCACTCTGTGTTGTCAACTCTATTTTTTTGGTGGTCATTTTGTAAACTGTTTTTTTCAAAGAGCCCCGATGAGCTCCAACTAAGTAAAAGCATTATCTTTTGTCCGTTTTTTTTTTTCTGTATAGGTCTTGTGTTTGAATCTCATCAGCTCTGACAATAGGTCCTAATTGTAGGCTGTCCATGTATAAAATAACCACGGCCATTGGTCAAAACGGAATGCATTTCCTCAGATGCGTACAGCGCATGCGCAGCTCTCCATATGTCGCGCTGCAGTTGTATTTTACGTTGCGTTATGTGTTGGTGTCCCCCAAAATAGCAAATGTCGGCATAACGTCTTTTTTT
The DNA here is from genome assembly GCF_054491065.1 of Syngnathus leptorhynchus. Lineage (NCBI taxonomy): Eukaryota > Metazoa > Chordata > Actinopteri > Syngnathiformes > Syngnathidae > Syngnathus > Syngnathus leptorhynchus. The sequence continues at coordinate 307,947 of NC_141213.1, forward strand.
TTACACAAACACATTCGCTATAATAACACCATCAACAGCAAGCCAACAAATCCAAAATCAAACATCAATGTCGGCATAACGTGTGTCGGCTGGGATAGCGGCGATGCTGTCTGTCATTCACTCGTGAATCTTCGCGAACGACCAATCAGCAGCGAGCGTTAGATGGAGGCGGGACTTTATGAGTCAGTGACGCAATTTCCCATTCTCGAACGAGTCAGTGACACAATTTCCCGCTCACGCAAACTCCAAACTCCACACCTTTGCTTTCCTGGCTCAACAACGGACATCCCGCACAACACGCAACAATAGAAACATGAAGCCATTCTCTGCTTGCAGTTGCCCACCGCCCCCTCCAGCAAACGGCAGCGCCGCAGCGCAGTGGCGTTCTCACGAGAAGCCTCACCGGCCGGGGAGAAGCCTCACCGGCCGGGGGCGTCCGCAACGACCCCCGTTTACCACGACCCGCCTGCAACGTATAAAGAACATCAAACTTTCCGTAAAAAAATATAACGTACATTTTGTAAATACTTTGCTCACGTCGACGTTTGCTTTTTTTAAAAAAAATTTATTGCGTTTTCCTCTCGCACTGTGTTACAGCGCCTTCACCACTCAAGTCCCAAGGGACTTTGTGACTTGCAACCAAAATCTATTTCTATGTACGTTTTGCTATTCCTCTCTCGGCGCAGTCCCTCTAATTACGACGTTAGCCTATTGTTTGCAAACTTGCAGTTCTGCCGTGCCTTTCAATCTAGAGCAAGCGAGGCCCGGGCACGCTGCACATAACCCGTGCGCGTGTGCACGACGTCTTGCACGTTATTCATGAGGTCGGCGGATGATGCTTGCCATTCAGGACACCTCCTGAATTTGTTTTTTTTTTTTAACTCAGCCCTTTTCTTCACACTCTTCGGTTGTTAAGATTTCCTGTGCGCACGCGCAGAAAGGAGAAGGCGAGGGGAGAGGAGGGAGGGAGAAGGAGGGAAGGAGAAGGAGGGAAGGATGTAGAAGCGCCGCGCGCACCGCTGGAAGGAGAAGACGACGACGACGAGGAGGAGGCAGAAGACCTGGTCGTTAGGCGTCCCTTCTCGCGTCCACATCTGGATTAACAATTTAGACTTTTGGAATCTCCGCTCGAGTTTTTGGTGCTCGACTATGTGTCCTCTCAAATGGGTGCCAACAACGGAAAACTGTATGGAAGCGAGGGTGAGTGCTCCAAAGTGGCAAACTTTTGGCGTGCGCGTGGACCTCCAAAACTCAAATGCGACTTAATGTGCAGTGAGCATGCATGAGTGGAGCCAGGGAAAATTATTTTCTTCTCCATCTGACAGTCAGCTTTTCATTCCTGTCACCCAAAAAGGGGGAGCTTACGTAGCTACACAACACAACACAACACAACACAAGTCTCTCTCTCTCTTCATGTATGTGCAAGATGAAGTCAATTGCACTATGACAGGCAGCTACGTTTGAATGAAGCCACAAGAAAGCGGACACCCAAAAAGAGTCCAGGCACGCACACTCGCCAGTTGCCTTTTACCGTTGTAATTTGGATCAGCAACACTTTCCAACTGAACCCTATCACCTGATTAGCTTTAGAATGCCTTTGATGGGCTGGCTCTGTTAGCAGAAATGAGCATCATTCCATCCATTCGACTGCAGAGGCGCCAAGGACTTGACAAGAGTCAGGAGCTTTCTTTGCACGCCACGTGCAAAAGCACTGGAAGAATTTCATCTGGCAGAGCAAAGCTTTCATCAACCATTTTTTGCATATGGCCACTGAGTTTTGTGGTGCTTCAAAGTGAAGCAAGAGCTTATGGAGGGCCGCCTAATGTATTTACAGCTACGCAACTTGGCGACGGAGACTCGCCGACCGACGGCTTGCATTGCTATCGTGAAAGTAATTGTTTTGGAAAACTTGGTATTTCTCTCCCGACTCGTGGAGATTCAGCCTCTAATCGTTGTGACTGTCCAGCCACGGTGAGCTCCATTCCAAAGCGGCAGGGTCATTGGCCATCCGCCTGTCTTTGCCGACTTTCTTTGCGGCGCCGGCCTCTTCCGTCGAAAAACACACTTGACAAATATCAAGTCAAGTATGTTTGGTCAAATGTTTCCTGGTGAGTTTCTCTGCGCAAGCGGGTAGCAGACACCCACTTTGTGCTCGGGTTCCACTCGTAGAACTTTGTCTATCTTGCAATCCACAGAGGGAGAGTGCTTCATCTAAATGGAATGCCGCACTAATCTCGGGAGTGCGTATTTCTTTTCTTTTGAAGCACGGATGTTGCGATAATGCCATTCCACAACGGCGATACAATCTCCCGACTCGAAATGTCAGTCTCACCTCTGCGTTATCATCGCAAAGGCCTAATCTTCCAACTTGGACACACTCCCCCCCAAATCTGAGCCACGGTATTTGTGTCCGCCCGGCCCAAATGTTTGGATAAATAACATTCCTTCCTGATACCATCCTAAGTCAATACCGGCGGAGAAAAGATTGGAAGTTGTGATGTTTAAAATAGCAGCGCCGCCTGCCACACAGCGTTCCCAAGGAACAGGAGCGGACACTGGCCACTTGGCACGCTTTTGAGAATGAGGACCTTGAAATCGTAATAGCCCCAGTTTTGCAAAACCTAGTGACGAGCAATTGCCTGACTGTAGCAGAAAAGAGTTTCAAGTTGTGCTCTTCTTCCTCCGCAGGCAAAGGCAGCTCCAGCATCTCATCCGACATAAGTTCCAGTACGGATCGCACGCCCACCAAAGCTCCCAAGAATGCGACTCCCGGCGAAGGTAAAGCATCTGGTGCTCATTAAGTCACAGCGCCCCCATCCCCCCCTGCTCCTTCTTTGTCCCCTCCCATTGGCCCACTTCCCTCCTCATCCACGCTTTGCGCTGCCTATTTCGGGAGAGGAACCTGGCTGCTCCTGAGATGACCCTCATTCAAAGGCAAACTCGCAGGAATTTAGTCAAACTAGGCAATACTGAGACGGGAAGTCAAGGTAAATACGGCTGACACGGAAAGCTCACTCCCACAGTCCAAAAAGTCTGCTGGGAAAGATGTTTGCACGCAAGGCGACTTTTCACGCTTGCATCTCGAGCGTGACAGAGGCGCAGCGCGACTCTAGTTCCGCTTGGCAAACAGCTGCCGGGCACAGACGGGGCATCACTTGAGCGGCTGTCGCGGGAAGGACAGCTATTGCCAGGTGATGGCTTACAACAGGCCGGCTATACTTGTTTCCATTTATGGAGCTCTCGACAAAAACTCCACATCATTTTTTTGTAACATAAGACGAGAGGGCTCTGACGGGAGACGAAAAAGACGCAATTCTAGCCGAGCTCTTCCGAGATTTGCCACGCAGCCAGAAATAATGGCCTTTTTCTCCTCTCATCCCAACACAGACAGCCTGCGCGACATTTGTCAGGGTAGTTTGCGCCCCGGCCGCAATCGATTGACAACCCTGGCCAGACGACACGACAGAAGCTCCATCTTGTAATTTGCTTCACACGCATTTGCCCAAACAGGGCTCCCAAATGTTGACCAGTTGAAGACATATCCAATCTTTTTACAGCCCCAGCAGAACCGCCGCGGGCTTGTAATTAGGCACAGTAGTGCAAAGTGCTAGCATGTCATTACCTCCGCAGTTTTGGTGCCATCGGTCTGTGTCGCCCAGCAAAGGCGGCGTGAGTGCTCCTATTTAGTGAGGACACGGTTAGGGCGGTGATGTCACACGCTCAGAGAGACAGCAAAAAGACATATGTCGGGGATCCATGTCTAAAGTCACGTTTAAAGACGCTCTGCTGTTGTGGCAACAGCTGAGTGGCTATCACAGACGAGGTGTCATGACTTGACTGTGTATTTTACGTTGGTGGAAATGAACAATCCAGGTTCTCCGCTTGAACTACATGCTGGGATTTCCGTCGGTTTGCGTCACTGTTATCAAAAGCACATAGCAGCAAACTGAATATGTTCCGATGCAGCACAATCAGACCGTGATTAGCTACGCATGCGCGATTAGCAAGTGGCTGACCAGGCCTTTTGCTAACTGACCAGTAATTTGGCGATCCTATTTACAATGAATATTGGACAATTTCCCATGGCACAGCTGAATATCTGTGGTTGGGTGGTGTGCAGATGAAGGTCGGGTGTGGGAGCAGGGTAGTCCGCTTCCTGACAGTGGCGTCTATTGTCCCACCATTTGCGGCGTGACCTCAGCGCTTCCTGGAGCGAAGGCTTCGGCGATAGCGCCGCACGCTAACGTCCACTTCCACGTATTCAATTCCAATCCAAGCAGCATCCCAGGCTCACAAGGCTTGCCGCAATGGCGCGGTACACAAACCGACGCAGCCGTCAAACTTTTGACTCGGCTGAGCTGCGTCTTCCTGGGAGCGCTGAACGGAATCCCTGCAATTTGACTTTGCAGTCACTCTGCCCGTGCGCTTGCCTCCATCTCTGCTAAAGTCGGCAGGCGCTCCTGCCAATTTATCTTCCTTTCTTTTCCTCTCACTTCCTTTGGAAGGGCCATAAAGATAGAACAACATCAAAAGTGGGTTTCAAAGCAGCATCCAAGCGGTGGCTAAGTTGATGCTAATTGGATTCCGCCGCCCCGCCTCGCACCACCGTGGATCCAATTTGGCTGTTAGCGGCAAATGATTTTAGCGCAGCTGCCGGCGGCCCTTTTCGTTCGCCAGATGTTTGACTCTTTTGCCTTGGATTTCCCGCGGCACGCTCTAGCGCGTGCGTCAACACGACCTTGGTGCGACGGTCACGTGCGGATTCCACTGGGTTGATTCATGAATGAAGTCGACATCACATGTTCTTCATCAGGGGTTGTCATGGAGACAAAAAGTGTTGTTGCGCAAACTGTGCACTTTTCCTCATCCTTGTAGGCTTTCGGTCTCGCCGCCGATATGCAAACATGCGGCAACTGAAAGACGACCCAAATGACGTCATGAGAGAAAAATGAGACTCTTCTTAGGACTGTACATAGCGTACGTAGTGTTTGTTCCTGTGCCTTGAAGAGGTGCAAAGTTTTGCCTTTTAGATTCTGTCAGGAAGCCAAAATGCTGATGTTGGCAGCAACTGGTGCAAAAAATGACCACAGCACACTTGCGCCTGCGTCCGGATGTGCGATTTAAGTCTCGGCCGAGCTCTCTTCAAAGCTAGGCGACTTGATCCACAAGAGTCTGCGGATGTCATCAGACTCCGGGTCTGGAATAGCCATCATTGTCCTTCCCACCGAGAATCCCGACACGCAAATCCACACGGGGGCCAACGTGACGGGTGGACGTGCGGCGTACAACCGGGCTGACCGATGGCGGCCTCTCTGATGCCTCCAACACGCTTTGATCGGTCATGTCGTCTCCTTCCACATCCGTCACGGCGGTTCAGGTGCGGATTCCAGCACAAGGATGGCGAGTCCGGGCCTCAAGTCGTCGTCTCTGTCCTCTCCGGCGCTGTCCAGCAACGGCCACGACAGCAACTCCACGTCGGCCTCCGAGACGGTGGCCGTGGTCCACCCGCAGCCGGGCTCCCGAGGCCCCACCTGCAGGGTTCACTGCCCCGCCGACCTCCTGCCTGACGGCGTCCTTCTGCGGATCTTCTCGCACCTTTCTACCAACCAAGTGTGCCGCTGCGCCTGCGTATGCCGTCGCTGGTACAACGTAGCCTGGGACCCGCGGCTATGGCGCAGCGTGCGGCTGGCCGGCGAGCTGCTGCAGGCTGACCGCGCCGTGCGGGCGCTGACCCGCCGGCTGTGCCAGGACACGCCCAACGTGTGCCTGGCCTTGGAGACGGTGGTGGCCAGCGGCTGCAAGAGGTTGACAGACCGCGGGCTACACGCGCTGGCCCAATGCTGCCCAGAACTGCGCCGCCTGGAGGTCGCCGGCTGCTACAACATCTCCAACGAGGCCGTTTTTGAGGTGGTGTCGCGATGCCCCAATTTGGAGCACCTGGACCTGTCAGGTAGTCAGTCAGTCATTCACGAGGCTCACCTGCATGCTCATGCATGTTTCTGACAGGACAGCACTTTTCTTGAGCTTAATGATGACTAGAAATAAAAAAAGATGAATTCATTTGGTTCCGTTTTTGTTCTCTCGTGGCTCTCGTGTCACTTTGGGCCACAGGCTGCTCCAAGGTGACGTGCATCAGCCTGACCCGCGAGGCGTCACTGCAGCTGTCCCCCCTGCACGGCCAGCAGATCTCCATCCACTACTTGGACATGAGCGACTGCTCCTGCCTGGAGGACGAGGGCCTGCGCCTCATCGCCACGCACTGCCCCCGCCTGACACACCTCTACCTGCGGCGCTGCGCCCGGCTGAGCGACGAGGCACTCCGCCACCTGGCCCTGCACTGCCCGTCTATCCGCGAGCTCAGCCTGAGCGACTGCCGTCTGGTGGGTGACTTTGGCCTGCGCGAGGTGGCCCGCCTGGAGGGCTGCCTGCACTACCTGAGCGTGGCCCACTGCGCGCGCATCACCGACGTGGGCGTGCGCTACGTGGCGCGCTACTGCCCCAAACTGCGCTACCTGAACGCCCGCGGCTGCGAGGGCCTTACGGACCAGGGCCTGGGCCACCTGGCGCGCAACTGCCCTAAACTCAAGTCGCTGGACCTGGGCAAGTGCCCGCTGGTGTCGGACGGTGGGCTGGAGCAGCTGGCACTCTACTGCGGCGCCCTGCGCCGGGTCAGTCTCCGGGCTTGCGAGAGCGTGACGGGGCGCGGCCTGCGGGCGCTGGCCGCCAACTGCTGCCAGCTGCAGCTTCTCAACGTGCAGGAGTGCGAGGTATCCCCCGAGGCGCTGCGTTTCGTACGACGCCACTGTCGCAAATGCGTCATCGAGCACACTGACCCCGCCTTCTATTGACTGACCGACCGACGCGCCTGAACGTGGAATGTATCGAACATATATATTTATCTGTAGCGAAGGAGAAGCCAGTGGTGCCTTGAAATACCGATGACCCCTCCCGTCTGGATTTTTAGCTTTGACTTGAAAGTGTAATCTTGACATCCACATCGGCACTAATGCATCGCTAGCGCGACCCATTGGTGACAAAGTACCCTATAACCTGAAGCAAATGTCGCAGAGTTGACGTCTGCAGGCAATATAAGCAGATAGCTGCTGCCCTCTAGCGGCGAGGTCCGAAGCGCACTTGTAGTTGCATCTCAACTCCAATTTCAGCCGGTCGACCTTCCTCAAATGACAATTATTTATATTTCTCCGATTTAAGCTTCAGCAGCGAACGCTTGCCAGCGTGATGTTTATACTATAGCAGCAAGGGGAGGGACGGTTTTATCGCGTTATTTTTTTTAGACAACCGGCCAGCAATGACGTCACCATTTTCTCTGTCTTTTTGTTGGTTAGTCGGACGGAGTATGTCATGTTTTGTCTACATAAAAAAAAAAATCGATTGCGGGGGTCTCGAACCTAACCTTACCTATTGCATCAAGACGCGCAAGAACATAGCGTGCCGCTGATATCTTGCGGCAGTAAAACGAGGTCACCAATCCACGAGTGTGTGTGTACAAACCTTTTTTTTCTCTTGCAGTTGGTCTTAATCAATTTGGAGTCAACAAAGCACAATTGGCGTTTTCTTCCCGGTGTGTTCTATTTCTCACCCCGTCGACACAGAGAAATCATCTCGAACACATCTTTGGGATCATCCACTGTTGTCAGGAATGAACGGGGAAAGAGTGCAGGGACATTTTGTCTGTTTGCAGGGTCACTCCATATACATGCACTTACTTAGTATTGGTTTTGTCTAGTTTTGTCTGAAAATGTTCATGCATCTGACACTTCTCCACGCACGCAGTCTGAGGCCAAGAGACGCAGCAAGTTGGACGCTCGCGTTCGGAGGTCTAATCGGCAATGTAGATGGTCTTGAATCTCTCAAACAGGACCACATCGCTCTCCAGCTGCTTCATCTCCGCTTCCAGCTGCTCCTTGCGACTCTTCCTCAATGGCGTGTCCATGACCACCGGCAGGCGCTGGTACTTGTCGTTCAGCTCGCCCAAGGTGCTCTTCAGGCTCTTGTGGGGAGACAATGCAACTTCAGAGATTGTTTTGCCTGTCCCGCTTCAAGGGTGAGTCACACCTCCAGGTTGGCCTGTCGCTCCTCCTCCGACAGTTGCCTCAAGGCGCTACGCTCCTCCTCCGCAAAGCCGTAGTCGTCTACGGCTCTCTGCGCTTCCTCGCTGCGATGCCGCAAGTACCGGGGCACCTGGCCGTAGCTCTGGAGGCGGCCGAGACACAGATTAGGGAGCTTCCCGAATCCAGATGCAGCCAGTCGTTAATGTAAACGAGACGTGTTTATTGAGGATTTTTTTTTGCACTTTGACAATTTCCATGTGCCTTGTAACGAATGTGCATTTAGGAAACACAAGATTACTGAACTTGCTTTGCCCTAACATTTGGATTCGGGGAGCCAGTTCATCTTGGAGCGAGTTGAACTGTAACACTGGAATGCGTCCACAAATGACAATTTGGGGCGCACCTTTTTCCATGCCATTAATTGACCGCAGTCATATTGTGACCGCAACTTGTTTATTTCTTTCTTTGCCACCATGTCACGTCTGGAGCTCCGTAGAGCTTTGAAGGCCTCAGACGTTTGTCTCGCAAAGTGTTTAAGCATTACCTTTTTCTTGGTGTACTTGGGGACCAGTCCCGAATGCTCCAGGAGCGCCTTGTGGCCTCGGTTGGTGTCAACGGAAGCCACCTGCTGTCTGGTGGTCTTGGGCTTGATGATGTTTCTCTCGGTGCAGAGGCCCACAGGCGGGTGTTCTGACCTCAAGGGGACGGCCGGTTTCTTGGCGGTGCACATGCGATGACGAGGTTCTTTTGCTGCGTGACAAAAGGCAGAGTGAGACGCTCAAACAAGTAGATATATATGGGTTGGTGAGGCAACTCACTTTCCGGCACTTTGGAATCCTTCTTGAGGTATTTCTCTGGAGAGGGAGCCTCCACTTTTGCTGGTCCCATCGTTCTCATTGCATTCTTGAGCGGCTTGTACTCCAGGGTAACCGCTGGTCTGAATTTGGACTTGTACCTGCAGAAACAGTGCAAAATGAATAGCCACTTCTTAAAAAAAAAAAAGATCTGTAAGGGGGGGGGGGGGTCCCCTCTGACTTACTTGGGCTTTTTACTGTGAACCTGTTCGACTAAATAGTTGTAGATGGTCTCTTGGGGGAAAATCGTCTTCGCCATGTTGAAAGTGTTACACGGAGTTGAAATGAAGTCGTCGAATGGCAGGAAAATGCGCAAACGAGCCGCGCTAACCAACCTTAGCTGGAAAGTTCTCTGAGGACTCCGCTTTAGCTTGTTGCTATGCAACCTGCGTGGACGGTACGTTGCATTTAGGTGCGGTCGTAAATGACTGGACCCATGTTAACAATAAATTACGAGTTTTAAATTAAAATAATTATTTTACTGGCTTCAGTTTTTTAAGCGTTGCCATTTATGAGCATTCTAACTGTACGCTGTATTGTGCTACTTTAGGACGACGTTTAACCCACGACTAAGTTAAATGGTTCCGATAGTGAAGCGTGATCGGACATGGCGAAAGTCGCGTCGAGGGGGACGGTCCGTCAACAGAGGCTCTAGTTTGACGCCGAGCACATTTAAGCGTCGCACACGCCTGTTTTGCGCCCATCCTAGCGCAGCATCCTGTCACCCGGCTTCAATTGGTCCAACGCAAGAAAGAATAAACGCAAGAAAGAATGAAGCCTGCCGTTGACGAGATGTTTCCGGAAGGAGCCGGACCGTATGTGGATCTGGACGAGGTTTGTCAGGACGTTTTGATAAACAACACGGCGAAAGCTAGTTCACATGAACATTGCTCTTAATGATACGGGCCGGTGCCTGCATTGTACGCACCGACAGCAGTATCATTTTTGAATGACTTGATTGAAGAAGCGATAGAATTTTATTGCACGCCCGTTCGTATGTGCAGGCAGGGGGAAGCAGCGGCCTTCTGATGGACCTGGCAGCCAATGAGAAAGCGGTTCACCTGGACTTCTTCAACGGTAAACATTGCGAATCGCAGCATCGGCGACAAAACATCTAAAAGTCGTTATTTTTTAGGATGTGACAGGAATAGACAAACTGTGTTAATTAACAAGCCATGAATCACTTGATATCAAGGAATCCTGCATTTTGGCGAAATATGTTTGAGTGTAATATACACAGAATCATTTAAACCAATCATTAAAATCATCAATAAATAATTGTATTTTTTTATTTATTTATTCATATTTAGAGTGGTAAAATCTAGTTGAATATCTCTGACATCAAACTTTTCATTTGTGTGCCAAGTGGCGCCCACATACAAGGTTAAAAAGAACCATAGCTAATGTGTTTTGTTTCCCGCAGCCTCAACACAATTTAGGCCGAGCAGCACGGGAGCAGAGCGAAAAGCGCTGATTGTTAACGACGCGGTAGAGATGCATTATGACGGAAACGCAGCGGGGCGCCTCGCCAGTCGGCCGCTTTGAACGCGCACGCCAACCAACACACCCGGCCGGCCGGCCGGCGCCTGTTAACAGCGCTCGTGCACATTCCCAAATATATTACTGCAGCACCAAGACCATCAATTTCAGAAGCTGGCTTTTCTGATGAATTCATTCATAGACCGCGGGAACTTGTTTTTGGAGATGAGCAAAGGAAGAAAATGTTACAAAACATCAACTGACTAGTTTTCTTCCCACTTTCACTTTTTCTGTCTGCTTTCAGACTTTGAAGACCTTTTTGATGACGATGATCTGCAGTAACTATCCACCTACCCGCACACGCACCTGAAATGAAATAACTTGTCCAATAAAAGTCTTTAAAAAGCAGCCGGCGCAACCAGATGTTTTCCTCCCAATCGCGGGCATGGCTGACATTCCATCTTTGTAGAAAATTATGCGTATGCTTTTTGGGGGGCCAGAAACACCTGTTAGTGAAATGTAATTACATACGAGACGCCAGGCAAAACAGCCGCTAAATGTTTTGCCACAGTAGAGGGGAGGGAGGTGGAGCAATGCTGCAGTTCAATGCGGACGTTATTTAGCGCACGATGCACGCGGGATCGTGAAGGCCCGCGCACTACATTAGCGTCACGCTGGCTTCGTTACCATGGCCCACAATACGAGATGATTCGACATGATTGTATGCCTAGGAAGCGAAACCTTGACAACGGCGCGTGCAAATGTGTCTCTTGAAGGCGGACGTGCTCAACACGGTGCAAGTGTGGCAGACTGCAGTCAAGCAGATTCCTCATGTGCCAAACACTTGGCGCTGGTGCATGCGCTGAGCTGCAAGCTGCAGTTTTGCCATTGCCGGTTTGGCGGTGCGCGCCGAGAAGAGCTTGCGTGGCTGCGTCTTCCAGTACCTCACCAACCTCGTGCCCCGAGAGAATTGTAACATGTGAGTGCTGAGAAATGACCTCAATGACAACAAAAGAAGGAAGCACTGTGTTGGGGTACACCACCCTCCCCCCACCAGCAAGGATTTCCATCCATTTGAAGTATTGGCTTTTGGAATGATGTTTCAATTTACTTTTTGCATTGCAGCCTTGAAAGGAACACTTCCATGCACCACATTGGAGTGAAGGCTCCTGGCTCAGCATTGCCCCGAAACAAAAGGGAGGGGGGTGGCCCTCCCACCTTTTTTCTTCCTGCTTTTAATGACACTTCCTCGCAACGGCGCCGCCCTTGGCCGGCCAACGGGGGGGCCCTGTCGAGGTGGCCCTCTGCTCCGTCTGCGTATGTGTTAATGAATACCTCTCATGTGCTTGTGATGACGGGCCAGTTTAAAACCTGGCCCAGGTCCTCGTGCAAGTCAGTCTGTCTCAGGGAGGTCTGCATCGCACTCACTCGAACCGCCATCAATTCTTGTCGTTAGAGCAACCGCAGGTAAGAGAACTTTTTTTTACCTTGCCCAGTGCAGGTTCAAAGTAGTGTAGTAGTGCGTTTTTTTACCACCCTGGTAGGAGACCGGACTAGAGCAGACGAACAGAGTCATGGCTGCAGTGAGGAGGACCAGGCTCTCTGCTGCACTGACAGCCGCCGCGCTGGCCACCATCATGGTGGTCCTGCTGCTGCTGCTGCCCGGTGAGTTGACTACGATGGAACCGCCAACTGCATTCACCCAAAATCAAAAGTGCAGACTGACAAGACTTGCTTAAAAGTTTTTGAGGGTGGCAAAAGTATTCCCCCACTCTACTTCTGTACGAGTACCGATACTTGTGGGATGATCAAATACGTATGCTCGTCAAAGATTTAACTCATGGAGTTCAAATAATCTTGTACCTCTTTTTTTTTTTGGACGCAAATAAGCAAAGTTTCTGACAAGGTCTGTCGGTGTCTCTCGGTCAACTCTAGGACATCATCTAATATAGCTTTCCAATGTCTACATATTCACATTCTTCTGTGTTTCATATTCAAGCAAATATTCAAGCTGCTCAAAGGCACGTGGTTCTTTTTTTCCATTCCAGCCGCGATGGCAAGGAGCTCTGCTCATGTGCTATCTTTGTCTTAATAAGAATCAACATCATCGTTCACCTGCTTGGGGTTGGCAAAGGTGATTGGGAGCTTTGCAAGCCCCGCCCATTTGAACAGCAGTTTGCCCCTGTTGGCAAAAAATGACTACGTGTCAGCATCGCCTTTTCAAAGGCTTCCTTTGCTTTTACATGCACCAGATGCAGGTTGGGTGAAAAAAAAAGCCGAAAGATCCCTCCATTCCCATCACAAGCAACACTGAGAAAAATGGAAAACTCATAATACTGTTTTTTTACAAAAACGTTTGACTCCATCTTCCTATAAACAGCAAAATCTGAGACTGTTAATTTTGCAGCGGTGCCTCTTCTTGCCGTAAAGCCCATTAGTGCTTTCTCAGCATCAAGTCGTGATGCCCCTCCGTCCTTCTGGAAAGCATTCACCCCTTTCCCCTGCGGAGATGAAAGGAAAGCTGAATTCACTTATGGCGCAGCATGCGGCCCCGTGTTAGGGCCACCTTTAAAATGTACAAAGAGCAGCAGCCAGAAAGCCCTGCGGCGGCGGCGTCTAGTTAGCCAAACCTTCTCATGAATCGTCTCTCTCATTTCTTCACATGCCTGGTCTTTGCTCTCTTGTGTTTGCAGCAGACGTGTCTGCGGGACCCGTCGCCGGCCAGGCCAAAGAGGACCACGGTAAATGCAGCAACACCCGGCAGCCTTTCGCTCTACTTAAACTTTTGCAAACCATTAACGGCTTCTTTGTCTTGCCCTTAGCGAGAGGGGGGGGCATCCAAGCCAGGGCGGAGGCAGCGGCTGCCCACAGGAGACTGAGCCGCAACCGCAGGAACATCAGCTGGTACAAGCAGCACTCGGACTTCTGGAACTGGTACAAGTACTTCACCGACAACGGCAATCAGGAGGCGGTGAGTCCACACTGTGTCGAAAATGGATCCCAATTCACCTTTGACAACATCGGCTAATTGCAAGAAGCCCCCGCCACACACACACATACACAGGTACAGGAGCTGGACCGCATCTACTTGGCCTATCTTCAGAACAAGAACCGTGCCGAAGGCCGGCGCTCTTACAAGGCCTACCTGAAGCACCTGGGGGAGATCTACAAGTCCTGCGCCGAGTCAGATGACCCCAACTGCGTGGCATCCTATACCAGCCGGCCCAAGCCCGAGCCCCCAAAGCCGGCGCCGCTCAAAACCTGCGACCCCACCAAGGAAGCCTACTGCCTGTACGCCGCCTTGATGGCTGGGAAAAGTCCCTACCTGCCGCTGGTGCTGCCTGCCTCCGTTCCGTCCCCGGCCAAGTCCCCGGCCCCTGTTTTTGTACGCTCCGCCGCCCCAGCCAAAGATCCTCAGCCGCCTCACTACTACTACGCGCCTTCGTCAGTCTCGTTCCTCTCCAAGGTATGACAGCACACAATATTGACTCGACTTTGCCGTCAAACCGTCGAGTGGATGGAGTGAGTGCATCCGTTTTCAGGAGCAGAAGGCGGAGCTGGTGCGCATCTGCGGGGCCGATGACGTCGAGTGTCTGCAGTACCACCTGAGGGCCGCATACGGGTACCCGCCCGCTGACGTGACTCCTCGTGCCCCCGCTCACCAGGGCTGCGACCCCCAAGCGGACCCTACCTGCAAGCCCCTGTCAAAGGCCCCCTACGACCACTACCCGCAGTACTCCAGCTGTGACTCGCTCAGGGACCCATACTGCGCCTTCGCTGCCTCCCCACCGGTGAGTTACCTGAGATACCTGAAAGAGGTACTCGAATATCCTGGTAGAAATGACGTGCAGCTCAATTTTTCCTTACAGGCTCCCCGGGCACACAACCCGGCTTCCCCGGCTGGCCCGGGGTCCTGCAACCCCATCTTTGAGGATGGTTGCAACCCCCTCACCGCCATCAAATACGCCACGCCCCCTAAGGCCTACAAACAGGAGGCGAGCGAGGAGGCGGCCGCCATCCGTGCTCCCCCTCCCGCCACTGATCATTACAGCAACCCTTACGGCATGTATAGAGATGCCAACGCTCACGCTAACAGAGTCGTCGACCCTTACCCTACGTACCATCATGTTAGCGCCCCAGCCGAGCCGCCCCCGAACGACCCGTATGCAATGCTGCGCCGCTTCATGGCGCAGGTTCAAGGCAGCGACCCGTACGCACCGCGCACGGAAGCGACGCCCGAAACGGAGCCCGACGATCCCCTCTCGGCCATGAGAGATAGCGCTGCCATGCACCGCCACGGTGCCCGCCAACAATACCTGTTCTCTCACCCCGAGGAGCCAACCAGGGAAGAGCGCCACCCTCTGGGGTCCCCGGGAAAAACCAAAGAAGGTTACGACTGCTACATCGGGTACGACCGTGAGTGCTTCCCGCTGCAAGCGACTGAGCCCCGATCGGGTGCCCACCGCCGCGTCCCCTATCCCGCCGAATCCTACGAGCCCCACTTGAATGCCGACGGCACACGCCGCGGCGTCTTGGAGCCGGCTAACCCGCACTGCGACCCTGAGTACGATCGCGACTGCCGCTTGCGCCGCCTCGAACCCGAACAGCCCCGCCACGAGGTCCAACCCGAGCGCCGCCAAACCCAACCGGAGGCGTCAGAACAAGAGCCAAATGAGGCCGAGCCTTACCAAAGTGGCCAGGAGGAGTCTTACGTCTCCAACGTGCCGACGCCCCCTCAGGGAATGCCCAGCCTCCAGGACATACTGAGACGCTACGGTGACCGCTTCCCTGAGCACGATGACTACCGCAAGAAGTAGAGCGCAAATGCGCACCAGCTTGCAGAGGGACTCGAAAACACAAACAGCCCACCAGACCCCCCAACCATTGCTATGCCAGTCCATGAAGCCAATGAACATGAGCGTGGCCCTGCGCTTGGATTCCACAGGAGGCGCCCAAGCCTCACCAGACTTTCTCCAAGCCGCATGATTTCATTTCAGTTTACTTCTGCTTTCGAATATTCTATTAAAAAGCACTTGAATGCTGGTTTCGGCCACTTTTCATTCATTCCTCTGTACCATTTGGATTCATATTGTACATTATCTATCTATCAATCAATCTTTAGCACCGCCATCTTAGCTATCGCTTCGTCTTACCCAGTGTTCAACTTTAGTTGTTCCCTTTTTCTCTTCAAGATGAGCTCCCGCTCCAATGCGTGTTTCTCCTTCAGAGTAGCAACCCGCGAACAATAATATCCCAAATGAAGGCGTTTTTTGACGACCAATTGAAATGACTAAACCCTATTTGCTTCTTGGGGCTGAAAAACGGAGTGTTAAGACGGTGTGCCTTGCACTTGAAAATACGAAAGGAAACAGATGGAGAGGTCTGTTATTCTTTAGACTGCAAGTTTATTTTCTTAGCGATCAACACGGTAAATGACTCATAACATCAAGCAAACAAAACAACCACATGTATTTCTCAACAATATAATGCACGAGTCCCTTTCGTGGCATGGAGGTAAATGATATCAACGCAAAAATGGCTCATCTTGATGTCAACATGAGCCAAAAGGATGAAAAACACTTTTCAATTTAACCATTACAAACAAAAATGTGCAAATAATGCTGTTACTCATGACTCGATTTATGACTTGATTCATGACATGAATCAAACTTGAATCTAAATAAAAGCATGCTTTATTTCATCCAACCATTAACATGAATGTTCAAACAATGTTTTTAAACATGGCACATTTAAACAATGTAAAAAATATAGATGCAGTATTACAAAAATAAAATAAACATGTTTGCTATTTTAAATAAAGAACACAACTACTAAATTGCATTGTGATTGTAATTTAAATATGTACATGTACATAAAAAATATAGGAAATATCAAATAAACAAAGCAACCTCCTCAGCAAAACAAACAAAATAAACATCACTCTGTTGTGGGCCTTTCCCCACTTAACGCTCGAGCCTGTTTTCATTTTCAAGCCATTACTGTTTCTATTTGCTCATCCGTGGCCTCTTTGTGGGCTAGGGGCCGTTTGTGTTCAAGCACCTCCGGGACCTCTCTAGTCACTGTCTGTAATGAGCCACCAGAGCGAGTCTGGCTCGAGGACGGTCAGACGGGCTCGGCGGCCGCTCGTCTGCCTCGGAAGACCGGCGGACGGATGGCGGTGAGGCGTGAGCAGACCACGGCGTGGCGGCGCTCAAGTGGCTGTCGCACAGGTCCGGCTGGACGCTGCGTCGCGTCTTGGTCACCCTGGAGAAGGTCTTGAGGGTGGAGCCTCCTTCCACCGCCGAGCATCTGAAGAAGGCTCTGAAACAGCGGTGGAACTACACACATGAACACACAGAGGACAGGCATGCGGTTTTAGCGCCTCTAAACCCTTCATTCATCCTCTGAAGCCTCACAAGGGAGTTTGGATGGTAGGCAAACTGGTCGCCAGCCAATAGCAGGGCACACATAGACAAACATTCTTGGTATACTGAGCATGTTTTAGGAATATGAGAGCAAACCGTGGATAAACGTAGTGTACTCTAGTTAGAATAGGCCTCTTTGGCACATGTGATTAGCTAGGTAGCTTGAGCTGTTATATGGCTGTAACCCTTCCTTCTCTTGCTTCATTAGCTTTCTCTTCTCTATGACACTCTTTGCACATACGTCGAGGTTGCTCTCAGTTAAGACTACAAGGTCACACATTATTGCACAGGCTAGGCAGAGAGTAGTATAAGAGCAGAAACCCTCGTGGTCGGGGTTAGACCTTCTTCTGAATCTAGCAGAGAAGACTCCACAGCTGTGTCTCCATCATTCTGGCATACATGAAATAGTTCAACTGTGAGGGCGCCAGGGACGCGGGCTGAGTCTTGGTCATTACTGTTAGCATAGCCAGCATTAAAGATAAAGAACTGGGAACGAACCTAACACTCTCCTGTTTTGAACGATGGAGGTTGCTGTCAAGCCTACCTGCTTGTTCATGAAGATGTAGATGAAGGGGTTGATGACTGCCGAGGACTTGGCCAGCAGCGACGGCACGATACTGGCCTCCGGGCCGAGGGGCTCCCCGGGCCCGAAGGTGGCCATCAGGGCCGCAACCCCGTAGGGCAGCCAGCAGAGGAGGTAGCAGAGCACCATGGTGACCACCATGACCAGCACCCGCCGCTCCCGCCGCCGTGTCGCCACAGAGCTGGGGCTGCGTGCCTGCAACAAGGTTTGCCTTCAAACCTTCGTAAGGACTTGTGAGTTTGTTTCCTACTGCACGCACTTGTTTTTAGAAAATGGACCAAAATGAGGAAACGAATTGCGTACCGTCCGTATTTGGACTATTTGCCGGCTGCAGAGGATCAAAGCAGAGCGTCTTCCACCAGAAGACACATTCCTCGCATTAAAATCTTTGTCGGGCCAACAAAGGCTTAGCCGGCAGAAGTTAGCACGTCTCGCTAAGCAGACCGAGGTCAATGATCACGATTGAGCTGGCTTACGCAAGATTGTTCAGCAAACAAGCGTCTTTGCGTTTTCATCTTCCACTTTCTCGCACTGTAGATGTATTGAGCAGGCAGCCGCCATTCACGTTCAAACAGCGCCATGGCATGCGCGAGTGATCACAAGCACTCGAAGCTCGCCAGCATCATTCTAAAGTCCCACAAGAAAAAGAAGGCCCCGCAAAAGAAGGTCCGCAAGCAGTCGGGGTCCGATGAGACAGACAACTTGGACCGTTTGGCATTTGGGGGGGACAAGACGTTCGTCGCTCGCTCGCTCGCTCACCTGCGTGATGGCGCGCAGCAGCTTGCCGTAGGAGAAGACGATGACGCCGAAGGGCAGCGCCAGGCAGAAGGCGAACAGGCATACCACGTAGGAGACGTTGTTGGCTGTCCGCGAGCGCCAGTCCACCGAGCAGGTGGTGCCGGGACCCTCGGGCCCGTAGCGGCTCCAGCCCAGCAAGGGCGGCAGTGTCCAGGCGATCGAGTAGAACCAGGAGAAGCAGATGCCGCTCAACGCGGGACGGAAGTCGCGCCCATCCGCCGCGTTGGGCGCCGTCATGGTGCGGTAGCGCTGGTACGACAGAACGGCCAGCGAGACCAGCGACACGATGCCTAAGTGGGACAAAGGTTGTCAGGATCGCTGGCGAGCGAGCGAGCGAGCGGTGGACCCTGAAAAACAAGTTTAGCGTTGCAACCATTGAGACAGCGAGACGGACGAGCAGGACCGCCTTGCTCTGCCACTGTGGGACAAAACAGCTTGTGCTGCTAATTGCTCAATTGTCGAGTGCCCGGCAAATTGTCTGGAGCGACAAAATCAGATGCAATCAGCCCTTATGGCCCAGGCGAGAGCCGGTCCAGGAGACCCACTTCGCAACTTGACTGGAACTTGGTGGCGCCAAGACTCACCCAGGCAGGCGTTGATGAAGCCATACCACACGCAACCCGCGCGTCCGATCAGCCATCGTCCGTGGATGCTGGCGGCGAAGCTGAAGGGGGTCCCGAGCACACTGACCAGCAGGTCACTGAGCGAGATGCTGACCAGCATCAAGTTCATGGGCGTGCGCAGAACCCGGTAGCGTAAGAACAGGGCTAGCACCACCGAGTTGCACACCAAGCCCAGCGTGCCGATCGAGCCCAGGTACACGGCCACCACGAGGTGACCCGTCGGGCTGAGCGACGGCGGTGAGCCGGATACCTCTTCGTAGTTGGCCGTTGCGGCGGCGGCAGCGGCGGCAACGGCGGCGCCTCCACCCTCAGGGCAGTGCGCGCAGCTCAGGCTCACGTCGCAGTCGATCATGCCGCCGAGTTCGGACCCGAGTCAAGTTCACTCAAGCCATCTGGAGGAAGACGAGAAAGAGGAGAACGAGGTCGAGAACGATGAGGCGCGCGGCGGCCTCCGTACCGTGCGCCTTTTACCCATGGAAGTTACATGGGGCTGCTACGACTGACAAGAGGATCAAGCTGGTGAGCGGGTCGAGGGTCGGCTCAGCTAGAGGACAAGTGTGGCGGCTCCGCCCCCTCGGTGCGCTTATTCTTCGCCTCACAAGTCTGCGCTTTTCTCACCCAATGTGCGCGCCGCGGAGTCGCGCACTCAAGAACAATCACAGTCAGCGTGTGTTCAACTTTCACAGATTCGATTAGCGTGCGGGTGATGCGCCGAGGGGCCAATTTGCATTTTTTGTTGTTGTTGTTCATGGCATTCGGTTGCCTACCTCGTTTTGTTTTTGATGACGAGCCCTTCCTCCTCGAGGGAGAGGAACATCTCCGACACCTTCGATCGCGCTCCGGTTCAAGGATAAGTCACTTGGCCGACTTGTTCGTCATTATGGCGGCCTTATCGCTTAGCACCATGCGATCAATAAGAGGGAAGGAAAATGATCACAAACGAGAACGAATCAATTCGGACTGGAGGACGACGGCACAATTGACAATCTGAAAGCTACACTAAAGAAATGTGCAAATACATTCATGTCTGTGGGTACTGATAGTTGGATCGGACGGGGAGGGGGGGCTGGGAGGGAACCGCAACTTCTTCACAGGCGCTGTTTACGTTAGTCAAGGTCACGCGCGTGGGGCAAAATCCAAAAGTGCATTCACGAAGCAGAAAAGCTCAAAAGAAGCTGGGGGAAAACACAAACACTCTCTTCTTGTCGGTTTCCGCTGAGTCAAAGTGCCCCGATGGGCTTTTGCGCGACGTGATACGCCATGCCTGCATGCGCAGACGCACGTTCGCCGTGCAAGGTCATCTTTAGGGACAAAACAAAAAAAAAAACAGTGGCTGCTGTTGCTCCGACCGCACATTCGAGGCTGATTAAAAGACTGGGCCTTTCCCTTTCGGAAAAGTACGCCGCCCGCCCGACATAATGCGTCAACTGACTCAAAGGTCGTCGCAGATGCCGCAAAGCACCAAGGAAATTTGCTTTTATTTGGCGCGGTTGTCTGCAGCCTGGTCGCCCCAATAACGTCCTCAAATAGATAACGGCGTTAGTTTGCAACCGTCAAACTTTGAAAATTGCAAGTTGGGTGACACGCAATGCACGCAATGCACGCGGAAGTTGAGCGAAAATAGCCACAACCGTCAGAAGGTCAAGTTGAGGACAGGCTGGCCGGCCAGCTGTGACTCATCATTTTGTTCCCTCTCCGTTGCTAATTTCAAGCATGGGATTTGATCCATTTGCTTGATCGAGTCAGTCAAGTCTGTCATTTGGACAGTCTCGCCGCTTTCCTTCTGCACTGGAGGCCATTCACAAAGGCTGTCCAAGGCACGCAAATTGTTGCAGTGGAAAGCTCACAAGTTCAATCCCACTGATTTCCGCGAAAGCTGTGACAGACGCCATCCTTTCACATTACTTTTATTTCAACCTTGGTTGAATGGAACAGTTGTAAGAGTTATATGAAATGAATGAAAATAAATACGCAGTCGGCGAGAGTTGGCGCAAGCACTTAGCAACAGTACAACAAGACGAACATTCACTGGTCCTCCAGTGGGTGAGGCATCGTCGTCATCTCCCGCTGTCACTTTCTGCCAGACAAACAAAGATTTGAGACCAGACTGAGCGGCCCTATGACAGATCTCAGAAGAGCACCACTCTTATGTGAATGTCTTCTGGAAAATGGAATAGTCCGACCATCATGAAATGATACATTATGACGCAGAAAGAGCAAGTTTTTAAAAGGGTTTGAACAAAGCCAGTGTGCTTGCTACCTGTTGCTGTGTGCTCCGTACGTGTCCAGCATGAGCGAGCTGGCCTCTTCCAGGTTCCACCGGCAGCGCCGCAGGAGCGCCTCGCACTCGTGTCGGGAACGCAGGCCAACGCCAAACAGCTGCTCCACCTTAGTCAATGAGAAAATGGCATCATGCGTTTGGGTACCTCAAAAGCGTTTCAGGGTTGTTTGAGCAAGACAACAACTCGTTGCCTGCACCGTCTTCCCTTGCTATACGTATCTTGTTCTTCGATAAAAGATTTCAAGCGTTTGACCACACAAAGGTGCCACGGATGAGGCAGCACCTTCAAATCGTTGATGGCTTGCCGGACTTCCCCGTGGTGAGCTTGCAGGGCAGCATGACACTCATCCAGTGTGACACCGTGGACTGCTTCTTGGATCTGATGGGGATCAATTTCAAATCAATCAATCAATCAATCAATCAATCAATCAGTCAGAAAAGCACACTGATTCCGCCGCTTGGTTGGTTGGTTTCGCACCTGCGCGACGCTCAGCTCATGTCGGCCGTTGTTGTTGTTGTAGGAGGAGTTGGGCTTGGCTCTGGCAAGATGCTGAATCATGGGTTTGACTGCAGCCATGTTGGCAGCACCATATCTAATAATAATACATTTGATTTGTAAAGCGCTTTCATAAAAGAATCTCAAAGTGCTATCTGATCAACAGTGACAAGTCAAGTCATTACTGCTGACATTTGGCTCATTCTGCCCATCTACTGCCCATCTAGTTCCGTCTTTCACTTAACTGCCTCCAGGCCAACTTTTCGCTTGCGTATATTGTTATATTCTTTATATATCCTTTGGGATGATGTTTCAGGGCAAGGCTCACATTGAAAGTAAATGCGCAACCATCTTAACAAGCGCATATTCGACAGATCAAAGAAGGTCATGCCAGTAAAGGTTGGGATGCATTTTCAGTTCAATAACTAACGTCAAGATAGAATTTGCATGTGAATTGAGTCATTTTGTCATCGCTCCTGTTTCATATCCTACCTCTCCAGTAGAGCCGGTCGCTCCGGCAATGGGGCACGGGCGGAGCTCTGCGGGCCCTCCATGTCAGCGGAAGTTCCGTGAACCTTGCGTGAAGTCAGGGGGTCCAAAGAGGAGCCGGACGGGTACAAAGACGTTACTCTAGGAGGCGAGGAAGAGGACAGAAGAGGACCGAGAAGGCCTGAGGCCCGGCGAGGGGACACTGAGAGCGGGGGCGGTGGAAGCGCCGCAGGCGACTGGGACGGCGGCGCGAGGGTGAGTGGCGAAGACGAGCGAGAGCCCGGTTGGGAGAGGGCTCGCTCCCGCGGCGGCAGCTGGGGGGGCACGTCTTCCAATTCCAGCGAGATGGAGCCCCGGCGTGGGTGGGCCGCCCCCACCGAGGGGCGTAGCAGGGATACCGCCGGGCTGCGGGGTGGGAGAACGGGCCGCTCCTCGGAAGGTGGCGGCGGGCCCATCTGCTGCTGAGCCGCGAACGGCAGGGGAAGCGGCGAAGAGGGGAGCGAGCGGCCTGTTGCCATGGGAACCTGGAGCTTCACCATCACCTTGGTCAAGCACAAAAACAAAAACCTGATCACACCATTACAGCGCCAGTCTTAAGCTTCGAGGCCTTGTAGTTTCAAGCATGCTCTTTGATCTCCATTTTCCGCTGCACCCAAATGACATAACTCCAGACTGTCATTACAGAATGCACCTTTGGTGCGCTTCAATTGACCACAATGGAGATGAAATGACAAAGTTAAAGCCATATCCTTGCCTTAGAATGTTTCAAAACATTGACATGAGCACAGCTACAATGTTTGAGGCGGAAACACGGCCGGGGTTAAACGTCCAATAAATGCCTGCGGCACCTCTCTCTGGAGTTCTTGGAAAAGGTTGGCCGACTGCGACTCGTTCCGGGCCGACGCCACGGAGCTGTTGGGAGTGGCAGGGGGATCCTCCGCCACCGCCGCCTTGTTGATGGAGCACACCTCCTGGTCCTCAGATTGGTCCCGCAGATCGGGTGCGACCTCATCGTAGGCCGGCTGCGGGAGGGGCCAGTCCAGGATGGACGGGGTGTCCTAAGAGACCGTTCACAACACGTTGTATTATTTCAACTTGGAATATATTTCAAGTTTAACACGACTAGAAAAGTTCAACACTTATGTATGTGTGTGTGTGCTTATGTGTGTATACGTGTGCTTTTCAAACATTTTTGATATTGGCATCGAGGCTTGGTCCCTAACCCGCATCAATTGTGAGGCTTAACAGTATTTGGTGTGAGGTGAGTGAGTACATAAAGCAGGGATGACGAAATTGAATACACTAGAAATCCATTAGTTCCTTATCATGGGCGACTGTGCACTTTCTCCGGGGTCTCGAATAGTCCTCAGTCAAGTGTCAATGACACTAAAGCACCCACCCCAGTGATAAGGACAGTCCCACCCCATAGGGACATGCGTGTTATCCTGTTTTTTTGCTGCTGATGTAAGACCGGGGCAAGGAGAAAGCCACAAAGTGGCGTATCAAAGCGTGAAGCAGCGTCACGCCAATCAATGAGTGCCATCTTGTCACATTGTGTGCATCCGAGGAGAAGGCCCCTGACGAGTGCCCACTTGCCTTAAAGCGTGGGAGGAGGGTCAAGAATCGGATTGATTTTCTGTCATGACAAACTTTGTGAATCTGACACATGGGTGGAGGAGCTGGTGATGCTTTTGTATACGACCATCGCTAAGTAAGAGCCACCATGATATTAATACATGGTAATTCCATTCAACAAACTATGCCATTTCAAGAACTGCGCCGTTTGACAGTTTTGGCTAAGCGCACCTTAAGCGTGTCCTGGTCCCGCGGCAAGGTCTCAGTGAGCGGCGAGGGCGTGGTCGCGGAGCTGAAGCCGTCGTCCGTGAAGTCGATGAGCGACACCTCGCCAGAGTCGGGTCGGCGCAGCTTCAGGCCCAGCGACAGACTCCGCCTCTCGGGGCCGGGTCGGGCGCCTTGCTCGTCGTCGTCGTCGTAGTCCTCCATCACCGAGTCGTAAAAAGGCTCTGCGAAGACACAGAGGGAGAGTCACGCACGGCGGCCATTTTAGCACGGAGGCAGAGGGAGTCTTACGCTTGAGCAGGACTGCAGGCTGAGGAGGACGCGGCGGGGCTTGCTCTGTCAATTTGGAAAGCTGTGACAATTGCTTGGCAAAAAAATCTTGACAAAAAATGCACGTTACTCTTGGTCCGGTTGGGGAGTTTGGTCGGTCTGGAGATGCAGGGGTCCATTCCGAGGACGTCGGGGGGCTTCATGGGGTTCCCCAAATAAAGACTGAAGAGAGAAATGTATCATCGGGTGAATACCAAAGTGCGTAAACAACATGCGGGCAGTGGTTGAACTGCTGTCAATGGTGCGAGGCTGCACTCTAGTGGAGAAAAGGGAGGCGACTTTGGGCTTGTCCAATAATGGCTAGGTACCACAGACTGGGAGGGAGCCAGTTGGCAAGTGCAATCAATGTGCAACAAACCTGTCGATGCGGTCGGCATGGCCCCAGCTCCTGTGCGGATCCGTGTCTCCGTGCCCCGTGTGGATGAAGGAGTGCTTTAGCGGTTTGCTGATGTCTTCCGCCGACAGGCCGGTCAGCGCCGTCACCACGTGGCGAGGGAACGGGCCCACTTGCAGCGTCCGCCGGTTCTGACCGCGCCACCAATAGTGCTCAGCCCTAGAAGCAGAAATGCGCGGAGTTACAACCAAAACTTGAACTGGGCGACAACAAGCAGCTCTACCGACTGACCTTCCCTCAATTATGGTGATGACATCATTCATCTGAATGTGTAGCTTGTTGTCCTCGGCAGAGTCCTGCAGGGCCCTCATTTCGGCGGGCGTGCTCTGAACAAGCAAAAAGTTCCCGTCGTCGCCGCTGCGGGCAAACAAGCCGAAAGGTATGGGAGCTTGCAGCCATACCTCCATCAGGAAGTCCCTGAGGGCGGCGAAGGTGGGCCGCTCCTCGGGTTTGGGGCTCCAGCACTGCAGCATGACGTTGTAGATGTCCTGCGGACAGTCGTCCGGCTTGCATAGCCGCTCTGCCTCCACCTCAGCCTTGTGGAGGATCTGCCAAGGCCAGACATCTTCAAGTCGTCACCCAGCGGCGACTCCTTGCCACGAGAAGAATACCTGACTCCCGTTCAGGCCCGGCCACGGCTCCTGCCCGTGGGTGAACATCTCCCACAGGGTGACCCCGAACATCCAGGTGTCGGAGGCGTGCGAGAAAGTGCGGGTCTTCAACGACTCCGGAGCACACCTGCAATGAATCAACGTCATCGTTCGTTCCCACCGCAGCCGCTTCGGACCGTGAAAGGGTTGTGGTGTGTTCGGCGATTGCGTCGCTTTGCCCTGGACATAACGCCTCGCCATCTTCAGCTTTGTGGGGGGTGGCCGGGGACAATTTGAATGAAATGCAATTTAGCAAAAGGAGCAGTTAGCACGCTTGTTAACGTCGGCGCCATAGGACATGCTCTGTTTCAGCAGATATTTCAAAATGTGCAAAATTTTGAAAGATTGATGAAGTGGTTATCGTTCGACGGGTGACATAAAAGATTTGCACCATGGGAAAGGGACTTTGTGACCCTCCTCCATGACGTAGTGGTCGGAGTGGGACGGCAGCGCCCTCATCAGGCCAAAATCACCGATCTTCACCGTCTCATTGGTGGACAGCAGCACGTTGCGGGCCGCCAGGTCGCGGTGGAGGAAGCGGCGCCGCTCCAGGTAGGCCATGCCGCACGCCACCTGGACCGGCAAAAGCGGACAAGTGACTTTGGCTTCTTCATCATGTGCAAATAGGCAATACAATAGCAACATTTCTAGACTGCAGCCCCTCCCCTCAATCACTGTTGATGGGCCCCATGCTGATTTTCATTCATTTCCCCTAAAATAAATACAACCATTTAGATTAGGAATGTCAAATAAAAATCATCAAGAATAGTTTTTGTACCACTACAAACTGCTTGCCCACCCAAACATTGCGCAAGTTCATCACATACAAAACAGTAGTTGACAGACTTGTAAAATCAATCAATCCAAAATATAAAATCCCAGACTAAACTATTTACTTGATTCTATGACAATGACATTTTACTCATAAAACAAGACATGAAGGACATCATTTTGTCAAGGTTTTCCACTAAAGTGTGTTTACCTGCACGGCGTAATTGCAGAGTGATGAGATGAGAATGTGACCCTGACGCTTCCTCAGCCGGTCCAACAGGGAACCCAAAGGAGCCAGCTCCGTCACCTGACCACAGCCGCTCTTTATTCAAAATTGACCCCCCCCCCCACCTCACCCGCGTGTGCGTGTGCGGCTCACCATCTTCATGGGCTGCGTCAGGACGATGCCATAGAGGCGGATGAGGTTCTGGTGGCTGAGGGAGTGCATGGCGTTCACCTCTCTGATGAAGTCGTCCAGCCCGTCTGACTCCAGGACGCCGGCCTTCAGACACTTGACCGCTACGGACAGCTGCCAGAGCACAAATTAAGGTTGTGGTTTGTCAAAGTATGTTGTGAGCGGAGCAGACAGGCTGAAAAATACAAATAAATGTCATTTATTTCGTCATATAAAGTGCTTTGCCACCACATTTGTCCCAATGTTGAATTGTGTCGAATAGCTTTGATTAGATAACTGTAATGCTCGGTGTATGGTCAAGTGAGTTGAGTGGCTTTCTTCATTCATCCAAAAGTGTCGCCGTTTTTGTGTCTCACCGCGTGACCGTCAGGGGCGCTCCACTCGCCGCGGCGCACCACTCCGAAGGTGCCGTCGCCGAGACGCTCAAACAGCTGCAGCTCCGCCTCTCGGATCAGGCAGGTGAGCGAGGCTGCCGACTTCCCGGCAGGGGACGAGGAGCCACCGGATGCCGTCGCCCCCAGCGAAGGGGCCGGCTGTGGCTCGGTGTCAGGACGCTTGACGGGAAACACCTGCGGGCGCAAGGAAAGGAGAGAAGGTGACATTCGTGATATCTGAATTCCACGGCAATGGATTTGACATTACAGCTCGTAGCGTGTCATGTTGACCTGATTGCACCTTACCTTGCTCATCCAGGATTTGCGTTTGTACAGTGCTCGCCTCCTCTTGATGGCCTCCCACAGCCTCCTCTGACCTGCAGACAGACAATGCACATCTCCATCAAAACAGGCACACGGGAGGCAGCAGGGGGGGCGTCGAGAACCTGACCGGGTCGGCCCATGCCGATCTTCTCCAGGTCTTCGTTCTTGACGTAATCAAAGTGCGACAGCCGCGTCACGTTGAGTTCATCGCGAATGCGCAGGAAGTACTGCTGCAGCTGCACGTCCATCAGAAGCTCCAGAAGCCACTCCGTGCCCTCCTCTCCCTGCATCTGCACCAAAAATACACAAGTTGCATTTACACTACTGTGGAATCTGGATCAAATCCCATCAGAGTTCCATTTAAAACGGCAGCCTCTGTGATACCTTTACATTGACACAATTAGGGTCAGATCCCAATACTCGCTAAGACAGAGCTTCGTGTTTGCTACCCGAAGACGAAGGAGCTTGCGCATGACTGCAAGCTATGAAATGCCAGTTTGCATTTGGAGCAAATGGACAAAGCCCCCCCCACCGATGAAAAGTGATTGTAGCGCACGTTTACCATTTGTCTCCCGTCATTCTCCGGCATCCCGGCTCTCCCCTCCGAGTCTTCCTCATCGGCCGCCTCTCTTCCCCTGGCGTAGGGGAGTCTCCGGTACGTGTAGCCGTCCCCCATCTGCCACAAGACTTCTAGCGTCAAGATGCCGACATCCACCTACAGACAAATTGGCTCTGTCTCACTGCGTCCCCCTATCCAAACGCTGGCCGGCCGCCGCTGCCGAGTCACGACGTCCCGCCGCCATCTCCGTAGCTTGCCTCTCGGCCACCCTGCTAAATAATTCAGCAGAGCTATCGAGGAGGAGGAGGAGGACCGGGGAGGCAGCAAATAAAGATGCAGACAAACGGACGGAGAGATGGATACTTCCCCGCATGCAATTAAGGGAGGCACAGCCAAGTGGATGTTATAACGATGAGATTAGATGTGTTACATGTAGTAGCTCTCTTTCTATGCACACATTAAGCCCCCCCCCCCCCCCCCCCGCCTCCACTCCCACGGTTACCATGGCAACCACTGGCCGCAGGCTCCCATCTGCATGAATGCGTTTGCCGAGGTTTGGAACAGGCCAACGTTCCAAATATAGCAGCTCGGGCTACATTGAGCATGTTGCTCATCAATTAATTGATTTCAAAAACATAATGCATATTACAGAATCTAGCGATTCTTAATCATTTGAAATTCAATGTATAATTAGTACAAGAAGTCAAAAGAGGATAACTGAAATTCATATTTGAAAGCGTTACACTACTGTGGTGACACCGACGTCAATAACTTCATTTATTATGATGACAATTACTACGAGCTAGTTTCTAGCGTTTTATAAAACTGCAGGCAGGGATGTGTAATGTTGTGAGCCGTCTGTTTGCCCAGTAGACGACCGCTATTTGTTTAATCTTTTAATCCAGTCCAGTGTCTTAAGCGTTCAAACTCGGGTACCACAAAAATGTTTGTGTATGCGTTTCATAGAAAAGCCCATATGAACTTAGTCCGGTTTTACCTTGCACACGCGCTGTTGATGCATTAGAAGTGGATCAAAACTGAAATAGGAGGTCAGCATGGCTGCAGGTCAGCCTCCAACTGCAACTAGAAAAACGGAGGGAATTAAGTCAGGAAAAGAAAATAAAGATGTATGAATGACATATCATTTTCGTGTTTTGAAATAGAACATGGGAATTTACCACATCGCGATGATCACGTTGCGTTTATAATTATTTTCCTCATTTTGCTGATCCGTGGACTAAAACAGAGTACACCGACCAGTGGAGGTGGGCTTGAAGACCACTCGACGCTGTGGTACGTCTTCTCGAGCAGGACGTGTTGGTATATCGGCAAATGAGTAGAGATTTAACAGGAGCGTAGTCTCGTTCTTCCGCCGTGGCAAGTGTCGTGCATCGCCCCCCTTCGCAAAGCTCAAGAGTCTGAGCACCACATTGAGATTCATCCGCGTCGCACAGTATCCCGGAAGTAGCAAAACGACTGAGCAAAAATGTTAACTAGAAAATATTTTCCCGCAGATGACGTTTTAATGCAAAAAATACCAATACAAATATAAATTGGATGCACAGCTAGGAGTTTATTCCAATCTTCGTCAAAACATGGAAGAAAAAAATTCAAAAGTGACAGAAATCCCAAATCCGACAATCAATTCAGTACCCACACTAAATCCAACAAATTACCTTAAAGTGACAATGATTTTTTTTCCCCTCTGTGTAACAAAGTTGATTGATGAGCTGCAACTCAATTAGCTTGTATGGACCAACTATATTCCTTTTCAGGAGACATGGTGTTTGAATTCCTGCAAATTCTCCAATACAGGTGCTAAATATATGAGGGGGGATGCCATAAATCGCCACGTCACAGAAACGAAACCTGACTTAGACATTAATTTGTCACCACAAAAATAATTTGATTTCCAATTTTAACACAGAAAAAAAAAACATCTTTGCAGCGAGCATAGAAGATGAGACACTTTTCTCCCTAGCGACAAAGAAGGAAATTCAGTGAGGAAGAAAACGAGCCCCAAGGAGCTACCACAAAGCAAAAATCATAATAAATACGTAAAAAACTCTGGGAAACACTGTCCCCGATAAGTTGTTCCACCCTTGGAGTGAAATATGAGAGGCACTGCTCCCGATAAATACAAGTGTATAAAAAAAAAAAAAAAAAGACAAAATAAACAAACGCATCGGTAGATAAAAACTACCATCACTCGACGTCATTATGGGAGACGCTGCCCCCGATAATGGGTTTCATTAATCATGGGAGTCATTGCCCCCGATAGCTCGCGTCAACTGGTCCTTAAGTGTAGATCAGCAACCAAAATTTGCTTGCCAATTGCCCTCAATGAGGACTTTGATCCGCTTTGCTTCATTGACTTTTTTTTGCGGGGGTAACAATCTTTTCGAAAGCTTTAGCTGCCTCCGTTTCGGTGCCAACAGTTGAGTTTTAAGTTCGCTTAGCAGATACTGCTGTCAGATGAG
Organism: Syngnathus leptorhynchus; assembly: GCF_054491065.1. Taxonomy (NCBI): domain Eukaryota; kingdom Metazoa; phylum Chordata; class Actinopteri; order Syngnathiformes; family Syngnathidae; genus Syngnathus; species Syngnathus leptorhynchus. Next base: position 338,144 of record NC_141213.1, read on the forward strand.
ACAGTATAACCGTCATAATTATGGAAGGCACTGCTTCCGATAACATATATATATTACAAAAAAAAGTATTAAATAAGGTTCTCAGTGTTTGGGTGGCAAAGATGTGGCGAGAGAGGTGGGGGGGTGTCAGTAGCATGCAAAATTTTCAAGTCATAGGATGGGACCAGGAGCCCCCCCTTCCCTCCCCCCCAAAAAAACCTATTAGAAAAGCTACACAATTACCGAAACATCATTTTCTTCATTCTTACAAGGAAGTGCCCTCAATTGATGTGAATTGTCAAATAAAATAATACCTGTAAGGGACAGAGCTGTGACTGACAGCCAATTAAGTGCCTAAAAATGTGTTTTCACTCACACTTTGGGGGGCGCGCACGTGCACACATTCTAAACTCGATTGTCGTTTTCCCAAATGTCGCTGACCACGGCATGAGCGCACATCTTCAGGTTCCAGGTGGCCAAGGCCAGCTGAATGTGGAGGTCCCGGGGGTCCGTGGTCTCGGCCAGGGCCGCCAAGGTGTGCTTGCCTCTGCCTAGCACGAGGTGGCGGAAAGGAGTCTCCACAGGGGACACGTACGGCGAGAGGAGGTTGCGTTCCACCTGAGGGTCAGAGATGAGAAGCTAGGTTTTTGGTCACTTTACACCATTAAAAGAAAAGGACATCTTACACTCATAAGTTTCTCATTGACGCGCCGACAGCCGCGCTCTTCGTTTGGGTCGGTGTTAATGATGACTCTGTTTAAGTTGGCCATGGCTCGCGTGAAGGATCCGTAGGCGTTGCTCAGCCATTTGGGGTCCACGCCTTCCAGCTCACCACTCTGCACAAGACTCCTTTGTAAACATGCAGCAAGCTTGACGGGAAACACTCAAATCATGCCAGCACAGAACCAAGCCCTCACATGAGTTTCCAAACTTGTAAAAAGCCATTCAAAGCGACTTGTTTGGTCACACCAAACAAGAGCATAGTCTCGGGATAATCGGACAAGCTTGGGAGGGCAATTTCCAAGCAGCTAGAGATCTTCCCGACCGGCACCGGGGCTCACCTTGACGAGCTTGCGCACATGCGTGTAGAGCAGGCTATAGGCCTTGGGGAGAACCTTGCGGTACCCGCTCATGTCCAAGCTGAGCATGCGGTCGTGGACCAGGCGGAGAGCCATGCGGCCGGCCAACTGCGCAGCCAGCGCCGCTATCTTGCCAGTCTCGTGGGCCGTGTTGTAGTTGAGGTGGTCGGCATTGTCCAGAAAGGTGCCGTCGTAAGGGTAGGTCTCCATCTTGCGGCGAGAAGAAGAAAAAAATTGCTCAGGTCCACAGACACATTACGCAAAGGTGGAAACGCAGCCAAGAAGACTCACATTGGGAGTGATGAAGTGGAAGGAGATGGAGGGAACGCCAGCAAAAGCCATGAAAGGGTAGGCCGGGTCGTCCACGGACATAGGCCTCAGTCTGCAAATACGCGCACGGACTCACTTATGAGAGCGCTTGCGCTGATGTCATGGGCTAACGGCGGCACAACTCACACGTTGGCCTCCCATTTGGTCTGTCCCACCATATTATACACGGTGCCCCGATCTAGCGGGCTCTTCACCTGCGAGCAAAAGCTTTGTCAATTGTGGGGAAAAATCTGCGCCACCAGACTCACCAACAGCTTCATACTCCAGGGCTGTTAGGATCCTAAACTCTGCATAACGTCCTGGCCTTTTGAGCCACATTGGCTGTCTTGCACTACTCCTCTTGCGCTATATTCTGACTGTCTGCTGTATGCACATTTGCCCCTCTTATTTATGGATTTATTTATTCAATAAATGACAATAAAGCAGACTGACAGACTTTACCTGTTTGATGGTGTCCTCCAACAATTTGCGAAGCAGTGGACTTGTTGAGGCGACAAAGCCGCCGCGACCTGGCGACACCACACGCACGCACGCACGCACGCTTAACAGACAACGTTGAGGGTCGCTGATTGTGCGCGCTTTGAACCTACCCATGACCACGCCATCCAGGCTGATGTAGGTGACTAGCTTTTGGTTGATGGACGACAGGTAACCCTGAAAAACAAACAAAAAAAGTGTGGATTTGGCCAAACCATACATAAGCAGCACTCACCTCTAAAAATTCGGTGGCACCGACGCTCCCGTACTCTCCGGCGCCCCAGCTGGCAAACACCAGGCTCCTCCTGGGCCGGACACCGTCTGGACAGAGCCGTCCAAACGTGATGCAAATGAGAAAATTTGTCCACATGGAGCAGAAAGCACCTTCCAAAAATCCAATCAGGTATGGAGATGTTCTTGTGTCTTACCTCTTTCCACCAAGTCTTTGAAGGCCTTGGCCATCTCCATGAGAACGGAGCAGCCGACAGTCGCTCCGGCATAGCCCGGACCCCACGCGTCCCTTTGCGCCCCCAGGACCACGTACTGGTCTGCAGCACACAAACGCACAAGTCGGGACTCTCTCCGAGCACCCGGAGGCAGACGGCAACAGAGTGGCCACACGCCAATTGACTTGTACCATACCGGGATCGATGAATCCTTTGATGACTGCAAACACGTTGTGGACCTTGGTGTTGACCATCACGTTGTTGACCTCCACGATGATGTTCTCCGTGCCACCCATTTTGTTTGGGCCGCCAATCGCCCTGCACACAGGCGCAGGCTCGGCATACGGATTTGGCCTGGCCCTAAGCAGCCGGCAGGTGGGCGGGCAGGCAGGCTTACTTTTGGAGGGTTTTAGCCATGGGGAAGGTGATGGTCTGAGCCGGGATGCTGGGGAGGGCCGACGAGCGGGTGGGCGGGAACTGGGTGTGGTTGAAGGAGGGGAAGCCCGGCGTGTAGGGGTCGCCCGAGCCCAGGTGCACCTGACGAAGGCCAAAAGCAGACAAAGTGAAGCACGAGACTCCCGGTGAAAGTGGCACGGCGATTGCGCGCCGGCGCCACCTACGTGGCCGTAGAGTTCAAAATCGGCCATGTTATCAAAATCTTCCGGGTCGGGGTAGATGAGGACGGCCGAGGCTCCCTGGGCCTCGGCATTGGCAACCTGAACAATGGGCACAAAAAAAGAAAAGTAAAGAAAAACAATCATCAATAATCTCTTGCCTTTTGAAAGTGTCGGCCTTTACCTGCTCAGCAAAGGTGAGCTGTCCCGCTCCCGCTCTGAAGAGCAACACGCTGCCATTCACCTCCACGCCGGCCGCCCGGACGGCATCAAAATCCTGACGACGACCGTAGGTGGCGTACACCAGCTTGCCCTGAGAAAGAGCAACTCATCTGGAGCGTCGCAATCCTTGGCTAATTACTGGCGTATGGCTGTTGCCGCTCACCTCCACCTTCCCGATGGCGCTGTAGGCCAAATAACCGGCGGGTTTGAAGACCTCGCTGCCGAAAGTGACGGTGTTGGGGCGCTGGCTGTTGGGACAAATGCGCTCATTGGCACAAGACCACGTGGGAGACCAACAGGGCGAGGGTACAGGTGAAGCACCTGTCGGGTTTCTGCAGCTGAACGTAGTGGATGTCCGCCCAGGTCTCTAGGTCCAGCGCCTTAAATTCGTCTGAGATGGCCGCGGCCAGGCGGAAGTCACCCTCACTGCCCGCCGACCGGGACGGCATGTCAAAGGTCCTGAGGAGAGATTCCGTTCCATCATTTGTCCTTTGAACAACAGCAACTTTGTCTTTGTGACAGCGTTTTCATTTTCATCAAACTGCCGCCGCCTGTGACGTGTGCTTGGAAAGTTGGCAGTTTACCTGAGACGCTCATCAAAAGCGGGGCGGGTGAATTTGTCGTCGAGAAGCCGGCTGATTTCATTCCAGCTGAGCGGGACCTCTTCCTGCGACACGTCCTCACCGCTGTCGTTGGCGCCTTCCCCTGTCCCTTGCTCCTTCATGACCCCCGCCTGCACAGACTCACTTGGGCAGCTGGTGGACTCCGCGTCAAGCTTCTTCCCAGTGAAGTGACCCACCAAGGAGCCTGCCAAAGTGTCCAACTCACACTTATTTTCACATAGTCTAATAAAACAACAACAAAAAAAAAAACAGACAACACGCCCTCGCGCCAATCCCCCTACCCACCCACAGCAAAGACAAGCAGGAAGCCCAGCGCCAGGATGACGAGGAGGCGCCAGCCGTTCAAGGCGCCGTCAGGGACTCGCCGGAAGCCCGGCGAGCCGTCGGCCGGCCCAACCTCCGCATTGTCGTCGTCCGACAGCTTGAACTCCACGTTCTGGTTGGTCTCCTCGTCACGCTGCGTGGGGAAGCGGCTGTACCGGACGCTTTTCATCTGAGGGACGAAGGAAGGATAAGTTTGGGGCCCGACTATGCCTGCTGCTTGGGCCAAAACGTTTCTTTCTGGACTTGAGAAAGAAGCTCACATTTGACTTTGAAGTGGTGATTTCCATTTGATACAAACCATTCATTTAGATTTAATTTCTTTGATTGGATTATAATATCTTTGATTTTTGCAATTAGAAAAAGACAACAAAGAGCATTATTTTCAAAGTCTCTCACTTGGGTTGCATACTCACCATGTTGTCAAACGTAGTCTTGACTCGATCCATTTTGATTCTGAAAGAGATGTTTTGTCAATAAGTTTGACCCATTCAGCGAGTCTGTTCGGCACACGATGTGTACAGTGCGGCCATTCTCAGCCACTTGACTTCAAGGTGAAAAGCAAAAAGCTGGAGTTGCCTCCTCACAGTCCTCGTCTTTGCAGAATTGTTTGCATTCTAAACTATTAACTGCCTAGTACTTCCTCTTACACACTGCTTCATTACTGTTAGTTGCAAAGCACAATTTCCTGAGGACAGCCAGTGCAAAGAATGTCGAAACTGGTTTCTCAAACCGCCCCCTCACAACCATGCGGGCTAATTTTCACCTTGCGGTCGTAACGCTTTCCAGGAAGAGGTGTGCAAGATGACAAGGGAGCAACAGCCATGTCTAAATATTCATTTATATAAACATAGTTGCTACATCAGAGCACAGACACGGCACACACAGCTTGGTAACTTTTCCATGACACATAAGGCAGAGCTCATTAATGTCATGACACATTGATACAAAACATTCAGTAGATATCAAGACATTGTTATGAGGATATGTTTCCTTCTTTTCCCCTAACTTTTCTTCCCTTCCGTATTCTTGCTTGCGGACAGTATAAAACCTTCTGATCTGGAGTCTGACTGCCGTGAGATAACCCAAGATCTTGCAAATAAAGACCCAACTATGATTCCACATCTTTGTTCTCCTTGCTCAACGACGGACATCTTGAACATAGCGCAACACATGACATTGAGCTCGCGTTCACCAAGTTGAAACAAGTTCGTTTACTGGCAAAAGAGGGAGGAACTTTCATTATTGAGGCCTTCCTTGCAAGTGGAACTTAAAAAGGAGCCACGCGCTGTAGACTACTTCACGGAAGTACATTTATACCAAAATCTAAGAGGGGCGAGAAATTCAACAAATAGCCACGATGTGTCGAACGCGACGAGTATAATCCAACCGGCGTATCAGAAATTATGTCAACTTTTTTCTTCGCATGTTTGTTAGAAATCAGGCACCAATGTTTTTCGAGCAATAAAACAAATGAAAATGAAACAGGAACAAGAACATCTCATCCTCTCTTTGGCAATTGATTGCTACAATTAAGATCACGTAAAAGTGGATTTGGTTTCATTCTGACTGCACGCACATGACCGGCGAGAGGTTTTTTTTTTTGGGGGGGGGGGGGGGGCGGCGAGACGTCGTTTACGTGACATTGCAAAACAGTCTTAATGGCGCGAAGGCTCGAAGCGGTGCGACCGCATACGGTCGAAAAATACATGGACTTATTCCAATTATAATTATACGCATTTCAGCTCATTTCAGCTCACCTTGAGGAAGGCTCCCGTTCCGCCGCTAACGATAGACGCTCGGCGAAATGTGTCCTTCTGTCCTGTCCTATAAGACCGTGAGAGCACTTCCGTACACGTCATCAATATACGTCGGGAGGGGGCGAAGCCACCAGCGGCCATCTTACGTCGCCAATATCTGACTCTGCCTAACTTTTTTTTTTTTTTTTCTGTCTCTACGGGGAACATTCCACCATGTATGGCATGCAGTTGAACCAATAAGTCTGAGAAATAAAACCAAAGGCATATTTCAGCAGTAATCATTTCATTTTCAATTTTCTCTTTTGAGGTACATGTACATTTCAGGTGCGACTTTTGGCACTAATTATTATGCATCCATCTATTTTCTGTACCACTTGTCCCCACTGGGGTCACGGGCGTGCTGGAGCCTATCCCAGCAGTCATCGGGCAGTAGGCCTATGACACCCTGAACGATTGCCAGCCTATCGCAGGGCACACAGAGACGAACAAACCTCCGCACTCTGACAATTTGGAGTGCTCAATCAGCCTACCATGCATGTTTTTGAGATGTGGGAGGAAACTGGAGTGCCCACACAGGCAAGGGGAGAACATGCAAACTCCAGACAGGGAGGGCCGGGGGTGGAATCGAACTCGCAACCTCTGAGGTGTAAGGGGTTCATGCAAACCAGTGTGTCACCGCGCCACTAATTATTATAGTCTTTCAATCATTTGTTTCATGGCAGCACTGTGACGTCGGTGTGAGTCCGAGTGTGGAAGGTTGTTCGTCTCTGTGTGCCCTGCGATTGGCTGGCAACCGGTTCAGGGTGCCCCCCCCCCCTACTGCCCGATTATGGCTGGGATAGGCTCCAGCACGCCCGCGACCCACGTGGGGACAAGAAATACAGAAATTGATGCATTTTGTTTCATCACTAGCCAAACAAAGGGATGTCCGGTTACAAGACACGATTGCACAACGTAAGTTGTCTCAAGTGGCTTGACATATAGAGCGAACAATATATAGTGAATGAATAAAAGTGTCATCTTCATATCTTCATGTTACTTGAATACGCAACGCTCTGACTGACATACTGCAATCATCGCGAGAATTAAGGACAGTTGCGAGAATTGGACGTCAGAGCTACGCTGCTTTCAATATCAGTCGGAAATGCTTGAATCCTTAGTGAGCTAAAAGGAGTCACATGCTTTCTAACTACAGCGACAGACACGTTGATGAGACCAGATCAGAAGATCTTGACTTCCACCGCATTAGGATCACATGCACAATTGAATGAGACCCAAATCAACATACTCACTGTCCTGAGTGATACTGTGACAGAGAAATTCATTCAACAATAGATTGTATTATATTGCGGTTGTGCCGTAGTTTGGAAAAGAGTAAAAGTTCTAAACAAATACAAACAAATAATCAACCATTTAAATGAGAAAATCATGACAAATAGAAACTCAAAGCTTGAGAGTTGTGTAAAAAGGCTTGTTGTGACACTCATCCAGATCTAGAGGGACGCCCCAGCCAATTGCGTCAAAGCGCGCTCAATTCTCAGTTTTGGGAAGGGCGGGCGGTGATTATTTTTCCGAGGGCACGGTAAGGCACCAGAAGAGCCAGCCTGCTTCCCGTTTTGGCCACACGCTCTCTGACTTCTCTGTGGTGCGTCGGTGTCGGGGGGGGGCGGCGGAAGGAGCATGGTTTCATGTGACGCTCCTCCCGTTCTAGCGGAGCTGTGGTAGCGCGGAGGAGGAGGCTGCGTAGCTCGGCGCTCAACAAAGTCGCTCGATACATTGAACGACCGCCTGGTACGGTACCGAACCAAGCCCGAGGAGCACCGAGGAGACATAAATGGGTGAGGTGCATCATTTCTCCCCCTATATTTCCCCCACCCTCTCTTTGTATCCTCCCTCCCTCCCTCCCTCTTCTTCGCCTGCTGTCTTCTAGAATATCCCCCAGCGCATCTGGATGAACAGAAGCGGAAAGTCCAGGTCCATAAAGTGGGTGCTCCCAGACCTCATTTTCTCCGCCCGTGTGTGTGTGTTTTTGTGTGAGTGTGCGCGTGTATACATACTATCTTGTCCTCTCCCGCCATGGTTGATCGTGGATGTTTTCATGAGATGATGAGTTGCAGATGTTGACACGTTTGCATTCACTCTCTATGCGTCCGTGCGCGTGCGCGTGTGCGCGTGAACGTGCTGAATGTGACATTCCTCATTAGGCGCGTCCCCCAGGGTGCAGCGAGGGGCTGATGGCCGAATCATCCATTGCTAAACGGCCAATTATTTCATCAATAGTCTGCATGCAGACAGGCAGTAGAGACGTCAGATCTTTTCACTTTTATATTTGTCCTCCAACACGAGGGTCACTCTTCGAAACGCGTGTAAACAAACCAACCCTGCTCCGCGTCATAGGTGAACACTGAGCTGAAGATACAGAAAAGTATGTCAAGCGAAGCCCAGCTTTGTCACCATTTGGGATTTGCCAAAAGACCTATTTGCCAATTTGACAAATGGCAAAGGTGTCCTCCGAATGTCACAAATATTTTGTTTTGGAAAAACCTTTGGGGTCACCGAGAATTGGGCTAAGATGTTCCAGGGTGAAACCGATTCTCCATTCTCTCAGAGACTTTTTGTAAAGAGGACTTTTGGGCTGCAACTCAGAGAAACATGAGTCTTGGATCTCAAGACAATGTCCACAACAGACCAAAGCTGCATGAAGACGTAAGAGAGGTGACATTTCAAAGTCTCAGCAAAACAGTTTTGAAGGTGACAACCTCAGGCCGCATCTGACAGCACCCGATACGTTAGCTTAGCTCGTAGCGTACGTGAGCGGCATCGCTGCCGTCGCAACTTCAAGGCGGGCAAAGGAGACTGTGAATCGCTCCTCTTTCATCTACAAGTGACATTTGAATGGACTTTGAAGAGAGAAGCTAAAGTCCAGAAATGGAGTATTAGATTAGCTTCCTGGGCAAGCAAGAATAAATCTGAATGGCACACTGCAGCTAATTGTTGTTGGCTGTGTGGGAGCAGCCCGGAAAAAGCATTTCAAATCGTGTCGGAGCTGTCATTTCACAACGTGGCACTTGAGAAAGGAATATCTCATCTCATTTGATCCAATCCGATCTGGCCAATACAGATCGGTCTGACGATAAACTCAGACCACTCGGATATTTTCTGACTTGACGTGGGGAAATTTTGGGCAAGTCATAGCCACACTTGAAGTGGCTTTGGCGAGCCGCTTCCATACAAATGAGAGAATACGTAAATGCCGTCGCCGAGAGCTCACGTCAGCACGTGGCGTGTCCGTCAATCTCCGCATCAGCGCGAGTCCACGGCGGGGGACAGGTGCAAGTTCCCTCTCTGTTCTCCATTCTCACACTCATCAACACAGCCTTGCTTCCATCACTAGTATGAGAATTTTGCCGGGTTTTGTCTCCACCACGTCGATGCAAAAGGATTCACGTGCTCCACGTGTGTGCATCAAGCCATCAATTTGGACTGGGAAAGCCAGCGTGGATGAGTCATAGCTACTCGTTGAGATGCTTGTTTCCATGGTTACCACACCCCGTAAAACACTTTGGACAAGGATCAAGCATCGGCCTGTGCAACAAGTTGTGTGCTTCACCATCCATCCATCCATCCATCCATCCATCCATCCATCTATCTGCCCGTCTGTCCGTCTGTTCTGCATCTGAGCTAATCCCTGGCGCTAGTTAGCTTCGCAAGCAAGTTGCGACTTTCCGGTACCTTGTTGAAATCAGATTGAGCTCTAAGTCATCGTGCTACGTTACATTTGGTCCTGAATCCTTGCATCGGCGTTAAGACGAAAGCCAGATCGATCTGGAGCCTCGGGACCGGCAGAGGCCTTCGGCGACGAACAATGAAATAAAAGCCTGGGCCACTCGCTGACTCTCAGACTTTCTGCCTTGCAGTGGAGGCCGTGGCGGAGTTTGATTACGAGGCCCAGCGGGACGACGAGTTGAGCCTGAGCGTGGGCGACGTCATTGTGAACATACGACGAGACGACGGAGGATGGTGGGAGGGCGAGCTGGGGGGCCGCCGGGGCTTGTTCCCCGACAACTTTGTGCGGGTGAGTAACCGCCGAACCGAGTACTGACGTCCATTGTTGGGCTCGAGTCGTTTAAATGTAATACCTGCTTAGACGGCAAGAAAAAAAACAGGGAGCGCCTTGAATTGTGTGTGTGTGTGTGTGTGTTGGAAGGAAGTGAGCAGTGACACAATGAGCACAGATGGTTTTGCGGTCTTGTCAGGCGCAGGATTTGTGCTGAGCCACCGTCACAGCACTCATTCACTGTCGGGCTGCGGGACAATGGCCGTGTGTGTGCGAGCGAGTCGACTCAGTCATAGCATGCTGGTGTGATTGTCACAAGATTGCACTTATGGGGGCCATTGAAGCGCCGCGGCCGTGAAATGCACAGACTGACCCTTGGCTGATATGTTCCTGGCTCGCCACCAATTTTTCTTTGCCAGCTATGATTCAGACGCAAAACCTAGCAATGATTTCACGCAAACCGATTCAATCATGGATGCTCATTGCTACTTTTACCTAGTTTGGCTGAGGCCTGAAATAGAGAAGTGCAACTTCAGTGAAAAGAGTGAGTGATCCCCCCCCCCCCACCCACGCACACCACAATACACAGATGTTTCCTGTTGAGATATGCCGAATCACGTTGTCTTCCTCATTGCTCTGCCTACCCTCAAAGTGGCCGAGGTCTCTGCGTTGAATACGCACGCACAATGTGGCATTGCTGGCAAGTTCCGATGCTTAACGCATCGCCATCCGCTTGAACGGAAATCCGTCACATGTCAATCAATCATCAGAATCACCATTTGTTCAAATATGGCTAGAGCTACGACAAGCGTTGCATAGGAAGTGGCATTGCATAGTTGAATCTTGTGGCTCATTAAGATTTGCCATGCCACATGTGAGGAGAGCGTGCGTGCGTGCGTGCGTGCGTGCGTGCGTGTGTGTGTGAGTCAGTCCAACCAGGCTGTCTGCTTCACAGGCCAGGCAGGGGCTTACGAAACAGCGTCGCCACGGTTGCAGCGTTGGACATGTGACCCGTCATGTCCAACTTTCTCAGCTTGTCCCCCTTCCCTGGCTCCCTTTGCCCCCTCTTTGGTGTCCTGTCTACTTATTAATCTTGTATCCTATTTTTTCAAGGTATAACGTTACGAGCACAGCGTCTTGTTTCAGAAGAAAACGTTGGATATTTGAGATGAAAGTTGAAACAGGTCAACCAAGCAAAACATCTCTTTCTCTCTCTCTCTCTCTCTCTCTCTCTGCAGGAGATCAAGAAAGAGGCCAAGCGCGACGGCGGTCAGGTCAAAGCGGACCTGTCCAACGGCCGAGCCAGTCCCGTGTCCGAGCCCGGCGCCAGACCGGCCGAGAAAGGTAGCTAGCTTGCCTGCCCTAATATGTAGTCAGTGGGCTGTTTGTGTCGGTGTTGACTTTTTGCCATTGATGCAGAGCAGCCAAAGCAAAATGTCGCCTTGTGGATTTGCATCCTTAACTTACGTGCCAATGTCCATTGCAGCCGAGCAGATCCGCAAGAGGCGCTGCAAAGCGGCCTTCAGCTACGTGCCTCAGCACGAAGACGAGCTTGAGCTGAAAATAGGCGACATCATCGAAATCGTAGCCGAGGTAAGAGTCAAGTCGTTTTTGGGAACAAAGGGCGTCATTTGGATGCCGACCATTTACGCCGATGGCATTGACGCCTGTCCTGAAAAGGTTTAGACACAAGATGGTGGCAAAGCATTACTTTTGACTGACCAAAGCTTCTCAACTCACCTCAACTTGTGCCTCGTGGGTTTGAAGCGTCCTCTGGGTGTTTTGTGCCATGCGCAGGTGGAAGAGGGCTGGTGGGAGGGCATCCTGAATGGCAAAAGTGGCATGTTCCCTTCCAATTTCACCAAAGAGATTCTGCTGGAGGCCGACACGCCCACCTCGCAGGAGGAGACCCGCAGCGGCCACAGCAGTGAGTCTCGGCCAATCGGACAGCGGCGATGTATGAGATCCAGATCTTGATTTGTGTGTGCGTGCGTGCATGCGCGTAGGCAAGAACAGCCCGGGAAGCGAGAGCGATGGAGGGGACAGTCGATCTGAAACAGGCTTTGAGGAAATCCAGCCCAAAAAGGTCAGCAGCGTCTTAGTCGCCCTTTTTTACACTTTTTTTACAATTCAGCACTCATGGCAAAGCCCCAAAAGTGACAAAAAAAAGCTTCCAAAGTACCCATAGCTGTGTTGCCAGAGCTGAAGATGGTGCCGTTGTGTCTTCCGTGTAGGTGAGAGGCTTCGGCTTCGGAGACATCTTCAAAGACCAGCCCATCAAGCTCCGCCCTCGCTCCGTGGATCTGGATGCTGAGGGCGACAAGGTGAATGGGCGCACCAACACGAGTCCAAGTACAGCCAGCTCCGACCAGCATTTGACTAATAGGCATTTGGTTCCCTTTTGCACATTGGTGATATTTCTGAAATGTCCACAAGATGGTGCAAAAACTGTGCCATGTGCTGAATTCAGCCTTCCCACTGCAAACTGCAGCTCAACAAGGTTTTGACAGGCATACTGGATAGTTTCCATCCAACCTCGTTCTATACCACTTAGCTCCGTAAGGGGGCGCTGGTGTTGATTTGGCTTGCTTCCCATGTGTGACACATGAGGGAGGATGTTGTGCAGCCAGCCAGCCAGCCTCCCTCCCTCCCTCCCGCTGCGCATGGCTTGTTTTATGGGCTGTCGGCCGGAGGGTTGGATTCGGGAAGGGGGTTGAAGGCAGAGTGAATTTTATGCTGAGTCACCCAAAGCCACGTTAGCCCACTGCAAAACGCAACTTGTGTTTGAGAGAAGACGCTAAATGCCAGCGGTGGCCAGGCCTTGACTGGCGTGAGAAGACAACACGTACACGTGCAGCACGTTTTTATTCGCGCGATGAGATGGGAATTCCATTTATTTCTGGAACTGGGCGTGCATCATTGCACATTTAGTTTGAATCAGATCTGAGTGACTTTTTCAAGTGAGGGGAGGGGGTGGCGTGGAAGGCCGGGGCTGTGAACAGAGCAGCATGTGTACGTCGGGGACAGAAGCAGCCCTGTGAGTGTGGAAGAAGCTTCCGCAAACACGGGCTTCCACCCCGAGACAACGAACCCTTTAACACGCACGCAGCAATGGTACCGTTTGCGTCTTCCAGGTTGCTGAGTGGAAGACGGCGAGCGCAGCAGCCCCCGACAACATGAAGGGTGACCCCGACAGCAGAGGAAAAGGTCAACTTCAGCTCATTCGTTTGTCCGTCTTCTCGAAGCTCTCATTCTCACGAAGAAAGGCCGCACATCGCTTTCTTTGCGCTTCCAGGTCGAGAGCTGTGTAAAGTACTCTTTCCGTACGAAGCGCAGAACAAAGATGAGCTGACCATCAAAGAGGGCGAGATCATCACTATCATCACCAAGGTCTGTTGGAATTAATGCAGACTCTGGAGGCTTGCCTTGGACCTTACCTGGCTGGCGCGCTGCCGTGCAGGAGTGCGCCGACACAGGCTGGTGGATGGGCGAGGTGGGTGGCAGACAGGGCGTCTTTCCGGACAACTTTGTCAAGCTGCTGGAAGCCGACAAAGAGGTAAAAAGCTTCTTGAAGTCTGAAAACAAACACTTGAGAAGAATGAAAAGCATAGGCGTTGTTCTTTCTGAGCACCACTAGAGTACAACTAGGCTCTAGATCAATTGACTAGAGGGGGCTCCCAATACATTCTTTCTTTCCAGAGACCAAAGAAGCCGCCGCCTCCCGGCGCACCGTCGTCGGCCAAACACACGGCGGCAGGTAAAAAAAACTCCTCCTTCGTCCTCTTGCGGTTTACATTGTGGATACGTCAAGAGAGCGAGGGAATGACGAGCAGACATAACTGACCATTAGAGAAAAAGTCGGATGGCAAGAAGGTTCCTCCGGAGCGGCCCGAGCACCTGCCACACAGAGACCAGGATCGAGGTACCCCCGTTGTTCTCACTTGAACTGCACCTTAAAGAGTATGCAACGTCTATGCATAGCTTTTTATTGATAGCTAGCATTAATCGGAACTCTGTGTTTGGACAAGTTGGGTTGCATAGAACATCGTGTTAAAAAGAACATTTTGGGTAGAGTTAGTCTTTAATGCTGCTGTAGATATCGACTGGGACGCAATTTTCACTCTCCTTGTTTCTTGTAACATCCGTTTTACCAAAGACGCTCATCTAGAAATTCACTTCAATTCTTTCTCCTACGCTTCTACTTCAACAATTTGGCTTTGTAAAAAAAACGTAATTAGATTGCCCCAATGTGTGTGTGTTTGTGTGTGTGTGTATGTGTGTGCGCGTGCGTGTGCATGTAGGCGACGAGGTCGTCAAGCCCTCCCACCCGACTGTCCTCCCCAAGAAACTTTTCCCTCCAAAGACGTCCAATTGCCAACAATCCCCGAGGCGCCCCGAGAGACCTCCCGCTCTGGTGTCAGTACGCGCTTCCACAACATCCTGCATGCCCCTCCCACCCCGTCTCACCCTAACCTCGGTGCCGTGTGTGCGGTCTGGCTGCTCAGGTGTGAAAGTCCCAAGTCTGAGGGTGGGGCCAGGACACCTGAATCGGTTGCTGATGGGTCCCAGAACGCCGGTGAGGGTTAGCATTACTGAAGCGTACAGACAGGACAGGATGACGTCATTATATATTTGTGCTCAGACCTGGACTTGGACGCAGTGGTCCCAGCAGCGGAGAAGCTCAGTCACCCGACGGCGTCGCGGCCAAGAGTCACAGACCGCCGGCCTCGCTCGCAGATTATCACATCGGTGAGAACGTCTTCACCGATGCGGTGAACCGAGGACACTTTGATTTCAATAGTGTTTGAGTAAAGTGATTGATGAAGCACATTTGAAGGTGGTCACTTTGTGTTGAATAATCCAACCACTGAACCAGTAAAAATGGATTTGGACGTCTGTCGCCATCGACGGAGTTAGTTGTCGATGTATCACGGCGTCTTGGTTCTCATATGTGCCAAAGAGGCTTGTTCTAACACGTGCTTTAGCTTCACATTTACTGATGGACTTACCGACTTTGCAGTCCTCGCTGACCGACAGCAACGCAGACCAAATGGAACCAACACCAGCCAAGGAAGACCCAGAACCGCTCCAGTCCAGACCTGCGGAGATTTTTGCGAGGAAGGGAGCTCCCATCATTTTGGTAAGTAAGCTCTATGCCTCACATTGGGACTATAAGTGATTTGTTACTGAAAAACTGAAAACGAATCACGAGATCAGGCGCTCGAGAGTAAACCTCAGCCGGCCGCCAAATCGTCCTCGTCTTTGAGCCCATCCGCCGGCCCCGGCCGTCATCCGGCCTCACCGTCGTCCGCCGGCGCCAGCCCCTCTCCCGAGCTGCGGCTAGAGGAGCTGAGGAGGCAGCTGCGAGAGCTGCGCAGCTCTGTGGAGCTGCTCAAGAGTCAGCACAGGCAGGAGATGAAGCAGCTGGCCGGCACGCTGGATGAGGAGAAGAAGATTCGTCTGGGTTTACAGGTGAGATGAGCGCTTAGCACCCGGGGACTTTCAACACCACCGACGGTGGAATCCAACCTCGTTCAAATCCTGTGACAGATGGAAGTGGAGCACATCAAGAAGATCCTGTCCAAATGAGCCCGTGCCAAACCTACATTTGTGCCAAATGATTGTGACCATCGCCATCGGCAACGAACGTGGTGGACTTATAAACAATGTGACCCCGCCTCCCCCACCCAACAAGCACCCCACCATGATGTCGCCGCCTTACCATGTGTTTACTTCTGTTGATTTTCTAAGCAGCCTTTCTCTCTCTCTCTCTCTCTCCGCTGTCTACTCTCCTGGCTCCTGCCAGGCTCGCCGGTACAGGCGGGTGACTGCCGTGTTGTCGTGGCAACGCATCGTCCGCGGCGCTCGCATGAAATAGGTGGCGAAGGCGCATGGCAACCCCCGCAGGCCGGTCGGTTATGGCCCGCCCGCCGCCGCGACGTGACCTCCCGCTGCGTGTACATGTTTGCGTGAACATCTGTGTGAGACAATTTTTACATTTGAGCTCCAATGTGTCCTATTGCCTATTATATGAGAGCGCTGAGATATTTTGTAAACCATTTTGGTTCATTTAGAAATCTACAATATCCTCAACTTTTTGTGACTGGTCTATTCTTCTCACCAATCTACCTGGTGCAAAATTGGACCGAGCATTTCGAGATATTTTTCAGAGCGCTGTGTGTGCAGCGCTGTGCAATGACCGGTTGGTTAGCAGGGATGTGGACTGAAAATTCAGTCGCCAATTTTTAGGACTTGCTTGGCAAACACCTGCACTCCACTCTATTAGTCTACAAGTCTAGCCCCAGTCTGTCGTTGACCGGGTGGTTGGTTAGCTTATCACTAACGACACAAAGCACACCGTACATTCATCACTTTCAAAGCGTTGATCATTGAAATGGGGCGCCCCCTGCAGGCACAACAATGACAGGACAAGACATCTTGAAGGTTGAGCTTAACCTTTGACACAAATGAGTTTAGCTTGATATGAAAATGGCCTCCCGATGAGCGCGTTAATGCATGAGCACATCTGTGTCTATGGTCACGATATTGTCTAGTTTGCCTTGGTACAACATCAAAATAATGTTGATTTGAAAATATTGTGCACTTTCTTGATCTCACCAGAGATGTAGGTCGCCTCAAGTTGGCACCGGTGTTTCGTTTGCCAGCAGTAGTCATGTTAGCCATAGGGTTGAGGAAATGTAGGCTAGCTGTGAAGGTGCGAGTGTGCGCGTGTGGGCTAACATGCACGGCCGATGAATTCCTCCTCCTCGTACGACATTGGTGCACAGAATCTATGGCAACACATCACTGTGGCCTTCCTCTTCCACTCTCCTTTTGATCTTTAGTCTTTGTCACTCAAACTACAAGAAAACAAAAACAACCGTGGCTGCAAATTGTTTTCTTGACTTGCTCTTCTCTTTCTCATATATATATATATATATATACACTTTTGTATTTCCGTGGAATAAAAAAGCAACTATATAGTGTATGTGTTTCATTTTTTATTTCAAGGGTAAATAACGACTTTAAATGATGTCACAGAAATGTCAGTAATATGGGGGTGGATCCAAACTCGAGTAGCACTACGGACAAACACCAATAACGGGACGATATCGCAATCTGCAGGAGTTCCGTAGAAAAAGGCTTTTTGAAGCTATTTGAAACAGCGTACTCCATACGTCAGGAACATCATTGAGGATGACCTTTTACACAGGCGCGGCGGGGAGAACATGCAAACGCCACACCGGGACGGACGGACGGAGGGAGGTGGAATCAAACCTGCGCCCTCTGAACTGTGCTTACCAGTGCCCCACTGTGCTGCCTACATTTATTATGTTAATCCATCCATTTTCTGTACCGATTTGTTGTTATTATTATTTATTAAATTATTCTTTACATGATTATGATATTTACATGAATAATATTTAGCATGTAAAGGTATGTTTATTTAAAATGATCATTTGTTTAAAAGTGATATTATGGTATAACAGTTCAATCGCAGTTGCATTAACAGGGGAGGGGCTCTTATTTTGGCGCATACTGTTCTAATAAACAAAAGTCAGTGCGAAATCAAATGTTTTTGTTTTACGTGGGGGCGGGGGGGGGGGGGGGGGTGCTCGGAAGTAGGCATGCCCAGGGAGTAGCTCAGTGAAGAACCGCCACTGCCGTGCCGTGTGCTCATATGTCATGTCTACTGAATGAAATGTTGACTTCCACATATATGCACTTGCTCATCTTTTATAGAGGGGGTGGGTATCTAGTCGGAACCGGTCTAGGAGTGAGCGGACCCCTTGGTGCGAGATAATGGGCCGCTGATGCGACCTAATGAGGCGGAGATGCGCAGGGACAACCCCGGACTCGCGCCTCTCCTCAAGGAGACCGCAGGTGCGCGCCGGGTGAGGACAGCAAAGGGGGCGGAGGGAGGCTGCGTGGTGGTGACATGGAAGCGGGCCAGAGCGCGCAAGCGGCGGATTGCATGGCGGGGGAGCACTCGGCCGCTATGTGTATGCTGGAGCGGGAGCGAGAGCGGGAGCGGGACCGGGCCGAGCTGTCCAGCCCCAGCCCGCCGGCCAAGCAGCGCTCCCTGCGGGTGGTTTACGTGCTGAACGACGGGCTGAAGGCGGTGATGGCGAGCAGCCCGGAGTCCGGCGCGCTGCAGTGTCTGCAGCGGGCGTGCGACGCCGAGAGCGCCCTGCTCACCACCGTCACCTTCGGCAGGCTCGACTTTGGGGAGACTTCCGTGCTGGACAGCTTCTACGACGCAGGTATTAAGTTCGGCTGCTGCTGTTGCGTGATCTGACTGTTGCATTCAACATTCAAAAGTGCACTCTAAGCCTTTCCTTGACTTTCTACGTAAAAAACGAGACTTTCGGTGGCGTACTCACGCTACAGAATCAAAAAAGACGGGACATACTTTGTTTCTGACTCTCCGCTGCCACTGTAAATAGTATCCCTTCACACATATGTTATTGTGCTTTCTTTCTTTTTTGACTTCAACTTCTTCGGCGCGTAACTCGTTCCACGTACTTCAAGCGATTCACCTCGTTCCAACTTTCATGCGTTGCAAAAATTCACGGGACGCTTGCATCTATTTTTGTCGTTCAAAATATTGACCGTTTTTGCAAAATTCGTAAATTTAGGACGACATTTCCCCCATTCATTCTTAATGGCACATTCAGCGTTTTTCGTGCTTTTTGTATTCTCGCTTATTGTTTTTCGCGCTTATCGTTTTCCCGCTGAGCGTTTTTCGCGCTTATTGTTTTCCTGCTTACCGTTTTTCCCGCTTACCGTTTTCTCGCTTAGCATTTTTCGCGCTTAACGTTTTCACGCGTATCGTTTTTCCCGCTGTTGCTTATTATGAGCCGCTTACCGTTTTCCCGCTGTTGCGGATGGTGAGCTGCTTACCGTTTTCCCGCTTGCCGTTTTCACGCGTATTGTTTTTCCCGCTTACCGTTTTTTGCGCTAACCGTTTTCTCGCTCACCGTTTTTCACGCTTACCATTTTCCCCGCTTACCGAAAGAAGCGCAGAAATGTACTCACGTGCAAAAGTATAAATTCAATAGCCTTTATCATAATCATATTGATAATTGTCACCGGTAGGTATGGTAAAAACCCTTTCTAATGAATTTGACTTGACCTTAGAGGAGTGTAGCTAAAAATAATAAAAGAAATGAGTTTTGTTGCTTTTGAAGAGTATGACTCAAGTAAAAGGTAGTCCAACAAAAAAGTTACTCTTGCAGTAAGTGTAAGTAAACATGATCAAGCGCTAACTGGCAAATAACCTCTGACTTCTCTACTCTGGACTTTCTGCGTCTAACCACGTTTCCAAAAATGGACGCTGGCCTAAGGAGACGTGTCTTATCCGTGCAGACATTGCGGTGGTGGACATGAGCGACGTCTTCCGCCAGCCGTCCTTGTTCTACCACCTGGGCGTGAGGGAGAGCTTCGACATGGCCAACAACGTCATCTTGTACCACGACACTGACCCCGACACGGCGCAGTCACTTAAGGTAGCCTTTTTGTAACACTTTGTAACACTTGTGCTGTGCCCAGCTTTCAAACTCACTTGTCTTTTGCCGTGTGCTTTCAGGATATGGTCGCTCAGAAAAACACAGTAAGTGTCTGCATGGGAAAGAAGCGTGTGCGCACGCACACATGCACGCAGACACACAAACACACACACACACCCACACTTTCTTGGGCTATTTTGAGAATGGTGCTTTCGCTCTGTCCCAATCACTAGCCCACGTGCCTCTGAAATAACAGGCCACAAGACCTTAGCAGCTGTTCTGTCAAGCAAAGGGTTTCAATGTCTGAATGGTGTTTGTGTGTTTGTGTTTGGAGAAAGCAGTTGGTCCTTTGGCGCTAGGTTTCCCCTGGGTCCAGCTGCCTCCGGAATACAGAGGCTCTGGCCTGCGCAATCAAGTAAGGTAGAGTGGAGCAGCAAAGCATGCTGGGGGATTGTGCTCTCTAACCGTGGCGAAGGAGGAACAGGAGGTCACGTTGTGCAAGAAAACCTCAAAAAGGCAACCAGGCTGAATGTCAGCTTGTAATATTCACATTACAGTGTGCTCACAGAACGCTTGTTGCAAGCATCTCGGTAAGCTCGGTGGGCAATACGGTGTGACTATGGCGCCATCGCCGATGTTTGTGTCATAACGGCTGAGTTCGACAAAACGGATGTGTTGTTTTAAACTGGTTGGAAATGATTTTGGTTCCGTGTTCGGCATTTGAGCTCATCTTTGTTGGCATGATTCCGACCGACCGCCTGACAACGTTCTCGGCGCTGAGGCCGACTCGAGGCCGGGCCCGGCAAGGGGGCTAAGTTTGAGTGTATCGGGGCATTGTTCAAGTTCTTTTGTTTTTCCTGTAGAAAGGCTTGACAAAATGACTCCATTCAAACGTGGCTTTCCGTCTCCAGGCATCCAGTGGCAACTACTACTTCATCCCCTACATCGTGACGCCCAACCACGAGTACACTTGCTGCGAGAGCGACGCCCAGCGGAGGGCCAGCGAGTACATGCAGCCCAGCTGGGACAACCTCTTGGGGCCTCTGTGTGTCCCCCTAATGGACCGCTTCACCAGCCTGCTCAAGGACATACATGTCACTTCCTGGTTAGAAGCAAACTTGAAACCCAAACCAATGTCACAGCTCCTTGAAAATTTGTGTGCAATAAATGATGTGCTTCCAAAGTCCTACCACAGGCAGGCACGCGATGCCGTCGGTTCTCGGTGGCCACAATATCTAGCGTCTCCTGTCTGCAGCGCCTCCTTTAAGGACACCTTGCTCAACGACATCCGGAAGGCCAGGGAGAAGTATCAAGGCGAGGAGCTGGCTAAGGAGCTCTCCCGCATCAAGCTCCGCATCGACAACACCGAAGTGCTGACGCAGGACATTGTCATGAATCTGCTCTTCTCTTACAGGGACATTCAGGTGGGCTCGTGTCAATTCTGAACTGTTCCAAAGAATAAGACGTGAGTCGCGCATCACCCCGTTTGCTTTGTCAGGACTACGATGCCATGGTCAAACTGGTGCAGACCTTGGAGATGCTGCCCACTTGTGACCTGGCGACACAGCCCATGATCCAGTTCCACTACGCCTTTGCGTTAAACAGGTCACACGCGGAAGAATGCACTCCGATACTTTGTACTTGAGTGGATTTTGTGACTTGCGTTGTTTGCAGGAGGAACAGTCCTGGCGACAGGGAGCAGGCCCTACGCGTGATGCTGCACGTCCTACAGTCCTGCGAACACCCGGCTCCTGACATGTTCTGCCTATGCGGGAGAATATACAAGGACATTTTCCTGGACTCTGACTGCAAGGACACCAAGAACAGGGACAACGCTATACAGTGGTAAGAATACACCGTATTTTTCGGACTATAAGTCGCTCCGGAGTATAAGTCGCACCGGCCGTAAAATGTACAATAAAGTGAAAAAAGACAAATAACTATAACATAAATACGTTTTTCAAACCTTGTGTTACTCCAAATCATTAAAGCCTTCAAACGCGGGGCCCTTCATTATCTTCATCATCCCATGATCGAATCCTTTGTCCTTATGTAAACAACCGTCACTTGCAGTTGAAATGACAGTAATCCCTTGCTACATCGCTGTTCGTTTATGGCGGTTTCACTACATGGCGGATTTTTGAATTTTGACCATTTGTGAGAAAATTCACCGATAAGTCGCTCCTGTGTATAAGTCAAACTATGAAAAACAACGCGACTTATAGTCTGAAAATGAGGATACATTGGAACCCATGTAGGATGTCTGTTGCAGTCAAAGCCAAACAACCTTTGCAGGTACAGGAAGGGCTTTGAGCTGCAGCCTACCCTCTACTCGGGCATTAACCTGGCCGTCCTCCTCATAGTCGCTGGCCAACAGTTTGAGAGCTCCATGGAATTGAGGAAAATTGGTAAGAGAATAGCACCGGGCCCAAGTTTTCTCACAGTCGCATCGGAGGAATTCAAATTGTTTATTCACTGCTCTCGAAAGAATTTCTTTTTGATTCTCATCCCTACTAGTTATCATAGCCCGGTGGATGACCTGCGAGGCAAACACACAACCACACACTGAAGTCAAGATCCCTCCCGCTGTATTTTTCAGGTGTTAGGTTGAACAGTCTGTTGGGACGCAAAGGTTCCCTGGAGAAAATGAACAACTACTGGGATGTGGGCCAGTTCTTCACTGTTAGCATGCTGGCTAGCGACATCCCTAAAGCCACCCAAGCTGCAGAGAAGCTCTTTAAGCTGAAGCCACCTCTCTGGTAAGCTCCGATGTCCTTGTGAGAACTCACCCCAAATTTGACGGTACAGTAATGCCTTGAACTGGTCGAATGGTTTTTGGTTTGCCTCCCTCTTCGTAGGTACCTGCGTTCTGTGGTGCAGAACCTACAGCTGATCCAGAGGTTTAAAAAGCAGTTGGTGGAACATTCCCCCCAGAGGGACAGACTCAACTTCTGGATGGACATCATCGTGGAGGCCACGCAGGGCACTACCAACCGACTGCGTTTTCCCGTGCGGAAACCGGACCGAGCAACCGGCCGGATCCAATACCCCGAGATGGTTCTTTGACATCCCTATGTTCCAGGTGCTGATACTGGAGCCCACCAAAGTGTACCAGCCCTCTTACGTGTCCATCAACAACGAGGCCGAAGAGAAGAATGTCTCCATCTGGCACGTGTCCCCTGCTGAAACGGTCCGTGGTGTCTTTCCACAGCTGAAACTGAAACCTTCCTTTGGTGACGATCCGCTGCGTTCATGTGTTGCAGAAAGGCATACACGAGTGGAACTTCACCGCCATGTCTATCAAAGGCATCAGGTAGAGCGTGGTCCAAAAACATCTCAAGTCATGGCTTAATGCCAATGATGAAGTTGGTTGATTTTCTATCTCTTTATCTGCAGCATCAGCAAGTTTGACGAACGTTGCTGCTTCCTCTATGTCCACGACAACTCTGATGACTTCCAGATTTATTTCTCCACCGAGGAGCAGTGTGCTCGGTGAGAAAGCGCACCTCCGTGTTGTGTTTTGATGAGACTGGGCCTATATGGGTCATCACACCTCCACTCAGGTTCTGCTCCATGGTGAAGGAGATGATATCGGATGGCACGGGTAACTCGGTGGAGTTGGAGGGCGAAGGAGACGGAGACACCTTGGAGGTGAGTGCGATTGCGGCGATTTCCACTGACCGCTGTACGGTGCTACCTTGACTTGGGATTTTGTGGGTGTTATACTTGCCAAGTCAAAGCACTAGCACACTTGCGCGTGACACTCTTGATATATCCTGCAGTACGAGTATGACACCGACGAGACGGGCGACCGGGTGGTGCTCGGGCGAGGCACCTACGGAGTGGTGTACGCCGGGAGGGACGTCAGCAACCAGGTCCGAATTGCCATCAAGGAGATTCCGGAGAGAGACAGCAGGTGGGTGCCACCTCTCTGCCATTAACCACGTTGGCTTTATCAAACAAAGCCTTTTGATGTGCAGGCAGTGGAACTAAATCATTCAAAGACAAGCCAAGTAAATGTTTAAGATATACCTTTAAGAAAAAGGCCTTCCGGAGTTTGGCTTCACGGGTAGTCCCTTTCTTTATAAGTGGCTACTGCATTTCACAATCTTTCTGTTCAAATCAAAACTGTTTCCCCTTGTCTTGGTAAATCAGGTACTCGCAACCTCTTCACGAAGAGATTGCCCTCCACAAGTACCTGAAGCACAGGAACATCGTTCAGTACTTGGGCTCCGTTTCAGAGAATGGATACATCAAGATCTTCATGGAGCAAGTCCCCGGAGGTGTGCGTCTATGGTTGGCCTACTTGCATTTTGAGGAAATTGGAACAGTAGCTTGACTTAGGAGATTCTTAAGTTGGCTTTTGGTGGCTGCGTGGAATTCATGTCATCTGAATTCGTTTCCGTGGCGTCCGAGTAAATTGAGTTGAGAGTTCCATCAGGGACCGAATGAAACTTGAAGTCATCCTTTCATTCGTCCTCCAGGGAGCTTATCAGCATTACTGCGCTCCAAGTGGGGTCCGCTGAAGGAAGCCACCATCATCTTCTACACCCGGCAGATCTTGGAGGGCCTGCGCTACCTCCACGAGAACCAGATCGTGCACAGGGACATCAAGGTCTGACCGAGAGAAGGCAATGCTCGTGGTTTTGACTCACCACTCCGTCGTCTTCTGTCGACAGGGTGACAACGTGCTGGTCAACACCTACAGTGGCGTCCTGAAGATTTCCGACTTTGGTACCTCCAAGCGGCTGGCAGGAGTCAACCCCTGCACCGAGACCTTCACGGGTAATTTGTACTTCTGGGTAACGTGGACTTCAGTAATGGTGTTCATTCCTATTTGGCAGCTTTGCATGCGAGACTCTTCTGTCTTCTTTCTATAGAATGCCAAATTGAAGATTGATTTTGCACAAGAATTCAATAGTCGGGAGAAGTTCAAGAAAAAGTCACTTGGGACACAAAGTACACAGCCCCCAAAAATGTGGAAAGAGTCGGCGGTGGCACGCTGTAGCACACAGGCGTATTGAGCGAGCATCTGGCCTGCCTCCTCCATCTGTCGGAGCTTGTGCAATTAGATCAGCTAATCAAGCGCAGGCACAATGCTGTTTATCTTTCATTAGTAGGTGCATATGTGTTGCTGTGTCTGTCCTACTCTCCTTCTCCCCTTTATTGTCACTCCACTGCTAAGGTGACTATATGGGGCAAATTCCAGATTTGCCGAGGACAAACTTTGCACTTTTATGCTGTGGCTTCACTGAGCTCCATCTCCACGTGCAGGCACTCTGCAGTACATGGCTCCGGAGATCATCGACAAGGGTCCCCGCGGCTACGGAGCCCCGGCTGACATCTGGTCCCTGGGATGCACCATCATCGAAATGGCAACCGGGAAACCACCCTTCCACGAGCTGGGCGAGCCGCAAGCCGCCATGTTTAAGGTTGCCGACCGCTTTCGTCTCCGTCGGCGATCCCGAGAGAGCGTATCGGCTTTGAAAGATGCTCTCGGCCCTCCCGCTTGCCCCGAAACACGCAGGTGGGCATGTTCAAAATCCACCCAGAGATCCCCGAGTCTTTGTCGCCGGAAGCCAAGTCGTTCATCCTGCGGTGCTTTGAGCCCGACCCCCACAAGCGAGCGCTGGCCTCCGACCTCCTGAGAGACACCTTTGTGCGACACAACACCAAGGGCAAGAAGAGCAAGATCGCATTCAAGGCCTCAGGTAGGTGCAGCGCACTCTTCATCAAGTCCAATTCAATTGCCCTTTGCTTTTTCCGCTTTTGTCAGACTACATCCACGTTTCGCTGCCGGTGCAGCTGCAGTGCGAGGCCGCGGGGAGCAGCAGCAGCGAGCACGGTTCCATGAGTCCCGACTGCGACTCCAAACATGACGTCTTCTTCCACAAAAAGAAAATCTCTGGCTCGGAGAACCTGCTCAAGCCGCCCAACTCCAACTACCTGAGGTGCCACCTGCTGTACGCGTGCACCGCCACCATACCAAACACTTGCCACATGTGGTGAACAATTCAATACTTCACTCGCATGTCGACATTTGAACAGCGCGGCAAGGCAACGGCCCAAATCAAAAAAGGCTTTTCAATCTCTCGAGTGGTGACAAAGCACTAGGTTTGTCTACTCCACTCATTATGACATATTTCGTTGACACCGAGATGCCACATGATTGTCTACCCGATTCAACCTAGGGCTTGAGCAACTATTTTGGTCTCGAAATAAAAAGCTCCTTAACTCACTTTGGCATAATTCCTTAGCAACAAGATGGCACAAAGGGTTTTGTCCAGTATTTTTACATGCCTCGCTCGGTCAAGAGCTCTGCTCAGGGTGAAACACTGAACTAGCTGAATGTCATTCACTAGAGCAGGGACCGATGCCAAGGCAAGGTGACTGAAAATGGAGTTGTTGCACTTGTTCCTAATATCAAAAAAGGTGTGTGTGTGTGTGTGTGTGTGTGTGTGTGTGTGTGTGTGTGTGTGTGTGTGTGTGTGTGTGTGTGTGTGTGTGTGTGTGTGTTGGTGGCAGATGGCCTAATTGTTGTCAGCATGCACCATTACCTTTTACAGCACTGATATAATGAAGGTTGGTAACTTTACAAGCTACTGCTGTTGACTCTGCTAGGCACACACAGTAGCCAGGAGAGTTTAGTATTTGCAAACGTCAAAAAATAAATCAATTTAAAAAAAAAAACCTGCACCGACTAGAGGTGGGTGAAATTTCCGATTCCTAGATTAATGGCGATTCGGCCGTGGAAGAATCGAGTACCATTCGCAAACATCCAAATTGCGATTATTTCAATATGCCAAGTAACACACAGCACATTTGCGCAGTCCACTCCTCCAGAAGAAAAACAACAAACATGACTGAGCCTGAGATATTCAACCCACTTGGCCGAGAGAACCGACCTGCTCCTAAAAATTGAAAAGCAGGAATCATTTTGGATTGACGGAGGAAATGAATTGGACAAAAGCTACGTCGCGCCCGCCAAATCCAAATACAGAGGAGGTGGGAAAGCCAGCCAGCCAGCCAGCCAGCCAGCCAGCCGGCTGCTGCTGTTGCTACTAGCAGCAGCCAGAGAACAACTGAGGACGCTCGGAGTAAGCTGCCAAACACATTGCAAAATTACCAATAGCATCGCGGAATTCATTGCAACGGCTTTGCAAGCGTACTCGGTTGTAGAGAATCGGGGATTTCGGACAATGATGGAGGCAACGGAGCCGAGCGAGGTACGCTAGCTATTTCACCGACACGGCAGTCCTGGCATTCTACAAGCAGACTAAAGCAGACAAATAACATCATCGCTGTTGAATGCACACCGAGTTACCGCCGTTACATGTGATGCGTGGACGTCATTTGTTACTCGAACTGCGCATTTCATAACCGCTGAAAGAGAAATGCATCAAAGCCACATTCAGTCAGACAAAAAGAAATGTGGGAAAAGTGCATCGTATACATACATCCATTAAAAATGCATCAATAATCGTAGCCTCTGAATCGTAATTGAATCGTGAGGTGCCTCAAGAGCTCCGACCTGACAGACAGCACGTGTTTGTTTGTGTGTGTGGCAGCGTTCCGGACGAGGGTTCCGTGTCGGAGGACCGCAGCGGGGCCCCGCCCTCGCCGGAGGACAGGGACGGCGGCCTCTTCTTGCTCAAGAAGGATAGTGAGAGGAGAGCCATTTTGTTCAAGGTCCTCAACGAGGACCAGGAGAAGGTCATCTCCAACCTGAAGGAGAATTACATCCAGGTGCGCTTGTGCAAACACAAACCACTTGTGCTATATGGGGCTCCCTCTATTGGAGAGATAGAAATGGCCTCCCCAACCCCACTGTAGATCTAGAAAATATGAAAATGCCTTACACCTTCTCTTGTTTTTTTTTTTTCGGGCTCCAGGGTAGCGAGGAGCTGCAACTGTCGGTGGAGCACATCAAGCAGATCATCTGCATCCTGCGAGACTTCATCCATTCCCCAGAGAGGCGTGTCATGGCGGCCACTATCTCGAAACTCAAGCTGGACCTGGATTTTGACTCCACCTCCATCAACCAGATCCAATTGGTGCTCTTTGGCTTCCAGGACTCAGTGAGTTACTGCTACTTTATTTGATTGGAAGGCAAAAGAATACTTTCAATTGAGGCCAGGATTGATATCTGCCAAGGGTACTCAGCCGTCCCTATTTTGGATATTATTTCTTGGATATTATTAATACAGCTGCAAATTGCTGATTTGCTTGTGTTAGGTGAACAAGGTCTTGAGGAATCATCACATCAAACCTCACTGGATGTTTGCCATGGACAACATCATCCGCAGGGCTGTGCAGGCCGCCATCACTATTCTCATTCCAGGTGGGCGACATCTTTGGCCACATGCCTTCTTTTGTCAATCCAGCCAATTTTGCTCCAGCGATTCCCGACGGCCGGCCGCTCTGCAGCGCATCCGATTTCAAGTCGGGTCTCTCCTCTAGAGCTTCAGACACACTTCGGCCCAGCGTCGGACTGCGAGGGAGCGGAGAAGGAGGACGAGGTGGATGAGGAGGAGGCAGACTTCGGTCCGGTGTTGGCCTCGGCTGAGCCCGGGACCCCCGCTGAGCCCGCGCCGCATTTGGCTGGCGCCGCGCCGCACCTGGCCCACGAGCACCAGCGCTCGCACCACTACCAGATGGGCGCGCAACTGGGCCGCCTCAAGCAAGAGACCAGCAGGTAGAAAATGTGGACATGGAATCATTATGGCTGGAATTGTGGGGACCTCGTCTCATTTGATTTGGCTCTTCATCTTTTTTTTTAAAAAAAGAATAATTTGGTGGAATGATCACATTTAATGATTATGCGCTCTGTTGGCGCCCCCAATAGGCTTCTGGAGGAACTGCTGCACAAGGAGCGAGAGTACCAGCAGGTGCTGAAGGCCACGCTACAACAGCGCACCCAAGACCTGGACCTGGTCCGAGTCCGTCACAGAGCACCAGGTGGAAGCCCAACACTTCAGCTCTGGGTGGTCCCACCTTGTTCCTCTAATGGCCAGATACAAAAGAAGAACCAGCTCAGTGGCCTAGTGCTTGACTGTCTGCCCTGAGACTGGAAGGTTGTGGGTTCAAACCCCGGCCGGCCGGGTCATACCAATGTAGGGGAAGATAGGTCATGCAATTCCATATGGTTTTAAGTTGGCAATCACAGTTGTTCACTGTCACACTTGACACAAAGCTGAAAACAACTACGTAAGGAATGCCCCCACTAACTTAATGCTAACACCCAATGGAAAACTCCATTGTTGGGTTAACAGAAAGCATCGGTTGCCATGTTCTAACTTTAAGACGCATTTGTAACCCATCCAATGACAGTATTGACAGACATATATTCTTTATCCTCAGTGAAAAACAAGTCATATTACTGTTTACCATTTGCACAGCCTTTGTGTAGGAGCTCAAAGCTCCTCCAAACTCATATTTGTGTGCTTTCTGCAGACATTTCTCCTCCCTCCATCTTCCACATTCCGGCGGACCACGAGCCGGACAAGCAGCTTGCCGATTGGCTGAAGAAGCAGGGGGCGGACCCGGAAACCATCGATAAGGTGATGACCGTTAAGCTCCGCATCACTGATGAAAATGGCGGCAAAGCACTACATGGAAGTCCTCCAGTCACTTCATCCTAGTTCTAAATGCATCTGTGTAGTTTGGGCTGGAAGAATACACACTGACTGACATCCTGAACGAGGTCATCAGAGACGATTTACGCTGTCTCCGCCTCAGGTATCAACATGTCGGCGTGCAAAAACAAAAAAAAGTTTTCAATGCCTTCCCTAAGCTCCGCCTTCATCCTCAGGGGCGGCGTCCTGTGCCGGATCTGGCGGGCCATCCAGAGGCACCGGGAGCGAGCGAGGCCGAAAGGAGACGAACGCTCGGAGGACGAAGCCTGACGCTGCTGACCTGCCGCTGTGCCTTTTGTTCTTTGGATGAAAATGTGTTTTACTGCATTGCAACACAACTAGGTTGTAGAGGAAAGGGACCAAAGGAAGCATCTAAAAGAAATGAAATCAGCCAATTTGAGGAAACCTGTTTGAAGTTTGTGTGGGCGGAGCCTACCCACTCACCTATTCCCAGTCTCTGAACGCCTTGCATGCCTATGTCATTTTCAGCAAAATTCAGCTTAGCTTTTATCAACGGAGACAACGCTTAAGAAGCATCTTCAGTCACAGCCAAGTAAGACACAAGCTTGAGATTTGATCCCCCCTTCAACGTTGAAGCAGGCCAAAGCTGTTTCCGCCATTGTCTTTACTTGCGGATGCTGTCGTCTATCGGCTTTTTGTCGCTTGGCGAGTGTTGTTTCCTGTTGGCTTTGCAATAAACTTGGAAATGATCTGGCCTTTTTGGCCTTTGTCCACTGCGGTAAAAAACGTACTTAAACGCTAGTCAAGGCCGTTACACTCCCCACCCACCACTGGACTTTGCCATCCTTAATCCCGTTGAAGTAGCTCAGATTGCCCAAGATGACACCATTCCCTTCACGGGTGCGTTATCAAATGATTTAGATAAAGTTGTTTACCATCTCAGTGGCTCTTCGACGTCACTAAACGTCAAACTTTCCACAATATATCAAGCGGGGAAATTTCCTTGACGTGCACAGGGTTAATGGACTTTGCAAGGTGATAAAGTGATCGGAATTCATATGAAGGTGAAGTGCTTTTGTTACATTCAAAGCAAAAAGTGAAAAACAGCTGACAAGCGCAGGGTTTTGAAAATTCTGCCACTTTTTGAATGAGTGAGACAGCAAACATTTAAGATGACATGAAGTCAAAGCTAGTTTCAACTTTGAAATACGCTACATGCGCTTATCGAAGATCTGAGTCTTTATGTTGTTCAATCAATGATTCAAAATGTGCTCAGCTCGGCAAAGAAGATTGAGATCAGGATGGAAGAGTGCCAAGAGTGACGCACTCTTTTGCAAACGAGGAAACGGCGTAAGCTGTCATCAACGCAATGCTGCTTTGATGTGTTAATGGCCTCCTTCCTGTTGGCGACTCCACAAAATTCTATTTTTAGCTCTCTGGTTTCAAAACAGATTTCAATGATCAGGTGATAGTGACTGGTGATGATGACGCGCAAGTATGCTGCAGTTGCGCGATCGGACAAAAATGCACAAATGAAAAAATGCTTAAAAAAGGCGGTGTTTTTTTTTTTTTTGCTTGAAACAAATTAATTTTTTTCCCACTGTTTGTAATGGAAAAATATGATTCGAAATTCGAACGATTCAATTCTCAAACAGCCTTCCGGAACGGATTGTGGTCGAGAACCGAGGCTCCGCTGTAATGACTTCCTCTCCCCGTGCCGACATTGGGATTGCGGCCTGTTTGGCTTCAACTTGCCTCGCTCTCTGACTCGGTTAGGCGGCCGTCGTCCATCCCGTTGAGCGCCCTTGCTTTTTTTGTTTGTTGTTTTGTCCCCCAAACCTGATTGGTTTGGACAATCACTGCAAATTGTGTCTTTCGGGACACTGGCAACATCGAGTATGACATCATGATGAAACAGGTCGTGAAAATATTGGCCGGGATTCCATTCCATGGCGTGAGCTCAGGTGAGCTCATTGTATATTCTGGTGTCTTGCAGAAGAAAGTGGAATTTGACACCCGCCCCTTTCCTGCCATTGCACAAGCAAGCGCACAGGTGATCAGGCAGACTCCCTCCCACCCAGCGGCCAGTCCACTTAAAGATGAAGACGGACGGCTGCTTTCTGTGACACACTGGAGACAAACAGCGGCAAGGTAACACACGCCAGCATGCCGGGCCACGCCGTCTTTCTCCTCAGCGCGCTGCTCATCCTCACCGGCTTCATGGCCGGCACGCATTCGGGTAAGTAAGACTTTGTCAAGAAAAGCCAGGTAACCTTGGAAAAGGCCACCTTCTTCAATTTGTGCTATGTGTTTTTGCAGCCAGCTGCTGTTTGAAGTACATCAGACGGGAGTTGCCATGCAAACGGGTGTCAGGCTACACCTACCAGTCCATGGGAAAGTCCTGTGACATCAACGCCGTCATGTGAGTTGCCTTGACAACTATGAGAGACAACACTCACGTTCAATACTCACTCACACACAGCTTTTGGTGACTTTTGTCCATCTCAAATTCTTGGAATATCTGAACAAAATCCAGAGTCTGTTAAATACGCCTTTTTTCTTTCTTTTTTTGAACCTGAAAAAAGCTTTTGAATCTTATTGTTTGGGTTCAAAGGTCCATTCTCAAATTCCTTTGCCCAGATAAAACCGAGGTTTGGAAAATGTTTGGAGCATTTTGATGTGATAACAGGAAAAATGTCTTGATCAAAAGGAATAAACAACAACACAAGCAAATCAAAGAATGGAGTAAAAAGTATGAGTGCAACAAATTCCCTTTTGGGTCATTTGAGGTCTACAAATGATTCCAAAAGGTGCCACGCACAATTGACGTCATTTTGATTTGGGGAAGTGGCAGGCGGGTGGGTGGTTGGGGGCGGGCGGGCGGGTTGTATGCGGATGTCTTTGGTTGCGTCATCTAGTTTTTTTTTCACCGGTGTCTTGACTCACTCATCGGCAATGAGTCAATACAAAGACAAAACGGGCCTCTTACTTCTGCCACAATGGAGACAAATGACATGATCGTGGAATAAGTGAACCACGCATTGTGCAAACAAACTGACAGGACTCTTTGATGTGAGTTGAAAGTCAAATCAATGCAGACACTTTCAAGAGATTTACTCTTGAGCGTGCGCCAGCGGGTTAACTATCAGCTGGCTGGCATTCTTCCGGGCTGCTCATTAACACGCATGCTGGTTCTTCGGGTTTTGCAGCCTCCACCTCCCCGGAAGGTTTTTGTGCGCCAATCCCGCCGCGAGCTGGACCCAACGAGTGATGCGCTGCGTCGAGTGAGTAGGGCGCACCTTGACGCGCGCGCGAGTCCTTTCTGCGTTTGACTGAGCTTTTCCCTTCTAGTGAGCGCACAAGGAAGAACAGAGAGGCCCTTCAGGAATCCGCCAACACCACCACGGCATGACGTTGGGCAAGGGACTCGTTGCTTTGGTTGGCAATTCAACTGGACTTGACTGCTTTGGATGGAAAGACACATGTAAGCTCTGTTTTATAAACAGCAAAGAGTAGCATTCCGAAGGTTCTCGCGTCTTCTCATTTGAGAATGATTGACCTATTTACCTTTTCAAATGTCTTTGGCGTTGTGCTGTTTTGGTTGTCTGTCTGCTTATTTATTAAAGAAGCTTGACTTTTTTCGACCGCACGCGTCCGTGTCGTTCCACTCCTCAGTGGCTGCAATGACGTGACAGAATCTCGCTGCTCCGATGACATATTGTGGAGCCAATGCCAGCCACCTCGCTTTGCTTGCAAAGTTTGGGTTAGGGTCAAACAAAACATTTGACAGTTATAACATTACACCCGTGACCACCATTTGGCAACATACCACTAAATCTGAAAGATCCATTTCAAACGAGGACTGGTCAGTCTGATTTTGCTTTTGCGAGCAAATTGAATTCTCCTTTGGTTAGAGCAAACGTCATCCAACTGGCTAAATTTATAAGGCAGGGTTTAATTCAGTGATGCAAATGCAAGTGGAACAATAGAAATATGCGTCCTTGCAGGAAATCAATCCATCACGGAATCATGTTTGGTGTGATTGCAATGGGATCCCTGAAAGGTGCCAATGTGACTGCAATGGAAAGGCATCTCATTTTTCAAGGAGTCTTGGCGCTCTCACACCATTACTGATAGCAGTGTCATGCACAGTACAACGACAGTGCACATGTACTTATACTTCAAGTATTCCTCTGTGATGCAAATTGGTCATATTCCTTAGCTGTCATTCTCTCGGTTCTCTAACACAGAGCCGCTCACAGCAAGCCAAAGTTTTCGTCAAGCCGATACGACGCGTAAAACAAAGAACAGTTACACTTTGTCCATCGGAACGCCGGCCAGTTCCGCCGATGGGCGGGTTTCTTTGCTTAAGCAACATAAACGTACATACAGGTGATGAATCAAAATCAAGCTCTTGAACTTGTGTGAATCCAGCAGCCTTCACCAGCTTCTCCTCATTCCGTTTGTCACCTTTCGTTCTCCACGGTGAGCAGTAGCAGTTCACCGCTGGGATTATCTCTGGAGTGCAGAGCCTGCCGGAGCTTTTCCCAGAAGAGGTCGGTGCACTGGGCTGCCCGAGGCCAACTCAGGAAGGTCTGCTTCTTCACCAGCTTCCTCATGCGGTAGTAAGGAGACAATTCCCAGATGGGAATGTCCTCCAGGAAGACCAGGATGAGAACATCCCTGCGCTCATCAAACAGGCGGAAGCTGTCGAGACACAGTTCACCAGAGTCGCCGCGGTCATTAGCAGAGGTGGCAAAAGAACCGAATCACAAAAACGTGTTCTTCTTACCCAGCAACCTGAATCTCTCTGGAGCACCACTCACTCTGCAAGTATTTGCGACTGATCACGCAGATGGTTTTTCTGCTGGCATAGATGGCCTCTGTGATGTTTTCCATGATGGGCTTTCCTGAAGAGCAAATAAAGTCAGGCCAACGGCGACATCTTCTGGAGCACGGCTGACACTGCAATGAATACTACCCTACCTGGCTCGAAGTCTCTGTGGTGCAGGCACAACTTCCAGCCTTGATTCTCCTCAAGTTTGGGCACCAGCTCCCTGAATACCCAGTCCTCGTCGCCAGCGTTGTAAGAGACGAAGGCGTCGTAGAGCGACTCGGGCTGTCTGTCGCGGTATTTCCGCTCGTGCAGCAAGGCCAGGAAGAGGTGATAGGCGTAGGCCAGCTGCCAGCGCAAGAAGTGATACGTAAAGGCCGACAACTCAAACAAGAGTACGGCCACGGTCGTGGAGATGAAGTAGATAAACTCCACATCCACCGAGCAGGATTGGATGTCCAGGTCCAGCAGCTTCATGCCTTTAAGGTTCAAGGGGTAGTTGCATACAAAGTTGTGGGCGTCATAGACTTGGGTTTGACTTTCGTTCGACCACAGCAGGAACCCAGAGTTGTCGCAATCGCATAGGAAACTGTTCCCCTCAAGGTCCAAATACACCAGGGAAGGAAGGGCGTCCATCTGTTCCTTGGTGATGACCGAATACTGGTTCCTTCGTGCTTGGAGGAACTCCAGCTTGGTAAGGTGGGCCTCCTTCAGGAAATCCAGCGACTGGAGAGAGGTTCTTGAAATGTAGAGGCTGCGCAGGTTCTGGATGGGCTCAAACAGGCTGGGGGAGATATCAACGAATTCATTTGCGCTGATGTCAAGCTTCCGAAGCACAGGCGTGTGCTTGAACGTGTCTTGGTGCAAGGAGGCCAGGAAGGCGTTTCTCGTGTCGAAAATCTGAAGGTTGGTCAAACCCTGCAGAAAGTTGCGGGGCAGTTGGGACCTGCCTCTGCTGTGTTGGCCCGCCATGGCCAAGGTCTCCAGGCGAGAAAGCCCAGAGAATGGCGCCGCCGGCAACGGCAAACTGCTCTTGTACTTGATGCGATTGTCCAACAGACTTAAGCGTCTTAAATTGGCCAGATCATTGAAAACACCCGCGGTTATATGTTGGATCTCGTTGGATTGCAGGGAAAGGTCGGTGAGCATCGTCAGGCCCACGAAAGAGCCATTTTCAAGCTTTTCCAGTTGATTCCTCTGCAGCGATAAGTTCCGGAGAGATCGCAAGCCCTCAAATGCTCCCATTTTGATAGCCTTGAGTTGATTATTATCTAGTTTCAGCTGTCTAAGATTTGGTAAGGATATTTTAAATGCGTCGGCCAGTTGAGTGATTCGATTGCTCTGCAATTTGAGGACCTCAAGCTTGGCCAGAACTTTAAAGACGCACCGGTCGACGGTCGATATGTGGTTCTGATAAAGGCCGAGGATTCGGAGTTTGCCGAGATCGGCAAAGTCTTCGCAAGCGAGCGAGCTGATGTTATTGGAGCTCAGGTCCAGTTCTAGAAGTCTGGATAGATTCCTAAGGGCGGGCGGGACTGAGGAGAGACTGTTCTGACTGAGAGTCAACCTCTTCAGATCTCCAAGGGCTCCGAAGGAGCCGTTGAGAACGTCTTTCATGCGATTGTCGGCCAAATCCAACTCGGTGACGGAGGAGCAGAGCCGAAGCAGACGGCCGTCGAGCCGGCGAAGCTTGTTGCGTCTGAGTTGCAACTGACTCAGCGTCGGGATGGTGCAGGACACGTCCAGCAGCTGCCTGAGGTCGCATTTCATGGCGTTCATCCGTAGAGTGCTCAGCGAAAAGTTGAGGCTTTGAAAAAGCCCCCCGGCATCCTTCTGCGTCAAGCGAAGCCCGCCGATATCCAGCGAGGTCAGCCGTCCGAGAAGAGCCCCTCGGCCGATCTCCCACGAAAACTTGCGCCTGCTCGGGGAACCCCCCACGTTTAGCCAAGTCAGGTTTTGGAAAACGTTGGCGCTGACGGCGAAGACGGCCATCCGGTTCTGAGACAGATCCAGGTACGCGAGGCCCACGGTGTTGTTGGTCAGTTCCCAGCACCGGAATGTGCTGATGTCGATTTTTTTGAGGTAGAGATACTTCAGATTGGGAAGATGCTGTATTGCGTAGTGGACCTGAGTCAAGCGCCGCAATTTGTTGAATGACAGGTCCAAGACTGTCAAGTTGCTCAGTGGCTTGAAGGAGGAAGGGGCCACAGTCGTTATGACGTTGCTTGTTAGTCTCAGCTCGCTCAGGTTGCTCAAACCTTCAAACACATCTCCCAGTTGTGCCAGACGGTTATTATTCAGATTTAACTTTTGCAGCAAGTGCAGGCTGGCAAAGGTGCCTTTTTCCATCTGTGAAATGTTGTTGCGCTGCAGTTCTAACTGCGTCAGGAGCGTGTGATTGAGGAAATCACCCGCTCGGAGCTTGGAGATTTTGTTCACGCTCAAGTCAAAGGTTTTGACCCACGCCGGGATGTCCCGGGGGACGGCTCGTAGCTTGCTGGCCGAGCAGATGGCGTTGTTGTTGCTTATTCGACAGTCCTTCAGTATGTATCCAGCGCAGCAGTTTGCGCTCAGAGAGAAAACAAAACAAAAGCTCAAACACCACAATCGTCCACTTCTGCCGCCGTTACCGTCATCCATCGCTCTAGGGCGTTGTTCCAAAAGTACAAATTAGGTCCATTCAGAACGGGACATATTTGGAAAGCAATATGAAAAGTAACCTTCAAAATCAGGAAGAGAGGGACACCGAGGTTCTTCCACACTTTCCGAGCATCTGGTGAATATGAGCGTCTGCGACACAAATGTTCAAGCTTCAAGGACCAGCCCAAAAGTTGTGCTTCTTCTATGTGTGGGAATCCTGCTCTTCAGAGGAAGTGAGAGCGTGCGGCCGAGAATGTTTTGTGCTTCAGGCCGGATTATCCAGGGTTGCGCAGTCCTTAGGAGGAAGTTGCTCTCTGTTGTTAGATTTCATACCAACTGGTAGTAAAAGAGGAACCACATACCATTTGACTCACACCCACGGCTCTCAGATCAATTGGAGTCATTGGATGTGGGACAAATGTTAATTCACCACCAACACCATTACACCTTAGAACACTTTGGCTTGCTCTCAACCAATGGCATTCTTTCATCAGCAAAAAAAACTTCTTAAGTCAGTCGGTCGGTCAGCTTTGACAGAAAAAGGAATGACGAGAAAACCGGCGGTCGAACATTTCAATCTAAGAAGCGTCCGGATAATAAAGCATGCTATTTCAGAATCATAAATAAAATAAAGACAGCAGCAGTTACACAAAGTGTGAGAGAAAGCCTTGAAGGTTCACAATCCGTTTTCACTTGTTTGTAAAGACTAAAAGGATCAGAGTCTTTGATGCGTCGCTTGCATGAGGAAGGAGAAAAGAGAAGCGACAACTTACAGAAAGTCACGTCGAGTCATCGCCCAAGTCGCTCATCAATACTGAAAAGTGAGTATGAGCACGCTTTTGCTAAAGTCGGGTGGGGAGTGTCATTTAGACAAAAGTAGTGTTTGTGGCCTTTTCAGGCAATTAGAAAGCTTTTTTTGTGTGTCACTCACTGTTGATCATTGTTGCTATTCTTGATGCAGTCACTGCATTCAAGATGAGGCAAACATGAAAGGGGACGTTGCAAATACCTTCATGGGAATGGGCAAGTGGGAGGGGGACTCGCCTCTACAGCCTGGAGGGAGAACGAGGAGGAGGTCAGCTGAGGATTCCCACACAAGGCAGCAAAAAGTGGTGTTTCCCTCCCTCCCTCCCTCCCTCCCTCACCTGCGCACAGCACAGCGAAGAAGACCTCTGGAGGATGACATCTTCCCTCCCTGCCTCCGCCCGATCTTCCTCGCTACGTTGCCTCACAGTCATCATGTGCGTGCGAGCGAGCGAGAGAGCGAGAGGAACCACCCACCAGGCGCGTGCTCAGCCAGAGATAGAGAATGATAGAGTGTGACTTCTCGATCCCACTCTCGCACGCACGCACACCTCCGCACACATGCACGCGCCTCATCTCGCCGCCGTCTCCCGTTGCCAGGAGAGGAGCCACGACGCGGGCACGCACAGCGGCTCAGGAATGTAGCCCGGCATCGGAGGGGAGTTACCTGGTGGAGAGCGGGACGCACGATTTTTTTTTTCCTTTTGGGAGGGGGGAGACAGACAGGACGGGGGTGAAGGCACAAAGTTGACCCAATGGCGCTGGTGATGGAGCCGGTCAGCAAGTGGACGGCCAGCCAGGTGGTGGACTGGATGAAAGGTACATTGACAATCGCCGCCCGTTTAGCCTTGGCAACATTGGCTAGCTAGCGCACCTTTTGGGACATTCTCACTCGTGCCGACTACAATGACAAGATCTGACTGCAAGTATCCGCAGATCATCGGGCGGGCGGGCGGGGTCCTTTTTAGTCCAGATGTCGTGTAAGAAGGCAACGTCAGCCGAGTGCTTCATTTGTGCACATGGTTCAAATCTTCGTGTGCAAAGTCTGTTCCGTACATGTCCATCAGCAACACGAGTCACGACCGATGGCACCAATATCTATATCACGACGTAGCTTCAAGCAACATCGAGCCGTTATGAAGCAGTGAATGGCAGAAGGCCAGACCTTTTTTTTTTTTCTTCTTTTGGCTAGCGGCTTTTCTGAAAGAACAAAGCTTACTTGACTCCCATTTCACAGCAGATGACAGCTTGTGGCCGTGCATAATTCAGCCGCCGTCCGCCCGTCCGCCGCAGGCAGCCAGGCAGGCAGGCAGGCAGGCACGTCAGCGCCATCAAAGTGTCTTTGAGTAGACCTGTTGCTGCTGAAAAAAACGCACGCGCAGCACAATTTGGAGAGCTGACTGACTGACTGACTGACTGATCGGACGCAACAAAAGGAGATTCCAAAGTCCGAGAAGTCCACAACGTCAGGCATGTTAGCCAAGCGCTAGGAATCAAAAAGTTGCAGTCGTCAAGTAAGAAGCATTTCCCAAATTAAAGTCACACGATTATGATATTAAAGTTGAAGGGGGCAAAAAAGGCTTCTAAAATGTAATTTATTCCTTTCTCTTATTCATGTCTGAGCGGAGGCAGACAGGACGAATTGCTTTGTTGTTTGATGGACATCATAAAGTGTGCACTCTTTTAAATGATACTTGCTCTATTATTGGCAAAGGAAACAGCAGACCTACATGTCATAATAACAGCCAATGACTCAAGACATTTGATGGATGAAAAGCAGGTCAAGGATGCCTCACTCAGTCATCGTGAGCGACATTGCCACTTTGTTCCGCGAGGGACCCGCTTGTTCATGTGCATATGGTGTGTGTGTGTGTGCTCGGCACGTGGGCGTATGGCGAGTTGTTGGTCTTTGAGCGTCTGTGCTCAACAGCCGACGAGAGCAACGGCTGCCCGAAACCCGACAGAACAGAAGGCCACCGGCGGGGCGCGCATACAAGGCGCTCCAGAACACGCGTGCGCCGTGCCTTCCTCTGCTATTTGATCCATGTCCATGATCCATCCCTTGTGTCAAGAGCAGAAAAGGCGCAAACGTTTGGAAGCATTGCATCAGCTAACGAGTCGCAAATGGCTTTAGCTAGCCCAGGCTGGTAAGGGAACTTGCGGCGGGGCGGGTATTTGGCACTTTCAACTACGACCACAACTTGTCAAAGGTCTCCATACCTTGCAGCTAGCTTTGCCCCCATGAAACTTTCATATCACAAGCATGTGGTAGTGTCCACCTTTGAAAGGTTCAAGGAGTTGCAGCGCGTGCACGCATGTACGCATGTGGGAGTTTGGCTGGCCTGCTCTTGTGCAAAGTGTGCATCCGTGGGAGTGGAGTGCGTGAGTCAGCTCTGAATCATGCATTTTTCGGCGGCACGCGCGCATGCTCACCGTAGGCAAATATGAAATCTCCCACCTTTGCCTTAAGTCCAGCAAAAGGCTGGCCATGCAGTGATGGTGGCCATCTTGAAACTGTACATGGGATATTTGTATGGGACAATTTGTCCGGTGTTCAGCGGGCACTTTTAAACACTCTAGAGAACTGCCTGTAAATAAGACTTTTTTTTTTAATGGTCTCTATATTGCGGCTGTGCCTGCAACCCGATGAATGAGGAATGATTTGTATTTTCATTTAGGATGGAGTTGTCCATGGGGACGCAAGAGTCCACGAGCCAGTGTGTGTGTGTGTGTGTGTGTGTGTGTGTGTGTGTGTGTGTGTGTGTGTGTGTGTGTGTTTAGGGTTAGGGGCTGCAATTTAACAGCCGCTGGAAGAACTTCCTTGCTCATGCTTTCCTCCCTTGTGTTTGCATGTGGCTTGGAGGGCTTGGGACAGATGAGTGAGTTATGGAGCCGGGGCTTGAAGCAGCAGGGGAAATCAATGCCCGTGTGTGCATATGTAAACCAGCGTGTGTGGGTACTTGCGCTCCAACACACCTGTTTATTCGCTCTGTCAGCACATTTTCTTTGCACCTGAAATGACACAAGACACCACCACGTTGGCAAGTGCTACAACAAAAAGCTGCTTGACCTTTGTTATTTTGGACCAAGCTTTCACTTTGACTCGAGATTTGATCAAACACACAA
This sequence comes from Syngnathus leptorhynchus, assembly GCF_054491065.1. Taxonomy (NCBI): domain Eukaryota; kingdom Metazoa; phylum Chordata; class Actinopteri; order Syngnathiformes; family Syngnathidae; genus Syngnathus; species Syngnathus leptorhynchus. The sequence goes on from NC_141213.1 coordinate 378,561, forward strand.
CCTTTCGGTTTGGTGACAAGTCCGCAAGCAACAAATTCAACACGCACGGTGCGGTGGCACCCGTAGACAGACAATATCTATATAAATAGCAGATGCGTGGGTTCTTCAGAGCTAATATTTGCAATGTTGCAGGCTTGGATGACTGCCTGCAGCAGTACGTGTGCATGTTTGAATGTGGCGACGTGTGCGGTGAGAGGCTGCTGAGGATCAGCCACGGCGAACTGGAGGACCTGGGAGTGTCCCGCATTGGACACCAAGAGCTAATACTGGAGGCCGTCGACCTGCTCTGTGCGCTGGTAAGGTGTCCGACGCGGGCGCAGCTCTTCTTTAGAACGGAAGAATACAACACGGGCCCGCATTACGCAGAACTCTGGTCTGGAGACGGAGAGCGTTAGGACGCTGGCGCACAAGCTGGGCGCCTCGGCCAAAAACCTGCAGAACTTCATTTCGGGCCGCCGTCGCGGCAGCCAAACGGAGAGCAGAACGTCGCGACGGCTTCCCAATGATCTGCTCACCTCTGTGGTTGACCTGATCGCCGCCGCTAAGAGCCTGCTGGCCTGGCTGGACAGGTGAGAGCGAGATCTTGTGGCATAAAGGTGGCTATCGAGCTTTACCGGCGGGCGCCATTTAGTTGTTGTTTGGGCTATTTGCTGAGAATATGTCAATGTGGCCCAAATGACTTTTCTTCACCTGGTCAGTTTGCTCTTTCTGCCCACAGAGTCATCAGAGTGCCCCCAATTGGACGTCTGGTCAACCGTGTCTGATGAGCTTCTTTCATTTCTCTGCAGGTCTCCTTTTGCCGCAGTGGCCGACTACTCTGTAACGCGAAATCATGTCATCCAGCTGTGTTTGGAGCTCACCACCATCGTGCAGCAGGTTGGTTCGTATACGAGGCCGAACCGAGCAGAGGCGAAGACGTGGTTGACGCTGCGCTTGTGTGCCCCTCCCTCAGGACTGTACGGTGTTTGAGACAGAGAATAAAATCTTGCACGTGGTGAGTCGGGCTTCACATTCCAGTCAGCGCTGACAATGCCGGTTGCTTGAGTGCCTTGTTCTCATCTTATCGGCATGTATTTTGCTAATAAGGATGATGTCATCCATATGACCTTCATATTGAATACACCAGCTTTTGGGGTGAATGTCTTGAGCTATTCCAACAGCACGGAGCTTTGCCGCCACACCTCACTCGGTCCTCTAAAGCGTTCTCACCTATGGTTCGGTCCGCTCCAGTGCAAGACTCTGTCGGAAGTGTGCGAGCACATCGTGCGCGTGTCGTCGGACCCGCCTGCGTCTCAGTCAGCCCATCTGGAGCTGGTCCGCCTGGCCAACGTCAAAGCCTCTGAAGGCCTGGTAAACATGACACTTTGATCAAATGACAAGTTGCTCTATTCCAAAGGCAATGTGTTCGCCACCAGGGGATGTACATCAAGTCAACCTACGACGGGCTCCACGTCATCACAGGGACCACGGAAGGGGTGAGAAGCGGCCAAGAATCCAGGCTGACCTCATATCGGGCTTGCGCGGCGATGACGCCAGAGTGCACAGATCATTACGCTTGCCGTTTGTTTTAGTCTCCAGCTGACCGCTGCAAGAAGATCCACGCGGGGGATGAAGTCATTCAAGTTAATCACCAGACTGTGGTGGGTTTGCAACACGTGCGCATTTTAGCGTCTGGAGGTGAACATCAAATCATTTCACAAGGGGCAGGTTATGTAAGAAAGCTCTCTAGCTAGCCCGCCCGCCCGCCACCCCCGCCTGCAATCATCACGACTGGCAAGACTGCCTGACGCCCAGCCGCATCCGCATCTCTCTTCTGCAGGTGGGCTGGCAGCTGCGCAACCTGGTGGGCTCGCTGCGGGCCGACAAGGGCTCGGTGTCGCTAACCCTGAAGAAGCGGCCACAGAGCACGCTGGGCTCCGCCCCGGCGCTACTCAAAAACATGCGCTGGAAGCCACTGGCCCTACAGGTGGGTCGCAACTTATTATAGACTTGATGAAAATGAAAAAAAAAAAGCGCGCTGACCCATTTTGGTGCCCCACGGGCCTCGGCTTAAGTGTGTCATTAGGACAGAGCGCTGGTTTTGTTTGCCCGACGAATTATACCAGAGGGAACGGGTTACACGTTTCAATTATACACATAGAGGCGGTTTTGTTTGACCCGTGTATACCTCTTCTGGAAATGTCCGTGAAAAATGCTCATCTTAGGAACTTGTTCGATCAATTTTCAACGGCTCCGCATTTTCTAGCCGACCGGAAGCCCGGGCAGCGGCTCGGCGACACCATCGGGGACCCCCACCAAAACCTCCGCCCTCCAGGAACTTTACATTCCACCTCCGCCCGCGGAGCCTTACGCGCCCAGGTCTGTCGAGGAAGACTTTGGGGAACGGCACCTTTCGATCATTTGAAAGCCTCCGTGTGTTTCCTTGAACTCAGAGACGACGAGACGGTCGCCTCAGACGAGGCATCTCGCGGCCACAGCGGCGCGGCCAAACGATTGGATTCGCCCAACTCCTTTCTGGATCAAGAATCCTGCCGGCGAGAAGAGGACGAGCCGCTTTACTGCACCGCGCCGACATACGGTACACGCTTATCAATGGGATCGCTGCGGTGGCCGGCGCCTTCGTTGTCATTCTCCCCAATGGAGCCGCTGGACAGAAACCATAGGCAGAGCGAGGCTCTGACTTGCCACTTGTGGCCGCTTGCAGGCAGGCTCAGGCCCACTTCCATGCCCGCAGAGTGCAACTGGGGAGGCGACTATGAAGACCCCGCCGAGCTTCACCGAGAAAGCCGCAGAGGTGAGTCGCACCGGCTGCCGTCACGAGATACTCTTCCAAGATCAGCGGATGTGGCAAACCCTTTGGCACTTAACATTCCTCTTCATCAACCAGAATCCAACCCTCTATTGGCACTGACGAATATATTCGTCAAGTATGATCGGTCGTGACGCTCGTGAGGGGGAGACACGCCGACGCCTCGCGCTTGAGCAGAGTACGTTCATGTGTAGAACAAAGATTTTGCATCACGCTACCTGTTCACAGGCGCTGTTGTAGATCTGAAAACAAAATATCTCGATTTGTCTGTCCATCAAAAGCCAGCAAATATTAGCATGAAAGTCAGCATCCGCACTAGTTTTCTCTGCTACTTAGGCAGAAACCGCAAGCTTTGGTGAAATCAACCAGTTGGAGATGAGTACACCTTCATGTTCTCTAAATCCCTGTGTGATTCGCGTAAGCCACAACAGGGCGAGAGAGCGGGAGATGGCACAAAGACAGGCTGGCTGGCTGCCAGCTGCATGGATCAAAAAATTATCCGTACTAGCAGAAAGAAAACTAAAAAGAAAGAAAGAGACGATTCTTCCTGACCTCTACGCGAATCACTCGCACTGTTGCCACGACAACGCCGACAGCTCTTGTCGCTCTTCTTGGCCGCTCGCTCGTTGCCTAGCGACCAGGCCTCGGCGGGTATCCCAGAGGTAGCCTTGGGAGAGAACCTGCAAACATACGCACGTCATCCATCATTCGGCCCATTTTCCATACGAGCGTCATTCCATCCGTTTGAGAACCTCCTGAAAATAAAGTGCCCTGCAATTGGCTGCCCGTTTCCACAGAGGCGCCATCGCTGCTGCGTTACGTGGGCCTGACGGGTGGCGGGGCGCGAGAGCGAAGCGCACCCGACGTCTACGCCTCCCACACGGCCCGTCCGGGCAAGCGGAGCGACGACACGGCCGGGCACGCCAAGCGGAGGAGCCACCACAGTCAGAGTCCCTCCCACTACATTCTCCGAGCCAATCAGAGAGAGTCGCCACCCAGAGACCCCACCTCCACTTACCATGTAAGTCCACTTTTTTTCAGACTGACGCCACTATTGAGTACTCTCCGATACCAACACTCAGTATCGATACCGCTGGTACTTATCATACAAAAAATCGACAGATAAAGGAGAACAATGATCTTTTTGTCATATGGCAGCAGTGGCAAGGCAGACTTTCAAGGTCAGACTTTTTCCAAGTTGCCATTTGAGACTTGATACCTTGAAATAAGGTATCATCTTCTCTCCTCCGGAGAGACATTCAACAGCCTGACAGCCTGTTTAACCCTCTCAGTCTCTCCCTTTTTCTCCTTCTGTTTGTCTGACAGACGTATCAACAGGCCTCCTCGCTGCAGAAAAAGACACGCAGGAAGAATAAAGGTAAGCCAGGAAGCGAGCGAGCGAGCGAGCTGTTGGCTTTTTTTTATCGTCTTGCCGCTTTATTCTCACATGAATTAAAAGGAGCGGAATGAAACACGGAGTGAGCATTCGGCATCGGCGCGCGCCGTCTCTGCTGACGTTAACGCAGCCGTCACTGCGGTGCAGTGGTTTGCTCCAACCCAGAAAATTTGCACGTGAACATTCCTCTTTGTTCCAGGCCGAAGTTTGGCCGGCCTGAGCCGCCGGCGCGTTTCCTGCAAGGCGCTGGGCCGAGGTGACTGCGAGGGCTGGTTGTGGCGCAAGAGAGATGCCAAGGGTTACTTTTCTCATAAATGGAAGAAGTACTGGTTTGTTCTGAAGGACACCTGCCTGTACTGGTACATCAACAAAGAGGTACGATTGCTCTGGGGCTTGCTTTAACAGCCGCCGAGCCGCTCGAGTTCAACATTTTGCTCAATGTCCTGAAAAGACTGCGGCGAGTTCAGAACAATCATGTTTCAAACAAACACACAGTGCTGTTTTGGAGGTGTAATATTTGCGCTTTTCTGCCCATCATCTCATCAGGAGTCATCTCTTGTGTGCAGGATGAGAAAGCAGAGGGCTTTGTCAGTCTGCCAGAGTTTAAAATCGATCGCGCAAGTGAATGCCGAAAGAAGTAGTAAGTGAACAAAAGCCAATACGCCAATGTCCATGTCTGTTGGTGTGTGTGTGTGTGTCTTACTGCGCATATTTGTGCCTGCCCACCCAACCAGTGCATTCAAAGCATGCCACCCCAAGGTCAAGAGCTTCTTCTTTGCGGCGGACGGCGTAGACGACATGAACAGGTCACCAAAGCCGTCTCCTCCACCGTGTCAAAAGTCGCCAAACATTTGTGCCCGCTGTCAGATGTTTGCAAACACAAACCGTCAACACCTTTGTCTTTGTGACCCTCAGGTGGCTGAGTCGACTCAACACGGCTGCTGTGGGCTACGCTGAGAGAGAGAGGATTCGCCAAGAGCAGGGTGAGCCTTCATTGATCCTGCGATGTCGCAATTTCACTCCAATTTGTACGTCACTAATTGACACAGAGGTCACAAGAGAATAGGATTACCTTGGCGAGACAGCAGGAGGGGCGACGCCACACATCAAACGAGTATCTCTCGGCTTTTTACGTTCGAAGGATTTGACTGACACAACACAGCAATTTGTAGCCCTCTATGGGCTGGAAATTCTTAAGCCTGCGAATGTGCCCGGTGGTTCTTTCTCTCAGATTACTGGAGCGAGAGCGAGCACGACGACGACGCCACCTCCAGCCCCAAACAGGACAGCCCCCCGCCTCCGTATGATACCTACCCGCGGCCCCCGTCGGTGAGTTGTGCACAGCCTATATACGGTGAAGCCACATTTATTGAAATCGGTGAAAATTCGCAACATAAAAACATCGCCTGAAACAAATTTAATGGCTACACCGTTCATTTAAATGGGAACCGATGTTACGTGTTTTCCGAGCTAGTATCTCATTTCACCCAAGACATAAGTAGTACTTTGCCGCCATGTTTTTTTTCCAGATGAGCGCTTACGTGGAAGGCCGAACTACGCGACTGTCGTCCACCGAGACGTCGCGGTCCCGCTCATCTCAGGAGGACTTTCTCTGCAGCGAGCCCACGGCCGCCGAGCCTCAGTACCACCCCGGCCCTCTCGGGGGCGGTGCTGTGCACAGCAGCAGGAGGCCGGGTGGCAGCAGCAGCAGCGGCGACCTGGCGTACCGATGTGACCCGGCAGAGGTGTTTTGTCAATTCACTGATTTTTTTATGGTTTTCGGCTGAGGTGTCACATTTGTACAGTGTGACACTTAGATGCCGTTGTCTTTATTTGTCCTCCTTTCGCAGGCATGGTGATTACTTTCATGTCTCGGGATTTTAATTGACCTCTAAATAACATTGAGAGCCTCCAGCGCTTCACTGCCCAAGATGTGCTGCAAAATGTGGACTCTCCACTTAATGAATGCCAATGTTCTCTGCAGTACCGCTCCAGTCCTGCAGGTGGCAGTAGCGAAACGGGCTCCCCTGGCCGCTCGTCCTCGTCTCAGAGACGTTCCTGGCAGGACTTGATTGAGACTCCGCTGACGGAAGCCGGACTGCACTACCTGCAGACGGGACCGCTGGGTAACACCGGATCATTTAGAGTTTTTGAAATGAAGATGGATCACATTGCCTTATATTGCATGCCATTTGGACTTTGGTTCCCACAAGAAATGGGGCGGAGTTAGGGTGATGTCACAAAGCAACTCAACTTAGCGACTTTCTTTCTGTGTCTGGACACTTATTTGGTAAAAAGTAAGCCACAACAAATCGGGCGACTTCTTACAACATCATTGGAATTCCCTTGAGAGCGGCGTCTCTTCACCTATCTGCTTCTTTAATGGCGCGCACGGATCCGAGTATTTGCATACAAGTGCCATTTTCCCTGAAATATCCCTGAGCCTCATCTCCTCCGTCTTCCAGAGGATGCCGTGTTCGCCGAGCCAAGCCCGGCCGGCCCGGCTGGCCCGACGCCTGTCTCGGCCGGGGCCGTCTACACGCTTCCTGCGCCGAGGAATGTAGCGTTGCCCGTGGCGATGCAGAGGCTGATCCCTAGGGCAACGCAAGGAGGGAAACCTCGCAGCTTCACGCTGCCACGCGACAGCAACATACACGCACTGCTGGCGCCTCCCACCGTGGACGAGCAGCACACGCACAACAGTGAGGCTGGTGGGGGGGGGGTAATTCAGAATTCAACGTCCCGTTTGTGACCAAAAATGTTGTCTGTGCCCCAAGTTGGCAGCGAGGGGGCGTCCCTGGGCGACCTGTTCCGCGCTTGCGAGCAGGGCGGCGTGTGTCCCCTCGGACGGGAGTCGGAGGCCAAAGGCCAGTCCCGCCTCAGGCAGTCTTTTCTGCAGCGGGCCGTCGACCCGCAGCTCAACGAGCACCTGCACCGCCTACGTATCTTGAGCTCCACGCTGAAGGTTGGTGCGCACCACAAACTATTATACAAAAAAGAATCACATTGAAGGCGAGCATTGGGAACCATATGGCTCACTTACATCATCAATGAAAGAAAAGAAGCAATGAGTTCATTCTTACTCCTGATTTTGGAGTTGTAAAAAGCTAATTTACCCGGCTGCCTCGCACCCTGACACGCTGTTTGTGCATTTGTGTGTGCATTGTTAGCGTCTCTAAGTTGCGCTCAGCTTTGCGAACTCGTCTGTGCCGTGGTACTGTAGCCGTCTGATACAGTCGGGATGGTTGGGGGAGCTTCACTTGTCGCTCTTGTGGCTTCAGGATCTGTGGCTTTTTGTCGGGGAGGGCTCTGGCTTCCATGTTTGGACTAGGATTGTGGGTGTTTGACACCTTACAAATATCAGACGTCCACAAACTTTGTGTCTGTCTTGCTTTCCGTGTGTCAGCGTTTTGAAGATGGCACGCTTTGTCAGACACCCCGCACCACCCAAAAAAAAAAAAAAACCCAACTCAAACACCTGCGCTCCCCTCCTGTGTTTGTGCGTAGGACAGAGAGGGGCAGCTAGCCCTGATTGAAAGGCTCTTGGCCCGCCCCCAGCTGTCGTCTGCAGAGTTCCAGGACTGGAAGCGAGCTTATCAGGAGCACTTCTCACAGACTCCAAACGAGGCCGACGAGCCCGAGTCTGGGTCGGGGCCCGAGTCTGGGCCTGAGATCGAGCCCGAGCCCGGGCCGCCATCGACGCCCTCGCTCTCCCACACGCACTCCTATATCGAGACGCATGTCTGATGCGCGAGGAGCAGCCACCCACCGCAGAGTGTTGACTTAGCGGGAAGTGATGTCTTGAGCAGGCCCTGGCGTGATTGGCAGAGTTCAATGTCATCGTTTGGACACAAGATGAGAGCGGGAAGAAGTCATTTTCAGCACGCTTTGGGTGTCATTTGTTTGCAGTCAGCATCCAAAAGCAAAACATACATTTAAATCAAAAATTATATTCTAAAAAAATAGATCTATTTTTTCATGATCAATTTAATATAGACAGAATGCAAAGGAGAGCAAATACCTTTCCTGGATCATTGGTTGTCCAGTGTATTTCTAAATGGCACATCAAATTGTACTCTCAGCAGCCAGAACATTAGGGATGCCAACGCATCTTACCACGTCTAACATTACAACTGCAAAGATAATGGAAGAATTCAACACTTTATCTACGACTGCGATGCATCAAACTCTTTCTTCTATATTTCTATTTCGATATCTTTATAGATGTGTTGTTCCTAATGTTCCGACATTCATCGTGCATAGAAATGGACAGGAAGAACCCAATGCTGAGCTTGGACTTTTGCTTCATGCCGCCAGTGCTTGTCGTGAGCGGCAGCATGTACCTGCTGTAAATATGCACAATCATATTATTTATTTGATGACCATCATCAAGTTCTGTCTTCAAAAGTTCTCGATGCAGTCAGTCACTTTAGAGAGTGTCTCGTCTTGGCTGTTGTACTCTGTAATCTGTTTTTGTAGGCGTGCCGAAACAATATCGGGACGCGGTTATAAATTAGTTTGGCCGATTATGATGAAATGATGATTTGTGTGTGTCGTGTTGGAAGACGCAGCTGGATTAATAAAGTTTGGTGGTTTCATTTGTGCTTGTGCAAGGTGAAATAATGAGCACAGTTCATATTTGCTCATATTTATTTGCACAGTTTTTGCAGAATGTTATTGACTTTAGTACTCTGAGGGCACCTAAAAACGCGCGATGACATGCTTGCAAATCCCAGATAAGCTCGCTTGTTAACGCACTGCGACACAAACCAGCTGCCAGAGGTCACAGTGAAAGTAAAAGAAATGTTCTCTCCTTGTCCTTAAACATCCCCGCAACCTCATTTTAAACCAGGGATACGCTGTTGAATTTTGGATATGTTGCATTTGAAGACTACAGCTTTTGGCTCTGCGCTGTTCCACTCCAGCCCTGTGGATGGCGGTAGTGCACGTTTCAAGAGGTTTCTCAACTGAGAAAACAATCCAAGTTGAGCACTTTCAATGTGGGTAATCCAGTTGGAAGTCAAATCTTTGAGACGTAAACCTTGTCTGAAGATAGGAACCTCGAATAAATTGGGCGCTCAAAACATCCAGGTCGCAGGCCGGTCTGCTTGTGTCTGGATTAGCACAAGCTTCAGGTTGCTTCCCGATTGGCTGTCATCCTGTTTCATTTCCCAATCGAGACGTTGCGATCCACATCGTAGCCATCCTGGATACTGAGCGGGAGGAAAACTCTCTCTTACTACCTCTCACTCCAGAGGACAATCACCCAGGATTGTCTTTTAGAGGCATTTGTTGATCGGGCCTTTGCCGACTTGAAACAAAAGGGGATTCAATTGTCAAATTCCGCGCAATTGTCGCTATGTGTGACAAGACTTGGCTAAATCAGGCTGAAAAAGGCTACATTTGTACAGTTTATGCCCAGCTTTGATATCCTCACGCAGGACCAAGGCAACAAACCAACTGGGGCTTAGTTCAACTAGCTAGCTCCTAATCTTAGCGGCAAAATGTACGTGAAATGCGAGCGAGCTACCTGTTTTGGGCTTTAGTCAGGCACGGGTAGTAACGTGCATTCGGTTCCCGTGAGGGGTCTTGGAAGCTGACAGATCTCCCTCCAGTGGTCTTTCTCGGGGTTGTACTCCAGCACGCTCTTCAGCACCACCTCCTGCCCATTGCTCCATTTCCTCCCGCCGAACACCAGGATGTTCCCGGCGGGTGTTACCGCCATTCCGTAGCCAAACGAAGTGGTGAGCGGTGGCCGAAGGCGCGTCCAATGGTCTCTTCCCGGGTCATAGCGCTCTATCTCACAATAGGTCTCGTACATTCCGAGAAGGGCGTAAATGTGACCGTGGACACTCGCCAGGCGATGTCCAAACCTCCCGACGGACATGGGTGCTGCTTTTTTCCAGAGTCTGCCTGTGTTATCCCAACACAGAACCTCCTTTCTGCATCGGCTCTGGCCTAGCATCAAGTCGACGCCGCCGTTGTCCGAGAGACCACCCGACACGTAAATGTTCTGCTCGAGCCCGGCGCAAGCGTGGCCGTGGAGCGCTGTGGGCATAGGTGGTCTCCTTTTCCAAGCCCCTGCGTCTAAGTCGTAAAACTCCACGGAAGCCAGCGTGGCAGATGCGTCGGCATCGGTGGGTGTGTGTTGCCCCCCGATGGCGTAGATGCCCTGGGCGGTGGTGCAGCAGGCAAATTTGGTCCTCTTCTGCAACATGGTGTCCACCCGCTGCCAAGACTCAAAACGGGGGTCGTACCTCCACACCTGGTTGGAGGTTTCTGCTGCGACCGGTTTCCTGTCCATCTGGCTCACCACCTCCCCGCCCAACACAAAGAGGAAGCCTCCCAAGGAGCATACACAGTGGTTCCTTAGTATCAGGGGCAGGCAGGAAGTAAGGGATGCAAAGGTCCTGGTTTGGAGATCGAACGTCAACACCTGCTGCTCCGGACAATCTGCACTGGAGCCTCCGCCGATAAGTAGCACGCGACTGGCTGCCCTGAGTGTCGACTGTTTGTTCTGCCTAATTGGCCTTGCCGAACCTGCGCTGTGGTACTCCAGCGCCCTTGTCACCTGGCTCCTGATTAGAGGGGTGCCCATGGCTTTTTTGGCACGGCTAAGGCGCACGAGGTCCTCGGGAGCGATCAATCCGAAGCGGGAGCGGCTCAGCAACTGATTGGATTGCAGCGGCGGGAGGGGCCCGTTCTCACCCAACCAATCCAGCGCCAGCTCCACCAGCTCCACCTCTTTCACTGCTGGAATTTCTTCGGCATCCAACAACGCCATCAGTGAGTGGACGTTCAAGCCCAGGAGATGGTCCCGTCTTTCTGGCAGAAGAGTGGCCATTTCCGTGGCAATGGTGTAGTTGGCTGCTTCCAGCACATCTGGAAGCATGTGGTGCTCTGCTAAGTTAGCATAGAGGCAACAGTTCTCCGTTCTGAGCTCATCCACAATGAAGCGTTGGCATATGGAAACGGCCGTGTCTACCTGCAGGTACCTTGCCGCCTCCAAAACATCAGGAAGCGTGCTTGCCGACACTCTGAGCCAACCCGAGTACAGGAAGTCTACGATGACATCCAAGCCTACGGGCGTCAGAGCCGGGAGCCTGACGCAGCCGGCCGATCTCTCCGCTGTCGTCTCCCCGAACAGCGCCCAGAAATACTCACTGGAGCTGGCCAGGAGAGCCCGGTGGCATGGGAATGAGGCGTCGCCAGTCTCCAGCACCACGTCGCACATCCTCCCGGCTGAGCGCAGATGCTGGAAGCGAGCAAGCAGCTCCGTCCTGTGGGACGAACTGTAGAGGATGGAGTAGCTATCCATCGATGTGATTCTCTTGTGTTGGACGCAGCGTGTGAGTCAAAAAAATCAACGGATTACCGCCTCCCCAACAGGCTTCTGTTGGATTTGTGATGTCCTGAATGTGAGCCTTTGGTTTTTGTCCTCTGCCCTTTGGTTTGCGCCCGGCCGGGGTGGGAGTATCGCCCAAATACCACACGCAGAGGGAGGGAGGGAGGAAGGCAGTCTGGCAGGCTTTAGTGTCCATCCCAATGGATGAACTCATTGGTAGATGCACCTGCCTGTCTGAATCCAAGGTCGCCCTGGCTAAGGCACTTAGGCGCTCTCATCGCCATGGTGACAGGAATAGAAACAACTAGCATCAAACATATTTTGGCGCCAGTGTCGCGACAAGGAGGTCAACAAGGGATGCTAAGCCTGCGTGTTTATTTTGGTGCAGAGATCAGGTCCCTTTATCAGGTTTCAGCGTGTTTACGGCCTTTTGATTAATGGGGAGCTCCCGGAGCTGTCTCTGTCTTTTCGCTAGCGTCTTTCTGACGTGGGAACGGCAACGTGTCACGACGCGCTCATCTGCACGCAAGTGACTTTGTTTCATTGCGCACTCGCCATTTCCATTTGGCTGTGATTTATGGTTATTATCTCCGAATAGATGCATGCCGCCCTCAGAGATGAGTCCGAGGGTGTGCGTGTGCATGCTCGTGCCACTTGAACACAGAAATAAGCATCACACCTCTTTGCATGGCGTTTCCTGATTGTTCCGCGTGGATGTTGGTGTTGCACCATGACCTGTTGAAGGCTAAACTTAGATACAGCTGCTCCACATTGCTCTCTCTCTCTCTCTCTATTTGTGTATGTGTGGCATGTGAAGTGATGATGGTACTTTGTAGCTTTAGGAGGGGCTTAAAGCCATCCCTTTGAAGAAACAGTCAACACAACAGTTCGCGACACCAAAGAGGAGATGGAAAACAACTCTATTAAAAATGATTGATGAAGCAATACAGTGACTTGAGTGCCCCGATGTATCATTTTCTCAAAACTATGAAAAACTAACACCACATTAATACAAAGTGAATTGAAAACAAACACGGGAAAACAAAATAAAAGTCACCTCATGAAAAAGGCCACACATGTCAAGAGAGCATACAAGCGAGGGTCCATTGCAATGCAAGACCTGACTTCATTTTGATGGCTATTCAACTAAAATGATTTGTTGATAAAGACACAAAAATAGCACAAACGTTGAGCACAAGAAAGCCATTTAGAGCCAAAAAGTCGAATACTCTTCAAAGAACGGAAGAAGAAGAAATTGTCCTTGCGATTGATCTTGATCGGCTAAAAGGCCCAAAGACTCGAATGAGGTGAACACCGCGAGAGTTTGTGCGCTGGAAACGCGTCACGTCTGTGTTTGGATTGGAGCGCCGCCTCGAAAAGGATTGCGATTGATTTGAGCGGCAAATAAACATCAACGGGCCAAGCAGATTTGGGTCGGGTGACCCTCGACCGAAACTTTGTCCAAGATGTGATTGTGGTTTTGGGGCATCGCCGTAGTAACCAGCAAATGGATGTTGTCCTCCTTAACCGCCTGGACGCTGGCTTGAATGAACAGAATAAAAGAGCATAACAATCATTTCACACATTGATGTCTCCGCCGAGCACTTCTTATGCTTGGCCTAACCTTATTTAGTTGCAGCAGAAGGTCCAAAACACACACTTGACTGTGACACGCTCACTTTGATGAGCTATAAATAGCGCCTGACTCAGCCTGGCTGCCCACGTGTCAAGCTAGTGGGCCGAGCGACACCGCCGCCACCGTGTGGAGCTAGCTCAATGTCGCCCACCCTTTTTAGCTTGCAGTGGAAACGCTCACATGCTGCGTGCGCCACAGACTTTGTCCCGTGTTGACAGCAGGCCAAAAAATGTGTTGCACAAAAATGAAAAGATTTTTGTGAACACTGAGGCTGTTTGACCGACGGCGTTGGCAAAAGTGAATTTTACTGAGGCTGTTTGACCGACGGCATTTTGGATTCACAAGCCAAACTGGATCATTTTTTGATGCTGTTTTTTTTTTTGCAGAAATGTGTTCACCTTGTGCTATTCCTTGCCGACCCCACGTAATTCGCTCTTGACGTTCTTCAGCTCCGACAGGTTAAAGGCTGGGCCGGGGAGTTTGACGGCGCCGGGCAAAGTCTTTTTTTCCTCTTGCGGCGGGTGCGCGGCATCGCATGGCTGCTCCGTTGGCGAGCTGGCCTGGGGGAAATCCACATTTATTTGCACCACACTGTTGGGAATAAACTCCCAGAAGATCTGTGCACCAAACACAATGTCTTACCTGGCACGTGTCTCCCGTCTCCTCTCTCCTCCTCACAGGATGTCCTGCCCCCGGACGCAGAGCTCCCATCGGGATGTTCAGATTAGCCTGACGGACGGCGAGAACGAGCCAATAAAATAACCTCGAGCCTCCGGATTTGTTTGTCCGAGTTTGCCTTGGATGGAGAGGACGAGTCCATCCGCCGCATGTTTGTTTCAATAAATGCCGCGTGCTGTTTACAATCACCACCTAACTATCCGCCAGGTGAAACCAAAGACTAGCGGACGACCGCTTTGTTTGAAAAAGAAGAAGAAAAATGCTCTTTTTGTTTATTATCCTACTTATTTTTTTGCGTTCTGGCTGCGATGCTCTTCTTCTGCGCAACTCAAATGACGGAAGGGGAGGAAAGTCTTGCCGACTGACTCGTGGTTAGATGAGCAAGGGAGCACAAGCGGGCCACGACAAAGCATCTCAATGCATTCAAGCAAATCTTCTTTCTATCTGTGCATAGTTGATGATGCGTCGGCGCTCCGCCTCAGTTCGAGTCCCAAAGCCTCTTTGCAACTCATGTGCACTTGCCTTGACCAATAAAGACTTCAAGGCAAACAAATGGACTCTTTTTACCGTGTTGAGCATTTATTGGTTTTTATTACCTGCAGGGCCTTGACGTTGGACGAAGGTTTAGACATAGTCTCCTCTGACCTGAAGGCAGCAGAGAGAGATTACAAACATTAGGCGTGGATATGCGACACCAGTACGTGTACGTATGCTCTGCTTCTATGGGCTTTCTCCGTCCCGGGATAGCATTTCGGTTGCCTAGCGACGCTCGCGAGGAACCGACGCGTGCATCATTGATGAGAGGACAATGAAAGCGCTCCGTTGCGGCAGACAAGTGGGGCGCACGATGGACTGATCGCCAGCCTATTGCATGGCAAGCGTCCATAAAGATAATTTTTGCCGCCCTGGCCGGATGAGGCAAGCAGGAACACATTGGGACGTAATCCATGCAGCATATAGACTCAGACAATCAATCAATCAATTTATCAAGAAGAAATTCCACCACAGCCCAAAGTTAGCCCTGAATAGTATTTTTTGTCAAGAATACACTTTGGACAATCGTATGCTTTCAGCTTTGTGGGAACTGTTTGACAATTTTCCTTTTGTGTTCCCAATACACATAATAAGGGTAAAAAAAAAAAAAGGCATCATTGGATGGCTTTAGTGTGGAAGCACACGCACACACGCACACACACACGCTTCCAAAAGTGAGTGGAAACTCTTCCCAGAAGAATGAAAGCTGTTGCAGCTGCAAAAGGGCGAGCACCTCTTTAGTATCACTTTCTGTGCGTGTCCTAATACTTTTGAAATCATTGTGAATTCTTTAGTATCTAGTTTACACGAGAGCCTACACTTACTTCACTTTGGTTGTGCGACAACAATACACACTCAATACACACACACTTTGCTGTCCATCCCGTGTCACCCACAAACACACACGCCATACACATAGAATATTCATGTGAGGTTGGCAGCCGACGGCCTGCCCACATGAAATAACCTTCAAATATTTCTTGTGCCAAACACCAAGACCCAAACGAGACGCAACGTACCTTCTGGCGACACAAAAGTTGCATTGACTGAAACCAAGCTGACTTGACACACTTAACTTGCCATCTCTGTCTCTGTCTCTGTCTCTGTCTCTGTCTCTCTCTCTCTCTCTCTCTCTCTCTCTCTCTCTCTCTCTCTCTCTCTCTCTCTCTCTCTCTCTCTCTCTCTCTCTCGGCGGCAGGATTCCTCTCATATCTGGGATTTGTTCTCACTATAAATAAACGAGTGATACACAGAAGGGACCTGCCTTCCTTCCATCCGCACACACACACACACACACACACACACACACACACACACACACACACACACACACACACACACACACACACACACACACACACACACACACACACACACATGGTGTCACACACACCGTCAAATTGTTCAAGTGTGGCACTCTGCTGTTTCTCAAGTTAGTGCAAACCCCTTCTGGTGAATGAGCAAAACCAGAGTTCATTGGGAAACTTGGATCCCATTGCTCGGATGCTCTTAAACTTAAATTGGCACTGGCCTACTTCTGCACGGACACACTTGAGCATCAGCTCTCACGCAGACACACAAACAGACACACGCACAGACACACACGCGCACGCACACACGCGCACACGCGCACACGCACACACGCACACACACACACACACACACACACACACACACACACACACACACACACACACACACACACACACACACACACACACACACACACACACACACACTTGCTAAATCCGGCCATCCGCGCCGGTGGCATAAGAAAAGGTGTGTGAATGACGTGTGTGCCCTCTTACCT
Organism: Syngnathus leptorhynchus; assembly: GCF_054491065.1. Classification (NCBI taxonomy): domain Eukaryota; kingdom Metazoa; phylum Chordata; class Actinopteri; order Syngnathiformes; family Syngnathidae; genus Syngnathus; species Syngnathus leptorhynchus. The sequence goes on from NC_141213.1 coordinate 394,769, forward strand.
CCTCGCCTCGCCGCTATGCTCCCTATGAGGTCCTCCTCGGCTACCTGAGCCGTTTCCACCTCTTCTCACTGGCTGAGAGGGTGGCTTGGCTTGGCTTGGCTTGGCTCCTCCTCCAGTTGCAGTGTCAAAGAAGAACAGTGACTTTTTAAAGCATCTTTGTGCTCCATCAGGGATCGTAATTCTATTTGTATTATTATTTGGAATAAAATGATCCGTCAATCATTTTAGAATGACAAATGTATTTCACTTTTGCGATGAACTAATTGATTGTTTATGAGTATAATAAGTCATATCAGTTGAAATGAACGGAGTAAAAAACGGCTTCATCAATACAGAGAATAATACAGACTGTATTACTTATGAAAGCCTATAGGGTTGGTGGCACACAAATGAGATGGCTGGAACAAAAATAATAATGATGCAAATCCATTTGGTATATTTTAAACAAATCATCTCTAAACTATATCTTGCACCACGCCGTTGTACTTATTTATTGATAAAGTCATCTATGACTAAAAAACATGGGCACAGTTTTCAGATGTGATTGTCTTGAAAGTTCCGCCTCTCTCCTCTAGGTGACAGTAGCCAGCTGTTCACCTGCACTCATCCTAAACGAAGAAGTGAATGAGGGACGCACCCGGAACTGCGTGTTAGTAAAGCAGACTGTCAATGGAGGATTTGAGGAGCTTTTGTCTTTTCATCTAGCTGGACGGACGGACGGACGGAGGGAGGCGCGGCGGTTGCAAGACAGCCATGCAGGCGCTGCAGTGCGGTTGATTGTGTGACGGAGCTGCGGACGCACCATGATTCCCGTGCCCCTGCTGGTGTGCGTCCTGGCCGGCTGGTGCGCCATGTACCTAGCGGACACGCTGCTCCGCGTAAGAAAACACTAAACAAACGTGCTCCAAGTTAAGACTAAAAACCACAACTGGTGAACGGGCTTAAGATGCTACATGCACCAAAAGTAATCAACTCATTCAGTCCCAGCCCAATAAAAATGGATGTTTGACGTCCATCGTCGTCAATGGCAGTGAATGGGTAGTGGAGTACATCAACTTGTGTTCAAAGAAGACTCAAGACAAATCACTGGTTCTACTCATTTTCTTAGAAAGTACAGATGGGCAGTACATTAGCACAGTGTCAATACCCATTTGAAGGTCATTTTTATCTGGTGGCGGTAGAAAAACAAAGCAGTGAGACAATGTGTTTTCTAATGTAGTGAGGAAAAGTCAGAAGAAAAGAAAATAACACAAAGTGTAGAAACCTGAAAAAAATGAACTTTGCCAAAAGCTACAATTTGGTCTTATTGAATTGAGTGAATTTGACGATGACCAAATCAAGCAAAGAAAAGCCCATCCCATCTGTTGATAACATTTGGATGGACACAGCAGAAGGCTCCATACGACACGTGCTGAAAAGTAACATTGTCTCGCAGTCGTCGCCGACTCATCGGATCGGCTACGAGTCGTGGCTGGCCAGACGAGGGTTGACGCTGTCCCCGTTCCACATCAGGTGGCAGACGACCATTTTCAACCCACTGTTTGCGTACTGCGCGCGCATTCATCCGCGAGCGCTCTACCTCTGGTGAGTGAGGCGTTCCGGTTGGGGTGGGTGAGGTGCATTTCGCGAGGAGCGCAACTTTGCGGTTCTCCAGGTTCAACAGCGGCCTGGTGTTCGGTGTGGCGGCCATGTTGGCGTCTGCGGTGCTGCTGGTGAAGACGCTGCAGGGGACCCTGGCTCAGATGACCACAGACAATCCGCGCATGGGAGCCCAGCAGGCCCTGCAGGTGGTGGTATGTGTCCCGGCAAGAGCAATTTGAGCAAATTGTCGCCGTGACTTGAAGACAAAATGATGTTCTTCAGGTTCCTGGTGTCAACCTACCCACGAGTCACCTGGCATACTTCTTCCTTGCGCTGTTGCTCAGCGGCATCATACACGAGCTGGGCCACGCGGTGGCGGCATTGAGGTACGCCAACCGCGCCTTTGAATGGTTGGCCAAAGTCAAAGCAAGTTGAGCAAACCAAAGTCAACCCGTGTGGCCGCAGGGAGCAGGTACGAGTCAACGGCTTCGGCGTGTTTGTGTTCGTGGTGTATCCCGGCGCCTTCGTGGACCTCTTCACGACGCACCTCAACATATTGTCGCCCGCCCAGCAGCTGCGAATCTTCTGTGCCGGTGAGGAAAATGGTTCATTGTCATTGAAGCTTGCGAAGGGCAGCAAAGAGTGGCTGTTGAGGCTTTTGCCTGCTGTGTGACTTTCTGCAACCAGCCTTGATGATTTGCTCCCGTTGTGTACAGATGCAACATGTGCTGCACATTACCCAGCTTTTTTCCCCCTCCCTCCCTCCCTCCCTCCCTCCCTCCCTCCCTCGTAAGCAGCTGCGTTGGTCCCAAAAGGAAAAAGACTCCCAATATAATTCCAAGAGCTGGTTTAACTTTTGGTTGAATTTTCTCTCTTCTAACAATGACCTCGGTCGATGGAGGCCTTTGAGCGCAAAGCTCTGGTTTTGTTTCCGAAACATATTTTGTGTCTCTTCTGCTCAGGAGTGTGGCATAATTTCGTGTTGTGCATAGTGGCCCTGGTATTGCTCTTCCTCTTGCCGCTCTTCCTGTTCCCGTTGTACTCCAGCGGCGGCGGGGCGCTGGTAACGCAGGTGGCGCAGGTGAGTCCAAATCTTCCCCAGGGTGCCTTTCCAAAGCGCTAAATCGGACTATGTCGGTGCGGGCGCACGTCAGGGCTCGGCGGCCGACGGGCCCCGGGGCCTCTCGGCGGGGGACATCGTGACGGGCCTGGAGGAGTGTGACGTGGCGGGGACGGATGACTGGAACGGCTGCCTGTCTCGGCTCGCCCGCGCACCGCAGACGGGCTACTGCGTGCCGACTGCCGGCCTCCTGCGGCCCAGCTGGGCCCACGGACGAGGTCGGCAAATTGTTTTAACCCTCAGGCAGGCCCTGTCTCCAATTGAAAAAAGCATTTTCTGTGCAAGATTAAAGAGCAGATGGCGTGAAGGAACCTGCTGGAATTGTAATGAGTTTTGTTTTGTTTTCCCGCCCAAAGCCTTCAAGCGGCTGGATGGGACGTTGGACTGCTGCAGCAACAACAGCCTGACGGACCTTTGCTTCTCTTACGTGAAAGGGCCCGCTGCTGAGAGAGAGGTGAAGACGCAGAGTGAATTGGCCACTTTCTGGGCTTTGGCACGGTGACTCCTTTTTCCTCCTGCAGTACGCCTGCATGCCGGTGCGCAAAATGGTGACCGGCACGCAGGTGTGCCACAGCGACCGTGACTGCCACGCTCACCTGGGCGGCGGCGGCGGCGGCGTCTGCGTTACGCCCTCCCTGCAGAACCAGACCCGCTTCATCCGGGTGGCGCACCCCCCCGCCGCGCCCATGCTCTTCGTGGGGTACCCTCCGCATCTCCAGCACGCCGGTACGTCGGTACAAAGACTCGGTACTTGTTAAGCTGCTCAGAAGGGCTTCAGTGCAGCCCTTCCCTGAAATGAGCACCAAACGTTTGACATTGATTCACAGTGAGTCTGACCAACTTTGTACCCCGCTTTGGTTTCCTCCACTTGGACCTACCCATCTTTTTGGAGACATTCTGCAAGTATCCTTTTTCCTTTGGACCTTTTGAGTTGGCCAAAGCGACGGGCAAACTATTTTGAGTTGTGCATTCCTTATGGCCCCGCCTCCCAGGTACGTGTTTTCCCTGTCAGGCGCCTTGGCGGTGGTTAACTCGGTGCCGTGCTTTGCTCTGGACGGCCAGTGGATGCTGAACGCTTTGCTGGAGGCGGCGCTGGCTGGCGTTGTGCCGGAGCGGCGCAAGCGCGAACTGTTGGCCTTCTTCCTGCTGTTGGCCGGCAGCGCCCTGCTGGCCGCCAACGTGGCGCTGGGCTTGTGGATGGTGACGGCCCGCTAAGTCCAAAACTGGGGAAGGGAGCACGTGAGTGTGCGCCCGTCCGTCCGAGTGTGTCTATCTTCAAATCTTTCAATAAAGTGCTGCCGGCCGTTGCGATGCCAAAGGGACGTGTCTGCTCAATGTTGAGACTCGTTGATTTTGCGGTGGCGCTTCTGCGCAGCCCGGCCTCTCGTTGACAGTCTTAAAAAATGCTCGCTCGCTCGCCGACGCTGTTTGTGTTGGGATCAAATTTGAAGGTCCACCCATTCATCCCAGTCTGTGTGTTTTTGCTCATTTCGCACTATTTGTGTTGGGATAAGATTCGAAGGTCCATTTCGCGTTAACGGCAGCCTGCCGAGAGTTTGGCCAAAGAGGAGCGGCCGGGAAGACTAACGAGGTGTTAATGGAGTTTGGCAAATCCCAAGGTTGGCACCCAAAGCGTTTCAGCGCGCTCCTTTGGTTGTTTTGCAACTCTCCATGTGCTTTCTCATGGCCTTGTTGAACCAAATTAGTAGACTAAATGACTGCTCTAATAAAAACAAACGGGCAAACTCCCAGATGTTTGGACATCGAAGAATGAAGAAGAACTCATCTTGCATAAGAACGCTCATACTGGAAAAGCGTTGAACCCTCATTTCGTTTCCAACAATTTGAGTCCAATTGCAAATTGTGAACCTTCCCGACCGACTTGAATGGCAGCAGCGCTTATTTTCAAGTAAGTTGCTAGTCTGGAAGGAAGTAGGCGCGCCACCGCGAGCTCTCATTTGGCGGCCTTTCATCAAGCTCTCCTTTCCTTCCTATCGCGTGATCTCGATAAGCGACATCGAGAGAGAGAGAGAGAGAGAGAGAGAGCCGTGCGCTCGCTCATGATTGATGACCATTGCAGGAAGTCTATAAAAGGACACTGCGGCCGGCCCGCGCCTCAAACCCTAATGAGCGCATGTGGAAACGGCTCTTCCCTGCCTGCCTGCGGCGGGATGAGCAGATGGCTGCTTTGGGCTGGGCCAAGCCCGGCCCGGCCCGGCCGGGCGTCCAATCATGACCAACCTTTCCCTTGGTCTGTGTCGCGGGATTCCATGGACGCCGTGCGGTCCCCGTGTATGAATAAAAATGAAACACTTTTAATCTAAAAAATAAAATATGGGAAAAATACAAAAATTACAGATGAAGAATTTTTTATATATTTGAGAAAAATATGAAAATATTACAAATGAAATACCATCATGTCACACTACGTGAGTAGTTGGAAAAAGGCACGCTTCTCTAAAACGCGTACATCTGCTGCTGGAAGTCTGCTGGAGGCCATCACCAGCTGACACGCACACACCGGGAGGGTGGAGTGACGGACGGCAGGAGGGGCGGTCTGCTTGAAGAGCCAGCCCATCAGAAGTTAGAGGAGCTGCAGAGAGAGCAGAAGGTAAGCGCAATTTCTCACTGTCAAGTTCCACCTCATCCTTATATTTTGGGCCTCGATTAGGGTGCCACCTTGGAAATGATGGAAGCGGAGCGTTTGAGCGCTGGTGGGGGCAGCCCGGGGGCCAAACCCTTGCGGGGCCACAGCCGGCGCTACAGGATGGCCTTGATTGTGTGCGCCTGTCTCTGTGGGATTCTGCTGCTTGCGCTCATCTTGGGTGAGTGAGTGAGTGAGTGAGTTCCTACACGCACTCTCCTTCACGGTGCATGATCATTTGCCGAGTGCGCAGACAAGAATATGGGGAGCCCAAGTGAGGTAGGTCCCGGCTGGTGTGGCTCTATTTCTGGTTGCTCTAAGGTTTCAGCATACCCTGCGCTGTGCTCTGGCCTCTCCCAATCTCACTCAGCCTTTTGGGACGGCAGAAACACGCAAAGACTGCAATTTGGCTTCTGGGATGTGCTCAAGCCTTCAACTGCCTTCAAACAAACAAACAAACCCCAAAACGGCTGCTTGATACCTAAAACAAAATCAAAAAATGACATGGCTTGAAGAAGCCAAGCTTCATCTTGAGTTTACTAAACAAACTAAAACTATTTCTTTTTGTTTTGTTGCTCAGTGAAGAATTCTACTCCACCATACTGAGTGAACTTTTTTTGTATCTTTCACTTGCTCAAACCTTAAAGTTAATTCTAAAGCTAAAGAAACTCAAGTGAAACAACCCATTTTCTCCTAAATAAATACTAACAAATCTACTCTGAAACAAATGAAAAAAAACGATTTTCAGCAGGAAATGTCTAAAAGCAGCCATCTTGCTTGAGTTCCCAAAGGCCGCATCCTTCAAGTTTTGCCTTCATATACCAGCACCAGCTTCAAAGGAGAACATTGGACATCCAGGCTGCCTGCCGCATGTTGGACAACATGAAGCCTTTTTGCCAAATGTCTAATTTTACCCGACAAAGTCCAGAAGTGCTACGGCTCACCTTGGGGAAGTTGCGGTTTTTCAACACGGCCATGACATTCAAACCCGCGACTAGGGCAACACTCGCATCATCCCAAACAGTTTTGCTTGTCTGGTATATTTAGCAAGATTTGGAGCGTTGTGCTCGAGTGCACGCGCGCGTCACGCCCTCTTGTGGCGGCGCCAAAGTGTAATTACGCAAGCCCACTCCAAAGCCAAGCCTCGGCTCCTCGGCTCCTCGGCCGCACACAAGAATGCCAAGTGTTCCGTTTTTTGCTTCATGCAATTGCTTTGCTCATGCGGGGTCATGCAGCGTGGAAATTCTACTGTCAAAATGAGGCGTTGCCAGCTTGAGACACAAACTCAGTGTCCTCCTTTGTGTCCTTTGAATTCTTGATGGGCTTGCAAACACGCTATGACCGCCTGGGAAACATTGGGATGGATACCCGTGGCCTTGAGTTTGTCCGGTCCCCATGGTGTCCTTTCTTGCCCTCAGTTTCCCAAAGAAGCAAACAGCAGCAGTTCTGTCTGACTCCAGAGTGCATCGAGGCAGGTGAGAGCAACAGCCTATCTTTTTTCTTCTATATTTTCCACGGCCTTGTCTCATGTAAGGTGATGATTTCTCTCTAGCTGGAGCCATTCTAAGTAAAATGGACAAATCGGTGGACCCTTGCGAGGATTTCTACATGTTCTCCTGCGGCGGCTGGTTGGAGAAAAATCCCATTCCCGAAGACTCATCCACGTACGGGATCTATCCGTGGCTTCGCCAGCAGGTGGACCTGCGGCTCAAAGGTACTCGACATGGAGGGGGGGGGAGTGAGGGGTTGGGAGGTTGAGGTTCAAAGTTGTTGTCTCCCAGAGTTACTGGAAGCTCCCACTGAGGCCAAAGAGTTAGAGGCGGTGACCAAGGCCAAGATCCTCTACCGCTCCTGCATAAACGAGAGTGAGCACCACACAAAAGTGCCGCCGTTGAATAATGACGCCAAAGCAAATGGTCAGCAACACATTTCCCACTTGCTTCTCTTTTGTCCTATTTTCAGGTTTACTGGAGGAGCTGGATGCACAGCCCATGCTGAGGACGCTGCAGGAGCCCGACTTCCGCTGGCCCGTTTTGGGCGAGGGCCTAGGCGGCGATTTCCGCTGGGCCGAGCGAGACTGGAACCTCCTGCGGACGCTGGCCCGCGTCAGGAACCGGCACAGCAAGAGCGTCCTCATCCGCATCTTCGTCTCCCCTGATGACAAGAACTCCTCCAAATACATCATCAAGGTACATCATTGTGGGACTTTTGCCTCCCCCAGATGCTAAAGGCAACCAAGTGCACTCACGTGTGATGTGGACTGTGATGGACCATGGAACAAGCTGCGTGCTTTATTGCTGCTTTTATTATTTTTGCTGTTGTTTTATGCTCCAGTGAAAATAAAAACAAACTCCAGATGTGTTTTTTTTCTCACAGCTGGATCAGGCCTCCTTGTGTCTGCCGTCAAGGGAGGACTACATCACCAATACCTCAGCTGCACAGACGGTGACTTACAAGAACTTGATTTGGCTTATTTGAGGTTGAATTGATGACAGTTGCACCAATTCCCAGTTAACATGAGTTTCCAACGATATCTTTTTTGAACATTTTATTTTACATGTGAGGTCAATGATGAGAAATGTTTTGCCATTCTTGTTTGAGTCACAAAAACCTGGCATTTGAACAGGGGTGTGTCGACTTTTTCTATATTGATCTAAGAAAAAAATCCTGCATTGTGTTTGTGTGTCTGCAGTACCGCGCGGCCTTGTTGAGCTTGATGGTGGACACGGCCGTGATGCTGGGTGCTCCCCAGAAAGCGGCGCGGGTCCAGATGGAAGAAGTGCTCAACTTTGAGACCAAACTAGCTCATGTAAACAAAACTCGAGCAATATATCACAAGCTGCACACACACACACACACACACACACACACACATTTTGTTTTGTGTCTCACTGGCACAGATGATCATTCCCTACGAGAACCGCACGAGCGAGAACATGTACAACAGATACACGCTGTCCCGACTTCAACGCCAGCTACCGCAGGTACTTTCCTTCATTTCATTTGATTCTTTTGTATTAAATTGCTTTGAGTCAGCTTTTGATGATGATGACGATGATGAAGGGGTGGAAAAGGACACTCACTTTGTGTCAAAGACGCATACGATCACATTGTGATCATCTCCTCCCTCAGCTGAACTGGTTGTTTTTAGTCAAGTCGGTGGTGGAGTCTGACAGCGAGCCGTCTCGCGTGGTCTCCTCCTCTGAACCTGTCATTGTACGGGCGCCGCAGTACTTGCGGGACCTTGTGGAGCTCCTCAACGTCACCCACCCGAGGTAGATGCATGCAGGGGCTTCCTGTCACTCGCGATGGCCCAATCCATCCATCAACTGAGGAGGTTCATGAATGTCTCTCAGGACGGTGGCTAACTATGTGCAGTGGAGAGCGGTTTTCTCTAAGCTGACCACCCTCAGCCGCCGCTTCCTCTACCGATATCTGGACTACGCCAGGGTCGGTCGGCGCCGTTCCGATTCCACCCAGACCGCGAGGAATCCCGCTGGCGCTGATGCTCGTGACCTGCTTTGGCAGGTTACCACGGGTACCACTTCTCTGACACCGCGTTGGGACAAGTGCATCAACTACGTTGAGAACTCGCTCCTCTACGCCACGGGCCGCCTCTTTGTCGACAACCACTTCCAGGAGGACAAGAAACACATGGTGGGCATTTTCTCTTTCTCTCTCTCTCACGACGACGGTTTGAGCCGCGTGAAGGCTTCTGGCGTTCTGAAAAAGCCATCTCGGCAGATGGATGAGCTCATCGATGGCATTCGCTGGGCGTTCATCGACATGCTACAGAAAGAGAACGACTGGATGGACGAGGTGACCAAGACGAGAGCCGTGGAAAAGGTAAGCGCGCCGCACCAGCTTCCTTGCCTTGCTTCCTTCTGGGCGATGCTTTGGAGTCACTTTGTTGGGCCTCAGGCGCACGCCGTCCTGGCCAAAGTGGGCTACCCCGAGTTCATCCTCAACGACACCTACCTCAACCAGGACTTGAAGGAGGTCAGTGAGCCGCCGCCTCCCGTCACGGCCACGGCTTTGCGGAAACCAACCGTTGCGCCAAATTCCAGCTGGACTTTGATGAGAACGACTACTACGGCAACGTGATGCAGACGCTGAAGTTCATCGCTCAGTTTGACGTGGCCTGGCTTCGAAAGACAGTCCCGCGCACGGAGTGAGCTGTAAAAGACGAAGCTGATGTTTTGCCAAATGGAACGGGAGGCTTGACGGAGCTGCCGGGTCTTTGTTTTGCCTTGCAGGTGGTTCACTAACCCGACCACAGTTAACGCCTTCTACAGTTCCTCCACCAACCAGATCCGTAAGGATTCGTTTTGTCCACCAAACTGAGAGCTATGTCGATTTGACTTGACCAAGCAATCTCTGGTGTTTGTCACCTCAGGATTCCCTGCCGGTGAGCTTCAGAAGCCCTTCTTTTGGGGCAAGGACTATCCCAGGTGAAATGACGTGACCGACCACACGCTAGCTAGACGTCTCAGAGCAGACAGAGCTCCACTAGATGGCATCAGCGGACTAAACCGTCCTCTGCCGTCTTGCAGGTCTTTGAGCTACGGCGCCATCGGCGTGATTGTCGGCCACGAGCTGACGCACGGCTTCGACAGCAACGGTGAGTACGCAGCCGGCCGCGAGTACGCGCAGCCATTTAACTGGAGCCTTTTCTCTGTTCTTTGCCAACCGAGCCAGGCCGTAAATATGACAAGGATGGCAATATGGACCAGTGGTGGAGCAACTCATCGGTGGCGGCCTTCACGGACAAGACTCAGTGCATGGTGGAGCAGTACAACAACTACTACTGGGAGGAGGCAGGATTAAATGTGAGCGTGACACTTTCTTCTTTTGTAGCTCTCATCTGAAGATCATGTAGTTGTTGGGAAGCAGCTATTGATGAATGTTTTTAAAGTACAATAAAAAAAATGTGCATCGCAAGTGCTGTGAGGGCTGTCGCGTCCGCAGGTCCGTGGGAAGAGGACGCTCGCGGAGAACATCGCAGACAACGGTGGAATGAGACAAGCCTTCAGGGTACCACCACGTTAGCGCAGGCGGCACTGAGGCAGGCAGCTCCAATTGTTGGTTTCCACCCACCTCAGGCGTACCGGCGCTGGGTGGATGATAACCGAGGAGGTGTGGAGGAGCCACTTCTGCCCGGCGTGGGACTGGACAATAACCAGCTCTTCTTCCTGAGCTACTCGCACGTAAGCAATGTTGGAATTTATTTCTAATTTAACATCAACTCAAGTGACTAATCTGACTCCAATTTGTGACCTTACCCAACTGCCACTCATCCAACAATATGCGGGCTCGGGGTCTGATCTCCTCGTGCTGCGCGTGTGCCCTCAGGTCCGCTGCAACGCGTTCAGAACCGAGGCCGCCAGGGACCAAGTGCAAAGTGGGGCGCATAGTCCACCAAAGTACAGGTGAGCGTATGAATGGGAGTTCAGCTACCCCGGACTTTCCTTCTTTTCCACTTCCAGCCCAGGCTAAATTGAGCTCCTCCCCGCCATGCAGTAAATGATTGATATTTTTCCCCGTGCCAGGGTGATTGGAGCGATGAGTAACTTTCCTGAATTCAGCAAGGCCTTCAACTGCCCCGACTCCTCAGCAATGAACAGAGGGGTGCAGTCCTGCCGAGTGTGGTGACCTTATTTTGTTTGTGAAAAGCAAATTGGAAATCTCACAAATGATGAAAATGAAGAAATCAATTACAGTCAAATAATCACTCATTAGAAACGATTACCTAAGTCATTTTAGAAGTCGTTACTGTACGATCGTATACTTGCATTACCTATATTTGACTTGATATTAACCCGAATATATGAGACTAATCATTGGGGGATAAAATCTAATTTGTATTTTTATTTATTCGTTTTTCAATGACCAAAATAAATGTGATTTTGTAACTTTAGATAAGTTGTGCAAATAGTTAACTCAGAAGCAGCTGAAGCTGTGATGTACATGTCGCCATGGCAACTGACTCAGCAGCCTTTCATTGTGAACTGAAGATGATGAATTATTTGATCAATAACAAGTCACAGATTCTGCTTAGCAACATGTTGCCCTGCAGGCCTGACCAGATGTTAGACCATGGATATTTTTCCCGATTTATTTTGACCTCTGTTATTGAGCAGTGGCGATTCATTACACACACACACACACACACACACATACTCTAGCCATTGTCTCACCCTTATAGATGCCACGTTGCCATAGCAACTCATTGTGACGTCGCTCTTATCAGGGTCACCCAAATGGGATTGTTTGAGTGACAGGCAGGCATCGCCGTTATTCAGCTGCATCTGTGGCCATCGCAGCGGCAAACGTTAATTAGCAAAACCAATCGCCCTGCGTGCGTGCGTGCGTGTAAATAAGCCATCTTTCAGCCATTGAAAGAGAGCAAATGCTGAGAATTGTTCATATTTATCTCAAAGTGTGAAGCCGCAGCGACTTTCTGAAAGGCGCAGTTTGAACAGTGCGCCAATTTGGCTACTTGGGCTTCCTCTAGTGGTCCGTGAAAGAAGCACTCGATTCATTTCAAACTATGCATGTTATAGAACAATAGTTTGTATTTAACATCACTTGTTGGGTGGTGAAGAAATATTGCCGGATGTTTTTTTGCCTTCTCTGTCACATTGCACGAAACGGTAACATTTACCCGTCGGCCTGTAATCCAATTTTGAGCCGGCCCCGCCCTTTCCTCAGCCTTCTGTCTTGGACAGCTGTAATGGAACCACCGAGTTTGAAAATGATCCCCTCGTCGTCATGGTCGAGATCCAGATACTTCATCGGATGTTTCTAAATTTAAGCGCGGCACACACGTGCCTATAACCCGAGCATTTGCTTGTATTAATCCTGTCATAATTATTTTTTGGGCCTTAGTTCGCTTTGTCGTTGTCAAATGAGGCTCTTATTTTGAAATCTTTCCTTCTGTATTGTGTGGAAAGTGCATGTGCGCGCGCGCGCGCGTGCACAAAGACGGCTAAACAGCGGCGCCGTGCTGGGCTGGGCTGGGCTGAGCTGAGCTGAGTGTTTAGGGGTGCAGGTACCAGATCTCGGTCTTACCAGAGATCTGAAGACGTATCTTAAGCAGGGATGCCCGCTGCAGCATCAGGTAGGCGGATGGAGGTCGGTTGGGGCGGGGGTCGCGAGCTGGCGACATGACTCAACCTAATTGTCGCTCTAATTTGTAAAGAGACTTCTTGACGGATGAGTGGAGGACCGTAGACCGAGCCGAGACTCTTCCCGGTAGCTCCGGGAATAAGCGCGTGAGCGCGCCCCCTCCCCGCATTGCAGATGCAGAGAAGTGTGGCGTGCTCGGATGCGCCCGGCCGCCCCTGATGCAGCTCGGCGCCGCCTCGGGGCTTTCCGCCGGCTGGGAGAGGCTGGGGGGGCCGCTGGGTGGGCCGCTGGGGGCTCCTCGGCCGCGCGCTGCCATGCTGCGCCAGGCGCTGCGCGCCGGCCTAAGCAGCGGCTTCCGAGCGCTCGGCCGCTTCGTGGCCAGCCAGCCGGTGCTGTTCGCCTCCGCGCCGGTGCTGCTGGCCGTGCTGCTGGGCGCCAGCTTCAGCCGCTACCGCGTGGAGGAGGACGTGCAGAGCCTGCTAGAGCCCAAGCACAGCCTGGCCAAGATCGAGGGCAACCTGGTGGACAGCCTTTTCCCCATCAACCACTCCAAGCACGCCCTCTACTCGGATCTGCAGACGCCCGGCCGCTACGGCCGCGTCATCGTCATCGCCCGGCGCGGGAGCCTGCTGGAGCCGCCCAATCTGGACGCCGTGCTCAAGGTAAAAGCCGCCGGCCCCGCCCCGCCCCGCCCCACGCCCACCCGCTCTCGTCTCTCTCAAGTCTCGACCCTCCGTTTGTCTTCTGCAAGTGGACAAGTGCGCAGACCACAAGCCACCCATTTTCCGAGGTATTAATAGCCAGTATATATCTAGGCCACTCAAATGCATCTTGCAGAGGTTTGATTGCATTGATGTATTTTCCCCACTATGACTTTATTGAGGTGTAAACTGACAAATGAGCTCACACGGAAAGCCAATTTGGATTTGAGTGTAAAATGAAAAGCAACAGGCAAATTGTAATGGAACAGCAGGAAAAAGTGGAGTGTATCCGGCTTGTTGCTAGGCAAACGTGTGGCTGTTGGGACTGTCGTCCTCTTGTCACGGCAGCTGCAGAGATATTGTGCTTCAAAAACTCAAACTCACAAATATGGCCAGAATTCAGCTTGCAGGCAAGGTTGTATTGTTCTCTCCAGTTAGCGAGATGATGGTGCCAAAGCACTACTTTTGTCATTGGCGACAGGGCTCTAATGGCACGCCGTTCGTTCCTTTCTTGCCAGCTGCACAGACTCATCTACCAGATGCAGGTGACGGTGCCCCCAAGCAGCCCCGACAGCTTCAACTACTCCTTCTCGCACCTGTGTCTCCCCGATGACAAGAAGGCGTGCATTGTGGACGACATCATCGGCGCCTTGGAGGAGATCCGCTCGGCCCGGGCCGCCAACCGCTCGGCGCCGATGCTCCGCTACCCCATTACGCGGCTGGCCGGCGGGCGCCGGGCATACATCGGCCACCAGCTGGGCGGCGTGCAAACGCGGGGCCCCGACGGCGAAGGGGTGCGCTCGGCCCAGGCGCTCCAGCTCACCTACTACCTGCAGGCGCGAGGCGGGCTGATGGAGGGCGTGGCCGGCCAATGGGAGAAGGCCTTCTGTGGCCGACTGCGGGACTTTGCGGCCCTGCACCCGCAGTTGGGCCTCTACCCGGCCACCTCGTCGTCCCTCGGTACAGACTTCCAGCTGTCCTCGGTGCTGGCGCGTCGCCCCCTGCTGGCCGGCTTGGGACTGTGCGGCGTCCTGGCCATCCTGTGCTGCTCCATGCGGGACTGCGTGCGCTCCAAGCCCTGGTTGGGCACGCTGGCCTTGCTCTCCGTCACACTGGCGGGACTGACGGCCGCCGGGATTCTCAACCTCAGCGGCTCCACCTACAACTCCACTTACCTGGGCATTCCCTTCGTCATGCTGGGTGAGTGAGTGAGTGAGTGAGTGAGCGCTAGTCTCCAGCAATGGGTTGTAGCCGTGATGCCGCCTACTACGTACGCCAGTTTCTTGCTTGTGAAACCGAGTGGAAAGATAACAGCAGTACTTGCAGACATCTGTTCTTTATCCTCTGCAAAGAATATTGCTGCAGCTTACTGAGGAGCCATGACGTGTTTTTTTGGGGGAGAATGCGGCCGAAATTGTGAGGTGCTGAAAAGATGTGAAAATTCATCTTGTAAGTCAGCCTGTGAGCTGTCATCTGAGGTGTGAAGTGCTTTGTCGTGTTGAGGTCGTACCAATGAGGTTTTTACGTGTGCCATGGCGAAACCACTGTCGCCGTGGCAACCAGAGTAGAAGCCACAAGCCGCGAGATGTACCCGCTGAAGCAGAGTGACTGCAATGTGATCATGAATTTTATGGTTTCTGCTTGGAAATCTCTTTGGGTAAAATAGTAAACAAAAGAAAGAACCTGCATTGGACGTTTTTACCACATTTTGAAAACATTTCATTTTAATAGCTCAATTTAGCTCATCGCAACAGTGTTGACGCTACACCTAATTTGATAAAAATGCCCCCCCCCCACCAGGTCACGGCCTCTTCGGCTCCTTCGAGATGCTGTCGTCGTGGCGACGCACGCGCGAGGACCAGCACGTGAAGGAGCGTGTGGCGAGCGTCTTCGAGGACGTCATGCCGCGCTTCTCGGGCTCGACGGTGCTCCACCTGATGACTTTGGGCTTGGCCGCCTCGCCGCTCACCAACATGGAGGCGGTGCGCCTCTTCTGCCGCACGGCCGCGCTCGCCGTGGCTGTCAGCTACGCCTACATGCTCTCCTTCTACAGCTCCTGCCTGGTCTTCACCGGCTACCTGGAGACGGGCTATCGACACGGCTGCTTTTGTCGACGAGTGCCCCGACAGGAACGGCTGGATTCCAAGCCAGCCTGGTACCGATGCCTGATGTACACCCGCTACCAGGATGAGGCGCAGACCGCCACTGGGACGCCGCACGGCCCGGGACACGCCCCTTACCCGGCCAATGTGGCGCAGGCGCGCACTTACGTGCACCCTCGGCCGGTCAACGACCAGCCGCCGAGCACGGCCGGCCACCCTCGGGCCTCCGACGCTCGCCCCCAGGACTCGCACCTTCTGCTGGGCTGTGTGAGGCGTTGCTACGGTGACTGGATCACCAACACTTACGTCAAGCCGTTCGTGGTGCTGCTCTACCTGGTCTACATCTCCTTTGGACTCATGGGCTTCCTGCAGGTGAGACATTTTTCAACTCAATCCAATGAGGAAAGATTTAAAGTTGAATTTGAACTGAATGAAAAAAGAGTGGGAAAACCATACTCTCAAGTCGAATAACAAAATTGGCCTCCTTGGCCTACTGTTTTGTTTTGCCGGCAGGTGGCCCAGGGCTCAGAACCCAGCGCACTGGTCGCCATGGACACAGCCACGGCATCGTACGCCCACGCCCAGCAGCTCTACTTCAGCTCCTACTCGCCCGTCATCGGCTTCTACATCTATGAGAGCGCCCCTTACTGGAATGCCACTGTGCAGAGTGACCTGCTGGAGTACGCCAAGGGCTTCCGGCGCATCAGCTGGCTGGAGGCCTACCTGGCCTACCTGGCGGAACGCAACCAGTCTGCCAGCTGCTCTCGGGAGAACTTCACTCACGCGCTTCGCCACGACTTCCTACGCGAGCCTCAGTTCGCCCACTTTGCCGACGACATCATCTTCGCCGAGCGGGGTCCGGGCCAGGAGCCCGAGGTGGCGGCGTCCCGCATCTTCCTGGTGGCCAAAACCACGGAGAACAAGCGGGAGGAGATGTCCATGCTGCTGGACACGTTGCGGCGCCTGTCGCTCACCTCCCGCGTGCGCTTCCTGGTCTTCAACCCATCCTTCGTCTACCTGGACCGCTATGCCGGCGCCGTCAGCGCACCCCTGCGCCACTCCCTCCTGGCCGCCCTCTTTCTGCTGGGCCTGTCCTCCCTGGCCTTGGTGGAGCCCCTGGTGTCGCTGTGGCTGGGGCTGACCCTGCTCTCGGTGCAGTTTGGCGTGCTGGGCTTCATGAGCCTGTGGGGCGTGGAGCTGGACTGCGCCTCCGTCTTGTGCCTGATCCTGGCATTGGGACACGCCGCCGACTGCAGCGGGCCGCTACTGTGTGGCTTTGCGGCGGGCCGGGGCGACGGCAGGACTCGCTGGGTGCGAGTGGCCCTGGAGAGGCACGGTGTGCCCTCACTACAAGCCTTGCTCTGCTACGGCGCCGCCCTGGCGCCGGTGGGCTCGGTGCGCTCCAACCTGACGCGCACGCTCTTCCGCTGCCTGGTGCTGACGGCCGGATGCTCCGCCCTGCACGCGCTGGCCTTCCTGCCCGCCCTGCTTACCTTCCTGCCGCCTTCCAAGAGCCGAGCCCGCCGGCCCGCCGCCGCCGGCGACGCCTTCCGGCAGGAGGCCGAGAGCTTGGAGATGGAAGACGGCACTCGGGTGGTCGACCAAATCACCACGGTCTGACCGTGGCGGAGAGGAAAAGGTGGACGGAGGAGCTGGACGTAGCGTTTCCATGGCAATGGGCAAACGACCAAAGAGCCGAGCTTAGGCACGGTCGATCTCATCGTTCGGCTGCTGCCGACTGTTTTGCTTTTGTATAGTCGAGCGCCGCTCTGTGTGGACAAAAGTTGTGGGATGCACCTCGCAATCGATGATAGGAACCTTCACATCTCATCAAGAACATTTCAGACAATGATCTGCTTCCAGGGCCTCCTTTGCTTGCAGTACGCAAAGTGCTGTCCCAGTTACTGAATCACCAAAAGAATTTGAGACAAACAAACACGAGTCATTTTAGGCGGACACTCCTCCACGTTTGCTTTCCATTTCCCGTAGGAGTCCCAATACTTTTGTTCATTTCAGCGTTCTTATCGGTCACAACACGAGGAGTTAATCAGCCGTATCTCTATACAAATGCCAGACAAATAAAGTCAGAGTGATTGAAAGCTGCTCCGGTTGTCCTTCCAACTGCAATGGTAAAACTTTTCTCGGTAAAATAAAGCTAACTTCATTTCAAAATGCTTCGCCCCACTTTCTTAGTCCTTAATCTAACAAAGTTGGCAAGGCCACACTGAAACCGCATTTCAAATCTCAGGAGCAGCACCGCCCCGCCACCACGACGACAACAACAACGTTCGGAACCAGAATGAAAAGCGATCCTTCGGGAACAAAGGTCGCTCACCCACATTAACACTGTTGCTCCTGTGTAATGATCCCATTTTGTCTGATGCCATTGAACAAAAGCTGGCGGACACCCGAGCCGTCGGCGCGGTTCACCGTGCACTGGCCTTGAGCACGTTTCAGTCCGCTTCACTTTACGGATGACCTCAAATTCACAGTCACACCCATGACTGTGGGTTTTGTATTTGGCCAAGGGGAATTCATTTCACAGTTGAGCCCAAGCATTTGATACAATCCGAACATTTTTCTGTGGTTTGTTGTTCCACAAGCACGCACGCACAGTGCAGGTGCGCACAGCACAGTGAGACGGATCAAATAAAGGCTAATACTCTGTCCAGGAAGCGTCTGGCCCCGCATCCTGGAGCTGCAGCTGTTGCCCCGAGGCGGCCCCATTGACGGCAGGCCAGCCAGAGTGGAGAGACGGACAGAACCATGCTCTGAGGTTGACGGGAGGCTCAGAAAGATGGACGGACCCGTGGACAACGCATCCTGATGAAGTGCGGCAGGTGGGACGGACATGGCCAGCCCTCCTCTTTGTAGGCGTGTGTGCCTGAGACTCACTTGTTGTACACCACCCTGCAGCAGAAGATGGATAAGAAGTGCGATGGCCGGACAGCTGCGCAATGAGGCCACTCTTCTAACCTAGGACGGATGCAAAATGGACCCTAGGAGCACGAAAAGCATCAGGTAAGGCTTGTTTCGAGTTTCTGTTTTGTGAATCGTCTCCTCGTTTCAATGCGAGTCGAAAGAAGGTGACTACATAACGTGACTTTGTGTCAACAAAGCCCGTGAGAGTTTGACATGCGATATGCGGAGTGCCGTGCAAGCAATGAGGCGGCCAACAAAAGCTGACAGCAGCCCTGCCTTGAGGTGCATCGTCTGCTTGCAAGTCTTGTTCTTTGGTCACATGGTGTCAAATAAATATGAGGGAAATCCACATGAAGGGAGCTCCACCAAGTTTGAAGATGAGCAGTTGAGAAGGACTCGAGTCCAGCCTCAGATTGAATCTGCCCTGTGACTTTTGTGTTTCCAGGAGGAGGAGGGCTCATTACTCTGACAGACGGTGGAGGTGTGCATATGTTCTGCTCCAAGTCCTTGGACTGTCCTTTTTGGGAGCTGCTCCAGTCCCAGGTACAAACATCCCATTGCCATCCAATCTGGTTCTGGTGCTCTGGGGTTGAATTCGGTTCCTTGCCAGTTTGTTTCTTAGAACGAGCGGGTCTGCCGATTGTCGGTGACTGAGACGTAAAAAAACTGTGATTTTACTTTGGCCGACGGGAGCGCATTTAGCCCCAGAACCCAATTTTAGAGAGCACAACCAGAAACCAACCCATTCCAGAGGCTAATGGCCTGTCTTCTATGAAAGCGTTTGGTTACTTCCTGGGAGACACCAAGGCGGTTCTGGACGGCTGTGAAGACCACTGGACCCTGCAGGAAGGCACGTCTATGCCCGTCTTGTTGCAGATGAGCGTGTGCCTGGACGTGCGAGTGCTCTCCTCCGGAGACTGGGTGGCCTTCTCCTACAGTTCGGTGCATGCGCCCAGGCCCGAGCTGGGTCTGGAGGGCGACGAGGGGGCGGTGTACGGGTGGCTGCTGGGGGTGCGGCACCACTTCCCCGTCAGTCTGTCCTTGGCTCGCTGGCACACCATATGCTTGAGGAGAGACGTCCCCAGAAACTCTTTCAGTCTGGAGGTAAGGAGTCTGAATGTTGTTTGGGGAGCCATCTGTGATGGACTTGGGTTTCAGCTTAACGGGCGCCTGGTGGCCAAGCAGACGGTCATCGCTCAGGCCATCCCGCCCTCGGGGTCACTCTGGCTGGGCTGTCGCCCCTGGCGGCTGCCGCGCGGTGGGGCGCACGGCCAGTTGGAGGTCTACATGTTCCGCGTGTGGGCCGATCTGGCTCCGCGCGGCCCCTGCGAGGACGGCACTGTGATCGGCTGGAACGCTCGCTTCTGGGGCGTGACCAGCCCCAGGGCTCGGGAGACGGACCGCAATCTCCATTGTGGTGAATATTAGTTAGCCCTTTTAGTCTTCATTACTTGGAGGAAATGTTGGAGCAAGTGTTGACCAGCACGTGTTGTTTTTAGCGCAAGTACCTGAATTTGGACCCTCTTTCTCCCCTCCATCTGGTAAATCCATCACAATGCCCGCATCCGGCTTGCGTTCGTCCCAGCTCACTTCAGCATTGCGCAGAGTCACCTAATTCTTTGTTCCATTTTTTCTTTTGGTTTCAGTTTCAACATCCATTGACAGCCACCTTCAGAGTGAGACTCTTCCAGTCACAGTGACCTCTAGTGGCCACGGGGGAAAACCCTCTTCAAGCACACCCAGTCCACTGGTGACGCCACCTCCCGGTGCAGAATCAATAAGCGCCGGCACAACGTCGTTGAACATCGACGTCGCTTTCGCCATGACTACCAGTGACTCCACACCCATCCTCAAATCTTTAGCCCCGCCCACTGACCACAACCCAGCCAATCACATCTCAAGTAGCACCGAAAGGCCTCATGAAATGTCAAACTACGCAAAGCGCACTACAGCTGACTCATTACTACCCTATGCTAGCAATGCACTTACAGTAAGTGTCACCACTCATCACATCAAAGACACGTCACATTCCAACTTCACTACGACTTCCTCTCCATCTGACGACAGCGTAACTACACAGCCCACAGGATCTATACATCTTCCAAATGACACAATGGCCAACACTCGGGTGCCGCCTACCGACAATAATCTTGTCGAAAATGTAACTACAGGGGGTGAAATAACACTCCAAAACAGCCCAAAGTCCCACTCAAGTATACCATCCACTACGTCTCACTTCAACGGAACGACACGTAAAGCTTTCTCACATCACCCAAATGACACGGCTTTTTCTGACTTTTTCCAACCTAACAACACACTTGAGCACGATGCAACGACAGTAAGTGGAATCACACTCCTCATCAAAAACATGTCAACACCAGGCTACAATGGAACTGAAACAACGGTGCACAACATGACATCTGATTTGTTACAACCACTCGAGAACAACGTCACTACAGAAAGACCTCTCATCAAAGACAACTTAACGCGGCCTTCCCGGACACCAATTGCCAATGTAAGTGAAAGCAAAGCATTGGCAAATGACCCGGCAGTCACAGTGGCCGACACGACCACTTCCACGGATGCGCTCAAGCGCAACGCCATGACAGCGAGCAATCCGAATACAAACACGCATCCCGGTTCTCACGCTCCGACAACATCCGACAACGTGACGGAAGGGAGCGACCGCACTGCGGAGGCCACGCCCACAGCGCTGACACGCAACGATTCCCCAGCCCGAGTGGATTTAAGTACAAGACTCGGAGTCTCCCGTGAACTTTTAGCCACCACGACTACAGTGGAGACGCTTCAAACTACAAACGTCGGTCCAGAGTCTTCCTCATCTGGTAAGAAAGACAAGCACATAGATGGTAGTACCAGAGACTTTAGGCCGTGCTGACATTGACTTCCCAAATGTCAGTGCTTTTGATATTGTTTAGGCAAGGTCTTACTGGCCCCTCCCCAACATTTGTCAAATGATGCCGTCCTGATCAGTTATTCCCCTCAAGGTATTGGAAAGACTTCCACGTTGTCTTCGGGGACCAAGAAGAACCTGGAAGAGCGAGCTGACGCATTTCTTGAAAGAACCTGGGATGTATCTCAGCTCAACTCCTCACAGGTAAAAATCAAAGCCAATGACATCAAAGTCCAGCTCGGACCCGTCATCATCTTCTGATGATCCTCGTGAGTTGCGAGAATTCCTGTCCTTGAGGCCATTACCTAGTAGTTAGCTTTGTTTTGTGTTGGACGTGGCAGGTGGCGGTGTTGGTAGCGGAGCTAGAGAAGCTTCTGGATGCTCCTAGCGTGTCCCAAGCTTTGGCAAAGAAAGTTGTCAACATCATCAGCAACCTGATGGAGGGCGACACCCTTGCCCTTGCCCCGTCCTCCAACAGGTCCTTTCTTTTTTATTTCTTTCAAAAAAGATGCATAGATGCAGATGAGATGGCTCCACGCGTTGTCTGCAGAATCATCAGAGTGGTGGAGGACTTGGGTCTCAAGCTGCTTGTGAGCGACACCCCTGCAGTTCTCTCGTCCAACTTGCTGGTTCTGGCCGTGCGGAAAGTGGACGCAACTGACTTCCCGGAGATGTCCGTCGACATCTTCAACACCGAGCACGTTCAGGTAGTGAGAGCGTCCCGGTTGACAACTTGCTGAGTTTTGATTGTGCGTTTTGTGAAGATGAGCGACGGCGGGGACGGGACCAGGAAGCGGGACTCCACCTTGGCTTCTGTGTACCTGCCACGTTCCATCACGGAAAACTTGAGCGGTGACGAGCGCAAGCGGGTCGACAGGGTCCAGTTCACCTTCTACACTAAAGCCATCCTGTTCCAGGTGCTCCCTTGAGTGGATTCACTGCCACAGACGTCTATATTCGTCCATCGGGATCCGATGTCAACATTCCTATAGCCATCTCTTTCCTTGAATGTCACTTTTTGTGAGCGTGTTCCAGGACGACACACTGACCAAGCAGACCGCCGTGAGTCCGGTGCTGGCGTCCAGCGTGAGCAACGTGTCCATCGGCAACCTCACGGACAGGATTCGCTTCACCGTTCGCAACAGCCGAGCAATTCATGTGCGTGCGTGCGTGCGTGCGTGCGCATGAACGCCAGCGGCAAATGGGTGGACGCTTCTCTTAACTTCCTCTCATCGCCCGCGACAGGCTAACGAGGCCGTCTGCAGCTTTTGGGACTTTGCCCTGAACGGTGAGTGAGCTTGTGCGTCCCGCGGCGCGGTCGTTGATATTACGGGATGAATTTGCGTCAGGCGGCGCGGGTGGCTGGAGCTCGGCCGGCTGCTCGCTGGTGAGCGCCACGTCGTGGACGACCACGTGCGCCTGTAACCACCTGACTTCCTTTGCCGTCCTGCTGGTGAGTGCTTGATACATATGACTTTTAGCACAAGCCGAGCCCTCTAACGCTTTGGCCACACAAAACAGGATCTATCCAGAAGCGGGCTCCATGACCCCCGGCAGGCTCAGATTCTCACTTTCATCACGTACGTTGGCTGCGGCATTTCAGCCATTTTTCTGGCCGCCACCTTGCTGACGTACCTTTCGTTTGGGTAAGGATCCTTGTTCCTTGTTTTTTTTCGGGGGGGGGGGGGCTCTTTCTGAATACGTTGGGCTCTGAAATGTGCAGGAAGTTGCTGCGCGACATTCCGGCCAAGATCCTGGTGCAGCTTTGCTTTTCCCTGCTCCTGCTCAACCTGGCGTACCTGCTGGACGGCTGGCTGGCGACGTATCCGTATGGCGGCCTTTGCATCGGCGCTGCCTTCTTCCTGCACTACTTCCTGCTCACCTCCTTCACCTGGGCGGGGCTAGAGGCCCTGCACATGTACCTGAGCATCGTGCGAGTCTTCACGCCTTACCTCAGCAGATACATGCTCAAGTTCTTGCTCATTGGCTGGGGTCCGTCTCTTGAGGGGGGGGGCGTTGATACGGCGCCACGCTGGCAAAAAAGCTTCTCATTCTTGCTTGTCGTGGCCGGCAGGGGTTCCGGCCGCAGTGGTGGTGGCTGTGATCTCGGTGGACAAAGACAATTATGGCCCGCTTGTATACGGCCGTGACGCAGATGGCTCCTCTGGGGACTTGTAAGCGATGCACGTCAAGGGTGGCATGATTGCTGACGTTTGAATTTGCGTGCGCTTTGCAGCTGTTGGCTGCGCAGCGACGCGGCCTTCTACGCGGGTGTGGCAGCCTACTTCCTGCTGGTGCTGGCCTCCTGCTTGCTGGTCTTCGGCGTGGTCATGGCGCAGCTGCGGCGCATCAAGAAGCAGAACCCGCAGCATCGCTCGCCGCAGCGCGGGCTGGCGGCCGACCTGCGCAGCGTGGCTGGCCTGGTGGCGCTGCTGGGCCTGGCCTGGGGCTTCGCACTCTTCGCCTGGGGCCCGCTGCGCTTGCCCTTTGTCTACCTCTTCAGCATTTTCAACTCTCTGCAAGGTCACTGCCACAAAGGTTATCTTTTTGAGCAAGGCTGTGACTCCTTGACCTGGCTCCAAAATAGAAAAGCGCAATGGTGATAGATAATCTGGTCAATTGGCAAGGTTTACATTTGCCTATGGATGGCACAAGATGGCGGCAAAGCAGTACTTATGTCTAAATGAAGCACCTCACCCACCGCAGCATAGTTCCTTGGCACTAATATGCCAGGGATGGCGCTCAAGATTTTTAGATCAAGTCAGCTTCCACCCAAGCACCCAAGTTGAGATGGTGGCAAAGCACTACTTTTACTGCTGACGCCGTTTCCCTTTTGCAGGTTTTTTTCTCTTTGTGTTCCACTGCGCCTGCAAGGAAAACGTCCGCAGACAGTGGCAAACTTTCCTGTGCTGCGGCCATCTGAGATTGGCTGAAAACTCAGGTGATGTCACGCATGAAAGTATGCCCCTCCAAAAAAAAAAAAGCAAACTAAGGCACAAACTCATTTCAGACTGGAGTCGAACCGCCGCTCGGGACAAGCGGAACCTTTCCGTCAGCACGTCGGGGGGCTGGAGCCGCCGGCCGGCCTCTCGGAGCTCCTCGCTCGCCAGCACCAACACCGGCGGTACGTGTACAAACTAGATGGTGTGGGAGACTCAGAGGACATCTAGCGCAAGCGCTGGGGCAAAAAGTCATTGAGGCATCTTTTCATGGAATGCGGTTGTCCCCGCAGGCTCGGTGTTTGCGGACAGTGGCGGCTCCGAGGTTTCCGGCGGCGGCGACGTGGTCCTCAACGAGCTCCACAGACAAACTGTCCTATTTTAAGACATCCTACTCCAATTGTTAGTGTGCAGTCATTTAGCTCTGCAATTGCAGACTTTCCCACTAGGTGGCAGGCAGTGTAAAAGGCAAAGGCTCAACCAAGCAAAGGCTTGCTTACTCCAGCCACTCGTGGGTGTGCAGGTGTGGCTCATTGTGTTGTCACTCTGCTAGTTTTGGCTTGTCACAAGCACGGTGAGTCCATTTGTTTGGTTTTACAAAGTCTCACGCTCGGCCAGATGTCAGTCAACTTTGAAATCTGGACACCTCGCCTTCATCAAATGTTTTACGCTCATTGTTCAGTCATTTGTATCATTAGTTCAGCGAGTTGTATTCCATTTAAAAAGACATTTCTAATATAGATCATTTGAAATTTGCAATCTACTCTATTAGGTGAGTTTGTCATGTTTCCAGATTCAAAAATAAAGGAGAGAATAATTTTGAATTCACTACGGCAAGCTGAGCGCAAGTCTAAAAGGGATGAATCCATTGAAAGTCATGAAGTTCCCAATCTATTAGCAAAGGTCCAATCCACATATTGAATCCAATATTCTCTTTGTGTTACACATCTCTTACGCAAGCGCACTGGTTCGCCTAGCTGTGTGTTTTCAGCTTTGGAGAGTCCACTTGTGCCAGACCCCAGTACATGTTGCCAAGTGAAATTGGCATCTGGGGCTGAATTTTGCCCAGAGGGGGCGCTACTGTTCCAAGATTGTGGGAACCCGCCCATACACAAACGTACTCCCAGCCAACTTTTGTGACTTTGTTGTTTTGCAAAAGCTCAAGAAGAAACACAGCGCTGTCTTTGATTTCAAACAGCAGTTCTTTTGTTCTCCAAAATAGAATTTTCACTTTGACTCGGACTTTCTAAAAATACTTCTTTGTCTGAGCTTTTTTCGTCCCACTTCCTGCCGTCGAGCGGGCTAGGGAGGCTTTTATGTTGCCGATGATGTCTCGGACACTTTTCACACGCAAGCGGCCAGATGTGACGATAAAACGTTGAATAATTGGTGAACAGCCGTGACCTCAGGCCCGTCGAGGCCGTGTCGTTTGCGGGCTTGTGGAGATGATCGAGTGCCGTGAGGACCATTCTCGCGCAGGTTCCGCCTCGTATGAGAATCGATGCAGCTTGGGTCGATTCGGACGTACAAAATGCTGATTCGGCAACGTGAGCTGGTTTCGACTTTCTCCGATTGTTGGCCTGGCTGCTTTCCCTTTGACTTGTCCGAGTTATTTGCTTGTACGCCATTTTGACAATTGGCTGTCCGCTTCACGGCACACAGCAGGAAACAATGAAAAGCAAATGCTCTTCCCTGACCGGCAGTCTGAAGCAGCTCCATAAAATCCATGCTTATCTCCTTTAGGGTCTAAGGTTTCACATGGGAGCGCTCTTGTCTGTCGCCAATTTGGCAAAGAGGAGCTTTCAAGCCAAATAGACGCCGCTCACGCTGTCACTTCACTGGGGGGGGGGCACTTTTCTTTTTGAAGCCCCGATGCATTTCGACAAAACCCTCCGGCACTTCCCCGCTGTGAGTTTGAAGCTCAATAAACTTTGGAACATGAACTTTGGTCACGGCGCCAATCGAAAGGTTTTGCGGTCGCTGTGTCCTCTGCGGAAAAAACAAAAGCCTCAAAGACAGTGGACGCCTCCAACTCCGAGTGCTCACTCGGGTCCCAGGCCGTACGGGTCTGTCTACGTGCTTCAGATAGCTTCAGAAGACGCAAAATGACTCCGAAAAGAGAAGACGAGTTGAGGCGCTTGGATAAAAATAGCAAACGATATCTTCTCGTGGAGGTGGCTCGGTGGCGCACTGGTTAGCATGTCCGCCTCACAGTTAGGAGGGTGCCAGTTCAATTCCACCTCGACCCTCCCTGTGTGGTGTTTGCATGTTCTACCCGAGTCAAAATGTTTCCGATGCTTTTGCATTGAGTAACGATGCGAGCAGCAGGAATTGCCCGCATGCATTTCTCCTGCTGTCATCCAACTCTGGAGGTTACATGCAAATGGCGTCCCCCCACGAGAGCTCCAAATGGCCCCTCTCATTTCCATGTGCGACGGTAATAAGCAGGCTTGGGGCGCCGTGCGCTGGCCGTGCGCTCTTCTTGCGCGGATGCCGCTTCCTAAGATTCATTTAGCGGAATTTCTTAGGGCTCATGTTTCCAGCGCCATGGCTGAAATAGATCCGTTTAAGATGAGCATTTCCTGGCAGGACACGATTACAACTCTCAGGAGTCATCCATTATGCAGTTAACAACAACACCTTTGGTAGATGGCGCATTTATCCTACGCGCCCGTGGGCGAGGCGAGTCCTTTGACCACCGCGAGCGCGTGCGGCCGGCCGGCATTCAACCCGCAGCCTAAAATCGATGATCCACCTTTTACTAAAGATGCGCAATCATGTAAAAATATCTACTTAAAGCGGAGAGATAGACTGAAAGCAACCAGTTCAGGTTTTAATAAGTGTGCGTTATTAGATACTAATTGAGCAGGAGCTAGGTCTTAAAATGAAGCCCACGTTCAAAAGCCTCCTTTGATAATCCCAAAATGCTATCCACAAGGAGATTATCCCCGGCAAGCTTTATTATGCACAAATCCATTTTGTGCTCCGCTATGAGCCAGGCAGGAAGAAGCAAATTAATATTCAGCAGCAGGCGTCTGTGCGCCGTAAAGCAAAAGGTTAGACAATCAAGATAATCTTTGGAAGAAGAGAAGGCCCCCTCTTCCCCACCTATTGGATTTTACTTTTTGACATTTCCAACTTTCCTCAGACAAAGAGAATCACTCCGGCTTTTTTCCTTTCTTTCTTGATCCTGTGCTGCATTTGTGGTTTGACTTTCAAAATCAAACGCTCATCTTGGAAACCAAACGAAATGTGCCATGTATTGGAGGTCTTCAGCGAGGTGAGGCTCAAGGAAGTGGAGGTGCTGCGTTGGGTGCCCTTGCCTGTCACCGAGCCAATTGGTGACCAGCAGACTGATGGATGGCGCCGCCGCTGCCGTCGCCGCCGCTAGCCCACGTTCAAGGTCAAAGTCAAAGTCCGCTTTATTGTCAATTTCTTCACATGTCAAGGCACACAAAGAGATCGGAATTAGGTTTCCCACCGTCCGCTCCGACGGCATCTTGGTAGCAATGACTCCTGCAGCCATATGAACTTCCATGGGTTAACATCAGTGGCGGAGCTCGGATTTGATTTCCTCAGAGGGATGTGACTCACACTGTACAAATCCTTCACTTTTACAAGTACATGATTGTGACATGCCCTAGTTGTTTGACTTGTACAACCCTAGTTAGGCACAGCAGTGCAATATTGTACCGTAGTGGGTAGGTACAACTTCACTAGGGGATGGACCATTGAGCGCGTGAGATGCTTCTGACATGCTCTCTCGCCAAGTGTTGCGAGATGCTTTGCGCATGCGCAATCGCACCTCTCGTATGCACGAAGCCACAAGAGCGAGCGCAAACTGGGCTCACTCGCAGCGCACAGGCGCGCACATCTGAAGAAAACAAACCAACTTGCAGCCCAGACTCAGCAGGTCGTTGTGGAACCCAGTCCAGCCCAGCCCAGCCCAGCAGACTTGAACATCAACTCGACAAGTTGGCAACATGAACCAGACCGCGGGAGCCACCAATGCTTACCGGAGATGCTCCAAGGGGGAGAAGGTTGGATGGAACTTTTCTTTTCTTGTGTATGCGTGTGTGGAGTGGGGCGATTGCGGAAAAAGATGAAAACGCGGAAGACTGCGGGGGGAAAAAACAAGAGAAAAAAAAAACGGGTGTGCGTCCGTAATTGTATGCGCGCACTGTCAACACGCACGATCGCAAGACCACTTCAATTCACGACACGTTTAGTGTCTTATGTGTCCTTGGCGGTTCCCATATTTTGACTTCAGTCGGCACTTGAGGTCTTTCCATATTGTGTAACTAATCAGTCGTACTGGAGTGAAGTGACGGAGTGCAAAGTCTGCACAAAAAATAAATCAATACATTATAATAGATGAAAAAAAAAAATATATATATATATACACACACACACCTTTGTGTGACGTCACATTTGGGTTTCCTAAGTACTTCTGGTAAATGGAGTCATTGTAGTGCTCTCTTTCTCAGCGCTTTCTCCCTTTCTCAGCAGCTTTCTTGTTTGCACAGAAAATAGCAGTAGTGCTGACTTTAGCCACAAGGCAGCAGTACGACACAACTCGTTGGCCTCAGTGGCTTTGCTGTCCATCAACTGAAAGTATTTCTATATAGTATATGTAGATATAATTAGAAATGCAATTTACGAGTCCGATGTCAGCGGCATTGTTTACATAAAGGACGATAGATCGATGGATTGAATGAATTGGAGTGACACAGATGGTTTGATCAACGTGTTATTTATGTCATACTTATTTGAATAACTGAATGTTACGTCAGGCCCGTTCTCAGCTCCTCGTATCCATACAATCATAAATGTATATACAACCACCATTCCTTCAGTTCCTTCTGGTGTTATTCCAGGCCTTGTTCAGGAGTTCTTCAGAATGTTATTGTAGGCCTCATTACAAGACTTAATCCAGGTTTGTTTCTGGTCTATGTGTTCGGGGCATGATTCCAAGTGTTATTCCAGGTCGCATTCCGGGTGTGATTGAAGTTCTTGCTGCAGTTTGCCAAAGCAGCAAATGTATTGCTACAAGATGTTTGGGTGCGGTGCGGCCTCGTTCATTAGCGGCCGCGCGGGCCAACGTGCCAACGTGCCAAGTATGGATTGGCGGGCTCGTGACGCTGCGGGATTTCATCGTGCACGCTTCAGCACCCTCCATAGAAATGATTATCAACGTCCTCCGACGGCCCAACGTTTGTCTTCGTCACGTCGCCGATTTGCCATCTGACGGCCACACGTCGCTAATTAGCGTGGGAAATCTTTCTTTCCGCTTGTGGTCTTCATCGTCACTTTTCTCCGTCCGTTTGGACGAACGTGATTCTGTTGACACTTGGATGCGTTGATGAATTTTTGATCACAGAAATAACAAGTGCACTCGAATATGGAGAGAAAGGCATGAAAACAGAGCGGCCCTCCTCTCAGCCTCTTATTTACTCTCGCTTAGCGCTCGCTCTTGTTGAATTTGATATTTGTTTGGTGTTCCCCGGCGAGCAGATAAACAGCTTCATCTGCAATATTGATGGCACCGTAAAACCTATGGACGTGCAAATAAAGTTTTTACACCTCGGGCGGAATTATTCATCTTTTATAGAGTGTGAAAAGCAAATTCCTAAAGCAGATAGAAACCAAGACAAGAAAAAGAAACATTGCAGATAAATTCTTGGAACGAGGTGCGAGTAGCCCATTGCCACCTGCAGAGATTTTTTTTTTCTGTCGCTGTATGTCACGTTTGTTCTACGTGCTTTTCCCCCCTTGGAGCGTTGGGTGACATGACTGCATTTGTCTTCACTTTGACTCACGTGTGGTGGCTGAAAATCAATAAGTGCCTTGTCCCAGTAATCACGGAAGCTGACAGCTACAAACCGGAGCAAGATGAAAACGTCCGCCGCCTCTTTTGTTTCATACTAAAGTCCAGCATACGTGATTCTTAGGCTTCGCCTGTATCATATCGTGTGTTTAAGTTAGTTCAGGAGGGTTTAGGGGGAGATAACACGAGTGGTGAACGAACTGATGCAACACTAACATGCTAACAGTTGCTATGCTAACCTGTATCAAAATCATTGTTCGCTGACGGCGGTCACAATTGTTTTGAAAAGAGCATCGCTCATATGGTGATTGGTTTGCTTTTGTTGATGTTGTTTCATTAAATATTTGTGCAGAGTGTAACGTGGATTGAGTGCGTTTGTCGACACCTTGCCAGTAGCAGAAGTTGACGTGATCTCCAATTGTTGCCTGTTTTCATGACATTTCATATTGATATGTGCTACATGTGTCAGGAATGAGCGGAACAGGGCGACCAAACGCAGCTTGGACCAGGGTTTATTGAGGCAAAAGGTAGTTGGAAGGGAGTCAGGAACTGGCCGCGCCCAGGACTTTTGTTTCCTTTGTGCGCCTCCTAGCGGTCTGGATGACATTTTGCCGTCACTGCTTGGAATGGAATGCATTTGATTTGATTACAACGGGTATAATTGGAGTCCAGTAAATTGAGTTTCAAGCTTGGACAGGGAGCAAATGAAGCTTGTAAGTCAAGGTAGCACTGTATTGACTTGTAACTGCGTGACATCCCATTGCCAGCAAACAGACGCGGGCAATTTTCTAGATTTATGGCAAACACATTCATACTTGCAGCTGGCGGCGGCCGATATGTGTTGACTTGACAAATGGTGGCTCTCATAAGTGTATGCGTATGCAGCACGGAACATAAACGCCGTCGCCGTTTTGGTTAAATATTGATGTTTCCCACTGACAAAAACATTCCAAGCGCAGAACTCGAGCGGCCGTGACAGCTTGCGGTACGACCAAACACAGGTGGCTTCCACTGGAATCAAAGTAAGGGAATCGGCACGCGGCCAATTTAATGGAGCTATCCGTCAACTTTAATGCTTGTTAAACTTGCGCCGCCTTTCATCCTTTGACACCACGCTCGGACTTGAACGTTAACGCGAGTGCGGATCTTCTTAAAGGCCTCATCTTTTATCATTAGCCTGCCAGCTGGAGCGGCAAAATGTTTTGCTTTCTTACGGCGGAGGGGTGACAATGACTAAAAGCTTCATCTCGCTTTTCCTAATTGCACACATCTCATGGCAGCAACGGCGTCATTGCAGTTTGGAATTCTTCCTCCCACCGCTCTTGCGAGCTGGCTGACAAACCGATGTCCAAATTTGAGCTCGACGGACTTTTCTGTTCATTTGATGCTTGTGAGGCTTTGCGTGAGGTCGTGAAGCCCATTCCAGTTCCTGACAAAACGCCTGCTGCTCCAGCCAACATCTTGATTACAATTCTCACCATGGGGTGAGGGCAAATTGGAAAATAACCACAGCAACTTCTCTGTCTTGCGATGTGCTGCTCTTGCGCTCGAGTGGCCTCTGACCTCACAAGTCTTGATCACAGATGGTTACGTCAACGCAGCCGTCCGTGCTTTGGAGATGTTTTGGACTTGTTCAAAATGGCCATTCCAGTCCAGGCAGAGAAGCTCGACAAAGTTTTTTGAAGTAAAATGCATCCGCAGAACGGCACGAGCGCTAATGGACCCCCTGCGCGTGAGCCAGATGAAGGCGGCAGCCTTTTTTTTCCCCCCTGCTGCCGGCCGGATTCATTAGAGGCGGTAACGATCCGTTCTCTGCGACAGCTCGGGGCGGGCGAGGTCAGTCGGCCCCGAGCTGTTGAACAAATGATCTTGGAGACGTGTGCCCGCCATCTTTCATCCAGGACCAATACGAGATGCTTGAGATGCAACATACAACAAAGTGTCTCAATGATAAATTTGAGATCAAAAAGTCCGCCAAGTTGCGAGGGTGTCCGCTGATTGTTACTTGAGTTTGGTGGCAACTTGCAGCCTTTTGGTACTTTTCCGTGAAGGTTCTCTACAAACGGTAGTTGTGGTGGAAACATTTTGAGCAGATTTTTGCCTGCATGTCTCCCTGCGGCTCGGCCGCTCTGCTGGCTGAGGTTTTGGCCCGCCATGGGGCTTTTTTCTCTCCTTCTCATCCTTCCGCCTCAAAGTGGGCTGCTCCTGCGACGCCTCCGCCGGCACTTTTAACAAGTTGAGTGGCTAACTGTCCGCTGGCTGTCGCGGCGCCGCTAGCTTGTTTTGACACTGTGCAATTAATAGCTCCCCCGCCCTCGACTCCCTCATCTTTTTCCTCACTGAGGGGGATTCACGTGAGACGTGTAATTGTTCACTTTGTATTTCTCTCTAGTGGTGCGCCATCATGGCTTTTAATGCACTGTCTAAATTCCGACTTTGAGGGTTATTGATTTATAGAGCGGGCTGAGCTGAAGTGAAGGGCGGGCGCTGAGCGAGTTGAGGCTGCGTCTGTGTGTTTATTCTTCTCAAGGCCGCTAACAACCGCTAAAGTGCTTCAAATCTCTGCCCCAAGTACCAATTCATGTTGGTCGAAGGCAGCTTGACCATGAAACATTCTCAGCCTGTCCAACTGCTTCACTGACGGTCAATTGAAGCTTTTTGGATCAATTGGACCGCACCTGACCAAATCAACGCGGTCTCATTTCTTTGGAGCGGGCTTGCTTGGGTTTTTGTGCCTGGAAAAAGTCATGGTAAACCAAGTACTGGTTTTGTGCTCAGACATCAAAATGGTGCTTTGGCCCCATCTGGTGGCATCTTTTGAAGTGAAGCTTCTTTTTGCCTGAATAGAAAAGAGAGCTTTGCTATAGTAATGTGAGGAGCGGTGGAAATGACTCTGCAAGCCAGCGTGCGCGCGCAATACTCTCCCCCCGTATACGAGTGTTGCTCCCCCCGGGTATACGAGTGTTGCTTTGTATTCACACGGGGGAGCCCGCAGCTGCCTGGCCAATCGGCACGGACGCACGCACGCTCACGCACGCGCCTGCGCGCATGCACGCACTGACCAGACGAGCGGAGCTTGAGCCCCACGACGAGTGAAGCTTTCCACGCCAAACTAAGTCAGGCAAATTGCAGAATGAAGAAGAGGAACCTGATCGAGACGGCCAAGATGCAAGGCAACGTGCTGGTGAGTGAGCCGCTCCGCCCCGCCCCGCTTTGGTTTCATGCGTGGGTTCGAAACGGATGATTTGTTTTTGGGGGTTAACGCCCTTTTCCGCTGCAGGTGAATTGCACTTTAACAAAGTTTTGTCCTCTTTTATGAGCTTATTCTTTTTGCTTACGATGCCCTCCTGCTGCGTTGACGCGTGCGTGGATACTTCATCAATGTCCCGTGGCACATGGCACATATTAGATGTTTCAATTTTGGATTTTGAGGAATATTGTGTAGCTTTAGTTGCTGACTGACCAAGCAGTGCTCAAATTTGTAAATATTTGCTCTTTTGCTAATGCCGTTGACTTTCTCCTCTCGCATCAACAAGTTGTCAAGCTCACATCACAGATTTTCACTTGTTTGTCATGAATTCCAGGCTTGAAAATTGGCCATTGTAATTAACGGCTTGCACTAAAATAGTCCAAGTACCTCCAATCTGGGGCAATTTCTGATATGTGATGCCTCATTTTGCACTAGTGAAGTGTGATTTTTTTTTATTTTTTTATTTGCTCCATAAACATTCAAGGAGACGCTTAATCAGATTTGGAGATTGCGTGCAAAACTTTAGAGGACTCGTTTAAATGAAAGCAAACCGGAAAGTGTTGTTGGATGTTGTTGCTGACTAGACAGGCTCGCTCGCTCACTTGAGGACGATGGGGAGAAAAGCTATGTTTTTCAAGTGTGCCTTTGTTGGTTGTTTGAGCTGCACTTTTTTTTAATAACCCACACGGGAAATAAACCATGTTGTGTTTGCCCCCGATGTTGCAAACTAAGCACTTTGTGCATGACTTTGTCACCACCAGCGGCCTAACGTCATCTTGCTGAGGAAGCTGCCATGTGGGATTGGTTGAGCGGCGCGCAATGCGCCTAAAAAAAGACACCTTTTTGAACTTTAAAAAGTTAAACTAGTAAAAACTGAATGATGACGCAGGAGTGCATTAATGATGATTGTGAAGACGCATCATCAAACAACAATGAGCTTGTTTTGAGCAAAACATGTTTTTTAGCTTTTATGCAATGCGCGCAATGCGCTCTGTCACATGGTCTCCGGGGAGCGGGCCGGAGAATTTGATTAGCCTCGCTTTCGTGCCGTCGTGTCCATCTTGTGTTTGGACGCCTCCATTAGAAGACGCCAGCCCCCCCTCCCTCCCCTTTGTTGTAGCGACTGGGCCGTCTAATGACATCATTAAAGCTCGTCGGGCTGAAGATGAACAAGCGAGCGAGCGAGCGAGCACCTGTTGTCGTGCGTTTGCTCCATACTGGAGGCAGATCAGCTCGCAGGAGCTTTCTCGCCTCCATAATCGCACTTTGTTGCTGATTCATTTTTAATCATCCTATTGATGTTGGAGATTCATTTGAATTAATTGGAGGGCTCTTGAAGTCCTCGTGGCCCTTTTCACGCTGCACAATGACGGATTTTTCTCTGGATCTAAACTCATAAGTGGCTCTCTGATGAGTTCATCAAAAGTTCTTTGCAGCCAAAGATCATCTTGCTTTGATTGTCTTATTTGGCCATGGGAAAAGCGGCCAGAGATGAAAGAAAATGGGGGATTCGTTTGTTGGATTCATTAGAGCGTTGCTTACTTTAGAGCTAGCCTGCCATCCCAATACGCGAATACTCGGTGAAGCGGAACCAATGTGCGACGGGCACGTTTGCTGACCCCCGCCGGAGGGGCAGCTGCTCCCCGGCCACGTCGTCGGCCCAATCTGCTCCCACGCCGGGGGGCGGCCGGCCGGCCGGCTGGCCGGCCTTATTTAGACTGTTGCCTCATCACAACTGAAGAAAATAATTGTTCTTGTTTCAAGGAACACGGTGCCCCGGCTGGCGTTTTGCACGCTCCTTTGTGCGCAAACGAAGCTAGCGGCTAGCGGTTAGCAGTGCCACTTGGCGGGAAAGAAAAGAAAGCTAAAACGATCATGCAAGTTCAGTTGGGCATTGTGGAGTGTTTAGATCCAATTCATCAGCCAGCATGGAAGGGCGTGGCCTCCTACTCAGCCTGGATGGTAATGAGAGTGCCAAATCTGTGGTGACACTTGCAAGTCGTTTGATCCTCTTGACGGAGGGATGCACGCTTGAGTGGCGCTCGCTCACCTTTGCCTTGTCATTGGCGAGCGCTGTTGAGAGAGAGGCCAGCCGCCACTCGCCATCATCTCGCTTCCTTTCATCTCGCTTAACCCCCCCAGCCGTTGCATCTTTGTCAAAAGTGTGCCTCTCATCCGCACGCGCGTGACATTTCCATTTTTTTCCCCGGCGGCAGAACGAGCGAGAAAATGTGGCCGGATTGATGGAATTGTGACATAATGAGAGGCTTTAAGTCGGAGGCTGTCAGGTGAGGGTGCATCTCGCCCCCCCCCACTAGTCCTCCGCCGACGCCTCGCAAAGGTCAACGTGCTGCTTAATCAAACATCAGGCGCTGTCAGCTGGATGTGGATGCTCCCGTGCTGAGTTTAAAGTTCACTCGCTGACTATCTGCCCTGCCCAGCCCGGCTTGGAAAGTGTCTGCTGTAAATCAATCGCCAGCTGCTTTTGATGTCGCCATCAATGTTTGGCCCGGGAGAAAATATCCACAACTCCGTCGATGGCATCTTCAATCGCCTGTGCAACATTAGGTGCTTAGTCCATCACTTAGATGTAGTGGCTCGGCTTTCAGGATTCAGCCCTCGTGCGGCGTCTTAGTGTCAGAACTGGGATTAGAGTGGAATCCGACCGAGGTTAACGTTAGCTCGTGGACGTATGCTTAAATTTAGCGCAGTTTAAGATCAGCCGTAGGGACCAGGCTGCACTTGTGGCTCATCTTCCTGGTGGTTCGCAGCCTGAGTCGCCCCCTCGTCTGGCCGTCTTGTTCATCCATTACAGCGATCCATAATCAGGTTTGCCACGGCTCATTGCTCCGCTGCGGGAACGTCTGCGCTGCCGTTGTCCCACAGCAAAATTGCACGACGATGATGATGTCGCTCTAATGACGGTCACTCGTGCAAAGCTTTCGATGAAGCCAAAGTTGCGTCAATATTGCCGGAAGTTTTTAGATGAAGATTAAAACGTCTAGGCGGCATCTCTGATGTTTGCAGTTTCCCCCCCCAAAAGACAAACGGGAAAGACGTGAGCGCTGTGAGTTGTTGATGTTTGATATTTGTGACTTTGGCACGGCCGCTGCAAGTCTCTGCTTTCATTTCTGTTGTTCAAAACGGGGCAGAGGCGCTGAGGTCGAGAGTCGATGAGATGTATCGACGCGGCGAGCTCAACCCTGGCCCAATATTTGCCTCGTTTATGGCGCCGTGCGTCGCATTAGCCGTCGGGAAACGGGACAAACGCCGACGACGCTGCGTCGAGCGAGCCCGAGGAGACACCTCGGTGACTTTATATGCCGCCTGACCGCTTGCTCAAATAAAGGCTGATAAGGCGACGGGCGCCATGCAAATGAAATATTTGCCGCCGCCGCCGCTGACCTGGTCAAACGTCGAGCCAAGCGCGCATCTGGCAAAAGCGAGGAGCTGCTTGTGAACGCACGCCACGTTCACCTTCAAAGCCGTCAGACTCCAACGCTCCTTTTTCATCTTGGCGAGCGATGAGGCCGCCTCCTGGTGGAGGAGGGGGAGCGGCCCGAGGGGATGTGGCAATGCTTTGTCCGTCGTGCACGTCGCTCCTGCTTCTAATCTGTGTGTGTGTGTGTGTGAGTGTGTGTGTGTGTGTGTGTGTGTGTGCATGTGTGAGAGAGTGTGCGTGCGTGCGACATCACTGACTCCATGCGTGCTAACAAGGACCCGCTTGACTGTCCAGAAAGACTCCGTTTCTTGTTTTGTTTCCTCCCAGCCGTTGCTTGAAAGTTGGACGAGCTCCAGTTATCTGTCGGACGGGCAGACGAGGAGCAGATGGGTGGAACGGCAGCGGCGAGGTTGCGTCTGATGCCGATGTGGTGGCTTGCATTTGAGCGCCCGTCGTGCTGTGCCTGTGCATGGCAAAACCCCCGCCGCTCACGGTCCAGATGGATGGGTGGGCCGTCGAGCAATCTGACCTTGGACAAAAATATACAGGAGTCAATATACTGCAAATTGCTAAAACGAGAAACAATGGCGGAGATTTGTGTTGCCCGCCCGCCGCAAAGCCGCCATGATTCCCCCCCCAGAGGTCGTGGAGAGGCTTGATGAGCGCGAGCGTCGGCGGCGCCTCGTCAAACCGGCCAATAAGTTGGAATTACCTCCCCGGACCTCCGGGGCTATTTTTTTTTCCTTCTTCATTTTGTCTCCTCCGTTATTGGTAACCCGAGGGGACACCGCTACGTCCGCAGTGAGGCTTTGGCCAAATAAAAGGCGGAGATGGCCATGCCTTCTCTTGGCAGAGTTTGGTTAAATTGCCTCAGCAAAAGACTTGCCGTGATTCCATGGGTCGCTTTGAGTAACTGCATCTCAATTCCTGGGTGCAAAACGCGTCCCAATGCTTTTGTCCACATACTTGAGTGTTTATGGAGCCTGTTTAGTGTTGACTTAAATGTGCGACTGCATTTTTTTTTAACGCAACATCAATTCACACTGCCCACAGCTTCCCTGCGATCCTCGGGAGATGGTTGGCGCAATTTACGAGGGCAAATTGCGGGGTGGGGCGTAAATCTCGCCGCGGCGTTGGTTTCTACTGAGTTTGGGCAGTCTTCGGCCTGAAGTGATTTACAGTATTTCTTTTTCCCAGTTTCAAAGTGCTTTTTTTGGGACTTCAACATCCTTCACACGTATGTATCAAGTGTCACTGTCAGCGGCGCATACCGATCGCATACATGCGACCGCAGCTCGTTCGTCTTCATCGAGGCAATTAAGGCCAATTGATTGAAAGAGTCCCCCGTCAGGCCTTGTCAAGTAAAACTTTCTCGATGTACGATGCTCGAAAGACAATACACGATAATCTAATGCGAACGTGGCTGTTCCTGCGCCCTTTGTGTTGACCCGCGTTACTGACTTGGCGCTTTTGCTCTCCAATGTTGTGTTACGGTACGCTATTTGCCACTTGAGATGTGACGTGCAATTTCCACATTTTGCCGCTTTTGAGGCGGAACCAAGTGCCGCTCGTGCAATCTTTTTGTGTTGAGCAGTCGTATGGGTCGCAAAAGTGGCATTTTCTTCTTCAACTTTGATACATTTACAACACGAAATGAAGCCGTAAATAATGCCTTCATTGCGTTCGTAAAATTTAATATGCGCCGCGCAGTATCGAAGCACTGCAATAAATTCCCGTGGAGACAATCAAGTGGCAACTAAAGTACAAATGAATCACGGCGTTGAGAAGATGCAGTCATAAAGTACTTGGCAAAAAGATGCGCTTCGGAAAATGGATGGATGGATGAATGAACAGCAACATTTAGACATCGGAAGGAGCCTCACACTTGTGTAGTCTTTATCCTCCATATGGAATGACAATGAAATCAGTACAGCAACGACGAGCTGAGCTACGTTCTTCAAAGTTATTATTGGCTGTTGCAAAGAGATGAGGACCGGGTCTCCATAGAATGATAGCGTGCCGGCGCTATGACTTGATTTGGAGTCGGAGAGCGGGCGGGCGGGCGGGCATGGCGGCGTCAGCGCCTTTCGGTCGGGCCCAGAGTGGGAAAAGCAGCCAGGAGGCAGGCACGGCTTGCCTTTTAAATCCCACTTTCAAATGCGCTAGCTCGACGTCTCTGTTGCAAATTGGCTTGTTCTTGCTCTTCCAAATATGCGCTTTATACGGCCCCATTGATTACACCGCCACCTTCCTCGCCCCCCCCCCCCCCCCCCCTCAAGCGAGCGGCACAGGATTGAAGGTGCGTGCAGGTTTATGATAGTACTCGCAGTGAAAAATGGCCTCCATCAGAGAAATGTGGCACGACGCTCAAAATGGATGGCTTCTCTGCTTCACACAGCCGAGCTTCTTTTTCTATTCTTTGCTCTGCCGTCAAAGCTCACTCACATTTCTCGCTGGTTGGTGTACTTCTTGTGTCAACTTTGATGGCGCCCCTGAGCGCTTTTCTTGGCTCAATATTGCACCAATATCACAAAGCACTACCGCGGCTCCACCATCATTTTACTTTCATCAAATGGAGAGAACACACGAGCATTTTAAAAATGAAATCATTTCAAGCTTAATCTTTGTGCAAATAAACACATTTGATGACAAAAATCATAAATTAGAGAGCACATTTAGGTTGGCCGCTATTTGGATATTCAAATAATTCTATGTGAGTCTCTATGTTGATGTTTACACGTTTGTCGCTTGGTTTGCTCCTCCGCGTGCCCGCTGAAGGCGTGTGCACTCAAGATGGTGTGTATGTGTGTGTTTGTTTGTGTGTGTCATTCCTGGGAGGCTCTGTGTGAGGCGTGCTAGCATGAAATGAGAACACAGCCGTCATAAATCACTGATGGGGTAGATGCCCTCGCAAATGTGAATGTTCTTGATGACCACGCTTTTGCCTCCACAACCAGTCATAAATTCATATTCGGATGAGGCTGGGGAGGGGGGGGGGGGGTGTAAACACGCTGGACGTTGAAACCAACTGGACACTTCATTAGGTACAGC
Source organism: Syngnathus leptorhynchus (assembly GCF_054491065.1). NCBI lineage: Eukaryota > Metazoa > Chordata > Actinopteri > Syngnathiformes > Syngnathidae > Syngnathus > Syngnathus leptorhynchus. Next base: position 434,390 of record NC_141213.1, read on the forward strand.
TACAGGATGTCATCAAGCAGATGATGATGTGACCCGTCCTCGCCCATGTCTGCCTGTTGGACTTTGAAGGGGTGCTGAAGAGTGCATCCTAGACAAGGAACACAAGTCAGCCAGCCCATCAAGATGCGTCCCGGTTGCTCCTTTGCTGACAATCATGCGCTGGGTCCCGGTGAGGGCCATTCCTAATATTTTGACTCTCCTGCACCTCAAGCGTGATGCAAATTAAGCGCGTGGTTATGCTCAGCAACATGAACTGCACCATTCCTAGTGGACTACTGTCTTAATTCAGCAGAATTCAACACCAATCATTCTAGGAATCATAAATAAGTGAACAATTCGATCAATCGATCAATCAATCAATGGCACCTAACCCAAAAGCTAATGAAAAATACTTTGATATTGTTCACTTATTTAGACCAAGTTCAATGCTGCTGCCTCACTATTCCTCTTTCTGATTGGTCAGTGATGCATGGATACACTGTTGTGTACTTTCTTTTTTATATCAACAGCGAGGGGGGGAGGGAATTGAACGGTAAGATATTTTTTGCAGCGGTCTGTTGTGTTGCAGCAGCAGCCGAGTAATTGAGTCAGCGTGGGTATAATGCATTTAGGAAGCTGTCTGCGTTTGTGCTCTTTTATAACAGACCACCTTTGCGCCAGCCTCTTCTTTCCCAGCATGCTTTGCACATAAGCAGACAGAGCTTGAAGTACAAACAGATTTTTGCACCTATTGTAGCAAATGTCACATTCTGTTTACTTATATTCATAGAAATTTTGACGTCACCACCTATTCGATTGCTGCCATTCTTTTGATAAACAATTAGGATGAAAAAAGATGCTCAGATGTTAGTTAGTCAGGAGTGAAGTATTAAGGGACCGTTAAAAAATAAAAACACACACCTATAAAACAGCTTCCTTGCACCAGTTAATCCACACGGTGGCGGTGTGGCTCTCTGCATGGAACTTGCACAGTTCGCAATGCCGAGTAAAGTCGTCACGTCACATTCAGTCAGACCCCACTCAAACGCAGAAAAAAGAGGCTGCACGTTCTTTTGGATTGACACACTCAAATGGCTCACAATCACGCTCCAATTTCAACCCTTAATGCTGAGTGCCTAGCAGGGAGGCAATTGGTCCCATTTTTATAGTTTTGAACCCACAACCTTCCAGTCTCAGGGCGGACACTCTAGGCCACTGAGCTGCAACAAACCTTTCCTTCCCGTGCTTGAGGAAAAGAAAGCAAAAAAGGAACCCTAGTGACTTTCTAGAAAACAGCCATTTTATATTGTTGTCCATCTCGGAGGGAGAATTTTCCATTTGTGCCTTCTCATGGATGGCAATCAGAGAAATACAATTTCCCCTGCGTGTGTGCGTGTTGTGATAATAAAGTGCGACCGTGTGTGTGTGTGTGTGTGTGTGTGTGTGTTTTAATGCAACGTGCAGCCGCAAAGCCATTAGAGTGCAGACTTAAATGTGACGAGTTGGTTGGCAAAAGTACGTGACGTGAGCTTCACACACACACACACACGCACGCACGCACGCACGCACGCACGCACGCACGCACGCACGCACGCACGCACGCACGCACGCACGCACGCACGCACACACACACATCGTGACGTCACCACTCCTCAAACGTGCACGTGGGCGACGCTGATCCCTCTGTTGTTTTATCATCCTGTGCCTGTTAAGCTGTCCGCGGTGCTGAAGCTGAAGTTGGTTCGAGAAATATATCGGGTATAGCGTTGTCCGTGGTGCTGAAAGTCACAGCGAGAGAGCTCTCCGCTGTGCTGAAGCACATATAGGCTGTTGCTCTGACCGCGGTGCTGAAACACCAGTTTTTCGGGAGGGGGGGTTGTCAGCGGTGCTGAAACTGGAGTTGGTCGAGGTGCTATCCACGGTGCTGAAATACAAGTTGGCCCTGGTGCTATCAGTGGTTTTGAAACTGGAGTTTGATATGGTGCGATCCGCGGTGCTTAAATAGAAGTCCGTGTTTTGAAAGCCGTAGTTGGCTGCGGTGCTGTCAGTGGTGCTGAAACTGCACATGGCTGTAGTGCTATCAGCAGTGCAGAAACTAGAGTTTGGTATGGTGCTAACCGCAGTGCTGAAATCCGCAGTTGATCGCAGTGCTATCCGTGGTTCTGAAACTAGCGTTGGTGCGGTGCGACCCCTGGCGCTGAAACATAATTGGCTAGAGAGCTGTATGCCGCACCGAAATGAGCGACTTGAAAACCTGATACATAAATGTATGTTAGTATTTTTTCTCTTCTATAGTTTCGACTCAAAAGTGTCTGCTGTGCATTTCGTCCATCTCAAGTCCCCGTCCTCCGAGCTGGTGTCGGTTGTGGCGGTGTGCAGATCATCAGTGCGTTTGAGCTGAACATGAATGAGGTTGATTCATTTAGTGCCGCTCGAGGTCTTTGTTAGCGCGTTAACTCCCGACTGAGCTGAAATCGATTCAAGCGCTCCGTTATGTTCCCTCCTTGTCAATCTTGGAGGGAGGCGGATGGATGAGTTCTTATCCAAGCTGCGACAGTCCACGTGAGAATCATTTTGAAAGCCTCTCCTTGTCGAGCCTCCCCTTTGTGTCGTAATGAGGCCTTCCCCCTTGCCTCCGGTGACATTTTCATCCCGCCGAACCGACGAGGGCGCCCAGCCGACAAGGGCTCCGTCCCACCGGGATCAAGGGCTCTCCCGCTGGGCCGCCCCCTGTCGAGCAAGCTTCAAAACCCCCTTTGACTCGAGCCTCTGCTTTCAAGCAGCACAGCCAAAATCTTTTGGATTGATGTCATTTTGGAGATCAGCGTACGTGTTTCGGTGTTCTGGAGTTCTGCTCCAAATATGCTCCCTGCAGCCAGTGGTAGCGTGACGTAGAGTTTATGCGGCACAAGTGATTAATATAACAAGACTCGTAGGGCGTTCTTTCGACATTACTGCTGTACTGAGAAGCTGAGAGGAGCTGACTCACCGGTGCGGTGCCGTCTGTGTTACAGTGCCCCCGTGTGGTCAAGGCGCACAGATACCAGAATGACCGCTTGTGTGCATTTGGATAAAAAAAAAAAAAAGACATCATGACTGAATCCTTCTGTTATTTTGGGTGTTAAGTGAGCTGGGTTTTGGAGTAATCATCACCTCTCCCTCCCCTTTTTGTTTGTTTGTGCAGTTTCCTCTTTTGCGTCAGCGCAGCACCTCTCGTTTCACACTGGTTAATTAGACGGCTCCTCGGGTAGCGTTTAGGCTGCTCAACTAAAAACAGTTCAAAGAAAAACAAAAGTCCAAATAGATCTTTATTTTTTGCAATCAAAGGTGTCGTCCCGGTGGTGTGATTTTCTTGTTTCCACTCTCCGCAGTGAGTACACATCTATTTTCTTTCTTTTTTTTTTTTTTTTTCTCTTGCAGTCATCTTGTTGTGTCGGGCTGGACCAATCAGCACACTGGTAATGAGGCTCTGGAGATATCAGAGGCAGACCTGTGTGTGTGTGTGTGTGTGTGTGTGTGTGTGTGTGTGTGTGTGTGTGTGTGTGTGTGTGTGTGTGTGTGTGTGTGTGTGTGTGTGTGTGTGTGTGTGTGTGTGTGTGTGTGTGAAGCTCACATCACGTACTTTTGCCAACCAACTCGTCACACTTAAGTCTGCACTCTAATGGCTTTGCGGCTGCACGTTGCATTAAGACGACGAGGAGCAGATAAACACACACAGACACACACACACGGTCGCACTTTATTATCACAACACGCACACACGCAGGGGAAATTGTATTTCTCTGATTGCCATCCATGAGAAGGCACAAATGGAAAATTCTCCCTCCAAGATGGACAGCAATAAAGAATGCCTGTTTTCTAAAAAGTCACTTGGGTTCTTTTTTTTGCTTTCTTTTCCTCAAGCACGGGAAGGAAAGGTTTGTTGCAGCTCAGTGGCCTAGAGTGTCCGCCCTGAGACTGGAAGGTCCCCCAGGAGATGGATCAAAATCACCCGGGGATGGGTTAAATGCAGAGGGCAAATTTCATCACACCCAGATGTGTGTGTGACAATCATTGGGACTTTAACTTTAACAAATGCAAAAATAAAATGCAGAGAGGTTCCTCAATTGAACCTTCGAGCTCTTTGAGAAGAAGCCCACTACGCTCACTGCTAGCACAGTGCAGGTGCCATCCAAATCGGTTAGCATCGTTAGCCATTTTAGAATGAATGAATATTTGAAAACAAATGATTTATTTTGAAGCAAGCACTTAACACTGCCCAAACGCTTTAAGAATAAATATCAATATCCATTCAATTGAAGAAAACAAGTGGCTCAGTGTTTCTGATGATGTCATTGCTGTGGTTTTTATAAGGTACCATATTACAAAGTGCAATTATTTAAAATTATAAAAAAATACATGACCGTTTTTGGGTGTGGGGAGGGGGAGTGGCATTTCCACTTGTTTCAATGATCTAATCATGATATCGTTTTTTGTGGATGACTATATTTATATATATTTATAGTCCCTAAGTACTAACTCCGGAAGGAGCAACAAATTGTGAGCACAGCCGCTGACAGTGTTGGTGTTGTGCACTTCACACGCTTGTGCCAACATTGACGCTCACAACACATTATGGTGCCATCATTTGCCTGACTCGGCAGGTTTCGTGTCATAAAACCTTACGACTCGCGTGCGTGTGTGTGTGTCTATGTGTGTGTGTGTGTGTGTGTGTGCGCGCGCGGGGATGCTAAAAGTGGCGCATGAAATTGAACACTGGCAAACTATTGGCGTAAAAGCGCCAGCGGGCGCGGTCAAAAGGCTCCTTGTTGAAAAGCACAATCACAAGTCCCACGTTGTGCGAGTTTGCCTAATGGAGGTCACCATAGCAACGAATGTCCAGCATTTGTGTGTCGTGACCTTCTAAGAGTAGGTTGCTAAGGACCTTGACTTGATGTTCCCTCTGCCTCGTCCATTAGTGCTCCCTTGGATGAACTGGAGTGGTTTTGCTTGCTCTTTTTTGGGTGCTGGATTTGTTCCACTCATCTGCAAAGATGACGTCATCACCTGGTACAGCGTGCATGCATGACTTTGCCACTTGTAAGGTGTCAATATCATTTTGGCATGGCCTTCATCTGCCCAATTTGCCATCATAGGCCAATTTCTGAATGCGGCTTCAAAGTTCTGCCGACTTTTTCCTCCCGCTCCGTCTGCTAGCAGCGACAGATGGCGCAAGATAACGAGCGCAAAATGTATTGCCGGCGCTTTCCAGGCTTTTGCGGCCGGCAAAACGAAGCCCACTCCGCACGAGAGCGTGCACGCATTTTAGGTTTTGATGCTTCACTTATTATTTATGAGCAGATGCTCTGTTGTTCCAAAATCAACTTTGTGGCTCATTTGGAAAATGTCCGAAAACTTGAAGCTTTCGGGCCGATCCGGTGTTGGGCCTGCTATCCATTTTTTTTTTAGATCTTTTTTATTTTTTCTATTTTGGGCAGCGGTGCGGCAGGGACGAATGCGCCTTGCCCCGGCTGCCAGTGTGAGGAACGACCCTCAGATGTGAAGCGACTGCAGCGCCGCAAATGATGCTTTTTTTTTTTTTTTCTTCCCCCCCCCCCCCTACCATTCCAGTAGTGGTTGCCGTGGGAGTCGGAGAGCGAATCGTCGGAGTGGTTTTCTCCTTCCACAGCTAATATTGCCAGGCCCCTGTTGAGAGCTTTTGTATTCCGCCAACGTTTGGGACCAAAAAGTGGAGAAAATAAGCTTTTGAAAACAAAACAAAACAAGAACGGTGACACAAATGATGATGTCATGGTAAGACTGCAGCTTGCTTTCTTTTTTGTCTCTTGGGTCCCACCACTTTTAGAATGAAGCCACGGTGTGTGACTTGAAGTCCATTTTTCTTTACCTGTTGCATCTTGTGTGGCCGTGAAGCCACTTTGGCCGAGGGATGGGGCTTATCAATGATTCATGTCATTTTGGCTTCTGAGGCTGGAGGGAGGGGATTTTTCCGCAGACTCGCAATTGAACGACTTTGGGAATTTTTGGTCCTCAGATCAATTCCGCTAGTCGTTCGGTGGCACGCCGAGCATGGTTAATAACCTGTGGTGGCCCGCTCTAGGTTGACGTATTTATGTCTCCATCTTCAACTTGCGTAAGCCGCCGCTGTCACCAGTAGGATGAAGAATGAACAAATGTCATTTCCATGTGATTAAGATTCTATCTATTTTTTTTTTCCTTTCTCTGATTAAAGTGTGTTTTATTGTAATAAGGTGGAGCGCCTGTGTCGGAAGAGTCCCTCATGGAATTTTCCAGATTGAAATGAAATGGGCATAGAATTAATTCATTGCTGCCTTTTTTGTCAGTGTGGCATTCAAAAAAGTCAAGCTCGTGTTGTTGTGAAGACGAGTGGGCGATGCGCAGCGGCAACGATGACGCTCTGCACACCCACGTCGTTTGCGCGCGAGTTCCCGCTTGGATTGAAGCGGCTCACGCTATGTCGGAAATCAGCGAGATGCTTTTAATCACTTTGCACGGGCCCCAAGGTCGTTGTCACGGTTACCGTTCTGCCACACGGCGGGTTTCTTTGACAGGTCCAAAAAGTTGACATACCAACATGGCGGCGCCTGGCCTGGTGCATTTCCAAAGGGAGACAGACTTTTTGGGTCAGGCTCGTCATCGTAAAGACTTTAGCGCCGATTGTTCCCTCTGCGCCGGCTGGCTCGTTTGCAGGTGTTGAATTACCACCGCACTTGCCAGTCGTCAATAACTCACGTTGCGGTTTATTACGAGGCACTCCTGGAGCAGCCTAGAGTAGAAAAGGCCGTCTCGGCAGAGCTCCATTATCCTTTATGAAGGGGCGGGGCGGAGTTTGGAGATGGAGGGACGGATGGACGGACGGATGTTGTTTTTGTCTGCCTGCGCTAATGGCCCAGCCCAGCCCAGCCCGGGGCGGGGCGGGGCCGGCTGAAGAAGGAAAGCGCCCGTGAGACGCCGGGGCAGAACCTCCGCGCCGTGGAAAGGACCACAAGGTTGCCACCATGATGTTCGAGCATTCGCTGGCGACGCCGCTGGGCCTCGGCAGGAAGCCTTCCAGGGTGGAGACGGCCAAGAAATACTGGAGGGTGAGTTTCAGATCCGGCCACATGTGGAGGACGCCAATGGGCCACTCCATTAGGTACACCCACACAATCAATAATGAGCCCGCTCCAGAACTTAGCGAGTTGACTCCAGCCTTGTAAATGTTTTTTTTTCATGTTTGCAAACGGCGTGCGTAAACGCCCAACGTCACGTGTCGCAACAATCGCGCTCGTAGCTTGCCGCCGCTGACAGTCGGACCCGCTAACTGCCTTTTGAAAGGGCGTCGCGCGTGGATAACACGTTTGAAGACGAGCACAAAGGCCAGCATGCGTGAGACGATGAGAAGCAAAGACGTACCAGTTGAAGTTGAAGACATGCCGGTTGAAGTTGAAGGCGGCTTTGCCTTCCATGGTGGCCGCCGTCCCTTGAGAAGTCAAACTAATGAGAGAGGAAAGTGAGTGACACAGCATCAAAGCCAATTGTGCTCTTTGTCTTGTTCAACTCCAACTAACAAGCTACGTTAATGGGGGGCCTGGGACGCATCTAAATGAGTCATTCAGCAGAGTCAGAGTCAAACAAATGCATCTTTGGCTTTCCGGAGCAGCTGTGCGACACGTCCGTTTTCTTTTTTGTCAGACAAATGTGGTGCGGCAGAACTGGCACAAGAAAAAAAGTATTGCGACAGATCTGTCTACCCCTGAGATGCCTCTCGCAAGCCTTCCTGAACTTTTAAAAGGTTCCGCCAGCTAAAGTAGGCTTGGAATCAAAGTCCGAGGAGCAGAGGCAAGGCAAGTCAATATCAGCCACCTGCGGGACAATCACCGGTCCCACGTTCAACACTTTGCGCTTTGCTCTCTATTTGTTGCACTGGAGCAGCCACGCAAGATGCCTTCATTGGCGCCGGGCAAGGTTTAGCAACGTTGCGCTTCTGAGACGTTTGTAATTGTCGGTGGCGCGGCCCCAAGCCAAAGCTCTCCCGCTTTTACGGTGCCATCAAATATTGATGTTTTAACTGCGGCGTTAATGAGCGCGCCCGCTTTGGCACGGACTTAACGGCGCATTTGTCTTTTGGCCCGCCCGCTTTGGAATGCACAGGTATTTTTAACTCGCTCCATTTCACCCCTAGGGGGCGCTATTTGATGGACGCTGTCCTCGCTCTTGTTATGAAACACTCGTTTGAGCGGCAGCCAGATGACATGTCTTGACGCTGCCATTAATTCGACGTGGCTTTAAACTGGCACTTGTCTGCTTTTCTTAGAGGCTCGGCTAGCGAAGATCCGTGTCCACGCTAAATTTTCCTCCTCGCAGGGGAAGAATTAAAAAAAAAAAGTCTGGCTGTGATGAGGGGACTTGTTGGCCCAGCATGACAAATCCGTTCCCCGGCTGGATGCCGTTTGTCACAGAGCGCAAGTCGCTGTCCGCACCTGAAGCGCCGGCCGGCCTTCGTCGTTGTCTGCTTTTAAGGTCACGGCAGCACTTGTGTATCAGTCACGCTCTTGTTGCTATTGTCTCCCAGCCCCAAGTGGAACATTTCTCATTTGGGCGGGAGCGGCAAAAGGCTGAGCCTAGCGTTTTTCACGCAACAGTGGCGGCTTCTCTTTCCCTCTCCTCAGAACGACGTCTGACTTTTCTTCGCAAGCCGCGTGAAGCAATTGAATATCGTCACCATCATCTCGTCCGGCCATTATCTATTTGGCAAGCAGAAGATGGGCACGTTGACTCGCTTGAGTAGGAAGGCCCACGAGTGTCTGTCAAAGTGCCTCCATTGCGTTTCCAAATGAGCCCTGATCTTCTCGCTCGCAGAGCACTGCCTTTTGGATGGGCATCCATAAATACTCCTTGTGCGTGCAGCCATTACCATTCATGCATTATTTACGCAGACGTTAAGGGGAAAATTGCTTGAGAATGATCCCATCTTGCCATGTTCACAAAAATGTAAATTCCGATTCAACATCAGCACTTTTTTTTGGTAGCACACCAAAATGAAAAGCTCACTTCCTTGGCCCGTGTCCCAGACAACATTTTCTGGAGAGAGAACCTTATGAATGTTTTTTAAAAAAAATTCCATCGATTGTGGCTTATTTCACATGCTTGCATCACAAGCATGTGAAATAATTGCAAAGTGGCTTCCATTTGAGCGTGATATCGTTCATCCTCCCAATTTCGAATATTTTTCAAATTGCCAAGATTATTTTACCGTGAAAATGGCAAAATGCCAGAGCTGTCTGTCTATCCAAAGGCGCTTCAATCCAAATCCACTCGCCGCTGATTTGGTCATCTCAATCTTTGGAGCGTGCTTGCTGAGTCACGGCAGTGTTCCCGAGGGGGGTTCGCCGATTTTGGTCCTGGTCAAAAGGGAGGAAGGGGAGGGAAGGAGGGGGGCCCAGATTGCAAAAGAAAGTGGAGCGAAGCAGCTTTTGTGATCTCCACACAAAGCGAAACAAAAACTCACCGGATGTGTGAAGCTGTTCTGCTGTTATCGTTGTGATGCCGCCGCCACGGCTGCCTCCCTTTTGAGAGGCTAGTTAACATTGATCTGCACCGGGAGGCAACTAGAGGCACAAAATCTAAGCTCCATTATCGGCCCCCTCGGTCCAGATGGAAGCATCTCTTGAACCTACACCGCATCCATTTATTGTTCACACACTGGCCACTTTATTAGGTACACGCTCAAAGAACGCACGTGAGATGGGGAAGGCAAAATAACCCATTGGGCGTCAATTGGACATTTTCACGTCAGGGTTACACGACTGTCACTTTTATATTAGATGCAGTTGATATGGTAGCATCGTGCCATGAAATGATATTTTGCAAAATGCCAGGGAGGGAGGGCGTGAAATTTAGAATGATCTGTCACAAGGCCGGAAGACGTCGCCTAGGCCGCCAAAATCCGACACCATCCATCATCCGTCAAATCCCCAGATGCCCTGCGGCCTGCTGGCGGGCTTCCCAAAAACAAAAGTGGCAACTTGTTTTGATTAAATGCTTTCTGGAAGGGTCCCCCCCCCCCCCACCCCGCCGCCGCCGCCTCCTTGTCTTCGTACGCCGCGGGTGGCTGCTGCGCTCCTTTTCGCTCTCGTTTGACAAACATGATGGAGGACGCCCAGAGTGTGGCGTGGCTTTGGAGGTAGTGAGAACAAGAGAGCAAGAGAAGGAGGGATGAGAAAGCAGGCAAGGCAAACAGTGGGGTGGGAAGAAAGACAAGAAAGAGAAAATTTAAAGATAGAGAATAAGAGAGGGTCTCTGTCTCTGGCAATAGTTGCTTCTCTGGCGGCCATGCCAATGACAAAATCGGAATGACCGTGACCTGGCTGGCCTCAGTTGTTAAGCTGGCTGAATATTTAAGGCCACTTTCGAGCAAGGACGGGACTTTACCCCCAGCCCGCACGGTGTCAATCGCAATAATAAAGGCAAAAGCTGAACGTTTGTAATCCAGGAGAGAACACCTTCTACATTTGTTCGCGGTGCAGACAGCTCATATGAAACCCTTTCATAAAAGTTTTTTTTTTTTCTTTTAAGAGCAATTAGCGTGCAAGCGAGGCTTCTCTTAGCCCGCTGACTTGCCCAGAGGTGCATTTATTCTCCCGTTAAGCTATTAGCCATGCAAATGAGCTTCTTCCAGTGGTGGCCAATTAATAGTCAATGAGCTTGCATTCCTCATGAATTCAACATGGAGGTCCCGGCGCTTCATTTGCATGCGCGTCGTCGGCGCGGCAGCCCTCGCTTGCTCGGTCCCTCCTCTCCCTCCCTCCCTCTCTCTCTCTCTCTCTCCCCCCTCCTCCTCCTCTTAGTCTCGAGCAGCGCGTCCTTTCGTCACCTTCCTCATTGGACAAGCTCCTTCTTCTTCTTCCTCCTGTGTCTGAGCTGGCCGGCACCCACCGGTTGCCGCCACACGGGCGCATATCCTCATTTTTTGTTTCGCTGCCCCCGCTGTTTCCCCACAATGACGACAGCCAAGGACGGCAACGCGCTCAAATCGGCTCAGCAGCAGGAGCAGGTAGCGGCGCACGGCATGCGACATCCATGGCAGTCCGTTTGAGGCACAAAGTGCGCGTCACCTCGCTGCAGAGTCGCGTTCTCTTGCACCCCGCGTTGTGTTTTGCGTGTGTTGCCGGCCGGGGAATTGCATTCGCACGCTCATCAACTCCACATTGTGCGACTCTCTGGTCAAAGGCTTACATGTCCATGTTCTTCCAATCCATAGCTGAAGCGATACACGAGACGAGAGGCTGAAAAAAAGCTTTGCCCGTGCAGGGCAATCGGGAAAATTGTGTTCTTTACCGCGCGCGGCTGAATGGAATTGAATGCAAGAATGTGCTTCTTCGCGCAAATGTGTCATTTGATTGAGGAAACGTGCTGATGTGGACAGGACAGGAAGGCAGCAAAAAAAAAAAAGAAATCCTGGACATGTATCAAGTCAAAACGGGAGCAACCAGCAGCGGCACTGCTTACATTTGAGAGACGCGTATGCAGTCAGTATGTGCTCCATCCACACGGTACAACTGGACCGTTGAGAAAGAAAGAAAGAAAGAGCATTCAAGTCGCTGGAGTCTCTCTGCAGATTGCGGCTGGAAAAACAGCCCAGCTCAATCAGAGGCTCAGTCAGGTGTGTCACCTTTAACACAAATTCAAATCTGACCGCTTCATTCTGAACACAGCCCGAGTGAAAGAGTTCAATGAATATTTGCAAAATTCAGTATCTTACTCTGGAAATGTGCAAATGTTCCTGCCCTTCACCCGTAACTGTGTAAACGGCGATGGGTACGACGTCTGGGTTCTTTTGGAATCTTGCGGATCTAGTCAATTACATGAGGCCGAACTCAGGTGACAGACAACCTTGTCAGCTCTGATCTCAGCCGTGCCTTTCATTTTTATTTCCTTGGTTGCCGGGTCACCCTCCGCCATCACACTTGAGACACTTGAGATGATTTGCTGGGGCTAATGAGGCCGATAAGATGTGCCGCCGAGATGATGCGCTTTGCTCGGCAGACTGATAATCGGCCTCCCGTTTGCACTCGGTCCTTGACGAGGAGACGGCAAGCTCGTCGCTCGCCCGTGCTTAGGCCAGCTGGTCCACGATTGCTCGCCATTGTCAGCAGCGCTTAAATGTTTCTCAGATGCCATGATGAATATTCAGCGACTAGAACGATTCAGTTTTCAGAGCCGATTGGCTCCCACAAATCAAATGTGAAGAAGAGCTGCTGAGTTGGGATGAGCTAGATGCTTAGTTGGACACGAGCGAACGGGAGCGATCAATGGCCGGGGCAAACAGCAGTCAGGGGGAGGAATCGTGAGCCGAGTGCGCTAAAGTCGATGCGGTCGCTGGGGGATTGATTCTCATGGCCGTGCTATGCAGACGCAAGGCAAAACTGACTTCCTGATGATTAGCGCAAATAACCCACGGGACAAAAGAGGACTTGAATGTTCAGATGAGTCATTGCATGAAATGATGTTGAGTCCTGTGTCCTTTTTTTTTTTTATTGGTAGTCATTCTTTTTATTTCTATTGTGCTTGGTGATAGTTAGCTGAAAAAGTTTTGATGAAAAATGGCAAGCAGCTCTACAGCCCGTCAATCTTCAAGCCAACCTTGGTTTGCTCGAAAGCCGCAGCGAGCGGCTTAGGAAAACAACCGGGCCCTCCCTTTTTTGGACTTATTTGTGTTTGGGCGCCAGCAGCTGCTCAATATAGCAAAAGTGATTTTGTTTGCTGCTCGTCGAGCGAAGGTTGCAATCAGCGCGGCTGTCGAGGTCCATCTCACAAGCGGCCCACTCTTTTACTGGCCCGAGAACTCGGATTGCACGATAATGGCGCGCAGCAGCCAGCAGGTGCCTGAATAAAGTCGCTAATAGAGCAATTATTCTCCAACAAAAGGTCACCTCGGCTGTGACGACGGGCCCACAAATCAATAGAGCTGACAATTACACCGGCCCTGCCTGGGCTCGGGACCGGGCCCGACGCCCGCGCTCGGCTCGTCGGCTGCCAGACGTCGGCAAGCGGATCGCCTTTGTGTTCTCTTAAGTCGCAGATTTGATTTCACTCCTCCTTTCTTGGCTGTCGTGAAAAATGCATGACGCTGCTGGCCCGGCCGGCGTCACGTGATCGCTTCAAGTTGATGTCGAGTAAATGTTTGCCACCGTGGAAAATGTTCGACCCGCTCACGTTTGTTCCAGGCTGACTTTTTTTCCCCCCATTGTCGTCAAAATCGATAAAACAGCCCGATCCCCTCGATGTAGAGCTTTTGCGTCTCTGAATCCTGATGGCGAATTAACTTTGTTACTTTGAGAGTGTAAATTTAGGCGGCACTAATTTGGACGACCGCTTTGACGAGCTAAGAAGAGCGTAGAGTGCTTAGGACCCGAGCCCAATGCTGCTTCACCACATCTGAAAAAAAGAGCGATTGCCTGACCTCACCAAGACAACTGTGCTTATTTCTGCCGCCTCGGTGAAAGATTTTTCCGCTGTCAAAGCAACGTGGACAGGCTGACCTGCCGCTCGTGGCCAGACACCATCGACTTGACAAAAAGCTCGTTAGGCAGCTTTTCACCACCGAGTAGCGATCCGCCGCTTTCGCCTTTCGTGCCGAGCGTAACGTCTTTGAACTTTTCATCTGACAGCTAAGTCTACGGCTTTGGAGGCTTCCTGGCCTCCCGGCGGTGGTGGTGGCCACGTTGAAGCGGCAGGAGAAGGAAAAAAACATTTCAAACTTTCAGTCTGCATTTCAAGTCATTGGAGTCACTCAAAAGGTCAAAATGAGTTCATCCATAAAGGTTAGCGCATTTACGCTTCATTGTGACCTTTTTGAGAGTACGATAAACGCACATTGCTTGGAATTGTCGTTGGCGGAACATCATGTCGTCGCTCTTGACGGATAAATCAAAACACTGCAAAATGGCCACCGAGTTCTGCCTTCTTTCCGGTTGATTCCAGCATTACAATTCAATTCTGGAGCTTTGTTTTTGCTCAGACACTTTTTGTTTCTTTGTAGGCTTTTTTTTTTTTGGGCTGGTCCTTTACATCAACAAAGAGGAAACGAGTTCTCATAAGCATCTGAGTTTTGTCATCCAGAGAGCACTTCAATCAAACTGAACGGCGACCATAACCGGCCCAGGGTCTCTTCTTTTGTTCATATTTTGTTTGAGGAGGTGATAATAAAAAAAGAAAAGAAGAGACGAGTAAAAGCAGCGGGCTGGAATATATTAGGCCGAGCAAACATCAGCGGGGCCGCGTTTTATGAGACCCCCGCCCGCCCGCCCGCGCACACAAATGCGAGTATGCGGCCGCATCTCATTTCATGCAAGTCCGTGTGTGCCTTTGCATTCTTTCCGTGACGGCAATTTATTTTTGCTACGGGGGCGAGACGGACGGCGGCACGTCACGTAATGGAGGCGCGAGATGATAAGAACAAAAGAAAAGTTACTTTTCAATCCTTCGTGCTCTCGGTGCGGCACAATAACAAAACCAATTTCTCCATCTTGCTTTTTTAAGCGATGGCCAGCGCTGCATGATAGCGCTTCCCGGTGGCCAAGGCGACAACACCTCGAGGATAAATGGCAGCGTGAAGTCGAGATGGCCAAAGTGTTTGCTTGTTTACCTTCAATTGAATGGTCCATCGTAGTTGATGAAAGTTGAGTTGCTTGACAATTTACAGAACACCACTTTGTTTTGTGTGGAAGCAGCACATGTTCAGTGACGCTTTGTTAGATATCATTCCTGAAGGGGGACTTAAATGTGATCAGCAAGCTTTGCCTTATTTTTTCTATTTCAGTCAGTTGAAAGGTAGTTGCAGGGCAATCAATCACCACGCCCGTTAGGTGTAACGATGAAGGCCAAGCTGCGTTTGTGCGGATCACATTTGGCCACACGTCGCCTCGCTCGCGCTCGCTGTCGGTGAATGTGATGAAACGGGCGGAAAGGCTTCCGAGTTGTTCCGCTTTTGTCTACAAGATGAATGTGCGCAAAAAAAAAGAAGGTGTGTGTCACTGCATGCGCATCAAGACAAGGTTTCATTCAAAGTGTAATGGATTTTGCTGTTTCACAGTTTTGTTTTGTTGTTGTATTTTTATTATTAAAGTCCTCAATGATCATCGTCGTCACACACACATCTGGGTGTGGTGAAATTTGTCCTCAGCATTTAACCCATCCCCATGTGATTTTGATCCATCCCCTGCCCTGGGGGAGAGGGGAGCAATGAGCAGCAGCGGTGCCGCGCTCGGGAATCATTTGGTGATCTAACCCCCCAATTCCAACCATTAATGCTGAGTGCCAAGCAGGGAGGCAATGGGTTCCATTTTTATAGTCTTTGGTATGACCCGGCCGGCCGGCGTTTGAACACACAACCTTCCAGTCTCAGGGCGGACACTCTACTACTAGGCCACTGAGCTAGGATTTTTTTTTATATATATATATATGCACAATAGGCACGCAAACTAGCGCCCAATCAGCTGCTCGCTATTATTAGACAAGCAGAAAAAAATCATTTATAACGTGAGTCATCATCGCATCACGCATCCCACAACCACGTCAATGTGCTGTCGTTTCGTTCCGCTTCTCAACAATAATCCTGTCGCCATTTTGCCCACTTATCTTTTCCCAGCGCCAAGCACATATGCACAAACACACTGGTTATAAAGTGTTGGCAAAGTGACACACACACACACACACACACACACACACACACACACACACACACACACACACACACACACACACACACACACACACACACACACACTCTGGGATTTCCAGTCTAATTGAAAGAAGCTTTGTTCTGAAAGCAGAAGATCAACACATAATTAGGAGAAAAAGGTATTTTGCATGGCAGGCACGGCTAAGCTTATTGTCTGCACCTGCAATTGTTGGACTATGGTTCTTTTTGTCTTCCATTGGGCTTGTAATTCATTTGGATCATAACAACTAGTCCGCTCGCCTCAGGCTCTTTTTCAATTACAGGGCAGAGGCTAGTAGCGGCGCGCGGGGGTCACTTCTCATCTGCTCCCGATTTGCTCCCTTCTTTCCCTTTTATCAACCAATTAGCAACTCTGTCGTCGTCATCATCACCATCATCAGCATCATAAACATCATCCTCTCGCGCTCTGGGTCCTTTTAGACCAAGTGTCAAACTCAAGGCCCGGGGGCTAGATACGGCCCGCTTCATGATTTTAAGACAAATTGCGCATCAAATTCAGATGTCAGTACTAAAATAATTTCATTAGGGAAAATAGAAATATTGCTAGCAATTTTTCCCCATTCATATTTTTTAAATATTTGAGCGATTTTTATTCGTCTGTGATTTGTAAAGGAGTTATTCGTCACTTAGTTCTGTAGCCGATATTGTAAATACACACATTTCACTCATTTATTTGGGTTGACAATTTGAATGGCCCTCCAGAAGGAAACTGTGACTTTGATGAAATAATTTTGACACCAACCACTGTTTTGGAGCAATTACAAAATGATGTTGGTGAGTGGGCTTGGTGTCATTACTGCGCTAAGTGTGAGCTTTTTCCTTTAAAGGAACCCGAGCACAACCTTGGTTACTAAAAGTGGGAGACAATTTGGAAATAGTGACATGAATGCAACAAAGCGATGATGGAGGTTTCAGTGCAGCTAGAAGAGCTTGGCTGCTGCATTCTGTCCAAATGTTACGCCTGCTAGCAAATCCTCCCGAGCTGTCAGGGAAGCAGGCTATTTTCTGCTCTCCTACTTTTGCAAGGTTGTCAAGGTTGTTTTTAACGAGGCATTTTGCTTGGCAGACCCCACCCCCATCTTGCCTCTCCTCATCTGCTGCGATGCGTTCAAGCGCAGATGTGTCACAGGTTGTGTTTGCCTGTCAAATCCGTCGGCGACCCGTGTGCGGATCATTAGGAAAATTCCCCTCCTCCTCCCGGCGCCATCGTTGTTTTTCTCCTTGAAATGCGTGAGGCGGGAACTGTTCCCCCCGGCCGCACTCCCTCTGATTCATCTCGTTAGCTGTTGAGCGATTGTCGTGTCGTCACTCCTCTCTCATTTCCAACACACTGCTCTTTTCAATTTTCTGTCATCCTGTCTTCATCTCCGTGCAAATTGAGCGCTGATTGACTCTCACGGTGCATCTGCGTCCCCTCCCGTGTTGTAGGAGTTGGTGGGCAGCAACCCGCCGCAGAGGAACTGGAAGGGAATAGCGATCGCCCTCCTTGTCATTCTGGTCATCTGCTCGCTGATCGTCACTTCCGTCATCCTGTTGACACCAGGTATGCCGCACCTGGTGGTGGTGGGGAGGGTGGGGGGGGCGGCGTTATTGCGCACAGACTCAGCCATTAGCTCACCAATAAATTGTAGCGCAAACAACGCAAAGAACGAGCGAGCCGCCGTCCTTTGTCCAAACATCGGCGCGCCCAAGATGGCTCAGAAAAGTTGGCCCGGTCACAAACAGGAAGTTAAGGTTGACGTCCGCCGCCCTCGTGCGTGGAAGCCGCCGGGTTGGATGAAATGAAGATGAAACGCAAATGGTCCGAGAGCAGACGAGGCGCCGCTTTTGACTGGAGTGGAACTCGCGCCGCCTGCGTGCCTTCTCGGTGGCGGGTCCTCGTTGATATTCAGGCAGCCACGGTATTCAGGTATTCATGCTCATTTGCCCCACAACGTGTTGGCTTCTTTCTGTTCACAGGCGAAGACAACCGTCTGGCTCTCAAGGGCAAAGTAAGCGTGGAGGACCTTTTCAGAAAAGATTTCAGGGTCCACGACCCCAACGCTCGATGGATCAGCGGTAAGTCGGCCTTTTAAGCCTCATCTGACCGAATTTGGAGGGATTTTTGCATTCCAAAATGCTAGTGCGGACCAATAAAGTCGCTGGCCATGGAAGAAGCCCGTTTGCGTCCACGGGCCGAGGCATTTATTGCGCACGTCCAATTACCTGCGAGCACAGTGCTCGTATTTCTCAAGGGTGCCGCCACTATTGACGCAATAAATAAAGCGCGGCGCGGCGCAAACTCTTGCATGGCTGCAGGAAGGCAAATAATAGACTTGATTTTCCTGGGTGCTCACACCACCGGCAGGCAGGCTTTTGACACCCAGATGTGACGGGATAACGAGGCAGATTTTCTTTTTCTGTCCCCGATCTTAGCGGCCTCCCCGATTGGCTGACATACATTTTCCCATTAGCCCCAATGAGCAGCGTGATTGCCGGGCGGTGGCGACCTCTGCTCGCCTTATGTTGCGGAGGCACGCTACTCCTCCCCGGTGGCCCGCTTTGGCGCCGCCCCAAACACGAGTCCATCACGGTCCAATGAGCTTAGCGGAGAACAAAGTGCCACAAACACATCTGGGGGCCAACATCTGTTCGGCGTGGAGCTGAACAGAAGCTGCACAGCAGGCGGCTGCCAGCGTATGAGATTTGATTACCTCCGCTGGAGTTTCAACATGTTGTTGCCTAGAGTCAAGCGGCGCTAAATCGCATGTCAAGAGCAAAATCTTGGATTCATTTCAACTGCTATAATGAAGGTCAAACAGCATCCGCTAGCACACACGTTTCACGTTTGACCCTTTTGGCCGCTTCCAAGGACTGAAAATGGAACGTCGCCCGCCCGCCCGGCCGGCCGCCGTTTTTATGTTTCCTTAACACAATTAAGACATTAAATAAGGTGATCATGCAGGACTTTTCATTACGGCGCGTAAAACTTTAGCGCTTCGAGCTGAAGATGATAAAATAATGAATTTGCGCTTCATCGGCGATTTTGACGCTCATATTCGGCAAAGAATAATATCTACTTTGCTTGCTCGTACCACTTCTTCTAGAATGAGGCGTCGCCCAATTAGCAAAATAAGTTCCGATACGAGACGTTGTAACAAAGTCTGGCGAATGAGAATTGACTTTAAACGGGATCTTATGGAAATTAGGCCTTTTAATTGCTCGTATGCAAATCTGCTCTCAAGTGTGAAATTATACAGCCAAGTAAATATTTTGTCAAAAAAAAACAACAGTGTGTTTAGCCAAGCTGCTCAGATTTTGGGCCCCACACTGGTTGTTAATGTTTTACTAATTATCTCTCTATACTTCTTTGATGACGTGTTAGCATGGAGCAAACAAACTCACCAAGTTCCACAGTGTCGATCCAATAGACATTCTCAAATGCACATTGCTAAAATGCTACATATTCGCATGCTACACAATGTACATTCACACTGCTAGAAAAGAGGCTGCCTCTGCTCGGAGACAATCAAATACGGACGTGAAGGTCGATTTGAATAATAGAGCGTGAGGTTTGACGGCGGCGGCGCAATCACGTTTCAGATAAGGCCACAAGGACTTTTACAGCTGCCGCAGGTTTCCGTGGCGACAACCGGATTATCGTCTGGTTTTAAAGATCGGAGGATAACGAAAAAAGTCGTCCCTTCGTGGACGTCGTGTCGTTTATTCCAAAAGATCACACGGCAAGTTGTGCCGATCAAAATTCAAAGGGCACATCCTGTTGAAAAGGGATCTGTCTGTCTGTCTGTCTGTCTGTCTGTCTGTCTGTCTCTCTGTCTGTCTGTCTGTCTGTCTGTCTGTCGTCTTCTAATCAAGGCGGTCTTATATTCGGGCCAATACGGTATATTGGCACGGTCATGGCCATCATCAGCACGGCGAGCGCGGGTGGCGGACGTCTTTCTAAATCAGTCCGGTGATTACAGTTGGGAGGCGCAGATGATTGGGCCAAGGTGAAAGCTCCCAAACGGGCTGCATGGCTAGGACCGGAGCAGCTGCTGGCCATTTGAATTTGGCGAGCGGGAGCAGTTTGTTCCGCTCTCAGCCAGCTGGGGATCCCGCAAAGAAATGTTGACTTTGACAGCGTCCCGTAACGGCGACGTGTGTTTTGTCCTCGTAGCGCGTGCCGTGCCCGTTTACAGCCTGAACGCCAATAACGCAAAAATAGAGTCATAATTGCCTTCATGAAGAACTCTTTGAACTGAAATTGCGTCCTCAGAATGTGTGACCTCAGCTTTCAAAGTTTCTTTCTCCATTTGTAAAGTTGAACCCCTACACAAGTAACGACGCCGGTGTCACCTCTTATTCTTTTCATTTTTGAGTTCACACATAATTCACACTGTCACACTCAAAAGCTACTTTGGAAAAGCGTTTTTGTCTACCTGCGGCTGTTGGAAAGCTCTTCTCATCTGTCCGGGACAGCAAAGTTGCACGTCAGGTTCCGCACCTGACAGCTGGTCTTCCGTACGCGCGGTGCCGCCGCTCTTGAAAAACTCTTTTCATTTGTATCAATGACATTGAAATTGCGCGTCAGTCGGTCAGCTTTTCAAAAGCTGAGTTCTTGATGAATAAGGCTGTCGACCGTGGACAACTTTTACTTTTGAATCAGTGCTTTCTTGCCTTCCTTCTCCATCTGCCATTGTACTTATGTTTCTTGAAATGTCAACGCCATCTTTGAAGAATGCACCACAAAATGAAGCCACTCTTCTTACCATACGTATTCTGCTGGATCTGTGTGACAAGGAGATAAGACCATGGAGGGAAAGGAAGGGGAGGGGGTGCCAATCTAAAAATATCCTCCCTTGCTCCCCCGAGCACGTCGCCAATCAAAGCCGCTGTAATGGTAATTTAGTCACCTCTAATGGTCAATTAGCTAGCAGCTAGCAAACACGCCGCATAACAATCTCCGGGTGCTAATTAGCTCAGCCGCTCGCTGAATGTGTGTGTGTCTGTGTATTTGGTTGAGCTCGCGTGTATGTCTGGCTTAGCGTAGGAGAGCTGATGGGCTAAAGGTGGACGTGAAAGGCTTGTTAAGCGAAGAGGACAAGCAGCGTCAACGTCCGGCGTCTTCCCACCTTGAAGGGCATTTTACAAACGAGGGAAGAAAACGACATGCTGATGATGCGTGTATTTCCGTAAATGAACGTGGACTACTTCTTGTCTTGTCCTTTGCAGATAATGAGCTGCTGTACCGCGACCGTGACGGCAACGTGGTCCGCCTGGACGTGGACAACGACGACAAGACCGTACTGGTACACCACAAGAAGTTTGTAAGTCGTCCAATTACAGGAAGGCACAGTCAGCGAGGAATTCCGTTCTAATTTTACTGCAGCTTCACTAATACCCCCCCCCCCTCCTTATTTTAAAGCTTCATTAAACCGAATATTATGAGTAAAAAATGTGCTGCGCATAGTTAATCCTTTTTTTTTTTTTGCTGCAAAGGTCTCCAAGGAAGCGCAGAGATGAATGCGAGCAGTCCGTGAATTGAAATGATGTGGCATTTTTCTGCTGCAGGAGATGTACAAAGCCAGCAAGTACGAGGTGTCCCCTGACATGAAGCATGTGATGCTGGCCTATAACGTGGCGCCGGTGAGTTCGGATTGGCGAAAAACCCGCTTCTGGATGTCCGATTTTTCTTTTACACCATCAAGGATTTATTTGTGTGCCTCCTTGCAGGTGTACCAGTACTCCTACACGGCGTTCTACATCATTTGCAGCCTGGAGACGCCGTAAGTCACCACAGCTCCATTTCTGTGCAATCCCAAACTACGACAAACTAGCTCACTTTTGTACGCGACATAAATGGCCGGTGACTCAAAGTGCTTCACGTGGTTCCAAAATGACAGAAAGGCAGAAAGTGGCCATTTTCTCCCTATCCCATTTTTCACCACAATGTTTCCTCAAGGTAGCAGTGTAGATATTGAACCTATGAATTGTTGTTGAATTTTTGTTTTGGGGTGGGGGGCCTCCAGGGAGACGGTGAACTTAAACCCGCCCGAGGTACGCAACGCTCAGCTGCAGTACGCCGGCTGGGGACCGCAGGGCCAGCAACTGGTGAGGATCGCCATTACTTGAGCGCATCGGCTCGTTCCAGAAACATTTGCGCTCGCTTCATTGAAGGCTCCAGAGTTGGGGGCATTGATGGCAAAAATGGTCGTTAGTTAAGTGAAGCTCTCTTTCCAGCTGAAGTTGACAACAAAGCAGGTCAACAAAGTTGAGCGAGCGCTCGCTGGAACGTAATTAGCAAATTGATGACATCCTGCAGTTCATTACCTGCTAGCATGCCGACGAGATTGCTTTTGCCCCAAGATGGCTGACATTTTTTCACAATGTTTTGTTATTTTGTTGTGGAATTTCAATACAGTAGAAAGACAGAATGATGGTAGGTTGTGCAGCACCTGCAGCTTGACTAAAATCCCTCGGAAATAATCATTTGAAATCCGCGGTAAACCAAGACCTTACTTCAAGTCCACTAAGCCAGGCTCGAAAGCCCGATCTGAAAGTCTAACCCAAGCGAGCATCGTCTTCAAAGGCTGATTTAAAAGCTCATTTCTAAAATACAGTCCTCATTTGAAAAGTTAACTTTCCTTAGAAATCCTGAAGCGTTCTGAAAAGCTGAATTTGAAACCTTTTTGAGTGTTCCTACAAATGTAACCTGCGCAAGTATCTTGAAATCTAGTAGCGTGCGGACCTCTGCCAAGGCCAACAAATAGTCGGAAGCCACCGGGCGAGCTGAGAGCCGCTGATGAAAAGCCGCACGTTTGCTTATCAGCATGCAGAGGGGGGTGCGCGGGGTGCGCGGGGTGCGCGGGGCGTCACCTTATCGCAGGCCACAATCTGCCGACGGCGCATTAGCGCCATGCCTTTAATCCGCCCCACGCGAGAGATCAGCGCACGGATTTCAACTTTTCTTTGCGCAATGGCCGAGGACACGTTAAGAAATGGGAAAAGAAAGCTTGAGGCTCAATTTGAGATAAGGTGGCAAGCGCACACACACACGCGTGCGGGCGGGGGAGCAGATGTGCCTTGTAGACGTGTTGGGGTGAGGCAGCGCCATAACTCTGACAGATTCTGGCCAACATTTTCGCACACTTTGCGTTTTCCTCTTCAATTCGTGACGCCGTCTTCAAATGTATTTGCCCCCTTTACCCCCTTCCATGTAGATCTTCATTTTCGAGAACAACATCTACTATCGCTCGACGGTGGAGAGCCGCTCCATCCGTCTGGTCTCCTCCGGGAAGGAGGGCGTCATATTCAATGGCCTCAGCGATTGGCTCTACGAAGGTAAGGCGTCAGTGGCGATTGGCCACTGAAGAAAAAAAAAAGCAGCAGCCTGAAAGGAGTGTGTGCAATTGTCCAACCGCCTTGATGATTCCTGGGCGGCTATTTCAGATCTATGGAGTGAGAGGTAATCTTGAATTACATCCCATTTTGTATTCTGCTGAGGCCTGATAAAGGCATTAAAAAAAAAAAAAACTCCCTGACTTTGATTTGAGTCACTTTTGCCTTACGGGTATTTGTGTTCCTGCGGCCGACTTCCAAGTAAAGATGTCAACCTCAGATTTCCTCTCTTTGAAGTGCGGCAGTGTGGGGGGGGGGGCGGCGTTTTTAATAAATTGACAAGATTGCATCGCTGCCGAGGCTCTCGCTCGCTCGCTCGCTGCCGTCTCACCTCCTAATCCCACAAAAGCATCCCTGATGAGATTTTGTGACGCCGCAGTCAGGGCAGAGCGAGCGGCTTTCCGTTCAAATCAATTGTTTTGTTCGTTGCCTCACAAACAAAGACGCCCACTCGCTCCAGCACCGCTGGGAAAAAGAAACAGCAAACTAAAGTCTTTCGTAGGTGAGCTAACAAAAAATAAATCAAACCATGCCATTATTATGAATAATGATTTACCCCAAAATCCATTTGAAATATTTTCTCTAATACTCATCTTCATTCAGGTCACCAATGTAGACGGGGAATTTAAAAAAAAGACAAAATAGAACTCAAGGACTTTTGATCATGTAAATCCTCTTTGGACTGGATTAAAGAATTAAAAGTAGTTTTAGTGCCCCCGCAGCATTTGGGTCTGCTGGTTAGGACTCTGAAAAGGCGGCGAAGAGCCTCCTCTCCCTTGCTTCTGAAGGGTTCACTGTCATTTATCAAGAAGAAAAGAGGATTGAGAATTAAATGGGCTGCTTTAATGATGCTAGTTTTGCTTCACTTGATGTCTTTATTATCTCAAAAGAAAATCATATTGCTCAACATGGTGCTCTCTGATGAAGAAAATCCAGCTCATTGGAATGCACAATAGCGCCGCCGCTTCTGCTAATTGCCCCAAATGAGCCCGGTGGCGATGACTGGACTTTTGCCCAACCACGTGCGATCGTTCACCTTGAAGGCGGAGAGGCCCATTAGAGGCCGCCGCCGCCGCCCGCCCGCGCTCAAGGCTCCTTCAGCCAATCGTAATCAGCAGTCGCGCCTCTCGCGCTTTGACGCGCCTCGCCGGGAACGTTTTGAGAAGAGCCAATTAGCCCGAGCTGCCGCTTTGCTCGCCTTTGTTGGGAGTCAAGTGGAAGCCGTGGCCAATCACAATAAATGTCTTCTTCAACATGTGCATGTCAATGGCAAAGCAAGAGAAAGACTGTCTACTCATGCCAACAACAAGGTTAGGCAGTAAGCAGAAGATATACACCACATACTCTAGAGCTTTCTTTTTCATGCTCCATGGAAAAAAATGACAATCGTCTTTTGCCATTTAGTGGTTCCCTTTTGGCCTTTTCAGTACATTTACAGTTTTAGCCATGATTGATTGTATCAAGATTTGTGTGTATGTTCTGCTGCCTGGTGTGGCAATAAGCAAGAGCCTGGAGCAAAGCTTGCTCGAAAGACTGGAGAATATTGGAGAAGTTGAAGCACAAAGTTCATTAAGGGCACAGCTCAAAAACGGAGAACGTGACGAAAATGAATGTTTGCAAGTCGGTCATCCAAATGTGCTCGTCTTTCCACCAGGGGCCACGCTTGAGCAAGATGCTAATGTGCCCAACACTCACTTTTCAAATATGACAACTGTACTTTGAGTTCCACGTTAGCCACGTCACGATTCCATGTTTTGATCTTGTGGTATTTCAGAGGAGATTTTCCGCTCCCACGTGGCCCACTGGTGGTCTCCGGATGGCGCTCGGCTGGCATACGCCACCATCAATGACACCTTGGTACCCAAAATGGAGCTGCCCATGTTCACCGGAATGCCCTACCCGACGGGCAAGGAGTACCACTACCCCAAGGTTGCTTCCGCTCGTCTTCAACTTTCTTGTCCTATTCGGCTAGAACGAATGCGTTTGTGTCCAGGCGGGCGAGGAGAACCCGACCATCACCTTGTACGTGGTCAACCTGAACGGCCCTCTTCACACTATCGAGATGAGGAGACCTGACGACCCCCGACTGAGGCAAGGCGAGAGCCCCGCATCGGGTGATGGCCGCCTCCTTTCAACGAGGCTGACGAGGGCATTGCGGATATCTTGTCTTGCAGTGAGTTCTACGTGACCATGGTCAAGTGGGCCACCGCCACCAAACTGGCCGTCAACTGGCTCAACCGAGCGCAGAACATCTCCATGCTGACACTGTGCCAGGCCACCACGGGAGTGTGCACCAAGGTCGGACTTGAGCATAAACGGGGCACGCCATTCGCCTGCTATTGAAAATGAGCTCTAAACTAGCCAAACATCTCCACTGTTCTCTCCAGAAACACGAGGATGAAAGCGATGGATGGCTTTACCGGCAGGTGAGAATGTCAGGAGCGGCGGAGCGTGTGACGTTTCCAGTCGAAATGATTTTCTTCACCTGCTCGCTCGTCTTTCAGAACGAGGTGCCTCTCTTCTCTAAAGATGGTCTCAAGTTGTTCTTCACCAGAGCCATCCCGCAAGGCGGCCGTGGGAAGTTCTTCCACATTTCCATGTCCATCTCGCAGGTACAAATCAGCCTCTTCTCCATTCCAATGCTTCGGAGTGGTTGGGAACGGACTTAAAGCGTCCAATATTCGTGTACAGCCCAACACCAGCGCCGATACATTGCAGTCCATCACGTCTGGTGACTGGGACGTCACCGAGGTCTTGGCCTACGACGAGCACAGCCAGCGCATGTGAGTCGGAACGTTGCCAGGCGGGATACAGGGCCCCGATTGGCAACCTTGTTTCATCATTCCAGATACTTCCTGAGTACAGAAGACGGGCCAAAGCGTCGCCATCTCTACAGGTGCCTTTCCTGCACGTTCCCGGGCCCAAACGAGACTCAAACACATTTGGTTTGTTTTTTTTGGTCAGTGCCGACACCTTCGGCTCGTTCAACCGTCGCTGCCTGTCGTGCGGGCTGCCCGACGCGTGCGGCTATGTCGCCGGCTCCTTCTGCCACAACATGAGCTACTTCCTTCTCCATTGCCAAGGTGCCGTTGAAGATCCATTTTGTTCTGCAACCATATCGGGTTTACAGAATAGCATTGTGAGTATCCAATCACATCATCTGTCGTCGGGGGAAATGAGATTCCTCGAGGAGAGCGCTTTCCGTCGGCCCGCTGGGACGAATGATTTGATAAAGTTGTGACATCATCACGGTCACAGCAGCGGGATTGGGAGCGCGGCTACAAGAACAAGTGTGACCTGAGTGGCGCTACACTCATTTCTTTGTCTGCTTTCAAGGCGGAGATGTTGTCTGGCCACAAAGTTGTTTTTGCCATCTTTACCTACAAGGTCTTGGCGTGTTTATTTCTTTCCGCCTCAATCCAGAACCAAACAAAACATTCACGTCGTGAGACGTGGACCTCTGAAGCCCGAAGCTCAGCGTGGCAGCGTGCGTATGATTTGTTGGTGCCAACACATTTTGTCGCCATTCTCCATCTAGGGCCGGATGTGCCGTTCGTGTCCATTTACAAGACGCAGACGGATGGCAAAGAGGTCGATGCCCATGTCGATGGGGAGACACGGGACAGACCCAGTGAGTAATTGAGCGCGCATAGAACACAAGCCTTTATAGCAACAACAATAACAACATTCACAATCAGTGGATCTTTTTGAGGTAATCTGATTACTCCTTGTCATGAAATTACAAGCGTGCGTGAGCCATGTAATCACATTTTTCCCTCCGGCTGCTCGAATACGCGTCCAATGCGTTGACATCAGGCCGCCGATCGATTCTCCTGCAATCGAGCAGGTTGGATTGGACTTTTGAATTCCACTGACTACTTCTTGTGCTTTGTGGTGCTCAGGTATGATGGAGGTGTACAGAGTGGAGAGCAACCAGCCACTGAGACGGACACTGGACAACATGCAGAAGCCCGTGGCGGAGTTCCGGGATGTCGGCGTTGACGACTACAGTGCGTGGTGTGAAAACGCGCCGCGCGGCTCCATACCGTCTTCGTAACCCATCTTGTGTTTGCTCTGGTGTTTCTCAGCGTTAGCCATGCAGATCCTGAAACCCGCCGGCTTTGTGGAGTCGGCCAGCTATCCTCTCGTGCTGCTCATGTATGTGCCGTGTGTGCGCGCGCTTTGCGGACAACTCAAGTGCATGCCTTGCAAATGAGCAGCAGCAACAACTCAAATGGTTGATTGTGCCGGCGCAGCGACAGCGCCCCCGGTGGCCAGAGCGTGTCAGAGCGCTTCCGCCTGGACTGGGCCACGGTGCTGGTGAGCAGCTTCGGCGTGGTGGCGGCGCGCTGCGACGGGCGGGGCGGCGGCTTCCGGGGTACGGACCTGCTGCAGCGCATCCAGAAGCGGCCCGGCATCCTGGAGGAGCTGGATCAGCGCCAGGCCATAAAGTGGGTGCAGCCGGCTGGCAAATTCCAGGCATCATATCTGATGCCTTTTTGTTTGCGGCAGCATCATTCTGAAGGAGCCCTATATCGACAAGGCCCGGGTGGGTGTCTTCGGACAGGTAAGCTCGGTTGTGTGATTCTCAAGCGCCAGGAAGAGATTTCATCCCACTTAGATTCCAAAGCACAATTTGAACCATTCTTGTGGAGACTTTTGAGACCACAATGCTAAGAATGCTAAGCATCTGTGTTGTGCTATCGTAGGAGTACGGCGGTTACGTCACTAGCTTGTTGCTAAGCAGCAACCTATCTCCTGCCAGATGTGGCGCCGTCCTCTCGCCTATCACAGACTTTGAATTATACGGTGAGGATCCATTTTTGATTTCCAGTCCAGGGTTTAGCTGTAGCTAACGCGTCTCCTTTTGTTCCAGCTTCCGCCTTTTCCGAGCGCTACCTGGGGATGCCCAAACCCGACCCTCGTGCTTACGCGGTACTAACGCCTCCGTTCCGTCGATGACCTTTTTGCCTTGCTTGCCGCGTCCTCTTTTTCACACCATCTCTTTTGGTGTCCGCTCGCCGCTCAGATGGCCAACCTGGCGCATCGAGCGGCTCAGTTCCTGGACAAGAAGTTCCTCATCATCCATCCGACGGCGGACGGTAAGAAAGCCACGCGGTCGCCGGCCGACGTACCGAGATGCTGACCAATTGAGCTTTTTTCTCTTTCTTGCAGAAAAAGTTCACTTCCAGCATTCGGCCAAACTTATTGCTCAGCTCATCCGCGAAAAGGCCAACTACACCTTACAGGTAACCAACCGGCACAAATGACATTGAGATATTGCCTTGCGTGTCTGTAACCGGAAAAGAACATTTTGCTTTTGAAATCAACAACAAAGCGACTCATTTTGTTTTTCTTGTAAGTTACAGCTGGTCCCCTAACCCTGACAAATATCCATCTTTTTCCCGATATGTTCTCCTCAGATCTACCCGGACGAAGGCCACTTCATCCACAACGAAGCCACTCGGCAGCACCTCAGCCAATCGCTGGTCAACTTCTTCGAGGAGTGCTTTAGACTACCCGAGCACATTTTGGAGGACGAGCCGGACGAGGATGCTGAAGACGAGGGTTAGGGTTAGCCTGGACCGCACTTAGACCCCCCCCCCCCTTGCTCCTTGCACGCCCCTAAAAATGGACTAGCCACCCCACTGTTCCCACACCGGACGCGTCCTGGGTTTTACGCATCTACTTGGACCTCGCGGCGAAATTGAGACTGCCTCCGGAGCAGTCGAGGATCACCTCCATCTCTAAACCTGGAAGCCCAAAGTGTTCCCAGATATTCCGATGGACGAGCTCTCACGTTGACTGGACGCTTGCAGAATCTTGTATTATATGCATTTTATGGGACTTGGGTGGCAATTTTCTAAAGATGTGAACTTTTCATGTTGCACTGTCTTCTATCATTTTTCTTTTGTTGTCAATGTTTGTAAAATAGCACACAAGATCAAATGTTTTCACCGTGTTATTGTGACGTCCAAGAAATGGTTGGGGAAGATCACCTTTCCTCACTTTTGTCACCATACTGCCTTAGTTTGTCACAAAGACGACGTAAATACGTCACAATAGGCGAATGCATTCATGAGCAAGCGCACTTCATAAAGCTATCTTGAATCCTTCAAATGTTACTGGTGATATTTCTGGAATTATTGTTTTGATGCTTTTTTAGTGATTGTTTTTTCTCAACTGAATATGGGCTACATGAGCACAAGGCTAACGTGTACTGTACAGAGTCCGCATGGTTTCTTATTTTTAAGAGGATGAATTTATACTTGAAGCAAATGTGAATTCTATTAATATGAGTGCAGTCCTCAGATGGTGGATGAGTAAACGAGGGCCTTGGCTTGGGAAGGAGCCCTCCCTGCCGATAGTGTTGAGTTCAAGTTAAATTCACAAGCATCATTTTCTTTCCACCTGCTTGTTTTCTTTCATTACCTATGAATAATATTGCCGCACTGTCTGTTTGACATCTTGAATGTTCCATTCATTCTATTTCCATGTTGTGAGATGAGCCTCTCTGCCATATAAATGTTAGTCAGAGAAAGACCATATTTTATAAGTATGTCAAGCAACTATGGAAAATGGAAATAAGCAGATCAATATTCAGATTCAATAAACACCTTTTTAATCAATATGGCTGGAAAATGTTTCACAATTTAAAAAAATTGTTTCAGTGGAATTCAGTTGAAGATGAATTGAAACCAGAGCAGCGTTAAATGCGTTTGTGGTTGACGACAATGCGCATCCCATCGGTCTCATGGCCATCAAAATAAAAGCGGTGTATGTTAGTGTTGACATATTTTGATCGTATGATTATGTTGTGATGTTGACTAGTATCGTTAACTTTGTTAAAACCTTCCTACTTTCCTTGACTCGTGGAAACTTTCCACAGTCGGTTGTTGAAAGTTTCCAAATGACGTAAGCATGCTTGCTTAGCTGCCGAAACCTGTTCATTCTCACACATCCCTGTTTTCTCTAGATAAATATTCCCTTTTAAGAGGCGAAAGGCAAAGACGCTATAGTGAGGAACACTCTAAAAGTGTACTTGTGGGATAACATCATTGAAGGTCAGATTTGAAATCAGAGGCAAAGGTCCAAATTCCAATCCACAACGTGCTGCACAACATGAGCAAAACATGGGCACAAAATCATTCAAAGAATCAAAGTCAAGAAAGAAGAGTATAAATTGCAGAGTTTGGAAGTTTTATTTTGTGTCAAAGTGATTTCATAGGATATACATAGTTTCTCATGAGGCGGGAGGTGTCAGAAATAGTAGATTTGCTCAAAGACGCTCTTTGCGCTGGCTCTCACGGGACTGAAGTTGTAGATGAGCGCCTGACTCTCCTCATCCTTTGTGGCAAATCGGTGGAAGTTCTTCCTGGCTGCGAGCGCAAGCAAAAACAAGCGCACCTTCAGCGAGGGAGGCAAGAGCGCACAGGCCGCTTTCCTACCTTGGCCCACAAAGAATTCTGCCATGTAGAAGGTTAGGCGCACTCCCGAGGGCGTGTGCGCCACATACGGCTTCCTCCACTCAAAGGCGTTTTTCTCCGGGTGCCACTGCGTGCCGTAAATGGGGTAGTCGAACGCTGCGGAGGAGCGCACGGGCGGCCGGCGGGCCGTCTGTCAAGAAAAGCGCAAGGCCGTGGGAGTCGGCGGCTCATCCCGTGCGTGTACCTTCCATCGTGGAGACAAACTCGGTTTTTCCGTCTGTGTTGGTGGAGAGGACTTTGTAGAAAGAGGTCAGAGTGTTGCTGCTGTTGTACGCCTGCATAAAAAACAAGAAAAGTTGGCAAAAGGGCAGCAACGTCGCAGCACGATGGACGGTCATACCTCCATGGGCAAACTCCAGCGGTGCGAGTTCTCGGTGAGCGGTTCCGAGGCTAACGCATCCATGAGCTCAGCGGGGAAGTCTCGGAACATTCTGCTGCCTTTGGCCTCTGGGGGTACGGTGAGGTTAACCGTGACCACATTTCTGTTGAGATAAAGGGGCCAAGCGGGTGGCGAAAAGCACACCTTTGGTGAAGTTGAGCGGCAAGGACACGCCGCTGGTGTTTGTGCGCGTCAAGAGCGAGACGCCGTTGGTCAAGAGGAGGAGCATCTCCAGGCCCAGGCACGTTCCCCAGATGGGGAAATGGTCGCCCCTCTGCTTGGCCTGTGCCGCACACATCCAATCTCTGGCTCACGAGAGCGGGTGTTTGTTGCACACAACCACGTGCCTACCTCCAGGCTCATCTTGTAGAAGATCTTGGCGCTTCTCTGGTAGCCTGATGAGAAGATGCTGGCCCCGCCTCCTGGGAAAAGCACGCTGCAACCACCGGCGAGAATACACAACCGTGATGAGAATGTGCCAAACTGGCAAACGTGAGAAAATGCAAACGCCAAATGGATTTGATCATTTGAGATGTTTTCGTGAACGTGGTAAAACTTTGGAACGGAGCCAGCGAGCCCATAAGTATACTGCGGGACTTTATCAGGGGTGCGGGACAACAACAGAAAGTCAATCAAGCGGCTACAGGCAGAACTCATGTTCTCCATGACAACATTTGGGTTTTTCAAACAATCGTTGACATTCTTCGGACAGAGCTGAATTGGCCCGAATGAACGTCTGTGCCAAATGGAGGCCTTTTGCTCCTTCCGCAATGAAGTTGAAAATATTGCCTCTCTATATTGCTTGTGTGAGTCACGTGCACACAGATCCATGGACTTTGGAAAGGGTTAGTGACCGCAGACTCACCAAGCAGTCAACGTATGGAACACTATAGATGTGCCAGAAGCAGCAATGTTCACAAGTTCATGGCTTTGTTGATGTGACTACATTTGAAAACACAAAAACCACAACAAGCAAGCAACTAGCAAAGCGTACGTACCCATTAATGGAGTCGAAGAGTCTCCTGTACTCTTCATCAGTCTGATTGATCCTGCAAAGAGATTCAGAGTCCAATGCACCGCAACGACAACGAGTTGATGGTGATGATGTGGAGCCGAACCTGATGGGGACCACTCGGGCTCCTGCCACCTCCAGGAACTTGACATAGGAGGCAGCGATGTAAGAAGTCGTCTTTTCTTGAGGTGTGGACAGATCCTGCGCCAATATGCCTTCGATAGAGAATGAACAAAAACACGTTGAACAAAAAATAAACAAGTCAGCTCAAAAGAAGACAAGTTGAAAATGGAGGAAGTTGACCTATGATTGGCTCGTCGTTGGTGCCAACTTTCGTCGTGTCAAGCGGCGGCAGGCAAAGCAAAACAAGCAAAGAAACGCAAAACGTGAGCACAAACATGTTTCGTAGAGAAAAACAGGAGGACAGAGACGATTCCACTGTGCGGCAGCCTCGCTTGGACAACAACTTGTCGATAACATTCATCAGAAATCATTTAGGAGCGACGTGAAAATCGATCAATGGGACTTGTAACCTTTGGATAGGAGATCCAAGTTGTCAATTACGGGACTCGCGGCTTGTGTCAGCCCGCCGGAAGTGCCCCTGCAGCCACTTCTCTTACTTCAAAGTAAAATAAAATAAAATAGCGAGAATATTTTTTTTCTTTTGTTATTACTTCACTCCTTGTAATGAATTCCATTAATTATCCAAGTTAACATTAAGACAATCCAAATTTGATTCTATTGATTGCCACGAAATAGACACCGACACAATGTTTGCACGATTGAGAGGTGACAAAAAAGACACAGAAGACGTTTTGAAATGAGGAAACATTCTTCTTAAAGCGTCAACCAACACCTGATTGAAAATATGTCACAAGACATATGGAAGGAAGTCTTGCAACCCTCCCAATTAGCAAGAAAACAAAGGTATAAAAACACAACAAACAACAAATGATAAATTACATTCTTCATTTCATTTTCTGATTTCATGTTTATGTGCTGTGGCATATAAATAATGGATTTAAATTAAATAGCCCGGTGCTGAGCCAACACCACAACTGAAAGCTCAAGCAAAGAAATGAAGTACAGTGCATCAAATGTATCAGTCGCCGGCCGGCCGTCTGATGGAAGGACACGACCGAAGTAGCGGAAAGTTGTTCAACACCACTTCAAACGTCTCCGTGACAACCTGTAAACAAAACCAAACAGCCCCCAAGAGCTGTCGTATACTTTCCTTGGACTGGACAATGGCTGGGAGCATTAAAAAAAAAAAAAAAAAAGTCTCTTGGGTGGGCAAGAGTTGCAGCAATCTAAAATCTAGCCAGAGCTGGAAAAGAAAAAAAAAAGTGGCTGGCCCCATCAATGGTTCATATTTTATGTGCCAAAGGGACGAGGCGTCGACGTCTCGACGGCATGGGTTCCGTCCGACTCCTCTCATGGGTTCTTGTGGGTTTCCACACAAAGGACCACGTAGTCGTTGGAGCAGCTGCGCGTCTGCTGGCCTAGCAGCAGGCCGGAGGTCAGGCCGGACGACTGGCCCGCCACCGACACGTGGTCGGCGCGCCACATCTCGCAGTGCTTGTCCACTGCGTGCAGACCTCGCTGGCTAGAGCCATGCCAGATGCTCTTCTCGGGCCTGACGCCGCGTTAGAAAAGAAGACACATTTCATTTGATACCACTTTTGAGCTATTCTTTTCTTTGTATTGTTCACGGCAACAAAAAGAAGGTTCACTGACCAGAAAGGATCAGCTAACACGTCGCGTCCGTCAAAAGAATAAATGGGTATCCTGGTATCAAAGGCTCCTCCTTCGCCATTGAAGATGGACTTCCAGTTCCTGAAGAGCATGTCTCCCTGTGAGGAGGCAGAAAGACCCACCGCTGATCATTCCGGTGGGCTGACTCGCTTTCGCTCCCGTTATTTTCAGTCAAGTCTTCCGGACCGTTACCCGTTTTGTGCCAATGAATAGGGGGTGACTCACCCTGAGGTTGGTGATGGGCAGAGTGTCCCTGAAGCCGGGGGAGACCACGTGGACCAGGTCCTGCTTGCTGGAGGAGACGAAGGCACGGTAGTTGGGGGGCAGGCCCATGGCCTTGGCTTGCTCGTAACACAACTTGTCGGCCGTGTCCAGGCCCGACATGTCGCCCGTGTGCGGCTGGTTCAGAGCCACCAGGTTGAGCTGAACAAAGAAGGCGGCGGGCGGGTTCATGGCGATAGATGGACTCGGAAAACACAAGACATAGCAATGCCCGCCCGTCACTCACCCTGTTGTCAATGGAGCGCACTCGCTCGATTGTGCCACCGGATATTTGCTGGGCGGCGCGAGGCTAATCGGACACCAAAACATGTGAACACGCCAGCCTTGAAAATGTACCTTAGTCATCAACTCATCTTGCTATACGCACGCACCTCGTCTTGTGGGAGGATGCTACTGGATTGGTGCAGCAGGCTGCCAAGCTGAAATACAGGGGAAAAAAAATACTTTTTCCTCCTCTCTTCTGCACCGAGAGATCTTTTGCCAGTTTTTTGCTCATTGAAATGCACGCACCTGTATCTCCTTCCAGCCCTCAGGCACCTTGAGGAAGAGGCGCCCTGCAGATACGACGTAGGCCAGCATGCCCTCTGCTTCCCTGGCCGTCTTCTGCATCATGGACTCAACCGAGGAAAACGTTGTCACCTGTAAAATTCGCAGCTGCGTGAAGACAATCCGATCCGGCCGGGATTCGCGTCGGTCCGACGTACCGCGGCAGAACCTCCGAAGGGCCCACGTGCGCCGGGGGCTCCGGCGAGTCCGGGGGGCCCGGGTGGTCCTGGTGGTCCAGGGATACGCACATCTGAGGAACACATAAAAAGTCATTCAGACTTGCTTACAAATGAAGAACACGATCCACACACCTTTTTTGCCAAAGCCTAGCGACCAGCTTCCAGTCTGCCCCGGTGGTCCAGGAGGCCCCGCTGGACCGGGTCTACCATAGCCCGGGGTACCCGGAGTTCCCGGCTCTCCGCGGGGGCCTTGTGGTCCGAGCACAGACTCACCTTTGGGTCCCTGGAGGGGTGGAAAATAGACGTTACAGCCCGAGTCACCCCATTTGAAGATTGCGCGGCCACAGCAACAGCTCTCACCACTGGCCCTCGTTTCCCTGGAGCACCCGGTTTCCCGGGCAACCCCGCCTCGCCCTTCTCTCCTTTTTCTCCATCGAGGCCCGGCTCGCCTTTCACTCCCTAACACACGTACAAAAGTCTCGTTGCCTTTGAGCATTGAACAGAAAAGCTCATGATTATGTCTTTGGAACTTACCAAGCGTCCTTTGAATGTGTCTGAAGTGTGAAGGAAAAAATGTTAGAAATAATAAATGCATGTACTATTCTTTGGACACTTTGCACAAGAGCTTAAATGAAAGTGATAACACTCACTAGGTGGCGCCGGAATGCCGGGAAGGCCTCGTTCTCCCTTTTGTCCTTTCCCATGGTCACCTTGGCGGCATAAACAAGAATGTTTTGAAAAATCCCGTCATTGGCGACAAGCCTTTGGAAACATGCCATCAGTGATGGCCCATTTACCCATGGCAGCGCTCTCGTCGGGATTGATCTGGGGGATTATACACAGCTGTCAGTAATTCCAAACTCATGATAAAGCTAATTGCTTGGCAGAAGTGAGACATTCTGCTCTCAAGTAAGAATGTGACTTGCCTGTGTTTTGCAGAAGGGTCTGACGGGGACGGGAAACACACTCTGGAAAGGCAGCAGAGAGGAACACTCACGATTGGTTTGGCAAAAATCATTTGGTTGCTTTTCACTTTATGGAAAATATTCCCAGATAAAAAACATTTCGGGACTTAATAAGTGTTTTTGTATTGATTTCTTACTCCGTTGTAGCATCGGAACATTCCGGGGCGGCCCGGTCGTCCGGGAGGGCCCGGGAGTCCCTGCGGATGAGGTCCCAGTCAAGAAAAACAAACTCAACACTCGCTTCACAAGTTGTGAGGCAGCCACTCACGGGTTTGGAGACAGATTCTCCTTTCTCTCCTTTGGCTCCCGTCATCCCAACACGGCCCTAGGCACAAATACGCCGCTCATCTTCAGTGTTAGAGCATTTGCAGTCATCTTGTTACTGAACATCCCGTTAAAAAACTCTTCCCGTCCCTATAGATGTGACCCCATGCTGTACAACATTAGCAACAAGCGCTCGTAAACATCAACTCGTGTTTGTAAATGCCGACCAATTCTTGGTCTTAATCCCATCAAATCGACGCCTATATAACCTCATGAGCAAATGGAATGTTGGTGTCAAAGTGAGCCTGTCCTGATATCAGATAATGAATACATAAAGCAAGTTGCATTTGTTGGGATCATTTCACGACAAGTGATTTCAAGTGCTTACGGGTCTTCCGGGGAAACCAAAGTCCCCTTTTGGTCCCGGCATTCCCATCTGTCCCTGTTTGGGAATAAAAGATGGTCAGCTCCCGCAGCCCTTGAAGGCATCCTTCTCACTCATCTATTTGTGTTCCAAGACTCACGAGTGCTCCGGGAGGTCCGCTCGCACCGACATCACCCTGCAAATATATTTGAGGCCTTTATGAGTATAATTTTACTCACGGCTGTGTCATGAAAGTTTCCGAAGTGCGTACCTTGTGTCCTTTGTCTCCCTTTAGAGCAGACAGGTCGTAGGTGGAGCCATTCTCAGATATGATCATCACCGGCTCGCCTTTCTCCCCCTGCGCATACGAGAAAATGCCGGCCATGAACACTCGAATGCTAACATGCTTTTTTTTTTCCGATCAATCTCAGAAGCATTTTTCACTCAATCCTTTTCTATTCCAAGGCTTCAATGGCTGAGCTCACAAAAGGAGCAGGCAAGCTGTTTCTGATGCTGTGTCTTCACCGTGTGGATATAGGATGAATTGCAATTGGACTAGCCAGGCCACACCCAAAAGAATCAATTGTACATGAAAAAGTTGCAACCTGAAAGGGAACCAAGTCAAGAAAAAAGTATATCGATGTAAAAGTATCACTGGGTCTTGTCAAAATTGGATTTTTTATGCAAATAAAAAAACAAAACAAAAAAAACACCCTGTTGTCATTGTGTTATTTTGTTCAGTATTTTGCAGAACACCTTGAAACTCCAAAAGTCCTTTTCTAGACGTGGTTTGGTTTCAATCGTGGCCCAAACGGTGTGTGCGTGCACACTTACCTTGAGTCCTGGAGGTCCGTCAACACCTTGTGCACCGGCGTCTCCCTTGGGGCCTTGTTGTCCCTTTGGATAGTGAGGAGAGACCGTCACTACATGTTCCTTCACTTCCAGTTTTTGTCACACTCACAACCAATCCGTGAGCCTCGAAAATCCCAGAGAGATTGAAGACGTTGTCCGTGTCGTTGAGTAGGACCTGAGGAAGAGGAGGAGAGGAGGCATGAAGAACAAACAAAGTTTCCAGACTTAAGTGATACGCCGTGGTCGCGACTTACTTCGCTGAGGCTGAAGATGGGTCCTGGAGGTCCTGGAGGGCCGGGGAGTGTGAGCCCATCGCGTCCTGGCTCACCCTGAGGACCGGCGTGAAGATGTGAGCGAGTGGGCCAGTAAGTCAAAACAATAGCAAGTCAGCTGGGGGTTTTTACCTTTGGTCCCAGAGTCCCAGCGTCTCCCTTAGGACCCTGAATGCAACACAAACATAATGAATTGCCTGCCCGTTACTGGCAGTCTCTGTGTAGCAGCCTGCTAATGACGACTTCCCCGTCAGAGTGCCACATATGATGCCCGAAGAGTCACGTGGCAACGGACATCCTTTTTCTGAGTCACGCAACGTTTTATTGTTGTCGTGGCGCATTCACTGACCTCAGAACCTTTGGCTCCCTCCGGTCCTGCTGACCCGGGTGGACCTACAGCACCAGGCTCCCCCTGCACGAGTCAGACACGTAGCATGTATGATGCCGGACTGACTGGCAGACAGTCCACATCTGGACACAGACCTTAAGACCTGGCTTTCCGGCAGGACCACGGGGGCCTTCTTCACCCTATGAGGCAAAGGAAATGACGATGAGCGCAAGTAATGGCTGGCCAGACTTCACTCCAAATGGAAGGTATTAAGAATGGAGCCAGGGAGTGCTCGTTACCTTAGGTCCTCGAAGTCCAGGAGTCCCCGGAAGACCCTGTTGAAAACGCAGCCAAATAAATATTCATCCCATTTTGACAAAAGCCCACGTGGAGTCCTACCCGAAACAGTTCCGAAGCAGGACCGCTGAGCGACGGTGAACCTTGCAAATCCTGAAAGTATCCCAGTGTGTTGTCACTATTGCACCCCGCAGTGCTGCGTGCATTCCACGTACCTCAATGCTAAATGGGAAGCCTTTGGCAGCGGGGCCGGGCGGTCCGGGAGGACCCGCTAGACCCTGGGGCCCGACCCTGCCCTCCGGACCCTCGGGCCCCTGAAGTCCGGGCGAGCCCCGAGGGCCCTGCTCTCCCTGGAAGAAGACAACAGTTAGCACAAGATTCTTTGGTGTATCGACATGTACAAGAAATCAAGAAGTGTGAATTGTACCTTTGGTCCCGGTTGGCCGTTCACTCCAGGTTCTCCCTGTTTGAATTCAATCAAGCAAGTTGGATTGCAATGTTCAACATTTGAGTAACAACAACACACAAAATGAAATCAAAACAATTATTTCTTCACCATGTCTCCCTTGTCTCCAGCAGGTCCTTGTTCTCCTTTGTGTCCATCAACTCCCTGAAAGAGATATTTGGTTGACGCTTTTAGATTTATTGTTGGAATTATTATTCGTTTTTTTAGTCTATGATGAAAGCCGGTCAGTGGCCGTTAGGGACAAATGAAGCAGTGCCACATCACATTCAGCGGGAGGTGGGGGGGGGGGCTATGATAAGGTTTTGAATTCTACATTTGACTTGCATTAGGTTGCAGTTTCAATAGTTGCATCTCCCTCTCCTTTATCCCGTATGTGAAACAGGTAACCATGGAAACCGATTTTTCCAAGACCATTTAAGGGGACCTGCTGTTGTAAACGATTGTGCTTACAGGAAGTCCAGCTTGGCCCATTTCTCCGTCTTTCCCAGGAAGCCCAGGTGGTCCAGGTATGACTTCTTCAGATGGGGCCCCGGGGGGGCCTCTGGGACCCGGAGGGCCGGGGGGTCCCTGACAGAGGAAATGATAAACGCTTCACTCATCAACAAAGCGATAACATCATCGCTTGCGCCGGCCGGCCGGCCTCGTTCTCACTCGAATGATCTCCATATCAGCGTCAAATTCGTTGAAGTCCGAAGCCGAGCCCTCCTGACAATGGCGCAATGGCGTCAAAATGATTCGACAACTCAATGTTAACATTACAAACAACAATTTATTACCAGCAACTTGGAGGAGAAGCGGCCCGGAGGTCCAGGAGGTCCCGGAAGGCCCGGCTGTCCAACTCCAGTATCACCCTGAAGTTGATTACAACATGATATTGATTCATATTTCTTTTCAATTTGCACTTTGTGAAAGATTCTCATTATTGTACCTTTTCTCCTTTGGATCCAGGCTCTCCTTGAAGGCCCGGGAATCCTGGAAGGCCATTGGCTCCCTAAAAAAAGCAATCATAAAACATAAACACACAAATCATGGAACCCTTTTAACATGTCAGATGGTGTTCCACAGGGCTCAGTTTTGGGGCCACTGCTGTTTTCCTGTTAGGTGAGCTCTCTATCCATTTTGTCTTGAGCACAATTTGTATTCTTTGTTTTTTCACTCTGCGTTAGACTCTGCCTTGTTCTAGGGTTTGATGTGATGTAGTCTATGACGTGATTGCCTTACTGGAGTGCCATTTTCTCCTTTTGCTCCCTGTGAGACAAAAACGCATTTTATTTTCATTTCCTTTCAGTTGACGCTTTAGGCGTGAGCGAAACATACATGCAGCCCATCTCTGCCAGCAGCTCCAGGAGGGCCCTGAGGTCCCGGCGGACCGCGGGGTCCGGGCTCGCCTGCAAGTTCCGAGTCTTGTCCCGGTGGGCCGGCGGGTCCCGGGGGGCCTTGCGGGCCCGGCTCACCTTGCTCACCTTTCAGTCCCGCAGACACCTGGACAGAACCGATGCATGCGTAGCTAACGCAACCATTCTTGTACATTTATAGTTGACGTTTCCGTGATAGGAGCAAGTGAAAGATGGGGCAGTGAGCCTCATGCTGCTTGATCAAGTCTAAAAGCATTCGTGTGGACTTACGGGGTTGGACTTGGAGGCTGCTGTTGCTGAAAGGCCCAGTTGCACTGTCGCTAAGAGCAAACGTCCAAATATGAAAAGATTGTCCACCCAAATGCCATTTTTCTTTCTTTACCCGCAGGGGCAGTGGTCTGTATTTCTTGCCCGGAAGCCTCTTCCCCGTCGTCTCCAATTTCATCATCGTCGTCGACGTCGTAGCTGGTAGGCAACTCGGTGGGTGGGGCTTGGACCGGGCCACTGTACCTGGGCTGCACCACGTCCTAATAAAGTGACATCGCAGAAAACCTTTATGAATGCTGCACAATAGCAATGCAATGCTTGTTCTAAAACACCAAAGGCTGGACTTTTACTGTCCACCCTGAATATTCCTAATCCGACAAATTCCAGAAGCTAAAACAATTTTAATTGTTGCCATTTTATAAAAGGACAATGAAGATATATAGTGTGAAATACAGGAAAATAATGAAGATAGGTTTCCTTTATAAAGGTGTGTGTGTGTGTGTATTGCATTTACCTTTGTGTACTGCTTCTCTTCAAAAACCTTCTTGACTTCTTTTCTCTCCATGTCCTCGTAAGTGTCGTCACCGCTTCCAGACACCTGACCATTGAAAATATAGAATAAAAACCATATTTTATTCATCCATCCATTTTCTGTACCGCTTTGAAAATGTGCTGAATATGATGCTAACCAGTTTTTCAAATCATGTTCTTTACTTTTTGTTAAATTTATTTGATACAAAAAAGAAAAATAATCAGGAAGTATTTTGAGCCCCCATTTTTTGGGTCATTCTCATGATTAAAGTCCATTATGTTGCGAGCAGATTTGGGTTAGGCTATGGCTGAATAGCCCTGCAATGTACATTTTGGCCAACAGAGGACGATCGCGCGCTTGTTTACATATGCTGAGCGCTCGCTTTTCTTACGTCAGGGTCGTCCTCCTCGCAGTGGTCGTCGCGGGCCGTGGGATCGGACTTGAGCAGCAGCTGCTGGATTAAACCCTGGAGGCAAAGGAAGGAAGGAAGGAAGGAAGAAAGAAAGGTGATGTGTCGTGGAGCACTCCATCAGTCATTAGCACAGTCGGCCTTTATTTATTTATTTATTTATTTATTTATTTATGTATTTATTTATTTATTTATGTATGTCTGCCTTCATACTGTGACGCAACATTGTTTGGGTCATTTATCAGACTTGTTAGTCACCAGCGCAAACAGCTGGAACCCAACAAAGGGGAGCCAGGGGGGGGCAGAAGGGGGGTGTGGAAGATAAGATGAAGACTAGGCGAGAAAACATTTGCACTGTTTCTGGGCGACGTCAGCCTGCAAGTCTTCTCGACGAACGGCCTTTCAATGGCGCACGCACACAAATGTGTGTTTGTGCACGCTGCCTCGCTGTGTCTGTACTATTCCTGTACTGCGTGTAATCTTGTGCCAGATACCCCAAAGAGCACCAAATGTAACATCTGCCAAGAAAAAGGCCCACTGACAACGTCCAACATTTGCGAACATCTGCGAAAATCTGAGAACATCTGAGAACATCTGAGGTCCTGACAGAAGCCACAAGGTGGACCAACCTACTTGACCACACGAGCGTAATGATGGTTGGCCTTTTTTTCTTAAGTTTACATTTCCTGGAAGAGATTAAGAGCACGTTCTGTAATTCTAAGTCAGGTCACGAATGCTCGTTTAGGGGCTGGAGCTTTTCGTGCGGCCATCACCGAAGCGGGCTAGGGTTCCATGTCGCAGAGGAACTCACCACAAAGTGGGGCAGGCCCGAGGCCCCCGCGCTGCCCACAAAGACCCCCGAGCTGGCCTCAAAGGTCAGGGGCTGAGGGCTCCTATGGAAGGCCACGTGACGGTACTCCTCGCAGTCCATGTAGAGACTCACCTGAGGCAACAAAGATGAGAGCAAAGAGGAAAAATAGACAATTTAGGATGATCTCCATTCAAGCTTTGCCATTTGACCAGCGGCGCCCGGCCAATTACTGATAAGCGGGCAAAGTCGGCAATGATGTTCAGGCTACATTCGGACTGTCGCCGTGCCGCTTGTAGGAATCACAGTGGACTTTTGAGCACACCTACCTCAGGCCCCTGGACCGTCAAAGTGAACCTGGCCCACCTTCCCGTCAGGTCGGCCATTTTGAAGGAGGCGGCTTCCTGGGTCTGGCCTCCGGTAGTGGGGTCGGCGTAGTAGAAGAGCACCCTCTGGGAACCATCCTCTATCTCAGAGAGTGCCACGGCCAATTGGACCACCTGTGAGATGGGGGAAGTAGTTGGGGGCTCAATTGAACCAGTGCGCCGTAGAAAGGAGGACGCACGCTAACCTTTTGGGACGCATCTGTGATGGCGAAGAGGACGCCGCCCTGCCGTGTGGTGGGCTTGGCGATGACGGTGATGGCAAAGTCGTAGTAGAAGGGGTCCGGCAAGACAGACTTGGTGACGCGGGCGACGTTGGCGTCGGGTCCGAAGCTGTAAGCGGGGTAGCCCTGGAAGCCCGTCACGAAGGAGACCGACTCCGGGAGAGGGAAGCCGATGAACTCAGTCAGATCCAGATTGTCCTGAGAGCCTCCGTCTGAGGATGAGACACAACACTGCTCAGACACTCACAACACGAGGCGAGGCCTTTCCACGGCCGAGTCGTGCTAATGCTAACGACAAAGCGATGTGCTAACGTCAGCTTTCTTGACATGTTTGAGAAACAAAGGGTTGGATCTGGGCTGTGTAACTAATGAAAGGTTCACAGAGCATCCATCGTGTTCTATTACGTCTTGTGCTTTCAGGTGGATATTTTTGTCAAAATGTATTTGTGGAAAAGCCGCTGCATCCTTCTGTGCACCTTGAATAGGGTAATAAACAAAGAGTGGTACAGGCCAGCTGGCTTTCCTGAGCAAGACCACAGCAGCCACCCTCTAATGTAGCGCCCCCCAGTGTCAGCTTGTCATTGCACATCTGGAAAGCATTAAGGCTGAGCTATACAGCACAAAGGTGGCTCCTGTAAATCCGACTCACCGTGGTTCAGTGGCGCACTTTTGCCACGTTCTCATTGGACCGCAAGCCTCACATCACCAAAAGGCGCCATGTGTGGGTTTTTTTTTTTTTTTATGATTGCCTTTTGATTTAACCATATTGGGCTTTGAGTTTTTCCTTGCCTAGATCAGAGGATGTCGGCAATATTTGTCAAGGTCTTTTTATTTGACCAAAGGCAAAACAAATACATTTGACATTTGGAGGCGGAAAGCAGAAAGGCTGACTCAGCTGGCCGTCTGACGCACTTCCTCTTCCACTTGACTGCTGACTAATTGCGAGCCTGAGCGGGGCTTCCAAATCCAAGCCCGACTCTTACCTGATGACACAGCATGCTGCTGAAAATGGCTGCTCCTATCAACATGTGTCAGAATCGCTTCCAATCCATTTTCCTGCCCTTCTAATAAAAGTTGAATCCATGTCACCCATGACTGCGCCCTCCCCGCAGGGCCAGATGATGAGCGAGGGGATGCAGCCGCTTCCTGGCGAGGTTCTCGGGACAACATTCCCGCAGCTCGCTCCGTGACGTGATCGCTTAATGTCTTGACTAAACAGCTGGACGCACACAAAGGCAATGTCCAATGTTCCCATCCAACTTGTCAAGGAACTGCTCCAGAGTGCCATGGCCAGGTCAGCCATCGACAAAGTTATAATTGTGGTTCGGGTCTTATAGATAAAAAAAAAAAAAACCTCTTTCCAGCATTTGAAAGCACTGGCAACGCTGAAGACATGCATACTTGTCATGTGCTCATTCAGGCCGATGCTTGATGGCATTGCATGCTGTGAGATCACTTCAACATTCGCTTGTTATTAACAAAACAAATTTAAGCGGATTCATTAGAGGGGGGGGGGCAGATCACACACACACACACACACACACACACACGCAGGCAAGCAGAGTGCTCAGATGATCCCGGGGCAACTTGCAACGGACACAACAAAACGTCGCTGCCAACTGTGACGCGTTGCTCATGTTTTGAGTAAACCAAGCTGAGTTTAAGATGACTTCATTTAGCATTGGGAACCAATAATGAGAAGAAAATGGAGCCCGATGACCTCGTTGGCTAATCTTCAACACCAAATGTTTGGGGGGAAATTCCACGTGAGGCCATTGCTGGCCATTTGTATCAAAAACATTTGCAACGGGAGATGGAAGAGTTGCCTTTCCTTTGCTTTTGCTATGTGGCGTTCATGATCACGGGCCGCCAAACGAGCATGGATGGATCCCAAATGAAAATCAAGATTGAGCTCAAAGTGAAAATATGGTTGGTGGCAGCTAAACAAAGCCATAAATGTGTGGCCCTGTGGATCATTCTTGGGAGCTGAGCACAATAAAGGCCTTCTGGGAGACAGGTAAAGAAGCAGAGAAGGGGCTGGCGCGGCACATTCTTGCCGTTCGTCCAAAATTCATTTTAAGCACTACACTTTTATTGGCGCTCTATCCCCAGATGGCAGCCTTGGAGA
This sequence comes from Syngnathus leptorhynchus, assembly GCF_054491065.1. NCBI lineage: Eukaryota > Metazoa > Chordata > Actinopteri > Syngnathiformes > Syngnathidae > Syngnathus > Syngnathus leptorhynchus. The sequence goes on from NC_141213.1 coordinate 479,045, forward strand.
AACAAATGCAAATACTTGAGCCAAGTAAGACACCAAAACCAATCCGAACCAGACTAAGACGCGACTTGGAGCACTCACAAAGACAACATTGAACTGGTGCAAATGTGCCGAGGTGTGACTACAACTTAACAGCAAGCTTTTATCTGGGTCAGCATAAAACAACCCCTGCAGGCAGACACTACGGCTTTCCCTCGAAGCCACTCAGTGACGGATGTCAAAGCCGTGTTTGTGCTCATCCCATTTGAGATACTTGTGGAAGTGTATCAAACTCTTCCTACTAGGGGGTTATGGAAAGGGAGAAGAGGGGAAGGCGGGGGAGAAGGGGGGGGGGGGGCGCTCCTGAATGATACCATCTGCTCTGGCTCACTCTGTCAAGTCGACTCCCAGAGAGTCCTGATCAGCCTGAAAACCTTGGAAGACATTCTGAGGCGGGCCCACACAGCAATTACGAGAAGTCGAATGAATACAAAGCGCAATGTGGACTCATGTCCAATTCCTTGGGTCTGGATGAATCTTGATTCGACTAACTTGTGCTTCCAAATGTGTACCAACAGTTCTCTGTGTCCATAGCAAGGTCTATAAAACAGAATCTAACCCTTCGCAAGCATCATCACCAAAAGCAGGCAACAAATTCTTGCTCCCTAATCAATCAATCAATGAAAGGGCGGACACAAAATCCAACTGCAAGCTTCACCAAGTTTCACTTCCAAAGGCATCACTCTTAACATCTTACAAAGAGTGGCAGATGAGCTTATTGCTGCAAATACTGTGAAAGAAAGTGTTGGCGCTAGCGTCAGCACTCATTGCGACAGTTTGCCTTTGCTCAGGCTGCATGCGAAAGCTCTCCAGATTTGGAAGTGGCAGCCTCCTTCGCTCCTGGCTTTCCTAAATTGTGTCTGTCAACCACAAGCGAGAACCCGCTGGCGTTTTAGGCTGCGTTTGGCTGCTTATCTTCTGCTTTCCCTTTCAATGAGCCGTCTTCCAACGATTTGCGAGACGAACGCTTCCGGGTCGTCCCCTGCAAACGTTTTGATGCTGGGACACCAAAAGCGCCTGGCAGTGGAAAACACGTCTTGCCTTGTTTGACTTTCAAAGAGGTTTCATGTTTTATGACTCGTCTGCTGCTTTTAATGAGTGTCGGGCCTTGTGCAAATCTATTTTGTCAACTTGTCATGTGAAATAATGCAAGAGGCAAACATCTCAAGCACTTTGTCTCCGGTCCTTATCTCGCACTCTTACCATTTTATTTCCAAAATATTTGGGAATAGAAGAACTCGGCTTATCAACTTTGGCTGGCGGAGTGTAAACTTTGGTTAATTGAAGCAACCTTGTAAGACGGGAAGTGAATTGTTCACGTTTACCAGCCGACAATGGGAGCAAACCTCGGACCAGCTGAGTAAACAAAACAACGAGACAACATAACGCTTGGAGCGGCAGTCTGTGAAATGACCTCAAAAATCAGATTTGAAATGTGACAAACGTTGACTCATTCCAGCAGTGCTATCATGATCTTGTAGAGGATGCTGAAGTCATCCCTCTCTGACATCAGAACAGTACCTGCTTGTTTTTGGCTTGTCTCTATTTTCCACTCTGAGCCACTCTTTCTTTCCATGCGAGCTCTAGACAACCGGGACGCCAGGCGCTCGCTCCCCCCGTCAACAAACATTGCGTTGGGTGGGGACGTTCCGCTAAAAGCTAACAGCATCACAGAGATGTTTCCCAAACCTTTAGCCATCTGTATCCTAAAGCTTGACCGGCGAGAGTCATTCAAGCAGACATCTGCATGCTGTCTCTCAAACTTTGCCACTTAGTGCTGTAAAAGCTGGACTTGCTCAAATAGATGCAATTCAGTCATCCTTTAGAGACATTTGAGCTAACATGCTAAAAGCTAGCAACAGCGGAGTCAACTTGAAACGTTTCCTTTTCAAAACACACTTTGAAGTCGATGTACATGCGCAAAACAAAATGTGGAGGCAAACTTCTGAATGAGCTCACAAGGAGGCACCTTTGACAGTTGGGTGGCAAGTGAAACGTGACGTTTGAACAACTCTTCCCTTTTTTATTGACCTCAGCTCTTTATTGAGCCTCTGAAGACCACCAGCAGCACCCCCGCTCAAACTTACTGCACATGGCTGACCTCTCCCATTATCAAGAGCCCTGTATTTTTCCGGCCATTTTTTTATCCTATGATCTCATTAATTTGTGTGGAGCTGATCATGGCCGCCATCAAAGTGCAGCGGAATCCAAGCCGGTGTTTAGACAAGATCCTGACAGGACGCACCTTTTGGAAAGAATGACTACGCTGAGCTACTACGGATGAGAGAGAGGCCACGCGGCGGAACGCTCACTCCAAAGTTGACATTTTTTGGATTGGGCAACAACACCAGCATACAGCCATATTGTAATTAGATGCGCTCAACAAATTGTATCCAGGTTGGCCACATTCAATGAGTAGCTGGCTGGCTGGATTAGTAACCCTGGTTTTAGTTACAAAGTATAAAGTGTCAACTTGAATTTCCATCCTCCTAAAATGAGTTTTTACGAGAGAGTCAATTTGCCCAGCCAGGTGACGCCAAACAATCCTGCTCTGTCTTGAGGGGGTGGGTCAGCTCTTTTTAAGGAAGCTCCCCAATTCCTGCGCTGGACGTAGCCGACGAGCACAATGCAGCTTTTGTCACACGCTGATAGCGGCCCCAGATAAACGCGCCGCCGCTCCAATGGCCGGAGTCAAAATATTAGCAACATCACAACGCAGCAAATCTCTCAAATACGCGAGTCTATTCCCAATTCCAGATCTCACATTGGTGTACCTAATCAAGAGTCTGAGGTACGATGTAACCGTGGCGACAAAACTCTTGATAAAGTTCACCGGGACTTAAGAGGGCCTCCGTCTTCCCATCAACTAATTGCAGCTTGTGGCCGTGTTTAGTCCCACGGGAGGTCGAGCAATCAGTGCACATTCAAAACTGATCTTATCAAACACAAACATTAAGAAGTTGCTCCGTATGAGCGTCTCACACAAACTTAACATCTCAACAGAGTCAACACATGAAGACAAGGTGGTCTTGGAGTTGCCATGCAGCTACACGCTGGGGGTTGTGTTGAGGAAAAATGCTGACTCAGCAAACTAGAATGGGTTGACAACAGCTGATCTGGCCAACGTTGTGTTTACATTTGTTTGGAGCAGCCCGGAACTATATAGGCAGGCCTTCTACAAATGCAAAATGACCCAAATGAATCTCGTGCTCCATCTCTGATTTGTGACCAAATGTCAACTTTTGGCGATGCTTCCGAAAAGCCACTTTAGGTTTGCTCAACTTTTCCCAGCTCCAACCTGCAGTCTGCCGCAATGCCATCATCGTCATGGTAACGGGAGGGAGAAGACACTCACCGTCCAGCTGCTGAGCTGCCGAGAACCTCAGCACCAGAAATAATCCAATATACCAGGGAAGAATCCTGCAAGTCAACCAATACACAAAGTCACATTCAAAGTTCACTTCATTTGATTTTGACGGATTCAATTGGATTTTGGCTTGCCGTACCGTGGGTCCATCTTGACAGCTTTTGATCAACACTCAAGCCTGCTCTGGAGAGAGAGAGAGAGAGATGCAGTCCACTCTGACTCCTGCGGGTTCTTTCCGAGCTTAAAAGCCCGGCTTCTCCTCCTCCCCCGCCTCCTCCTGCCTCAAACAAAGCAGCTTCAGTGGACTGGCTCCTCCAAAAATGGGCGGGAAGGGGAGTTTGAAACCCGATTCCAGACCACCGGCCTCTAATCCCGTCCCTCGCCAAAGCCCCCCCCCCATCCAAAACACACAGCGGTGAAGTCTTCTTCCTCCTCACTTTCACTTTAAAGTAAAAGTCTCTTCTGTGTGGCATTGACCTCGAAACACCTTGACAGCCATCGATTTCAACTGAATGATCCCCAAACTGGCTTGAAATATACATAAAACACAACTTCTTCAAAATTATTCTGCTCATCATGGAGACTGAATTACAGGAGGAAAAAAATATGAGCCCAAGGCGTTGGCTCGCTTTTGGGCAAAGACTTTCTTGTGAGAGCTTTTGTCATGGTGAGGTTGCCTGTTCTCTTGCTTCAGGATTCAAGGCTGTCCCCTTTGAGATGTTCCCCGACGGCTCAAGATGCTGATCAGGCTTCTGCAGCATCAAGAGCCACGGAGGAGGCCACGTCCAAAAAGTGTCGGCCAGTGAGCCGCCCTCAGGAGCACATTTTATTTGGAGCCAATTTGGATTGCTCCAAGTAAGTACATTGAGCTTCACCATCTTGAAACATTCCGGTCGAGATTTGGAAATGCAATCCCGCCTTCGTTGTTGACTTAAGCAGAAGGCCTGAGCGGCTAAAGCACTTGAGAGCAAGCAGTCCTCAGCAAGCCACCCAAAGAACAATTGCTCACACGTCTGAGCTCGTCCCTGGGGGGGGGGGGGACTGTGGCTGTCTGCCATTTTCAAACTTTCTTTTCTGATTCTGTTAGCACAATGCTAATGACGCTACAAAATTGGAATTCCTATGAGAATAAGCTATATGTAATGTCATCGTCCTTTCGTCCGCCACCTCGTCTGGCCTCGGGAGTTTCTTGGAATTTTCCTTGAACAAACACAGAGATGCAGATAAAAGATGCATTCGGTCGGCGTTCCAGGGACTGATAAAAAGGTGTCACGCCGGCATGCGAGGGACGCCAGCAGAGAGGCCGTCTTGCCGGTAAGGCGCTTGCACCTTGTGCGGCGGCCTCCGATTTTTTTTTGGGGGGGGGGGGGGACATTTCTGCCATGTCTGAGAAGATTCTTTGTCATACAAGCCAGCTTTCTTGAATCTTCAAAACACCAATTAAACAAAAGCACAAATACCAAAGTGGCCTGTTTCCAAAGAGTGGGGGCTTAGGATCTTTGTCTATCTGCGCTAAGAGTGAGTGGCAGCAACTTGAGCCCAAAGGTCGCGTCTGCTTTTCATCGTCAATGGCCCAGGAAAGCGCAACTATTCCGTAAATTTGTCCTCAAAGCTGAATGCAAAAAAAACAAATCAAAAGATGAGCTTGAAAATGGCATGTGAAAGTGACATTTGCAACTTGAATTCAACGACAATTGAACACTGCTGTGGCTCAGTGTTTGGGCCAGGGGGGCGGCGGGTGGTGCGTAAGCCAGGCAGCCAGACTTTGTTCATTCATCCACGCTTGGCTGGGCAGGCTGCGGATCCCAGCAGAAAAGAAGACGGAAAAAATGAACTCCTGCGCATCTAGCAGGAGTCTGGGCTCAGTTCATCAAATAGGAAAAAGTCTTCTGCTTAGCGCCAATTCATCTTGCCTTACTTGGAGTGTTTCTTTTTACCCGCACAACACCAAAAATTCCAACTTCAACCTTGCCTTGGAGTTAGTCATGTGCAAGGCCACACTTTGCAATTTGTGTCCTCAACTGATATGAATCAAGCCATGTCTTTCCCAACAAAAAAAACAAAAAACCTTCCTGCAATCTTTTTTTTTAACTTTCTTGTCTCATGACAAGAGAAACAACAAAAGTTCATGTTACATTGTTGTGTTACTCTACATCCCTAATTATAAAAGAAATAAACATTTGACATCAGCATCAATTATAAGCACATTTTCTGTTACTGTACTTATTGTTACTATGTTTTGGCAAGGAAAAGCACAAAACAAACAAACAAACAAACAAACAAACAAACCTGATTTTGTACCTGAGATGTAGACAATTCCAAATTTCCTGTTTTTCTTCTACTTTTTTTTTTTTTTAAACCTTGGCTGATAGAAGCATCGCAGCTCTTAGTGGCAAATTGATAAATGACTACAGCACAACCTCGTAAATTAATATCACTACTATCATGAGTGTTATTGTTTTTGCTGCTTCAACCATTATAACCAAGAAGCAACTAGGGGACGACTGCTTTGGCAGTATATTATTTTATTTTGCATCGAAGGAGAATAGACCTATACAGGCTATTCATTTGCCACTGTATGTGAATTTATTTGCAACATGTGCTAACCCATTAATGAACACTTTGAACTGTAGTATTGAACAGAAATAACACGAGGGAAGTCACAAGTTTCACTGTCACCGTGAGAGGACAGTTGCTGGGATACAGGCTCCTTTTGACATAGTCCATGGGCACTTTGATCAGTTGATCCTCTTCTATGGCAGATAGGTTTGATCCTACAGCTGCATTAGGGTCCATTTGCTATTACAGCACCACTGACCAGATTCATCAAAATAGTTTTGGAATTGGAGCACGAGCTTCCTCAAATGGCCACTGATAATGTCACACAAAAATAGCCAGACAATAAATCAAGTGTAAATAATAAATCAATATTATTTAAAAAAAATTACAATTATTTTCCATTTCAAATTTTGCCGACCACCTGCAATACCGCTACGGCCCACTAGAGGTCCGCACACCACCGTCTGACAATCGCTGCATTAACCTTTTATAATGCAAAAGCTGAACCCATCGTTTGTTTGTCTTTATCTTCATCTGAGCCCATAACTTGAATCCTGTGCACAATGACGGTGCATTTGCGCCATCAAGTGGTCAAAAGATGGACAAGCACAGTTTTATTTGAAGGATTTGGACTGGATCCTGTAAGGAGATCGCTCCAAATATTTTCTTCAGCTTCTGTGACGCAATGTAATTTGTGAAAATGTGTGAAGGGATCATATGAAGCAGGGATGGTTTGAAACAAATAATGTCAAGTTTGCAGATCGCAATTCATAGGACAAAGCATGAAAAAAGACAACAAAATCTTTTGACAAAGGGGACAATTACAAAGTATAAATAACAAATGTTGCTGTTTTAGTGCCACTGATAATTCACACACAGATAGTTTTGTGTTTTTTAAATTAGCGTACACCGTGTACGCATATCAAACTCACCTCCTTTAGTTTGGCATTGCGAGAGAATGCTGGAGATGTGCGTGTGGTGAGTGAAAGGCCTTCTTTGTAACATGCTCACAAATAGGCAGGGCAGGCAGGTGCAGCAGTGAGGAAGGAGGTCAGTGGATCACTTGTGATTGGCTTGTGTGATGGTGAAGGCCTTGGGCACTACAGACTGATGTTGAAATCTGAGTGACACCAGCAAGTAGTCCAGCAAAACCAAGTGAATAGTAGTCTAGGAAAACACGAGCCACGTCATAGCAGGTCACATTTAAGGCCCTGGACTTTATTGTCATATTTTAGTGAGAGCTCCGTCACAAAATCTTTTTTTTTTTAAACATCTTTTCAGCCTGCAGGTGGGACAAGTAAACCTCAAGGACACAAGCCGCCAGCCGGGCCAGCGTTCAAGATTTGCCCGCACAAAGTGCACAAACATTACTAAGTAATGCCGCCTTTGTGCTGGACTCTTCACAGAAGAGAGGACATCAAATTCCCCAAAGGAAGGCACCCAAAAATACTTGTGGTTTTGTTGGCCTCATTGCCATCTGGAGAGATTCTTTTTTTTCTTCTTTTTTTTCCCCATTTGTTTCTCAAAGAAAGAACAAAAGAAAATCGGAGGGCGTCATCCCCCTATTTTGCTTTCTCACCTCTTTCAAAAGTGGAATGATGAAACGCGTTCATTCGCCTCCCTTATCATCTGTGCAGTGTACGAACCAAACCGAGACATTTAAAAGCTTACAATCGAGTTGACCACAAGAACACAAAATACAAAAATAACTTAATACAAAAAATGTCGGTGAGATTTTCAAAAATCAACAACAAAAAAATCAAATGAATACAAAACGGGTTTGTCGTATGAAACAATGAAGGACCCCGTCCGACTCAAAATACAAAAAGCAGCATTGTCTTGATCAGAAAGCCATCGACGGAGAAGAAAAAAAAAAAATCACGAAAATAGTGCTTTCAAACGAAGCAGCAAAGGCTTCTGGGAAGAGACTTCATCCCTGCTCATAGGCGCCGCCCGCCACGTTGACTCCACACAACGGGTTTGTTGACGTGACATGTGAAAGTGACGCACGCCAGTTTGCTGCCGGCCGACGTGCCTACACCAGCGAGCACAGGGAGCAAACGAAGCTACGGCGTACAAAGAACCAGAATCCGAAAAAGGTGTAAACACGGAACAATAAATAGATCAAAAGCAGCATCTGGCACCATGCAAGTCTCCATACAATTGGCGCGCGCGCACACGACAGACCTCTTTTTCGCTCCCGAGTGCAAAACATGACAAAGGGACAGTTGTGTGTTCAAGTGCTATGTACAAACAAGTCCTTACTCTACACACAAGTACGCACGCACCTCCACAGGAAGAAAAAGAACCAAAACACAATCACACCTTTTCAAAAGGACGGACGGACAACATGGACGGCCGGCCGGCCGGCTGGTCATCCTTCCCGGCAGCCACTTTCTGACGCTACGATGCACAGCACCTGAAGACTCCCCCCGCCCTCCTCCGCCCGCCATTACGTCACTTCCATTGCAAGTGTGCTGTTCAGTGACGATTTGTCCTCCTCGCGCTTCTCCCTGCCCACAACACAAATGCGCTTGGCGTCAACATCCATTCGCAATGGAGAGGATCCAATCTAACCGGATGAGGCCTTCTCCGGAGAGTTCATCAAAGACTTGTCGGCCGCTTCCTCACCTGGACGCGATGTCTACGGGCGGCGCGGCGGAGACTTTGGGCTTTTGTAGGTTGGCAGCGGCCGACAGTTTTAAGGCAGAAGGCGGCACACCGGCCAGGGCGCGAGGCAGGTGACGCCCCGTCTGGTTGGCGGCCGACGGGACGCTCAGACAGATGTTGTTCCCGATGAGGACCTGAGTGGCAGCGGCAGCGGGGGCGGTAGCTCCAGCCAGCAGGCCCAGCGCGGCGGCGTGGTTGCCCGGGGCGGCCGCCAGGGAGACGGGGACGGCGTTGGCTGTGGGCGCAAGTGGACGGGGCGAGGGCTGTGGAAAAGCAGGGGCGGCCGCTGTGGGCGACGGGTGGCTGGGGTGAAGATGCAAACCTTTCAAGACACCTAACATCAGACGACAGAGACTTTGTTGACGTTCTAGCTCAACGTTGCAGATGTGAGGCCCGGCGACCACAACCAACCTGCTCCTAGGACACCGTTGACTCCGCCAGCTAGCACCAGCTCCTCTTTGGGATTGAAGGCCAGCAGCTGGTCGGCGGTGACCAGGGCCGAGGCGGCAAACTGGGCGCTGGCCTGGTCCAAGGTCTTGGAGACCAGAACCTGAAGGGACAGATGGACGCAGGGCTGATATCATTCAAGGGCGGGTAGTGCACAGGAGTGCGGGAGCCAGCGAGCGAGCGCGTCCACACCTGACTGATGAGCGGGCCGGTCCTGCTCAATGAGTTGTTGACGTGCTGCCGGATTTGAGGCCGCCGCTGCGGTGGCGGTGGCTGCTGCGGCGGCGGCGGTGGCGGCGGATGCTGCGGCTCCTTTTTGTGTTGCTGATGTTGGCTCTGCTCCAGCTGCTGCTTCTGCATGACAGCCAGCTGCTCTCTGTGCTGCTGGTACTGCTCCACCGTGAACACTGGACCAGGTCAAAAGACAACGCCGGTTCACACAGGGACAAGTGGACATGAATTTTGGAGCTTGGCAGCCTTGTTTGACCTTTTCAGCTTGTTTTTGCCCAAAAATTGATTTTGGAAATATATTCTTAGTAGCACCTTTCAAAAAAAAAAAACATGGATCATAATGCTACAGTAGTTGCATCATTTCCTAGCTCCTTTGCAGCGCAGTGAGCCTCTTCTCTTCTCGCAATTGCAAAATCTCCTGCTTGACAACACAATTTGTTGACTCTGGATTGGTAAATTAACTTAAGTTGAATCCTTCAATCCACGTAATAAGAACTGTAAAAATGTATCAATACGACAAAATACGCTGTTTTCCTTCACTACTTTCGGCAAGTCTGCTTTATGTTATTTTGATATGATCGTGCACTCACCAGAGGCAGTTGGTGCATGGCCCCAGTTTGACAAGCACGATTTGAAAGAGCTTAATAAAGTCAAAATCTGTGGCGAGCACAAGATGAAAGTGTGAACTCAAATCATATTGTGCCATAAGTCGAACTCAAAAGCCTTCCATTCATAGAAACAGCGAATGAATGAATGGAAGACCCGGACTCCATCGTTGCGCTTGTGCTCCAAGCAACGGATGATAAATGATTCAAGCCCGCTAGGGCTGAAAAGCAAAGAACCACACTGACGGGGAGACCCGGGAGACATTCTCTCTCATCGTTTATTTTGATCTTCCTGCTCGGGCAACCTTCTGGATTTTTTGCAGCACTGACGAGTGAAAATTACTTCACATGAATCAGCAAGAAAAGTGTAAAGAGCACCCACAATTTCCAAGAGAAAACCGATTGGTGATGAACAAAAAACAAAACGGGTTTTGGTGAAGAGTCAGTATGAAAACACAATTGATGACAAAATAAATAGCACGCACTCACTTTTGCCAGGAGCAGCTGGACCGGTGCAGGTTTGCGGCAAGCATCCCCCGGACAGACTCCGAGTTAGTCCCGATACAGCCCGACTAAAATCACCAAATGCTTTAAGACTCGACACTCCTGCGTCCAAAGCCGGCTGGGATAGCGTCCGTGGCCGGAAATGCCTCCAGCGGCATGATTTGATGCTTAACAGAATCCGGCTTAGGTCCACGGTCACGTCGGACGATAAAGATGATGGGGTGGCGGCGGAGGAGGAAAGAGGGCAGGAAGACCCGGCGGGGTCCGAGGTATTGTTTTCCGAGGTACTGGAGTTGCGGAGCGGCGAGCTTGAAAGTGAGGAGGAGAGCAAGGGGGGCTGCAAGTCGGAATCCAGGTACTGACAGACGGCGTCCGAGTCGGCGTGTGCCCGATCCAACAAGAACCTGAAAACAGCCAAAGACAAATGCTCGACACGAGGGCAGACTGTGATGTGTCGCCATGGCAATTTGGACAAGAGCACATCCGGCGTGGCTTCACCGGTCCGCTCAAGGCCACCGGGACGAGGCCCGGCGAGTGACTCACCTGCCCCCTCGGCCCACGCGACGTCGAGACAGACCGACGCAGCGCCACGGTGTGCTCAAGGATGTCAGAGAGTAGCAGAAGCGCGGGTGAGCGAGGCCTCCTTCCGACGGGCTCTCCCACGGCCAGCCGCCGCTCCGGCCGGGACTCGACTGCCAGGAGAAGCAAAACCAAGCCAACAAAAGAACATCAACATCTGCGAGTGCCGCACACTAGTAAAGGGCGCGCTCTCAAAATGGAAGCGCACTCACGGCGTAGTAATGACAGCCGGCCTTCCTCCTGAAAGCGTAGCAACCGTCTGGGTCGTTCTCCTCTTCTGTTTCTGAAGAACCCGAATGAATCTGTACAAAAACAGACAACACTGGAGGAAAGAGCTCAGCTGAAAATCACGACCGCATCCCTCGACTCGGCCTACCTGTGAGAAGGCTTCATCGTCGGAGCTGGGAAAATCGTATTGGTTGAGGTCCTTGAGATTGAAGACCGAAGGTCCCGCCCGAGGGGGGATCTTGGGCTTCTTCTCATATTTCCTTTTGGTTCGCACAACCTCCGTCTTCTCCTGCTGGCGGTAGAGACAAGAGCGAGCGAGAGATGAGGGGGGCGAATGTTTCTCCTGCATCGCAAGACGTCTCTCGTCCTCTTTCATTGATATGCAGATCGAAACGCGTGCCAGATGCCGCCACCACCGAGCCAAGGGTCGACATAAAACACCCTTGCCGCCGCTCAGGCAAGAATTCGTCAGATCCTTTTCAGTTGTTAAGCTCTGAGGCCGATCGACGACAGGGAGGAAAAAAGGCCCGCTTGAAACAAAAGCCAAGAGGTGTTTTTTTTGAGGGGCTTTGTCGGTCACAGAAGCTAATTGAATCGGAAGGACGCACGACGGAAGATAAGCTGCATAATGAGGCCAAAAAAGGCCAACGCGTCCGGATCGACTGTTTTGTCTCCATGGATTACAAAGTAACAAGGCGCCCATTAAGCGGCTGGCACGGAGCTCCCAACGCAGCTACTTGTTTCTTTTACCTTCTTGTAGTCCTTCATGTCCAAGTGGTCCTGGTGTCGGTATTGGTTGGCACTGGGGATAACGGGGATGGTGTAGACGGGCTTGAGCAGAGCCTGCCGGGCCAGCGCCTCTGCCATCACCCCGCTGCCAAAGTCAGGCGTGCCGTTTCTGTTTGGGTAAACAAACACACCGTCAAAACACGGCCAGCCGAGCGGACGCGTTTGAGTACAAAATCCATGCGGGAATTCCTAGCGCCAGTTACGGTGCACAATGCAACGCCACGCCGCTGACGACCACTGACCAAAATGGCATCGCAACACTGCTGAGACGTACGACACGACACCACACCACACCACACGCTCCTTGCTTTGCACCTGGGCCAAGCGCATGGGAGGGAGGCGCAGTGTAACAAGCTGAAATTGGAGCGTCACTCCAAATCAAAGGCACTTCAAGGAGAGCGCTCGCTCCAATTCGCGCTCAGGCGTACAGCTCGTTTGGCAGGAAATTCATTCCATTTGCGGCTACGTGTCGGGATGGATAACAAAGGCGCCACTTTGGGGGCGCAGAGAGACGTCACCTCCAGACTCCGGGAGCCAATGAGGCGTTACTGAGCTCCTTTCCAGCAAAGCCACGGAAGCAAACCTCGAAAGAGCAGCTAGCCGCGTCTCACCGCTTCTCCACAATCTCCAGCGTGAGGTGCAGTAGTTCTCGCTTGCTCTTCTCCCTCCTCTTGATCATCTCCAGGATGGTGACGGCGCGGCTCAGGTCCCTGCGAAGTTTCAGCATCTTCTCGTACGACGCCTCGTCGTTTTTGCGGTTCTGAGAATGGGAACATCCGTTTTCAGCTTCTGCTGCACTCGCATTGACTCCCTCCAATTCGGCGGGCGGGCGGCCCACCTTGCGGGTCTGCATTTTCTCCGTTCGCCTGCGAAAGGCCACGTAGGGGTCGCTGGTGCTCGAACCGTCCCGCTTTTCCTGCTTGATGTTGGAAACGAAGGTGCCAGACTTGTAGGCCTTCCTCTTGCGGCTCCAGTAGTCAAAGACCTCCTTGATCAGCTCGTCGTCCTCCTTCAGCAGCAGCTTGGCCTCTTGGAGGCTGACAAACTGCATCGGAACGAGAGCGGGAAGAAATGATTTGCAAGGCAAGCAAATCCAAAGACATTTGTGCGGACTGGAAAGTGGGAAGAAATTGTAAATCGACTTTAGCCATTTTCACACCAAACAGAATCCGACTGTTGGTTTCCATAGGCTTGCCGACGTTACCTGCTGCCCGCTGCCTTTCTCCAGGCGGTCGATCATCTCCTCAAACTGCAGTGCAGTGATTTCCATTTTCTTCTTGAGCTTGTTCACAAATGTCTCGTCCCCCGAATCCAGGTCATAGTCCGGCTGCTCTGTGTCCAAACCGAAAGCTGCGGAGGGGAGGCGGCGGATGGTTAGCGGGAAAACTCGAGACACGGTTCCGACTCGCTCGACGAGCGAGGTTGGATTGCATAAAAAGCTGCAGGTCCTCGTGGAGATGACCGATTGAAGTGATGTTTTTTAGTGATTTGCTGAGTGACTCACGCTGTATGTGAATAAGCTGCTTTGGCATTCGGAACTCCCCGGGGTAGAGTGACTCGTAGTGCGGGATGTTGCGCTCAGCCTCGGGCACGGGGATGACCATGTTGTCCCGCTTCTCGCCGTAGACCTGCTGCGCCGAGATGGCCCGCTGGAGATGGTGCTCCTGCCCAAGCGCCACAGAAGAATCGTCAACACGCTCACCTTTTGGCTTCCTCAGCTCAACCCGTCAAACCTGGAAGATGAGCGACTCAAAAACAAATGTAAGGAGGGTTTGATTGCTGGCCACTTCGCTAATCTAATGGCCCATCTCTCTTGGAATTTGGTCAAACAAACCTGCCATGGAAAGAATGCCTCAGCAGGTTCCATAACTTTAAGAGAGGTCGACAAGCAATCAGTGCCATCTGAAATAAGAAATCAATGGAAGCAGCGTCTGTAGACGCACTTAGGTCAAGCGTCTCCGCTAGCACGCCAGTGCCCGCGACAGATGGCCGGCACGGTTACGGCTTGTTCTCGCAACTATTTGAACACGGCTCCCACTCGTTTTGACACGTCGCGACATTTTCTTGGCCGGCTTTGTCTAATACAAAAAAGTGGCAAAAATGGCATCACACAACCACAACCGACCCTTCGAGATGCTGGCAAGTCAATGTTTATGACAGGCGTTCACTCTCAGCCAGGGCTCAGCTCAATTAAAACCAGACAACAGCAAGCAGCCACAACGTATTGGAGCGAGGCCCGGTTTACCGGTCTCAAAGTATTGAAGAAGTCACTTTCAAAAGCACTAAAACGTTGCGTTGCTGGTTTGCAGATCACAGACACAATTTTCCATCATTTGGCAAGAACGCAAGAAATTCTTTGCCAGTATTGTGTTGTGCTCCCTTTGACTCAACTGAAACAAACCTAAGAACACATGAAACGTGTCAGAAACTTAAAAAGAGGCAAATAATGACAAAGGTCTGCTTGGTATGCTCAAACCAAAAATCCTAACCTGCCACTTGTACAAAATGTTTCAGTAAAACACACATGCTTTATTTTCTGTCAGGGCCACCGACCCACAAAAAGCAGAGTCCAACAGAAAGAGCAAAAATGAGTTCTTCCAATTAAACGTTGCAAATCTTCAATAAAAAAGGAAATCGAGGTTGCCAAAGCAACCAAAGTTTGGCCTTTGGCAGCACTTTTCGGCAAAGTCGTTTGATGACTGCGCCGAGCAAGCCTCTCATTGAAGCTTCACTGACAAGAAGTGTGCAGTAGATCGGTGAGTTGCAGAGATCACCACGTGCTCTGTGACCAACGTGCGGTCGTACAAGTCCGCTTCTGCGTTCCACTGACCGCGGCAGTGGATATAGGTCATGGAGCAAAGCCACGCCGCCTGTAGTAAAATGCTTCTCTTCATCTCCTTTGTCACTCAGTTATGTAATGCCGCTAGAGGCGGAGGGGTGACAGGAGGGTGGCTGGATTTGTGCTGACTTGCCGGCCCCGTCTGTGTTTTCCTGACGTTTGAATCTGCCGCTCAGCATCACAGATGGTCTCTCCTGCTGATGAGCTCTTCGAGAAGAGCGTGGCAATGAATGCATTTCAAGCACAAAGTGCAGACTTGGGGGGTAAAAAACGTAATTAAATGGACTTTTGTAAAACTGCAAAGATCACAACCGAAGCATATTTAAAAAGCCCACAGTTGGTCATTTATAAATGTAAAGCATATTGTAACAGGATACTTTGGCCAAAATGGATTAGATTGGAGTTTTTGTGGAAAATTGAGTAATCCTAACTTGTTCTACAGTTCATGAGCTAGATTTTATTTTATTGATCAGGCAAGTAGCCAAATTTCAGTTGAGAAATTAAACGTTTGTTTCAAATAGGACCATGTGATTTTCAAATCAAATGATCACAAAAACACTCAAGTGATGATCATTTGGGAAAATATCTACAACTGGAGTGAAAACAGAAAGACGCTAAAATGATCTGGGCCCGTTCGAGTTTGCTGCAATGTTGGAGCTAGCAAGTGACAATGTGCTCTTCTCCATGTGCACTGCTTTCAAAAAGCAGGCGGCAAACACGTCCTGGATTGAATCTGCCACAAACCGGCGTCGAGCCGAGCAGCATGGCCGCCTCGGGGAGCTGTCAACTGCGCCGACGGCAGCTGTCAGAAGCCGGCGGAGGCTCAGCTTCTCCCCCTGGCCTTCGTACGCGGAAATTACACCATGGCCTAGCCACCAAGCCCGGCTAACGTCAACAAAATGGTGGTCCACGTCACGTGACTTCTTTGTGCGTTCGCCATAATTTTGTCACGGAAGGAACGCTCGCCCCACTGCCAACACGCGGCGTGTCGACTGCTAACTTCCCGGCGACGACGCCCGCGTTGAATTGAGGGCGGCTATGCGCTGCACCGTCCGAAAAACCGTCGTCGTGTGCTCGGCAAACGCGGAGGCGGGAGCCATTTTGAGCGAGCCTGCGCAGGCAGCGTAGCGGCTGGGTTGTTGCCGCCAGGTGGTGGTGGTGGTGGGGGGCGACAACCGCCGAGGCCACCGGGCCGCTTTTAAACAAAACAAACAAACAAAAACCACATACCGATTCCTCCTCCCTTTCCATCCCGGTTGGCATCTGCGGCACTGCCCGGTTGATCGAAGCATATTCATGCAGGTCCGGTAAATCCTCGCAGCGGAAGACGGGCAGGGGCTTACTAGCATCCAGCGCCCGCGCCCGAAAAGACAATTTACTCATTTTTTTTGTTTTATTTTACACGTATATTAAGAGATGCGGCATAAATCGAGTCAATCTCCGAGGAATTCTACTTCTCGTTGTCATGGATGGATCCGGGACGGTCTCCTGGAACGAGTGCCTCGATCGCGGCCGGGCTCGTGTGCTAGGCAGCGCGAGCAGAGCCGGGCGGGCCCGCGTCTCGGTGGCTGTGCGTCGGTGCGGATTCCTCTGGCGCTCCGCTCTCCCTCCCCGGTTCAATGCGCCATGGCCAACATGGCGGACATTAGGAGCTCATGTAGCGCTGAAGCGGCTGGCTGCGCGCGGCCCAACCCCCTCCATCGCACCAACAGCCATTCCCACGCAGCTTGGTACGCAGGCGCGCTCCACACAACCGGCCGCGGGGTCCGCGGGCGGAGAGGAGGGGTGTACTGATGAGATGGGGGGCTTTTTTCAATATGGGAACAGAAATTCCCATTCAAATTTAACTAACTGTAGCTACAGTACGTGTGAAACGCCTGTGTGTCTTCAAAAGGACTGAATTTACAAAAGTCAACAACTTATTTCAAAAGATACCTTTTAAACTACATGAGCATTATCCAATGTCTATGGAAAATCCTTCTCATGACAGTATTTCAATTTAACTTTGTAAGATAACTACAAGAGCATTAAGAATTGTTTTGCAATGTACATCTTTGTTTATTCAAGTTCATTTGAAGTTTGGGTCTACATGACTTAAGTCGGAGAAAACCTACCTTGCAATCATTACTATGCAGTATTAGTGAAACACTTACCTGATAATCAGTCCGTACATCAGTAATACATAAAGCCACTGTCAGATTAAGTCAAGTATACCATTACACCATCTCATGACACAAATTCATCAAATTAATTGGTGTGTCTTTAAAATATACTTATATAATCACATCAAGTGGAAATGTGTGTGCACCAATATACATAGTATAAACTGAGTAATGAAACATATACATCGAATATCATTTAACCTTTGATCCCTCGTGGACACTCCGGAAGCATGAGTGGCTACCAGATGAACCATCACTCAGTTGGGGGCAAAGTCACCTTCCACATGTGAAGCATTCTGGGCATCCTAGAGGTGGGGAGGGGGGAAAAACAAGCTTGTAGCTGTCAAGCAAAACCATTTGTGTTAAAAAAAACAAAACTGTTTTCAGCAAATCAAAAACATCTCACCAGATCACGTTTGATTGCTAATTTCATGATGATCGGCATCTGTTCATGTAGATTATAACTTAAAATGTTCTCGATTTCAAAAGTCAAAAAATAGAGGCAATTTGCATGTCTTCTAATGCATTGCCGAGCTATCGGAACAGCGGATCCTCAAAAATCAAGTGACTGACTCCCGTTTAAGAAAATATGACGGGCCATTCAACACACAGCTGTGTTCCATTTAAAAGTCTGTGTTGGATCTTATTTACATTAAGGGCTAAACAGAGAGAGACATAATGACGCTATTTGTACAGAGATTGTTTCAAAATGCAAGTCAAACGAGTTCCACTGCAAATACGATTCAAACGAAACAGACACGAAAATGAAGAAACATAAATGCAAAGAGGAGAATTTGAGGACTCACTAGTCGGTCACAGCTGTTTGTACAAGGCTAACGTTAGCCTAGCCGCCTCTTTAGCTAGCCTGACCCTGCGCCATTATCGGCACTTTGCCAACTCGCAACTAACTCTTCCTCCAGCCAGAGTCGTCCCGCCTGGACTTTCCTCAGCTGCACACTGGCCACCGTGTGGTCGGTAAGTCAACAAACCGACTCCTGGACAAAGGTCTCCGGACTGGAGGATGACGATGACGACTGCTCTTCTTGTGTTTGACATACTGCTAGCCTAATGCTAACTGTTCTTAGCTTCTCCGCAGGTCGCCTCGGAAAGGAAAAAAAAATCTCAATCCTCGTGAGATTTTTCTTGAATAAAATATCAAGAGTTCAGGAAGCTGAGAGCAAGGCTTGCGTGTCAAGCGAGCATTCAGCGAAATAGGGCAAAACAAGTAGAATCAGCTCAGCACAAACTTGCAGGGATTTCGGAGCTTAGCTTACTTCGACAAACATCCACAAACTGGCCAGCAGAAGCCACTTAGCAGGCGACGTATGACTGGCAGTTGAGGCGGCCAATCACCAGAGGGGAGAGTTCACCAGCGAGGGCTCATTGGTCCATTCACTCCACCCAGCAAAAATAATGATTGTACGATTCATAATTATGACGAACGGATCGTGATAAACACCCGATTTCACAACACATTTCTACCTTGGTTTTACTTTACAATTAAATGTTTTCGAATAAATATAACTTCCACAGAAATTTTGACTGGGATTGCTGACTCAGACAGCCGCATTTGCAAAACATTCTAAACGAATTGGGTTTGTATTTAATTTTTGTTCTCGAGTCTGTCTACAACCAGGTCAACATGGCAACTGAGAAAATATTCTCAATTACCATAATGGAAGGTTAAATTGACAAATAAAACAAGTAGTGTGCTTATAACGTCACACCGAAAAACAGGCGTCACTTTTTGCTTTTACCGCTAGATGGGAGTGGACAGCCGCGTAATGGTGAAGCCCACTGAGCTTCATCAGCATTGCTCACTGCACCATGACTCCTGCTTTGCGAGGGGGGAATCAGGATTCATACTATGCAAAAAAGTTACAGTGCACTCCAGTAATTAGCTTGAGAGAAGTTAATTAACGGGAGCTTGGCTGGAGTTACACACGGCCTACCGACGAGCAAAGTGCTCGTGTTGCTTGCGAGCCGTGCATGCAGGGAACGGATGAGATAAAAAAAAAAAAAAAGGAAGTCAGCCATCCGCACCCTTTTTCTCCTCGCCAAAAAAAGTGCGGACAACCGCTGCCATCGTCTCGCATACACGCCGGGCCCGTTTGATTGCGATTCCCGACGGGCATCGCGTTTGAAAACGGGATCTCGCTTTGTGCATTCGCTCGCTGTCACACCACTCAAATGGCTGTCACGACTCATCTGCCGCTTTTACTCGCACTGAGCTCTTTCCTCTTGGGGTGCATTTGTTTGGGACTCACTGCGTTGCCTCTGGTGCAGAGGCAGGCACGCCCCCGAAGATGCCGACTGTTTCCATGGCAACGGCAGCCTCACGCCCGACAGGAGTCGCGCCAATCCGGGGACCGATCAAATCAATTATTCTTGACCGATAAATCAATTATTCTTGCTTGTCCATATCAATATCTTCCACGGACCCATGGATCACGCAAAGGTTACCCAACCTTGATACGTATCTGG
Organism: Syngnathus leptorhynchus; assembly: GCF_054491065.1. Lineage (NCBI taxonomy): Eukaryota > Metazoa > Chordata > Actinopteri > Syngnathiformes > Syngnathidae > Syngnathus > Syngnathus leptorhynchus. The sequence continues at coordinate 498,545 of NC_141213.1, forward strand.
AGATATTTCATAAGGCACAACACCCAAAGAATATACGGGCGTCACCACATGTCAGTAGCATAGCTAGACCAACACAACATCACATGGGGATGGGTTAAATGCAGAGAACACAGATGATGGCATTGTATGCTAAAAAAATAAATAAAAATTTGCGTCCAATAGAGCTTTTGGCTGATAACATTTTGTGAAAGCCACTTCTTGGCGTCCCGCAAACAAATGCAGCTCGAGCCTGGAGGACCTCGAGGAAATGACAGGAGGAAATTTCTTGAGTGCTGACAACAAGCGGCTGGATGCAGGCGGGGGTGACGCTCTCAATGACAACACCTGTCACAGAAGAATAATGACACACTTGACTCCCGACAATGAGGGAAATATCGAACCAAACGTCTCTGCGGCAAAACACTCAAAAGAAAAAAGGCTATGTCAGACGAGGGCTCCAGACCAGGGATGCTCTTTTCTTCCGACAATTGTTAAGTGGAGAGGAGTTAGCGATACCGCTACCCAAATTTGTAGTGAAACTCTTCCTTTTGGTTTGCATGACTGTACTATACTGCTCCCTAGTGGCAAAATCTGTGAAATCATCACGATGCACACAAACTATTTAATTATTTACATTTCATTCAGTATGCAAAAGACTGTTTTGGTGGCTTGAGTTTGGCGAGCCCACTTGACAAGCCACACGAGCACAGCAACACGCAATCATGTGCGACTCACGCTCTTCAGAAGATAATGGCGGCCCCAGAAAAGAAATGATCATCATCAGAAGGAAAAGCTAAAGGAAACCCAAAGAGGGAGAAAAAAGACGTTGCTTCCTGCAATTGCTCGTGACTTCATTCTGGCGTCCTTTATCAGTCGGTGGGGAGAATTTTGTTGTGCCGCATGAATGGGGGGGATGAATGCAGCTGTCAAATCAGTGCGGGCTCGGGCGATAGAGGAAACAAAAAGTGGATTGCATGATGAGTCACAAGACTGGCGACATAAAAAAAACACACTTGCGTGGCTTCTCCACAAGGAATATTGATTCCAGGTCAGCCAGAGAGGGCTCGTAATGATCGGCTTTTATCAGGCCTCCGATAATTCCTGCTGGAAGGACAAATGTGTCCTCAAGCGAGTCACCAAATGCAATTAAGCATTGCATTTCTGCTGAATCTTGATTGCACAAATGACAAACGCAATCAGAAAAGGCAGACAACTGCATTGCGCAACGTGGCCCAAATGGAATCGGCGCCGGGGTAATTAATGATGCGGCCAGCATAGGATGATAGCAAAAACAGATGAGAAAAAAAATCGCCGGAAAGAAGCCAATAATCCCCACAACAGAGGCCAAAAGTCTCCGGAAAGCCCGACTGAAGCTTGCAAACAAAATAAATTCAGACCAGTCCAACCTCTGCTCCTCCACAGCCTTTCTTCAATTTTGAATTCGGATGTTTGATTGCTTGTTCCGCTCGGGAAAGTGAGGAATGTTCTTATGCGTTAGCTTGCGTTACAATGGACCCTGGAATGTGAAAAGAGAAGCGGCGCGCAACCCAACCGCTCAGCCAACTGAAAAAAAAGAAAATTGAATTGAGACTGGGCAGCAGTTCAAGCGAGAGGACAAACGTGTCGAATATGCCAGCTCCTGACGATAAAGACGATACTCCTTCTAATTCAACATTGTTCAATAATTCACAAGGCCTGTTTTTTTTTTTTTTGCTCGGTAGTGGAGGTCCGCCAGAGGAAATTGTTGACCTTTGCGGTGAGACAATTGAACGGAATCAAAGAAATGACCCCGCGCAAGTAGATTGATGATTTTTTGTTGTGTTTGTTTGCTCTCAAGCGCAACTGACAACCAACAACAACAACAACAACAACACTGAAGAAACGTCTTGCGAGGCTTTAATCCGCTCCTCAATCCTCTCCTCCTTCGCCAATCAAGCGCGCCGCTGCAAATCTCTGGCTTTTGCCTTTGGGGAGGTCTCGGGAATCAGCTCTTCTTTTGGGATAATGACGCCTAATCGAGCGTGAAATCGACAACGGCGGCGAGCCTCACAAGATGACGAGAGGGCCTGTTCAAAAGTATTGGGACGAACCTTTCGTCTTCATCCTGCCCCCAAAAGCTTTGCTTTATTAGGTAGCATTTTTTAAAAATCGCTCAAGAGTATATAACTGCTTGCTCAATCGAGTTCGTTGTGTTGTCATAATTCATTCCAGAGCCCTGGTGGGGGCCTTCAAATGAAAAAGTTTGGCCACCCGTGCTTCGACTTCATTCATTTCTCAACTCAAATAAACGGCGGAAAGTGATTCTGAGGGGCAGAGCTGGCAAAGCGCGCGCGAGCACGCACGCACGCACGCACGCACGCACGCACGCACCGCACCGCAGAAGGGAAGAGGAAAAAAAAGCAGCGCGCCAAGTCAAAGTTTTGCTCTCCTCCATGCATCAGTGCTGCAGTGGCTCAACAAAGACGAGTGTTGTTGTTTGCCCGGGAAGCGAGCCACCTGCAGGAGCGTTATCTCCTCGCGCACAAATAAACAAAGGCTTTATTGCGTTGGGAGAGAGAGAGAGAGAAAGAGAGAAAGAGAGAGGGACGGCGCGATGCATCACTGCGAACGAAGCGCCCTGATAAGGCATCGAGGGGGGAAACCTTGAGGGAACGTTCGCTTCATTAAGCTACAGCTTGTTAAAGCCTGAATAAGGAGCGGGTAGTCGTCACCGGCCCCGTCTGTGATCCATCCTGACCTGAGCAGACCTGCACAGCAATAATTAGTTGAAAGAGAAATGGATTTTTTTAAATAGATATCATCATTTTCTAAAACGTGTTGTAAACTTTCATTCCTCTGCAAGCAAAGCCTCAATTGCTTTCCAAATGAAAATGCAAAGAAAACGCCCGTTGCGCGGATGCGTGGGAGCTCGTGCTGCTATGGACAATCCTCCCTCACACAGCCGCACACAGAACGCGTGTTCACATCGCACTCGCTAGGAGGCAGACTGCCTTCACTTGCCTTTTTTTTTTTTTTTTTAATCCCATGCTGCCTTGCTGCACAATTCGGTCAGGAGGAATCTTGTGGGAGGTCATTATTTAGCTTTACATCTGTCTCGCGCGCACACACACGGTTCCCCCCCCCCCCCCCCCTCTTCCACGGGCGACACCCATTCTTCCTCCTGTCCTCTGTTTTATTCCCATCCCTCCCTCCCTACGGCAGCCGTTTGAGCATTTATTAGATATCCATTTTAAGGTCCATGTCCTCGGAAACTCTAGACTGCTCACTCGTAGGACACGTCACTACAACAGAGAAGGAAAAACAGGTTGACAAGTGCGTGCTACTGTTACTGTTTGTGATGTCATGAAAGTTTGCATGTAGGATTGTAAACATGTTGCTGCAGTCATTCTACTAGCAAAATGAAATGTCCCACTGGTGAAGACAGAGCGTACTAGAATAAGAGGAAGGTTTGCTCTAACGGTACGTGGAGTGCTGTCCCACAGCTCGTCCCTTGCTTGGACTTCTCTTGCTCCCCCTCCTTCGCGCTGCTGGCTAAACACCACGTGTGTGTGACAACACTGCGGCGTGTGCCCCCCCCCCGGGCATGTGCCGCTTGCACCTCGGAGGAGTGTGAGTGTGTACGGCGTGCGTGTGGGGACGTGTGATTGAGTGCCACGAGGGCCTTTGCTCACAGGGAGGGAGTCAGAATGAGAGGTTTCGGGAAAAGTGCCAGTTGAGTCACCTTCATCTCATCGGTGACCTCGCAGGGTACGCGCTCGCTCATGTAGACACCAAGACCAAGTTACAATTTCAGAAGGCGAGTGCCACTGGTTTGGGAATGCTGATATACAAACAGCAATTTAACTGTGTACCTACAATTTCAGTCTTGTGTGATAACGGAGGCATTGATAGTAAGATGCTATATACGTACAATACAACGGCTAGTGCTAACATAATTTAGCATGGTAGCTGGTATCTGAAAACAAATATGTTCTGGAAGTAGTGTAGCCAGGAGAAACGCTCTGAAATGAAGAGGACTGAGCATTGGGAATCATTTTGAAAACATTTGCAGGGGGACAAATGTTGGAATTTGGTGTGCAAATTTAGGTCAGCGCTCCGTGGAACAAGAAACAGAATGCAAAGGACAAGCATGGCAAAAGACAACGCAAAGTAAAAGCCAAGAAGTCTTGAATGTTGGTAGAGGAGGGCAAACAGAGGGGATAACATTCCAACGCCTGAGACTAAAATGTCAGATTACGGGCAAGTGAATAATCCAAGAGAAGCGTGAAGGCCTCTGAGCTCCCCTGTTGAAAATACACGCCTCAGCTCCCAGCGGTGCCCTTTTGTTGCCTCCGCACATTGTGCTAAATTTAGCATAGCCGTGTTCTCTTCTCACACACATGCATCCCGAATGGCTGTGTTACAACATGCTCACTGTACCTTTTTCCAATATACACTCGCAAAGAGGCTTTCAAGTGCTGCTTGTGGGAGCGCTCCAGGTGTGAGCAACTCTAGCCGCAGGAACTCTCAGCCACGGATGGGTGACATTTTTTAGGACCGAGAAGCACAAGAGTGGTCTGTCCACGGGCACCTGATTCTTTGTTCCGTTGGGTTAAGAAGTCTGGCTGCCACCCCAGGGGAAAGAAAGAAAGAAAGAAGGCTCCCCAGCATGACTGATAAATGGGTAGGTGAGCCTTTGACGCCAGCTCCAGAACCACGTAGACCCGCTTCGGATGACCTTCGCTGGGTGAACCACGTCGACCCCAACTCGGCCGCGTACGCCTCCATCAGGTTGACAGTGACCAGTCCCGTGCTGGGCTTAAGCCGCCGCCACCCATCAGAGCCTTGATGTGGTACGTGATGAGGCAGAATGGGAACGCTGATGAGTCATCGGAGCACGGCGGGCGCATCTGTCGGCGCATCTGGAGCACGTTGCTGCTCTCATTGTCAGCGGAAAGGAGAAAATAGGCACTCATGAGGAGACAGAAAAGTCACTTCTGGTGTAACGTAATGGCAGGAAAGGGAACCAACCGGTAGGTGCAAATCTGGGATTCGAAAGCTAAGTGGAAGCACATTTTCTTTGGGTGGAAAGAAAAATGCACCTTATTTTTTTAAGATCTGAAATCTCTTCTAAGAAAATGGACCACTATTTATTTATTTATTTATTTATTTATTTATTTATTTATTTATTTATTTGTTCAATGTTTTAGCAAGAAAGTCAATTGAGAACACTTTATTTTGAACTCATTCACCGCCATTGACGATTATCCACGTCAAACATCAATTGTAACTGGGTTGGCGCCGAGTGAATGAAAAAATGAAAGCTGAAATAGTAACAAATATCTGAAGTCTGTTGTATGTATCTCGGTGGCTAGTTGTACACACCCTTCCCATCTTTGACCTCTGCCATTTGTGTTCCATAAGCACAAATTGTTCAAACGAATGTCGCGTTACACTCCCGAAAGGTTCCTGGGAACTCACACGAGTGTCTCGGTGAACAATGAACAATTTTCTCCTCCTTATGCTCCAATTTGACACATCATCTTGCTCGCTTGGAAGCCTCAATTACATCCTCGACTACTTTGGCCATGAGAGCGAGACGCTTGGCAGGTGGCGAGCTTTATGTTTCCACTCTCTTGATAACGTTATTACAAAGGCGAGGCAAGACGGGCAATTAGTTGTTCTGTTTTCGTTTGGAGACGACGGCTCGCCATACAAAGTGAAAAGTGCTCGCCGAAGCCACCGGTATCCGCTTTCAAGAGAGAAGTGAGCCGATTCTTACATGGTACGTGTATAAGCAACATGGGCATAATAATCCACCATTAATTGACCCTTGAGGATTCTGTGTCTTGATTGTTGATTAGTTGGGACTTGGAGTGAAAGACCTGGATACAGTTGCCAAGGAAGCACAAGAAGAACATTCTGCGCCATGTCAATTCAGAACAAATCAAGATGCTAGGCTATGGACAAAGCAGACGGACGAGCGTAGAGCTCGCCCTCTTTCCTCCTGCTGCTTTTCAACGAGTCGTCTTGCTTTTGTGGTGCGCTGGTAAAGTCCGGCCCGCTTGTGTCATTTCCTCATCCTGAAACAGGAAGGCACTTTGAAGGCACCTTTGGTGCTCTGCTGGATCTCAAATGACAACATACTTGGAATGGAACTTCTTGAAAGAGCAGCCCAAGATAGTTTCAAAAGGGGAATTCAACTTGTTGACGTCAAGTATCCTCAGGTCCAGCGAAAAGCATTCCTTTCAGCCACGTGAGCCGCAGAAATAAGATTTGATTTGGTGGAAGTAAGATGAAATGGCACAGGATGCTTGGCTGGACATGTTTACATGCGGCTCGCATCACCATTTGCAACAGAAACACTGCACGCTTGCTTTGCCACACACACACACACACACACACACACACACACACACACACACACACACACACACACACACACACACACACACGCACACGCACACAGAAGTTGTAAAATGCATAATTATGCGTGTAGAAAACAAGCAACTGCCATTTTCCATGAAAGACTTGAAGCAATTCTCAAATGAAGATATTTTTCCTTTGTTGCCTTGTGAGTGCTCCTCGCCCGCCGTGCTGGCTAAAATAACAAAAGATATGGCAGAAAGAGATTTTTTTTGGTTTTTGTTCCAGATGATAGATTGCATGTGGAACTGCAAGTTTTCAATTATTTAGCTTGGCCGCGGGCAGAAACAGAAGTGACGTGAGTGTAATATGTGCAGCACATCCATCACTGGGCCAGAGTTTCAAATGTCGGAGCGCTGGCGGGATGAGCCCGGCCGCTCTCGCAAACGCCACGACTCGCTCGCTTCTTTGCGATGAGATTTTGCTAAGCGTGATGTCATCATTAAATGCCGGCATCTCGCTTGGGCCGCTTTGACCCGCCAAACTGATCGGGACTAACCGATTCTTTGAAGTGCCACTAATAATGTGGTTAAGATGCATTTATTTTCATTTCTCCGCATCACCAACAATCAGTCAGCCCAAATTTGAGCCTCGCTGTGCGTCAGAACACCCTTACCTCCAGACGACCCCGATAATCTTGTCCCGTAAGGCTTCACGAGGGAACCGTAACAATGTGAAAACAGATTTCTTGCCTAACCAAATCGCCCTCAGACTATCAATCAAAAGCGAGCACCGTCATCCTGGTTTGCACAATTAAGATGTGCCAGCGCCCGTCACCTGTCAGTTCCCGTCACACACGGCAGCCACAAAGACAAGCTCGGCTAATTTACGTCATGACACCAGAAGCCTGCCAATTAGCGCCTGCCGCCGCATCAATCAAGAAGCAATCGCCGGCTACATTCTTTGCATTTAAAGGGGGCGGTGCATGCTCAATTTGCGAACTTGATCGACGACGCACCACTCTGACACTATAAATGATCTTAAAAGGTCTCCCGAAGCTGTCAAAATACACTACATCCATTTTAGGCTAAGTGTCGTGGAAATTTAACACAACAGGCAACATATGTAGAGCAAAGTGACTGCCAATGACGGCTATAAATGTCAAAGATCTATTTAACCTGGGCTGACAGTGAATGAGTAAAGCTTGGTGAGCCCGGAACATTTCAAGAGAATGACTATGATTGGTCATTGGCTGTGACTACTCTCACAGCGGCGCAGACCTTGTATGTGGCACGTTGTGTCTGCTCTGGAATCTCTACACTTTCTTGCAGGTACTGAACCATCATGTTTTCCCCCAAATAGCCACATCCACACAATCCTTTTCAGGTCCACATTCAATGAATGCCTCGCCGGGCTGGAAGGCTGTTCCGACACGTCCTCGCACGGCAGCGGCCGCAATCAACACCAGCAGGTAAGAATCAATGGTAATGCAGCGTAAGCACGCACCGGCATCCCTCATCAGCCGACGGGCGGCCTGATTGCTAAAGACGCCTCTTTAGCTCCTGCGCGCACTCCTTACAATCAGCCATGAATGCTAACATGAAGTGCCAGGGTAATCATTTCTTCGCCATGCAATCCGGAAGTCCTGCTCAGAGATGATAAGGCGAAGGAGGCGGCAAGATAATTGGGTGCCGGCGCACCTGAGAGGGCTTTGGTTAGCAGCGCTAGTTGTTGTGGCAACAAGGCGGCAAGCTGAGAGGGAAGGGAGGTTTTTATCAACAGCGTTTTCATTGCGGATGGCCTGGAAAACTTCCTTGCCTCAGCCCTTACAGATTGTACGGCGCAGGTCCTATTTGGAAGCTTGCCCCGCCCCGCCCCGCCCTCCACTCTGAAGATGGATGAAGAATGGAGAAGTTGAGGAAAGAAAGCATGTCTGTCAAGCCCAAGTCAACCACTGCCCCATCCCGCCTGTCCTCCATCTTGGACACTCCATCAGAGGTGCTTGGCGGGGGCGTCGGCTCCCGTATCTTCCTGAATTACTCCTGGGCCCCGGCGTCCAATCACAAAAGCACATTTCATGCTGCGCTGTGACAAAACCATTTCTCATCACACCTCTCAATATTTATCAAAGTACAAGTTTCCACCCTGGCGGAACGCCACTGCCTCCGCCTGGCTCTTAGAGGCCAGATTTATTTATGACACGCTTCGCAGGAGCATGGCTGCGTTCATCACGGGGGAACCTTTGGGCGGGCTGACGGAGATGCTGACAGAGAAGAGTCAGGGAAAGGAAAAGCAGAGGCCACGCCCATCTCACTCACAACATTGCATCGTTTTTGTGCTTCAATGCAAGCCGCTAGCTACTGAAGCGACTACATTCAGACTAAAGCAAGCGGTGGGTGACAAAGTTGCGGGTGGCAGTTGTGCATTTGTCGGTCAACAAGTCAAAGTCACCCCGCCCGATCACGCGCGGGAAAGCCGCTAAGTCGCGCCAACGCCGGCGGCGCTGTGGCCAAGCTGTAATAATCAGAGCTTGTTATCTAGCGCTTAATGATCGGGCCGCTGATGAGCAAGTGTCGGCGGGGTCAGCGGGTCCCACTTTTAATTCGCCGTCTAATTGGCCACTCCTTTGGCTGGGAGGAATTAAAACAAGAAAGAAGAAATCCTTTGCAACTCCCGCAAGTCCTGCAGCCATTTCTTGATTTAATCCAACTTTGACTTTTTCATTCCGCCCTCCCCCATCATCTCACCTTTTTCCACCCTGTCGAGGGAACATCTTGAATAAATGAAAGAATTAATGAGGACTCCCCAGAAAGAGACAAACTCAAAAAAATGAGACATCTCACATGACTTCTGACTGAGGCATTGCTACAAAGAAAGGTCGCCATGAATGAATGACTGAATGACGACACGTCCGTCTGGGACTTGACTACAAACTCAATTAAATTCATGTGGTGAAGAATGCATAAATGAAGGCAGACTTGCCACAGTGGAAGTGTTCCGACAAAAAAGGTGCTCATCACTTAAGACAATTTGGAGTCAATGAAGTGCGTTGGTTGAGTTCCGCACCGAGCATGGCTTTCGCTCCACACCGCAGCTGGCTTTGAACTCTGTCGGAAAGAAAGGAACCTCTATGAGTGCGCTCGTGAAGCCCGTCCTGATCCCGGGAAGATTAAAGCTGGATCGAGCGGAATTCACAGAAGCTGCCATAAATAATTGCGGTGGTCTTTAAGTGCCGGCGGCGCAAACAAGAAGTAAAAGTTGTGCTGTCAGACTTACCAGGTGATCATTTCATTTGATCCATGCCACTCGTGTTTTTTCCTTGGCGAATGTGCGAACAGAAGAGGAGAAGAACACCGGCAGATGTCCAGCATCATGTCTCCACATCATCCAAGAGCAACGCCGGGCAGCCATTTCCCACACTGTCAAGCAAGCGTCACGGTGAGAGGCCGACATTCAATTGTTTGTTTCTCAAAGCGCTAGGAGCAGCCGCCATCGACATTATACATATACCACAGTAGATGCTGTGATCGATTTGGCCGCAAACTACACCACCGTCCTGAAGTGATGAGCAGCTTCATAAAGACTCCCAAGTTCCATTTGGAATATTTACAAGTCCATAAACGTTTGCTGGGCGCCGTCCTTCACGCCTGCGCCTGGCAGATAAGACGGAGGAGGTCAAAGGGAGCGCCGAACACAAATAGGCGCAAAGCGGATCATACTGGAGGATTCGGTTCTTCATTAGTGCTGGTTTAAATCAAGCGACGGATACCTCGGGAATGTTATCGTCATCGAGACGTAGCCGCTGAGATGTAGCTACATGCTAACCTTTTACGGCAGGTCGAAATCAGTTCCCAAAAATACTGGATTCCTTTTCGCTGGGAGAAACACTCATGAGGTCTAATTCAGCGTTTCCACCCTGCTGCTAGCTGGCTTGCTTAGCAGGGCGGCTAACAGACCTGCTGCCGGGCTCTGTGCCTGTTTGCTTTGATGGGGGGGAGGGAAAAAAAACGGCGGGTTCACTCAGCGAGCATCTGCTCTGCCATACGAGAAGAGATAAATTTGCAACAGGCGTGATGCATCTTCATTAAAGTCAGCACTCAACACCTCGCGCTGAAAACTGCCAAACTGTCCAGATGCCACCTTGAAGCTTTGCAAGGGAAGAAAGAGGAATGGACGGAGTGAGCGAATGAGCGAGGGAGGGAGGGAGGAGAAAACAGACCAGAGGTTCGGACACGGACGAGCAGCTCCATTTGGGAGCGTTTCGTGCCATGGCCGCATGAACGGAGACATCAATCTTGCTTATACAATTACGAAGCAAGACGGCCATTTGCATAGCACTCCGAGGCCGGAGGCGTGAGAGGCACGCTTGCCATCCTGCCACTCTGACAAACTCAATTTCAACAACGGCTGCCGGCAACTACAAACCTCTCTCGCCATCCTCGTGTTTTCATTTTCCATTACATTTAAATGAAAATAATAATAATAATAATAATAATTTGGTGGAGCACTGGGTAGAACGTCCGCCTCACAGTTAGGAGGGTGCGGATTGGATTCCACCTCTGTGTGGAGTTTGCATGTTCTCCCCGTGTCCGCGTGGGTTTTCTCCGAGCACTCCGGTTTCCTCCTACATTCCAAAAACATGCTCGGTAGGCTGATTGGAGACTCCAAATTGTCCCTAGTTATGAGTGCGAGTGCGGATGGTTGTTGGTCTCTGTGTGCCCTGCCTGTGATTGGCTGCCAACCGGTTCAGGGTGTCCCCCGCCTACTGCCCGATGACGGCTGGGATAGGCTCCAGCACGCCCGCGACCCCCCCTGTGGGGACAAAGCGGTTCAGAAAATGGATGGATGGATAATAATTTGGAGGAGGGGTTCTTAGATTTGTATTATCCGAAACCTCAAATAATTAAATATTAATTATAATGAATCCTATTTATTAATAGTATTTATATTAATATGAATAAATACATTTTTAAACATTTAGTATTAAGGGGGTGTACCGAATCACGTCAAATTAAAGCCCACGAATAAGTGGAGTTGCAGAACAAAGTGTCGCTAGCACGGTTCAAGATCACGTCAAAGGGAACATCCTTCACGGTGGTGCGGGGGGGGACGACGCCTTTATGTGTCGCGCGACGCGGCTTAATGGCTGCTGAACGCTGATTTACGGCCACTGCGGCGGCCCCGTCTGCGACAAACGGCTTCACAACGCCACTCGATATTTGCATTCTTTTCCAAGATTAAACGGGACCGAACAAACGAACAAAAGCCACCAACGACGTACATATTCGGGTTGTCTACCAAACGATTTCTTATCCCCCCTCGCATTGTCATGACAACAAGTTCTCGATCAATACTCAATTAAAAAGCGGCTCCAAATGTGTTCAATGATAGAAAATCACACTTACCGGCTGCCCCGTTTTAAAGTATTTGGAGAAGCCTGGCTTCGGGAATCTGGTTTAGGATTCTAAGTAAACTTTGAAGTCCGGATCGGGGTTTCAAGTCATTGGCCGGCCGGTCGGTCGGCTCGGGCGACGGCAACGTTTGCCGGGACGCCGTATTGTATTGTAGAATCGATTCAAACGATGAAGAGCCTTCGAGTTTTCGTCAGCCACGCTCATGAATAATTCATTGGGATAATGACTCAGATATTCATTGAGTAAAAATAATCCGTCTGGATTCAGAAAATTAGGATTATCATAGCAATAGAAGAAATGGAGATTTTTTTGGACAAAATTCAAGAACACGGACTCGGGCAAAAGCTGCGGCAATGTCCCTTTGTGTGCTTTCGAATGAAGGCAGGCTGGAATCAGCTCCAACACCTGGCTCTCATAACACAGATATCATAAAACAAAGCTGGCCATGGCGGCGACAATCCACTCCGCCATCGCCGCCTTCCTGGCTGTCGTCTTTGAATATAAACGGCGCGGCCCTTAAAAGGCGTCTTATCTTGGCGTCCGTACTGTCCTCGCCCCAAAGAGATGGAGCCTTTTACAGCCCCCACAAAAGACTTTGGGCCCATAACTTTACATGCTGTGGGCCATGGGACGTTAGCCCATATCAAGTCATGCCTGGCGTGTTTTTTGTCTTTTTTTTGTTGATCTCAACTTGGGATTGGCACGCCTCCCTCCGCACGGAACTTTATCCGCATTGGCCCCGCGGACGCGGGAATTAAAGGCTGACAGATGTGCGGCAAGGCGGCAAGCCATCATTCCTATCGCATCTCCCGCTTGGCCGCGGGTCTCCCGATGGGTGACGCACACCGCCGGGTGCGACTAAACCAATGATGAAAGCCGGCCAGATGGGAGCCCGACAACAGCTTCGGGAAAATGAGAAGGAGGGGAAACAAAGTGTGCGATTGAATGTCTGGCAAAGTCAAAGGGAGTGCCCCATTTCATCCGCCACTGAGCTCCATTCCACACTGGAAGGAAGAGACGGGAAACCATGCAGATCGCCCACAAAAGGCACGACAAGGTCGAGGCGAGAGCCACAAGTCGACACAACACGGTGGACTCGCTCGCGCTCTTTTGTCTTCTCTGCTGCTCTCCTTGCTCGCTTCCTTGGACTGAATCGAAGCGAGGACAGTCGAACTTTGCCTGCGCACGCCGCGGTGAGGACTTTGCCATTCCACATCGCCCTTCTCGTCACTATCCTCGGTTTGAATCACGCAGCAAAGTCCCGACACGGCGAGGTGTTTGAAAATTTTTAGCAGCGAGGCCAATTTGCAAATTCACCTACGCGCAATGGTTTGTGTGGAAGCTAACCTGAACGTGAACTCCCAACTGCCTGCTCCTTCAGGCAAAATGCTCTGACAAATTGTTCTTCAACTCAGTTCAACTTTAATTATGCGGTGCATTCGCATGAGCCGTCACAGCTACACCAAAGCCCCGCAATATCAAACATGACATATAAAGAATACAATCACAAATAAGCACACAACATCTCCTCCTCCATTCAAACATCACACTGTAGCTCCGTTCACATTGAAGCACGGATGATAGATTGATGTCCAATTTTAACCATGCCTTCGTGACACGCCATCACTATATCGACGTTACTAACGTGATTGGTCGTACCTCATATAGGAAATGATCAACTTTTTTTGGGAGGGGGGGCTCCATCTATAATTCATACATGTTTGTGGTAAGTAGCAGAGGTTGACTGTACAATCAAAAACCTCCAACGGGTTACCCCCTGGGGAGTTGCCGCCTGCTTAGCGTCGGGACGATTGGCCTATACCAGCAGAGTACAGCGCCGCCACCGCAAACTGGCAAATCAGGCGGGGATACACAAAAGGTCAGCCGCTGACAGGACCGAGACATATTGCGCCCAGAGGAGATCCTTCCAGGGGGGCGGTGACTTAGCTATTTTCACCCCGCGTACCTCACGTGCGCCGCGGGGGAAATGGCCATTAGCATTCAAGGACAACAGTCAGGCTTCAAAAGGCATCTGAATTGGCCGAGATCTCTTTGGCTTTCAGCCGTCCTTTATGAAAATTGCCCCGGACGATAGCAGAGTGCCACTTTGCACTCGCTCATTCCTCGGCAAAAGAGTTTTGGATGTTATTTGGCGCATTGATCGCCCGATCTGCGACTTCAAAAATCAATGTGAGCGAGTGCCTGTGGAAAATAAACACAAGTTACAGCTGAACATCAAACATAAACTAAAAATCCACATCAAAGCAATTGATTAAATAGTTATGTAGTAGTAGTTAGCCTAGCTTAACTAGCATACCTAAGTCGTTGCAGACATTTGCGTTATGTGACGGCATTTTAGTTTCATGAGCTGGTGAGTCATAGTTAAGTGGATACATGACACCAAAGTCAAACTTCACCCTGGCAAATGAAGTGATGTCAACCGCCATCGCTTCACTGGCCTTGTAAAATAAACAAAGAAAAAAGCCAATTGATTTCATTTGTAATTGAGCGTGGGTGATAAAACATGAACATGAATCCAGGCAAATGTGTCACCTTTCAATGGTTGTGTAGAGAGTGCAATTAGCGTGTCTTAACAAGCCCCGGTCGGGCACCCACGCATGTCGCTCATATCATGTTATAGAAAGCCATGTTTAAGTGCATTTAAGTGAAGTACCGCTACGACGCAATCTCCACGCTCTTAATGGAAAGCAAATGACTGAGCGGAGACAAGCCTTTTCACCATTCAATCAACATTTGCTGCTAATTTACTGCCTGTGTGCGTGCGAGCGTGCGAGCATCCATTTCACTCTCGTTTTAGCCTACAAAGTACAAACAACAAACAAATGGTAGCGCAGAGGAGGCATTCAATTGTATTCAAATTTAATTGAAATGCCAAAAGATACACCAGTGTAACCGTATATGATACATCTCATTTTGCTACTGTGATGTTTGTGTCACCCATGATAAATGATCGAGATTCATCAAATTACATTTTTACTGCGTGTTACACCGCAGAGGATTGCCATCTCTAAGACATCAAAAATAATAACAGACAAACAGCTTATTAAGTCCCGAACATACAATACGGTATCGTTTCATGCTAATGCTAAAAACAATGCACAAACATATTATTGATGTGTGCTAACAACCCCGAACACACTAAGTTAATTTTGTTTCACTTGTCAATCACTTCGCTGGTTCTTTTAGCTCAAACATCCATCAGCTGATAGACGCGTCACAACCACACCAGTGACACTCTGATGAAGGCGGAAGTACACGCTGAAACATGGCAGGTAATGTTTGAGATAAAAGAACCAGTGAAGTGACACTTAATAAGGTTTATTGTGTATGATAAAAGCATTGAAAGCATTCGCGCAGTCAGCATTCCCGCTAATACATTTCAATTGGGACTAATTGATTGTTTTTCCCATTGACTAGTAGCACCTTTTCTGGCAACGGGAAAATGCTCAGCTTCTCTATTCATGTTGATTTTCAGATATGACCTTTTTGCTATAACCTTTTTAATATGCCAGATGCCGCATGATGACTCGACAACTTTTTGAAGGGCGCGATTGACAGGTTGCTGGAGACTGACTGACATTTGCAGCCTCATTTGTCATTTTCACAATGACGGCGAGACCCCCAATGCAAAACGATATGCATTCGTTTACCCACGTTAGCTCCTGTTGATTTTCGTCGTCTTTGTTAGCTTTGTTGGTTCGTTCCGTTAGTAATGAATAAGTGAGCCAGGTATTTTCTCAGGTTTGCTATGGTTAACGTGTTGAGAAAGTACATCTGCTTGAAATTGGCAATGACAATGAACCTTCACATAGCGGGGTTTTGCTGGACTCCCGCCACACAGATGCAAAGATTGAAGTTTCCTCCTGTGATGCAAGCAAATGAGCGTCAGGGCCACAGCTTACGAGCCACACGGCGACGACGGCAACAGTAGCTGGCGCGAGATGGACTCATTTAAAAAAAAAAAAACAACAACAACAAAGGGTCAATGTAATTAACCCGGTAGATGTGCTTACCACGCTGCCGTGACATAAGCGTCACAATGGCTGCCGGCTTTAATTGGTCACGGCGCGAGAGGGCTGTTTGTTGGCGGCGTAGAAAGGCCAGTGCCGAGGTGCCGTGTAAACACAGAATTACGCGCTAATTAATTAACTGTGCAAATTTCAATTACATGGACGAGTTGAGTGTAGAAAAAACAGAGAAATGGAGAGAAAAAAAATTGCAATGTGTACTCAAAACAGTGGCGGGATGTGTTCTCCTTATGCAGGATTTGTTAAAAGTAGCCAAGGTAAACATATAGAAATAATGTTTATTATTTGTATTATTAGGCTTTTAAATACATTCAAGGACTAAAAAAAAAAAAGGGTTTGCAAGATTAGAAATATTGAAATGCATTCAATCGGTGTGTTGTTGCAAAGTGTGCACTTGCAATTGCTTATCACGAGCAAAGTGTCGACAACATCCACTAAGGCAAAGTGTTGTCGCGCGAGCATCATCTGCCAAAGCGTGACGAAGGCGATGGAGGAGCAGATTAGCGTGGCCGCGATATTCATCTCCTCCTAATGGCGAGCCCGGCGAGGTTGCGGGCATGCTGAGCCCTCTCTCTCCCTGCGCCGTCCTCTCATCAAAGGCAGTTGAAGTGAGCTCTCATCATAATGCATCAAACACATGCCTGCGCATGTTTGACTTTTGATATGGCCCCCGTCTGCCCGGCCGCAGATGAATGGGGAAGCGGCGCATGTAAAATGCATGACTCCTCGTGCATGCCGACGTGCCGTTGACCGACCCGTCAATCATTGCATGAAAAGATGGATTGCGCTTTGACAAATATTATTACTTCCATGTCAATGCATAGAAATGAGATCATTTTGTTTCACTGCAACGCCAGTGTTACGTGGTCAAATGCTAATAACAGGCTGTACCTTCCAATAAAGCAAATGGCCGTCTTGCGCACTTTCTGTGTTCTTTTCAGGCGAGGCTTCAAAACCTTTTTGTGGCTCTTCTAACGATAGAAAGCCCTCCCAAATTTGACCATGCCGAGTCAAACTCGCTTCAGGGGCTCAATTTGCCAAACGAAATGGGAGGATTGATAAGCCTAAATGGTCCGATTCCAACCAAAACGGCAGACCGTTTGCTTTCGTCGGTCACGATAGACACCACAACCAGATTTCATGATGTTAAGTCAAAGTAGGGCAAAATTCAAAGGGGTCCATCTTTGAATATTTTCACACAACTGCAACATTGTGTGAGTTTTTGAGAATAGGTCAACCTTCAAAATGGAAATTTATTCATCCAAGAATACCTTGAGGAAAAAAGTGCAGAGCAGAGCGACAGAATGCAGCGTACAAACGGGGCCGCCGCTCTCGCGCTTATCGTTTGCTCGTTCCTACGTTGGTTCCTCTGGTTGTTGCGGCCTTTCAGCTGTCTAAGTTCAAAGCATTTCAGATCTTTTTGAGAAAAAAAAAGGAAAGTGACGAGAAATGTAAATGCGACTGACATGGCGTTCCGATTGAAAAGCAATCGCACGCTCAATGCGGTGCCGTTTCAACAACAAACGCAAAGACGATAGAACTGAGTTGCTTAACTTTTTTTTCTTTTTGCTTGTGATGGCTGACAGCTGGAGCTCTTTTGCGACGAGACTTCTGTGCCTGTCCTTTGACTCGTGAAAAAGAAGTGCTGGGAAATATGCCCCACTGTATTTTGTGATTTTGCATATATATATATAGCCGATGACGGCTGGGATAGGCTCCAGCACGCCCGCGACCCCCGTGGGGACTAAGCGGTTCAGAAAATGGATGGATTTATTTATTTACCATAATTTTCGGACTATAAGTCGCTCCGGTCGACGGTGGTTTCCAACGGGGGAGGTCTCTTTCGATGCCAATAGAGGGCACCGGTGGCCTCGGCTCGCCGGCGGTCAGTCAACGAGAGCGCATAGGGATTAAAGAGGGCTGAATAAAACTCACCCATCGGCCGCCCGCGACTGGATTTCCACGATTGCGAGCGGCGATAACCCCCCAAGCTGGCTTTGAAGCTCCCTGTGAGGGTGAAAACGCCTCTAATTCCAACCACGAGTGCTTTAGCACTTTTCGAGGAGGAAGAAAGACACGGAGGGAATGTAGAGCAGCGCTTAGATTCTTGCTGAAATGACCAACTGTGCTTTTTTTTTTCAAAATCCGGTTGGCCACACTTTCAATGACTTCAGTGGCGGTCCACGAATATGCAAAGAAACGTTTTTCCATGTTTGTGCAAGAGCGTGTCTTCTCTCACATGATTTGTGGACTGGGCAGGCTTTAGCTTCAGATGCTAATTAGGCAAGCACATGTGAAGTAGGAAGTGTGGAACACAGCAGGAAGCTGCACGTTATTGCACGGACAAGACCTGATAATTAGGGATAACATTACGTTAAGATAGCGTACGGCTGCTAACGTACAAAGTGCGAACATGTGAGCGCGACTGACGTGAGCGTTGACAGGGCCTATTAATGCGACTGCTATGGTGTGTTGATTACCCACTTACACGCGGCCAACTTCTGACCTTTTGTTCCGAGCATCTTATTGTTAGCAGACATGATCCAACTTGCCCTTCGTCGAGGTCAATCCGTCCACTGTGTCTTGCTGTACACGCGTGATGTTGTGCTGATGGATGTAGATATCAATTTAAATCTTAATTGCCGGGCTTTGCTCTCGAGGTTTGTCAAATCATCTCGCTACGAGATTATGGCTAATTTGATCAAAAGGCCTCTTAGCTGAAAGTGCTTGGCTCAGCAAAGCAACGGAGGGAAGAAAAAAAAAAAAAAATCATCCGAGAGTGATTTATGGACATAGACTGCAGATAAACTCGTGCCGGCAAGTCAATTCTTCACGCACTTCATTGGCAAGGAGGCAAAATTAGCATCGGAAGCAAGCGTGGGGTAGCGCGGCGAGAGAACGCCCGATGAAGTGACGCCTCACTCTGACATTCGCCAGTCATCTCGTGGTGACAGACACCATTTTTCATAATTCCGCCGTTTGATTACAAACGCCCGCCAAGATTGATGACACCAGCACCCACCCGGCCAACGTTAGCGCCTCGAATCCTCGCCATTTCTTTGCGGGGACATTTGTAAGAGCTTTGCAATTATCTTATGTTAGATGCTCAGATGACTTAAATCTTGCAAACTGTTCATTAGTAATTACAGCAACAAATAACTGCTAACGTCCGCTAGCATGAATGCTAAAGTATAAATATGTCTAAAGCTGAAAATTGCCTCACATGTTGGTTTATGTGCTACGTCGTCATCGTGATCCAAAGGTCCCGGCACCGTGAACATCTACGACATTTTACGTCTTTTTCTCGGTGGCGCACGGCCGCAAAACAACAAACGCGTGTGACATTATCAGTATGCTAATGTGTATGCGGAGGCAGTACAGTATTGAAGCAGCACGTTGCCAACTCAACCGGGGAGACGTCACTGTCAACGATGCCCGCTCGCCCCGCTGCGTCTTATCAACTTAGCCTTTCCTCAGTGGCGCCTTATCAAAAGTAATTATCTTTATTCTCGGGGCCTCGCACCGCTTGGCTTTTTTTTTTTTTTTTTTAAACTTGACCTGTTATCTGGCATTGACCGGCACGCGGGATTTATGTCATTTATCAGCTGACGCAATATGCTTTCTATCTCTACGGCGACGCTTTATGCTCCGTGGTTCTGGGACTCCATAGGATCGCGGGAGTCAATGTGCTCCACACTCACAAACGGAGCTCAAAAGCTCACATTTGAGGCTATTTCTTCAAAAATAGTAACACCCCATTTGAGGCGATAGACTGACGACAAGAATCAAATGGAGTCGCTGTAACAACAATGAACTGACACAAGGTGAAAGAAACCAGGGGTGTAAATATAAGGCAACAGATGAGACAAGAAAAGAGCACATCTGATTTGTAGATGCAAAAAACAGGGCTGACCAGATTGGCTGGAAACCAAAAGCTAGCTAGCTAGGAAGATGCATCATTAACATAACAACAAAGCAAAGATAAAGAGAGCAAGGAAAACACAGACCATGACGGATGGATGGACTTTTGACGTGTCTTTGTAATTACCAGTGTGATACAAATATATTTGATTCATTGTTTAATCGTGACTGGTTCTTAAAAATACACTTAAATGATCATTAGTTGGAATGCATTTTCTCCTGGATGAGCGGAATGATGATAATGAGTCTCTTGCAGTCAACGCATCTTAGGTGTCCGCCGTGTTTCTTTGCCGACAGTGTTGCTTGATGCTTTGCGTTTGGCTGATGATTATTTTCCTCTCCTAATTGCATCGCGCTACTCCATGTCACTTTAATCACCATAATAAGATCCGCTGTTCAATTAATGCCTTTTGAATGACACCAACAGCCTCATTAACAGTAGCAGCAGCAGCAGCGCAATAACCACGACCAAGAGGATGTGGTTTTGCGTGTCTTCTCTCTGGCTCCGGTGGGCATATAGATTACGTTCCATCCCCGTCGTCATATTGGCCGACGACATTTTATGGCTCAGTAATACCGTCATCGCTTATGTTGTCTCTGACCAGAGTCTAGTTAAAATTAGCTGAGCCGTTTGACACCAATTTACTCCGACCTGACCTTGGGCTCGCCAGTTTCGGAAAAAGGAATCCGAACACAACAGTCGATTTGTGTCGGGATGGTAAATTCGTACCGTAGCTTGTGAACGACAAACAAGAAGAGGCCCTCAAATCACGTTTGTCTACCTACTTTTTTGACTCTTTATTTTCCATATCCTTATTGACTGCAGAAAGAGTGTGATTCAAGTGCGGTTGAAAAGTAATCACATTATCCACGCAGATGCCACGAGGTAATCTTCCACACACAGCATTAAGCACTAAGCATCGAAATGTCTGAGTTTTTCACCACAGTGACGAAACTAGCAAAGCAGAATCCATTTGAATGAGCCACGTGCAGGAACATGACTGACATGGGTACAGCTGATTAGTCATCAGATGATAAAGACTTGTCAGAAGCGCCAAGCTGCCCGTTACCATTTGACGGGTAGCCCGGCCGACGCGTCAAGCCCGAAAGTGTTAAGCGGCCAAAAAATATTGGCCGCGCAGTACGGTCTTAGGTGCTATTCAATTTTTTATCTTTGACAAACAAACCTATTCTGGCTTCCCGCTTGTTTCATTGGGAGTCGCCACATCGCGGCACGCCAGATGCCTTTCCTGACATTTTTAATCTGGCCTTGGGTCTTGCCAAGGCTGGGAATTTGGGCATTGGTCTGACTCAAATCTACGCTCCAGTTTACTAGCCATGTCATTGTTTTGCTAATTGCGATCAACAAAGATAAAAAATGTTCTCAAAGAGGTTCAAAGTATGTTTAAGACATCTCCCAGCAGAGCACAAAGGCATCCATCTGAACTTTAAGTTGCTCGTTACCTGGAATCAATTCTAACTGATTTGGATTCTCCACAAAAATACTAGTACCAAGCAGATCAATCATCCATGTTTTTTTTTCTGCAAGTCTGAGTAAATTGCCAAACAAGCTGCCCTGAAAAGCAGGCGATTCGTTTCACAGTCCGGAGCGGCGCCAAAGGCCAACCCGAGGGCACAGAAGAATCGATACCTCTGCGGCCATTTTGTGCCACTTAACGAGCTCGGTGGCAAGAGTTCAACGGAGGCATGACGCCCCCCACGCGAACACCCATGTAATCTAGTCACTGAGGATCTTGAGTGAATAAAAAAACTTCCCAATAGCATTTTATTGTCCTCAGCAAAAACGATTCTGCGACCATTGTTTGTCAGTGTGCTTCAATCCAAGGAAGGCCTGAGCCCAAATTCAAACCCAGGCAACCACGCTCACCACCAGAAAAGCAGCCACACGTTCCGTTCCGTGTGTCAGAAATCATACGTCGGAACACAGCGATCCCCGTCTCGTCCGATGCGCTAGTTGTTGCCTTTTCGGGAAACAAAAAGAACACGGTTCATTGGAATGCACGCCTATATCAGTCGCCATCGGCGGGATGACTCATGTGGGCAAACGTGCCATTTAGGGAATAATCAGTCTGCCTGCCTTTTGCCCGTTGTTCTCCTCTTTGTGTCTCACTCTTGATTAAATCGGCAAAGACATTCAAATTTCAAATAAATGTTGAGTCACGGGTCAAACGCAAAGTAATCCGCTCACGGTTCACTCTTCAAAAATTTCAGTTTTTATACCCCCAGCAAAAAAAAATACCTCACCTTTTTGAAACGCCCAAGATTGTACACAAGCACTGACTAAAGAGCAACTTGGTTTGTTGACGTAAGAGAGACAAGCTTTGAATATCAAGGATGGGCTAAGTTTAGCCTGGCTCGTAATCAAATAGGCGAGCAGGCCTCCGTTCCTGTCCGCTATTCTCGGCTGTCCCGCTGCCGGCCCGGCGCCGAGACGTGCCGCATCAATCGCACATACAAGCATAAACGTTGGATTTTCAAAGGCAGCAAAACGGCGTCGCTTTCATTTCAAAGCGCTTCCCAGGGGACAACAAAGAAAAGCGGAGAAGATCATCAGCACTTGATCAGAAAAGAGAAGGAGCTCATTAGAGGAGATTATTTCCTTCCAAATGCAGCGGCGCTCCAGCCGGACCTCAATGACAGGTCTTGAGTTTCCTCCTTGTTCTGCTCATTTCTTCTTTGTCTTGCCTTTCTCTCGTTTGACTTTGAAAGTGAAATCAAGGGTCTGCCAGTTCTGCTTCACTTGCCTGGACCAAATTCAGGGGCTAAAATTCAAATGTTATGGCCTGACATCTTGATTGCATTCGTCAGCTGTCTGAAATGGCCATCTTGCCGGCGTCGCCCATGTTATTCTTTGACGAGCCAATGGAACAAAAGTTGAGTTACTTTGGACTCATTCGAGGCAACCAGTCGGCTCCTTTGGCGCACGCGGGAGGTTCCGGGATTGAATTTTACTTAATGAGGTTTGAAAAGCCATCTTGGAGGGAGCAGAGTGCTCGGGCTCATTACTACAAGTGAGAAGAGGTGACCTGAGTGGTGGCACTCATTAGCTTCCTCCCGCTGGTACGTGGTAGCGATAGCCATGGTGTGGCAACGAGGTGACGGCACGGCAAAAAAAAAAGACCACACAGGTGAGTGGAATAGCCCTACTTTGAAACTCTGGGCAGATTTCACCATTTATTTCTTGGCTTGACTTCTTTGCTAATGTTTGTGTATCTTAGCCACCATTAGCATACGTGCAAAGGATGGCAAATGCACCCAAAACATCTTCTCTTTACTGCACCTCTTTTTCCCTCGCTATCTATCGCAAGCAGGAAAAGGACACCGGCATTCGGCGGCTCCCGAGACGTATTTGGAAGGCCAAAATGTTTACTGCGACGGAAAAGCGCTTTGGAGCGTATTAGCTTTTTTTGTTTGGCTTCCGTCTCAGCGGGACGAGCCCCGCGGGATGCCGATGAATATTTTAGGAGAACGCGGCGCCGATCCGGTGTGGTCCCGCTTGCCGGCGGCCCGCACAATGAAAAACAAATTAGCAAGGCGGGAATGCCGCTGCTGTGCAAGCGGCAGGAATTATGAGCGTGTCGATTCTGAGGCGCGTGGCGCAGCCGCAGCAATTATGGATTTTGCCATTTGGACGTAAAGGCGCAACACTCGCGGGACACTTTGTACAGCTTATTAAGATTTATTTACTCTCGTAATTTAGCTGGACGTTTATCGAAAGATCAAAAGTCAAATAAAAATGCTGATTATTTGCGTAAACAAGCAATTTGGAACAACATATTTAAAATGTAATTGGATGATCTTTCCCTCATCAATCTTCAGCGAATGATGTGATCTTCTTCACGGAGGCGGAGGGCCTCCACAGTCCAACTCATTCCACACACAGTCACTTAGGGCTCCAGTTTGGGTCTAAGTCGGACATCAAACTAGGGTCAGGCTTTCAAATTAGTATTTCGTTCCAGGGTTAAAAACTGAAACAAATAGTTGGCTTGACCAATCAGAAGGCAGAATTTGGTCTCATCGATTACATCACTTGACTTGATTACATCATCGACTTGACTTGACCGAGCGTAATACGGTAGAAAACCCGCCGCCGCTGTGTGCCGCTGCGTGCATGCGCCGAGGAACAAACGAGGGCATCCGATGAAGCCATCGAGAGCCGGCTTAACTCACGGGAGCCCGTTTGTCGCCGACAAATCACGTCGGCTCAGTGGAATGTGAATTGAAGGCGCCGACGCTCGGAAAGCTCTGGCAAACTCGGTTCTAATTGGTCCTGTGAGGTTTGGGTCGGGGAAATCCAACAGCCGTCGCAAAGCCGGTCCCCAACTCTGGCCAGGAGACGAGAGGACAAAATGTCTTCGTTCAAAAGGACACCTTGGCTTTCAAGGTATCTTATTTTGGGATTAGAATGAAGGCATCGGAACGGCGATGGGGCTCAAATTCATTCCGTCAAATGGAAGAATTTCAACTTCAAGCAAGGCTGAGGCTAAGTAGAACTTAAAGGAAGAGTCAAGCCAGCTCGGCTAAGTCAAGGAACAACCCCCCGCACTGCTTCACTCATTTCCTGTTTCCGATTTGTATTTGTTTTTTAATCAGACGCCATTTTGGCCAATCAGCGTGATGTGTTCCCTTACGACCTTTGTCTTTTTTTCCCTTTTTTTCCACGCCTCTGAGTCACGTCGTTAATGAGCAATTTGCTGAAGTTACTTTGAGCGTGTTTTGTTTTGAAGCGCAATTATTTCCATCTTGTTTCCATTGTCTGCCTGCGCGCATGCATTATTCAAGTCAACAAGGCAAATAACGTTTTGATATGTTCCCGGCCTCCCCGTGGCACGTTCGTACATTTCTTTTTTTTCTTTTTTCTTTTCTTACCTCCGCCTGTTAGTCGCACTGCCGACCAGTGGCACGGTGCGATGCCTCCATGCTTGAAAAGAGAAACGGCGGAACGGCTCTTTGAAGTTGATACCCGCTTTTGACATCAAATCAATTGCAAGCCAGACGGACTTCTCTCCCTCTCTTCTTCCTCTCGTGTGTGCGGGAGTGCTTTGAGTTTGGTTTTTGTACAGCGATTATCCATTTTCAAGTGGAAGCCTACCTAGACTCGACCAAAATAGTCGCTCTCGCATTTGTCCAATTAAGAGGCTTGGCAACTTCAAGTCAAAGTCAATATGATGTTCACGCCCATGTGGCTAATGCTATATGCTAACCAACTGTGACAGCTTCATGTCAAATTATCCAAAGCGGTGATTGTGCTCATCTCACAGATAGCGTTAGATGGCGGTGAACGACAAGAGTTAGCCGTGCGTGGCGACTTACCGCTCGGCGCCACTATTTGGATGCGACGACAGGCTAAGGGGCCACGTGCGGCTCGGCACCATCTTCACATTGGTCCTTCAGGAATGAGCCATGTTCTCATCCCCATCTTGCGCGCCACAAGACTGATTTTTATTCTCTTCTGCCGGCGCCATTGAGTATTTAAAGGTTGGACTGCACCTGGTGACGGATGGCAATGGGAGAAATCAATGCGAGTAGTCACGCCAGCTGATTTTCTAATCAGCCAATAGTGTCAGCCGTTTGTCGGGCTTCATTGACTAGACTGTTTTGAGCCTTCCTCTTCCCCTCAGTTCACTCCAGTCACACATAAGCTATGCGGCATCGTTCCTCCATATCGAGTGCGGTCATCTATCATTTCAAGCGACTGCAGGGAAATGAAATTAAGGGAATTGATGGCCAAACGCCGGGGCGCATCCGTCGTGCATCCGTCGCGCCCGAGACGACAGAGGCGCTTTGTTTGGATTTGGCCAGACAACGGGGAGTTGCGCCCGGCACCATAGCGAGGCCTCCTGAAATAAAACCGCCTCTCCCGGCAAACAATTGGGCCTCTTTTTGCACATTAGGTAAAGAGTTGAAAAAACTCCAGGTGCCACCCCCTTTCTCTTGTTTCCGTGTCAGAAGGGGGAACGTCGGGCAAATGCTTTCCGCTCGGCGCGAGCGGCGATAGCTGCCGTGCACAGTCAGAGGCTAATTGCAGATTGAAAAGTCGAGCGACGGATGCCAGGAATATCGATGAGGGATAGCGTGGGGAGCCATGCGAAGAGGGCAGATGTCTGGAAGGCAACGTGGGAATGAGCCCAGAGCCATCGCAGGGTGAACAGCGACGTGGGTGTCGACGCCTGACACTCGTTCCGCCAAGTCGGTCAGGATGCAGGCGAGGCAAAACCACCACAACTGTCATTCAGGATGAGCCCCATCCAAAATCCGTCCGTTCATCCATCGAGTATATCTAGCTTGCTAACAAACTAGCTAGCTAATATTTCAACCCCAACTTTCAAATCCGGATTCACAACAACAAAGCTTCTCAGGTTGGCGCCGCGGTCAGCTGTCTGACCCCGCTGGACGTTCCTACTCTAATTGTCAGCAAAGCTGCAACAACACGCGAGCGCTTAGAGGATTTCGGGATGGCGGCGTCAAAGGCTTAGCAAGCGCTCGATCGGCAAGACAACTTCATTGACGAGAGGAATCTCCCGCGGCAGAGCAACTCGCGGCTTCATCTGCTCCCACCGGGGACGGGATTCTGCGGGGCGCCCGAGTAGCGCAAAGAGCAAAGCAAAGAGCGCTACGATGTTTGATGAAAGCTGCTTGTGTGTTTGCACTCTTAGATGCCCTCAAAGCACACACGAGAGGTTCATTATGCTGCATGCTTTGTACCAAAAGAAAAAAAGAACACATTGAAGTCGCAGATGCTTAGCGCTGTAACAGGATTGACATCAGCGTCAAGTTGCATCATCTGATCCCGATTGAACTTCACATTTCATCCACGTACAATGTATTTTGAAGGGGGAAAAAAACAAAATACAGAATCTCACTTGCTTAAAAACCATTTTTGAAATCCTTCAAAAAATAAACAAGTTGGCCCAAAGTTTACAAAGAAAATCTAAAGTAACTACTTGACCATGTTAGAGCAAGCAAGCAAGCAGGAGACCCCGAGGCCATGTTATCTTCTGACAGCCCCATGAGAAGCACACAGCAAGTGTCAAAACGCCGCTCAAAATCACAAATGCGTCTTTCGCCCATCAGCATGGCACCTCCAATGTGGCACCTCGGTGTCCTCTCCACGCTCAAATATGGCAGCTTCGGCTTGCGACTCACAATTCAGACACCAGGGCCGGAACGCACAACGCTTTTCATGCAGAAAATTCTCTTTTCAATTGCTTGCGTTGCTGTCAGGTGTTCACGCAGTTTACGGGCGAGCTACCGTGGCAGTCCACTTCAAAACTTTGACTTTCTAGCTTAAAGCCGTCTGACTAAATGCTTAGTTAAAAGACACTATTTAATGGGAGCTGTCTGCAGTACCAAAAGAAGAATTTGAGCTGTCTGTGGTGCCAACGGAAGAGTTGTCAACAGCACCAGCGGAAGAATCGGACTTGTTCGTGGTACCCACAGAAGTATTGGAGCTGTCCGTGGCCCCAGCAAAAGAATGGGGGCTGTCCGTGGTACCGGCAAAAGAATTGGAGCTGTCCGTAGCACCAGCGAAAGAACTGGAGCTGTCCGTGGCACCGGTGGAAAAATCGGAGCTGTCCAGGGTACCAGCGAAAGAGTCGGAGCCGTCCGTTGCACCAGCGGAAGTATTTGAAGAGTTGCTATTAGTGTCAAATGAAAATAAAAAACAATCCTTTTGAAGTTTCTTTGGTTCTTATCTTTTTGAGGCAAATTTGCCTTTTGTGGGCCTTTAATTCTTTTCAAACTTGCAGACAAACAAGCAAAAGGCTTCAAGTGTGTTGACTGTGCAGATGAAGCCAAGCGACACATTTGCAGAAAGCAAAAAACAAGGACGTAAAGGCGTGAATGAAACAGCGCTTGTGTAACATCCACCCAAGCGGATATCTCTTCCCACACACGAGTTCACTTTTCATATGCAAATAAAGCTCAAGGTCTTTTCTCCACAATCTCTCCCTGTGCATAGTATGTGTGTGTGTAAAGTATCAACACAACACACTGGCAAGTTCATCACTTTTAAGAACTCATCTGAGCTAAGCGTTTCTCTTAGCAGATTTTTTCTTTATTTATTACTATTTGTATATCCATCCATTTTCTGTACCACTTTGTCCCCACGAGGGTCGCGGGCGTGCTGGAGCGGTCAACGGGCAGTAAGCGGGGGACACCCTGAACCGGTCGCCAGCCAATCGCAGGGCACACAGAGACGAACAACCACCCGCGCTCGCACTCACACCTAGGGGCAATTTGGAGTGCTCAATCGGCCTACCAAGCATGTTTTGGGGATGTGGGAGGAAACCGGAGTGCCCACACAGGCAAGGGGAGAACATGCAAACTCCACACAGAGGTGGAATCGAACCGGCACCCTCCTAACTGTGAGGCGGACGTGCTAACCAGTGCGCCACTGAGCCGCCACTATTTGTATATCTTTTTTAAAATGTTTTTTTCTATAGTCACAAATGTTTGACTACCGTGAGTAGGTCCGAGTCCTTTTACCTTCGATGAAAATTCAGAAGAGTGTCTGAGCTTTACTTTCCATTGATTTCCTTTCTCTTTGGCCTTTACATCAGCGTCCCTCTGAGTTTCTGTGTGAAATATATTTTTTTTTTATTCAAGATTGAAATGCAGGTTAGGTATTCATACGATGTTATCCCGATGACGCGTGAAGGTCGGCGCCGCCGCTGCCGTGCGCCATGCCCCGCCGTTGTTTGTCCAGCAGAGACGAGGAGCGCGACACTGTTGTTTTTTTTTTTTTTAGATTTATATTCAGCCCAATCATCAGACAAGCTGTCACCACTGAGGGATGGCGAAGGTTTTATTGCATTTCGGCGGGACTAGTCCAGACTACAAAGTGGATTTTCTTTGTCACACTTGATGTATCCTTGTGCAAACCTTTTGACAAATTCCATTAAATGTACAATTTGAATGGGTAATAGCACAGATCTATCTTTTATACTGAACCGTCCCGATGTTCGGTTCACAAATACGTGACAAATCAATATTTTTTAACCAAATGGCTGTTTTAAAAAGAAACTACGGAATGGGGCCTCACCAGGAACAAACATAGTATCTGTGAAAGGAGTATCAAGTGATGAGGCGATCATTTCAATCTGTTCTCCTCTTGCAATTATCAACTCTTTACTGGTGTGAAACTAAACGTTTTTTTAGATGAACATCTTTGGTGCCAAGTGCGTGTGATTCATCATTCCCGGAAGTCTTGCTGCTTACTGTGCCGCAACTTTTATTTTCACCCAGTGCGAACTTGCGAGTAGCAGACGACCAAATGGCGTCTTTCAGGCAAAGGAATACGGAGCGGTTCATTGTGAGGGCAGTCGGCATATGATTACTTCCATTTGAGATCCAGCCTCTGGCAAAACAACAATTAGCTTTTTATACCTCAGAATTGAAGGAGGGTGTTAATGGCGGGGACTTCTGTGCGCATTACTTTGCTCTTAAAGAAAGGCAGTCATTACCGAGCGCTCGCATGCCTTTAGACGCATAGAATAATCATTTCCGTCAAGGTGCATTTGGATTCCTGATTGCACTTCGCAGTAGGGAAGGGGGACTAAAACTGGCAACCTATTTCTGAGTTTGTAATGAAGGCGAGACTTTATCCCCTGACCTAGCATGACTGGTTAAAATCATAGCGCCACACTGTTGCTGTATGTGAAAACACCACGTCTTTATTTCGAGCATATTTAAGGCAAAAGAAGGACAAAATTAATAAAAATCATATACAATAAACAACACTTCGAAGTGCCCCCCCACCCACCAAAAGAAAAACGTCCATGAGCTTCTTATTTTTCTTCTGATGTCATCCCCCCCCCCCCATGGTGCTTTCGTATGTGTTGCCGTGCGCCCTGGGAGCAGGAAGCAAGGGCCTCCAAGGGTCTGCTCCATCCTCTGTTGTGTCCATAAAGGTACTTTATGTGCAAATGAGACAATGTCAACTTATCATAGGCTTTGGCGTGATTGAAAGGCTCCCCCAGCGTTATTTGCATGTCAAACAGCGCTCACCGCCTCAATTACCTTTTTACGATCTAATCAAGCGCCACGTTAGCGGCTAGCTTTGTGCGGCGCGATAACCTTCGCCTTATCAGTCGGCTAGTTCGCATATCCTCGCCGCCGTTCTTTTGCCTCGACTAGGGCCAATAAAGGAATGTTATGCTAATGCCTCGCGGCCGCGGCCTGGCCGGGTTGTTTGGGCCCGGCGCCGAGAGAACAAATGGAACAGGGCGATGCGGCCGTGTGTGCTAATGTCGACGTTTGCTGACTGGGAACACCACATGACTCAAAAAAGCACTTTTGTGCCTGCCACACATTGGAAAATGAAATAAATGTCACTTGAAAATTGACAGTAGAATATTTTGTTACATGCGGCAGCCATTTACATCGACCATTTGGGGCAAGACGCAGACTGGCTGTTTTTGTCCATATCTTTTCAACGTGGCATGTTGGCAGCTCTGTTTTGACCTCAAGACTGATGCAAAGAGAAGCAAGAGCTCATTGACTGCCCGCCAAGTGAGTTACGAGCAGCGTGAAGCGTGTCCGCCGCATATTGGGGCCAACAATGCCATTAGCATTTTCGTGATTGAGTCGGAGGCTTATTGCATTTCATTTCCCAGACTCAAACGCCGCATGCTGATGCTTCGAGGTTATTGTTGGGCCGCCCTCTTGATTTTTATTTTTTTTTTAATTCCTCGCTGCTATTTCCATTCCTCTCGTGTTCTCGCCTGCCTTTCTCTCATCTCCTGGCTCGCCGATGCGCAAATAACATTTAATAGCGCGGACATTGTGCTCCGTCACGCAGGGCAAGCGCATTCATTTCAGCTCATTTGAGGGCGGCCCTCCTCCTGCAAAAGAAAGTGCCGCTAATATGATAGGAATGTCAATGCATGCTTATAAGGAGTGGCAGAAAAAATAAGAATCAAGGCCTGGTGTCACAAAAAGATATACAGTGGAGCCTCGGTTTTTGACCAAAATACGTTCCAGAAGGCTGTTCGAGAAGTGAATCTGTCGAATTCTGAATCATGTTTTCCCATTACAAATAATGGGAAAAAATGAATCCGTTCCAAGCAAAAACAACAACAAAGGCGCAACCGTGCAAATGCAGTTCGGCGGTGCGCTGCAGTTGCGCCATCAGACAAAAATGCGCAAATGAAAAAAACGACTTTTTTTTTTTTTTGCTTGTAATGGATAACATATTTTTCCCATTATTTGTAATGGGAAAACATGATTCGGAATTCGAACGATTTGTTTCTCGAACAGCCTTCCTGAACGGATTGTGTTGGAAAACCGAGCCTCCACTGTATGTAACAAATATTGGCAACTTGGCCATTGCTTTTGTTCCGTCATGCTTTCATCATCCAATCGCAGAAAGCTCGCGGTCACCCACAACATTGTAACGCCCAATGTAGCAGCGAATTGCACGCAAGTATCTTTTTTTGAGCCCACACTCGGCTCTCATTTCCATTTTGTTCACATTGAAGATCAGTTAAGAGATTCTTCACCAGCGAAAATCGCATTAGTGCTGCCGGGCAACATACATGATTAAAGCGTGGCGGCCAATATCGAATCTAGTTCAAGAGTAAACAGGCAGGTGGAAGGTCAACATGATGAGCAGGCTGAGAACTGAATCAAAAATAAATACATTTTTGTGTTTGTGTCATGCAGCTTTATTTTGGTCTTAAAGGCGGATAAAGTTCATAAAGAGAGTTGGAAGCGGCTTTACGAAGCGGCTTTATGAATGCAGCCACTGGGAGACGCTTCTTTTCTCCTCCCTCCTTTTCCAATTTCTTGCCACCTCCATTAGTCGCGCCGTCGTGTGTGTGAAAGGAGATGAGGGTGTCGCTTCCCCAAAAGCAGCAGAGCACGGCACTAGGAGTCGCTAATGAAGTCCTTGCATCCGGGGGTTTGTTTATCATTTACACGTCAACGTGGCAAGCGCCATGCTCCGCGCCGCCGTTGCCTCTTGTTTATCCCCATCGTGGCTGCCGTCACCTCCTCCGCAAAAGCGAGAAGCAGGAGTTGGCACTTTCATTTTCATGATTCATAATAGGGTCACGATTCACAAACTTGTCGCATAACTTTCACTTATCTGCTGAACATGAAACGTTTTCCATCATTTGGATCGAAAAATTGCCTTTTTTTGCTGACTTAAATGATTTGGTTTGCTTTGGAGTGCTTTAGTTGGACCGAAGATGATCTTAACAATGAGTCAGTTTAGACATGTCAGGAATCGGCCAGCCAGATCAGAATGCTCACCTCGAGGCCGCCGCCGCCGTTGTTGTTAGCTTTGTGTAAGGCCGGCGCCAAACGCTCGCTTTTCGTCGCGTCGCCATTCCATCTTAGCCGCTTCTCCAGAGAAATCTCCCCGACGCGAACAAACATTTGTTTTGCAGCAGCGTGGCACGGATGAACAGCCTTTTTATGCCTTACATGGTCACACACAAAAAATCTTGCTGTAGGACTTTTATTTTGTGTGCTTTTAGTGTAGAGAAAAAAATGCACCCAATTGTTTGAAAACATACAAAAAGAGCATGTCAACAAACTGTTTGGATTGGGATTAACGTAACAACATAAAATATTCCAAAAAAGA
Source organism: Syngnathus leptorhynchus (assembly GCF_054491065.1). Classification (NCBI taxonomy): domain Eukaryota; kingdom Metazoa; phylum Chordata; class Actinopteri; order Syngnathiformes; family Syngnathidae; genus Syngnathus; species Syngnathus leptorhynchus. The sequence continues at coordinate 530,863 of NC_141213.1, forward strand.
TAACTTTAGGGGAACACATGGTAGCCGTTTATGCTTTTTCCTCACCGGTTCCATCCTCGGGCACAAAAGAATTTGGAATTCCAGGAGACACGTGTTTATTTTGTTCTCCGACAGAAACAAACACGGACCGAGGAAGCCTAGTCACGTCCTCCCCGGAGACTTCCTGTCTCGGAATAATGCAGCCGGCTCGTGAGACCCCCACCGGGGAGCCACATAAATATCCATAATCAGCACTGAGCAAACAAAGGGACGGACAGGGAGGAGATGGTTAGTCTTCTGCCTCAGTTGAGCTAGCGAGCAGACGTTCCTCCAAGCTGGGCTGCCTGTCGCGCGTCAACAACGTCAGCAAAGCAGCCTCTGGGGGACAGAGGACCCCACTCGCTGGCAAATTTTAGGCCGCATTTGTAACCTGCTGTAGCCCAGAGAGATGAGCCAATGAATAGAATAAAAGGGAAATGTGCCAACAAGTCAAAACACACGCTCACCTCCCACCCAAAAAAACTTTTTTGACAGTAAACAAAACAGGCAAAACCAGCAAAGCTCCAACGGTGAAAGTTTGGAGGCAAAGGCGTCGTCTAATGACTGCTGCAAGCTTGCATTTGAAAGGCTTTCTGCACGTCTTTGATGTGTTGATTTTCAAATCATCTCCATGCACTCAGGAGTCATGAACATTTATAAGCTGCGCCGCCGCCGTCGCAGCAGCCGCGTGCCGAGCCGCCGACCTCAAAACGCCGCGTTCTTTCCTTGAGCTAATATCCAAAATTGAAATTTCCAGCCGCATATGATTGGCGCCCTACGACCGAGTTTGCTCGGAAATGCATCTTAAAATTCAACACGAGGATCTTTTTGGACTATTTTTAGACCTTTTCTGGGGAGACATTCTTCAGGCTTGTGATTGGCTACAGCAGCTTGACGGTGAGATGGACAATCAGATGGTTTATTTTTGTCCCGTTAGATTTCAGCGTCCGTGCTGCCATGAGACTGTAATCTGCCCTGACTATGGCGATCGGTAAAGTGGCCCGGGTTGGCGGTTTGGGAAAATCCAGCAGCAGCTCTTTGGATCCTTCTGCTTGGAGGACTTTATCAGAATCGTCCCCCTGAAAGATTTGCGGGGTGAAATCTTTATTTCAGGAGTGACACTTATCGGTGTCACCCTCCGGCGGCCGTGTCGGGCGCTTATCACATGAGCCGAGCCCAAAGTCGACAAGTGCTTTTTAATTAATTAGCGTCGGAGCTCATTTCTCAGCAAAAAAAATTGTGTGTGAGAATGTGTTTGTGTGTGCTTCATTAGCATTTACAAGCAACTATTTGCCCACAGATGAGCTTTTTCACTCATGGTTGGAAACACAAACTCACACAGACATTTATCTCCCACACAAATTGCACAGGGAGGACAATGGCTAGTGTCAACAGGAACCTCAGCACCTGTCACGGGGTGGAATGGAGTAGGGCGACCAAGTGCAGCTTGGACCAGGGTTCATTGACTGAACTCAAAACACATTCGGCAAACTGACATGACTTAGCAAACTAACAAAAACCAGCAAGATGACTTACCGACAGGGACGTGAGACAAAAGACGTGAAGACATTCCCACAACATGACAACAATGATCCGACGGGGGGTGAGGGGCAGGCAGGACTTATATACACGACAGGTAACAAGAGGCAGGTGAGAATAATCCAACTAATCATGGGCGCACAGGAGGGGAGGGGCGAGCACACAAACAGAAACCATGACAACAGACATATAGTGGAACGGCTGGGGACGAGACGTGACAGCGCCGCTGCTCAGAAGGGTCACGCCGCTGCCATCGCATCCCATGGAGCTTTAATTGCATTGAAATGCTGCGGGTAAATCAAGCTGGGTGAAGTGGATTTTTTTTTTCTCATCGACATCACCTTCATCACCACAAGACAACTAAACATTTCAGTCATTTGGTTTCCCAGAGCAACCGCATCCATGCCAGAAAAGCAAGCTCGTTGGATCATTACGTTTTGGCCAAAATCAGCTTCACAAGTCAAAATGTAAAATGTCATCAAGATTCAAATGAAAGGGAAAAAAAAGCAATATCTTGCTCAGGTAAAAGAACATAATTCCACATGATTAAAAGTTGTGTTTTAAAATCCTGATATTCCGTTAAAATCAAAGTTTAATGAGGGAGGAAAGACGTTTTAATTATCTTTGACAGAGAAATTGATGAGCTGGATGAAGTGGCTGGGGAGAGGGAAATCTGGGAGTCCCTCCTAAAGCTGCTGCCCCCGCGACCCGACCCCGGATAAGCAGAAGAAGATGGATGGATGGATGGATGGATGGATGGATGGATGGATGGATGGATGGATGAGAATTGATTTATTCTCTGAAAAATAAAACTTTTTGAATGCAGGGATGTCAGAATGATGCATTCCAAACCTACCCGAAGCAATAATAGGCCAAGAGCTAAAATAGCTGGATAATAATTGCCTGCACATTATTTGGCAACACCACAGCAAACAAATTTGAGAGAAGGCACGACAACAGCGTTCTTTGTGACACACCAATACGCACGAATCAGGAGACAAAACCAGGACGTGGGAAGACAAAAAAAAGAAAAGGCGACGGCTTTAAAATATTCATCAGTAGCTCGTTTCTCTTTTCAGAAGCCTGTCATCATCTTTTGTAAGGCAAAGAAATGAAACTTTTCGCCAAACAAAAGCGTTGTCATGCAAATGAGGCCAAAAGTGCCAACAAACCATTTGGGGCTCGACTTCAACGTCCACACACTTCGACAAATCACGCTTGGCAACTTATCCAGTCGACTCGCCAAATAGTAGTGAGTGACATAGCAAATAAGCAGCAAGCTCAACAGCAACTTCGATTGCCACAAACGAAAACAACAATCCAGCAGTGCACAGTGTCAACAGCAACTTGCTCATCTTGAGAGGTCTGTTGAGACCTTTTCTAGTTTTCTCTGATGATTTTGTGGCTGCATTTCTTCATTCTTTTTCCACAACGCATTCGGTTTTCTTTCCCCGAATGTGGCCCCGTCTCTCGCTTTTTTCGTTTCAATCGCTCTAAGAACACTTTGTTCACCTTGAGTCAATTGCGAGCGCTCGTCGGGTTTAGGGCTTGAGTGATGTCATCCAGCCCAAACAGGAACAGAAACAAATACATTAATAACCATACTAAACATTAAAAAAAATATATATTAATGAGCTGAAACAACGTTATATAATTTTGTTGTCTCGTATCAGTAAAGGAAACTTTCTTCACCTTGTCAAATCAAATGCTTTGCGCTCGTCAGGGTTGGGGAAGTGACGACAACCAGCCGAGACGCTGCAAATAAATAAACAAATAGACGAAGAAACAAATACATAAATAATCCCACTAAATATGTCAAAAAATATATTAATGAGCTGAAACGACGTGATATAGTTTTGTCAACTCTTTTATCAGTAAATGAAAACTCAGACATTTGGGCAGTTTTGAATCTGTAAAACACATTTAGTCTGTAACACTTGCTCATTGACAAACAAACCCAAAAGTAACAGTCTGCAAAGCCTTTTGTTTTCCTTTCTATCAAGCCAGAATTGTGCAATCTGTACGTTCTGGCAAATTCCCTCGGGGAGCAGCGATGGCCCACATGGTTTTTGATCATTTCTGATTTTCCTGAACGGCACCACGTGTGTGGCTTGAACAAATGCTATGCTAACAAATGAGATTAGGCAATTGGGCTTGGGCCCGCCTTGGTTCAAGGTCACTTTTCCACGTTCAGAAAACCAATTGCATGCCAAGAGCAAAAAAGCTGAAACATTTGCCATATCACTTGGATTATATCTTGGAGAGAAACACATTCACAACATCTTTGTGAACGGGGACTTCCTCCAAGAGTCGTAATCTTTCCTCAGGCCTCCGATACGGCCCATGATGAGGACGGTTTGCACGCCAGCTTCGGTCAGACACGAGCTCGCCACTCTCTCCCCGCCACTGACCTACGGAGCGTCATTAGGTCGGCCCGTTGCAATATTCCCGCCGTGTTGTCAAAAAGTCTCCAACACAAACAGACGCATCCAGATGACGGCCCGTGTTTAAAAAGCAGCGTGGATTCAAAAGAACAGAAGCCCAAACCGTTCAGCAAGCAGACACTTTGTCACGTAACATCCACCCACGTGGATATCGCAACTTTATTGAGCAATAAAAAATATACACAAGGAAAATATCCCTTTCATTTTCCCCCATAGTGTTGTTCATTCTTGTGCGAATCTCATCCTCAAAGTAGTTCCACGCCAAGGAGCCAGGATCAAAAAACAAAAAACAAGTTCTCTGTTCGGATCCTTGAGTTGATTCCAAAAGGTTTTCAGTCTGGTTCGGTGGAGCAAAGTTAAGTGTTCACATTGAGTTGAGCCTCGGCGTAGATTTGCGCCAGTCTCTGAAACTGAGGCCCCCAGCCGTCCAGGTCTTGACAGTCATCCTCGGAGCGCTCTCCAGTCCCGGGAGAGTCCAAAGGACTGACGGAGCCCGTGGGCGAACCGTGGCCCTCGTAGGCGTATGTCTGCAGCGAGTCGTAAGGTGGTCCGCTGGTGTCCACGTTGGCCTCCACCAGTCTCTGCTTGATAAACTCGTGGACGTCCACCTCGTCCAGGTGCAGCGAGGGGCTCCGCTGGCTTCGGGGTCCGTTGGCGTCACCGCACAGCCGCCTGGCTTCGGGGCGCACATCCCGCCGGAACTTGAGCTCCTCGGCGGCGGCCGGGTTGCGGAGGGCGATGATGTCAAAGGCCTCGGTGTCTTCCTCGCCGCCGCCCTCGTCGTCGTAAGTGACCACGTTCTCACGGATGTCCTCCTCCGAGATGATGAGCGGCTCCTTTTTGCTGCGCTTCAGCGTCACAAACAGAACCACGATGGCTGCGGGACGCAAGATGAAAAAAAAAATCAACAACAACGAACCTCCAGCCTGAGGGATTGACCCAAGTCATGATGGACGAGCGGCAAGGTCGGCATTCCAAAGAAGGCACGGCCGTACATTGGCATCTTACATTTTTATACGTCTGTGTTCTCGATGTTGTTGTTTTTCCCTGGGGATCATTGACAGCGTCCCCGTAAATAAATGTGAGTTGCGTGTTCAATTAAGTGGATACGACGATCCCGTTAAGGCGCAGCTGCTGTGTGGTTCATGCTAATGCCAGCGTGAAGTGTGCATTCATTCACAACACAAACGGCGTGGCTCGTAAACACACGCTGATTTTGTTTTATGTGCATATTCATCCGATTCTTCAAATGGGACAATAAAAATCAGCCGAGCGTGTCGGCGTCGTAAATCATTAACGCGTTTTGGATGACGGCGAAGACACTTCCAACGCGGCTTCCGCTAGGACGTGTCACAAGGGTAGGACGTTTTGGGTCAGTGGTGGAGGCGGGCAGGAGCAAAGCAGCAGAGTTCTTATTTTGAAATACAAGTTCTCTGCGGGGTTCTCGTTAATTGTGTTCCTTCTGATGTCTGACGCGTCAACGCCATGGTGGGCTCAAATAAATGCCGTTTTTTTACAGTAGCGCCGGCCGCATCTAAAAGAGACTTGATTTTGCTCCATTAGCGCACACACCGATCCGGCTCGTCACAATCAAAAGCCGGCTCTGAAAATAGATTCCTTTTTGACAAAGTGACAGATAAGGGGTGTCTGGACAGCGTTTTAAAAACACATTTCATTCTCCAAGATGACGACACTGTTGCGGAGTGAAGGCAAGATAAGCCGCCGCTTCTCAAACAAAAGGGGCCAGACGTTTTAAGTTAGGATCGTTTGGTTTTGGTTTTTTGACTGCGTGGCCGATACAATGAATATATGTGTGTGGATTATTTCTAATTTGTCAATTTGGTTTTGATTTGTTATTTTATGAAGCAACATGTCTGCTATCATGTTGAGCTATAAGTTTTTGTTTGACTGCGTATTGTTTGTATTCATTCTCGTTGCTATTGTACAAAATGGCCTTCATCTTGAGCAACTCTGAAGAGGAGCATTTCAACAATCCGTGATTGAGTATCTGATTGACCTTTTTGTCTCAATGTGGAATATTTCTATACCTTATGTGCTCAGCGGTGGTCATCACGGAAACAAATTGAGAACGGAGCGCTGTCATCAATAACACGACATGAAGTGGATCAGACAAGGCCACCGTGGCGCACTCCAAGCGTCACGTGGACGCCAGTTTGCTCGGAACGGCCTTTGCAAAGTCGTGAGCGATGCTTCAGTCCGTCTGTCCGTCTCCTTTGTCCTCCACTCACGTCGTCCTTCACAAGCTCCTCCATGTCTCCTCCTGCCCCCAGGCCTCTTTCTTTCTTGCCAGCCTCATTCTGAACCCCCCCGTGTCCTTCCACGACTTCCCTCTCACAAGTTGCAACCTTCTTCTTCGACGATACGCTCACAATAGACGCCGTCCCCCCAAAACCAGACGAAGCCACGGCTCATAGCTAGCAACACAAAGCGGCGATGTCGCTCACGTGTATCGCGAGAATCAAAAATCTTCCGGTAACGATTCAATCCAGACAAGTAGTCAGACGACAAGGTGTGCTCAACTCACCCAGCAGGATGACGATGCACAGCAAGATGGCGACGAGCGCTCCGGTGCTGAGGCCCGCCGAGGACAGAAAGGCTTCGCCTTGGCACATGCGGATCTTGCCGTGGCGCTGGCACGGGCACACGTGTAGCGTCAGCGTGCTGGTGCCGCTCAAGGACGGCTCGCCGCTGTCCCACACCACCACCGGCAGCTCGTACATCTCCTGCGTCAGGTGGTTGAAGCGCCGCCGCCGGGCCACGATGCTTGCCGTGCTGTCTGCCGCATGGAAACCAGCAAAATGCCATGGCTCAACTTACAACTTGCCCAACACAAGTAAGTAAATCATGATAAGAAGTTAAACATAAATCAATAAATCAAAAAATAAATAGGGCCGCTCGGTGGCACATTTGTGACTACAGAAAAACCATTAAAAAAAAAGATATACAAATAGTGGCGGCTCAGTGGGGCACTGGTTGGCATGTCCGCCTCACAGATGGATGGATAAATAAATAAATAAATTTCTTCAGATGGAAACCAGGCGCAGAATATACAATGATAACAGAAAGGGCCCCAAAGTTGAACCCTGTGGAACACCAATCAACCGTAGATCAACCGTAGAGCAGAGTGGGACTCAGAGCAAATAAGGCAAACAAGGCACCCTGCCTGCCTGCCTGCCTCCAGCGCGCTACCACTACTGCCCAGCTGGTGTTGCAAATCAGCCAACAGAACACTCCGTAGCAAGTACTGCAGTCAGGTCCAACAAGAAAAAGGCATACATAGCCCTAAAAGATGACGATTATTTCTTGAATACAGGACCTTTGATCTTGTAAATGCTCAGTCGAGCTGCTTAATGAACAAAGCAGACCTTACGTAGCCTGCGGGCGCTCTCCGCTTTAAATGTCGAGAGGTCCAATTGGAGTGTAAATGCTTGTCTATGCGTTTGGCTGTCGCCCAATCCGAGGTGTGCCAGCGGGCGTAAATGGAAAATAATCTGGATGGATGCACATTGCTGCGAGAGCGGCCCCCCTCGCCAAACCTCTGTGAATAATTGCTCTGATGGACAGCGGGAACGACAATACGCACTTCAAGCTTTATTAAGTCGGACTCGACGTATCAGCGAATCAGCACGCAGGCGGGTTGGCGACTTGGCGGTCAGGTGGAGAGGGAAAAGGGCGAGCGGCCGTGTTAGAGCGCGTTTGACAAATTACTTGAATGAATTCAGCCATTGTTTTTTTTTAAATCTATGCTCCATCAGTCAATGAAAGCTCACGGACAGAACTGGCTGTTTCTTTGGCATCCCGGTGGCGACGAACTAAGTGGTCCCTTTCGTCCTCAGCCTCTCCTCTGCAAACACTTGTGTGCATCTTCTCACAGAGCACAAATCAGGCGGCACAGATCAACGAGAAGTCGGGAGGAGGCGCAGGTGGGTGGGCGAGAGCTGCGTGCCTGTTGATTAACGCTGCGGCGTGACGGCCATCTGTGGTGCTAGGACGTCTTCCGTGTAGGTGTGTGTGTGTGCGAGACACAGGTAATCAGCCAGGAGGCAGAGTGTGTTCTTCAGAGCGACTGGAAACCTCGTTAATGCTTTTCAGCGGGTCTGCATTGCACTTGGCTTCCCGCAGAGCGCATGGAATCACAACGACGGCATCATCATTACGACCGCATATGCGCCGTCCGCACGTGTCCAATTAGCAGCTCCACAACACACCGTCTTTGCCGCCTAAGTGAAGACGCCATGAGAGCCAAAAGCGGACCTGACAAAAGATCATAGCACTGCCTCCCAAAAGACATGTAAAAAACACGGACGCCTGTTTACGAGCCAGAAAACGACGCAGAAAAGCAGATCATCGTCTCACTTAGACTCCAACAGTCTGGTAAAACAAGAAGCAATTTGTAGAATGCGCATTGGTAGTTTTATTGAGTCTTCCACTAAAAATGCAAAACATTGAAATATGACAAATGGCAATTAAAATAGGTTCTGGGCAAAAATTCATCCCGTGAATATTGGTCATTTAAAGTGAGAATATTTGTCAATGGCAGGGTGGGGGGCAAAAATAATTTTTGTCGTGTGGTTTGGCGGCGTCATCAAGGCGTCATCATTGACGGGGACGGGTCACGCCGTTCGAGAAAATTCTGACATTTCCCCCAAATGGGACTAGAACAGCGTGTTCGTGTTTGAGCGGCACGCCAGGCTCGGCAAAGTATGAAAAAAACTACAGGAAAAAGCTGTGAAAGCAGCTACCACGGGTTGAGGTGTGCGAGCGAGCGAGCGAGCGGCCGGAGAAGAATGAAAAATGAAGTCCCACGACACGTTTGCCTGGGAGAGAGAGCGCTCACTGAAGTGGACTGAGCACTTTTTTCCCTTCCAGGACGTGCTGAAGCGGACATTAAAGCGCCGCAGGAACACGACGGCCTCCGCTGTGGGGTGTGTGTGGGGGGGTCGCTTTCGTCGGGAGGATAAAAATATCACATTGGCTCGGCAGAGACTAATCACGTAACAGCTCTGTCCTTTTACAAAGATGCCGTTAAGCAAATGCCTTATTCGGACAGCGGCAGCATTCAGCACCAAGTTTTTCTGCACAACTCCAAACTTCAAAAGACATGGACTTTTCAATCTGAAAATAGCACTCCATTATTTGATCAAAACAAAGTGATCATAGATAAGAATTCTGAGAACATTATACTGCTCCTTCAGTGTGTGTGTGTGCAGTATAATACAGTCAAATTCTTTTCAGAGAGGATAAAGAATATATGCCTGTGAGCATGATCTTGTCTGCTAACATGTCGCTGCACTATTTGTACTCAAATATCGGTTGCATAATGGAATATTGATTTAAGAAAATCCCCAAACAATTTTTTTCACTGTACTTAAAACAAAGTAAGAATTCCGTTTTCTTTTGTACTTATTTCAGAGACTATCTCACATGTACTTAAGTAGAGTTGAGGTCCATTTAAATAAAATCTGTACTTTTGCCATCTCTGCTAGTTAGTCAGCAAGCGCTTAGCTTTAATGGCGCACCATTTGCCGGCAGCGTTTGACCCGAGCTTGTAGACGTTTTGTCAGTGCAGCGCGGCGTTGGCATTTAAGAGAGCCGTCACTAATGGCTCCTCTTAAAAGTCAACTTTGCTAAAGTGACTGAAATCAAGCGGAGGGAGAAAGCATGGCAGCCTCTGTGGCTACCTTCCTCACTATTGGCTAGGACTTTTTCACCCAATGGTGTGTTGGACGTCGCCATTCCAATGTTACCAAAAATGTTTCTGTCCGCCTTAACCTGTCCTACAATAATGGCCGCTGGAAGATGTCAAAAGCAAAGATCTACACGCAAGCAAATTTGCAGCAGCGTTCTGAACCTTCCTTCCTCGGTTTATCTGGTCGCCACTCGAATTGATTTCGCCCTGTCGGTCCGCACACGCGAGCGAAAACTCAAACACCTCATCGGAGTCTCACCCAGCAGAAAGGAGGTCATGAGAGATTTAGCGGTGTGAATGACTGTGAGGGATATTTCTCTGCGGCACTACAAGAGAGCTGCTTCTTTTTTATTTATTTCTTTATTTCTTTATTTTGTATTAAGGCCCGCCACTGAGCAGCCGCATAAAAGAGAACGGCGAGGAAGCCGCTCGCGGTGTGAGAGGAGCTTACTTTCATGACAAGACGGCGGTCGTGGACGGCACGGTGCGGCTCGGGCCCACGCGGCAGAGGACTTCTAATCCTCGTGGGCCAAGCACTTTAACGCCGTGCGGATGAAAACTGCTTGCGAGCGGGCTCCGCTGGAGCTGAAGCAGCTTAACGCCGTGAACGCAGCTGCAGTTTGACATTTTTGGACAAACTCGACTGGCATGACTAAAGCCACAGAACACAGACTGTTTCACGTCACCACCACGTCGTTTGTCGCGCACTTGAGCAACTTGACATGAGGTTGCCACTTGTAAGCAGCAGCATCTTTGTGGCTTTCAGGTTGAGGACAAACAAGTACGGCCGGGCGATACATTTATTATCCGGCCCTTCCAATCTGACGCATCTTTTGATTTGATTTACCTTTGGCTGAATTGCAAAGTCACAGCAGCTATTTCTGTCTGGCTTTTACCTGGCACGGTACGTCCGCGGAGGACGGTGCCATGACCTTCAGCTAAGCGTACAGAGACTTTTGTCTTTGTGTCCTCGTGAGCAACATCGCTGCGGGGTGCTGAGCCGTATCAAATTATTTCAGATCGTGTCGTCTGTGGCAGACCGAGCAAATGGCACTCAAGTACACAGTAGCAATTGAAGGATTCAATTCATCAAAAATGCTCTGGACTGAAGGTAGGTGAACTAGAACAACTTCAAAATGTCAACAAAATCGAATGTAAATCAGGAAAAAGGAGTGAAACAATTCCATTTTTTTGAAAATCTGTCTTGAAATTGAGAACATGATCCAAAACGCTAGCCCCAAAGAGGTCTTGAGTGTGCGTGAGACGTCTGATCACCGCAGTCCCACCTAAAGTGAGGTGTTGGGCAGGAAGGGTTGTCATGGCAACACCTTCCGTCTGCACCACACAAATGTCGACGCTCGGGGGAGAGTAGCACAGCGAGAGCGCCTCTAATCCATTTGACAAGCGCATGCGAGCACCCACCCCGGCCGGCAAATACGAAAAAATATCTTTACATTTTCCTTTCAACTTGATGTCATTTTAGGAACATTTGCTGTGCAGCTCCCAAAAGTCAAAATGGAAGAACTATTGTAAAAACAGACAACATTGCTGATATGAGAAATATTTTAGACTATGAGAATAGTTTTCAATTAGAGACCATTAGCTTAGCTTTTGCTTCTCTGTCTTTCTCGCCGTCCTTTCACGAGAACAATACTCGGAGGCAAAATGGTGACCGCACATATCTTTCATTCAACTCTCATTTGTCATTCCAAAGTCACAGGCGCAAGTAACAACTTGATTTTGATTCAATGGCAGACGCGGCCTCCAGATGTCAAGCCCACATCAGATAGCCGCCGATCCCGAGGCAGGCCGGCATAAGAAATGCAAACATAAGCGGCGGTGTGGCTCAGTTACCTTCGTTGTCCTTCAGGGTGAAGTTGGGATTCACCGGCATCTGGCTGGCCAGAGCGAAGGAGAAGCGCTGTCCGTTGGCAAAGTCGTCCTTGTCCACGGCGCCGATCGTCTGGATCACCTGACACCGGACAAGCTCGTTAGCTGGGTAGAAGCCGGGAACGGTCGCGAGGACTAACTTGAGTTCCTTTTAATTGGCGACAACCGGTGGCAGCCGCCTCGGGACAGAAACAAGCCGCCGGCTGAGTTTTTTTCCTTAAGTCAGAGATCAGTTTGCTTCCTCTCAGATTCATCTTTGCAAATCTCCCGTCCAATTCAGAGTTCTACCATATGTGATTGAAGGACAGACATGGCAAACAAACTCGATCTTGAGGGTGGCTTTAGTGGTTAGTTTGGCCTCTGTTCATCATTGAGTTTTTTTCCCAGGTTGAACGGCAGGTTGCGAAAAATTGATAGCGACTATCTTCTTAATGAACCAGCAAGAAGGTTCCACGTTGCGTGACGGCAAACACACAAAGCGGCGTCTGCTTTCTTGAACGAGTGCAGCCCAGCTTTTGTCATTGCTCGAACTTAATCTGCAGAAAAGCCGCCGCTGCGTCTTTTAGCGCAAACTATAATTCAAACTTCTCCTCAACTAGCTTCAAATAATTAGAAATGAGGTTTTCTTTTTTTAGTCTTTCTGTTCCGGCAGCGAGTCGGCCTCTTAGCCATTTTCGTGTGACTGATTGCTCTCTATCTCCATAAAAGGAGACACACACACACAAAAAAAGTGCTTAATTCAAATGACTCAAGCGGCAGTTAGAGCAAATTGGAAGGAGCTTCAATTGCCAGAATTTGTGTCATTTGTTTGTCCCATTTTCATTGGCAATTGAAAAACAAACAAGGAGATCATTATTAGTTTCATCGCCTTTTTATCCCCCCCCAACTCAGAATTTAATTTTATGATGAGATCAAAAATATCAAATTGAAATACTTGCCACAAGACAGCTTGATTTCAACATATTGACCCAAAAAATGAAATAAAAATGGAGTCGCCTCGGCTGAAGACGAACGGCGCCACCCACCTGCCCAGCCCTGGTGCCCTCGCAGACGACGACCTCCTCGTCGGCGGCGGCCACGTGCGGTGCATTGTCGTTGACGTCCAGAACCTGCACGGTGACCGGGATGGAACTGAGGAGCCCGGGATTGTCTGCCACAAAAAGCCAGGCAAGAAAGTTCAAGCTGCGCCATTGTTAGCATTGTGCGCTAACATCCTTGGTGCTAAACAATGGCCGCCTTGAGGTAGACAAGTCACGATCGCTCAGCTAAAGTGAAAATGGACGGAATGGGAATCAAACCTCCCTCAGTGGCTTTGTCGTTCCTGGAGCCGTTTAGCAAAAGGTGATGGCGGGCACGCTTATAGACTCGAGAAACGTCAAATAATTACAAATTGAATTACCTGCGCCTTCGGTTATCCCGTAAACTGTGTCTGACTTGCCATGGTGCCTTAGCTTTGATATTTTTTGGAATGTCACACCTGCCTCCTGTCATGATCAGAATCTTCAACGTGAGGGACAAAGTGAAGAAAATGTTTCTTAACATCGTTTTCCTGGTGTGCTGATTGCGGCGCGAGTTTCTTTTCTTTGACCAAGGTCGTCGGTGCCGGTGCTGCTGTTGCATTTAGCACATGATTACATTGGCGCTTGTGGGCTTGCACCTGAGGCTTCTTTGACACATTTTCACTCACAGACGGGCATCCTCCACTTGGGCGCTGGGCCGCATGCAAATGAGTGACGGCGCAGATAATGAAACATTAGCATGCGCTACCTGTGTTGCTTGGCAGGGGACTTGCCTAATTGTGATTACAAGTTATCTGATAGCTAAAGTTAGCGGGGGCCTGCTTTCGTTTAATTAATTGTTACTGTATGAAAGGACATTGGACAATTGGGACTAATTAGATTTTGCTAGTCAATTATCAGGAGGAGTGCGCCTTATCTCATGAATGCACTCTAATCAATGTGTAAATGATGCGCCTCATCCTCAGGAAAGGCAATTGTAAATTTCCCGCTTCATATTGTCCATATTTACCCACTTTGGTGATTGCATCAACATGGCAGAAGAGTGCGCGAGCGGCGTGTTACCCGCCGGGTACCTACCGACCTCCGAGGCCATTACGGTGATGTTGTGCCAGGCCGTGTCCTCTCGATCCAGCAGCTGCGTAGTCCTGATGGTACCACTGATCTCGTCAATGCGAAAGTAGATTGGCTCCGCCTCCTTTTTGTCCACGTAATACCTGAACACATCCATGGGTCAGCGACGGAGCTCGTCGGAACTCTGCCGTCTCGTTCGAGTCGGTCGATTTGAGAAAGAGGAAAAGGGCAGCTTTGATGCCGCATATCACCTTTCACACCCTTTGACAGGATGCCGAAACAATTGTAGGGTAGCCCGGCTCAAAGTGCTGAGCGAGTCACAGTGGCGTGTACTGATAAGGAGACGGAGACAGCTCACTTCCACAAGACCAAAAGCGAAGCGAGACAGGATCACTTGCCAAATAGCTCAGATCCTCTTCTTCTGTTCACACTTGATACATGATCAGGATGTCCAATTTTGGCCTGAGCCAGACAGGCACCAAAACTAGGATGTAACCGTGCAATGGGTAGAAGTCTTTTCAAAGAGGGCATAACAGTGCAATGGGTAGAAGTCTTTTCAAAGACTCTCCCCGCCCCCAACTCTGTCATGACATTGAAGACAGCCATGTTTCCTTTCAGACAGCCACGTTTGACACCGCCAGGCACGTTTGACACCGCCTACCAAGCCAGAAAATTGCCAAGTGGCCTCGAGCCCGCCATACTTTCGTAGACAACAGCAATACCAGGGGGAAATTTGAAAAGGGACTTTAGATGCTCAAGATCACATTTGGAATCCTTGGGTGGAGCTTGCCAGAGTGCCCCTAGTTAATAGGTGGGCAGAGAAAGGTCACTTTCGGGAGGCCTTCAAAAAAGATAGAAGCAATAGACTATTTGGAAGGTGGCAAATGAAAGTTGACTTGGTGCCAGACAACAACAGCCAAAGTCTGCCGAAGCCACACACAGAATGGCAGCGGGGGTGGCGGCGGCGGCGGCACGTCATCTCATTAGCGCCTTGACATTACAGCTGGATGCTGCGGGCGCAACGCATGCACCAGTGTCACAAAAGCAGATACCTGTGCGCAGCCAAACCTCGGATTAGTCCGCCCGCCGCCTCGGGGCCGCTATCTGTCTCTTCCATTTGCGCCGCCTCACAAACCCGAGTTTAGAGCGCATACAAATGTGCTAAGCAGTTGTATCGCCCGCGGTTCCTTCCACCGGGAAACAAAGAAATCATTCACGGAAATATTCACAAGAGTCCGGAACTCTAGGTCTTTCGTGGCTGCTGTGGACCAGAGATTCAGGTCGATCGTTCAGAGATTGGCATGGCCGACTTGAAGTGAATGAGAAACTGCATTAGAATTAGGAAGAAGGATACCCGGGGTTAGGGTTATGACGGGGAACTAGTCTGGTGCGAGATTTTAATTTTTTTTAATTTTCTACTCTATATTGGAAGTAATGGGAAACTAGTCACGATAAGGACTCGAGTCTCACCTGACGGGGCTGTTCCTGCTGTCGGGGTCCCGGGCCGTAACGGCGCCCACCTCGGTGCCGGCGGGCGAGTTCTCGTACACGTCCATGATATAATAATCCAAAGAGAAAACGGGCGCTTCGTCCACATCCCCGACGGTGATTTTGAGCATGGCCATGTCTTTGAAGGAGCCCAGGTAGGAAAAGCGAGGATCCGTGTGCGTGTTGGTTCCCTCAATGTGGAGCGTGTACGTCTTCTTCCTCTCGTAGTTTAATGGCTGCCGGGGCGAGAGTGAAGCTTGAAATGCGCTCAGTGGATTGGGGAACAAAATCCAAAGAAAGACATTTACCTTTCTGAGGGTGATAATTCCCTCTTTGGTGTCCTTGTCAGTGCCGATGGAAAACATGTTGGCCCCCTCCGAGTTGATGATGCTGTACTTAGTGTCGGCGTTGACGCCCAGGTCGTCGTCGTTGGCTTTGATCTTGCCCACTGGCTTCCCGACCTGAGCCGACTCCGGGACGTACTGCTGATAATTTTCTGCGGATGGAGTTTGGACGTGACAACGGGGTCTCCTTGTCGGAGCAACTCGGGACGAGTACGTACTTTGCGGGAACTTTGGCGGGTTGTCGTTGACGTCGGTCAGCGTGACGTTGACCACGGTGGATCCGGAGAGGCCGCCGACTTGGCCCGCCATGTCTTTGGCTTGGATGACCACGATGTAATGTTCTCGTGCTTCCCGGTCCATGTTGGCTAAGGCGGTCCTGATGGTCCCTAAGACAAATCAAAACTAGATGGTCGCATCCTGCTCGCAAATCAATGTAAGAAATAACCATCTGTCACTTTTCAATTGCTGGAATTGAAATTCACCTATTTATTTATTTATTTTGTGGTCCTGATTCTGTTGCACTCTGTACAATAAAGTCTTGGTGGAATTTCAAAGTTGCTAGTCACCGTTTTAGCGAGCGCCTTCATACTTTCTTTCTTCAGTAATTAGTATTGATGCACAAGGAAGATCAACAGAGGTAAATGAAATACAGTCAGCCGCCTTCATTCTTCCTCGGAAAGGCTTTTTGCCTCCTGTTTCGTGACATTTGATGATTGTTCAGCCTTGAATGCAGGACTCCCCCCCCCCCCTTTTTTTATTTTTATCGTTTTTCCCGTGGCTCACATTTAAAACTACACTAATGCACACGTGT
Organism: Syngnathus leptorhynchus; assembly: GCF_054491065.1. Taxonomy (NCBI): domain Eukaryota; kingdom Metazoa; phylum Chordata; class Actinopteri; order Syngnathiformes; family Syngnathidae; genus Syngnathus; species Syngnathus leptorhynchus. Next base: position 547,197 of record NC_141213.1, read on the forward strand.
TGGAAAAAGAAGGTCTTCCAAGCGGAACCAAGAGAGAAAGTGCAAAAAGCGGACGCTGCCTTGATTCAGCAGATGCAATAAGTGCACTTGACGTGCTCTGTTTGAGGCTTTTTGTGGCGAGAGCCTTAATTCATCTGCAGCAAGTGTAATAACGGCCTCCTCACACTGGCGTCTCAAATCGGCAAACTGGAACGGTGGCTGTTGACGTTTGCATTGGCTCCAGGACATCAATGTTAAAACCATGTCAGTCACACTTTTAGGATACTTTTGTTTTTCACGTTATTCCTTTTGTGATCTTCATATTGTCCATTGACTCAATTCCAAAATGATGATTTTTGTAACAAATGCCTTCTAATGTGAGATTTTCTTCTATTGTGCATTTGTTTGACTCATTCAGGACAAAAATGTCAACATCCGCTCAATTCTGACATCCTTTTGAGTGTCTGCCTGGTCATTTTTCATCGTAATGGAGGATGTATTGTGTGTTTCATGTCTCTTAAGAGCATGTCATTTTCCGCATTATGGTCTTCAAAAAGAACAGCTATTACCTGAGCTCAAAGGACCCTAATTGCCTTGCTCTCTGTCTCTCTCTGCGCCTCTTTATTTATTCCACTCCTCACAACATTATCATAACAGTGCGGCCGTGCACTCCAGAAGTCTAATTAACTGCATGCAGAGTGACCCGTGAGCTCATGGCTTACGCTGCGTCACCGGCCGGGCGGATCTCGACCAATGAAAGAAACCCACGCAGCCATTTTTTGGCATTACCTCCTTAAACGGCACTCACAACCTTTCTTGCCTCCAAAGTACAAAACCAAACATTCAATTAGACCAGTGGTTCTTAACTCGGGTTTGATCGAACCCCAGGGGCTCAGTCGGTCTCAGGGGTTCGGCAGAGCCTCCACTGCGAAGGTCCGAACACACCTGATTTATCGTGTCGATTTGTGATGAAGCATATCTGAACTGGTCTCGCAAAGGCAACAGCAGAAGTCAGTGTTGTGGGTTCATGCATCGTGTCGGCTTTGTTCTTTGAACAAAGTGATGTTCATGCATGGCTCATTTTGTGCATCAGTAAAAAAAAAAAAACATCTGTCTTGAATTTGAATTTTTTTTTTTTTTTCACTCACAAGGGGTACTTCCAACAAGGTTAAATTAGACCAAGGAGCATAATGAAAAAGTTCCAAACGCTAAAACGCAGTTGGATCTCAACACATTGGAGAATGGAAATGCCAAGAAACAGCATGGCCTCCCATTAATTATTAGCTAACAGCGTTGGAAGTCTATTTGTAGTGAACTGCGGTTTTATGAAAACAGCAGCAAATGCCGTCAAGAAATGGACATTGATTCTGCCAGCCATTGCTTTTGCTGAACAAAAAGCTTTTCACTTTGAAAGCGGAATTGTGCCACAATGTTTTCACAGAGGATGGAAACAAGGTAACGTGAGCTTTGAACTCACTGATGCCGCCCACAAAGTCTCTGCCGAGTGCCGTGGGTTCATTTAGAAAATAATTGAGAAGGAGTCGACTCGCTTGAATCGGGGCCAATTTGACGTGGTGAGGTGGTTAGCCTCTTAGCCAACCTCCCTGCTCTATTAACGCTGATACCATCACGCCATCCACCTCTTTGTCTGGCTGCAAACTTCTAAAGCAGGACAATCTCCCGGGTGAACAAAAAGGATTAGAGGAGATTACCCAAGCGCCCTTCAATCTCCGTCTTTGGGAATCCCGGCCCGTCCAATTCCACGTTATCCGCGGGTGTTGTGCCCTGGCGGCTAAAGCAAGATGGCAATCAAAGTTCTTTTTTAGCTTTCCCCGAACCAAGGCTCGCATGGTTTGACATCCTTAAAAAAAAAAGTTGGATGATTGATGGTACGACAGCTCGATGCTTGAGGCAAAGTGTGGCGGCCTCCATCTGTGTCAGATCCTTCAGTAAACTTGTGCGCCGGCAAATCCCAGATCAGCAGAGAAATTAGCCTATTTAGGAGGCGGGAGGCCTCGGGGAAGGGGGGGGGGCGGTTTTTCCGACAACAGAAGATGAGCTTCTGCCGTGAGGAAGCGCACATGTCGGTGACCGGCAGTTCCGGACGGATGTGATTGTGTTTATTGATCATTGTGCAAGTTGCCTTGCGTTCTGGGTTGTAACTTGGAATGAAGACCGAGTCAGACTTCATGGCTTGAAACCGCAATCGTGCCGAGCAAACAAAGCACTTCCTTAAGGCAAATTAGCAAAGAGGATACTAGCTTATTAGCATGAACAACAATAGCTGCTCCATATGGTGGGCAATTGCTCTAAAATTCAATTTTGACAAAACAAAATGACACAGAATGTCTGACATGGCAAGAAACAAAACTATGCAAAGCATCTGCGACACTTTTTCAACTTTAATGAACGTCACAACGAGGCAAGAACATCTTTGTGACTTGGCTACATTCAAAAACACGTGGCCTAAATGAAGACGTATCATGTGACAACGGAGTCGCCCCAATGAGAATGCGAGTATTTTGGCGAGATGAACCAAGTCTGGCTCAATATTGGGTGGAATCATTTTCAATGCCGGCTTCGAGCCACCACAGCACCAAAGTAGGTCGTCTTTTCAACTGGAGCCTTTGGATGATGTGGCTTCTGATTTGCCTTCAACCGAGTGCTGTCCTGACTTGCTTAAAAGTGATGATTTGCTATGACTTTTGGAATTTGGGAAGGCTGAAGCCTGAAACTTTTTTACGTAAAGTTGGATCAACAAGCAGGCGGGACATGCTGCTGTCCATCAAATTTCAAAGAGGACCAAGGCGAGGAACGGGATGCCATGAAGAGGTCGCGTTAGCCGCACTAAGACTCAAGATGAGAACAAAGTGGCACGCAAGCTCCACTTCCTCCTCCGCATCTTCTTGTGTACTTCCATGCGTGCTAATTTGAGGGATGAGGGTGGATGGCCAGTGGCGAAAACAACAGGCTATTTGTGTGTGTGTGTGTGTGAGTGCGCAATGTGCAGCTGGCCTTCCATCGCGTGCCCAGTCTCTCGCACGCCCCCAGCGAGAATTACGGTGCGGACTGGTTGCTGAGTCAGCGCATGCAAAGGAGTCATGGATCTGGACGGCTGTGCATGAGAGGTGAGCTCCCGAGAAAAGCGCCGCTTGTTTCCCAATAGTTTGCCTTTGTCTGCCCTGCCTTTTTGCCTTTTTAACAGTGGGCAGACATGACAAAGAGGCAGCTCGGTGACGATGCCTTTTTTCACATCCCACCAGTCGGCCACTTAAGGACGCCATTTACATTTAATCGCTTTTCTGCGGCACAAAAACATATTTTCGGGCTCCTGCTGCGACACTTTTCGCCACTTAAAAAGAAAAAAAAAATACATCTGCCTCTCAAGCTGGAACAGGTTCTTTTTTTTAAAAATTATATTTATTATTGTGGTGCTCGGTGTAGCACTGCAGCCGAGGTCTCATCCTGAGCTTCTTTCTAACGCCGCTGGTGACAAGTCATAGTTTCCTTGCTGGCTTCAATTTTGTACTTTTATTGGCTATTTCTTTTTCTGAGGACGCAGAACCTTTTCTCCCTCCATTTGAGGACACTCAAATGCTCACACTGTAATTAACTGTTTACGAGTATACCGTAATTTTCGGACTATAAGTCACACTAGCCATAAAATGCACAATAAAGTGAAAAAAAAACATATATAAGTCGCACCGGAGTATAAGTCGCACTTTTGGGGCAAATTTATTTGTCAAAATCCAACACCAAAAACAGACATGAACCAGCAAAAACAGGCTAAACGATACGGTATGCTAACGTGACATATACACAAACGAGGAGCTGAGAACGGGCCTGACGTAACATTCAGAGTTATTCAAGTAAGTATTACATAAATAACACGTTTATCAAACCATCTGTCACTCCAATTCATTCATTTCACTACTTCGCGGATTTTTGAATTTTGAAAATTTGTGAAAAGAATCTCATATAAGTCGCTCCTGAGTATAAATCGCCCCCCAACCCAACTATGACAAAAACCGCGACTTATAGTCCGAAAATTACGGTATCTACTTTGGTCTGAGCACATTTGTACTGTTGAGCTAGCGTACCTGTTTTGGGGTCCACGGAGAAATATGGCTGTCCTTGGAGGATGCTGTAGACGATGCGGGCGCTGTTTCCGTACGTGGGGTCATCCGCGTCGGTGGCCGTCACCTGCAGCACCGACGTGCCTAAATAAATGAATAAATAAATAAATAAAATGGACTCTTGTAACACTATGTGTCCTATTTGTAATCTTGTAATGCCAAGACCAGATTTTTTTTTTTGTCCATCAATGATTCCCAACAAACAGGTTGTTTCCCGGCCAGAGTCATTTTTGCCCGCTTTAATTGAGCTAAGCGCTCAAAGCGTGACGTAGTCGAGCAGCCATTAGCACGTGAGCTCACCCCGGAAGACGTGAGACGCCTCTATGTCTGCATCTTCTGAAAGGCATTGGAGACGCACGATTAAAAGCAGCTACTTTCATGGAGATTAGCATTGGCTGGGGACGGGGAGACGCAGCTAATTACCTCCCCCTTCACGCCCCTTGATTTCCTCCCTTGTGTCATCAGCGGCCTGCCACCGCTTCGGTTAGCATAGCAAGCATGACGCCACCGACAGTCAAGGGGAATCCAACGGGATGGGGGGAAGCAAACTAACAGGTCACAAGCTGGATCGCTCGATGTAAAGCAAATGCACACGAGAGGTCTCGAGCACATGGGGTGGAAGTGGTTTCTGTTTATTACAACGTTCCTCGGTGCCTCAACCGCAACGCCAAAATGTTCTTGTCGGGTGTCTGTTTTAATAGTTAAGTGACTTCATGCCACTGGCAGAAGGATATTGCACAACGCAAGTCTTGAATCGTTCTTGTAAAGAGAAAAAGCGAGAGTCAAGGACGGAGCAGGTTACCAACAGAGAAATGAGATTTTGCTCCTGGACGCCCAACACGACGAATCCCATATTGATGTTGGCGTTGCAATTTGTTGCAGGATGTTGACAAACGCATTTCACACCAAAAAAAAAAAGCCATTGCAGCATTTTTGCTGCGAGTTCACACGGGAGCCGCTGTCGCCTTGTCTGCATGAATACACACGAGAACGCGCTGCCACGTATCGACTGTATATTAAGAGGACGCCTGCGGCTTTGTTGATGTTTGCATAATTAATAGACATTCGGTCGGCGTGGCTTCATTTCTACACTGCCACTTGGAGCAGGAAGATACACGCTGGCCACAACATTAGGTACACTTACGTGTTTGAATACACTGAAAATGGTGTGCCTCAAGGTTGCGTTCTAAGCCACCACATTTACAGAATGTTCCATTTCCTGGCATCCTCAGAGAACATAACGAAAAAGTATGGCTGTCATCATAAAGACACCCGGCAAGGACTTTGATGTACTTCAACAGAATTGTCATCATTTTTTTTTTTTTTATTATGCCTGCATTGTGAACACAAAAACTTGCAATGCAATGTGTGATCTGCACGGACAGAAGGAAGATTTAAAGACACAGAATAACAAGAAATAAAAGGTAAAGTCTAGAGGAGGCCTTCGCAGCATGCCATCGACGCACAAATTTTTTATTTAAAAACAAAACAGACTGCGTCAATTTTACCACCTTCATTCTCAAATTCCTTCTCAAAGCCCTTAAGAAACACATTTCTGTGTATTTTGAGGCTGCTTTGCAGGGATAGTGGCAAGCGCACCTTCTAAAAATTCGTACAACGTGCGGCGCCATTCGCTGCAAGGCGATGAAGCCACTGGACCGAGAAGAGGACCTCTTTTGTTGGCTGCCACGAAAGAACAAAAGGAGAATAAAAAATAGATGCGCTTGCCACACCAGGCATGCAAGGTGGGGGCAAGCTTTTCTTGGACCACCTCGCTTTGTTAGAGTGCTTTCCAAAGGTCTTCCCATTTGGGAGGCCCGAAGAGTGGCCGGCCAATTACGTCCCGCGACGGGTTTCAGCTCTCAAACTGAGTGCAAGCATCAACAACCACATACGGGCTAATGATTTGAATCGTACCCAGACTCATTGGAAGTTGACACATTTTCAGATTTGGGACTTGCTTGACTTGAGACCTGCCTGGAGGCAGACTTGAAGTCCCTGAATTGCAGAGGTGGCAAATTCAGGTCCAGAAAGTCCAAAATCGAGTAACGGCTTCACCTTGCGACTTGTTTGAAACTACTATTTCGACTTGCGCAACAATCTATTGTCTTTTGACTTACCCACATCGGACATTTCGGGCACGGTGGCGGCGAAGGGTCCGTCGGGAAACTGCGGCGCGTTGTCGTTGATGTCCTGGACTTTGATGATGAATTCCGACTTTGGTTCCAGCGCCTCCTCAGTGTGGCGGTCCAGGGCCTGCGCGTGTAGCACATAGTGCGACTTCTTCTCCCGGTCGAGGCTCCTGGTGGCGTGGATATCTCCCGTCACCTCGTTGATCAGGAAGATGGTGCCCGCACCCTCGCCGCTCAGAATGTAGCGCACCGTCCCGTCGCCTTTGTCCGAGTTGGAGTGAAGCTGCAAGGGGATACAAGGCCAATGTGATAGAGCAGCCAGGATGCATGCCACCTTGCTAGCACACAAGTCTCAACTTCAAATTTGAGGATGAGAAGTGTTTTGATGGTTCTGAGTCTCCAGATTACAAGTCAAGCCTCCAATGGCTCATTGGAGCTCATTCACTTACTGCTCCTACCGTCAATTTTCTCCTCAAATCCGACCTTGGCGTTTCTTACAGATGATGCTGTTATTGACTGAATTGCTTTTAGCCAAGAACAACCACCAGGATTCAAGTTTGTTTTTACTGACATCAGATTGGACACAAACTCAATTGATGCTGAAATTGCACAAAAGGGTTGATCTCCGTTTTGGAACAACAGCTTGCCCATTGTCCTTATATGGGCAATGCGAGGAAATGTACTTATTAAAGTGAGCAGCAGCTGTCACGGGGCTTACAACTGACAAGTAGATAGATTTGGGAAGACAGGTGTGAAAAATTTGCTGTTTAAAAAGGCCACATGGACTTCTCTTCCTCAAGTACACGTTTGCGAGCAACGTTTTAGATTGTCAGGCGAATGTGGCCGTTTTCTCTTCAAAGTGAAATAGAGAGGCTTCAAGTGCTTCTTTTGTACTATGTGAGAAACTTCCTGATTTTTGGGTGTTATTAACACACCTGGTAACTGATTTTAATGCAAAAAAGAAATGATTTAAATGAGCCAGTGTGAAGCCGCATTAGTTGCGTGGGTCCCTTTGCTTTATTGTTTTTACGGCATCAACTCAGCGGCACCCCGCAGCGCCTTTCCGACGAATAATTCTGCTGACGTCGAGCTGAGACGACACACCGCTCTGTACTCGACTGTCTCTCGTGCACACAGACGATCCTCGGGGGGGTCGTGTCAGGGGGCTTTCTTGAAAAGTTGTGCTCTAATTGATACCAAGAGGATGAACGCATTTACTCCCTAAACTGTCTGGAATTGGGGCGGGCCGCAAAAGGCCCATGGGCCGTTCTTTAATCTGGCCCGCCAAGAATTGGCATGATTAAGAGTCCTTTGACCACTTTTTAATAAAATGTCTTCAATATTTAACAAACAGTCCATTTTTTAATGTTTTGAGGCTTTTTGGCAGTTTAGTTGAATTCATGGGGCTAAATGGATTATAAATTAAAAAACAAAAAATGATTCGATGATTATTTCTTTTGAAAACAAATAAAGATTTTGACACTTGAACTTTTTACTCATGTATGTGACTTTTCAAACATGGTGCATTTCTCTTCCTGGTGGGGCTTTTGGCTCCTCTCCACGCACCTCCGTCTCATCCCTAACGAGCTTCCCGCGAGTCTTTGGAGGCCCCGGAAAATAAACATTGGTGCGGCCCTCGTAAATTATTCATGGGCTGGAGATCAAACTTGAGGCTTCCTCACTCTTTGAAAGGCACTTAGAGGCGGAAAGAGGGGAAGGCAAGCGAAAAACAGCAAGATGGTGTGACGGAGGGCCAGATGAGAGCCTAATTACCACTTTGGCTGCCGGCTCGGCTCAGCGTGGAGGTGCAAACCAGGCGGTGCCTCCAAGGCCTGCGCACCCTGGTCATGTCCAAGCAAGTGGAAAATAAAGGGACTACACGATGATGTTAGTTGCCTAAGGCTAGCTGGGTCAACGAGCGGTGCCTTGTGGTTGTGCTAGCTGGCTAACGTTACAGTAGCTATGCTATGTATCCTCGCTGTCATTTCTTGGGCTGTCATATTTGTTGGCTAATGTTGACTGCTGAACTTCCTCTTTTTGACTTAAAGGTTGTAAGCTTGACTTTCTTTTCAAATTGGGAATACGGGCCCACTGATGAGAGTCCCCCCAATCAGAGTTATTTAACAAGTAAGGAACATTAGCACTAATCATTCGCATTAGTCATTACAGCTAGTCATTAGCGCCAGTCATCATGAGCAGTGGTGCGCTGCGTTCTCACAATTCCCCAAAAGCGCACTTATGAGTCTGACCTCACTGTGCTTGTTTACGTCCTTAATCACAGTTGAAAGCAAAATGGACCGGCGGCTAACTTTCTGCCGCATTCTTTTAAATCCCGCCGATCATTCGCCCGCGCGGGGAGCCTGACACGTGGGTGATTAATTTTGCTCATGCGGAAAATTTTACTCATGTCCAACGGAATGTTAACTAGCTTTCAATGGGGATATAAAGTGATTGCAGAGAAACAGGAGGAAATAAAAAAAGGGAACAATTTGAGCCAATAGAACAGGATCTATTGGAATTAAGACGGAACGATGACTTTAGATCGGATTTGGCCACTATAACATCACTTTGCATATTTGCTCAGATACCACTGCGACCACCGTCGGTTTTACGGTGGCCTCAAAATGACGACGACGACGAGAGCAAATCCTCCAGCTCGCTTGGCTGCGACCTTGACTTATCCGACTTCCTTCGCTTCAAACTCGCCATGCTGCCAAACACCCGGCCGGACGCTTGTCGTCATCTGCGCTTCTGATCGATGCCATATGTCTCATCCACGTGCGCGGTAGATCTACTCTGCGCCGGCCAGCGTTATTTCCTCTCGTAAAGCGGCATCATCGCCAGCGCCGCGGTCGCAAAAAGGGATAAGGAGGCCATAAAAATGGCCTATCCGGGCTTACGACTCAAAGTCGACTCAACAAACTGGATTGCTGGACAACAACATATGATTGGGTAGAATTGCAAAGCACTTGGTTGAAAAGTGACAATTTAAGAGGCGTCATTTCAGAACCATCATTCAAGGAACGCAACCACAAGGCTCACACTTGGATTTTGTGGATCATTTTGATACCAAAGACAATGATGATTCACAGACGAGTCAAATGACCGCAGTTAGAGCGCCACTTTTATGATGTCGGATTTTTTTTGATTTTTTTGCCTGGCTGGTGTCGCCATGGAGGTGCATACAGGCTATATATACTGCTGTACGGATTGCCAAATACTTTGGAAATATCCGATTTTGCCGTCAAAAGCACATTTTCCTTGTTGCTCGGATGTCGGCGTGTTTATTAATAGTAAAGAATAGGGTGGGGCGAGCTTTTACGGATGGGTGTGATGGCTTCATATTTTCAATCCGTGGCTTCACTTTTGGTTTATTTCAGCTCTTCCACTTCGCCCAAGAAGATTTAATTACTTTCTTTCCACGTCGATTGTCCAATCGCCGCCTCTCCATCGTCTCGCCGGCGTCTCGGTGGCTGGCTCGCAATTGATTCGCCGTCCTCACGCTAAGCCCGGCCACAAACGAGCGTCTGTCCGAGGGTCACCGAGAGGACGGACGAGCGCGAACGATCGACGCGCTCGGCCCGCATAGTCGGATTTGATGAGTCATCGTGTTGCCATAATGAGGTTGTTACATACTCGGTTGTGTTCCTATCGCCACCAGACAGAAGGAAACGACGGCAAGCCTTTAGTATTCTAAATACTTTCTCAGTTCTGAGTCTTCTGCACTGGATACAGTGCAAAAGCAATTTTGGCACATTAGAGGAACATTAATGACCTCTGTTAGAGGTGTATACAATACTTGATAAGATAAGAGATTCCTTTAATCATCCCATGGCATATTTACACAAAGAGTGGAGCAACACATGCAGACAGGTTAAATACTATGCGTGCGTTTACACGGGGAGGCAAAAAGTGCGTGCACAACTTTGAAGATGTTGGCTGCACGTTATTACCGTTGCTCAGCGGGCCGTCAACAGGAAGCAAAGTGAAGCGGCCATTCTGTCAAGAACATTTTTAATCCGCACGAGGCGTCCCTTAATCCCCACTGACACCTTTCGGGGAGGCCGGACGCATTTGGGGAATGACAGCTCCGTCACCGAGCCAGCGTGTTTGGGTGTCGGGTGGATGAACCACGCTGGCAGAAGTTTCTCCAAAAACACACATTGGAACTGGCAAAAACTCGTTTGAGCAAGTCAAATGCTCGCAATACTAAATCTGCCTGCTAAAATGAATCATCGGGGCAGAAGAAGAACATACAGAGTTATGCCTGGATTTGATTTTGTCTTGTTGGGATTGAAATTTTCTTTCAGTGTTGCTAAAGTAACTAAAGTCCCGCTGGGTGAGGTGCGTCGCCCTCCGTCTTGTCTCGTGTTCCTTGCCGAGGAGGTGACTGCTATGTTTTATTCATATGTCTTCAAATGCGTTGCCCTGTGACAGAATCAGGCAACTGTCACATCGCGGCGTGTGCAAGGGGGGCAACGCAGCACAACACAAGAAGAAGAAGAAAAAAAAAAGTACTTGTGTTTTGGCTGCGCATATGGAAACGTCAGGAGGAAGAGGAGGGGAGGGGAGGGGAGGGGGAGGAGGATGCCCTTGTTCCTTGTCGCAAATCTCAGCTGGGCGCTGGTGGCAGCCCATCTTCTTCAACCTTCTCCGCAACAACAAAGTGACTCGAGAGGACTTGATGCGTTTTGCGAGAAGAAAGAGAATTTCAAATCAGTGTTTAGAGGCTGGATGTGTTGATGAGTAAATTCCCATTTCCACTTTGAGGCTACAAGAAATGTCATTCTATTAACATTTTTCCGCTAACTGACTAAAGTCAAGCGGTGCCATTCGTCGGCCCAAAATTTGCCAATCATTCACGCCCACTGAAATGCGTATTCGACTTGGAAACAGAATTATTCTCCTTTTTGGACGGAGGTGACTCAAGCCGTGATCTCTGCAAACAAAGGGGAAAACGGAGCTTTCAAAACAAACAGCAGAAAGCTTGGCTTTGTAGCCAAAGCAATCTTTAGCTTAATTGAGGGTCCTCCTACCCCGCAGGCCACTCAAGCGGCGGCTCACATCGTTAGCTTTTGATTTCCTCTCTGTTTTATTTGCGCTCACCATCTGGAGGCCTCGTCTATATCAACACGCATGTCGAATTGATTCCTTAATAAGAATTGTGCTCAAAGTGGCTCAATCGTTTTTTTTTCGACCTCACTTGAGCGGCGCATGTGAAGCCCACTGGCAAATTAAATTTTGGGTTATCCTTTTGCTAGCCCGCCGAGCTAACGTCGGTTAAATAACATAAATAGGGTCGTTTACTATCGGAAGGAACAGTGTGGTGAACAAGCTCGGCAGTCTTCCGCAATGTTTTTTTTTTTTTTGGTGGTGCTCCGTCAACTCTCGGGAGTGTGATTGCAGAGTGTTTTGGGAAACCGCAGCTTGGACCGCAGAGTGAGTTGCAGAGCCAGCTTGTCGAGGCTCGCGGCATGTTAAAAAAACAAGACCAAAAAAAGTCACAGTGGCCAGCGCTGACTCAGCAACAGCACAACTCCAAACCTTGCAAGCCTTACATCAAAGCTGAGATGAATATGTCGCGTTTGTCCTCATTTTTGGAACATTGGTCAGCAATCTTGTGAGTCGCGTTTCCTTTTTTTCAGCAATTAGTTGAACACGGGCGGACGCAGGCGGCTGGACTGATTGGCCAAAATGTCAATTTGATGTCCTCTTTTTTTTATGGCTGTATCCACTGTGGACTTTTATACGGCTCATAAGTGCACTGGCAAAGCATATGTGGACAAATGTGAATCGACCTGCGTCATGTTTTAGATGTTTCATTTTGTTTTTGGACCATTCACAATGACCTGGCAGTTATTTTGGCTGCAAAAGCACCAGGACAATTTGACTCGATGTTGATTAGTGTATTAAATTGGCTTGCGGCGTACCTGAATTTTGTCTGCGCTTCCCATTCTGTTAGCAAAAAACAGGCTTTGAGCTTCCCTCGCGGCTTTCCCCGGCTGGCAAGGATGCTCGGCATCCGTCGATTCAATCAACAGACTTTTGAGGCGCAAAGTGATAGTTGCAGTTGTTGCCAAGCACATGGTGCCGCTTTTCTTTCTTCCCCGCTTTGAAAGCGGGCTGGAATACAGACATATGTGCAGTGGCTGTGCTGTCTCTCTGGCTCTGGCGGCGCAGTTGAGGGGATTAGCCTGTGCCTGAGCGCCTCCAATAATGATCAGCGCAGTGGAGAAACACATTTTCACATTTGGGTGAAGATAAGGGCGAGCAATCTGCAAAGCATGAGGACTTAAGCGACTCCCCGTGGCTCGCCAGCCCGAGTCAGGAGCCGCCGCCACGAGTGTCTTTCTAGCACAGCCACGGACAACTTGGAAATGACATTCCGAGCAATGTCGATTTCCTCTGCCGCTGTGTTTTGTTTGCCAGCGAGAGCGCAAATATGACTTTGTTTCCCACGGAGAGCGCAGGTTCTAATCACGTGGAAGGGCTACTTTGCCGAGCGCGACCTTCATTAATCACGCGGAATAAAACATGGCCGAGGCTATTCTGTCGCTCGTTCTAACGACAAGCTCGACAAACACAAAAGCGGAGCCGCATTTCCACATCACAGAATGAGGAGAAGAATACGGAATATGCTGACAAGCTACCCGAGCACAGCGTGCGGGCCACTTCCACAAAAACAAAAGACGTCAGCGAATCGCAAGTCTTCTGGCCCTGGAAATAAATCTGCCGAAACAACTCACAAGGCACTCTGAGCTGTTAGTGCAGGATGTACGTGTCGTGATTGACAATTCCTGCATGATGGCGACAACTGGCTCATAGACAGAGAAATGCCTTGTTAGTTAGTGTAGCCTTGTTAGCAATTCAAACAGACCGAGAAGGGATTCAATCTTTCAGGCTTACCTTTCCGACGTACTGCTCTTCTGTCCCCATGTGTTCTTCCAAAACAAAGAATTGGTTCCAGATCCAACCCCGTTTGGGCCTGTGGTGCACCTCCGTCTCCCCGTTGGCCAGTTTGCTCTGATTCCGGGCCAGCGCCCTGGTGGGCGGGTGGTGGCTGGCCCCGTGGGCCCTCTGGATGAAGCAGAGGCAGACCACCAGGACGGGGTAGAGCCCACCCGTGCCGCCGTCTATCCTCATGGCGGCGGCGTCTCCAAAGATTAGCCCGGCGCTCCCAGAGCCAAATTTCCGCGCGGCCGCCACCGCTGCTCAACGCTCCCAAGGCAAAACTTTAAATCCCAACAAGGAGAAGAGCGGTCCTAGTAAATCCAGGAGAGGGCATGGTCCAAAAAGTAGAAGTACTTTTTACATTATGGAATTTCCCAGATGACGTCAACGACGGCGTAGGTTAATCCCAGATGGCAATATAGATATCCTGCAGGAGAGAGCAAAAAAGGCACGATTGATTGGTCATCCGAGTCTCTTTCAAGTCTCGTGGACCGTCGCGAATTTGAAGACGTTCGAGATCTTGGGTCACGCTGTCTGACGGCTTGTGGCCAAGGTCAAGGTCATTCATCAGATGCTCCCTGACGCCACTTTATCAAAGGTAAGGCGTCAAGGCTGTTGATGTCTGCATCCCGTAATAAGAGGGTTGGGACTGGTCAGTGACATCATCAAACGGCATCAGTAAGCAAAAACCACAAATCATTGTCAGTAGAATTTTGTTGATGCTTTGGATTCGGAATTTGTTTTGAAGTGGTAATTCTTTGCTTCTTTTGGAAAGATATTGTATATGATAATATTTATTTTGTCACGAGATACAAATGTCGACGTCATTTGCAAGCTCCGCACGCTGCACATAATGGGTGAATTATTTCCCTGAGTTTATAAATAATTCATATATGTGTTGATTAGATTTGGTTTCAGACGCCACGGCTAATCCCGCACGACACTTGTTAGCGACGCTAAAGAGGCGCCGCCTCGTCTGTTGAAGGCCCATTTGCCGACGCCAGCTGCGGCCCGACGGAAGGTAAATTGCGCTGGATTATAGCGGCCGGGGATAAACGCTCAACAACACGTGTAATCTGCGTCCGGATTGTTGTCTGCAAAGGTAGAGCGACACCCAAATCCTGCCTTTTGCCCGTTAATCCGGCACGGAGAAGAGTTGATGAAACATTTAACGCTTTCTGCTGTCTACCTTCTGTTTAATTCACGCAAAGGAATTTGAAGAAATGGAGCGGTCATGTCAAAAAGTTCCATTGGACCAGACCCGAGCGGGTCGGGCCAATAAGGTCTGCCGTGTCCGCTCGTGGTCTCTGACAACACGGCTGAAGGCCCAGCGCCTGCCAAAGAGAGTTTTTTTTTTTTAAATATGGCCGCTAATGAAAGAGTGAAGATAAGCCACATTGGCCACACTGGCAGGAAATAACAGCCCAGTCGAGCGTCTTATTTCCGTTTGAACTGGACTAAGGATGGAATGAGAAGGGAGTGGATGCCCCTCACTGGCTCTCATCATCTTCATTCTGATCACCGTCGTCGCCCTCAGCCTCGGCCATCTTTGAATTAGTGCAGGAGCTGGCCGCTTCTCCCACGCCCCATTATGGAGCGCTGGCCTCGCTCCAATTACACCGCCTCCGCTCGCTCTTGCGTGTCGAGTGCCAGTCGGGCTTCCAGTGACAGGTTCGATCGGCGCCGTGCCGCGTTACGTTACCTTGCTTGCTCAAAACTGGAGGTTGCAGGAAATCGGCTGAGATTAAGATTAACAGACGGAATTTTTGCTTAGCGTATCCAAATCAAGCTTCGGCCTTCCCATTATGGTGCAAAATCAGAAAGACAATTTGAAGGCTTGGAATTCAAATTTCAAGAGAGGGTTGTGTTTTGGATCAGCACAAGGACTTTTTTTCTCCATTGGCTCCTACTGAGCAGCATTACAGAATCAGCGCTATTGAAAATGGATACGTGGAATCCTCGTGGAGTTTTTTTGAAATGATGATTTCCTTCCTCAAGTGATTTGTTGATAATTGCAATTTTCCGCCTTTGCTGCGTTGGGACGACACCACCAAATAATCCAATTTATTCATGCTCTTAAAAAGGAAATGAAACATGTAAATCATGAAAATGAGCAGTTTATGCAATCGTTTTCACTCTCCTGGACCGAAGGAGTGCTGAAACTGATAAACACACGCACGCACGCACGCACACACGCACGCTGGGCATTCTGACACGTCTTCATGCCTCAGAATGGCGAGCAGCAATGTGCTGCGGTTACATAATGACGGCAAATCCTTTAAGAGCTATTTAAAAGGCCGCAATTGCAATGAGAGACACAAAAAACAAAAAAACACAATGAGGCTCATCTCTTAGGACATTAACTATTAATGCAGCGCGTCGGGCTGCGTCTCACTTTGCATGTTTGGAAGACACACATCAAGCTATAAAAAAAAAGGGTAGGGGCAATTATGCAGAGAGAAAGCGAAGAGGCTCATCAGCAGCACGTGCAGTTTACGTGACACTGATAGTTCCGTGTTAAAATGGAGCCGCCACGTATTGTTTACATGCTGGCGTCATTGATCATCGGTCAGCGTCGCTTCAGAGTCGTATCGACCCCACGGCGGGCGGATGGTCCCGGGGCTCCTTGGTTTACAAAAGCAGACAATTCACTTGACAAGACGTGAGTTCGTACGACTGACGTTTGCCAGAGAGAAAAATTCAACAAATTGTCTGGTCTGGCGCCACATCAATCAGAAATTGCCAAATTGAAAGCGCCGGGAAGGAGGTGACGGGCGTCTCCACTCCGTAGATAGAAGAAACGCAAAGAGGTACAAGTCCATTACGCCTCATTCTCGTGACGCATCGATCGAAAGTGACTCCGGTAATGCATTGATGCGTTCCGCACGCTTCTCACCATACAGCGACCCAACCCATGACGTGCACGCACTGACCCATTGATGCACAGAACCAATAATGCAGCCATTCCCCGAGTATGAACTCCACAATGCAATTCCAACACGTCACAGCGCAGCTTGGAGATCCCCAGACAGCGTGCTAACATGCAGAGACATGAAAGGCATCGACTTGGACAAGTGCTGCCGCTGATGCCTCCACAGATTTTCCCAAATGATACAAACCTTTGATCTGGTTGCGCCAAAATGGGAACTGATAACCACCGTGTGACGTGACGTGACGTGCATTCTCTGGTGGCCATCCTGTCACAGTCCCTTTTCCATATAGGGAGTCAATGGTTGAGCTTTGGTAGCTGAAGCTCTCCTTGTCAGATTGCTTGACTCCATTCTGCCTGACAATAATTCTCCCGTTCCCGCGACTTTTGGGCTCGCTGCTACCGAGACAACTAAGCGGGAGTTCCCCGTCGTGCTCTTTCAAGTTGAACCAGCCCCTTCTGGTGGTTTGCTGCGCTCACAAATATGCAGGCAGGGAATTCCCGCCACTGATTTGATGACCATCTCGTCTCAATCTACTCACAAATTTCCTCTGTGTGAATGTCGGGACTGTTTAAAGGAACACAAAATAACGTTAGCCGCTAAGAATAGCAACAGATAGACGTCACCGGCGTAGATTTCAGTCGGAGGTAATTGACGATTTTGAACCCGGTCAAGTGAAATGAATTTCTCACGGTTGTGGTGAGATTGCCAGGTTGGGAGCGCAAGCCAAACGAATGGGATAAGCGCACCGCCACACCAGCGTAACATTTCACCTCCCACACGTCACCGGCGCTCTCCAAGTCCACTCGTCCAACTCCATCCTGCCTCGCTTTGGTTAAGCCTAATAGGGCTCTAATTAGCTCGCCGGCCTTTGCAGACAAGGGAACGTTCACGGGTGATTATATCATCGTCACGCACTCCCTCTTGCCAGTGCGCTGGACATTGGCCGAGCCGAGCCAAAAGTGTCAAAGATGATCCTTCTCTGCAGAGCTATTCTGTGAAAAGGAGGAGCAAGAAAGGAGAAACGGAGCCCGTCTTGCTGATTGACACCTCAGTGCAGATCTTAGCGAGTTGAAGATGTGACTACAATTGGTCGCCTGCTCAAATATTTGCTGCTCGTGGCGACATGAGCAGGACTTAGCCACCATCTTGTGGCGTTTCCGTGCCAAGGAAATAAGTCACATTTTTCTCGTCACATCAAGAGGCAATTCAAACGTTTGGGGCGACGGGGTGTCAATGACACAATCCAATGATTAATCTTTGAACGAGCGTTATAGCAGATTGTCAGAAAAGGCAAACGTGAACGTTTGGAATCCAAAAAGTCAATAAAATTGCCAAGAGAATCAATCCCTCACTCTCCCCATGACTTTGCGCAAATTCCCACAATTTTGTCTAGTCTAAATAAAACTCTGCCAATCAGCATTTTGAAGGCAAATGAATGGCTTGGCAAATTCACCCAACACGACAATCTCAAAATGCACACATGAGCAAGGCAAGGCAAAATTTGCGACGTAATGGAGTGATGTGGGTGTACCTATTGGAGTGTCCTGTGTGCGTGCCGTGCGCATGAGTGTCCGCGCTCTCTGCAAGCGGTGCACATGTAACACGTTCACCAAAGTCGCCAAACTCCTCTGCGTGCTGCGCCGAAAAGCGCACGAGCGAGTGGAAGCCAATCAACGTGACATTTACCGGGGACGGCGGTTGAGCGCGCGCACGCGCACGTGCACACAGACCCACTGAGGCGTTCTCTCCTTTGCAGTGGAGGCTGCAGCATTCACTCACTCACTCACTCACTCACTCACTCACTCACTCACTCACTCACTCACTCACTCACTCACTCACTCACTCACTCACTCACTCACTCACTCACTCACTCACTCTCTCTTCTTTGGTTTCATGCAGCAATTGACGTGGCGTGGGACATCTTCCAACTCCCGACGTGCACGCGCACAACCAACCAAGCAACCAAGCAAGCAACCACGCGAGCAACCGCGGTCAGCAGCGCACCCTTCGTTCGTTTCGACACACGTGCGCGCGCGGGCGCACGCTGAGGACGAGAAAGAGGGGCGTCTGCCTTTATCGTCACGAGGTGTGAAAAGTGCGCACTGCCCTCCTCATCCTCATCCTCATCTTCATCCCTCAAGTTCTCCCGCGCAACATTTGGGTTTTATTATAAAAACTTGAAATATTGGGAAAATAAACTTACCTCAGCGAGGTCCCGCCTAAAAAGCGAGAAGACGCCCCGCCTCAGGGTATTGTCCATCACCTCTCTGTTTGCGGTGCTCCTCTGCCTGGTTCCCCGCGTGTGAGCGCGCGGATGGCGGCTGCGGGACGAGCGAGTCCAGCCAGAGGCTCCTGCGGCTCCTCACTGGTCGCCTCCCGCGTCAATCGGCGCTCAAGCTCCGCCTCTTTCTCCCTCTCCTCTCTCCATCTCACCTCCTCCTCTTCATCCTCCCTTACCTCTTCCGTTATCTCCTCCCTCATCTGCTCGTCGCTTTCTCTGTTAACACGTGATGATGAGATAGTGATCAGCAAGTGATATGTTATCCCTTTCTAATTTTACACACAAAATCCAATTTGAAGACAAACTTTTTACACCGAGTCGCACCTCAAGGAATAGATTGCTCTCCAAGTAGGCAAAAATACAGTAGCGTAGTGTGCACAAGTGTTCACCCCAAACCATTTGGTTTTGTTCTCGTAAGGTGTGATTTTTTTCATTGACTGCAATGGCGGACTGTGATGTGGAAAACAATTGCTCATTCAGGGAGCGCCCGCTAACCTGACTGACTCTCTTCTACTCTTTCTGCGAGCATTTCCCAGCAGTCTACAAGCCTTGTTGCACGGTGCTGCCTTTCACAGGTCAGTTGTGGTACTACAAGTTCTGCAGACAGTGCCAGTAAAACACAACACAAGACCAAAAAAATGGTCTGAGTATTTATTCAGCAAGTGGGTCTGATTTATTGCATGAAGGTTGCTGCGTTGGTCACGTCTACAAAAAGAGATTGTTGGTCTACTTGCGCAGCGCTTAGATGATTTGTTATTGCTAAATAAAAATCACATCCCACCAAGGTATCTATTTACGTGGAAGAAAATAACCGGCTGTGACAGATACGCTGACAATTCAATGGCGAGAAGATTAAAAAGCAAACAAACAACCCGATCCAATCACGTACGGACGCGACTGCCTACGGAGCTTCTGTTCGCGGGAACCGTAAATAGCATTTCAAGCTCACGGCTGGCACACCTCGCTGATTTCCAACGACGCCTCAACCGCTGACAAAAACACTTCCCTCCTTGAGCGTCAACACGTTGGGTGAGAACGACAGGCCGGGTCTCGCCGTGCGGCCGTCTGAGCTGAACATTTAGTTGTCCTCGTCCTCGTCCTATGCAAAGCGTGACCATTTTTGTATTGCAGGAATATAAAAATCTGCATGCCGTCAATCCCCAAAGCAAGCGCAGGTTGAATTCTGAAATTGTGCCACATCAATGCAGACTCGCAGAAGAAAAATGGACGCAGGTATGTAAGAGCGACAGTAAAACCCGCAACAGCAATGCAGGTCAACACGAAGACACTCAAGTCGTGCCAGTGCTGCAACACCGTCGACTAGCACGAAGCCACCAAAGGTTGAGCAGATTCAAATCAATCTCGATTAGCTCGGGAATCTTGGCGCCATTCTCAGATCAGGTTGTGGTTGTCCAGAGAATCTACTTGCTGTGGACTCACTCATGTGCAATGACAAGCTCACATTGTGTTTGTCGTACTGAATGATGGCTCACTTCCTGCTCGCCTTTAGTGTCTACTCAACAACCCCGATCGGCACGTTCTACTTTATAGATCTTGTCCACCACCGAGCCCTCCCTCCTGCCTCTCTGTAATGATTCCCCCCATCCTCTTCCCCTCCATGACGCATCACTTCTCCATCCTGTTGATTTCTCCTCCACGGTCTAATTGATGAGGGAACACTAACAAGTTGCCCTCCCCTCCCTGCTCTCCATCATGCTGTTGCTCCTTAAGGACCTCGCTCCCCCCCTCCCTCTCCGTCTCTCTCCATCCTTCTCTCTCTTCCAGGGAGACGTTCATTATTCATGGAGTTAGTCTTTGGATCCAGCGAGGCAGAGCAAAGGCACGGCCGAATTCACGGGTAGACTCAACAGCTGGCCTAGGGCGACGGAGGCGGATCGGACACGACTGGCTGACTAATTGATTGACGGCAACCGGACGAGCAACGGAACACCAACGCCCGCGCTTGCTACATGGCTTAATTGGAGTCTCAAAGAGGGACGGAGTCAAATGCCAAGGTTTTTTCACCAGGAAATGCAAGTGCGCTTTCTATACTGTTTACATCATTTTCACTGACCGCCGCCACTTCAAATGGAGGAGGTGGGGGGTTCACTTTGGTTGGGCATTGTTGCCATAGCAACACACAACCCGATTGACAAATTCACTCAAAGATCAGGCCAATGCCATGTCTAATACAAAAAGGCTGCGTTGGCTTCTTTAATGTCAAGGAGCTGTGCCAAAGTGAGGACAAGAGTTTTGTTTGGTCGCACTGCGGCCTTGTCCAATTGGAAAACAGCCACTTGGACTCTCCCTCCCCCCGCCCCTATAATCCTTCCTGCAGCATCTTTTGCGGTCAGCGCCGGCTCATTTGCAGTCCGCCATCTTCTGCAGTTTCAGCTCTCGTTGCGATTTTCCTGCTGTCGACGTTCCCCTTCTTTATCTCGGCAGGTCAAGCGGGAGGAACTTGCCAAAGCCGCCATTAAAAAAGTACAAAGCTCTTGAATAAAGGCCGTGCAAAGGCTCCGTCGAGAGGCGCCGGAGTGCTATTAGAACAGTAAACAAGCCTATAAAGGCGGATGATGGTACTAAACACGCAGGGATCCATCCCGCAGATGATTTATTAATGCCCGCCAGGAGATCTCACTCGCACAAGTCCTCCTCCCCATTAAGGCAAAAAAACAACAACAACAAGATCGGAAAGGTTAGCCGACTATCGATCGCAAGTTTGCTCCCGCGACGGTTTCCCTGACGACTTGTTGACGACAGCTATGTAAATCGCAGCCGCGGGGCTAATTGCCTCTGTTGTTCCGAGCGGACGCGAGTAACTTGTTACTTTCCATCGAGACCAGACCAAGGTTCCTTCAGAAAATGGAGGAGTCTTATGGACATCAACTGAAATTATTTGTAACCGCCGTCAGTCTTTTGAAAGAGGATCGAGCAAGTGCATGTTGGAGGATGGAGGGAAGGGGTATGGGGGGGGTGGGGGTGCATGGTGGTGTGTCTGTGGACGATTCCCGCAGCGTTGCCAGAGGCAGGAGAAGGCGGGGAGCGGCACAAGTCTCAACATTTCCCACCATTATGTGTGCGCTTGGTGAGAGTTTTGTGATCCGATTGCTGTGAAAATGTGATCACGGTGGGCACCCCTGCGAGTCACCATGCGGACTGATGAGAATATTCCATGGGGTGAAGTGGAGTTTGTGAATTTATCAAGGGTGGACAAAATAGATAGATAGATAGATAGATAGATAGATAGATAGATAGATAGATAGATAGATAGATAGATAGATAGATAGATAGATAGATAGATA
Organism: Syngnathus leptorhynchus; assembly: GCF_054491065.1. Taxonomy (NCBI): domain Eukaryota; kingdom Metazoa; phylum Chordata; class Actinopteri; order Syngnathiformes; family Syngnathidae; genus Syngnathus; species Syngnathus leptorhynchus. The sequence goes on from NC_141213.1 coordinate 568,914, forward strand.
GATAGATAGGTAGATAGGTAGGTAGGTAGGTAGGTAGGTAGGTAGGTAGGTAGGTAGGTAGGTAGGTAGATAGGTAGATAGGTAGATAGATAGATAGATAGATAGATAGATAGATAGATAGATAGATAGATAGATAGATAGATAGATAGATAGATAGATAGATAGATAGATAGATACTTTATTGAATGTTGGCTATGTAGACAATTGTTGTTGGTTGTGAAACTGATGGCAACTCTGATTCTGTCCGGGTGAATGCGACGGTGGGCTGCCATTCTTCTACGCCCAGAGCGGCTTGCGTGTCGTCGCCCCTTTTGAATCATTGATGAGGTCGATCGTGTCTTTTTGCAGCCGCGCATGAAATCCAAGTCGGACCTTTGACGTTCCGACCGGGCCAAGTGACCGCGAGGCACCGAGCGAGCCGCCAGAAGAGCTGGAAATTTGATACACAGGGCGGGAAGAAGCAGGATGGATTTGATATACTTCATATTTTAGAGCAAACGATGGAGTCGCTCCGTCGTCGCCTTGACAACTTTTGACTTTTCAATCTGCCCATTGTGTGAAATGGGAGTGCAAAAGTTGAAATGTGTTCGCCTTGAATGGTGCCTTTCCAGCCTCGCCGCATTCCGTCTGCGCAGCCATCTTGGCCCGTGGAAAAGTAAAGTGATATTTATGGGCCAACATTATGGAAAGTCACGGGTCAAACGCTTTGGCTTCCCGGCAGATGGCGTTTGCTGCCGGCTGTGTCCGTGGCTCGACCTTAGTCACGTTCTCCTCACCTTTTCACACTCAATAAACATGACTAGGAACAAAATACCACGGCCATTTAACGGCTGACAAAAATCCAGATAATGCTGCTTATTCTAATGATGTACGGCCATTTGAGTCTGGATTTTCTCTGGAGCTCAACGATTACAACCGGGGTTCCGTTTATTCTTTTGCATATTTTCTCGTCCATGTGCCCAAGTTGCTAATGCACCAACTTCTAATATTGACAGACAAATTAGGTTTTGCCGACGGAATGGCAGCTCCAATAAAAGAAGCATTGCGATTAACGGAAAGTCACGGCTCTGAAGGTTTCACTTGCCGGCGGGCAGCATTTGCCGTCGGCTCTTTGGGTTGCCGGCCCATCTGTAACAGAGCCTCTCGAAACCTTTTTCACACTCAATAAATGCAACTTTATGAGCACATTTTAATGGCAGACGAAAACCCAAATGACCCTACTTGCGTTTGTGACGTACAACTCTTGAAGCAGCTTCACAGACTTCAGGGGAGACTTCAGGGATTTGCTTGAGGTTTTAGAGTCTGGGTTCTGGAAATGCTTAGGGTTATTGGATTGGCGTTACGTCTTGAATGGGATCAAAGAAATGGCCAAATGACCCCGCTTACTGTAGTGACATATGGCTGTTTAGCAGCTATTATCTCTTCCCAAAGAAGTCCTCAGTGGGTGTTTTGTTCAGCACAAAAAAAAAGCCCTTTTTTGTCTTCCTCCAATTTCTTCTCCTTTGTTCCTGCGTGCATTGAGAGGGACCAATTAAACAAATGAAACTTTTACTGCTGAACTCTGCATAAGCCTGCCTTGTTTTGGTCCCACGCGCACCGTCAACTCCAGTTGCGCTGGAGGACAAAGTGCACTATTTAACACAAAGTGAGTCAAGAGAAAGCCCCCCACGCTGAGCGACGGGGGCGGCGCTAGATCAAACGCGAGACGACAGGTGCGCCTTTTTCCCATCAGCAGAATTTGCGAGAGACCACGCAGCAATGGTGCCCGCGGCGCGTGGCCATTCGAAATTGACATTGTCGCGTGTCATCGGCGTGAAGGAGAGGCGGACGCCGACCCGCGTCACCGCCGTTTGTCCTCGACGACGAACGGCAGGAATAACGCCAACGGAAATTGCAAGGGCAAGCCAAGCGCTGCTGAAATATTCACGGTCCTGCTTGGCGGGCGGCCTTTCGGCGATGTCAGATAGCAAATAAAAGAGAAGAAAGCTTTTGTCGTTTTGTGTCAATATTGTGAATTGTAATTAGCTTCATTCCATCAGCAAAAAAAAACTGACCTCATTCTGCACTTGATTAAACAGAACAAAAATAGCTTCTATGAATAAACAAAGACGGATGGTTACCTAATTAGCTTCATTTATTTGCCTCTTAGCAACCAACCAAGTTGAGTTTTATCAAAAGAATGCGTGCATTGCTCCAAACAAAAGCAGACGCTCTCGTGCTAGCATCTCTGTGGTGAGCGCAGGAGCCATTTTCCTGTTATATTCAAACGTCGGCAGCAGTTGCTCGTATTTAACACTTGCACGGAGTCCGGCAAGATCCATAAAAGTCGTACGGAGCGAGGTAATCTCGAGTTAATTACGAGCGACTCTTGCTCGTATGCGCTTTGGAGAGTATTGATTTCCGGTTGGCACAAAACAACCTCTCTCGCCCGCTCTTTCTCTCCTCCCGTTTATTATCCGTCAGAGTCAGCCGGCGTAATCTCGGAGCCACAAGACGCTCCCCTGCGGAGAGGCGCTATTGTTCCCAAACACGGAGAGTGCCTTGATCTGTATGCGGGTCCACCTCAAGCTTCCTCATGGCTCACACAGTGCCGCCGGCGCCGCAGGCCTCATTACGTCCTCTAACTCGGAATTCACGGAGCATGAGTCCCACGGCGAAGCCCGCTAGTTTGGCCCAGCGCGTTAGCTCCGAGCTTTGTTTGCGTCCGAGAAAACACGGCAAGCTTGACCGTCGGGCGTCTGTTTACACTTTTGATATCGTTCGATCTCCTCTGGAGGCCGGGTTGCTTTCTGCACCGACAAGCAAATGAATAGCTCATTTTTAGCAGCATCGATCTGCTCATTTAGCAGCTAATCGGGCTATTAGAGGCTCGTTGGCTTCGTCTAATAATCACTTTTGTAAACACATCTTCATATTTTCAAGTTGTGACACACCTCTGATAGAAATTTGTGGGTCAACCCTCCTGTTCAGGATCAAGGCAGCACAAAACTGATGCCACCCGAAACAGCTTCATCTGGCTATTAGCAGCTCGCTCGCCTGACCAAAATATCATTTGGGAAACAATTTCTATAAACAGCACAAAAAAAACATGTTATTTTTTTGGGCCTTTTCACACCAACTAGACAGCGCTAACCTGACTGATAGCGAGCGACTCGCCTCCATCTCGCAGAGAGTGGAATCCCCGAGAAGGTTTATTTCAAGCAGAGGCGCTGGCTCGGGATCAAATAGATCAAAAGTTGGGGATGACACGTTCGCCGTGTTTGCGCTCAGACGGGGAAGAGAAAAAACAAGTTCCTGCCTCCCTCGCTGTGGGACAAATGATTATCTAATGAGAGCAACATTTGCAGATGCTGGAAATAGCGCAAGGTTTTAAGGCGATTGGATCCCGTGGATGTTTACTCGTGAGGAGCAAAAATGGGGTGGATGCAGGTGTGCGGCAGGAAGCGGTGGCGGCGTGCCACTTCTTCGCTTTGCGTGTGGCTGACTTCCTCACTCCTAATCTTTGCGGGACAGATCTGGGATTAGCAAATGGGGAGCGGCGTGCAGGTAATCCCACCCGCGCGTCTACGTGTCTCGCCGGCTCAGGTCGACACCTGAGGCTAAATATGCCCTCCGGCCGGCGAGATAAGCTGATGGCCAACTCCTGCGAGGGGATTTGGGTGGCCCGAACCGGACCCGCGTGACGCCCGGGTGGATTTCAGAGGCGGGCTCTGCATTAGCTATCGGGATCCCGGATGAATGCTCCTTCCTGGACTCCTTCTTACGACTTCTCTCGGACCATTTGAAGCTCCAAAATTGAATTACCAAGTCAACCATATCACAATTTGTGGTCTTAAGAATTTCCTTTTTATTTATTTATTTTTACACCAGCGGAACAGATCTGTTGTGCCCGTCGCCATTCCTCTTGGCCTCGCCTCCCCAACCAGCCGCGACATGGCAGATTTATTCAAGTCCACTCCGGAGTTCTGTACTCTCTTAAGTAGGGTGATAAATTCACGCAAGAGTGCCCCGCTCGCAAGGCTTGTAAACATTTAATAACACGTGATCGATGCGTTGCGTTTACGAGGTCAAACCAATGCCAGTTAAGTGAGGAGATCCGGCTAATAAAAAAAAAAAGAAAAAAAAAAAAAAACAAGACTTGGGAGTGTACGTGAGATTTAAGGCTGCGTTTACTTGAGCAGAAAATCTGGGCAAAAAGTTTCTCGTGGGGGCGAACTTTTGGAATCACTGTCCTTGCTCGCCAGGCCTCGATTTTCGCCGGAAAAAAATCGTAACTTTGGTGCATTGTAACAGACACTCGCTCAATTACAACCTTGGAAATGTGACTCTACTACGATTGTGAGTTTTTTGAAGAATTTAAAAGCTACTAAAAAAAAAAGCTCTGAAGTGGGTATTGCCACCCCTCTCATCAGGAGGCCTTCGACTTTGCTTTTGGACTGTGCTGTGTTAACTGACAGCGCAACGTCTTAATCTCTTAAAGTGTTTAGCGTGCAGTAAAAATTCCTGCCCCACCTGCGGAGCGTCAACTCCGCATTGCAGTTAGCACGCCTGTGCACCCGCCTAATCCTGGGTTATCGCTTTAGCTGTACAAACATGCCAGGTTTGCTTTTCACACGGCGCGTTTGTTATCGCGCATGCTTTTATTACTTGAAAAAAGAGGGCCCGAGTCATCTTTTCTTGTGGACACATTCTCGCGTAAAGCCGTTTATCTGTCGTCGTCGCGTTTAAGCTCGCCCCTTGGAGTAGCCACGGCAACGCGAATGAGATCCGAGGCCAGCTCGACTTTGTCTTGTTCGAAGCTTAAGAGTCACGAAGATTCCGTGCAGTTCCACTCCAGGCCTGAGGTGGGCGGTCACACCCTACCGAGCTCCTTCTGATGCCTCAGTACTGGATGCAACTGGATTGCACATGCGAGCATATTTTTTTCCATGTTCAACTGCTCCGTATGATCGCTCAATAGATGTTTTGAAATATTTGACATTAACTCGTGCCGGGTTATGACTTGCTAATTTTGCATTTTTCATGCTTGGCGGGGGTAAACATCACGTCTGCTGAGGATGTGACCAAACAAAGCAGGCACGCTCCATTAGAAAACTCCAAGTGCTTCCATGAAAGCAATGAGAAGAGGAAAGGCCGCGCCGCTGACTGGCCTTATCAGTGAATAATTGCGAATGCATCCCACTGCCCCTGCTGCTCCTGTCAATTAAGCATTGTGGGTGGCGGGAGGGGGGGGGGCGTTTATACATCAGGCCAGAGCGGCTGACACCTTTCCACCGGGCTGGAGCTGTTCTGCAGCAGCGTGACAAATATTGGTGACTGCAGGTCACGCTGACACATGGGCAAATAAAAACACTTCTTCTCAATCTGACTGAAGCTGAATCCAAATAACCCCACTAGGTGTTCGGCAGGTTATTAAAAAAAAAAAAAAAAGAAAGATGGTTTTGAGCAGGCAGCAGATGGCTGTAGAAAGGACACAAGAAGAAGGTAATCTGGATTTATGAGCGGGCACATATGCTTAGCGCAGCCGCATCTGCCGCCTTCATCACGCTCGCTCGCCCGCCCGCCCGCCCGCCATTTCCTTGTAAGGATGCATGCCGACAGCCTTCGTGTGGATCAAACATTTGCCACGAGTATTCACGTTTAGAGTGCGCGCCAGTCCAGATACAGTTGTATGCAAAGGTTTGGGCACACCTGATCATCTTTAAGATTTTCTTTTATAAATCATTGGTTGTTCAGATCAGCAATTACAGTTCAAAACAAAAACAGTGCTATTTGAGAAGTGAAATGAAGTTTACATGATTTACAGAAAGTGTGCAATCATTACCTAAACAAAAGTAGGCAGGTGCATAAATTTGGGCACCCCAACAGACAAAGGACATCAATATTTAGTAGATCCTTCTTTTGCAGAAATAACAGCCTCTTAATGCTTCCTATAGCTTCCAATGTGAGTCTGGATTCTGGTTGAAGGTATTTTGACCATTGTTCTTGACAAAAAACCTCCACTTAAGGGTATTTAAGGTGGCCAGTTGCAAGTTGTTCTCCTCTTTGCATCTTCTCTGAACATGGCCTCAAAACAAATGACGAATGACCTGAAAACAAAGATTGTTTAACGTCATAGCCCACATTTTTGCACCTACTTACTTTTGTTCAAGTCATGATTGCACACTTTCTGTAAATCCTATAAACTTCATTTCACTTCTCAAATATCACTGTGTTTGTCTGCTAAATGATATATTTAACTGAAATTGCTGATCCGAACAACCAATGATTTATAAAGGAAAATCATGAAAATGATCAGGAGTGCCCAAACCTTTGCATACGACTGTACCTATAAAGCAGAAGGCTAATGACCCAGATGTTCGGCTGCTTTACATTGCTGGCCGACGGGTGGAAGCTGAAGCTTGATGACTCACTTCTTGTTAAAGCAGCACAGCACAAAGCATCCTGGCTAATTGTTTATTTCCTCTCTCACCGTGTCACTCCTTTTCATCCCGCCAAAGCGGCGAGCTGGCAAACATCAAGCGCTCACCAAGCGTCTGTCTGTGATTGTTTGATTCCAAACGGGGTCGCAGCAAAGATAAATTCTCAGCTGTCATTTCCGCATAACGCAAAAAACGGAAAACTCGCTTTGCTCTTCATCTTCACTCTCCCTTATTGAGTGACATCCCAGAATGCAACAGGGATGTTAACTAGGCTTCTACTTATTGTCATTTAAATGCAATCTTTAAAACAGGTTATTTTTTGAATTCTAGTTTTTTTCTAATTGAAAAGCAACAATACTTTGTTGCAGTCAAAAGACTTTGTGTTGCTTCCGTGCACGCTTGCAGCCGCCATCAATCAGCAAGTGCAAACGGCCCCGTTTGGACCCAGCCATGACGTTTACGCGGCATCCGGCGCCATTCTGGCCGGCAAGTTGACGTCCCATCTTGTCGCGTACAGGCCGAGAGGTGTACATCATGTCTTCGAGAGTGTTATTTAGGTGCCCGTAATTGACGACGTCTGACTGCTAGCCAAGCGCGGCAGCGGCGCATACTATTCCTCTTGTTAAGTCGGCCACGCCGACGCACTTGATGAATGTGAAAGAACGAAAGCAATTTTCCGGCCTCATCTTGGCGATCGTGGCCAGAGCCAATTTGAAGTCATTCAGGCCGGCCGGTGTCGGGCCGGGCGTCTCGCCACGGTGCCCTCGGCCTAACGACGAGACTAATAAACGAGACGCGCTCCCTGCTGTGACGTCCGCCGGCCGCTCGTGGCAGAAGGGCGAGCGAGACGGTGCGGGCCGCCGACCCGCTGACCCCGCAAGCTGCTTGTCGACGTCCCTTCCCAAAGGGCCCCTCGCTCTGCATTTCACCGATTTGCTAATCCAATTACGCCATGGCGCGTTACGAGGCGAGCATCTGCTCTTTGTAATAACGCTCATTATTAAGCCGCACCGCAATTAGTGCTCGGCTGCAGACTGATTTCGTTTACAAATCCTCTGCTAATGGCTGAGAGAGTCAGCTACTCACAGTTTGTGTCAAGGAACTATGTCAACGTAAACTGAGGAGTTTCACTTTGATATCATTCGTGCTCTGCTACCCTCTCGCGAAATCCGTGAGTTTGGGATCAACTATGAGGATATGAGATCAATGTTTACACCGTTTTGGCCAAGTGTTGGCACCTAATTCATTTTTACTCCAACCTGTCACCGCCAGGAAGCGGAAGCAAGCAGAACAGAGTCCCCCCCCCCCCCTCCTCCTCTGTTGACAATTAGCTCATGGTGACCTGTTCCAAGCACAGCACCCGGTCTTGCACGGCACCCGCACTGCACTGCACTTCAGTCACATCTGATCCAGTGGACAATTGTTTTGCCGTTGCCACTCTGCATTCTCGTCACACAGTCGGGCGGCGTTTTAGTGCGAGCGCTTTCCGAGACACAGCGCAGCATTTGAACACATCTTAGCCTGACAAGGACGGTGAGTTTTCTGCACTTGTATTTTTATTTCATGCATTCGGCCTTCACAGACACCTGTACTTTTACCTTTGTCGGGCTACAGCCTTGAGCTTCTCGTATATGACGGGCAAACTGGAGTGTAATGAAAAAAAAAAGCCTTCTACGAACCAGAGTGAGAGCGCATCCGCACTTAATAAGAAGCAAAATGTTCCCATCCAGTAATTTGTCATTAAACTGCGAGCGGGTGTGTTGCGGCAAAGCAGATTAGTTGTGCTCATTAAGCTTGCGTAGAAGCCACGGGCACATTTGCTGCCAGCGTTTGGTAGTAACCGCTCAATGGAAGCAACTAGACAGACGTTGCGAGTGCGACGACCCGCTTCTGGAGCGGCCCCGTGCAGCACGCATGCTTGGATTGAGTTTTTCCTCGTATTCCTAATTGCATCCAATGGAAATGAAGATTAAGTATCATTAGCACCGAGGCTCTCCTAAGTAGCATCTGGCGGCTCATGAAGAGGCACGGGTGCAGGAACAGGCGAGCGAGCGGTCATTGGGATAAGCAAAAGTCGAGCTCAAAGCTCCTTAGCGTCTCAGCTGACGTCAGCAAATACTTTTGTGTTCACACAACTCACAAAACCAAATGACTTCTCTTAAGGCTCAAATAGAATGATCAAAAATAAAAAGTCAACTGTCAATTTAAAGTACAAGAACCGCCAGAGTGTGCAACCGATCATCCCAACCGACCTCTTTGTTTTGGTCGTTGTGCAACCGTAGCCGGCCAGGAGCGCGCCATTGATTTTCTGTGTTCTGAGCTATTTCTGCACCATCAACAGGAAGAAAAAAAAAAAGAAGTCCAATCTGGCGCTGGCTCAGTCTGGCCGCTGACCACCGTTTTGTGTGCAGCAAGTGAAGCAGAACAGGCCGGCAGATTGCATTTGCATGAGCTGCCGAGCAGTGCGCCGCCGGCGCCGCGAAGGGCCCTCCGAGTTGAGCCGGGGTCGCATTGACGCGCCGCGCCAAACATTTACCCAAATAACCCACCGCAAGAAGCGAACAAAAGCAATCACATCTATAGACAATTTAGCGCTGCGGAAGCTGAGGTCCTCCATTGACCCGTGCTCACATAAGCAGCCCGCTAAAATGGGAAGAAGCAAAGTTGAAGAACCGGCAGCTGTTGCCAAACGATAACAAGACAAAACAAGGACAATCGAGGAGAAAAAGTGCAAGCCTCGACTTCACCCATGCCCGATGTCAATGCTCACATTTAACATGAAATCTTTGAAATTCTCCATTTATAAAAAGTGTAACTGCCCCTGTCCTGTTTTTGAGCCACTCTGATTTTGCCAGCTTAGCATACGCAGGATGCTTGAACCTTGCAAGAGATGATTAAAAAGAAGCCGTTTGCCATTGCTGAGCAACAGCAACGGCAATTGAAATTCAACTTTGACTAAAAGTCCACAGATGCTTGGAGCAGGTCCGTCTCGGTCGCCTAGCAACAAGCAGAGCCGCGACGGCCGCTTTAGCGCCCATAAGTGCTGCCGCTGGCTGAAAAAGTGGCACCCCGCGGGCACGGCTCTTACCCGAGGCGCACTTGGATGTTTGCAAAAGGCGCACGCAGGTGAGATGGACGGACGGACGGACAGACGGACACATGGCGCAGGAGACAAAACATATTGTAAAGGGTGGTGGCCAATCAAAAAACACATTTATTTGGAACATTTGATGAAAGCCGAGCAAACACGCAAGCACTTTTGTGGCATTCCGTTCAATATGAAACAAGGTTTTTATTTTCTCCTATTTTGTAACCTTCGGGCCACTTTTAACAAACCTTTCAGCTTGTTTGTGAGCGGGGATGTCTCAAAATCGCTCTTTTGCGCCTCTTCAAGGAGTCTCACATTACTACACACGAGTCTCAAAGTAGACCAACAAAAAGTCAATTGTCTTCGTTTAGGTTGTTTTTTTTCATCGGTGGCGGTGATGGATGACGTTTTCTAAGCAAGATGGCCGAAGCGCACGGCTGCGCTAACTCAGCTTCTTTTTATTTTACCACCCGGTGAGACAGAGTGGCCTTAAATCCGAGTTGTTTATGTATTTAATGATAAAAGATGGCTTTTTACTTTCAGCATTCCAACCACGCAAAAAAATGTGTGTTTGGTCCAAACTGACCCGATTTTTCTTTTTTTTTTTCCAACACAAACTAAATACAAATATTTGATTTAAGAAACCTTTCAAGCATAATTTGGTCAGCACTTAGATGAGCCTTAACACAATCTCACAAAGTGGAGACTCACCAACAAGGGCAGAACAAAAATAGAGGTGGCCACGACACGTGGCTGCGTAATTAACATGTTTACATGGAAGTCCTCGTCTCTTCCTAAATTGCTTTTGAAGGTGGCGCCGTCTGTCATTAACCTATGCTAACACAGTTGTAAAGATGTAATTACAGGAAGGGAAAAAAAAAATGCAAAAAACAATTACTGGTCATAGACATGAAGCGCTGAAACAGAAAAAGAGTCCCATCTTGTACTCTGCCCCATTGTAACCAATCAACGATCGCCACAACAGCATCACGTGTGCCTCATCTGTCGGTCTTGTGACTTCTCCATCAAGCTCTGGCCCACAAGCTCTTTGCGCCGAGCCGCTCATTGTTTACTGGATATCTTCTCTGTAATTATGTGCCCCAAAATGAAAAAGGTCCAGAATTGGATTCCACCTCGCTGCCTTCAGCACCGTGACACCGCCTGCAAACGACCTGAGACGTGACCTCGCATCATTGGCTCCATGAGCCACTTAGGAAAGGGGGGGGGGGGAACATGTCAGGGGGTACTAACACACCTCGGGCCAAATAAAGAGCCTGACCAGTCAGCAGTATGACAAAATGAATGGGACACACTGCAACTGCCCCCCCGTGCCCCCTCAACTCTTCCCATCTTACTGCCAATTGCAGATAATCAGCATGTCGGCCCCTCCCTCGCTGCGATGGGTCACTGGGAGTGGAACCGACGGACAGGAAAAAACAAGTTCGGCTGGCTGCCATTTAGCACAAGACGGGTAGGAAAACCTCCAAGACGGGGACAAGCTGACCTTGGCTTGTTATTGAATGAAACACACACAGGCAGGCAGGCAGGCAGGCATGACCTGAGCTACGCTTCCATTTGGGCTGCACGCTTGAAAACAACTAGGGCGCTCTTTTGTCTGACGTAGCACTGCTCACATCATATAGTTGGAGCGAAGCAACTCAAGCCATTTTTGAGCTGCAACAAAACTACAAAATGTAATGTAAATTCATGATTCCGCAGACAGGCAGAAAAAAGTGCGAGGAAAACTTCCATGGATGTCCTCACAATTGTCAAGACGGCTAAAAGAGAACGGCGATATCAGTGAGCGGGCAGTCGGGGGCCCACGCAGCGGCCCGCAATCTCAAAGCACAGACGCAACAATTACGAGATAAATCCACTCACAGTGGCAAAAATAGAAAAGAAAAAAACGCAGACGCCGTCACCTCGCGTCTTGGAGACGCGGCCGTCCCGCTGACAAGTGTCTCATCCGTTCGCAACATTAGCCTTGACAGGAAAGGGGGGGGAACCTTTGAATATAATGTAATGGAGCCCGCTGCGTCAGTCGCCTCGACGGTCGCATCCATCAATGTCGGCAGAAATCAGCGGACGCCCGAGGTTTCGCCCGAGGAGCCGCCGATCGCCGGCGTCCCCGCTCGGGCGTCTGCAAGCCAAAGTGGCAGGGGAGTGCATGACTCAAGGAATACGTTCAAAATAAAAAATCCAAGTCGACTTCAATAAAAGCTTTGGTGGCAGACTCGATGTCTTTGCAGTGGCAAAACATCCAAAATGGAGTTTGTGGGGAAAAAAATCCGCATTCAAAGCAATTCCAGGAAACAAAAGCGTTCCAAAAGTACGTGGCGGAAGATGACAGCAAAAAGAGCCACCCGGCGACCAGGTGAGAGTGTTTGTTTTTCTTTCCTGCTGACGTTTAAGGTGGCCTTGCTATCTCGCTTGGTATTTGGATGAATTTGCTGTCTGCCGCTGCCGACGATGATGCGTGAGTGCAAATAACACCCGAAATATTCTGGGCATGACGCAGACGGCCAGTCGCAGCACACGGCAAAGCATTTGCTTTGTCATCCATTCTGACGTGGCCATGCCGCGCCGTTAGCTAAAGCGTAGTGTGATTTTGGTTTTTATTCATGTGTGCATTCATTTGCATGCTAATGCAGCAGTTAGTAGCAAATAATAGGCGCCCTGGCGGCATGAAAAAAAAGTGAAGCCTTTCAACACCCACAGTTGGATATTTCAATGAATATGCAAGGCGTCTTCTTTAGCAAATGGAAGCTAATGATTTCTCTGACTCACTCCAAAAGAAAAACTTGACACTGGTTGCCAAGCGAGACACAGAGAGACGTTCGCAAACACGAAAAAATGCTTCTTATCGTGTTTTGCCATCGCTACATAATAGCTCGCCGAGGCGGTCCATTAGCATGCGGCCGTCGGGGGACATCTGTTCCGGTACAAATTGTCGGCTCCTCACGGGACGCTCGCCATTCCCGACGATTAGGAATCTCATGGTGGCCCCTTTTTGTGTGAACAATCTTTTCCTGCCGCTTTGACATTTAAGTCGGAGGACCTCAGCCAAAACATCCGAAAACGTTTTGACCCTTTGCCAGAATCAGCGTCTCAAGGCCATGTTTGTTTGTTTGCGTGTTGGCTCAGGTTGGTAAAATTCCTGATGAAGAAAGAATTTACTAAAATTAAAGCCAGATATGAATTCTGATGCATTTAACGGACAAATATGTGCTGTTGTTTTTTTGGGGGGTATATTGACCAATTTAATTTGTTTATATCTTCTCGGCAGAGGCCGACACTCTCGTCATTTTCAGCCGAGCTAGCCTAGCCTCCATGTTAGCATGCGGATGATTTAGACGGCTCGTGGTTTTTATTTTTTCGCTTTCCCCTTGAAGCTGTTTCCGAGGCCGCGGCGAGGGAGATTAACAGCCCCGCCTTTTGAAATATCCGTCACATCGCGGCTCGGCGCCGGCTCGGGCGAGCGAATAAATCTCACGTTTGCCATCTGTCGTCCCTGCCGAGTGATGTTGAGCCTTGATTTTAAAAAAAAAAAAGGATGGATAGAATGTTGTTTGTATTTTTATAAACCCAACCGGCTGGCCCCGTGCTGCAGATTGATGAACACATGAGTGAGTTGATATTTGGCGTGGGGTGTTCGCAGGCCAGACGCGTTTGTGTTACAGAGCCCGCATATTGTTTGCCTTCCTATATTTAGCGCGTACGTGCGGCCTATGCAAATGAGCATCTTGAGCATTTCAGTGAAAATAAAAGGCGTAGAAACGTCAACGTTTTCAGATGAAAGAATCCTGCACGTTGCGAGCTTCGATTACATAAACATAACGACGAGGGACTCAAAGGAACTTCTTTTTTTCCCCTTCCGTACGTTTCAGCATGTTGAGAGACTTTCCCTGTTCTTGTTCTTTCTGCTTTCTTTGCTAACTCGCAACCAGCCCAGACAAAAAATCACGCTCTGCCCTGGGGAAATGGCTTTTGGGAACCGCCCGAAGCGGCTGACGATTTCACGCCTTTGTTTTCTTCGTGTCTGCTCACCCTCAGTAACATTTTGCCAATGTGACGATGACGAAGGATCCGCCGCAGATGTGTGTGTTTGCGTGTGGTGCTAATGAGTGTATTTGGTTGCTGTCCTTTTGCCTGCAGGTAGAAACAATGAGCTTCATTGTTGAGAAGCAATAATTAAAAAATGCATCAAGAGAAGTAAAGGCATCATTAGTGAGCTCAGAGGCATCGATATTGACGTATGTAGCGCTCCGCTCCGTTTGATAGCCGACTAAAGCCAATTTGGAGCTATTCAAATATACACAGCCTCCTCCAGATCAATGTATTAATCGATAAGAGGCTTGGCCAGACTTCCTCATCTATTTAGGCCTGGTAGCATTTCAACTTAGGGTTTCAAGGTTTCAACTTTGGATATACTACTCAACAGAAAAAAAAAACACCCATAGATAACATGGTTGCAAAAGTGTACACACCTCATCCCTGATTTTTGTCTGTGTTCACAATTGACATTGCATTGTTCAGCACTCACCGTTCCAATTTTTTACGCTAAGTGTTTGAAAGCAAAACAGACTTGAGGCTAGCCCTTTAGCGCTACGTAACTGAGCGAAGGCCGAAACAAAGCGAGTGGCCATAATGCTTCATTTGACCCCCAGAGTCAGACTTTCCTTTTTTGCCTCCTCCAGCTTGCCGCTGAAATGTTTGGCTGCTGCTCTCGCCTCGCGTTTCGTATTTATTTTGTTTGTCTTTATTGTATCCACCAGAGAGCCTTTATTAGCATCTCCGCGCTTACCGCCGCCGCCGCTACTCTCCTTTGTCATTGTAGTCTTTGGCCCCGGGAATGCTAGTTAGTTTTGGCCTCCACCCCCACGCTGCGTGTGCGCACATAGGCGTGCGTGTGCTTCATACGAGACTTGCCGGCTCACTCGGGGAGATGCTTTCATTTCCAATAGTGAAGCGCCGGCCTTCTCACGCTCTCTCACTCACGCTTTCTACAAGGATGACTCATTTGCAAATCGTTATTTTTCATTTCACCGTGGGTAAGAAATACAAATTAGGGTTTCAAGACAGAGTTAGGGTTTCAAGACCAGCGCAATCATTTGGAGCTGGGAAATGGCTCATCCTCATTGCGCCACCTTGGAGTCGGGGCTCCATACGCAGGTGAAAATCAACTTTGCGTGTGTGTCACGTCTCAGCGTGAAGTCAATTTGGACTCGGCGGTGCTCCCGTAAAACAAAAGCCGACGCGGAGAAAACAAGTTTGCACTGTCGCAGCGTGACTTGTTGTCGTCTGGCGACGTTGGTTGAAAAACAGTTTCGCAAACCGTAGACGTTTATACTCGTCAATTTTGCAACCCAGCCCGGATGAGCCAAAGGTGCTTGACGATCAGCACAATCAACATCCCCCGCCGCCGCCAACGCGTCTGGCGCTTCGCATCTCCATCAAAGCCGTCGACAAATCAGTCAATGAACTGCGGGGAGACAATCGCACGGAGACAATTAGATGTCCTCGTTTGCTCTAATGAAGCCCCCCCCACCCTCCATCTCGTGGTAACGACCTCCCCCGGCCTCATATTTCATGATGAGCTTTTAAATAGCCGCCGCTCGTGATCCACGGCGAGGCTCTTTTAATCAACGAACATTCCGTGACTCCAGCCGGCTTGCTTTTGTTTGGGACTTCTCTGATCTATTGGCTTCTGCCTTGTGTGGACAGAGTCCTGATTTCAAGTCCTCAAGTCGACAAAATAAACACACAATTGCTCATATCGCAGCTCCGGAAA
The DNA here is from genome assembly GCF_054491065.1 of Syngnathus leptorhynchus. Lineage (NCBI taxonomy): Eukaryota > Metazoa > Chordata > Actinopteri > Syngnathiformes > Syngnathidae > Syngnathus > Syngnathus leptorhynchus. The sequence continues at coordinate 584,215 of NC_141213.1, forward strand.
ACAAGCAAACGAAAAAAAAAAACCAATAATAAAAAGTCCACTTTGTCCACAAAGACGGAAGGTATTTACCGCCGGGCATCTTTTCAAATGGCAGATCTTGTTCTTGGTTTTTGCTTTCATTTCCTAAGCAAGCCGCCGGCGAGATGGCAATCTGCCAAATGTTCTCGCAGCGGCGGCGGTAGCTCCCCAAAAATAACAATACAAATAAAAAGAGAGGCATATTTGAACATCATCGTCAACTGATAAAATGTTCGCACGTCACGGCGCAGGAAATGAACGTCGCGCAAATGATTAGGATGGATGAGTTCAAACATCTTTCGAATGCGCTCGTCGGCTCGTTAGCCAAATGAATCCGGTCGGTCGCACGAGTAGCTCGAGTTCTAAAATTAAACCAGACATTAAAAACAGTACTCGTGCACTTGGATGGCAGGAAGGCGAAATATTTTCTGATTCAAATTTAAACCCAATTGCTGCTCACGTAAGCTTGGTGCCGTCTGTGTGAAGGGGGAAGGGGGGTGTTTCATTAACATTCGTCGCACTTGCTTCATTAGCGACCGCCGCGGGGACTTCCTTTACTTTTCATGACGAGCGAGGCCACCGCAAGGTCAAAGTCGCCGCATTGAGATTCTCTTTTCCAATGTTGACACAAAAGTCACCGCTGTTAAGGAAATGAACGTTTCAAAAGTGACAAAGAGAGAATTCTTCATTCTTGGAGTTTTATGCGACTATCAAGCAGAAAATCAGAACAGCCCGCTTTAAATTGTAACTCGTGGCTCTGCTCTTTTGGAATTCCACTTTACCGTTTGACTCAGCGTTCATTTTGTCTTTAGCAGCTCAAAGTTATGGCCTACGAGTGTTTTCTTTTTCGATCATTTTGAATAAAATATGACCGCCAGACAATTTGAAACCTAAATCCAAAGCAAGGTCCTGAAGATAGCCGTTCTAGTACCGTACTTGAATCTGCACAGGAAGCCGAGATTTGAACCGTGAACCCAACGAGTGTGAGGCGGACACGCTAACCACGACTACTTGCGCATGTTAAGCCACTGTTCCCGAAATTCCATCCAGCGACAGCACATCAGCGCTGCCAAAATCGTGACGGCGTCAGAGTGTCCTAGCGCGAACTCGTGTTCGCTCTCATCCCTTCGCACCTCGCCCAGACAGGAGTTTCCTCGCGGCCATGTTCGTGCCGCCGCCGCATGACGGCTGATATTAGCGCGATGCGGCGTAGCGGCCCAGCGAGGCTTTCTGACACTCGTCTCACGGCAGCGGATCCCAATTTACATCCATCCGGAGGGATATCGTGCCTGGCAGGATTTTAGACATTTGGGTTTTTGCCATACATATATTAAGTACTTGACTAAGTCAGTCCTCCTGTGCCTAAATGTCAGCATGACAGCTCACCGACCGTCTGTTACGCAACACAATTTCTCGGCATATCTTAAACCACTCCGAGTTTAAATGACCATTTTTGCGCATATATATATATATATATATATATATATATATATATATATATATATATATATATATATATATGGATGGATGGATGGATGGATGGATGGATGGATGGATGGATGGATGGATGGATGGATGGATGGATGGATGGATGGATCAGATCAGATCAGATCAGATCAGATCAGATCATATCATATCATATGATAGTAGCCTGCTGTCCAATTTTCTTTTTGCCTCTGTGCTGTTTGTGGTGTTTCCTTTTAACACACTCACAAGTGACATTTTGATGTACAGGCGACATTTGTGTGATTTTTTGGTTTGTTTTGCAGCGCCTTTGTGTGTTCACAGTCCCGACGTGGCAGGACACTTCCCGTGGCTACATCACGACCTCTCAGCGCTTTGATACGTGATCTTCCATGAGGGAATAATTCATTACAACGCCGGCTCTCCTACCGTTTGTCTCCTCCAAAGGTTGCTCCTAAGGCAGGGTCAAGCGGGCATTACTATGCTAACACAATTCAAAAGCCGGCGGCTCAGAACCAAGCATCGATCGGCGAGGAATTGACATGCTGTCACGGCGGCCACTTCCCTCTCCATTGAGATAAACAACAACAAAAAAGAAAGAATCGATCCCGGGGCCCGAAAAGTGGCTAAAAATGATGACGTCCCATAAAGTTGAATCGATCAATCAAAAGCGGCCAGCCCAACATGCCATCGTTTCCATTTAATTCATCGGAGAGGCTGTGAGCGAGTGCGGGAGGGCTGAAAGTTAATCACAGCTCTCAGTCAGACCGCATCCAAGCGCGTCTTCATTTTGGCGGCGGTTAATCATAAACATTTTCCTCTCGCCGGCTGCTTCAAGGTCAGCCGTGTGAATCTCGGGCGAAGATGTTCCACGGACCCTCGGGACGAATACTGTTGAAATTGACATTGACTTTAAAGTACAACTTTCTTAAGTGTATGTGATGGATTTTCTTTCACCGACTACCAGAGACGTTTATATTCGTCAACTGAAATCGAGTATTTACAGCCAGCGATCTAAATATGAGCACATTTTTCAACAGGCGGGCATGGGGGGGGGGGGCGCTCTCACCCGGTAACTTTAATGAATTGTGCCGCTATTGCAATGCAGTTGCATCACGTTTTTTCTTGATTAGATTTGAGTTGTGAACGCCAGAGAGACACGCCGGATTTGTCTTTATCAAGCCGTCAACAAACAGACATCAAGAACATCCGGCGCACGTTTCCCCGCAAACAAAGACTGATGGACGTCGAGTCTCGGGAATTTTTCTGCAGATATTCCTACCCGACTTGTAAATATGTTACGGTCGAGATTTGTCGCATGTCGTTATGGTTTGTAATGACTATTTGCGTGACGAGGAATTCAATACCAAACAGATAACATTTTTTAAGTGACAACAGATAAAAATGGTGTGCTTTGCCCCTTTGTTAACATGATTATTATGGAGAAAAACAAACGTTGAAAAATGAGCCCCAAAGTTTTGGGAAAGGACACACAGCCATTCACATTCTTATCACAGAACAGCCAATTGGGCATTCAGGAGGTTCAGAGTAGGTCCAATTGGTTGCCACCAAAATCCCAATTTTCCTAATTGTTGGTGAATCGTGCATGTTAGCCATGCTAGCGGGACAGCGGGAGCCCGTTTTTAATCACCGCGCTACATCAAAGCAGAGGGACCGACTGCGTGTTTACTGTACGCGGTTTCCGATGAATATTAAGCACCCAGATATCAAAGCCTTCCTTCCCTGGTGCACGTTAGGTCGTCGCCAGGAAACGCGTCACGTCGAATGAACAAATGAGGCAGCCTTTTGGGCGCCAGCTCAGCCTTTTGTCCAAATGCCGGCGGCGGATGCTGCGGAAGCCAGCGCAGCAATTGGCACGCTCACGTTGCGGGGAATTGGAACCGCCGGGAGGGGAGGCCACCCGGTGTCGAGATGAGGCCTTTCTGGCCCCGACTAAGTAAATAAATAAGCTGCCGCGGGAAAGTGTGCGTCGGGAAAGTTGTGCGCGGAGGCGTCCGGCTGGGGAGAAAAGCCCAGGACAGTGCCTACTCAGCAAAGCGGAATAAGCCAACTGAACCCTCTGTTCTGATGTGTGGAAACATGTGATGCTTAAAACTATTCTTTGTGGCCAGCCACAAAATGGCCACTTTTATAGAACGCTAGTAAGTAACAGAAAACACTCATTTTAAGTAACAATGCTAACAAAAGCATGGTAGCCCTCTCACGGCATACTCTTTGTTCCCAGCATGGAAAATTTGCCCAATTATGTCTCAGCATGCTCCGGCTTCAACTTGACAAGAATGTTGGCTTTGTTTTTCCCAAGCGTTTTCCTTTCAATTTCCATTCCCAGCTGGGCTAATTGTCTAGCAGCCAAACCTTTAAAAAAAGAAAAATCGCCAGGGCGAGTTTGGCCTTTACTTTGCCGTGCTTTTACCATACGCAAGATTGAAAACGCAAAGCAAGGCGGTTACCGTGGGGCTTTCCAGGTTAAATAACAACTATAACAAGAAAAGAAGAGAGCCATTGCAATAAATTCTCATCCAATATTCAAGAGGGCTGGCTGCCTTGCACTAAATGCGGCAGACAAAGCCCAGCCTTGGCTTTAATTAATAATCATATATGAAACCAATATTTAACATTTAACTACCGCCATTACGAGCCTTATTTCCTCCAGGATCTCCGACAAAAGAGCATTCGAAGAAGAAAAGAAAAACATTTAATAAGCTATTTGCTTGGTGAGGTTGAGTCTTTGCGCTGTTTAATTTGGGCTTATGCACGCTGACATTTCAACTTAAGTCCCCCGCAGTGCTCACATATGGCTTTTGTCCATTTGAATCCTTTTCTCAGGTCAACGACGGTCCCTCAAGAGCACGACTATTTCCCACTTTATTAGTCATAAAGCCGCGCCGATCCTATTACTCATATCCGGCCGCAGTGCATTAAGGTAACGGCCCCCAGACACCGTCGCTGTTGATTTCCCTTGAGGCGGCATAAGCGACTTTAATGAATCTTCTTCTTTTGTCGCCGCCCCCACACCCTCCTTCGCGATGGCCCCTCACTGCACACGACGGCGTGGGGTCACGTGACCCCGCCCGGCACCGCTGATTTGCGTTGATGTTCCGACAAGACGCAGGCCCTCATCAAAGATTTAGCGGGAGCACTTTGGATGTTTCAACATTTCCGCTGAGGATTTGTCCATCGGTTTTATGACCTTGTCAGACGCGTTTAATAGCGGGGGCCAAGCGCTCGCGTCACATTCGATTCATTTCCAAAGCGTCCGAGACATACCGTAAAAAGGCTCAATTACAATGTATATCAAACTCCTCGACAGCAGCGCCGCTATTTTAATTCCTCAAGCGTTGCGTTTAATTTATTTAGAGGTAGCATTAGTTGGAAGCGAGCCGCCGCTGCCTTGCAAATAGGCGTCATCATTTGCAGCTCGTCGCATCTTACCACATCTGTGCCGCTGAACATATTCGTGTTAATTGTCTGGAAAAAAAGAGAAAGCTGGAAGGAATTCACTGCAGGCGGCTCTTTCATGCAGACTTGACATTTGTGAGGTCAAGCTTCCGTTCATCAGACTCTAAGGCTTCTTCTTAGCCATCCTGAAGTCACTTTGTTTCTCTTTAGAGCAAAGGTGTCAAAGTCCTTTTTTGTTGCGGGCCATATCCGAGTTACGGTTTCCCTTGTAGGGCTATTAATGACTTCAATAGAAATGAATATGATCACATACAACAGAAAAGTTGAAAAAATGTCCAATTTTTCAATTGAGATTATAACAAAAAATGTTGCAATATCTCACCGTTATTAAAAGAAAAGACAATTTAGAGTTTGGGCATTTTAACAAGAAACTGATTTGGATTTTGCGGGCCACATAAAATGATGTGGTGGGCCGGATCTGCCCCCCAGGCCTTGAGTTTGACACCTGTGCTTTAGAGTGTAACCACGCAAGTTGCAAGTTGTTGGAACATTCGAGCGAGTGTTGTTCTTGAAATTGGCCTTGATTGAAAAGGAATCACAGTCAGCCGGGAAGCCACCTTTCAATCTGCTTCACGAGCCAATGGAAGATAAGCGCAGCACTTAGCACTTTGACACCGCTCCGTAATGAATGCGACTTTTAATGGTTTAATCTATGACAGCCATCCATGGTCATAAAGTGCATCTGGCAGGCTAAAGCAGCACTTTCCTGACTTTTTTTTTTTCCTTCTTCTCATGCATTTTGTTCCTGCGTATTCATTATGTTCATTACTGTTATGCAAGGTGGTGGATCGGTACTTTCCGAAATATTTGAGGCGATACAGGGAGCTCTCCGAGTGGCGAAAATGCCGCCGCCGTGACGGCTCAGTGACTGAGCGATCACAACTCAGCTTTAGTATTTATCGCAAATAAAGGGTCAACTGAGTCATCGGGGCGAAATGTCACAGGGTGCGCTAACCTTTTCCACACGCTGGCCTTTGAGTGGCAAGATGGAGAGCACTGCCCAGGGGGCGGAGTCACGTCCAATGAAGTCCAACACCCTGTTTGTGAGACAAATCATTTTGGGTTGGCAACCTTGGGAAGAAGACAAACGTCCCATGGGAACACAATAGGCAACGGTCCAAATCAGCCGCTGCTTAGTTATGCACTCAAAGCCTGCTCGTGTTCATTTGCCAATGAAGCCATTTTGCGGCGGCATGTGTGTTTTTGTAACTTTATCAGTGACAGCACCAATGCATTATCGCCGCTCTTACATTTACATAGGCGGCAAGAAATCTTCGCCCTGTCTCCAGCGCCCAAGATAAGATAGAATAAGACTTTATTAATCCCTGAAGGGGAAAGTAGTCAGCAGTAGGTGCACATTTGTTTGGAGGTGTCCTTAAAGAACCAGCCGTCGCTGCTGTCGAGGCCATTTTCACAATGTTTGCATTTAAGGAACTCACCGTCTCTCCTTGAACATTCCAAGGTAAACCGATCATCGCTTGCCTTTTTGATTTTACATTGATTTACTCTTCTTAAACTGCCACTTTTTTTTCATCCATGTATTAAAATGAAAATATCCATAAGCGTTTCAATGAAGGTGTTAAAAAATACATCATATGAAGGTTCCATTTCCTGAAGTGCAATTTTCTTCCAAACAGGATGGAGCACGTTAAATTGGCTTCATACTTAATGTCCAGACCGCGGCGGGACCTGAGCTTCAGCGCTCTCAGGTGTACGAGTTCTCCGGGCCAATATTGACGTTCGCACTCAGCAAGTAACAATCGGAGGGAGGCGGTGCCAGAAGCCGCAGCCTCTCCTTCCTCCCAAACAGTAAAGACCATATCGATCGGTTTGTTCATCGCCCGGCCCTCCTTGTAAACTACCTTTACAGAAAACGATGTTCCTCTAATAATGTTTAGAATTGCCTATATGAATGGATTCAACTGTAAACAGCACAATGATAGACAAGCCAGCCTGCCGCCCTCTTACGGTTGAAGTCCAAAGTGTGAAAGCAATGGCCCAGAAAAGCACACTTTCACAGCAGGTAATCATAACCATTCATCACAGCCCGGCAGCTCGCCTTCCCGTTGGCTGAGCGGAGAATGGGTCAGGGCCGGCCGCAGACAGTGCCGCCCCCGCCCGCGCCGGCTGAATTTGCATGGGCTGCAACCCGCTCAAGGCCGTTCGGGGGCCAGCGGAGTGGTACGTCTACAAGGTAAATGATGAAAGGACTTGAGGCTGTCCAAGCCACTTAACGCAGAAGCCCGCCTCCTGACACCATGTTATTAATGGCTTTATTATTTCAAGTCCGCGATAAGTTATGGGTGCATTACTTTGGGGGGAAAGGAGTTTGGTTTGATTAGCAAGCGTCAACACGGGAGAGTGATGACTTGATGTGGTTGAAATGCACACTCAAAACACAACACGTCATCACTCCAATGAGGGACCACTTCAAAAATGACTTGTTGGAGTTGCGTTCAACAATTAGCACTGTGTTATAATTCTTTCATGTAAAATTATTTTGAATAAGAGTATGACATAATGCTATACTGTATTTCTGCATGTATAAATTATAGATCAACCAGTTCAGGGTTGTTACCCGTCTATTGCTTCAGCACGCCTGCGACCGCCATGGAAACAAGCGGTACAAAAAAAAAAATCAATGCACGGATGGATAAAGAGTATAGATTTGATTCCGTATTTATTATGTTACATACGAGCGATCCGATCAAATTAGTTCACTTCCTCTCAGTCATTCGACTTTGGGATACTGAGCATTAGTCAAAGACCAGCAAAACTCAACAAAAATCACCTGGGGCGCTTTTTGGATGGCTTAGATTTGGCGCCATTCCAATCCCCTTGTTTACACCCTTTCTTTTGGCACGGGCTAACGTACGGAACGCCGCGCCGCCATTAGCCTAATTGTTGCGGCGTGACACTATCAGAGTGAGCTGCATATGTCGCCACCGCTCGTTTTTCTTGCGTATAAGACTGATAGCTGACGCAAAAGTGCTGTGTCACCACTGCCGGCAATTGTGCTGACAAACTCTCCTGATGGTGGATAAAGCAATTTCTCACACTGGCAAAAGAAGTTGAGACTGCAGAGCAAACGCCAATTACACGGGGGGGACTCCAGGTCGCCGCGGTCGCATTTCAAGCGGCGGCGGTGAATGCGAGAAAATCAGGCTGCTGGCCTCCACTTTTCAAGGTGGACTAAGGTCCATCCTATTCTTGGAGTGTCCGACAATGTGCCATTGGAAGGCCAACCAAATCTTGGGCTGTTCCTTCTGATATGTTTGTAGGCAAAGGCAACCCGACTTTGAATTAATATGTTCTGTGCAGTCCAACATGTGGAAATTGGCAAGCGTCAAAATGAAGCTAGATCAAAACAGGAAAATGTTGCTGCTTGACTCATATTTTGCAAACGCATTGGAATACCGTGTTAAGACAATTGAGGGAACATCCATCCATCCATCCATCCATCCATCCATCCATCCATCCATCCATCCATCCATCCATCCATCCATCCATCCATCCATCCATCCATCCATCCATCCATCCATCCATCCATCCATCCATCCATCCATCCATCCATCCATTTTTTTAACCGCTTTATCCCCACGGGGGTCGTGGGTGTGCTGGAGCCTATCCCAGCCGTCATCGGGCAGCAGGCGGGGGACACACTGAACCGGTTGCCAGCCAATCGCAGGGCACACAGAGACGAACAACCATCCGCACTCGCACACACCTAGGGGCAATTTGGAGTGCTCAATCGGCCTACCAAGCATGTTTTGGGGATGTGGAAGGAAACCGGAGTGCCCGGAGAAAACCCACGCGGGCTCGGGGAGAACATGCAAACTCCACACAGGGAGGGCCGGAGGTGGCATCGAACCCACACCCTCCTAACTGTGAGGCGGACGTCTTACCCAGAGCGCTACCGAGCCACCCCATCCAACATATTATTGTCATAAAAATGTTTGAATTGACTTTCCCTTTAATGACGGCAAAATCCAAAAATATTTAACACTAGGTCTACAGTCATGAAAAGAAAAAAAGTTGATTTTCCTTTATGTGAATTAATGCCAGGTTTTTGCTATGCTAGCACAGCATGGCAACTTTCTCATGCAAGCAACATGCAGGGGATTTTTCACAGGCCCGAACATTTTTTTATTTTTTTTTAAATCATTTGTGACTTGTTGGCTCTCATGGACCTGGAAGTCCCGCTCCTCCGCTCAGAATAAACTCACGCCAGTTCAAATATTTGCCCGTTTTGAGGTGGAATGAGGAGCCCGGGGAGCCACGGGTTAAGACGGCATGACTCCTGGGAAGTGACCAAAATGGCATTCAAAGACTGCACCGAGCTCATTGTGCATTCATGCCTTTGTTTTCCATCAAATCCCAAATAGCAGGAAAGGGGCGGGAAACAGAGGCGGCAAACACAAACTAAGGTAGAAAATGACCCAGAATACTTTTGGCAAGGCGTATCTTTGCAGTATCTTATCACCTCCCAAGCAGACAAGCAGATTAGTATGGACTGCTTGAAGTGAGAAACAGATAGCCCAGCTTTGTGTTTACCCAGCGGAGCCATTTATCAAAGTAAACACCGTCCAGGAGAGGCGCCACGTGCCACTAATCGATGGCGATCGATGAAATCGGGCCAAAGCCTGCAAATATCAGAGGTCGATTCGCCCCTGTGAGGAGTGAAGAGCAACACAATGGAAAGTGGGCGAAGCCAACGCAAACTTTGGCAAAGTGAGAAGATCCAAAGCTGATTCCATGATGAGTAACATCCTTTGACTGGCTAAACGCTGCTATGCTAACATTAGATGCATATCAACTGTTTCTGACAAAAGATGTCCCAAAGGGGCAGAAGAGCACTACTTATGTCCAAATGATCCTCAACTCACTTCAATATACTTCCTTGCTCTAAAAAAACTGAAGATGGTGGCAAAGCACTACTATTGTAAAAACAAAGCCAGCTAAACGCTGCTATGCTAACATTAGATGATTGTCGACTGTTCCAGACAAACGATGCCACGTTTGTCCAAATAAAGATCCTCAACTCACTTCAAGATAGTTCCTTGCCCCCCCCCCCCCCCCCCTATAAAATGAAGATGGTGGCAAAGCACCACTTTTGTCAAAACAAAATCCCACAACTCACTACACGCCACATGGCGCCAACTTGTCACAAGATGGCAAAACACTGTTTTTGTCTAAATAAAATTCTGCAACCACACACACACACACACACACACGTACTTTACATACATCAACATCTATGCATGTACCTATGTATGTGGGCATGTGCGTGTGTTTGTGTGTGTCAAAGTCAAAGTCAGCTGTATTGTCAATTTCTTCACATGCCAAGACACACAAAGAGATCGAAATTGCGTTTCCCACTATCCCACGGTGACAAGACATATTACAAAACATACAAGAAAACAACACAAAAAGTAAAAACAACAAGGCACATACAATGAATAAACAAGAGCGATGAATAAATAAATAAATAAATAAATAAATATATAAATAAATAAGAGCAGCAAAAATGGAGCAGTGTGCATACAGCAGACAGTCACAATATAGCACAAGAGTGTGTACGTGTTTGTACATGTTCGTGTGTGCCAACCAAATCTTCACTGGTCATATTCAGGCATCTGTTGCAGTGAAAGAAGGCCCATATCATTAAGCGCACGGCACTGCCACCATTACGCTTATTGTATTCTCGCGTCGGGGAGCAGCTGCGTAATTGTTGCCGCGGGCGGTTTCCATCGACAGCAATATGGGACGTATGAAAGCACAGATGAGAAGCAGCCAATGCAAAAGGTTTGGGACTGAGACCATCTTCCACGCTCGTGTCTCACTTTAGTCGAAAATGAAGATGAATCATTTTCATCCTCTTTGATGTGAACAGTTTAAGATATACTTTGCCTTGTTTGACTTTCTTTGTCCTACTTTGCTTTTGTTGGCTGGGTTTCAGCATGAAAACTAGGTTGCGAACCACCCGCGCTGGCCAAGTTTGTGCCAACCTGCACGAGCACGACGCTCCGTTTGACAAATGCTGCCAAAGCTTGAGACTTAAAACGCGGACAACGGCGGGAAGCCCAAGCCAAAAGCTTCTCTTTGACAAGTGATCTTGGACAAACCAATTTGTAATTCCATCTTCTCAGGTGTATTGACATTCTTGTCTTAAGCGTGGAACGCTCACACGCACCGATAATTGGGACCGTTTTAGCCTGATTCACTTTTTACAAAGTCGGTAAAGGCCCAATTATCGGATATCTCTAAAGATTGCCCAAGGATGCTCAGAAATCATCTTGAATAGGCAGCAGAATAGCTTGATTGCCATTGTACGAGAGTACAAAGGTATGGGACGGAAACCATCCATCTGAGAACAGATACAGAACCAGAGTCCGCCGGGTCACCTTTTACAGCGCTTCGTTAGAAGGGGGGGGGGACCTAAAGCATCGATGGCTACAGACCTCACGGCAGTGTTGACCCGAAAGTGACTGTTGGAATAATCTCGGGGAAGCCTTGGCCTTCCAGACCTGGAGACCTCATCTTTTAGGAGTTGACACCTTTGTGTTAACTAAGTTCTTCCTATTTAGCTCCAGGGATGTCTCTTGATCCTGTAAGAGGCCTTCACTAACAAGGAGCAGAGCTTCTTTGCATAGATGCAAAGGAACGTCATTCCTTTTAGTTAACTGTAGCTTTGATTCATAGATTGTTGTTGATCGGAACTGTTTTTTTACCAGGAGGTAAACCTCTCAAGATGATGCAGAGAAAGGTCCGGCAACAAAGGTTCATAGCTGCCGACGGCGAGATGCTTAACAGAAGTGATTGGGAGTGTAATGGGAAGGGAATCCCAAAGCAACACGCAGGTTCCAAAGCAGGCAAGCTCACATCCTAAAAAGGAATTTCCTCCAGCTGTGTTGACACCGGCACCTGACTCCAAATAGCTCGTTCGCACTCGGCCGTGTGCGGCGGTGTATCAAATGCATTCAATTTCCCTCCGACGCCGGCTCACCTTGGCGTCTCGGGAAACATATGAAGGTATTAAAATGGCTCTGCCAGACGGGATCCGTTTCATTTCCAATCCTGCCAGTGTGCCAACACGCATTTGTGCTCATCCGATTGGCCGGCAAGCAAGCAGACACGAGAGGGTGCTGCTGAAGGCTGACAAAAAAAAAGATAGAAACAATATTGGGGATGCTCCCGCAGCATACCTGTGATGCAGCAATTTCTTAAACGCTGCCATGGCAACAGCAATTCCAGATCACCGTCCCTCCCTTCCCACACCCCTCTCCAAACATAAAGAGCAAGTTCAAAAGCAAATGGTCCATTTCACAGCTCACAAACTCTGATGCCAAGTGGCGCTCGAGCGGCGCCTTACCTGAGAAGGCGCACGCCGACTTACAGACGGCCGACGGCCAGCTGCGAGGACGCTACGCTGGAGTGCACACGCCAGCCGCTAGGAAACGGGGAGGAGGAAGCCCATGGCCGGTGGAAGTGGTGGAGGAGAGGAGAGGAGGGGAAGGGAAGGTTGAGGAGGTGGGCAGCAAATGTTGAATTATAGATGTGAGATGGTGAGAGAGCGCGCGACCTCTTTGCTGATTTCACTCACCACAGTGAGAATCACTTTCTGCTCGGATCAAACGCTGCAGGAAAGCCCGCTGCAGCGCCGACCAGACGGGAGCAATCACATCCCGAGCAACCCGTCTCATCATAGGAGCCCCTTTGGAGCGGCCGTCACATCTGTCGCCTGCTCCTGGGAGCGATTGCTTGGGCTTTTAGTGGCCAGACAAATTAGTCCACGCTTGTCGCAGGTGTTTATAGGCTCCCAAGAACCAAACGAACGAGATGTAAACACGATATGGAGCCGGCGAGGCAAATTTGGGCCTCGTAAAGCACCCAAAACACACCTGTTGCCCGCCCACTGCGGCCCAAAAACCAGCAGCGACGCCGATGTGAGCTGCATACCAACACGGCGCTAAGAAACGCCTGTTGCTTGCCTTGAACACGGGATGCTTCCGCTAGACTGGCAAAATGGACTTTCCTCCAAGAGAGTGTCACCAACATGGTACTAATTGCTTGATGTGTCTCTGACGGCGTTCAGGGTGGCTCCTGCGCTCACAAATTCAGTAGCGGATCATCCTGGCTCGTTTAGCCGCTAGCCGGAACGCAGCCGCAATGGGAAATGATGCGGCTGCAAAAGTCCAATAATGAGCCATTGGCCTCCCCGACAGGAATTGATCCTTGGCAGCTCGGTGCTCGGAATCCGCACAAAGTAAGAGCGTGCGTCGGGCGCTTCGGTGCAACGAAGCGCAGACCGAGAGCCTTCCTTCGACACGGCCGGATCAATACGTGAGGTTCTCAGTATGCTTCGCCACCAATTTGAGAATGCTCAGTCAGTCAGTCCTTCCGTATTGGACGTGGCAACCCAGCCGCACTCGGGGTGTGTTTGGCACCCAATTCCATTCCCGCGGGTCTAATTATTGGACTCCGGGGCGGCCATTTGTTACATTTACGGGCCATGGCGCCGCAAGCATGTTACAGAGCTGGCGAAAAGTACAGAAGCACAACCGACAAGGCAAGTGACGGAACTGGAATGAACATTTTTTGTTGTTGTTTTTGGTTAACATCTTTTGTAAACTATAGAGATTGTATTTTTCAGCGCATGCCCCAACCAGCCTCAGCCCTTTTTGAAAGCATGCAAATCCATGACCGCCACTTGGGCAGAACAGAAACAAAAGCTACATCAAGCAGCATGAGGTTAGACATCATCGAGGGACAAGCTGCTTTTCACTTTGGGAACAACAAGCACACACACGGTGTGGTCGGCCCAAGCAAACAAGTCTTGTTGCGACAATTGCCTTTGAGACGGCGGGCAGCGCAAAATAGCCCCCAGACGCCTCGAGAACGAGCGAGACGTTTTAACGGCCGGCGCCTTTGCTGCCGTCCTCAATCGGCGTCTGTTTACCCGACGCAGTCTCCATCCAAAAGGCATTACGGGCTCGTCTTTTTGCTTGCTGGCCACAACAATGCCATTACTTTGCGCTTCCAAACAAAGTGTGAAAGCGCAATACATTTGTCCTCGTCGAGATGACAAGGTCTTCTAGGTTTGTCGCGCTCCAAAAATGAAACGGAGTATATCCTGTAAGAGTCTGGAATCTCAACATTTTTGAAGCGTTCATTCTTTTTTTTAAAAGGAAAAAGCTTGCAGCCATTTGTCACGTTGATATTTGAGCAAAAACAAATAACAGAAAATTAGCTCAACAAAAGCTTTGACAGCCCGCAGAAATGTAGAAATATCACCATGCGGTCCATTTGTTTTCCTTTTTCAATTGTACCAATTGAGGTGAACGGCCAGAGCGCGTCACGCAGAAAACATCCTGGGCGGGAGTGCGGGATGCTAACCAGCGACTAAATAACGAGTGTCTCTTGTCTAAATACAACAACTCTGCCTGATGCCTGTAAGCTGTTGCCATGGAAACAGCACTAATAGGACGAAGGGGAAGACGCAGCCAATTAGGATTCATGGCGGGAAAACAAGATCATGAAGTTTCAGGGCGAGGCTCTGTCTCGACAAAGTGTTGAATAATTACCAACGCAAACACCATGGAAGTTGACGGATATAACGATGAATGCGAAATTTATCGCATTTGTGTTTTTGGACGTTGGACAAGCTTTGGGCAGTGACTTCTCACAGTCACATTCAACTGCAGTGCTTCAGGGAATGGCTTTAAATATGCTCACTAAGTTTCTTTTCAAGTGAGCGCAGTCTTGGTGCTTGTAATAGGACAAAATGTGATTTTAAAAGCCTCAAATCTTGAAAAAGGTTCAAGTGTCCATAAGTGGATTCTTCGCTTGTCAGTCAAATAACAAAGGTTTTGTTTCTTTGCGCACGTCATGACTCTTAAATCACGTATATTGCGCGGATAGATGGCTTGCATGTTTGACCTCATCGAGGGCGGAACAGCAGCAGCCAAAGAGAGAAAGTGCGCCGGCTGGGCTTTGACATTAACCCTGGCACAAGTGCACTTGAAATGCAGACCTCGTCTGAGTCTGTCTCCACATCCGTATTGATTGATGATGTACATATTTACCGTACCTTGTGAATATGCCGCCAGCGCGTGTTAATGATTCATGAGCGCAGTGCAAAAAACACACACAATCTCATCCGCAGAAATGAGCAAACTTTGCCAACTTTGGACATAAAAAGAATTGCAATAAATTACAATTCTCAAAAAGGTTACAAATGAGTGCATAAGATTATTATTGATGTCGACAACTGAATGAATGGGTAGCGGATGAGTTCTCTTCTAATATGAAAAAGATTGTGCTTCAGAAAACATGCAAGAAGAGAAATAGAATAAATAGATAAATATTAAGCTCCAGAATATTAGTCTTTCTAGCACGTCCGCCTCACAGTTAGGAGGGTGCGGGTTCCATTCCACCTCCGGCCCTCCCTGTGTGGAGTTTGCATGTTCTCCCCGAGCCCTCGTGGGTTTCCTCCCACATCCCCAAAACATGCTTGGTAGGCCGATTGGAGACTCAAAATTGTCCCTACCTATGAGTGCGAGTGTGGATGGTTGTTCGTCTCTGTGTGCCCTGCGATTGGCTGGCGACCGGTTCAGGGTGTCCCCCGCCTACTGCCCGATGACGGCTGGGATAGGCTCCAGCATGCCCGCGACCCCTGTGAGGACAAAGCGGTTCAGAAAATGGATGGATGCATGGATATTAGTCTTTCTTCAGAGGATAAAGAATATATGCCTGAGTGCATTGTGAATTAGCTGTCGAAATGTGTTCAAATATCCAAATTCAAATTCCTTAAATCTGTGCTAAGATCATCTCCATTTTTTTGCTCGCAAGTCAAGGCAAATAAAAACAATTGTCCAAATCACCCATATAGCGCTTTATTTCCTACTTGACGCTGCTACTGCCTTATTGCACAATTGCGACAGGATCTTACGACATCATCCTGAGAAAAGGCCCCGATGATGCATTGATACAAAATGATTGTAGTTTTATTGTCTGAAAGGCAACCGATCAGGCTCCGTTTGGGAAATCATGTTCTCGGATGAACCTCAAAGGCCTCTCGCATCTTCATTTTTTTTTTCATTTATATTGCACCTGAGTAGCTGACGATGCGATTTTATGACTCCGTTTTTCATTTGCATGTCGCCCCCCTCCCCCACGACCGCTTATTTTGGCGGAACAGACGTTTGTTTGCGACTCGTTGCCATCGGGGGCTCGTCTTTTGTTTCCGAAAGAGCACGTTTGGACGCCGTGCTCAATGTTTGCGTCTCAATTCCATTTGGAGTTTGCGAGTTTCCGAGCCGCCATCTGTGTCCAAATTGATGCGATATGGCGGAGGATGGCGAGCGCGACAGTTGGCCGACGCTTTCTGACGGCCGCCCCGCGCATGATAGCGAGTCGTAACGGCGGCTTCCGGCTCTCGGTTGGCTAAACGTGAGTGACAAGCAAAGCAAAGACTTTTTTCCCGACTGAATGTGGCGCCGACGGTGAAATGGCCAGGTAGTGTTTTGCCACGTCTGCCCGCGCGGGGGAAACAGCAAAGTGAAGCCAAGAAAATTGATGGATGGCTTCAAGCCGTGCAGCGGGCGCGGCAATTCATAATAAAGAGCACGCAAGCTGAGATGTCACAACAGAACGCTGCACTTAGAAATTTTTTTATTTGGAGGGGGGAGGGGGGGGTTGTTTGAAAAGGAAAAATATCTAAGCCTCAATGGGTTTTGATTTGCAGCCAGAGCATAGCGAAAGCCTGCTTGGAATTCATTTATTCACCCGTAATATACTTGGAGCGGTTGGAGAGCAAGCCCCAAAAGATAACGTCGTCTACTGTGCGTATAGCAACAATCAAAAGAAAAAGAGACAGGGGCTGGGTGAGATCACATCTGGTCCTTCCTCTTTGAGCAAGGTGCTCCTATGCATCCAGAGTTCTCCACAAGGTCTTCCTTGTGCTTATTCAGCCCAAAATGTTTCTCTCTACATTGCCCCCCTATTTGGAGCTTTGCAGGCCCGCGTTGGAGATAAGACCCGAATCCAGCAAGCATTTTTACTCCATTCTCGCACTACCAACCATCCACTCCACCCTCTGTTGCACATCATCCATTCATCATCCTGCCAATTTGTCATTTTGTACGGAGTTACATGAACTTTTGGGTGTGACATAAACTGTTAGGCGGGACTTGTGATCCTGCTGCATTGAGCAATTTCATTCATACTCAATCCATTATTGTTTCCTGACTCTTTTTGTCTATTTTCCATGCCAGGCTTTTACTCACCACATACCATGCATTTGTTTATTCTTTTCACATTCCATGCACTTATTTTTTTCATATTCCCAGTTAACCATGCTTACAACCATATCTTTTCTTTGTTGGGCAAAAAACATTCTTCAATAATCCAAGGCTGGCGTCTAGCGTTTGGCACCATACGTTGTCATATAAAGCATTAGGTCAAATGTAAGATATAAGTCAGCATTCTTAGACGCCTTTGACAGTCTTGGTAATTTAGAAAAACATCAGGCATGCAATGAACAGTTCATTAAAGGTCATTAAGCCATTCAGGCAATATACCAAAAAACATTTGTTTTTTCGAAGTGCAAAAAAATACATATCAGATTGTCAAGTTATAAAAACATTTCTCATTACTACTTTGTCCATCACATATCAAAAAATGTCTAGTTATGTGTAAGTCCAATTATATGCTTAAAATGTTTATTTTATTAATTTAATGTGTGAATATAATTTTATGCTTATGTACTTTATTGGATGGATGGATGGATGGATGGATGGATGGATGGATGGATGGATGGATGGATGGATGGATGGATGGATGGATGGATGGACTTTATCCAATGAGGTTTGAGTAAATCTGTTTTTGTAGCAAGGAAGGAATTTTTGGAACCCATTTTCTTCCAAGCTATGGGCGGTGCTCTACATTTATCCATCGGCGCCGCTCATGCGCTCTGCGCCCGGCCAGAGATTACAAATGCCTTTTTCTTCCTCCACGTTGCAGCCTGAGCTTTACTCGCGGCGTGACACTAAGCTGGGGGTCAGAGGTGGCTCGCCGCGCCGCGGATCTCCTTCTCAATAACCTTGGCCTCGCGCTTTAACGAGTCAGCCTCCTGGAGCTATGCTAGCAGCCCTTTTCCCGCCGCCCGGCAGAAAAGCGCTGAGTCAGCGCACTCCAAATTCTCCCTTGTATCCGATTTGCATTTCGTGGCCTTCTGCCTGTCTAATCGAATCGCTTGATTTATGAAGCGTGTTTGAGAAGCAGCGACGGGGGCCGGCTTATGTGATGTGAAACGGAAGAGGGGGCAATCACTCGTCTAGCAGATAAAACAAAGAGCAAGACATTTGTTGCATCTCCAAAAATCGACTAACTTGCGCTAGCTTAACGTTTGCACGCAATGCAAAACGCAGCAGACGTGCGGACAAAGACACGACGTTCCTCGCAGGCATGTTTTCTTTATTCTCAGTGCAAAATACTAGTACTGCCGTTTATCACTAACAGTAGTTGTGAAAGTCTTCTTTTGTGCCGTGATTACAGTATTAGCCTGCCCTTGGGCGAAGCGGTTGGAAAATGAAGGAATCACCATGCCTACGCCTCCCACATAACTTTAGTCCTTGCTGCGATGAATCCTTTTATTTGCAATTATTACTTTTTGACAAATAACAGCACTCACAATCTATACTTAAAAAAGAATGCATAAATCATAGTTTTTTTCCAGTGTGGAGGGGGGGGGGGGGTCAATATTCCAAATGCTCTGACTCGTCCACCCTCAATCAAGTGGCTTTAATAAAGGCCGGCTCATTGGCGCAAGTTGTGAGGTGGCGCCGGCGCTCGGGTGACATCACGATGAATGGCCTTTATTAGCTCCCAACTACAGCCGGCGCCGAGAACACCTTTTTTATTCTTTTATCGTGCGCAATCATTGATAGTCTGCAGCTGCACACCCCAGTGTGGAAAAAAAATATGAAGGAAAAAGCCCAGCCCAATAATAATGCGCTCACTTTGTGCAGCCGTGCACTTTATCGGGCAGCCGAGGGAGCCATGCATCATCTCGTCGGACAAATGCAGAAATAGCTGCGAGGTATTAATCAAGGTCAGCTGGCCAAACAAAGACCAAAAAAAGGAACCAAATGGATTCATCAAAAAGCCTTTCTTGACTTGTTACAAAGAGCTGTTGTTTGCTTTGGCTTTTGTTGCCTGGGCTGCCCAAATGACAAAAACAGCAATGCTACAATTAATTTGCAATTATCATTTTGTTTTTTTGTCAGTATTTAGGAAATGGCTAAAAGGGGAAGAGGCTTGCAGTCTATGCACCATGACAAGTGGCTGCTGCACAACACTCAGGACAGTTTGGCCTTGACGGAGGCTTGCCCTGCACTATTGCGCTCGCTCGCGTCTCCTCAGCAACGGAGCAGCTATTCGGGCACCATCTCATTCCTCGGCGCTATGAGCGGACAGGATGTCACGCTTTCTTTCCGGCGGATAGAAAAAGATGGGTGCTCCTCGACAAAATACTCGGCCGTGCGGCGAGATGAGCGCAAGATGTCAATTTGACACTCGGCTTGAAACAGAACAAGCTCGATGCGGCCGGCGCTCGCTAGCTAGCTCGGAACGCGGTCAGCTTTGACGCCGGCAAGGAACGCGTGAGGTCGGCGGTGTGTCGGAGCAGCAGGTCACTACATTAGGTACTCAATGTCCTACAATAATATTATTATATAAGAAATATAATAATAATAATAATAATAAGAATAAGAATAAGAATAATAGCTACAAAGCTCACATATTTGCTGTTTTGCTTGGCCCCAGATGATTGCTTTGGTGCCATGGCCTTATCCAATAGATAAATGTGCTCCACCGCCACCTTGGGGCATCTAGGTGCAACTACAATATTTTTGTTTAATAAACCAAAACACTCAAAGTGAGAACAAAAGGAAACAAAAATGTATTTAAACTATTCGAGTCATGCAGGTTGCACAAACCTCCAACTTGTGGCACCCCTACAAAAGAAAGATGTTTGCAAATGCTTTCAATCTTCTGTATTTTTGGGGCCATTTGAGCAATTTTACCGGTGGAATAATCATATTTCATCTACTTTGATGTCAACTTTGACCCACTTTGTACAAGAGAATAATCACACAGGATCATCCAATAGGGCCTGATGAGGTGTGGACTCCGCTTTAGTGGAAATGATTCCGCCGCCACTCGGAATCCAATTAAGACTCATCCTCCATCCTAGCCAACAAGCACACATCTAAGAGATTTATCAGAAATGGTGAGAGAAGTTGACTATTTTTAATCTTTATTTCTTTTATTTGGTGCGAGTCATTTGTCGTGTTTAGCCGGCACACTGCCGGTAGGCCCGAACATGAATCATTATGAGGAATGTATCGAGGGTGGCTCTCCTCCAATTACCTGCCAGGATGTTTCATGAGTCATAATATGCAAACAGCTGAGGGCTTCATGCGCCTGCTACACACTCCACAAACAGCGTAGGTACGTGCGCGCTTTGGAAGCGCCGCGGGGCAAAATAGTCCATCAGGTGGTCAATTAGCTTCTTATGAGGGCCGGCATGTTTTGGCTGGCGGACGCTCTCGCGTGTCGGTGTGATTGCACGAGAGCAGGCCGCATCACGTGGGATTGTCGCATTGCCACTTTTTCTGAAATTCATGTCAGCATCAAATATTTCTTACATGTGATGTGTCTTCGGCCCACTATTTTTGTTTCCTTGGCATTGCCACCCCAACCCTTAACTTAGCACCGCCACAGGCATGCCTTTCAGAAAAATGGCGCACCAGTCCGTCACTAAATGAGTTCCAACCAAAACATGTCATGAAAGAAAAGTTCATACTTGCCACCCGACTAGCAAATTAAAGTCTAATGAGCCACATGCTGCTTCACCTAGACCCGATTACCTGATGACAGGTAGCAGCCTGCTCTTGTGAATTTCCATTACACCTTGAAATTGAAGCCACCATGGTCATGAGATGGAAATAGGGAGCGATCGCCAGATCTGCAGGACAAATTGAAGTCCGCTGTGATGGACAAAGATCACGTTGAATTTCATTGAGCACATTTTGTCTTCAGTTGAGAGGAAGGAACACCTCGTGGCCTTTTTTTGTCAGGAAGCAGAAAGAACAAAAGGAAAAAAAATCTCATCTCGCATCGATGTCAACTAGCTCGCATTGTGACACTCTCTCCCCTTGAATTTTTTTTTTTTTACCGCTCTGACCCTCCACTGCAGATTTTTCTTATTCTCGTTCCAGTTTGGAATACGTTGCCTGGCCTTCTTTTTGGTAATAAAGTGCGTGGCGGGACACAGCCGCCGCCGCGGGGGTTAACAGCATCTTTGGCAAACGTCTGCGCCGAGGGATATTTTCATTAGCCGCTAAAGGAGAGCGGCGGCGGCGGCGGGCGCAGATCGAAACCCAATTACCGGACATGGCTCGCCGTCCGCGGCGCCTTGGTTCTCGCCTTGCCCAATTTGATTACAAAACGTGTTAGTCCTTCAACAAGTTCTCTTAATGGAACACAAATATGATGGTGGTAATAATTCAGAGGTGCTATATGGAGTGGAGCGAAGACTTTAAAGCGAGTTTATGTGCTCTATACTGTGGACTTCACAAATTCACATTCACCACTACTTTATTTGTTGTTGTAACCAATACCTTTTGATAAAACTACATGAATACAAAATGGAACTTTTAGGGCTTATAACATTTCTTCAGAGCTATAGATTAAACTGTTCAATATATTAAAAGCAACAAGAAGAAATCAGTGCTAAAACACATGAGCATAACTACATCTACTATCGTTGTAATGATCAGAAACTATCATTGACTCCCTCCACAAGATTATAGACAAAAGAACCAGGAAAATTACAGAACTATGTCAAAGTGAGTCGCAGAGCATCATTTAAACAAAAGAAGTGTTTTGTCGCCGTACCGTGGCATTTTGGTGTCGAGGAAATCCTCGAAGTGAGTCCGAGAGCTTATTTTTTTTCCAAAGTTAGTGATTTGTCGCAATTTTTGTGGCATTTTGGAACTACAGTGAGTTGAGTAGCTTCATCTGGACAAAAGTAGTGCTTTGCTGTCATCTTTTAGTTGAAGTGAGTTAAAGAGCTTCATTTAGCCAGCCGAGTGGTTAAACTTTTCTTGCCTAGCCACGCTGAGCATCTTAGCAAGTGTCTGACATTTTCGAAACATTCCCTCCTGGGGGAATTTGGTGAATATTGCGGTGCCCTCCTCGGGCTGTTCCGTGGGGGATTACAAAAAGTAAATTGCAGCTTTACGAGGGCACCAGGGGTCACCCCCAACCTTTTCTCGCGCCTTAATTCTCTCCCAGCGCTCCCGTCGGTGCGCTTCATCGCTCCTGCGTACAAATGCTTCCTGCCACTGACGTTCTCACCTGGGACCGCCATGACCTTGTGTGCGGCGTCCAAGGGCTGCGCCTGAAGCATTGGCCCCGTATCTGTCCTACATGGCGGGAGGGCCCACGCCGCATGTTCGATTTCTGGCAAGGCAAAAAACCCAAACAACGATTTGCTAGTTTCCACATGACGGGAACGTTTGTAACATGTTGGAGAATGTCTCGGGGGTGTTTTTGCTTGATGCTCGATGAAACAAAAATATGTGAAATGTAACATTTACAAAATTAAAAGTACATGTGGAAATTGTTTACACCTATGTGGCCTATCACATGGTTGAAGTAAAAATGCTTTTTTTATTTGATCCATGCTGCCTTTCAGCTCAAAGCTTTCTGGCTGCCTTTTTTTTATAATTATTTGTTGCAATATAGAAAACAATAGACTATTTTTTTCTCTTTAAAAAAATGAGGGCATCGCAAAGGAAAGAAATCACATTGCAGACTCAAAAAAAAATCCCCTTTAATAGAAGCACCATCACGGGCGATTTAGGTCAGTGGATTCTTTAGAGAGAAAAGAGAGAAAAAATAAACGAGCTGCTGCATCATTGTGGCACGAGCTTGAAGTGTTGGCGGCTGCACCCACCCGAGAGGAGGGAGGGAGCCGCCCGAGCGCTGAAATGAAACCAACAGCAACGCAAATAAATGCCGGCAAAGTCCCAGCATGCAATGCAACTGCAACAACAACCAGACAGAATGTCTAAATAAGACGCCGCCGACAGCCTGGGAAACGTCTCGCGCGTATTTGCCGTGATGTCACAGAAAAGTTCAGCCCGAGGCTATTCCGACTCAATAGCAAAGGCGGGAAAACTTTAAAGAGCTTTAAAGCATTTGATTTGAATGGCTTTTCAACATGACTTTTGGTGTAGTACCACCTTGTGCCAGCACTGAGCTCTACTGGAAGAGATGCAGCATGAAGAAGAGCGAGCAATGGTCCAGCTACATGTGCATGTTGCTGATCCTGGCTAATTTAGGTTAGACCCTCTACGCTGTTTGGCTTTATATGTTAGCAATACGCTAGCAGATTTCCGTTAAAATACGTTATGAAGCAATAAAATATATCAAATGTTAAAAATGTTGCTTTGGTGCTATCTGATGGCATTTTGGGACCAAGCACCTTATGACAAGTCAGTTATTTGGTTACGCAGTAGCTCGTGTCAATTACTTCAACTATCAACTAGCAGGCCTGGTTCAAAGCTACAGCAAAAGTGTGGATGATAAAAACGAGGAGGAAGAAGACAGCGTAGGGTGATGTCGCAGTCAATCTGGAGCTCTGGCGTTGAGTAATTTACACGTCTCACTGATGACCATCTAACACTTTGATCTTCACTAATGACCTCTGCCAAGAAAGTTTGCTTGGGAACAAAGTCCTGTCACGTGTTCTGAATTATAGCGAATGGGCTTTGAACTCAACCTACAGTCTCGATATGCAATCACCGGGCGGCCATTTTCCTTTCATTTTGTGCTGATTCAGCTGCTTCACAATCAACTTTTATTGAGTTCATTAAAAGCATCTTGAATATCTGCAAATGCTAATATTCATAAATTGAAGTCCAGCCACACTTGAGTTGTTTCCATATGGCTGAGAAAGCGCCAGTGCAACGCCCTGAAGCTCCATTTAGCAAAAACTTGAATGCCATCTTTAATCATCTGACGCAATGATGGCCTCCCTTCCTTTTGAAGACGATCGTTAAATGATACATATGAGCTGTCTTTTCACTCTCTCTTCAAGTGCTCGCTCGCTCGCTCGTCCAACTTGGCCAGCAATCATCCAGTTCTCGCCCGAGTTTCAAATTGGTTTGGGAGCTACCGCTAATCATTACGCTACGAGCTAATCGTCTGTTTGTGAGACGCGTACTTTGGAGCTAATGTGTCACTGCAGCATGAGTTGGAGCAACAGTATGCAAGTGTCACTAATGACTGAGACATTGATCCATGGATACGCAAGTATTCAGATGGAATATAAAACAACTCAACAGCAGGAATGGGCAAGTATCCGTAGCAGTACCACTGCCGTACCAGAAAGTATCAAAGTATCAGAAGTCACGAATGAAATCCTCAAGAATTGAATACTCGTACAGGTATTGGCAACATCAAGCCACAAATCGGTACCAGAGCAAATAGCAGGCTAAGATAGACACCTTATCCAGTCAGCACACTTTGTCAAGTGCTCATTTTGTAGCACGTCTGCTGACTGACTGGCCCTACCTAACATGCGTCAATCGGAGGACACTAGCTGTACTCGATTTCAATTGGTGGCACTCGGGTAAATAATTAAAAGTCTCCCATTTTCCGGCTTCACCTTTCATTGTTTGCTCTTCGGCTGCGTCAAGCTGTGACACCCAATTAGCTCCTGGTGACAAATGAAATGCTACGCTGCTAAATTGCTTTTGTGCAGTGTCAACACACACACACACACACACACACACACACACACACACAACCTTTGTTGCATAGTCGGTTTTCATCGATTCACTTAACTTTATTTTTTAAACCTTTTTTTTTGGTCGTTCAAGTAAATACTAAAATATTGAGTTGAAATTGTTCAGCACTTGAACATCCATTTTACAGCCCACAAATATGATATCAAGTACTTTTGTCTGATATCAGTCTACGCTGAGAAGCTTTTTTACTCAATGTAATTTTCTTCACAGCTCCTCCGAGGCTAAGTGCAGGGTGACAAGCAAAGAAATAAGACATCAATAAGTTTGAAGAATAATTTGAAGAAAGGCTCTAAAGAGAACACTTGCGGAGATGAATGTGAAGTTCGGGGGCATCGGACCACTCTGCTCCCTTTAGATGAATGTGCCATTGACAGACATCATAGATTTGCTTTTGAAGAAATAAAAGACGAATAATTAGGCCGATGGCGTGCCGAGCGCACTCGGGCGGTATGGCGTTGACGCGTGGCCAAATGTGACAGATGTGGCAGGTTTTCATCAAAGCTGAATTATTCACCTGCGTAAACGGCGGCTCATGAAAAATGGACGCTTTAACGGCGGCGGGGCCACCACGTGAAACTTGATCGCCTTCTTTGATAGCGACGCTTCCTACATTATTGAAGGTGCTTGAAAGCAACACGACTACGCGGCGGGTCAGCTCGTCGCCAACAAAAATAATATGCAAAATAAATGCAATATAAATGCAAAATAAATGCAAGATGTGAAAAATGATTGTGTTCAATGCGTGCCAGATGAACCCGCCTGTGTTCCCTCGAAGGAGATCAAAGTCCGCACAAGGACAAGGCTGCAGGCGAGGACATTAGCATGCTCCGCCGAGGAGACACTTGAGCCCCAAACTACATGGGCTCCTATCCTGCATGCGGCCGCTCAAGCGTGTTTGCATTTTTGGGGGAGATCATTTCTCCATTTTGAAAGACTGAGGTGACATTTTGCATGCACATGTCTGCCCATCATCTTTCATGAAGATAGAAGCAGAGGTCAGCGCTGCTTTGCTGCCTCAGCCCCATGCAATTATTCTGGCGGAAAACAAAGTGAATGGAATATTAACGTTTGCTCAGCAAAAGGCCTTTGGCGCGATTTCAATGCCATGAGATGACTTCCACACCGTCATGGTGGTCGCTGGAGACAAAGCTGTGGCTGAAGCTGAGGACACTGAGCAGCCTGCGAGAACGTTTGCCACTTTTAGCTCATTTAGCCTGCTGTCTTTTTATTTTATTTTTTTACTACGTGGCACTTTAGCATGTTAGCTAGCATTGTCATGTCCATTCTGTGCTGCGGACTAGAAGGCATCTGAGCCGTCACTTTCACTTTTCAGAGCATCTCTGCAGCGGCTCATGGCTTGGGAGACAAACGGCAGCTCCTTCGCTCGTCTTGTCACTTAAGTGGGGCATCAGCCGGCTGAGCTGCTTTGAAGGCGCCGACACGATTCGGCGAGACTCCTTAAGGGACGCCAAATAGCAGAGCCGATCTCACTGGGATGTCAGAATAAAGGCGGGAAGTTGACGAGCGTTGCAAGTTGACAGACAAGAACTCTGTGAACGTCGGGTCCGTTAAGAGCGCGCGGGCAGAACGAGAGTCGCAGCAAAGCACAGACGATAACGTTCCACGTTTGTTGTCGAGGTGACTTGAAAACAGGAAGTGGAATAAAGAAGAGTGAAAGGATGTGTGTGCGTACCTTGAAGGTCAGTGTGCGTTGTTGACATATTCATCAAACAGTTTTGTGTCGGCGAAGAAGATAAGTCCTCCTGCCAGGCGCTGACCTTTCTGTTCAAATCCTGCGAGGGGGGGAAAAGAAATGACACTCTGTGTTAGCGATGAGATCTTATCACCGTTTGTTGCCGAAGCCTGATGAACGTTGGGAGAACTGGATCAATGTTCAATTCTCATCACTGCACTGACGTGACGCGTTCCTTCCAGCGGTTATTGTTTTCAAATCAAGAGAAAAGATGATGTCGACCCAAGATGGAGACTGCGACAAAGACCCGAACCAGTCATATCGTTCTGTACTGAAGTACATAAGAGTCTTTTCATAGCGCTTCATCTCTCTGCACTTTGGTCCACAATTTCATTATTTCATGCAGTCAATGGTAGGAAATAAGTCGAGGGCAGCTTTTGGAATCCCCGGCAGTGATTTTTTTTTTTTCCCCGCCACTCCAATCAGAATGTGTGCAGAGGCATTCCGGAACGAAGCGCGCCAAGTCTGGCAGCCGACGGTGGCCGAGCACGCTGATCTTCCTATCTGGCCGCCGCAGACGCTTCCTGCGGGGTCACCTTGTCGCTCGGGCTAATCAGCCGTTTCCGCAGAGTTCCGCGTACGCCGCGCGCGTTTCGGTTTCCGACCCGCGAACCGCCGAAGTTAAGACCGTCGTGTGCCGACATTGGACAAGCTTCAATATTGAGTGTTCAAGCGAGCATTTGCGAATGAACTTTTGGAACATAGTGTTCATCCAAATATAGCCAAAACTATAATCCCCAAACTCACGAGTGGGCCTATTGGTGTTGAAAGCGCTATTGTCCGAACCAAACCATGTCACACGAACCTCACAAAATGAGCCCAAACTTTGGAAAATCTTGTCTTTCCTCGGGCGCTAACGGTCACGTCGAGCAACCGACTGTCGACAGCGATTTATCTGTTCACTTGCCAATGGCGATCCAAACCTTTCCCTGAGTTAGCTTGAGAATGTTCCTGGTGGCTCCTCCATCAACTGAAATCCTCCTTTGCTTTGCCAAAGCGGCTGGCGATCATTACTTACTAAGTCTGCCAGTTGAACAGAAAAAAATAGCTAGTAGGCGGCGGTTCGCTGCATAGGTCGGCGTTATTTTCACTTAAGCGCTTGGAGCCTTTTAATATAATTGTGGACAAGACCTCATTCTGCTTATCAATCTCACATTTGATTGCCACGTGAACGCTGAGTCACTTGGGGCGTTTTCCGAGCGCTCCAGATGGTCCAAGCGCCTCAAAACGGACGGCGTGTTGATGGCTAATTATCCTCAACGGACCCTGAGGAACTCTCAGGCATAAACAACGCTGATGAGCTTTCTGATAGGAAGGAATGGTGCGCGATTGATAGGCTCTCGGAGGTGCGAGACGATTGTCGGCTGGCATGCGTAACGGCGCGCGTCGGCTGCTTAATGACACTTGCGGGTGAGCGGGCAAAAATCGAGTCTGATGTCCTCCGCTTGACGACGAGCTACCGAGTGCGAGATTTGATCGACGTCGGCGGCCCGGGCGGACCAACTGAGTTCCCCGGGAGGTGTCAAGCGCCAAATTCTATTTTGTTTTTGTAATATCCCCCTAAAGTCATAATGAAAATCAGTCCAAAACTTGTGGGAGAGTTTGACAGCCACTCACTGCATTTACTCGTCATCCATCCAAGGAAGACGTTCGTCACATTTCTGAATCAAATGAACCACATCCATCGGTGTTACAGGTATTAAAACGTGCTGACAATTAAGACTCCAAGGTGTGCATTGCGCTCGTCTGACTTGTCTCCAAAGTGCTTCCTTCCATCATTGCTGCGTTGTTTTTTTGACAGATCAAATGAGACATGTTCAATCTCAACTCTAATCTGGTAGGCCCATTGGAATTGTGAATGGATATTTGGAGTGTTTAGCAAGCGAGTTTCAATCGTGGAATTTGGAAGTCATTTCTAGGATTAGCAGAATCACGAACGACTATCAGTTCAACCCAAATCAGCCTTGATGTTTTTTTCTAACCCAACCGTAAACATCCGCGGCGGAGTTGAACAACAAAGTCAAAGGCCTCAAATAAATTGTTTATTTTGTGCCTTGATGGCTAAGCGTGCGGTGCGGTGCGGGGCTTCCTGGCTGAAAGCAATGAGCTGCGCCCGCTCCATTTGCCGGCGTGGTAATGACAAAAGTGGCAAAGCAGAAACGTCGGCGGCTTAGCTTAGCACTGGCTGAATAAAGTGGGCAATTTAAGGCCGACTCCATTCCGTCTTTGCGCCGAGCCCCGCGGGCGCATGTTGAGTTGGAGGAGCGCGCGCCTCATCAGTGAACAAAAGTGACAGCGTAATGACTTTGCTCATTTTCTAGTTCTGCTTTTGGCAAAGTCGTTATTAGGTGTCAACCTGTGAATTTAGACAAGTCTGCCAGAGCGCTTGAGCAGTCCTATTGGAGGGCGTAAATAGCCGCAAATTGCACATTCAGACTATGTGCCAAAGAGAGCGAGAGAGAGAGAGAGAGAGCGAGAGAGCGAGAGAGAGAGAGCGCGCGAGATATATATAGATATATAGATATATAGATATTGTTACGCTCAGCTGGGGTGGTGAGCCAAAAGTGCCGAGGAACCAGGAGACAAGACACAGAGACTGAGGTTTCAGGGCAAAAATAATATATTTACTTCTCTCACGAAAAGGTGATCCAAGGTGGATTGGAGGGAGGAGACACTGGTTTGACGTGGAGTTGAGCGCTGACCACGGAAAGTTAACGTCGAAGCGTCGAGCACTGTCTCTCAGGGGGTTTTGTAGACAGCCTCTGACGAGATGATCTGGAACAGCTTGGTTGATTGAGATGAGCCACGCCTGTGCTGGGCTGACAGGGGATGAGTGGCACAACATATATATATAGATATATTACTATAATATA
Source organism: Syngnathus leptorhynchus (assembly GCF_054491065.1). Taxonomy (NCBI): domain Eukaryota; kingdom Metazoa; phylum Chordata; class Actinopteri; order Syngnathiformes; family Syngnathidae; genus Syngnathus; species Syngnathus leptorhynchus. The sequence goes on from NC_141213.1 coordinate 613,686, forward strand.
TCTATATATATATTATTATTATTATTATACACATGCACACACGCACACACACGCACGCACACAACTTTGCCACTCTGATCGGAAATAAATGAGCATGAGTTCCGGCCTCCAGTCGGGAGTGTTAATCGGTAATCGCTTCAATTTCACACATGTGCGCTCGCATCAGGACTTTTGGCGGCCACGTCGGTTGCACGCTGCGCCGCGGCAGGGATGTGCCGTTCAATCTAATTTTGCCGAATGTGTGGCGCGTCCAAATTAGATGCCAAAACATGGCAGGTGGATCAAGGTCCATAAAACAAAAGGACACGCATGGCTACTGGCTCATTGTTTTGGCTTTGTTAGTGGCGACAAGCTAATGTTTGTTTGTGCAATGCTGATTGAAACCTACAAGTTGAAATAGCACAAAAGTTATAAATGACACATTTAGCAGCATTCCAGCCTGAGTGACCTACCTCATGCTCTTGCTGTCTGTTGTTTTCTCTGCCTTTCTTGGTTGTTTGCGAGTGGGGGGAGCCTCCTGTGGCACACGACAATCGGCAAGGTGCAGAGGGATGCTGCTGTTTTTTGCAACACATTGCTTTCTCTCACAGTTCTTCCATTTCGTGTTGTCAAGTGACGAGTGGCACTGTGTTTTCCATGCACTTGACCTCAATTTGATTGTTCGTTAAGTTAAGAGAGAGCAGTTTTGAAAGTGTTTCAAAGGTGCATCTTGAAGATGAGTGTGCGCTTATATCAAAAATTAAATTAACACTATACTTTCTATAGTTCCACAGTAATCCTTACACTAATGTTTACTTTGTTAGCACGACAGCAAAGAGTAGTGATAGTGAATGCGTCGCCACATTCCAACTCACAAATTCGGCGACAGTAAATCTTGATGAGTGTCAACAATGCCACAATATTTTATTTTGTTGCAAAAGATTGAGACCTGGATTGAATGATGACGAGAAATGGAATATGTGCCGGCATCGCGGGACAGTATGTCGAATGGCAGCACAGTCTCTGCGCAAGCTTAACGCTCCCTCCCGCTATGAGGCGTAAATATGAATGTAATTAGGTTGGTAGAAGCGTTGGGAAAGGAAGACCGCGAGCAGAAGGCGACCCTGACCAATATTATCCGTCTTATTCGCCGTAATCGCATGCACGTTCTGTTCCTGCAAGGCAGCTCAACCGCTTTTCTATTGGATTTAAAAATAGAACCAAGACTCCCTTGGGCCTGTTCTCCCAGTTTGTGTGTGTGTTTGTGTGCGCGTGTGTGCGTGCGTGTGGTGGTTTCAATGAATCCAGCGAGCAGCCGACGGAATGACTCCTTACTTCGTACGACGTTTGTAAGCCAGTGTGAATGGCACACAATGAACTCTTGGCTTGGCTCCTTAGCTAACGTGCTAACAAAAATGCACTTTTTGTTGGGATGCTAATTTTGTGATGTTGCAACTTTCTTTGAAGTGGTGTTGACGATAACAAAAGTTTCTTTGAGCCTAAGTTTTGGCTTCATGCTCTCCAAAGTCAAATGAATGGATGGATATGTTTTGTTCGCTGATGGATGTTTTCAAGCCCGTCTCCAGCAGAGGAGACGTCTTAAATCAGCTCCACGTAAATACGGCTGCCAACGTGTGCTTCGACGCGGGCGCACAACAGGCGGCGCTAATCCTCCACGGGTCTCGCTACAAATGGACTCCGATAACAGAAGTGTACAATGCAAACCCAACACAAATGTGAACTTGACAGTACGGTGGAACTGTGACATTTCCAAATGTGTGCAAATTCAATCTTCAGTTAGGGGACTGGATCATTTCTTTGTAGCCGTGGGGATGCTGAGCTTTTTAACGGAGCAGCACAAACATGCACTTGTTCCCTTTTTTAAGTCTTTGTCGTTACTCGGCTCAGTCGAGAGTGTTGACTGGTGTCAGTCCAAAAAGCGAGCGAGATGACGAGCATGTCCGTCAAGTTGTCTCACGCGACAACTCCAATTGAACGCTGTCAATACTTTTGTTCGTATCCAAACAATCGGCTGCTTCGGATTTTTTGACGTTTCTGACAATGCCTCCGTATTCTCCCGGCAGATGACTAACGCTAATTGTGGCAGTTGACTCGGGCGAGCAAGGGTGTTTTTCATTTGATAGACTCCCCGAGTAAAAATGAGGCCGGGTACGGCGCTCAGCAGACGCTTGAAGCGGATCCAGTATAAACAACATGGCTGCCATGGCTTGCCGCTGCCAGTTTTTAGCGGCCCACGGTGAGCCGCTCCTTCTCACTTGTATCCGGTTTTCTTTTTGAAAACTGTTGTGTTTGTATTTGACAAGGGGTAAATGTTTCACTTGATATGAACTTTTATCTCGGGTGCGTCGCGAACTTTTGTGTTTTGGATGAGGCGGCCCCTGCGAAATTGCTCCTAGACCAAATCAAGCTAATCACTAGCTTGGGCGAAAGGCGAGCTTTGATGAGCGACACAAACAAGAAGCGATTCATTGCGTTGGCTTACCGCCAGAGCTTCCATTTTGCAATGAGGATGCTTGTACAACATGGCAGACATGCATTTTTTTCCATTACCGACAATCTCTGGGCTAATTGTTGAGTCGACAATGGGCGGGCGGTGGGGGGGGGAGTAAAGCGACTCAGCAGAGGATTTATTTCCCAAGTGAGATACGGCTAAACGTCTTCTTGCCGGATTAGCCTCAAAATGTAACATTGTGTTGATCTGATAGATGACAAGGCGGGTACGAGAGGTGTTAAGAAGGTTAATCGCTTGTTGAAAAAGGTTACAAGTCGGCGTCTTAAGTTTGAAGAAACTTTTACCTGGCGCCAAAGTTTGTTCAAGTGTGTTTTATTTAAGAAAAATGTGTTTAGAACATGACAGAGGTGCCCATTTTAGCCCTAAAGTCTCTCTCTGATTTTTTTTTTTTTTTTTTAAAACAAGTCTAGTACATGTCTACGGACACAACCCACCCAACTGGAACATCCATTACAAAAAGCGTTTGCCCCCCCAAAAATAAAAAAATAGTATGAGATAAATAGATAAATATACAAGCAAATCAAAGAGCCAATCAATAAATAGAAGGATAAATAACATTCAAAACATCTTTGGCCTGACGCTGGCCACAGAAGTGACGTCGTTGGTCGTTTCGCTCGCGTGGCGTGAAATCTTCTATTGAGGCACTTTGGAAGATGTTCACGGAAATGACATCTCCACGGATACACGTCAACAACATTCAGACTGAACTGACCACATCGCTCTACGCTCTCGCCGTTCATTTCGTTTTTTTTTTTTTTTACAATTATGGGACGGGTCATGAAAACAACGTCAAGGACAGAACTGAAGAAAAAGATGGAAAGATGTTCCAGGACATCCTCAAGGTGTCAGACAGAAGATGATAAAAGTCTCCCGAACAGAGATGTCGAGTTACGGCGTCAAGATGTCAGACAAAAGTCATCACACGTCAGGAAAAAAGATATTTTTGCGGAACCGCACTGCTGACTTGAGGCAAACTGTCAAGTCGAAGCAATTACACCGGCAACGACGTGGCAAGCAAACTACACGGACGACAACTGGCGGATTACTGTCCCGATGCCTCCTTACCAGGGGGAGGGGCTTCGGGAGCACGTCTTGGACCAAATGCCAGCAGTCATCGCCCAACCTTTTTCCTGACACTGCGTGACTTTTATGCCGACGTCCGATACCTGTGACTAGATTCCAATAAACCGGGCAGTGTGACCTTTTGATCTCCTCTCTAATGATGTCCTAACATGTCCGGCGACAAAACGAGGTTTGCTGGCAGCGGCCTCAATGCTCCGTGTTGGTGGAGTCCGAGCGGGCTTCCGAGTGCTCCCCGAATATTCCAGCCAGTGTCTTGAAGCGGGGCCCCCACTCGTTGAGGTAATCGTAGTCCTCCTCGGCGTCGACGGCCAGCGATTCGATGGAGCTAAGCGACTCAGCCACTGAGCCGTCGCCCTCGTAGGCGTAAGTGGCGAGCGAGTCGTACGGCGGCGCCGAGCTGTCGCTGTCGTGCTCCTTCAGCCGCTGGCTGATGAAGGCCCGGATGTCGGCGCTGTCCTTGGAGGTGGGCGCTCTGGGTCCCCGCTTGATCTCCGGCTTGACGTCCCGGCGGAACAGGTTATCCTTGACCACTTTGGGGTTGCGGAGCGTCCCCATGTCGAAGGCGTGCGTGTCCTCCTCGCCGCCGCCTTCGTCGTCGTAGTGGATCACGTTGTCCCGGATGTCCTCCTTGGACGACATCAGCGTCTCCTTCTTCTTCTGCCGCTTCAGGCCCACATAGAGGACCACAATGACTAGGTTGGGGACCAACACGCAAAAAAACCCGCATTGGACTCATTAAATGTGCGTGTTTTGAAGATGTGTCACCAGATCACGTGAAAAGGGCCAACATGGTTTTAGGACAATGATGAGCACAAAATGGCACAAAATGCTGTTGCATCATGGGCACAACCCCTCCGACGACGACAAAGTCAAAAAGTAAATAGCTTGCGGTGTGTCGCTACGCACAACCGCCATTCTCTTCAGCCTGGCTCAAACCCGTACGTGCGCACATTTGACCCACGCGTTGACCCTCGGTAGGAATTGTACTTGTCTGGCCTGGCTGCCCCAAGCGCTTCCAAAATAAATAGATCACATTGTGCATTGAGGGCTGCCACTGCACGGAATTCATTTGCAGCTTAAACACGAGAGCCTTGTCAGGTTGTGTAAGGCTGTGCATGTCGTCCACCTTGTATTGACTTTCAGCTGTGACTCATTTATTGCTAAAAATGTAGACACAAGCCCCCTCCCACAAAAAATAGTTACTAATGAATAAAAAAGTAGAAAACAAAGAGAGAGCTAGGTCTCTCCCAAGCTCACGTCCTTCTGTCTCCCTCCAAAAGTGTAGTGCGTTAGCATCCCCTTGTGGCCTCTCTGCAGAATACAACAACATGCCCTCACTTGTTTCTGAGCCAATTTGGCTCAAGCCGCACAATGCAAATGAGAGTTGGCTGATCTGCTTAATATAGCTCATCGTTTGACCTCTTTGGTCTTCTCCACTAATCCCACTCCGCAATCCGGCCAGCGCAGACGGGCGCTCCGTGGGAACACCGGCTTCCCGATAGCTGCGCGTTGGCTGTATTCGAGAATTATTGATCATATGATTCAAAACCAAGAGGAGGAGTTTGTGTATGAGCGTCTACTCATTTGTTTTCCAGACTGGGTTTACATTTAGTTTTAATAAACCAGGGGGTGCGCTACCAAGCCATGATGTACTTTGGCGGAAAGTAAATAAAGTCATGTTTGAAGGCCTGCCCTTGAATCGCAGCAACGCATTGACTTCTCCGGAGCATCCGACGTTCACGCTTCACAAACTGACGCCATAAAATTCGGCGTTATTTTGCCCTCCCTGGTATGTAAATGAGTTTAGACATTAGCGGCCCGGGATGAAGGTGAACAAGCGTGCGCGACCTTGCGGGTGATGCATACAGGGAACTTTGGTTCCGGGTCACAGACTCATCTGGCACCCCTTGCTCCTCCTTCCATCAGTCATAAATGAGCCCAATCTGACTTTGTGTCCCCTAATCAACCTTGCACGCTTCAAAATGGCCAAACATGAATCTAGCGGCGGAAGCACTGAGGAACTGTTTGGGAAATGATGTGCATTCCCCCCTCTGGGGCCTTGCGGGTGTTGCCACCTAGTTGCTATGGCAACTGGCTGTCTGAGAAACGGGCTCGACCACACATGGGCGCACTTCACTATCTGTTGGAAGATTACCACTTTCAAGCTGTTCTTATCTGGCAAAACAAAGATATTGAAAACATCATTATTTGAGTCCAAAACGGTAGCAAGGCTGCATGGAATGGAAGTTTGCTAGAATGATCGCACATTTGTATTTTCTCTCACTATTGTGTGCAATTTTAAAAATAAATGAATTTGGGGGATCTCTGTCATGGCACATTAGCTACATTAGCCACTTAGCATCTGTATTGTATTGTAGTGATAATGCACAACTGCGACATCTTGCAGAAAGCATTGACGGAGCTAGGAGGTTTTCTTCAGGGGGGCCATGGGGTCAGGGGGTCGGCAAAACTTTTTTTTTTTTTACAAACCCAAAGAATTCTTCAGAAAACACTGATATGGATAAAACGGTAAAATGAATGAATGATAATGGAAAAATATAAGACCAAATTTTTTGGGGAAAAAAGCCCAAGGTCCAAGCATATTTCAAGGGTGGGGGCGGGTACGATCTCAACCGATGCACGACTCGGACATCACGCGATTCAACCGTATCGTACTGACCCAGCAGGATGACGATGCACAGGAGGATGGCAATGAGCGCGCCGGTGCTCAGGCCCACGGGCAGGAAAACGGCCTCCGCGCTGCACGTCAGCAGCGAGCCGTCGGTTGCGCAGCCGCACACTCGGATGGTCAGGGTTCCTGTGCTGCTCTTGGACGGGTAACCGTTGTCCTCGATCACCACAGGCAGGTGGAAGATCTCCTGCGAGCGTCGGCGGAACGCGCCGCGCTTGGTCACGATTCCGCCTGTGTTGTCTGCAGGGGAGGAGACGCCACATTGCTGACTCATGTCAACATGCAAATGTTAACCGTGCAAAAATTCTGAGTCACGTTTTCAGCTCGGCCTAGAAAATGAAACAACGTAACAGCGATGACAGACAAGGAAGGAAATTAGCGAGCGGTGACGACGCGCGAAGGCGATGGAGGTCGACGCGGCGCGTAACACCGAGGCTACGTGTCGGACGGATGCGGCCCGCTTCTGTCGGCTCGCGTCGCAGAGGCTGACCCGCTGTCACGGCTGCTTTGCTCCTCGCCACAAGTTCCTCTTGACAGGAGCTGGGGCGTTTTCGCGCACCTTACGGCATTCTCTCTTTCTGGCTCACTGCTGATGTCGACTTCCCGTCCCTGCCCATCATGTCTTGGACGGCACAGCGGGCTCACCCTAGGGCACCTTTCAAAAGGTAAGAGTCGGCCGAGTCGGCCGAGTCGGACGGCGCATGCGTCGGCTCCCCTCGGGCGGAGCTCATCCCGACACGGCCTCCTTTTCCGTTTCAAAGGCCATCCGAGGCCTCCACGCGGCTCGTCCACGCACCTTTGAGATATTTTCTTTTGGACATCACTGTGGGGGTGTTAGCGGTCGCTATCGCTAGAAGAAGCAACTTTGGGGAGAGGAAAGCTAAGAGACGCTTTCCAAAGAATGGTGTCAGGGAATGAAGACATTTTTGCTGGCAACTGAAGAAAAGAAAGGACCTACTTCCAAAGTCTCTGATGGTGAAATTCCTGTTTCGGACTTCATCTTTTGTTGCTTTGAAGGAGAACCGCTGTCCCGCGTTGGGCAGATCTTGATCCTTTGCGCTGAACAGTTGAATCACCTTTTCAAATGAGAAAAAAAAAGTCCGCAGGCCGTTAAGCGCGTCACGTCTTTCAGCCACGTGATGGAGAGCCAAATGACGGCTGCCCGCCGCCGCATGGCGATGCCAGCTAATGAGCTCATTTGTAGGCGCGGCTGCTTTCCTGTCCTTATTAATGAGCGCACTTGGATGGGCTGTGCCGAAAACATCACGCCCAAAGTACCGCCCGGTTCGCACTGATCCAATATTGCGTCCTTGTCGGGTTAAAACTTTCACTCAGGTGACCTGGTAGTGTGCACAAAAGTAAGAGGACAGAGTTGCTCCCAAGCTTGTCTTGCAATCATGATTAATTAAGATTCAGGGACAGCCATAAAACTTGTCAAAAATGTCATATCAAGAAAAAATATATATTGAAATGAAACACGCCACCCTAAGCAGAGGTGCTTGAAATTATTGTTATTTTTGAAACGATTTATCATTTTATAAATTATTTATTCATTTGGGCGGCTCGGTGGAACACTGGGTAGCACGTCCGCCTCACAGTTAGGAGGGTGCGGGTTCGATTCCACCTCCGGCCCTCCCTGTGTGGAGTTTGCATGTTCTCCCCGTGTCCGCGTGGGTTTTCTCCGGGCACTCCGGTTTCCTCCCACATCCCCAAACGATTGAGCACTCCAAATTGTCCCTAAGTGCGAGTGCGAATGGTTGTTCGTCTCTGTGTGCCCTGCGATTGGTTGGCAACCAATTCAGGGTGTGCCCCGCCTACTGCCCGATGACGGCTGGGATAGGCTCCAGCACGCCTGCGACCCCCGTGGGGACTAAGCGGTTAGAAAATGGATGGATTTATTTATTTATTTACCATAATTTTCGGACTATAAGTCGCTACGGAGTATAAGTCGCACCAGCCATAAAATGCACCAGCCATAAAATGCCCAAACTATGAAAAAAAAACGTGACTTATAGTCCGAAAATTACGGTAAATTATTTATTGGTTCAAAAATGAGTATCATTGCAAATACAGCTTCCAGATAAGGTTGGAAGAGCAGCAATGGGGCTGAATTATGATGAGAGACAATAAATAAACACAAAAATAATGTTCTGTCCACATCCTCAAGATTGGAGTTTGCGACGTACCTGTCCCATTTTGGCGTTTTCGCACACAAAACTCTCGTAGGGGCTGGCGAGTTCAGGCGGGAACTCATTGATGTCCAACACGTGGACGGAGACGGCCACCCGGCTGGTCAGAACCGGACTGTCTGCGTGGGCAATGACAGACATCTTCAGAAATTGCATGCGAGAGGAGGAGGAGGGCGCTTGCAGAAAAGGTGGTGGCAGTGACACCGTGTGGAGAGCTGAAGAAATGCAGCCTGGATGGTCGTACCATCTGACGTACACAAGTTAATGGAAGCACCCCCCCCCCCCCCCCCCCCACAGACACACATATAAGCACCCCTTCACACACACACAAACACACAGCTTTCCATCAGTGCGCCGAGGAAATGTTCTTTTCATACAAGAGCCTCGGGAAGGTAAACTTTAGGGATTTGATGTGGGAATAGGCTTTTCTCCGCTTACTTAGGTGAGGATGGGGAGCCGGCGGGATTGAGGTCGGGGGCTCTCGCCGAGTCGTCCCGAAGGGATTTGAGATGCGAGACCTGGGCTCGCTTAGTAACCCGCCTTTGACCTTGATGCCAAAAGCAATCTTCCCGTGCGACAAGTCACTCGGGATTTGTCGGGAAACTGCCGAGGTCCTGCATACTTTGGAGACCTCCAAATCTTCTTTTACCTCTAAAACTGTTTTTTTTTTTTTTTTTTTTAATGAATGTTTTTATGGCTCCAGTCCAAGCCTGTAATTCCACCTGGCACATTCCAACCACCAGGTGGCACAATTGCACCACAATCCTCCGGTGCCCCCCTGAGCCTCATAATACATGCTCTAGTTGTTTTTATGAATCAGAACTCCTCGGAGGCCAGCCAAGCTTTTCTATTGCTAATCAGTTAGTTTTAAATTAAACTTGCTTGAATACGGCGCTCCTCAAACCTTTTGGAGTGCACTGCAAGGATGGCAGACCAGAAAACAATGTTGACTTGGAGTCAATTAGAGGCAATTTTAAAGCTTTTTGGGGGGAATTCAATTGCTTACACACTGTTGCTGTTTGCAGCAGGGCTCAATGTGAGGAACTCGTTTGAATATATGTGTAAATATCAGATTTTGCAACATAATGGGGACTTTTATGTCACGGCGGGCGAGGAGAACCCTGAGCCCAAGGCCAACTCCAACTGCTCTCTGTGTATTCTGTTTTGATGGTGCGCCGTGTGATTTTTCAAATATTTTTGGACTCTGAGAAAGCGTAGTAAGGCAAGACGTGATTTGACGACAACTCAGTCGAGCTCAAAGCAATAAAATCCGGCTGGCAGGCAGCATAAAAAATGGAATTGGAAAGAAATCATTGCAAGCGGATGACACTCGAGCCTCCGAGTGGAAGCGTTTCCGTGGGCGAGGCGGTTCTTCCCGGCCGGCTCGTCTCCGGGGCGCCTTCTGCCGCCACGTCTCTGGAGAGCTGCAGATGGCGCTCTCATTTTGCTGCATGACTGGGGCGGCAGGCGCAGCAAATCTCCCAAGAGAGAGAGCCAAGAGCGCCTGTCCCTCTTTTCGCCGCTTTTGCTCACTTGTGGCCAGAGAGGCAAAAAGGAACGGAGCAATCGCAGATGCTTCCTGATGACTTTTTGGCATTACTGGGCCATGTTTGGAAAATCTGACACTTTAATTAACATTCTGCAAACAAGCCTGGAAGTTGCCTCCCCGTGCCACTACACAGTGGGTGGTAAAGCACAACTTTTGTCTGAATGAGGTTCCTCAACTCTCTTCAACCTACTGCGAGTTGACGACAAAGGATTACTTTTGTCTAAATTAATCTCCTCAACTCACAAACAGAAAATGGCCGCAGTATCGTTTGAGTGCCAATTCAAACAAATTTAATTTTGGCCTTTTCCTCTGATTATTCACCAATTTGTCAAAGCGCCAAAGGCCGTGGGACTTGTTGGCCTCCTCACAAGAAGCTTTCTTTGCGCAAGGATTGACTTAATTGCGACTTCTAAGAAGCGACAACGGCACACGGGCACGGCCCAAAACGAGCATCCGGCAGCCCCGAGCTCAACCGACAGCCAAAAGCCAGTCAAGGTCAAGAGCGCATTTCTTCTCCGGAGTCGGACGAGATGCGGCTATAGCTGTCGATACGCCGCCGTTATTTTCCGCCGGCGGCCTGACCACGTGTCACTCCTGCTCTTAAGAAACAACCGAGGCCGCCGTGCGGAAGCCAGATAAGAACGCCAGCGAGGTGCAGGTGGGGGAGGATCAAGCAGAAAGGAAACTCGGCGTTCCCTCGCGACGTGACGCTTCGCCTTCAGCGCAATTGACAGCTAAATTGCAAAGAAGTCTTTAAAGAGGCGCCAGGCCAGGGTACCATGCGGGTAGGCACAAAGAACTGAACATGACAAAAACTTGTCTTTGCCTGCGTCGTCTTGAAAAAGACCTCAATGATCTTTGGAGATTGAAATCTAAGGTTTAAAACGAAGGACGTGGCCGTCGGCTTCGAGTCGCTCAGGTCGCGCAAATGGCTGGAGCAGTCCCGCCGTGCGCGCGCATCCCAAGCGCGACCTTGCTAGGAAAGCGGGCAAAGTCCGTTTCCAAGGCAACCAAAATGACGAGAGGCGAGTGAGCCCTAATGAGTATACGGCGTGGGTAATTTTGATTGAGCGCCGGCCTGCCTCGGGATAATGACTTTGACGCTTCTTAACGGAATGAGGACTTGATGACGATGGATTTGCTTATTTATTTGCAAATTTGACGCACGTCCTTCCATTGAATAATCATTAAAAAAAAAACATAATTAGCCTGATGGCGCGTCTTAAAGCCGCAGCTCTGCCCGCCGTTATTCTGCCGTGAAACTCGCTGAGGCTCACGTTCGTATTGCGGGCGAGGTGGCCAGGAAAAATAAAATAAAACCTGAAGTCAAGCAAGCCCCAAGAGACGCCATCGCACTTTATCACAACCCATAAAGCTTTGTGTGGGAAAAAAAAAACATGATTGAATATTGACAGTAGTAAAAGTGTTCAATCTGTAAAGGCTGCAATGGTGTCGCCTGCGGCAAAAATACAATTTTGTTTATTTTCCCAAATCGCTCGCTGTACTCATTAAATAAGGAGCACAGACATCCGTTTTGAAATGGCACTTTGCTGATTCGGCGTTTGTTGTACTCACTCAGCTTGGTGGCCACGATGGAGATGTTGTGCCAGGCTACGCTCTCCCTGTCCAGCATCTCATTGGTGGAGATGGTTCCCTCCACCGGGTCGATGTCAAAATAGCCATCCGGGTCGCTCCTCCAATCGATGGAATACCTGGGACAGCGACAAAGTTAGTTTCTCCTTTCCCGCCGGCCGTCAATGCAGGGAAAGCTATTCTCGTGTTTCTTGCTCTCGTGCGCTTTTCGCAGACCGATGGACGGGCACGCCATCTTGTTATCCATAACTCGGAGGCTATTCAAATATTGATCATAGCCAGCTCATGTTGGACTTTAGCGGCACAGGGGACTGCGCTCGGGCGCCTGGCCGCTATTTGTTATTTCTCTTCAGAGGCCAGGCTGGACGTTGTGAGGAGCGCCTCACTATGTCACCATCCTGACTTTGGTTCTTGGCCACTTACTTGATCCCCTCATTCATATTCAGCAGTACTTTTTTTGTTTCGTCTTCCCCACTGAATGTCAGAGTGGATGGAGGAAGGGTAGGGAGGGCTGCCTCGTGTTCACAAGATGAGAGAATGATGACAGAGGCACTTCTGGCAAAACGGTTTACCGCTTTTGCTCGGCTTCCATTTGTTTCTGTTTGATTTAAGCCTGTTGTTTCTTTTGAAGCTGCGGAAGAATGAACGGCAGTCGCGACGACTTGGTGCAAAGCTGGACCGAGTGCTGCATGTGATCAATTATTTTAGGGAGGGTCTATGGGTGGCGAGTGTTTGAAAGCAGAAAAGCTCCTTCGAAGCGGAGCGTCATTCAACATTCATGACAGTCTTTTGTCTCCACGGACGCATGCACGGCGGCTAAAAGCGTGCTCGCCTCTCCACCATAGACACAACTCTCCATTGTTTCTTTTTATTTTATTTTTTACTCTAGGAAGGCCCGGCGATGGATGAATAATTAAAAAGTAGACAAAGTGCAGTTTTACAAAAAAAAGTACTGTACTTTGTTGGAGGCTTTTCATCGGTTAACCAAATGTCAGTTTTAGGCTTTTGTTTTGTTTAGTCCGATGATCAAATATTCATTGAAAACATGGCTTTTGTCCGTCACGCTCCGACAGTTGGTTGCGAGCGGTCTCGGCAGGTTAATAGACTTGAAGAACAAAAGCCTCCTCATCCATTTTTAAGGGCCGTCGATGGTCGCGGCAAGACCCTAGGGTGGAGGGGTGGGGGCCGAGCGCGAGGGCACGGCGAGTTTAGCGACTCGTGTCACATCCATAACGGGCGGCTGATGTTTAAATGTCTCCCCCGGTAATTACCGGGAGGAGAGCGAGACTCGAGTACAAGACTTGAGCTTCTATTAAGATGCTATCGCGGCGGTGGCCAGTGTTTTTTACTCGTAGCCCATCTCACGCGCTGTAATCCACTTTGGGCTTAGAGTTATTTTTATGTCTGGAAAGCCGCAACAAATAACACAGTGTGATTGCGTGAGCGAGCGGCGTCGTCTTCCGGCCAACTTGAGTGGAGGGAAGTTGATGTTTTGCCGATATTTTGCCCTTGAGGATTGGACCATCCTTTTCTTTTTGGCCCCTCAATGTGTTCACTGCATTGTTCAGGGGGGGGGGGCATACGCATAAGCGTAGTGGTATACATAAAAATATGTATATATATAAATGAATATAATTCATAGGTTGGAAGAGTCTCGAAAAACATTGTGTATGACAGGAAGGCAAAGTGTCGCACGAACGTCGAGCCCCTTTCTTAAAGTCGTCACTCTGACGAGGTCGCGACAAGCTCAGAGCCGATGTGATTGTGATGCCGAGACGGCATTGATTGATCGATTGTTCCCGAGTCCTCCGCTGATGAACAAGGGCGGCAGTCATGGCCGAGCAGATGCAAAGACGTAAAGGCTTCAATCAGGCAGCACTGGAAGAAGACACTCGGTCCGGTAAAGAGAAGCCGCATCGTGTTCTCCAATCAGCCGAGTACTTCATTAGGAGGCCCGAGTGCTTTGATTACATTTACGCTGCTAATTGGAAATAATTGAATTTCATTTTCAACTGTTTGTCAAAGTTCGTTGTTTGCAGAGGTTGGAAAAAGTTCTGGCTTATAAAAATCGCCTTTGTGCACGAGCAACGATTAGTCAATGAATCGACAATTCATCGATCGTCAAATTAATTGTAATTGTTTTGATGCGTTTTAATTCCAAAGCATCCAGATATTTGCAATTACAGCTTCTCATCAGTAAATAGAGAATCGATGAATCGATTATTAAATTGATTGTTAGTTGCAGCCCTAATTCTTATGCAGTTTTTGTGTTTCAATTTTTTCTCATGCAAGGTTTTCTTGCTTGGGCGGCTCGGTGGTGCACTGGTAAGCACTTCCGCCTCACAGTTAGGAGGGTGCCGGTTCGATTCCACCTCCGGCCCTCCCTGTGTGGAGTTTGCATGTTCTCCCCGAGCCCGCGTGGGTTTCCTCCGGGCACTTCGGTTTCCTCCTACATTCCAAAAACATGCTCGGTAGGCTGATTGGAGACTCCAAATTGTCCCTAGGTGTGAGTGTGAGTGATGGTTGTTCGTTTCTGTGTGCCCTGCGATCGGCTGGCAACCGGTTCAGGGTGTCCCCCGCCTACTGCCAGATTACTGCTGGGATGGGCTCCAGCATGCCCGCGACCCCCGTGGGGACTAAGCGGTTCAGAAAATGGATGGATAGGTTTTCTTCCTTAATTTAAATACCAGTTTCGAGATCCAATTAGTAAACTCATTCTTAAAGTCCCTTTATTGTTTTATACTAGCATCCACCATTTTACTGCTGCAACGATTTCCGTTAATGATCTTAAAGCAGCAAATTCCTCCCCCCCGAGCGTTGTTCTCATTTGTAACCATGGTAACAATGGCAATCCTTCACGCCGTAGCGGGCGTGGGAAAAGGAACTTTCGTCGCGAGTTGAACTTCACCTGACTGGACTGCTGCCGGCATCCAAGTCCTGAGCCGTCACGGCTCCGATGATGGTGCCCGCCGGCGTGTCCTCGTACACGTCCATCACGTAGGCGGCCTTATTGAACACCGGGGGCTCGTCCACATCCAGGACGTTAATCTTTACCGTCGCCGTGTCTTTGAAGGCCCCGAAGGTCTGGAATCTGGGGTCCAGATGAGTGTTGGAGGCGTCCACCTTGAAGGTGTACGCCTTCTTGCTCTCATAGTCCAGCGGCTGAAAAGAAGCAAAAGAAGTTGATGAGCATTTCTTGTCTTTGTCCTTGCGGGAGCTTCTGAGACGTCAACTCGGGGTCAATTAGTCAAAGGCGAGCGGACGAGCGCGCGCCCTTGACGTCGCGGGCAACGTCTTGACAGCGGTGACACGTGGGTTCTCGCCCACGCCAGTCTGCTGCCCTCTCATGTGAGACCGCCCACGCCGGGCCGAGGCTTGCCGCCGTCACGCTCCGCCGGCCCCGCAGCCGCACGAGACACGTTGACGCCGCCTGTACTTCAAATGAACTAACGAGGCGGGCGGCACCTTGGCAGCGAGCGGAGCGGCGCGTCCCGGGACGGCGGATTTCTCTTTCTGGCAGCTTGTTTGGAAAAAGGTCCAAAGAGCTTTTCAATGAGGAGGTGAAACCTTTTTGAGCGACCTCCCACACAAACAAGTGCAGCTTGGAGAAGAGATTTCAAACACATCTGTCATCTTATTTTTTAACAGAGTAGGACGACCAAACTACATTTTAGGTCACAAGTTTTTAAGTCTAGTGCCCCATGAAGCTGTCTTGAGCTCACAAAAACCAAATTGTGACAAAAATGCTGCTTCGCCAAGACACTCTGTGATCTGATCTTAAGCCTCAGAAAAACATGACAACAAATGAGCATTTTAAATGAGATTTTAAAAATGAGCTAAATTCCATTTGCTGGAGGTGAAAGCCTGGATATGCTGGCATGTTCTCTCTGTCTTCTTGATTTTACAGGGGTCTTCTGGTGTCCATTAAAGGACTCGAGGAGGTGGGTGGGCTGCAATGGGGGAAAAGACACGGCGCGGCCTGCCAATCTAAAAGCAATCACTGACCATCAGATGGCCTGATTGGTTTGATTACAGCGCAGCAGGTGCAAGCGCCGCTGGCTCTTGCAGTCGCAATGGGGAAATGCATCAGGAAGTACACTCTGTCCTTCTCCGCCGACGGCTTCGCAAGACGCAGACGCCGTTTAAAGCGCCAGCTAGAAGGCCTCAAATGACCGGACGTGCAACCGCGGCGCGTGGCCGAAATCAGCTAGAAGAGATTGAACATTTGGTTCGTGCGCGTCAGGGGGGGATCTGCTTTGAGGCGGGTCAAAGTGCTACTTTGATCAAAGCCAGCCGAGGTCCAACGTCTCCGAGTGGACCAAATGCGCTCTTTGAGTGCTTTTTGTGTTGATGACTTGACCGGCTGCTCATTGCGAAGTGCAAGAGTAAGAACGCCCGGAAATAGGAAAGGAAGGCTTGCATGCAACAAGGGCAAAATAAAACCACAAACATTTTAAAAATCTCCAGAAACTGTCAATGTCTCCTTTTATTATTCATTTGACATGTTAATTATACTAGCATCTACACAAGCATTATTATCCGATTTAAAAACGAAGAAACGGCATGTTAGGTATTCTTAAAGTGCGCAAGCTTTTTTTCTACACTTTACATTGGTTAATAAATGTTAAAAAAAAAAAAAAAGGTCACGAGAGAACTGAGCATTACTATCAAGGTGGGAAATGTATTTTTCCTCTCCAGCAAGGCGCTCCATTTTCTTGGGAGTTCATGTTGAGTGACTGATACTGCGATCTAGCACATGCGCAGGTGGATGAGGGGCGGCGGCGCCGGGTGGTCGACCAGCGGGGGGCTGCGCACTCAGCCTCATTAGGCGTCTCGTGATACATGGGCGCCATTAGCCAAAGGAGAGAAAAAGCTTCTCAGTGTGAAGCTCCCCTTTGCACATGAAGATCAGCGCTACCTTGGCCTTCTGCTCGCTCATCGCCAAAGAAAGCGCAGCTAGCCATCTGGACAAGCAACGTTTTAGGCCGATATGGGCGGGGGTGTTCGATGCCGGTGGATGGCTACATTTACCATTTAGCAGGAGTAACATACATGCCCAGTAGGGGGCGATACTGAGCCTCAAATTAACAAGAAGACGAGCTAACTCTGCAAGGCATCGCATAGATATCGAGGTCATGAGGGAAATATCCCGTGAAGTCATTCTCTGACTTTTTTTTTTTTCCAGGAGGTTGACCTACTTTTACGTGATTGGCCTGAACCTGCGCTCGGTTTTCCAAGCCTCTGGTTACGGTGCGAGGAAGCGCGTCTTTCCGCCTTTCGTTTTGCTCGTGTGTCGGGTGGCAACAGAAGTCGCTTGAAATTCCAGACATGTTCCTCACACTCTTTGATATGCAAATGTGCACCTTCAGTGCACCGCCACCGATGCCGAATGGAGCATCCTGGTGCTCCACAATAGAAAGCCAATGACGCCTGATGTGGACTGCGAGCTCGTCAAGGCCTTTGGCTGTAAGGAAGACGGGCAGGTGCTGGGCGCCACGCAGCGCCAAAACAACGGTCAAGAATCGGAGTGCAAATCAGAACAGAGTCCGGGATGAGCTTTCATTGTGACCGGAGTGGCGGATATGCGAGTGCCACAACATCCACGCCAGCGTAAAATGACGAATTCGCTTCAGAATATTGAATGTTCTCCTCGCACCTACGCCAGTCATTATAATAAGTGTGTGTGTGCGATAGGGGATGATGTCTTGTGCCAGGCCCGTAGGGGGAGTCGGCATCGTTCCGAATCACAAGCGGGCTGATTCCATTTGTTTGCGATGCCGCACTAAAGGTGTTACGCCAGGAGATTAAAGAGTGGCAGAAAAACAGCGGAAAATATTGGATCTGTCAGCCGTGCGGCGCCGGCGTTAAATCTGCTTAGGCGCACTGTTATGTATTTACAAAGACACTCTGAAATCATTAACAACACGTGAGCCTGCCAGTGGCTCAAAGCTAAGATAACAAACTAATTGAATGACGACAGTGCTGACAAAACATCTCGGTGGATTTCATGCGATGGAGGTGCTTGTGGTCCCGCTGATAACGGGACCTCTTATAAAGGACCAGGGACCATTGTCAGTGCTATGCTACACTCAGCGAAACGTCCAGGTACATTTCAAGATGGACGAGATCGGCAGCTGTCCTATGAGGAACCTAATTTGCTCTGCTTCTCTTGTTACGACCAGATTTTCCCAAACTAAAGTCTTAACAAGGGATAGCCGTAGCTTTAGCGTAGCATTCGCGATCCTCACTCGTTGTCTTCTTACATAAGCATCGCCAGAAGGGACGTAGGGTCGGTCCCTGAAATACGAGCTTTTAAATTGCTCCCTGCGACTCTTTGATGCCTGTGAAATAATGCAGTCTCTAAATAGTCATAAATAGTACAATACATTTGTGGGGTGCAGTTCTTTGTCAGAGCGGAACAAATGATTCCCGTGTGGAAGAGCAAAAACCAACCGTTTGCATTTTTAAGACTGGTGACTCACCAGTGCAGTCAGTCGGCGCTATTTAAGTCGGCAAATCATGACAGGTGATGCCGCCGATGAGTCAGGATCTGATCTTTTGAAGAGTGCCAAAACTAGAACAGAGCCCAAAGTGTGCCAGTATGACCTCGGGCCTTTACAAGCTCTTGCAACGCAAGATTTACATGTTTCAAAAGTAGTACGTGACAAATAAAAACACGAAAGCCATGATGGTGGAGCTTTCGCTGTAGTTACAAGTCAATAGCAAGCCTTGAAAATGGAAAGACTGAGAGGCCATAAAGAGCATCAGATGTCATTTCCGCAGTGGAAAACAGCAGTCGCTAGCGTCAAAGTAAACGGAGAGTGTTTTCGACGAGTCAAGTCGCAGCGGAGATTTCTTTTGGGCCGAGTGCGCCGTGGTCAGCGAACTGCGTTCAATAAGCTCGTCAACAGGAGAGAAAAGATTACATGGCCCAAAGAGACAAAGGGGAGGGGGGGATGCTCACTTTATTGTGCTGCCATCAATCACATCGCTTTGTGTCCTCTATTGCCTCCATCGCTCCGCTCCGGACCATTCTGAGTGCTTGCCAGTGGCCACCCATTTTTTTGGAGCAACTTCTGACTCACTCCTGATGCCACCGCTCATGATTTTGCACATGAACAGCTTTCCGGGAAAAAGCAATTTTAGAATAAGATGCAGAAACCACAATAACAAATGGACTCCCATGACACTCCGATAAATGTCTTTCGGGTTTTGCGTTTGAAGGTGAATCCATCCATCCATATGCGGTGGTAACAAAGACTCAAAGATTTGCCAATTTAGCATCATAGCAGTACAGCCTGCTCAGATTTGGTAGTAGTCCAACAAACTTTCACCAGGAAGTGGCCACGATATGCCGAAAAGTTTTAAACGCAAAACTTTCCAGGCATGGTTTCTTGGGAATTTTTACTCATGATAGACATACATGCCAAATGTGATGCTTCCAAGAGAAACTGACTCCCGGGGATACAAATTGGCTTGAAATACGCACATTTCTCTCACCTCGTACCCAAAAGGCAGACTTACCGAATCGATTTGTGGGTTTATTCATGACAGTCTACAAATTTCTCAATTGTTACTTGCCCAATGGCAGACGCTAAGACGGGGGTGTCATCAATGTGCATTTTCACCAACACAATTCAGAAGTACCACCGGACCGTTGAGAATCCCTTGAACGGCAATCTTCAACAAAGATTCCAAACACTTCCTACACGCTCACCAGGTGAGACATTATATTTATCATGATTTTTTTTCTAAATTAGCTACCGCCCGAAGGTATTTCCTCTCAGCGCCAGAATAGCCAGCCTCGCCACCCACTGAAGTCTTCAGCGCTGCAATCAATGGATTAATTCCCAGCCGGGTGTGTGGGCGAGCCGACGGTGCTGGCTTGCCAGCGGATGAGCTTCGTCTGCTATCGGGTGTCGCTACCTGCCAGCAGTCCAGCACTTTCCAACTTCTGCCGCTTTTGAACTCAAGGTGGCCTTGCTCCACTTTGAATATTTTGGGCCCTATTGATTTTTAGGGACCCGACTTAGATGTGAGCAAGCTACTTTTCATTGGCCCGTATCAATTTTGAACATCGCCACGCTGTCCAGGAATATTTTTCTGTTAGTGCGCTATTGATTTTCAATGTGCAATATCCTTCCTGCATAAATGATCTGGATCCTCCTTATCAGATGTGTGCAGTTTACTCTTCACCGCTCAGCCCATGGAAATGTCAAATTCTGTCGGGGTTACGGTTCCATCTTGGACCGTATTGATTTTGAATGATGGTATCCAAGTGGCTTGACGCAGTTGAGGTCGCCGATTGGTTTTATTCGCACTCCGGCGGGCGGCCTCAATTCCCAGTGCTGGATCATTTCATGACAGAAAGTGAAAGGCAGCTTCATTTCGCTCCCGTCTTCAATCACATTTATGATGGAGGAAGTGGACCGAGCTGACTGGATGCTTTAGTAAAATGAAGTCCTTAATTAATGGCAGGGAGGATGAAAAGGCCTCTTGCCTCAATCCTGTCGATTGCTTTGACTGGAGAAGCTTAAACGGAGCTCATCCGAGATCAATAGCCGGAGTCATTTTCGCCGCCGGGCCCACGAACATCTGTGCATGTGTACGAGCAGAGCAAATGACGAGAAACAACTCTTCATTTCCGTCATTTTGTTCCCAGTCCATCCATCCACGGGACCTTGCTGTTTTTTATGCGCTAAAAACCTACAAATTAAGAGCTGAGGAAAGTGCCGACATCAGACGAAGCAGAATGTTGACTACACACTTCTATTTTTACAAGCATTTTGAGCGGGAAGGCTAAAGTTTCAGCGGCATCCTGAAATCCGAACGCAGGCTACCATGCTCTCGCTCCAACGAGTGGGAGGCACTCCCCACGTTTTGTCCTTCAAATGCACAGACAATGTTGATCTTCAAGCGTTATGAATCTGCACCACAGGACGTATTTTCAGGCCAGCTCGGATGCAGAGTCCTGCTTTTTCTCATCGGGGAGGATTTGGCCCCGTTTGGTCCGCGGGAGATTAAGACGAGTTTACCCCTCTCAATTTTATTGGTTTTGTACTTTCCCTTTTTATTGGTTTAGGATTTGGGACATCTCAAAAAGCATTTTGACAAATGAAACATTTAGCAAGTGATACTAGCGCGTTCTGTGTCGGGACATTAGACAGATTTGCTTTGAGCTTAGGTTCATTCCATTTGAAAGCTTTGAGGCTACCTTTCGATACGTTACGATAATCTCGATGGAGACTTTCTTTGCAATGGCAAGAGATCGCAGCAAGTCGGGCAGCGGTTCACATAGGCGACTTCCACCAAGCCGAGTCGACCGCTTCGGAATACAAAACGGATTCTCGCTTTGGGGAGCCATTTTATGCATGCTGCTCAGATAATTACAGGCTAGATTTTAGTGCAGGTGGGCTGACATATGAGAAACCCCGAAATAGAACCCCGCTCATTTCTCAGCATCAGCATTAACATCAGCATCACCATGGCAACCCCAAAGCTGCTTCACAACCTTCCTTATGCAAAAAAAAAACAAAAACAAACTATACATAGGTGTCTTTGGTTTTGTCCAAAACCATGTCGCCTGGACTCGACCTACTTCTGACACCCATTCCAAGAGAAGCGCACGGGACTCGACGCTGTTCAAACGCGGCAGCCAAATATCATGCCACACATGGCTTCTTCAAACAATGCAGGTTCAGCCCCCGAGGCTGGCTCCAGCAGATTTGCATGGCGCTCGCTTTCCTCCGTCAGCCGGGAGAAGGTAAATAAACAAGCGGAGGCACAAACGCCACATTTAATCGGAGAGGAAGCCATTTTCGGCGAGGCGACCGGAGGCTCTTGTTTGTCAACGTGTCCTTCGTCGTAGCGCGTGTCATCGGTCCGCACGCCTGCCCGGGAATTCTTTGGCGGATTTACCTATTGTCTCACGTAATCTTATGTTTAGCAGATGGGATGCGCGAGGCCCCTTCACGCTTGTTTTTTTTTTTCCCTCGCCAGTCTGGGAAAGCAATGATCATCCTTTGAACCCATTACTCAGCCTGATCCTCTTATCATAGCCAACCTTCCTCACTCTCTAATTTGGCTTCTGCCAAACTCGGCTGTGTACAATGAGGTTTTCCTGACGCTTGCCTGCGTGTTAGTGCGTGCGTGCCTGTGTGTGTGTGTGTGTGTGTACGTGTGTGTGTGTGCGGGAAGTCAAACGAGGGAGGAAAGGAGAGCAGTAGAAGGATTGCTCTCTGGGGAGATTGCAGCAATCCCGAATAAGACAATGGAGTGGGCGGGTCAGAACACAGCAAGTAGCTCATGAAGGCTTTATCCTCAGCTCCCTCACACCTTCATCCATTGTCTTCATCACTCCTCAGCCACCTTTTTGTGCACTTTGATGGAGGCTGTCGCTCGCTCGCTCACTTACTCTAACTTACTATGTGCGAGTGCAGCGGTCGGCTCTTTGGCTGGCTGCCGGCCTTTGCCGTGCTTTGTCATTTTTTGCAGCAGGAAGCACATGCCTCCGACGCATCTTCTTCACTTTCCTTGTTCAAATTGACTTAGCTGCACACTTTGAAGCTGCCGACAACAATAACATCACGCGGCGCAGACTGTCAATTACTGCCTGTGCGAATCTTGTGGCGGGGATCAAAAAGGATCGGGACCACCTTTTGTGCTAAAAATAGGCAGATGGCGTTCCACTCAGTGCCAGGCACATTTAACTTTCTCACATGAGCGATCATCCCCCTCAAGGTACGCAAATGCTGCAAATTGCATTTTTGAAAGTGAAAATGAAAGCTCTATGCCCCCCCCAAAAATCTGAAAAATTGTATCTGAATCTTTTGAGGATCATTACACTTAAGTAAATGTATGTTAGTGAAATATATGTTGAGAATCCCTGCTATAAAATGACAGTGTTAATAAGAAAACAAGATTAGTAGATTTTTCCTGAGATCGTGCTAAGCAAGCAAGCGTCGCCTTTATGCAAACTGGAAGTGCAGCTTCTATTCAAATGAACCATTCAACAAGCAACCAAGAGATTTGTGCTCATCCTTACTCAAAATTAAAGCCTTGTCCTTTCTCTATTTTTTTTTTCCAAGGCAACAGTATTAACAGGTTCAGTATTAACAATCTGCATTCACGTGTTCCAAAAATGTTCCCCTTCCCCGCCTGACAAAAGTGAGTTTAGCGGCCGCTGCTATTATGCTTGATGAATGTGACACCTTTTGTCCTTTCATTTCCATTCAAGCTCAATGTGAGCGCCGACAAATTGAATTTGGACTGCCCAAAAAGGTGCACAGGTGTGTGGGTGGCGTGGTGGGAAAGAGGGAGGGGGGGTATTGTAAGCAGTAAGTGAGCACACAGGTGCAGGGTGAGCAATTGTGTATGTGTGAGCCGTTTGGGCCCCACACACAGAGGGGGCCCAAATGACCCACGCGTTCATTTGGACTGACAGCGGATGTCCGGCAAAGGCAAAATCAATTGTGTTGCTCAGGATTGTACGTGCAACATGAGCAATGCTGGCAAACCATATTGATATTCTGCCTGTAGAACATGATTGCATCAACTACCACAATAAGAAAAGTGGAGATTCTTCAAAATAGGCTTCAAGTATTTGCTTAACAGCAACAAAGCGGCGCTCATGGAACGGCCTCGCACCCCCACATCCAAGGAGAAATAAGACGGAACCCGCGGGAAGTGGCGCCGTATTATATGACTTGAGTGAAGTCTGGACATGATGGATGGCGCGTTAATGTTCACAAGTCAGGGAATACCGTAGATGCGTTTTATGGCCACAAGGGGTCTCTAAATAGCATCAAGAAATACGTCGCACCAAGTGCCGTGCGATGACTCTTTTGTTTTGGCTCACAATTGTCGTCGCAATGTTAGGTGAGCTCATTTGAAGCCTCCCGAAGCATATAGGCCAAAGTTAATAACTCGCATGTCTTATCGTGTTTTAATATATGCCGAGCGGCTGCTCCATTTTGCTCCCTAATTTTAGTGCGGGCCCGTAACATCTTCCTTTGTTCAAACCAGAGATGATAGACCTCGAAGGCTTCATCCCGACGTAATTAATTCCTCTAACGCTTCGCTACAAAGTTGGCCGAGCAAAATGGCGTCCCTGCCGATGCCGTGGGTTCATGTCGGAAATAAATTGCAGTGCGGATCAAAGCCGACCTCTGGGAGTCTTAATCAACTTAGCCGGCAGAACATATGGCCCACCGGATGAGCCGCTACACGCCGAGCGCTCACCCGTGCACTCGGGATGCTGACACGCAGGTTCAGGTGTCACCGAGGACCCTCGCTGGGGTGTCCCCTCGCACCCTCGCTGGGGTGTCCCCTCGCACCTGCCCTTACTTTCATCATCTTAGGGCAGCTTTCAGCCACTAAAATTATGTTTGTGATTTTTTATTGATTTATCTATTTTAACCAGAGAGGCAGCTGAAGTTCAAGTCGACCCTCCATGAAAACCAAATCCAAATGTTGCGCGTTTTTGTGGACGGGCCACTCACCCGCTTGAGAATGATGACGCCATCTTGGTTGTGCGCATTGGTGGTGATGTCAAACATGGCGCCCCCGTCGCCCGGCACGATGGTGTACTCCACTTCGGCGTTCCTGCCCACGTCCAAGTCGTGGGCTTTGATCCTGCCCACCGCTGAGCCCACTGCCGAAGACTCGGGAACACGTAAGTGGAAAAAACCTGAAAAGAAAAACAAAGCCAGCAGAGACATTTTGAGAAAATCACAACAAAGGTGGAAAAGGCTATTGAGTTTGTAGTTTTGTAGTTTTCTTTGCTTCGAGAACCGCTTGCTGCAAGAAGCCATCATCTCGAGGCAAAAGTCTCTCGGGCTAAGCTGTCATCAGCTCTTGTGAGGACTTGAAACATCTCCAGCCGAGTACAGAGGCATCCGCACGTGGCGCCAACCTTTGTGCCGTGACAGAATTATGGAAATATCTACTTTTGCTTTCTGCAGCTCGGCTCTATTTACATTCCAGGGCGCATGACGAGGTTGGCTACGGAGCCTTGCCGCTGCACGTCTGTGACTTTACAGAAAATGATTTCTTTTCATTGTCAACCCACTCTGACCTGCTGATTGAGAGAGGCAAATTCATGAAAAAGTTGTAAAGTTCCACCGTCGTGCTGGAATGCAGTGAGTCAGCCCCCTCAGCGCAAGCTGCAATCTAAATATAGAAGGATGTTCCACGAGCAAAAACAACGGCCGGCCGACGAGCTTTATTTACCGGACCTTGTCGACGCGGCCGTGCGAAAACAAGTTGACCTTTTGTGCACCATCGTGACAAACTGTGCAATCACGTATGGCGCCGTGGTGGTGGAAATGTCTGGAAATGTCCACGCTAACGCGTTTTTGAGCATCTATCTGCCTTTGGTCGTCCGCTCCAGTCCGGGTTTGGACAGGGTGTTGATTCCTGATGCGTGTATGTAACCATATGATAGCGGCGAGATCATCAGCGTGAAAACATACATCAGTTGTAACCTCTGCTAGCTTAATATTAACAAATAGCACCAGAGTCTCTGCGTTACACACATTTGGACAATGATAGGAGTATTTTCTTCATCCTCTGCAAAGAACGTCTCATTACTGCCCAGCCACATGTTCTGCCCCTTGGTGGTCACAGCACAAGTACTAATTATTTACATTGTATTTCACTCAGTCATTTGAACTGTTTGTTTTCATAAAGTACAATATGAAAGATTGTAATTATTTTGAAATGAAACATTACACAAACAATTATTTGTGATTTTGTTCAACTTTCTATGTTGTGTCAATTCATCAATTTGTCAAGTGTCGCGCGACAGATTGCTTCCCTTAAACGTTGCATCAGGAAACGTATCTGGCATAAAATTGCAGCCATGCAAACACATTTTATGAGACTGATTGATGAAGCGTTGGAAAAGGCAATGAAGTCAGTGTTTGAGTGACGACAGAGTGCTCCATCCGCTTTAAATGACACATTTCCGATGACATGTCTGACTTGAATCCACTGCTCCAAATCTTGGCTTATCTGTAGAGATCTCGGTCCACCCACCGAAAACAAAGT
The DNA here is from genome assembly GCF_054491065.1 of Syngnathus leptorhynchus. NCBI lineage: Eukaryota > Metazoa > Chordata > Actinopteri > Syngnathiformes > Syngnathidae > Syngnathus > Syngnathus leptorhynchus. Next base: position 639,353 of record NC_141213.1, read on the forward strand.
ATACATCATTTGGGCCAACGTTGAAAAAAAATTCTCCATTGTGTCAAATTTGCATTGATTTGAAGCGAGTGGAGTGAAGTTTGCTTCCAAGTGAAGTGAACAAGTTTGAAGTGGAAAGCACCTACTTTTGGAGAATCTGGGCGGGTTGTCGTTGACATCGCTGAGGGAGATGTTGACCACGGTGGTCCCAGCCAGCCCTCCCAGTTGGCCCCCCATATCCTTGGCCTGGATTAGCACCTGGTACTGCTCCTTCACCTCTCGGTCCATGTTGGGCAAGGCCGTCTTGATCACGCCTGTGGCATAGCACAAACGGCCCACAAATGTCAGCTTGGGCGGACAACAGCAGGGAGCCACAAGCGTGTATTTTTGGTCTGCACTCGAGGAACAGCGATGGCGGTCGGTTGACAAACTTGACATTCGAAAGAATTTTCCATGATTCGCTTAAAGATCACGCAGCCTTTTTTGTGTGCAGCAGAAGAGCCAAATGCTGCTTTACCACATTTGCTTTAACTTTAGGCTCCACTCATTGATGATGGTCAGGGTTGCGGGGCTCCGCATGGATATATATATTCTCGGTGAGATTTTAGTTTTGTTTTACAAAGTCCAATTTTCCAAACATGTTTTTCCAGCCCTTTGTAATGGTGATTTTTGTTCGCAGCGTTCACACCGTCGGGCTCCCCCTCCCGTGTGTCGATTGTTTGTTTGCTGATTTTTGAGGAGTGTTTGCGCAGATAGACGGACGCCCAGCCGGGAGAACATTTATTCTCGCAGCGTGATTTGTGTTTGGAGTTGCCGCTGTTTTGTCATCCCGTCTCAGCAGGTGCTCGGCTGCGAGTGGCGACACCTTCCACCTGTCGCCTGCCGTGGTGATATGCGTGAAGGGATGTGATTACGCACACAACTGTCCTGCTTGTCCCGCTGTCGGCAAAAGTATCCTTTGACATCTTATGACTTTTTAATAGCGTGTATACAAGTCGTGGAGTGTCTGGAGTGCGCGCATACCCATGAAGTGTGAAATTAAATAACATTAAATCTGCCATTTCCAGAAAAATGTGATCTATTGTGAATTTTGCTGAGTGATGCTGTAACAATTTGGTTCATTTACATATTGGGCTCTATTTTTGCAGATGGCGTCAATCCTGAAAGAAAGATCATTTGTGCGGGGGAGCCGCTCGCCTAGTTGCAACACCCTAGCGCTGCCCTCCGGTCGGCATGGTAACATTGAGCAATTTCAAGTGGTTTCAAAAGTGAACATTAAATGTGCTACAATTTGTTGAGTATTTTGAAGTATGGTTGACAGAAATGATTGAAAATAGTAAGTGGGAAAAAATAAAAATCTAACTAATTCCCCCTTAAATTTCGGGCAAAAACAACCTCCCCCCTTTGCCGCCAGTCATCTGCCAATGAAGAAGCTTTTACCACCGTTCTGCTGCATTGACTTTGGTGGAGCATGGGCATAAATAACAAAATAAATAACAGCGCTAATGGTTCAGCATAATTATGTTTGGTCATTTTCAAACGCCGGCCGTAAACAATTATTAGCTAGTCAGCAACCGGCCGGCAAAATCAAGAGACATTGAATGGAAACATCCGGATGCTGCCAAGGCGCTGACACATGGCTCTTCACCAGTAATTAGGGAGGTGACATCACACTTGTGTTTAGTCCCATAGTAGTATTCACGTGCTTCAATACCTCTAGATATCAAACTCAAGGCCCGGGGGCCAGATACGGCCCGCCACATCATGTGGCCCACGAAGACAAATTGTGCACCGAGTTTATGTGTCAGTATTAAATGAAAAATTGAGTCCGCTTTTAAAAAATAGAGATATTAATATAGATTTGTATTAACATTCATTTTTTTAAAATATTTCAACAGTTAAGCCAAATACAGCCCACCGTATCATTTTATGTGGCCCATGAAGACAAATTGTGCATCGACTTATGTGTCAATACCCAATAAAAAAATGTGTCCACTTTTAAAAAATAGAGACATTACTAGCGATTTTTATTACCATGAATTTTTTTCAAATATTTCAACAGCTTTTACTACTCTGATTTCAAATCAGTTTGTTGTGTAGCCGATATTATAAATATAAGGTGTCGACAGTCATAGCCCACTGAAGGAAACTATGACTACGATGCAACCTGCCACTAAAATGAGTTTGACAGCTTTGCATCACATTTAGTTTGAAAAAGTATTTTGAGCAAAGCCCTTTTTTTGATGATGCCAATGTGTTGAAGTGCCGCTTTATAGCGCCAACTACTGCTACTATTCTGATCAGTGGCTGTTTCTGGCAGCCTCCACGATCCCTCAATGTCAGTGCGTCAGAATTGTTACCAGTTTTGGGGTCCACTGAGAAGTAGGGCTGTCCATGCAGGATGCTGTACACCACCCTGGCGCTGTTACCGTATGTCGGGTCGTCCGCGTCGGTGGCTGTCACCTGCGTCACGTACGTACCTACATAAACAAACACAACCCTGTCATTATTGTTTTACATAGAGAAAATAGGAAAGAACAAACTACCCAAATATCAACACAGGAGGTGTTTATTAGTTTATTAAATAAGAAGACAAAAAATAGAGAGCCACGCTTGCCAATGTTGTTAGCATGGCAGCAGTCCAAGCAGCGTCATTATGTCGGATCCACCTTGCCTAACAGCATTAGTCATTATGTAGCATGGCTTTTCAATTAAAAATAAGCAATGTTTTAATTCTTTTATCACAGCAAACATATGGATGCTGCCAAATTGATCGTTGCCTTGCATGCTGGAAAATTACAAAGCGATAAGTGAACACAATTGAGAAAGGCGCTTCTACTTTTGCGACGGGTCGTCGGGAACGTATAGCGGCTTTAAAATGTTCAAACATGAAGTGAGGCACAGGAGTGGCCAAAAAAAAGACACCGTTGTGCATCTCATCGTGCAGAGACATGAAAACGCGAGCAGAGGACGTCCCGAGTCCTCAGCATTCCCGTGTTTGCACATCTTTAAATAGAACGGATCTGCCGGAGGCTGCTAACGGTCCCGAGCGAGGTGAGAGAGCACAGATAAAAAAGACGAGCAGTATTCGGTATGCGGTAGACCAGTGGTCCCCAACCTTTTATGATCCACGGACCGGTTACGCCTCAGAAATATTTCTGCGGACCGACCTTTATATAAATAAAGTGTGACCAACGGACCGGGGGTTGGGGACCCCTCCAGTTGACCATACCAGTATGGGAATGTTAAAAAAAAATAAACGGCAATAACTTGCCACGTGGACGGCGTCGTCTCATTTAAATGTCACTCGATGTAACTTGAGCGACAATTAGGGTCTACGCGACGGTCCACTCCGACACCCCGCCCACGCGTCCGCCACCAGTGACAGACGAGTCTAATAGCACAGCGTGATGCGGTGTTACCGTAGCAACCGCAACGACTACGGGTGACCGACTCTTAATGTCCAAGTGACACGCAGATTGCTTTGTGCTTTTCTATATGTGGATCCGGGCCCGAATTGAATCTTCATCAAAGAAATGAAAACATTTCATGAGCATCCTATAGCGAGCTGATCATTTAATGATTCGTTTCTTGCCAACTCCAGCCAAGCGTGGAAAAACTCCCCAGAGTTTTAAATATCTCTTGTAAATCAATCAATTCAATTATGAAATCTTGTTGATAACAGGAAGGCAAAATCCATCAGACATGTTTGTGGGGAAAATCAGTTTCAGTTAATTAGCCGTCTGTCGATCATATTGTTATCCAGAGCGCTGTTGCCACGGCGACAACACTTGCGGCATGTGTTGTTCTCATTTTATTTATTTATTTGAATTGTTCCCGCTCTGAGGGCATCGATGCCATTCTGGCAGAGTGGATCTCCTCTTCCGGCGAGTTACCTCCATCGACTCTCTCGGGGATTGGCCGTGAATAGCCGCCTCTCCCGCGCTCTCACTCTCAAATGTCAGGAGTCCGCAGGGCCAGTGAGGTGGCGGCTTTGCACGCCGCTTGGAGCTCACCTGCCACTTTCTGGGCCAACTCCCCGTTGTTACCTTTATCTGAAAGCTTTGCCCTGGTTTGAAACCCGTTTCGAGTGTCTTTTCCAGATCGTCCCATCTCTATGACATCCATCTTTGTAAGTGTACATTAGTGTCTGTCTTGTTATCGCTACGGGGAACTCCAGCGACATCATAAATCCACTCAACTTTTCTGCTGACTCCGCAGATGCGTTATGTTTAGCATGCATTGACTTTGTCGGCGTGATCCTTGTCAAAGAATCGACGGCCCCTCGGGACGGCGGTACTCAGAAAGAAATACGACAGTTCTGAGTTGGTACGGACTGACTCAGCAGAAGTTAACAAGTAGAAACCGGACTTCTCTGGGCCATTTTGAATCTTTTCCAGGTTATGTTTTCCTTCAAAACAAGAAAATGATTTATTCAGAGTCGCCTCCCTGCGATCTCACCCTCCCCGGGGACTTCGGCGACCTTGGGGACGATTTCACTTGTACAATTACAAACGGGATTCCACATCAGCCGTGAAGGTGAACGGCGGCTCTGCTTAAATTGGACTCACTAAACTCTGAACAAAGAGAGGGAAATAACCTGCGTGTTCATTCTGAAAGCTATCAACAAGTACGTCGTATTTATAACTCATCAACACGAGGCAACTCACTGATGTCGCACTAATTGCGCACGCTCGTCACTTTTTCTCGCACAACAATTCTGTCTCCTCGTTTCGTGTTTAGTCGAGTCTCTGCATCGGGTAGGCTAGGCAAACATGACACATTCTGATCCTTTGAAAGCTACAACTTGAAATGTATGAGACAACATTGAAAACCCTGCCGTTGCTGTCACCTCGAAATCTGCCTTGAAAGCTTTTGCGGAAAATATTTGTAACTTTGTGACCTCGGAGCCTCATTGCTTCTTCTTTAGTTTAGTGTCAAGACACTGCAAGCAGGCCATAAAACAAAGCATGTGCTTTGGTGCTGTGTGCAGCCTTACCCACGGGTGACATCTCGGGAACCGTGGCCCGATACGGTCCCTCCAAGAACTTGGGTTCGTTGTCGTTGATGTCTTGCACCTTGATCACAAACTCGGACTCGGGCTCCAGCGGCCTGTTGCTGTTGAGGTCGACGGCCTGTGCCCGTAGCGTGTAGTAAGGCTTCTCCTCACGGTCCAGACTCCGTAAGGCGTGAATGTCCCCCGTGGTTTGGTCGATGGTAAAAATGGAGCCGGCACCTTCGCCCGAGAGCGTGTACTTAACCACGCTGTCGCCCTGATCCAGGTCCGTGTGAAGCTGTGAGACAAAAAAAGACGAGAAGGCTGGCTGAGCGCAAACACTGACACAGATCGTGATGTGGTGAGAACTCGGGGCGGGGAAGAACTGTCAGCGGATGCCACTGGTCTGGGACAGCAAAGAGAAACTCAAAGCTAGACACGAGCCGTCGAGAGAAAAGACAAATGATTGCGCTGTCACAATGTTCCGTTGACTAATGAGGATGAATCGCTCCTAAATAATACACGTTGACTGTTGAGATTAAGACCTGATTCTATTCACAGGTTGGTGCAAAGAATGTTTTGTCGCTAACGGGAAGGACTTCAGTAACGAACACCCCGCTAACGACGCTAGTTGATTTTGCTGCCTCATATTAAAGTTTGCCGTCCCCATTTGGCCATCGAGTTTTAGTGTCTTTGCTTCCGGGTGCTCTCTTGAAAACGTGCGCGAACAGGTTTGTATGTTTTGAATAAAACACATCGTTGGTTGCAGGGCACTGAGCAGATTGTGGAGACGTACCCGCGAGGGAGTTTACAAATTTGCCAAGCTGTTGTCGCTTCATTTAGCATCCCCACTTATTGTTTGGTGTTTCTTGGCTTGGACTCGGCCGCCGCAGATGCTAATAGTTACATGAAAGCACTTTGCCCGCGGCGCGTTGCAAATCCCACAGACGGACTGTTGCAAACTCCGGTGTGCTAATTTACGTTCTCCCAGTGAGTTTACAATCAAACCAAGAAAAAGTGCAACATCTGCTCAGTCTTGTGCAATTTGACGGGAGAGGACACAAGAGTGAAAAAACCCCATAAAAAGTAAAGATAAATATCACACTGGCAAGACTTTGTGGACAGCGTTGTGACTGTTAATGAGCGTTTATAAATAATAACAGGTTGTACACAAACATAAGCAGCCAACGGTGTCAGCATGCCGATCATGAGCATGAAACAAAAAATGTGAAATCTCAAGAGGTGATATGTTTTTTTTTCCCAATCATTTTCCGTAATTGAGAAAAACTGCTGTTGACGCGTCGGGAGTGGACCAGCAACTGAGTTTTGACGTGGCAAACGTGAGAAACAAAGCCATCCTCTGAATGAAGGCCATACGCACGGACACAAACACGCACAGTGTTCTGTTGATTTGCCTAAGCGGCACAAATTGTAGCCAACACCGACTTTTGCCCCCCCCCCCTGCATTATGAAAATAAAACCATTTTTGTTTATTTTATTTGTCTTCAATTATGTTTCTCTGCTGTGTACCAATTAACGAATTATTTGATAGACTAGATTTTCATTGTTTAAATGAATGGCATTTCCCACCTTCTCGTTCACGACAAGCGTTACCATTTTGTGTGAAGAAAATGAATGAGATGGCACGCGCTTCATGTTTTTTATTTCACCATTCGCAATCCTGATTCAGTGCCATGAGCTAAGTTGCAGGTTTGCATTGCACAAACAAATAAAAACTACGACTTGTCAAAACACGATCTTTATTTGATCCTATTTTTGGGATAATCTTTGCGTGATTCAACATTCCACCTGTAAAGCTTGTCTTCATATTACGCTTTGGAGGGAGCTGATCTGCCATTCACCCGCCCACTGTTCTCAGGTGCCAACGGGCTTTTGTAACCATGACGATAGGGGCGGTGGTATTAGGACATGAGGACATGTCGTCTGAAAAGAAATACGTCAACAACAACAAAACCACCGCCAACATGTGTGGATCTGCGCATGTGGCGCATGCAGCGGACACATCAGTAAACGCACCCGGAATGGGGTGGGATTATGTAAATGAGCTCTCCTGTTCATTCAGAATGCTTTGCTTCCGAATGTAATTTCCGAAATAGTCAGAAATGTGTATGCCCGCCATTAATACGTACATTTTCCACAATACACATCTTGTATGGAAAAACTTTTCTGCCATCACTTGCATGCAAAATATGTTCATAGTACTTTCCATGCTCCAGCAATATGAATTCGAAGCGTGATATCCATATTAATGGAGTTCCCGATCGTAGTGTGCTGGGCTACACTGGGATGATGTGCACCGAGCGGCGCCTCTCATCTGCGATGCACAAAGGTTGCATATTGATTAATTTGACTGATTTGGGTGCAGAACGTGAGCAGGCCTTGTCGAAAATGCAGTAATTGGATTTCTGCAACTGGGATTATACGGCGCACCTCGAAGGAAAGCGCTTGGGAAGCTTGACCAATCAGCTTTCCTTTCACGAGGTTTGAAAGGGCCCTACGTTTCAACTCTGTGGAATCAAATGTTCATCTTAAGAAATGTGATCAGGGAAAACACGGAATCCATTCGATTTGTGTTGTTTTGCGAAGCGGGAATTTGCCACAACAAGCTGCTATGTGTTTAGGTAATAATCTCTTTGTGAGACAGCGTGTGCTGACTGCTCGAGGTTCTTTGCGTACGTCGTGTTCCGAGCGAGCGGCATACGGACAGACGATTTGCCTTTATGGTTGACACTTTGGAGGTTCGCAGCTCAAATCTTGCCAATGGCATTCCATAAATATACGTGCATTGAAGACAAAATTGGTACTGTTTGTATGCAAATAACCTTGTCATCCGTACACTGTAATACATCATGTTATACTGTATCGGGCCGTAGATCCAATTAACTTGCGTGAATTAAATCGATTGAGATAAAGCTATACCCGATACGCTTGTTTATCTCTCGACGCTAGCTAGCTGCGACGAAGCAGCCACGCGCGAGTGCGCAACTATGAGGCGGCAAGAAAGCTCAGGCATCAGAAACGGTGCAGTGTGGTTATTAAAGCTGATCGATATCAGAGGGCGGGCCATTTCTCGGGGAATGACACCATGCTATCTGTGGCTGCGTTACGCCTGCGCGGCCTGGCTTTGAGCAACACGCTGCAGCAAACCAAGTCCAAACCAAGTCTGGAATGAAACGTGTGCATGATATCTACTCGTAAGTGAGGCCATAAAATTGAACTGATTGACAGATAAGGCATATAGCCAAGACTGTGTTAGCTCAGTGCCAAGCAAAGTTGTGCAACTGAGTCAGTGCTGACTTGTGTCTTGACCAACACTAAAGGACTTAAGACTGCAGTTGGACTTGGGATGACTTGGGACTTGACTTGAGTGACCGGACAAGTGACCAAAAAAATAAGAGAAGGAATGGTTGGATCTCTTTCCAATTTGTCTGGTAATGCAACCAGCCATTGGCTAGCTTGTTTTTTTTAGCACTGGGTTTTAATTCTTAAAATGGGCTCAATGCAATGCTTGCTATTTGTGTAAGGTTAAAGCGTTTGCTGACAATATGGCGACAGAGGTCAAGCATCCAAACGGCTGTAGTAGTCTTATGTCTGTCTCATACAACGTTAGTAAGAGATATTGATCGGGCCGATACCTTTTCTCATATCACAGTTGGTTAAGCAGGGTGGGCCTTTGTTTTTTTTTTTTCTACTCCGATGTGAAACGTGAATGTCACCGTGCAGACAAGATGGACGCACATGTAAGTGATACTAATGGCGATCATATCTCCATGGAAATATGAGGCTGGATGTTTGAAGAGAAAAGTAGATGAAGCAGGAAAAACATACAGTGTACTTTTTTTTTGCCAGAACAGACAAATGGTCATCATTAGCTTTGGTTTGAGCTTTCCATCCAGCCGCATTCATCATCAACTTGAGACTGTTATTGGCAAACTCCATTATGGGCATCAATGCAATCAAAACCATGGCTATCCTTCACCAATATAGGCCTAGGTATTTTTTTTTTTTTCAGAAAATGATTTTCAAAATCTTCAGTACAGAAGCGTGGGTGTCCTATTTCCGCTACAACAGCTAAGGGTTAACAAACACTATCCAGTTTGAAAAGGTGACTTGTCCATAGGTTGTAGCCACATTTCCTGCAGAAGAACCCATCTTCCTTAAAGACGGCTGAGAAGTGGTGTCATCACATTAGCCACGCCTTGAGCCGGATGCCACTCACAGATAAACCAGATGATTATCAGACTTGTGGTGTCCTCACCAGGCTGGAGGTCAGCGACGAACGCTCCGGCGGCAGTCTGCTGGCCTGTTTACGATTAATTACTGAGAGTCTTACTTAAGGGCTTTGCGGAATGCAGCTTCTGTCATCCGCCCACTGTAAACACGATTTTGTCCGAGGGGACGCCTCAGCTCTAGGAGTGTTTTACAACAAAATTCCAAAGCGTTGAAACGAAAGCACATTTAATGGGGCATGGTGGAAAAGGTGCTCCACGTCCTCCTTTATGACTCTTCTGAGGAAGTTTAGATTCCGAATAAATCTCAGGCGAGGCGGGAATGGTCACTCCTTGGCCAGCGGAAAACGATGCAGCGCTGCCCTTTTGTTGTAAGTCTTTGATTGACTTTTATGTAAATGCGAGACCTTTTGTCTTCCAGCGTCAGAAGCGTTGGCGCGTCACTTGCTCATCACACCGCAGTGAACGTTTTGGACATTTACAAGGGCATTTGTGCAGAAATTTCAGAATAATCCAAAATTGTATCCAAAGTCCTGAAATTGGGATGTACCTTGGTTCTTTTAATTTCCCTGCTGAGGTTATTTTTAACCCAATTCCATCTCAATTTTTCAACGTAAACACATCCCTGCCTCTCTTTTTCTAGGTCTCCTCCTTGCTGTGCACAGCTGCTATTCCAGATGTTCCTGGTCACTTCTCCTCAAAAGGTCACATCCACAGGTGCTCTTCAGAAATCCACATCTACACAGTAAAACTTCAAGTTTTCTTTTAATATTTCCTCAATATTTTAACTACTACTGGGAAATACAGCGTGACTAACCCCAAATGAATCAAATGAATGTTACAATCCAAGCCGACATGACTCCTGTTCCAATCAATCAGGAGAAAATGCGAGGGACTAATGGCTGCGCCCACTCAGCCGAAGCGCTCGGACTGCTGACGGCCGACGTTAGCTCGCACATCAACGGCGTTGTGCGTGAGCTAATTGGCAGATTAACCCCCCTGACGTGCTCACCGCTTGAACCGCTAATGTGCAATGATGTGGAGGACGTGCACCCCAGGACGTGCACAAATTGATTCATCGGGGAAAAAAAAAAAATGCAGAACATTTTTGTCCTCGATTATCTTAAAAATAATTGTAACATTTTTAAAAATAAAATGTATTTATTATTTAGACTTGATTTATTTTCTAGCTATTTTTTGTGAATCATTTACCCATCAAAATGATGTCAAATGTACCTGAGATTCCCCAAATAGACATACAGATGCAAATAGCCTGTATAGGACTAACCTCCTTTGATGCAAAATAAAAGATTACGCCAAAGCAGCGGTCCCCGAGTTGCTTCTTGATTATAATGGTGGTCTCTTGACCAAAACCAGTTGAAACCCCATGATTTAAACATTCAATAAGCAATTCTAAACTATTTTTGAGGCAAGCTCTAACTACTCGCATTCCTTCCCTTTTTGAAGCAAAGCTCAGTCTATGCACAAACCTTTAAAAGCCAATTTTCCATAACATTTCCCAAGAATTTATATGACGGCGAAACCTCTGAATGCGGCAAGATGAGGCCTCATGTAAAACATGCTTGATGACTTTAATAAGAACCACAGCGGCGGCAGCGCACCCTTATTTGCACCTTGGTGAGCGGCGAGGACAATTAGCAGCAGCTGCCGCTTGTTTGCCTTCACATTTAGTGGCTGCTGTTCTCGTTGCAAACATATTAGTAATTATTAGTGTGCTAAATTAAGATGAAAACGCCACTTGGCTTGATGCCACTTGAGTCTAAATACATTCACGAGGAGAGCGGCGGCTTTGCTCACGCTCGCCCATTCAAAGGCGAACAAACGGCATTTGGCGGCTTCTCTTATTATCCGTACACTCCACGCAGGGGCAAAGGGCACGGAAGTATCCACTGGTAGCATCGCGTCGACACAATGTTACTCAATTCTACCATGTCATCTGCCACTTTGTCGCTCCTGTGAAAATTGCAACGTTTTCCCACCTCAAAGGCCAAAAGTTATTTCTGAACGGGTTTGAATGAGAGTGATTTCCTGTTCTGGGCAGCACGGCGAAATAGCGCTCAATACAAATGATAATGACGTCATGGTTTCACAGTTCCAGCTGGAGACGAATGAGAAACTGCACTACTCAAAAGAGCCTTTTACAGTTGAAGTTCTACCTCAAGTAAATCAATATTTATAATACATGCCTGTGTGTGTGCGCGCGCACTGACCAAGCAGAAAATAATGGCAGTGATACGGGGGACAAAATGGGATTTAACTCGGCCGCACGTCCACGCCGCGACGCAAATCGTCGACTTTTATGGAGCAGCCCAAAGGTACGTAAATTGTAAATTAATACGAGACGACCGAGGAGACTGCGAGTGCTGCTGAAGCGCGTGCCAGGTGCTCAGCGGGCTGACATGGTCAATATCCCTCACACACAAACACACACAGCGGAGATGCTATACTTATGCGTCTTAATGGCTGACGAGATAAAAACAAACCGGTGCAATAACAACAGCAGCAGAGGGTGGAGACCAGATCAGTCCATCCCATTAAACATGCATCATGGCCATGCATCAGCATAAAGGCACAATACATCGCAATTCAAGACCTGGCTCGGGATTCCGCCTTTGAAATATAGTCAGTGTAAAAACTCAGTGTGAATCCGTTGTGTAGCTGCAGAGGTCAATTTCCATCGTTGATGCGAAAATCTATAAATGCTAAATGCTAAGAATGCTAAGCAAACAACAGCAGGGAAGGACGACGAGCCCCCGCGACACCATTACCGCGGCTTAAGTACGTAATCGTTAGAAAGCTCATTGGTGAGAGAAAATGTGCTGCTTTGTCTCAATCAAATTAGCAGGCAGCTAGAAACGATGATGCCAATTAGCTTGCTAATTGTTTCTTCGTTTGCTCCTGCTTTCCCACACACAAACACACACACACACACACACGAAGACACACTGTCGAGTTTGTTGAGTGGAAATAAGACTTTTCAGCCTGGACTCAGAATACCTTCTAATAGCTCCTTTAATGCTGGCGGCCCAGCCGGTGGTCCACTTGGGTTCATTTATGTTCTTTTGAAAGTAGGTCTGTGATCTTTTCTGCCCTTTCAAGTCAACTTGATAACTGCATCTAAGATGGTGTCACCGTCACCCTGCCCTCACCCTCGTCGGGTTTCATCTCTGGGGCTTTTATCCTTTTAGCTTGCACCACCATCAACGTCGTTAAGGCCCACTCTCGCCTCGGCTTGCTTTTCATAGAACAGACGGTGATCGTCAAGCAAAAGTGAAGTCCACATGAGTGCCTTATGACGGTTCGCCATTAGCGTTCCACTTCTTTGCTTGATGGGATCAAGGTTAGGGTATCTCCAGTTCTTCAACACCATATTTAAAGAGGACAGGGAAGGATGGATGTACTGAAATGTGAAGCAACTGAGCGATTTTAAGACCAAGCAGTCGGATCAATAAATCCTGATCTGTTTTGGGTGTGATATGATAGCCACAAATGAAACAACATGGCATAATATTGCAAGCCAAATGTCTTACCTTGCCCACGTACTGCGGGTCAGAGCCCATGTACTCCTCCAGCACAAAGAACTGGTTCCACACCCAGCCCCTCTTAACTCGTTGGAAACCTGCCGGGCCATTTCTGACGGAGCCCAGCGAGCTCCTGGTGCGCACCCTCCCCGCCATCCTGCCGGGTCTCGGTGGCGAGGAGGGCGGCCCTATGGTGGGTGGCGGCGAGGCCGAGCCTTCCTGGAGGTGATACCAAAGGAACAGCAGCAGGCAGTTCCTTGCTAGCATTGGCGGTCTTTGAGGGTCAGCTCTCAAAGTTGAAGTGACACGGGGGCGAGAGCTGAGCCACGGTGAAAACACTTTGGCGAGGACAGAGTCGGGACGGCGGCAGCCAACGGGAAGGCTCGGGAATCGGCGCTCTTCAGAACGTCATCACCTGAAATGCAGAAGTTAGATTTCATTCAGAGAAGACGTTCAATCTCATGCAAACTTTATTCGCAGACAAATGAATTTGAATTACACATCGATATTTCTAGTACTTTGTGTTAGCATCCTGTCTGAGGAAAACATTAACAATTCCTTTGGTCAAACGTATCAACGTGACGATCAACGACCAGTCGATATCATCGCCACATGAGCAAAAGATAGAAATAGCCGTGAAAGAGGAAGAATCTTAAGAAGGTATAATCGGCTTTCCAATGTGCGATACCTAATCTGCTCTCTCTGCCACTCGTCTATGTTTGTGTCCTTTGTGGCGGAACTGCAACGGCGCCTGTCACATCCTTTTCACGCTGACCTAATGAGTCGCATTCCGCACGCCAGATAAAGTAAACTGCTTGAGAGCAGCGTGTGAGACACACTCAAGTCAAAGTCATATGGTAAGCAGAGCTGCATGTAGTTTGTGACCCTGGAAAAGACTGCTTCATGAGCATGTCGTGGTCTTATAACTTCAACTGATTTTGTTGTTGTTCATCTCCTAATTAGCAGCGCAAGAGAGTGAGACTGTAATTTCATGAGCGGAGCCCTCGTTGATTTGATTGTCTTTGATTAATTATGCCGACCGCAACATGGACTTCGGCAGCAGATTTTTAGCTTAGCTCACCCACTCGCCCCCACCGATTTGTCTTCACACTGCATTATCTAAAAAGTCAGGAATGAGCACCAAAAGTTTTACCGATGAGGTCTTGACTCGGGTCAGACGCGGCTCTCCCGCAGGTCCCTCCTCATTTTGTTCAGCCATAATTTAAAATGACTGTTCCGGCAACCCCTGCAAAACGCCAGTGCCCCAAGAGAGCTCGGTGCTTATTTGATGGGCTAAGTTCATTAGCATGTGTCGGGCTGGCGGTCGAGCGTTCTGACCCGTCGCTGACGACGCATCATCGTTGTCGGTCTCGCACGTCGCTTTCAATTCTTGGAGGATAAGGTGGATTGTTCGGAAACGCCACAGAACTTTGCATTTCATACCGCTCGCCAAGAACTTGACATTTATTCAAAACCCATTGTTCACAGAACTTAAAAGGTCATTTAAAATGTGTAGTTGATCAAGCTTGTGTCTACATCCAATTTTGCGTTTCTAGGGGTTGGATGTTTTTCTTGTCAAGTCGTGTTTGAAAACTTGCCGTTTCTAAAAACGCTTCAAACAATATTGGCTGCTGCACGACAAGAGAGCAAAAGATGCAGTGGGTGCAGCGCCGAAGACTTTAATATCAGTGAGGCCTGGAGGGGAAAGAGTGGGTGGGAAGCACCAAGGTAGAAGCGAGCTAATGAAAAGTAGCAACGTTAGCACAACACGCTCGTCTTGGCTTCGACTGACGGCCGACGTGTTGCGGCGCTAACGATGGTCTCGTGCGTGTTGCCCGGTGGGCGGCGGAAAACAATACAAACGTGAATACCATAACATGAGTCATCTTGGTGTTGTGGGAAGTGCTTTCTTTAAGATGCCAGACTCAACTATAATCCTCCTTCTGAGCCTCATCTATCCACCAGACTGAGTTTGGAACGTGTCTGAGGTGTGCCTTCTGATCTGCCGCCTTGTTATCTCAGTTCTAGTTCACCAGACAGGCTCGTGCTTTCATGGCAGTGAGGCAGCTTGATTCAGAATCATATAAGAGAGAGCCATCATCATCCAAGTCTTAGACGATTATTTCAAGTCATGTGGCGTGGGATGTGTTTGTTGTACAGAGGATACTCCTCAGAATAAATGGAAACGGTCCAGCTTAGTCAAGTGGAAGCTAGAACTTTGAAAGACCTGGAACATCTTCATCTTTTCAGAAGGTTCATCATGAGAGTGAGCCAACACACACACACACACACTCTAATGGACACATGGCGGCCGGCGTCGCCTGCCAAGAGTGTTTATGCTAGGAGGACGTCGCCGCCGTCACGACGTGCTAACACAATCATGAACGCGCCATTTAAATCGGACTCAGCATCCAATTATCCGTTTCTTAGCGCTTACGCCGTTCAGGGTCATGGGTGAGCTGGCAAGAAAAGCAGGGTGCGATCCCGAATAACAGATTTGAGACCAGTTCTGCTGGACTAGGCTAAAGCTTGCCATGCGCTTCGGATAAGTGCGATAGAAAATGGATAGACGGGTTTGCTGTGGCAACCAGGGAAACACACTGAGCGTTCAACACTTCAGTAGCAATCCTGCCAATTAGCAGACAGAATATGTTCTTTCAAAAAGATGGAGTTTATTATCGCAAACATTCTATTCCTGTCTCAACACGATTGCGTCTAAAACCCATCAACAATCCAGTGTGAGGGCAACACAAATAAATACGGTCATTTCAATCTTCATGAACATGTTAATGGAAAAATCTGAAGGGGAATTGACAACATGTTTCTAGAAAATGTCTTTTTCCTTATGCCACCTAAATATGGCAGCTGTTTCCGCTCTTCACTCTCTAGGGATATTGAACGGATCGCAACTGCACTGCTCTCCACTTCTTTAAAATCGTGCATGCTGTGTGAATATCTTTGATTTGCATCACTCTAGTAGTCGCATGCTCTCATACCCGAGCAGGGTTACATACACAGCAGCAGCAGCAGCAGCAGCAGCAGCATGTGGTTGTGACCCTCGCGGAGACATCGATGTAATGGACTGATAATGGGTGAAGGTGCCGGCCGGCTCCCGCTGTTCTCCACCGATCCTGCCCGAGTGAATGTGCATTCAATAAAAGCTTGCCAGCTTGACTCGCTAACCCCTGAGGCGGCAGTGACCCCGCCGCTCAGGTTTGAGCAAAGGAAAGATACCCGTGGCTGGAATTTGTGCCCCCCCCCCCCCCCCCCGTTGCTGCGTGTCATTAAAGTGACGAGAAGGAAGCGGAGCGCTTGTAACTTGGCAGATAGCGGCTGACATTTGCAACAATGCCAAATGCAAAGTTTAAAGCCACAAAAATTCAAAATAGTCTCGGTGTAAAAGTCAAATGGCATCGACCCAGTTTTCACGAATAAATGTTTGAGAACCGCCGTCAACTTCCTGTGTTGCAGTTAGCGTACTCGATCAATTCGACACCGTTGCCTTGACCTTGAAAACCTTTATTAGCAAACTGTTGATGTTGCATCGTCTCTTTAATCACGTCAACCGTTACGACTGTTGTCATCCTCTCATTAGCTCCGTTGAATAATAACACGCACACACACACACTCGCAGTAGATGGCGACTATTATGACCGCCATTACTGCTGCATCGCTGCTTCTACGTTTTCTCTTAATTAGACGTTGCTAAATGTTAGCAGATAAAACGCTGGTGAGAGAGTCAGTCGGCGCCTGGATTTACAGCCCGGTTGAGCAGATGGCGATAAATTAGAGATGGGGGGTGGGGGTGCTCGGGTCCAAATGATACATCCCAAACCTCGTTTCGCGGCGGAAGAAAATCAAACCACCGCGCTGACGAGGCGTCACATTCCATTTCAATCAGACGTCAACGAGCTACCATGACAACTACTTGGTTTCCCTTCTACGTGCGAGTACGGGAGTGTGTGTGTCATCGTAAATTAAAACCTTGTAAATAATGAAACACGCACTCGCAATTCTAACTTTCACTCATGTAAAAATCCAGAAATTTGGAAATCGTTGATATGTTTATTTGGGTTTTTCTTAGGTTGGTCAACACGTGTTGCTCTCGCAGTCATCCGCTGTCATCCCGTTTCACTCCAGAGTGTTTAATTCTGCACTTTTCTTCCCAATGCAAGCACATTAGCCTGTATCGGGCACAAGATTCATCACTGTGCTTTTTCTATTACCGTGCTCATCTAAATGCAAATGGCAAGTGTCCCTTTTCTCCAGCCGGAGGAAGCTCCCGGCGCCACGCAGGAACGGCGGCGCAATTGAGACGTGTTCCTCGGGCCTCTCGCTCTTCCTCTCTCGCTTTTCCCTTCACTTTCGGAAACGCGAGCTAAAGAATGCTCGTCGTGTTGACTTAGCGGCGAGAGAAAAGATGCGTTGATTAAACATGAGTGCAAGACGACTTCTTTGCACTGGAGCTTGTAGAAATACGCCGCAAAGACGAAGTTTACGAGTTTTTCTATTCGACAAAGACGAAAACCAACAAGGGCAAGGAAATTAAATCTACTCTATGATTTGCGCCTAGGCAGACAAAAACCCCAAATGAAGTTGTTGTATTGACGTCCTTGGTCAATCCATGGTGCCATGAAAAAAAAAAAAAAGAAAAAAGGAAAAAAAGTACAAACTAAATGTACGTTATTCATCAAATTGTTTAAAAATGGAACCGAGACTAAAATCGAGCACCATTCATCGGCCTCAAATCTGTCAAATGGCCTAGGCCGAGTTTGCAGAAACTTTTGCGGCAATAATAATGCAAAAGAAATATCTATCTATCTACTTTCCCTCTTCTCAACTGACTTCTTTTTTTGTGTCATTATTTCATTGGCAAGTGTTTTGGGCACTGGCGAGACGGCGCGCCGTCTTTTATTACCGCCAAGCGTCTACCGTTGGCTTTGCTTAGCAGCCTTTTTCATCTCCTTTGCGCATCGGCGCCGCCTCAAGTAGCCGATAAGAGATTGACAACCGCTGCAAGTTTTTTTTTTTTTCTTCTTTCTTTTTTTCGCATTTAGCCCACTGGAGGCTAATTAAATATATTTCCCGTCTCAGCATCGAGTCGCAGCGGTTGCCGCACCATAAAGGAAGATTTAGTGTCGCAATTATGGCTTGAGGAGTTGTCGGGCCTACGTAGATCTCAAGCGCACATCAGGTGGGTGTGTAATACGCCAAATCTTCACCTTTCAGAACAAGTTGACTGTATTGCGTGTGCATTGCTGATAGTGATGATGCTGGATAGCCGCTCACTGTGGTCCAATAAGCATTGAGAATTAGTCATGTGAATCAGTGCCTTGCCCAGAGCTCTGCTTAATTATTTAAAGCCTCAAATGACTTCAGTAGTGGACATGAAAAGGAGAATATTCAAGCGCTTTCACAATCACAAATTCACTCGTGTTCCAGTTTTACTCGTGGAATAAATGTGCAGTCATTATTTTTTTTTTTTTGTTGTTGAATAATAATCAATCATTCTTGGAGAGCGAAGCTTGAAATGATGAAGAATGGACTCGTTTCATTTGGCTTCTTCACAAGCGGGTCACAATAGGAGCTATATGTATGACGATTGGAAGTTTGGATCCAACAGCCATGACGTGGGGTCACATGCGCCCCATTTCACGTGTACGCACGCTCACAGTTGTCGTGTTTTGATCGCATCCGCCGAAGCGCTGGGGGAGTCGCGAGCCGGCCGTTAAGGGCCAGGCCGAGCCACGATAATTCCGCTTCCCGCTGAGTGATTGAGCGATGTTGTATGCTCTTAAATTCTCATAGATTTCACATTAAGCGCACAGGCTGCACCGTGAATAGTTCCTTCGAGTCAATATATACGCGCAATTCTTACAGAACGACCATGCAACAAAAGTCAGCCAGCAAAAGCACCAAGCCTAAATTTAACCCCCAGAGTAACCCCTGACTAAAAGCCCAAATCAGAGCCTAAATCAAACAGCTAGATATCAACAAATGTGCAAGTCACAGGGCAGCTGCAATTCTCAAAGTGAAAATGAGAAAAGTGGACTCATCAGCCTTACAAACATTTGAAGCCTCCTGACCAAGCGCTTTAGAAATCACTTCATTAAACAGCTTTTGCAGCGTCAGTGAGCAAAAAAAAAAAAAGTAATCCGAAGAAAAGGAAAGGAGGTTCAGATGGGGTGAATGCACCTGGTACCGTTCTCCTGCTGCTTTAAATATTATATTTTGCAGTTTTTTCTTTTTTTTGGAGGGGGGGGGGGCACATTATTGCACGTGGGGAAATCCAAAATGCTCTGCAGCTATGTTCACCACATTAGGCTACACTAATGTCTGCCATCCACATACACTGTAGTGTAAAAACACGCTAAGAACTGAATACGCTCGCCCCGAGGCCGCGCTCTGCGGTCACTCCACACTCACTCCACCGCCGCCACGCAACATCTTTCATTTCACTTCTGCGTCGTCTCAGCTGCCTCAGAATTCAACAGCGAGTCGGGATGAGGCAAATGTCGGAATTGGCTTTCCTTGTAAGTTGTCAGATGTTTTCTTATCTGCCGACGCTCCCCAGTGAGAGAGCTCGGCCCGACTGCTGCTTTTGCCGACGCGGGGCCGCCCACGCCGCCATGCCTGACTCATTCGGGTTTCCTCCCGACATGCTCTCACATAAACAACAAGCTGCCGTCGTATTATGGAAGATGGCCTAACATTTGATTGTCGTTTTTACATTTTTATTGTATTTTCTTCCGTCTGCCCTCAACTTTAACCAAATGTGGTACAGCCCGCTAGCAGCTTCCTTTCTGCTCCATTTCATTTAGCATTTTAATAGGATTTTTTTTTTCATAGAATTTGGATGACAGTCAGCAGTTTAAAAATACAACACATTACTGTCTAATCAAATATATATACATACCATATAGGTGCTAACAACGACATGCTAGCTGTGCCAAATTGATTGGTTATTCATTAAATTGACACATTTGTTTTAATGATTGTGTTGTCATCGTTAGCCTGGTCGTTTGCATCGGATCATGTTCACTTGACCATTTTATCAATATTTACTCATAACTTGTGAAGCCCTTACATGGCAGTTGACAAACCAATAAGTCTTTATGGATATTTGAACACAGTTTTTTTTAAACAATAACAAGTGTAGAATTTCCACATTGGTGCAATTGGGCTGAATTAATTATCGGCACCTGTCGATTAATATCGGAGGATGCCGAAGGCGATGGCGTCACCAAAGGGCAATCAAGCTGGTCGCCGCTTCACCGTTATTAGTCCGGAGCGGCGGCGCGGCCATCAGTCAGCCGGCTAATATTAAAAGGTGTGCTTTTTCGGGCTCCCCGGCGACATAACTGCCCTAATCAAGCAGTTATCGTGCCAGAGGCCAGAGGGAGGCAGAGTAATGAGAAAGCAATATCCAAGATTAAGAATTAGTCTTTTCTGTAATGGCTCTGTCTCGCTGGGTCGATAGCGTGCCGTGCCGCCGCATGCACAAGTGGGGCCCCCGCTCAGGTGGAGGAGCGCTCCGAGCAAAACAACATCATCATCGGCTCGGCACGTCGGCTCAATCAATGAGGGCCTTTCTGCACATTAGCGCTGACTGATTTCCACGCGCACAAAAACACGTATGTCCGCTTCACGGTCATTTAGATTATTTAGAGGGGGTTCATCAATCTACTCGTAATGCCGCCAAGCTGAGCAACCAAAATGAAAAATTTAAAACCCTCCGTTAGCTGGCTGGAGGGGGGGGGGGGAAAGTATGTCACTTGATTGTGAGTCACCGTTACGTCATACTTATGAACTATCCATTAGCTGACCATTTTAAAAGAACATTGATGTCTTCATTGTATTATCGTTAGTTTCATTTGTTACAGATGTATTTTCAAGACATGTCCATTCTAGCATCTGGTAGACAATAAGGACACTTTAGCAATGAGCTCAAATCGGCACCCAAGACAAGACTGCATGTTTTGTCAGAGGTGTTAAAAAAAAAAAAGTACATAAAATTAGAGGCAAGATGCTGTGATGCAAATGCGACATGATGCATGGACAACATGCCTGGATTTCCATCCGGGCGTGTTTATGATGAAAACGTGGCTAACATACACGTGATGTAAACGTGTCTGACGCCTCTTCCTCTCCGATTAGCAGAGATGATGGGTGTGCTAAGCGAACTCCCGCTTTGCCGCCGACAGACGCCGTCGGCCGCCTCACTTTGCCTGCCGCTAATCGACATTAATTTAGTGACAGGTGAAAATTAAACACGTCTCCCACTTTGACGTTCTTGCTTATTGTTGTGCCGTCACTCAGCTTGAGTTTTCGCCGGAGATAAGATCCATGACGGAAAAAGGTGGCATTTTTTATCCATTTTTCTCACTGCTTCTCTTACCACACACAAATATGATGTGTTAAAACGGAGAGGATTCATCCAAACGTAAAACTGGAGAGCCTGAAGCTGAAATCTCGTCACTCTCACCTCGACAGAAACCTCGCCGCACGACTGAGCGCTAACCTGTAGCAACCCCACCTCGACGGCCAAGTGCCAATTAGCCTTTCGTCTATCCGGTCGGCTCAAACGTCTTGTCAGAAAGCGTGAGGAGGCTGATACATAACTCCGCACCAATGTGGCGATCAAACGCTTCCTACAGGAATTCAAAAGAAATTTCTCAGCGCTTCCAAATAAAAGGAAAGGAGCCGACCTCAGTCATCAGCGCTTTTTAACGACTGGATGAAAGCTTTGTGGTAGATTAGCGCCTCGACGATAAAAAAATTAGCTATTTTCCTCCTTAGAAAATTATTTTAGCCAATCACAAACTGCGCGCAAGAAAATGCAACAAGATTGTAGTTTTTAGCGAGCTAAAGGCTAAGCAACAACTCATTGCATAGAATCTGGATGTGCAAGTGTTAGTCAGCCATTTATGAAAATAACGGTCAGCGTCTCTTGAAGTGCGGCAAATGATTAAGACTCAATGAGCCCCCACCATGAGACGGCATCACGTTCCCGCTGACGCTGATTTCCCCCGAGTGCGTGTCAATTATGAAATTCATGCTCATATCCAGATAACGTGGCATGTCACTTATTTGTGTCCTTTCTTCTCTTTTTGCTATCACACGCCATTTGCACATCAGGTCGTCCAATGGGGAAGGGAACCTCGCACTGAGAACGTCCACTCACTTTTGGTATCAATCGATACTGGCGGCAATATCGCCGCCGATGCTTGAGTTGCCTGTCTGATTAAATATGTATTGATTGCAGATTTAACTTTCTTAACTGTGCCATAACGCCCCAGGCCTTTATAACAAAATAATGAGCTAGAAAATAAATGATTGAAAAAAAGAACGAGTGCCCCAGAGCTGTTAATGATAATAATAATAATAATGATGATGAAGAAAACAAAGAGGCGAGCGATGTGTTGTTTTCAGCCTGAAGTGAGAGCAGAAGGACAAAGAGACACTCGCCTCAGTCTTCACTCAAGCTTATCTTGCAACAACAAATGCCTCACATAAAATGTCATGGTCGGGGGCTGCAGGGTAGTGGGCTGTCGGGAGGGGGCGGGCGGCCATCATCTGTTTTTCCTTTTTGCGCATAACGTAAACCCTCGCTGGCAGTGTTGACGACAAGAAAAGCAGTGGAAGTGATAAAGCATGGCGTTGCTCCTGTTAAATAGACTAAGAAATCATCTTGACACAAGGCCAAGGCGACGCGTCTTCCTCAAGGTCAAGTGTGCGCTTTCGCCATCGGCGCCGTGATGAATGGGAGGGACCCGTGCGAGACTCGGCCGGGCGCTAATGCATCGTCTTTACCGCCTTGCTTGTTGAGATTATGAAAGGTGTGGTGCCCGCGGCAAAAAAAAAAAATCCAACAGGTGGCGAAAAGTCAGGTTGAAAAGAACACAGAGTTCAAATGAAAGACGACTCCGTTACACTGATCGCCACTTTTGGGGTATCTACATCAAAAAAATTGGGGGACATGATATTTATTTGCTTTTCTGATTACTCTTAGTGGTTGAATCTCGGCAGATATTTGTCAAGTTCTCACTGTGAGCAAAAAGATTACGGGATTCAAATGATAGCCCTAAAACAAGCTTTTGAATGACTTGAGCAAATAAAAACAGCATTGTTTTCTTCACAGTGTCTGTTTCACTTCCCTCACTCATTGTGTAACTGCTCACCCCTTCATTCTTAATTGGAGGAAAACAACTTCAAAGAGGCTAAAAAAAGTAAAGTCCCAATGATCGTCACACACACACACACACATCTGGGTGTGGTAAGATTTATCCTCTGCATTTAACCCATCCCCGTGTGATTTTGATCCATCTCCTGCCCTGGGGGAGAGAGAGGGGAGCAGTGAGCAGCAGCGGTGCCGCACTCGGGAATCATTTGGTGATCTAACCCCTCAATTCCAAACCTTGATGCTGAGTGCCAAGCAGGGAGGCAATGGGTCCCGTTTTTATTGTCTTTGGTATGACCCGGCCTGGGTATGAACCCACAACCTTCCAGCCTCAGGGCGGACACTCTTATTTTTTTTTTTTTTTGGATCCTTGATT
Source organism: Syngnathus leptorhynchus (assembly GCF_054491065.1). Taxonomy (NCBI): domain Eukaryota; kingdom Metazoa; phylum Chordata; class Actinopteri; order Syngnathiformes; family Syngnathidae; genus Syngnathus; species Syngnathus leptorhynchus. The sequence goes on from NC_141213.1 coordinate 662,676, forward strand.
AATCAGCCAATCATTGTGCAAAAACCATCACCGGTGACAGCCATCATTAATTGTTATTGTTCATAATTAATTGTGTTAAGTTGCATCAGTCATAGTTTGCTTCAAAGGGCCATTAAAATTGTCAATCCAAAATAATGTATGAACGTCTCATATGTATTGTATATACTAGTTTTCAAAACACAGACTAATAAAACCTGTTCAAATAATGAAAAATAAAATATTGAAATCAAATCAAATATTTGAAAATAAAAATTATTTTAAAAAAATGAACGGTAATAAAAATGGCTAACAATATCTCTATTTTTAAAAGTGAAAACAATTAGAAACTTTGGAATTGAATTGAATTCGATGCACAATTTGCCTTCGCAGGCCACCTAAATTTATGTGGTCGGCCGTATCTGGCCCCCGGGCCTTGACTTTGACACCTGTGCTGTAAAGGAACCGTGCACCGCATTGACCCACAGGTTCCAGCGTACCACTCGCTCCGCCTCTAATGAAATCTAATGAATGCCCCGTCATCGGAGACGACCAGCTGGCCGCCTGGACTAAAAGTCCTTCACGTGGGTGACAGCAAATCTTTGACACGGAGGGGAGGCGGGCGGCCCCAAGTGTTGACTGCAGTGTGGCTGACTCGTTAAAGGGGAAGATGGAGCCTCCGCACAAGTTCATTAGTGGGTGAGAAGAAAAACCAGATGAAGAATCTCTTGCACGGGCTGAGCTGCGCTGGAGAATCTGTGGCAGAATTCTCACAAGAGACACCAAGCAAAACGCTCTCTTTGGGCTTTTTTTTTCCAAATAACGACTTTGTTGGGTCTGTTAGAGATATTCTATATAAAGCAAGGCAACAAACGCTGCCTTTGAAGCGTCCGCATTGCCAAAGTCATTTCAAGCCAATAAAAGCTGAATGAATTGGCCAAACGTGTGACGCCTCTTCTGAAAATTGATCTTCAAGCGGCAAACAAACAGCTCGTCCTCAGCCCGAGCCTTTTGCGGCGCTGGGAAAAAGGGCGCGTCTCCAGGTAACTGCATCCTTCCCACGTCTCTTTTCAAAGCGCAGCACGGCCACCGCGGGGGGTCTTCCGCACGCTGCCTCGGCGGGGTGAGGGGGTTGTGAAGGTAGACCGAGCCGGAATGACAATCCGGTGAAAATTAAACACAAATGTGAATTGGGAGGCTAGCAACAACCTTCAGTCAGGGCCAATGAAAGGACATTGGATGGCCCTGACATCTTGTGGGGGTCCTCTTTTCATGTACCGTAATTTTCTGACTATAACTCGCACTTCACCTTGTAGATGGACAATAACGGACCCCGAGGCACGCTACGAAAGCAATCGAAGGCATTTGAAGGCAAAGCGGGGGGAAATAGAACTTGCTGAGGACAAAAGTGAAATGAAGGCCACCAAGTTGGCACGTTAGCTTTCAGGTAATAACAACAACAGCAAGAAACTGAAAGGTACTAAAGAATCGGTGCACTGTTGAGCTTTTTTTCACAGCACATTGAATTGAATCCCCGCTGAAGTGTTGGCAAGTGTGCTGAACAACAAGAAACTCCTCACTTGGAACACCAAAAGTGAATGTTGCTACTGCAGCGACTTGGAAAGTTAGCAAAGTTTCGCAAAACAACAAAGCAGTCGAGCGCTAACGCGATCTACCAAGTCCAGGTCCTTCAGCGTCATTCGGGGGCAAGATGACTCGCCAAAGCGAAGGCCAAGGAGACCCTCCGTACTATCGATTCCACGTAAGCCTCCCGATGGGGAACGTGGGTGTTTTTTGAGAGCAAAGAAGCCCCTCGCGATCGACTAATCGAGGAAGCTTAGTAAAGCGGGGATCACACGAAACTTGCGGCCAAATAAAGGACAAACTTGCTCATCTTTTCTGTCTTTGATGTCTAAAATCTTTCAGAATTCGTATTTATTGATTTCAATTGCAACTTCAAAAAAGTAAAGTAGGTCCCTGTTTTTTTATGATGTAAAATAAAACAGATTTAAAATGGGACTTAAGTAAAATAGGATAGTAGAATCGCTTTACATTGTCAAAATTCACATACTTGTTTAATGACAGAAGATCGTGGAGTTATCTGTGAAAAATATTTGATCAAGTTAATGTAGGGATCCATGAAGATATTTTAAATGGGATAAAAAGTGTGTCCAAAATAGAAGAGTTTTATAACCTAGCTTCAAACAGAATTATCCAAAGACATTTGAATGTATGCGATCTTTTTGCAACGTCAGATCGGTTTTACGTTTGAAAGATGCCCGCGTGGCTGCTTTGCGCACAGTAGCCTCACTGTGCTTCCCTCTTCTCTCCCCCCCAGCAGGTGTTTGCTGCGGAATGCCAGCAAGACTTTCAAGTGACTTGCATCCCATCTCGCAATCACAACGCGCGCAACTTGGCATCCATGAGACGTGAACTCGAAGATTGAGCTGCAAAGTGCACATAGTGATGGAGCAGTCAAATGGACAAAAGTCCACAGCCAGTCAATGCTGACCCCAGTGCTCATTGAAATAAGCATCTGCTTTCTGCAGAAGGGAGAGAGAGGTCAGAGTGGGCGCGCACCGGGGGGGGGGTCTGTGTTGCATGTGTGATCCCTTGTTTCTCTGCAAATCAGATTCGGTCAAGCCGTTCGGATTGTTGCCTCTAATCCCAGTCCGCTCGGCGGCGGGCGGGCGAGTGAGCGGGCTAGGAGAGGAGAGGAGAGGAGCGGAGAGGAGCACTCGCCGCAGATCGCTTGAATGCGGCGTGTGTGCAAACTAACGCTTTTAGAAGCTCAGCAACTGACTGCACTTTGAGCTCTCTCGCACACTCAGACGCACACGCACTCGGGTGTTTGGGATCAAAGTGCCAAAAACACTTGCATCACTCCTGCTACAAACGGGGTCAAGCCAATCAGCTCAATTAATGGGAAGCAGGTGGACGGAGCAGAGAGCAATTTCCCCCCCATTTCAAGACTGGAAGCTTCCTTAACTCCTACCTCACCGGCAGAGGACAGTGGGCAGGCACAATGGCATACTTACCCAAAGCGGGACGCTCGATGAGCACGTAAATTCCAAAGAGCCCGTCTTGGTCCTGCAAAGTCTCCTCCGAAAGCTGGCCGCTGAGGCTTTCTCCTCCCCCTCCTCCTCCTCGTCTTCGTCCCTCGCTCTCCTTCTTGTTCACGTTTAATTCCCAACCTGGTCGTCCTGCCGCTCCGCTCTCACGCTCTCTCCTCCGGGGGGACACTCCACGCGCAGTGAACGCGACTGTCACAACGTGTGCCTGCCTGCGTGTTGGAGAGCCTTGCGCACATTTAAGTGGCGTGCTGCGCTCGCGCTCTGCAGACCCACTACTGAGCCGAAGAGCCTGCGCGTGCATGTGGGAGGGGGGGGGGAGAGAGAGAGAGAGAGAGAGAGAGAGAGAGAGAGAGAGAGAGAGAGAGCGCAAGAGAAGAAGATACACACGCCTCCAATGCAGCTTAGTGGTACAAGCGCGCGCGCATCCCCCCCCCGTGACTTGCAGTGGTCCTTTGGGCGATTAGCTTTTGTCTGCACACAGAGACAATTAGGTTCAAATGTAAGCCAATATAGTGGTACTACGTATATTACTATCGAGACTTTGTCTTTTGTCGATTTGGCAATATAGTTCAATAAAAAAAAAAGCACATGATGGTTCAGCAGTATAACACAATATTGATGTTTTGCAATGATGGCTGAGTCAATGACGAGTCAAACTTCGTCAAACTCCCACAAGGACCCAACTAGGACATCATCAATACTTCATCATAATCAATGAAGATTTGCTGTCTAAAGAAGGCCAAACTTTAACCTTTATGCTATTTCCACCTCGTAGCCCGGCCGGCAGAACGCCGACACAATTACAAACAAAATAAATACAAACGTGGCCGCGTCTGGCGCTGAGCGCACGTAAAAGGGAGCCGTTCGGCCGGCCTAAAAAGGGCGCCGAAAGCTGTATTTAAATGTGGCCGTGCGGTGGCAGGATCAGGCTCGGCCAGATGGCTGAGAGTAGAGGACTCCTGCTTTTAATCCTCTTGGCAATGGCCGGCCTAAGCCAGAGGTGGAACTGACGCTTGTAGTCAGGCGTCAGTCCGGCCGTTGCCGCCGTTGCCCCCCGCAGCAAATAACGCGGAACAACGTGTTGGCGTGCGTCCACGCTGGGGATCGACTGGCATTTCATTGAAGGTCATCAAACACGGTGGCCCGATGGAGAAAACGGGAAAGAAAAAGCATGACAAAGAAACCGACGCTAAAATTATGTCAACAATTCGGCTTCTTGGAGACAGCATTAGGTACGCACGACGCTAACCCATCCATCCATCCATCCATCCACCCATCCATCCATCCATCCATCCATCCATCCATCCATCCATCCATCCATCCATCCATCCATCCATCCATCCATCCATCCATCCTTCCAAATCACAATGCCAACAGAATCTTGCATCTCAAAAGTCAACAATTGATGCTTTCCTTTGTCCTCTGAAATAAACATCGGCCTCTGCAGGATGGGTGAGGGCAGGGGTAATGGGTTGGGGGCTTGAGGTGGGGGTTTTCAGTGTTTTTAAAAGGGGCTCAGGTGCAGCTCAAATTTGCCGGCGGGGTGCTAATGCGATCGGCAGGGTGCCTCCTTTCTCTGCACCGTGAAGCTCTCGACCATCCCGACTCGTCCCAGGGGAAGCTTTGGAGATTTGACTGGTACACGTGCAGACCCCACCCTGAGCGAAAGTAATCCACTGCGCCTTATTGTTAGAAAAATACGGTGGCAAACTCGAGCGGGGTCTCTACTTCCGCTAATTGAAGCAAGTGTGACGATGCAGGTTGCACGATCACCTCATCAAGCTCCTCGAATATTGCCAACCGCTATTTAAGACACCCGACGGAAAAAATGTAATTTCACGGATGAAAAATATCATCCCGACGGGAGGAGGAAGGGGGGGTAAAAAAGGGGAAATTTGATTTGGAGTCCCATCAGGCCCTGTCTGCAAAAACTGTCTAAATTGTCGGCCGCACAAAATGAGGTCACGTTTGCTGCAGGTGGAGGCCAAGCTGCGTCTCAAAACTTTGGATGATGTACCAATTTGATCAGTGGTTAATCAGCCCGTGCCGACGCCCTAAGCCAAGGCCGGCAAAATGAGGCCATATTGCTTCGGTGGCGGTGGCGTGCACGCGGCGTGCCACATTTGGGAAACACATTAAGTACAGTGCAGACGGAGCACTGTGCCTGTGGGCGCAAGGCGACGTATTGAACGAGGTCTGCCCGCAGGGGAAGGGGGAAGGAGTTGCCAAGGTGTCGAGTGGGAGACCGCCTGCATTCAACTCAAATCAATCCCAAATTCTTTTTGAAGTTCAAAATCTTAACTTTAAACTCTAAATGGAAGATTAAAAAGTAATTTGAACAAGTCAATTTAAAATTCAAAAACTTCAATTCATATTCAAATTGAAATGTCCATGTAAATAAAAAAAATCTCTCAATTTACAAATCCTGATTTGAAATCACACACAAATCCCTTTTCAACTCTTTAAATCTTGCCTGTGAATATTCGCATTCATTTTCAGGGCATTGAATCCATCTCAGCTGTTTGTCTTGTTTGGCCTCTCATCAGATTCAGATTGCCAATCCAAATTCCAATTTAGGTGTAAGATAAATTCCCACATGAGGCGTTTTTCACAGGCACGCAAAAGGCCCAGCAGTGGATAATCAGCACGCGTGAATGCAGGATAGGCGTTCCCCGCGGGAAGTGTGCCACAAACGGTCTTTCTGTCAGTGTGTCCAGGCGAAGCGTCCCACTCGCGCCGGCAACGTTCCAACTTGGATGTGCCTACGAGAGGGGACGGCTGCTTGCCAGCGACAGTGGATTTATCTCCCTCCATGGCACTAGCGGAGCGATTATGCTCTGAATTCCCAGCATGTGGCCAACCGGCAGATGTGCTTAAACACAAACGGATTTTCGCTCCCAACCCATCACACGCTGTCGTTTCAGGTCCACGTGGTGTGGTGGCAACGACGGGCGGCCGGGCAGGTTTGCCGCCAGCCTATTGTTCACGAACGAGCTGTAAAAAAAAAAAAGCAAATGCTACCGGAGCTATAAGACTCCTCTCCGTGCTCGTCAAGCGCAATGTGAAGTCACAACCATCCGCACTCACACTCACACCTACGGGCAATTTGGAGTGCTCAATCGGCCTATCAACATGTTTTTGGGATGTGGGAGAAAACCGGAGCACCTGGAGAAGACCCACACAGGCACGGGGAGAACATGCAAACTCCACACCGGGAGGGCAGGAGGTGAAATCGAACCCGTACCCACCTAATTGTGAGGCAGGTGCTAACCAGTACCCATTGCTAATTTCTGGCATGTTGCGTGCGGGACATCCTTCCAAAGTAAAAGCCACTTTGAAATGTCACTTCCTCACACTATTCCAAGTTTGACGGGCACAGAGCAGTTTAGGATTGCTTTCTTTGTGAAATTGACACTATGTTTTATTTATGGGCCAAATGTCCAGCTTTGGTCGGCTTATCAAATGCACTTTAGATGTCACTAAAAGGAGAATCTTTCCAAAGAAGGAGGGCCCTGACCTCGTGACAAAATAAATGTCGAGCGCACGCGTTAAATATTTATCTCTTTCGTGCATTTAGCCACTCAGTTCACAGGAAGTGCACAATGGACACATGATGGTGAGTCGGCCGGGCTCCCCCACACCCAAACCCCCCCGCTATGTCAGATTAGAAAAGTCGGAAATGAAGATTTTAAGTGTTATAACTACTCTGCACACAAACAGTGCAACAACACAAGCAAACACACACACGGGCATAATTTTTTGAAAACTTCTATCAAAAATGATGAATAGTACTGCATCTTATGGTGCATGAAAGTGAATGTCTTTTGTAAGTCTTGTATTGCCCCCACGCACATTCCCATTTTATTTTTATTACGTCATGGCTGAATATTTGATATTCTTATCACAAAACCGGAAAAACTTATGGTTTTTTTACAGACCAGAGAAAAGAAAATCAGCAGCCATGAATAAAAAATACCGTCCCTTGTAGTAAAATGCAGGTTGCATCATCATTCACCAGCCAAACTTTGTACTCACTCCATTTTGCCAACAAACGGGTAGGCCCGTGCGGGTGTTGCACGTTTTGCGTCCATCTGCAGCTTTTAATGGCATTCCCCGCAGCAGCGTTCTTTGATTGTTTTAGCTTTGTGCGCAAGGCAGCAGTATGTAAAAGTACGCCCGTGTGTCAGCTGTCGCTAGCAATAAAAAGGGCGCTATTTGAATTCTAAATTTCTGTAAATGCCTCAGAGAAATGCGTCGGCTTATGGCTTTGTGTGGCGCGTTACGCTCCGTCTCCCTGGAGAAGTGCCTATATGGCGCAGCGACACAGATGAAAAGTTGAAAATAAAAGTCCTGGCTTCCTCCTGACAGGTTTTCCTCACCCCCTCCAGAGGCCTGCGATAGGAATCGAATAAATACAGACACGATTTCTTCTAACAAGCGCTCGGATAAATTGGGGACTTTTAGCTCGGCACAATCAATATTTGATGGGAGGTCTCCGTCGTCGGAGCCGCTTTTAACTTGAAATTCAAAACACGGACGCTCGACGATGTTCAACGGTGACGGCGGCGCTCGCTAATATTTGATCTGACGCTACAATCAGTGACCTTTAAACTCTGCACGGCTCCCAAATAAATCCTTACGGGTGCTTCACTTAGTGTGATGTTTAGGAATGGAACATAATGACGTCCTACAAGATATGCTAACATGGCGTCAGGGCACCTGCGCCTCAACTTAGACCTTGTCTCACGCGGTCTGAAATCTAGTTTACTTTCTGTCAGCAAATGGTCAGATGTGCCAGGGGGGTGCAATCAAATCCCAAGGCAGTCTACCCAGTCACAAACACGGCACGAAAATGAACATTATTAATCAAATACAATGGCAATAATTCGAATCGTTCATTTGAATGCTTTATTTGCTCGAGGCTTGCCTTTGCTTTCATACTCTGATGACGTTCCAAATGGGTACTAATACAAGTTTTATTTGCAGAAAAGTTAATTCACAGCAAATTTAATTAAAGCATCCTCACCCGGCAGGCACTGTTAAAAAAAAGTAAGAAGAAGCTTGTGACTCAAAGGTATGGTAATGACTTAATTGGACATATTTTCCATCCCTGACTCTTTTTGTCTCGAGCGGGGTCTTCAAATGTGCCAGAGCCGACGAGCGGGACAATTAGGAACGTCTCGCTGGCGGAAATTAAGCAGATACTGTGCGGCCCGCTCCAAAATGGGGGATTAAGTACTTAAAAAATGTTCCGCTTGATCCCTCCGCCGGACTTGAAAGCGAACTTTTGAGATCACTCAGAGACGAGTGCATTAAACAGCGGCCTTTTTTTTTTTATTATCACAAACTCTGTTGTTGCAGAGCAACTATAACAGTCATTCCTGGGATAGTCACGCTTTGGGAGGAAAAAAAAAATTGCAACATACCCCACACAGCAGGATAATCGTAACCATTGGACAACATTTACGATAATTTTCCCTGACCAATTTTCGAGGAGCGTCTGGAGGCAAAATTTTGATTAATTTTGTTCGATTCCTGGTACTTGCTGCTTTCGATCGAGGATAATCGATAATCGATAATCGGACCTTTGCTGACTATGATCAGAAGAAAGTGAAAACGCGCCAATTCAATCATGATGTGTCCTCCTTCCTGTGTGAAAGAAAGGTCTGTGTACCGACGCTATGAATTTCCCGACGTAAAAAAACCCCCAACAAATACAAAAGCGGACCTTGGTGGATATTTATCACTGCCAGCCTTTTATTGCCAGGTGTGCTTGGCCCGCAACATACACGTATGCATAAATAAAGCCCGGTTGCTATTTTATGGGCAGGCAAGTGCGTGCTTCGGGTGATTGATGGAAGTAATCTCGGCACAACGCAAACGTCCTCATTCCGCGCCGTAAAACACGTCATCAAACTGCCTCAACTTTGTCATGAATGGAAAACGGGAGACGCTCCTGCTCCTTAGATGCTTTAGGAAATACCTTTATTTTGGGGTCTTTCGTTTTTTTAATGGATTATGGTCTTCAGTTGTGTGGCTGTTGTCAATCGTGTTGGAATGCACAATCTCGACCTCTGGCTACATCGTGGTTCGTTTATCGCCGTTTCACTACATCGCGGATTTTTGAATTTAGAAAATTGGTGAAAAAATTAACATTTAAATTGCTCCTGAGTATAAATCTCCCCCCCCACCCAAACTATGAAAAAAAAACCGCTTCTTATAGTCCGAAAAATACGGTACAATTATTAAAATGATACATTTCATTTAGTACAAAGATCTCAAATTGCAGTCATTGTCAAGAGATTCATTGATCAAAATAATCTCAGAAATCTCAGATTATTTAATACTACTGTAATCCAAGATCCATTTCGGATAGGTCAAAGGTCTTTTAATGCATTCCAGTTGCAGTCGAGGTGTGAAATGTGCAATGTATTTTAACGAGCACCCCCCGTCGAGGATCTCTAGTGCTGTGCTTGAATATCTATCAATGAATACCTTTTAACGAGCATTTGGGGCAAAATCTTAATTCATGGCGAGAGCGCACACGCTTCAACGCTTGCTCAAGTGAGCAGCTTTGTTTGCCAGGAGCCTTTTTTTTTAATTAGCGAGGGCCCTTGAAGAAAATAAAATCTCTGCCTGCCAAGTTTGATTTGACAAATGACGACGATGAAGGCAACGCTGGTGGCGCCTTTTTTTTTTTTTTGCTGGTAATTGTAATTAATGAGTTCCTGACTGAGTGGAAGCAACACGTGTGTATGCGCCAACAGAGAATATTAAAAGTCTCTTCTGATGGTAAGGCCAGATGAGTCCAATACTGCTGTCTTGACAAATGCAGCATTTGGAGATGCGCCGAAAGTTTGAAGTCGATCAGATCAAATCTCAAGAAGTTAAAATATGGTTATCCATAATGATGGACTTTCATAGAGCCTCAAAAAAAATCATCTGTTTGTTTTCTTGGTGTGTCGGCACGGCAACAGCATGTCTGCCAAACTAATTAAAAAGTTCATTTTAAATGATTAGCCGCCATCAAATTGATCATTGTACATTTTATGTGTAAGCTTCAGTTTCACAGACAATGCTAACATAAAAGATGCAATTTGGCTTCCCTGACAATACATTTCATGCAAATGAATGAAAAAGGTAAAGGTTCCCTTCATCCTTCCTGTGAAATCAGAAAGTTTAATCAAAGCACAATTTAGCGGCAGCTCATGTAAAGCAATTATCTTTTTAAATTAAAAAAGGAGGCATAAAAAAGAAAATGAATATGACCAGTGAATAAAAGGCAGCAGGGGGCAGGCTCCTCTCTGCCCGCCGCCTCCAACGACTACGTAAAATATGAAACCTTCAAGGACGTCGGCCGGCGATATTCCCGAGCAGAAATTTGACTCTTTAAATGATTCATATAATGGCGAGAGTGAGGCTATGATTGAGCTAATGACTATTCTGCAGGTCAAGGACATCCGCTGCTTCTTCCTCCTGTTAGCATTCAGGCTGGACACCACTGCAAACAGCAGTGGAGGAACCTCCTCCGAAAACAAAATAATAAAACACAATCCTTCGACATGACTCGATTGCCTCCTCTCACCTGCTCGAGTTGCTAGCCCGAGTAGCGGAACTCGTCTTGTATCCACTAATTGCACGATGTACCTAATAAAGTGGCCTGTGAGCGTCTGCATCAATACAGTCGATATAATCGGTGTAATTAGACTCATAAAGGCAGGGAAATCTCATCTAAGGCCACTTTAGATCTTCCATCCAGCCCTCTCGGACAAAAGGCGAGTCGCTTAATTAAGTCTGGCTTTGGCTGACGGGCTCTCGTTAGCGAGGGGCGAGCCAGGACAATGGCCGCCGTGATGAATCAGGCCCGATTATTTATCCATACGTCTGCGCTGGCGAGGAAGGGAACAAAGCTACGTAATTCATCATTGTTCAAACGTGGCCCTTGAAAGCGCTCAATCAATTGAAGCCTGCGAGCGTTTGAATTGATTGTGAGCATGAGACCTGAAGCCCCACCCCCTCCCCGAACACCCTGACAAGGCTCATAATGGCACCGCTTGCTCAGCGATTTCTCTTCTTTTAAACATATCCCAGCAGTGGCTAATTGAATTGAATATGAGGACTAGCGCCAAGGAAGTACTGGGGCCATCCAAGGCATCCACAATCCAAGTGCAGGAGCATGGAAAGCTTTAGAAGAGGAAAGAGCGTTTTGCTCAGGACAGTAATGGGCAACGTTTTTCAAAACAAAAGAGAGGGCAAAACACGAAAAAGTTCAGCAAGGTGTCGCAATGAGAAAATTGCACTTGGACTCCAAGTGAATCATGAAACCGCTAAAGTCGGCACCCCCAAGAAATGTTGCAATTCATTAAAGCGACCGCATTAGCAGGAATAATCACGGCACATCTTGTTTTTCCTCGCCGCTGTCTCGCTGCAGGCCCGACATTACAAAGTGCATGTTTCTGTCAATCGCCTCTTTAGCATCGGCGCTTTATGGCCAACTATTGATTTATGATCAGCCCCGCGCCTTCTGCCTTTGGGGAGTCCCGCTGATGCGTCCCCCTCCATCCATCGCTGATTAAATGAGCGGCTGTTTTATGAGCTTTTGTTCCCGGCACTCAAAGTCTTCCCATTTCTCGTTGTCGTCTTTTTAACGTGAGTGCTCATGCAGTTTGACTTGGGATTTATTGCGGTGAGATCACAAAAAATGGTCGAGCGCTCTGACTAACGCGCAAGAACTCAAGGTCAGGCATTTAACGCAAGAGTTCATTAGGATTAGCATTGGCTTAGTTGTTAGGCGGGATTCCAGCTAGCCCTTTAGCTATAGCTTGATTTGATACATATTGTCAAATAGAGTTTTTAAGAATTACCAAGATCAAACCAGAAAATAATTGTTGCTTGGTCACAATCATGGAGGAACGTTTTCATCATTACAGTCTGTTTGCATTTGGGACATTTTCAAATTGATATGGTAGCGGAGAGGAAAAGTATTACCCAACCTGTCAACTGAATATAGATGATATGTACTGAATTTGTATTGAATTGTACGGCAAAATAACTGGAATGAAACATGAAGCTCAATGTAATTAAATAGAATCCAACGGCCTGAATGGTTTGGCATCGTAGTTATGAGTGATGCTGATGTTAGCGTTCAGAAAATATCAAACTGTGAACCTTGGGGAGAAAAGCATAAGGGTTTTTAAATAGCAGCATTATATACTAGCCAGAGGGGGAAAGGACATTTTGAAGGCGCTAGTCTACTGCCGCATCCACAGTCCACCGCTTTTTACTTCTTTTTGCATTAAATCAGGTCGCCCTTTGACACTCCCATCAAGAAGTGAGTTTGGCTGAAACTTTGCAGCTGGTGGGCTGCGCCGAGGGGGGCGGCGGTAGTTGGGGAACCATTTTCATCAGAGGTAGTACGGCTCGCCTGGAACCGACCCACAACTCGGTGATGCTTCATTAGCTCCAAAGGCGGATCAGCTAATAGGGGGAAAAAAGGTCTGCTGGGTTCATCTCCGCCGAGATGCAAACCTCATGAGTACATGAATGCGGTTGGCGCAAACAAGGAAATACAAAACTGGAACTAATGGGTCACATTTCATGTCAATTGCCTCCTCATCGAAGGATTCAAAGAAAGTCTGCGTTCTGGTTGTTTCACGTGACTTTATCCTCCTTTTAGCAATCCATAGTGAAGCGTCATGGCGGTATTGTCCTCACCCATTTTGGAAATCCTGCCGCCGCTTGAGTGGGCACAATGAGAGGGATACGTTTCCCACCAGACAAGACCTTTTAATGAGCTGTCTTTTGCCATTAGGCAGAGCAGCAGAAAGTCTCGGGCCCATGAGGGCAGCCGTCCCCCTCCCGTCCAATCATACTTTCCATTTGATTAGTTAGCGCCAGTGTAAAAAGAAACAAGAGCCTTGATGTCCATATATTCAAAGCTGCGAACGTGCAATTATAATCGCTTTATTTTCCCTCTGCTAATTGCTATATCCATCTCCTTTACACAGAGGATGGTACATGCGGTCTACACCATGAAGACTCTGAATAGTTCTGCAATCTAGTACACGAGTTGATCCAAGGGGTAAATCTGGGGCAGTGCTTGTACTGGATCGTTCGTCTCACGGTAATCACGGAAGTTTTAAATCGCACATTTGCTGCCCTGACGTACGGGAACGATACGCATTTTTTGGCTTATTCTTTCAGAGCCAACTTCCCCAAAATGGAGATAATTGCACGAGTGGTGACCCTCATCAGTCTGGGACAATTGCTTTCAACATAAATGACCGTGGCCGGTGAGTTCCGAGCGTTTAAGCGTCCCGCTGTTCCGCTTCTGCTACTTTGTTGGAGAATTACAATCGACTTTAACCTGGAAAAAGCTGCCTTGGATGACCGGTGTGAAAGCGGCTTATGATACATTGATCTCCTGCAGGGATTCCCAAAGCGGGGATACCCTCCAGGGGGTGAGATTAAAAGTGTCATTTGCAATGTTTGATGTGAAATATCTAGCGTACACCTCCTCGGCTGCAGCAACTCTGCGGGGGGTGCCGAAGGGGTCTGTGGCTTCTTAAAAAGTTTACAAAAGGCTGACCGACCGGAACAAACTTCCAAACATTATATTCTCGCAGATGACTTAAAGTGCATCGTTTATTCCGCACCTTGCTCTTGTGGTCTATCATTAAGGTAAGCTCAGGCGGGAGACAATAATTGGGCATCCCGCAGAACTAGTTTTTGCCCACACGCCCACCCGTAGCGACCTCCCTGGCTACGCACCATTGTCTTGAAGGCAGTCCTCTCTGTCTCACTGATTTATCCATTATGTCTTTTTCTAGCAAACGTCCCCATGTCCTGTTTTAGTTCTGGATGAAAGGTGAAGGTGGCTAAATGCCAGCTCTACTGCTACCAACTGAGAAATAATTACTCGGGTGGCGGTCAAGATCTGCTTAGATGTCTTCTAACATCTTAATAAATGCTGTCACAACTTTTGGTTGTCATGTGGCTATTCTGAGGAAATGCTGATATTTACGGTTGAGAGTAGGATTTGGTTTGGACGCTACACTGTAATGTGGTCATTTTATACAACCAAGTAGAATAAAGTGAAGAAAGCTAGCAATCACCACGGCGATGGCGTCACAGGGGCTAATGATCCCAAACGGGACGAGGCGGGTGTGAAGCTTCACGTTTCAGTTGTTCCGAGTCAGTGTAAGCATCTGACAGAGTGGCCAATTAACCTTATTTACCACGCCGGCCTTCATCCCCTCTAACGAGCTCCGCTGGGTTCCCGGCTAATAACGAAGCGCCGTGGTCGGGGACTGCGGCTTTGTTGCCGCTACCGGCGGCGCTGTTTGTCGGGCAATAATTAAGGTGACAGCATAGCAGCTCCCATGTTGCCTGAACAAGAATGTTCACGGCGTTTGCTCGTAATTTCTGTCCCTCCTGTTTTTAATAGCCGGCCTCCCGCGGAGTCACCGGGACTTCACTCGGTGCAGGCATAATACTTATTTGCTCACTTGTCAAAGGAGTTTGCCTCACAGGGAGTATATTAATTCTTCTTTAATGGGATTAGCCACCCAACACAAATAAAATGTAATGGGAACTTTGGACGCGCTGTTTACAAGCTTAAGTGAGATGTCGTGTGCTGTGTAAAGCCGTCTTGTAAGCTAGGCAAAGGTTGAGAAAAACATTTGACTCCAAGTAAGGCTTTTAAACTCCAATTGCCTGGATTAGAGCTCAAAGACAAGGGCAAGACTTTGTAGTAGGGTGTCAAAATGGCGTGAGGGTTTCAAATCAGAGAAAATCTCCTGGTCGATGGCCAATGGGGAACGCCTCAAATCCAATTGTGCGTTGTAGCAGTGGGTGGATCGATCCTAATATCCTTAATAGCCATAATCGACAGTGGTGTTGCTGGATACTGAAACCAGCAATGATACTTTTTAAAAATTGCTTCATCTGAGTGAACTGCTTGCTACATGCATCGAATGCATATTGGTGACACTTGCGCTGTATGATACCAAGAAAATTCATGGCTTTAGCAAGTATTCTTTTCTCCGTACGTGGCTGATATCTGTGTATGCATTCGTGTTACTGGCCATGTGCAATTTCACGACATTAATATGGATCTTGGTATCGGTATCCCTGTGTTGACATAAACCCATGCATCCATCCATTTTCTGTACCGCTTGTCCCCACAGGGGTCGCGGGCGTGCCGGAGCCTGAACTGGTTGCCAGCCAATCACAGGGCACACAGAGACGAACAACCATCCGCACTCACACCAATTTGGAGCACTCATGTTTTTGGGATGTGGGAGGAAACAGGAGTTCCCGGAGAAAACCCATGCAGGCACGGGGAGAACATGCAAACTCCACACAGGGAGGGCCGGAAGTGGAATCAAACCCTCTGAAATGTGAGGTGGACATGCTAACCAGTACTCCACCATGCCGCCGCCTCCTTGTGTTGACATGTTATCATACAATATTTAATCAGATCCAGCAATTTGATCATCAAAAGGACACCAATTATTCAAAGTATTTATATGTGTGATAGAAAAGGCTCATCCTTTGCTAGCCAGCAGTGAATATCCACATTGTTGCAGGGTTGTATTCCACACTACAGCAGCAGCCACATGGAAGCAGTCTCAAATAAAAGCCCTTTGAACTCAATTTAATGCTCTCCTCTTGCTGTAAATAAATCTCAGTTTGGCCTCAATCGGTGACACTCGTGTCGCTGAAATGTTTCCCTTCAGTAAGCAAAAGGTGAAATCTACTTGAGATTCATCTATTCAAGCCTTTCTGGAAGAAGAGTCACACACTCCGTGTGTTTTGTGACCTTGTGGGGACCAGCATTTCAGGTGCAGGCCTGTGATTTTGCAGCTGCCCGCTGCGACAGCGCCGACCCCTGCAGAGACGCTCATACGAGCGCCGCGCTTCATACGGTAGTACGACACCTGCGGGAGCCGCTAGGAATCCGTATTGAGTGTGTGTGTGTGTGTGTGTGTGTGTGTGTGTGTGTGTGTGTGTGTGTGTGTGTGTGTGTGTGTGTGTGTGTGTATATATGTATGGTGTTTGTTTGTTTTCCAACTCTTGCTTTGGATTTCTAGTTCGGCTTTGAAAGTAAGATTCCACGCCTAGGATGAAGGTAACTTGTTCAAAAAAAGGTTTGAGTTGAAAATGTGTCGAGTAGTATTTAAAGTGAGGTTTTAGAGTTTCGAGTTTAAATTTGTAGTTTTAAATCTACAAGGGGATTTCAGTTTTTTTTTTCTCAATTTACCTGCTGTATGATATTCCTCCTAAATTCTTTTAAATGCCGATGAGCTTTTGAAGCCCAGTCAGTTCACATAAAGCCCACAAAACGCTCGCGATCACTTCAGTGCTCTCGTATCAGCTTGAGTTTTTTTTTTCTCCAAATGTATCATAATGCTTTTATTCAGCATGTTCTTCAATCCATACTCATTAGCCTTGCATCCTTTCTATTTTCAAGAAGCGAGCTGTGAATAAAAAGCCCATTGCTCGACTAAGTGGACGTGATCATCTCTTTGCCTTCCAATGTAACATTTTTCTCATTAAGGCGAATGATTCACTGTGATGATTGCGTGTGTTCTAATGGCTGTTGGAATAATGACGCAGAATCTTTTTCATGGCCCATAATCAAGCTCAGCAGCACGTTGTGTCCTCGAAGCTTCGATTGACGCTTCGTTTCGCGAAGGCAAAATGACCTTTACAAATGAACTAATGTGAAACACTCCAAATCGTTGATGTTGCTAATAATGCTAATCGTGCGCGGCCATTTTGCGGCAGATCACCATGATGGTTGAAATTCCATCTGACAGCCCCAAACTTTTCGTATTGCCTGACGCCAGCACTCTGTGATTGCCACCAGAGAAAATGCGGGATGTCACGGCCTCCGGAGCAGCGGCCATCTGATAATCAAGCTCACTTTTCTTCCAACTATCAAAGTTGATGAATCAGAAGCGTCTGCCCTTCCCTCCTTTGTCCGTCGGCTCCATTAGCACACCGGAGGCCCTTCGAGAGGTGTGCGCGCTCACGCATTCTCTTAATTTGAATGAAAAAGATGGCCGATTGCTTGCTTGCACTTGCTGTTCTCGTAGCAGCTGCGACAACGCAAGTCGGCAGAATTCTTTTCAGTGCCGCTTTCATTAATGAGGACAAAGTATTGCTCTTAAGCTCATCCATTAACTTTCTATTGTTTTGATTGATTTCAAGACACCAAATGACAAATTGGAAACAAAATTCAATTTCAGCTGGCCTGGGTTTGGGTCTGTGAACAACGTTAGGGCCAGAATCTGAAAAGAATACACCTGCGCTCTGTATCACGCCATGTTTCATTTCCATCAGTGTGTTGACAATCGTTTTCCTTATTTGGCCGCTTCCACGTTCTCGGAAAGCATCAAGTGAGACTTTCTGATGGGAAGTCATCACAAAAACAGCGCCAGGGGGAAGTTGGGCCGCATCATCACCTCAGTGGTAAATCACTTTCCCACAAAAATCTGTGCAAGTGATGTGATGCTGAGTCACCTGGCCACGCTTCAACTTGATCTATTTGGCCATTTTCATCGCACTTGAAACAAACTGCTCTGAAAGCCGCGGCGGTGCCAACTGGAGGCTCGTCCGACTGCAGCGTCCCTGCGAGGAAGGCCGGCAATCATGGGAACTGTCCCCCACCCGCCATGCATCCTACCAAAAAATTATATATATGTGTGTATGTATATATATATATATATATATATATATATATATATATATATATATATATATATATATATATATATATATATATATATACACACACACATACATATTTAGATATATAATGACAAGCTTTCACCTCTCAGCTAGCGTGAAATATGGAATATATGTGCAGCACCACGTTTCCGTCTTGTTTCCTCTGCTTGCTTTTAATTAACCTACTCTTGCCGTTCTGTGTATCTTTGATTGCTTTGAAAGCTCACACTTGTGCTTGCTTCCATTGATTTGCTCTCTCCCAGATGGAGAAGCGGCTTTGCCGAGAATGTCAGTCATTACTGAATATTTAAGGGGGCAAATTTGTGAATTATGGGATTAAAAAAAAAAAAAAAAAGAAACAAAAACAAATGTCATCGAATATGCCAGCATGTGCGCGGATGCTCGGAACTTTGTCCTTCCCTTCCCCTTTGCGCCAATAAACAAAAGTCAGCCTGGAAGCTCTTTTCATAATTTATAACATCTTTATGAGACACTCTGCTAAACAACCAAGGGGCATATTTTTTTATTTAGTTTCTTCTAGAAATAAAGTCGCCCAGTGAGCGTCCACTCATCTCTGTAAACAGTCTGCTCTTAGGCCATGCAGCTCGAAAAAAAATTATTAAAACTCCTGTTCAATCTGTTCCAAACTTTCACATCTCCATATACACCGCAACGGTTGAGAGATGATGCGGCTTCTTGTAATCGGATCATTACGTCATATGAAATTGTGCTTGAGCAGCAACAATTGCTTTCAACACAAAAATAATGCTCGAAGGGAGTCTTGGAGTCTTAAACATTACAGTACGGCATCGGTGGAACTAGTCGGGGGTTACAGGGGCACTGCCCCACCCCCTCCGCCCCTGTATTATACTTGGACCCCAGGTTGCCACACTAGCTTCGTGACTTTGGAGTATTTTCCAATTTTTAAGGGAAAATTATTTCATTTAAATCTGCTGAGATATATATTTTTTTTCTTGCTGCAAGAACCAGTAGAAGAACAAAAGGAAGGAAATATATGTTTAGAAGCATGACGGCATTAGTGTTTAAAGCGTGCCTGGTTACATTTCCACGGTGAGTCATTGCGGCAGAGCTCCTATATCGTCTAAAGACAATTATGCAGTTCTCTCCACTGAATTTGTCATCCATATTCAGATGAGTCGCTCCAAGACGCTTTCACACTGCCAATTGTCGCTTCGGGCATCCATTTTTTTCCCCTTTGCTGAACCTCTGAGAGTTTTTCCTCTGATGTTCATGCTCCATATGAGAGCAAAACAACTGAGCGGCTCCCGGCCTTTCTTCGTCCCAAGGTTGATACTGTACGTTCCATCGGGAAAGGTCTTTTGTGCACCTCAGCAGTCTTCAGAAGGGAAAATAAATCAAGCGGTCTGTCTTGGAAGGTCTTGTTGCACAAGTGGATGGATGGCTTCGGGCCCTCGCGTGCGCACGGCCTTTGTTTTAAAGCCGCCAGGACCCCGCCAAGACCCAGCAGGACGTGCGTCTCGTGACAGGCGGCGTGTTGAGGCAGAAACCCCGCCGAGCGGCCGGCTGCCAGGTTAAGTGCTTTGCACATCACCGTGGGGACATCACAGCGAGGCCGACGGGTAAAGTTCATGTTTGCTCTTCTTCACTCGCCAGCCTTTCGGGGGATGCGTGCGGCAGTTCTCGTGTTGGCCTGACATGCGCTTGACACGGAAAGGGGTCGCCAATAATTAACCAGTGGCATTTTGTGCGATCCATACTTGGCTAGGAAAATATCTCACGTAGCATTTTATGCTGAGAGTACACAGCCGGTCCAATTTAGATAACAAGAACATCCGCAGGAAGACCACCAGACCCCCGCCCTGACACGATATGCGCTGCAGAAGCATTTCTTTGGACACGGTGCTGCCGTCAGTTGAGAAATGGGTGAAAAATGCCCATTAATTAGTTGTTGATGGAAAATGAGGTTCGCCATTTCTGCTTTCAAAGCAGCCATCCAAATAATCTCCAGCGTTAGAGCTTCCACCAACTCCCGGGATCGTCCTCATTATCGACCTCTCTTCACCCCCGTTCATATATTGAGGGATCTTGTGGGATTTTCATTTACCTGGAACTCACAACTTTTTTTTTTTTTCTCTCCTAAATTCATGTTGGCTATGATTGCATCCCTGCTGACCTTATTATAAGGCCTGAGAGTGTCGGCGAGATGGAGGTGCCGGAGAAAAGAAATGGGTTGTCGCCGCCCTAGGTTCTCCGTCAGGCAAACGCGGAGCGGTTGGTCATGTGACTAATGCTGGAAACGCGGCGGCCTGCAAACAATCTGTAAGCGGCCGAGCGGGCCGCTCGCACATGGTTTCTCGTTCATTCATTGAGAGAACCAATTTAGCCTTTGTCTCCCCTACTTTTTCATCTTTGCTTTCAGAAGCCAGTGACGGAGTGACAGAGTGGCCAGGGGTTGAAAAGCTGTGGAAGATATAAAGCGCGATCAAAGCTTGCGTTTACCTATCGCTCAAATCTTCTCGAGCGATTGGCGACACACGACACCTGATGCAGTCTGCCGTCTGTGGTGCTTACGTTTCTTGCTCGTTACCCGCTATAGGCGTTCTTGTCCACTTCAAATGTCAAGTCAATTGGATTTATGTAGCGCCAACACAGCAGGCTTTAGTAAACCCCAGGCATTCCAGGTCCATATGGAATTGCTAAATAGAACCAACCGAGCCGCACAAGAACGAGCAATCTTGTGTGAGAAAACATTGGAAGTTGAGTAGGTAGTATTTTGAATCCGATTTATTTTTTTAAATCAAGGCAATTACCTATCAGTCTTAGGATGGAGTCATTATCAGCCTCCATATTGCCTCAGTCTAGCTTCCCGGTTGGATCAGCATGCAGGGACAGTTTGTGTTGAAAACAAGCCGAAAGCTTCAGATCGCTTTTGAGTCGTCGTGGCTCGTAACAGAGGCTGAAAAGCTGAGCGTTAAATAAATAAAAAAAAAAAAAGTCCTCCTCTCAAATCAGCACACCGCTTCGCACCTGCTCACAGAATCAACTTGGCTTCCATGGCACATCCATCATTTCAGCACCAACACTGGACAAACAAAAGCGCTCTCCTTGGTGCTGAAACATTTGCCTCCATTTAGGCTCGTCCTGCTTTCACATGCAATGACATCAACCTGTCCAAGCATGCTACACACGTCTGCTTTTTATTGGATTGGATTTTTTTCCCCCACCTGCCACTATTGACCTCATCCTATTAATTATGTATTTTTCTTTGGAACGCAGCAACCAAATGAAAACCATAAAGCACAATGGAACGATGCACTTGAATATAATCCAACCACAAAATTGCAAAAATAAAAAAAGAAAAAAAAGAAAAATCCAGGTAAATTATTATTTGAGTTATTTTTTGCGTGAATTTAATGAAGTGAGGTTTTACGACTGAATAAAATGTTTTATGATGACTTCAGACAAATTTAATGAAATGCAAATTAACTATATAAACATTGATTACTTTGGCTTTTTAATAGTCTTTATTGAACGGGAGCAACAGAGGATCCACGAGAAACTGATTTATATTTTTCTCGAAGAAAATACTTTGAACGCTCGAAATGAAATGAGATTATAAATTTAAGCAAGAGACAAGAGACAAACGCCGTTCTGCTAAGTGCTTTGTGCTACAAATTGTTGCTTTATATTTTACTTCCTTGACATTTTGTGCGTGCGTGGCTGAAATGCATTAACAGTATTAGGTGTGTGCATTTAATTCTCTGCAGCCTTTTAAGAGCCGAGATTTACTATCTGCTTGACGACATCCATTATTTATTGCTCTTTAAGAGCACAAAAGTGTCTTTGTGACAGTGGCTAATATCTAAATGGCCTTTTGGAGTGCAACCCCCCCCTGGGCAGTTTTCTTTCTTTTTGCACACTTCAGGGCATCCTGTCACTGTGCATTTGTCTAATAGAGCTGCGTGGTTCCCTTTGTGACATTTATTGCCTTCGTCACCAAGATTTGCTGACCACAACAATGCAAGTGGACACAAAGCTGGATAAGGAAGCAGGACTGGACTCGTCAACAACATGTGAAAAGGGCACTTAAGTTCTTGTTAGACTGAACACTAAATTTGCAAAATCAATTAAAAATCATCATCGAAAGTAACACAAAGCATAAAGTCAAGACTCACTGGACAAGGTGGTTGACTCCTAAAGACAATCTCAGCTGACCAAAACCAAACAAACAGGAAACAAATGAACATTCAGCACTACAAAACAAGACAAAACATGAAATAATACTAATTCTAAACTGTAAAATAATAAATAAGTAAATAAGTAAATAAATAAAAAAAATAAATGAATAAATAAATAAATAAATAAATAAATAAATAAATAAATAAATAAATAAATAGTGATGATGATCGAAGGATGGAATCAAGAAACGGATCCTTGCGGCAGATTTATCTTAAGACGACGACACATTAGAGCCCTTCCGTAACAGCCAATCAGACCTTTTGTTTTCATATCGTGCGCCGCCAGATGTTTCACATCTCGTATTTTTACGATACAAGCGTGATGTGCCTCGCGGCTAACGTTAACGTCCGCGGGCTACCTTTCAGTCTCTGCATCGGGGCTGACAAATTGTGGCAATTACTCTGATGAAGTTCAAAAATGACACCATTACGATGATGCAATAATGAGCGGGGAATGTGCCGCAAGGGCATCTGGCTGATGGATGAGCGCCTCCCCGGGCGTTGCCATTTTGTCCAAATAAACCCTCCCCTGCGGTGGTCGTGGTCCAACACGAACAAGTTGAACAAACTTTGGAAATGACATCAACGACTGCTGGGATTGTTATCTTGTCATCTGCTCTGCGCGAGCTCTCCTCTCGATGAATTCGCTCCTGTGACACAACTAGCAACTCGGGCCGCAATCCGACTTGGACTTTCTATAATTCCCCGATTTAACATTCCATTTGCTTCAGCCAGTAGCCTGGAACAAAATGTCAACTTCTCCATTGGTCAAAAGTGTATTTTGATGTGAATTAGCACACACTGTTCTATTCTGCTAGATAAATTGATGCCGGTCCCATTACCTGAAATACACTCGACGTTCATTGTATTGACCTACATCCAACCTCTTCATCATCTTTATTTTATTTCTTGCGCTTTCTTTTGCCGTGCTAGTCTTTGCTATTTATCTCGCACGTTGACATTCCAAAGCCATTACCTAAACGGGCCTCCGTGGCCACTGTGGAACATCTGATAAGACATAAAACAATTTAGGTGTTGCCAAGTCTGCGGTGATACCTCACATTTATTAGGGGCAGCGTGCGACAATTCATCTGTTTGGCACAATTAATTCTGGTGGTGGGGGGGGGAAGCAGTGAATGAAAGCCAACTAAATAAAAAGGAATTTAGCATAAAAAAAAAAGCCTTATTTTTTGTTGTTGCTTCTAGTTGACTGACCCCTGCCTCCCTGCTGCGGGACGGGTTGGACGAGCGTAAGACAGCTGCCGGCTGCCGCTCCCCTAACGACCGGGCGGACCGGTCCGCTGTCACGGGCCCGAGGGAAGGTTGAAAGGGGCCGCGGTAATGAGACAGAAGTGTACGTGAATATCGGGGCCGAGCGGCTGACGGCGCGTCAGATCCGAACGCTGGCTAATGTGTTTGTTCATAAGAGAGCACATTAGGACAAATGTGGAGGCAGCACGGAGCCCTCCAGGCTTTTTCTCTTTTCCCAACACTGATGGAGGCTGTGTGGGTGTCATTGCGTCCTTGCAGTGAAACAAGTTATTTGGGGTTTTCTTCTTGTTGGGAATTTGCAGCTTTCGAGGGTCACCGCAGCCAATCCATAGATTTGTAGATTTAAAAGGAAAAAGAAATAATCATCTGCTTGACAAATGTCACAACTCACTCGACTTGAATCTCTCGTGCCAACTCAATCTATTTTCATCATCCGTAACCTCTTTGGCGACGCTAAGTTGCGCCTCATCTGAAGAACTTGACTTTTTGCATGACATGATGGAAAGGTCTCTTCCAGCATTGCGGCTTAGCATGTCTCAAAATTCACATGAATGATTGAAGACGACCTCGCCCGCCCTTCTCACAAAGCGCGCGTGTTGCGTCACATTTCACCAAGACCAACCACACCAGTTGTGAATTGCGAACGTAAATGTCACCATGAGAAAATGAAAACAGACCACTTTCATCAACGTCAGGTCGGAAGTTTTGATGTGAAACTTGGAAACCATCTTGGTTACAAATAATGGTTTAAGTGTGTGTGCAAGGTTCATCTGAGCTAATTGGAGGCATTTGAAGGTGTGAGCCCTTTTTCCATTAATTACAAGCCTGCTCTGCCTTAATCCCTTGATTTTTAAAATATCTCTTTAAGAAGGTGGCAAGATGAAATTTTATTGCCGCTAATCCTGGACTGCGATGTATGAGCGCCGCCGTTTTACGCCATCACTTTACCGGAAAGAAAGCGCAGCCTTTGTCTTTTTTAAAACTGAATCTTCACCAAAATGTGGAAAAAGGCACATAAAGTTCATGTTAGACTGAAGACTAAAATAAATAAATAAATAAATAATGCCGAGTAGCAGGAGGTGATAGGGAACGGTTTCACCTCTATAAAATATTTGCTGCGTTATTGACAGCTTCTTAGCGACACATCAAGGCCGTGTCCAGGTGAGCTGTCAGCGGCATGTAAGGGATGTCGTCGGAATCTCTTGATAAGCGCTGCAGCCAAACTGCTCCTTTCGTGGGAATGGCTCAGTGGGCTGTGCCACAAATGAGATGTGTTGATTTATGGGCACCCGTGAGGATGGCCGCTATGAATCACCTCACCGGGCATCTGACTCCAACATGGAGCTAGGCCACGCGGTCGGTTCCCCGAAACGATCCTCGCAGGTAGCTAATGAAACAATTCTTTGTCATTATCTCTCGCGGATGCTGCCAAAAACATTTCTAAGCCCGTAGCGTAGATAATGAATTAATAAAAAGAAGAAATGAGTAAATGAAGAGACATTAACAGCCGCGTCTTTATTCCAGGGAGACATCAAGGTCGGATCCATTTAACGGCATCATCAAGCATGACTGGCTTCTCTGCCCGGCCGCTGCTGTTTTGGGATGAGTTGCTTCTGTATCTATGTACAGACATTAAATATAGATTGAAGATATACGGAGTCCAATATGAATTTCCGAGTTTATTGGCAGCTAAACTGTCGTGGGCCATTCTGTTCAGCCTCTCTTTTGCTCCGTTCTGTACAATTGATTAAGCACCACTGAGGGTGAGGCCGCATGAGCATCAATTTTTTTTTTAGCCTTTCTGAAAAATCATGTACATTTCAATAATATATGACCATGTCTTTCAGTCACATTTTTTTTTCTTTTTATAAATGGAAGCCAAATCCATCAGCTCCATCAGAAATGTGCTCAGAAACGTGCTGATGTTAAAAGCAGCGTGCTTACAAAGCGTCATTGGAGCGTAAGAACGACTTTAATCCATTTTCTGTGAAAAGAATGGCGGCGCAAGCGTGAAGCAAATAAGCAATGAAGAAATAAATAAAACATGTTCCTCACTCCCCGCTGTTACTGCCTGTTTCTGCTGCTGCCGACCGGGTTTCATCTTTGATTGTCACGTGAGGCAGAAAAAAACAGAAAAAGAAAAAAAGCAAAGAAGGATGTGTGAGCGAGCCTGTCTATTAGCGGAGAATTATTCTGTCAGTCAAGTCGGGCCGGGATCCGACACGTAGCGGGTGCCGGATGCTGCTGCAGGGCCACAGTGTGATTTGTTGCAAAAGGCCATTTAAATATGATGTGTCAGGCAGAGGCTGCTGTCACTTCTTCCAGTGGTCACTTTATTCCCCTGTCGCCATGACGACAGATTTGATGGGCGCGCTCAGCCTTGTCCCCGCTGACGCCCCCTCTTGACCTCGGCACCGCCCGGTCCATCTCCTTACGTGGTCGCCATTGGTCAGCCGCCGGCTCGGGGGTTCACAAACGGTGCATCGCGACGTTGGAGACATTGTACGCCCGCAGGCGCTCGTATCCGCGAGCCATCGGTTCACTGACCGCTTAGAACATGTGCGCTCTCGTATATTTTGAATTTTTTATATATATTTTTTGCGTCTCACTGGAATACAGGAGTTTCCAGTTAACCGTTGGCTGTGTTCATAGTCTGTTTTTCTGGCTATGGTTCAAATGCCGGGCAGCATGGTGCGTCAGCGGTTCCCAGTCTGCCTCACAGTCAGAAAATCTAGGTGTGAACCTCGAGTTGAACCTCACTGGGATATCATGCGCAGTAAGAAAATGAGATGAACAATTTTTCTAGTCCGAAGTTATTTAGGAATCTTTTGAAACGGTGGCGTTCAGTCACAGTGGCCGCTAATAGATTTAGCAACGTTGTCGATTCTTCCTCCAGAGACGACGAGCTATTTAAACATATTTGACGGGAACGACGTGGAACGCGGGTGGAGTTACGTTTCACTTGAAGTCTTTGGGATAATGAGCTTAAGGTTTTGAAGCCAAGTCGGGTCGGCCGCCACCGGAGGAAACAAGAGGACCTCCGGAGATACCACTTCCTTAATCCTCATCATGTCACAAGTTTGCTCACACTTAAAGCACTCGCGAAGATGGAACAAATGAGTCTTTAAACGGAACCTAAGCAATTTCTCATAGTTCTCTGTCGAACGTCTTGCGCTTTTAAATAGAAACAGACAGCCGGTCTCAAAGGGACGTCATGGCCATACTTATTTTAGGATCTAACTCAGCAGGACGTGAGAAAACTTTCTTCATCAGCGAGCGTCCTGGAACAAATGTAATTGCTTTTTTACTTGAATGCATTCACTTCAATTCGATGCTAGCAACCACAAGCTCAACTTGGTGGACTGAGGCTAATAATCACAATTTAGTTCGATGTCTTCGATGTTTGATGGCTGTCTTCTTTATGGACTGCTCCTTGTGGACATCAAACCAACGAAAAAGCAAAAGCCAGGCATTTAAAGATGACATTTTGATGCCCATATTGACTCAATGAAGTGGGTCATTTTAATGAGAGACTCCATAAAATGAATGGGTACTTTGAAACCCCAAACCCGTCTCGTTACTCAAATTCGAACCCTGGCATGGAATTGTACCTTCCAAGCCTTAAGCCTTGTTTGGAACACTGCCACTTTGTAAACCAGTTGACCGGTTCAAAACCCTAAAGCAGGCAACTTTGACCCAAACCCATTCTCGAAAGCCCAATTGGAAACCATAAACCCATTTGACAACCCTGCCTCCGTTTAAAAAGTTTAGTTCCTAAGTCTACAGATTGGCAACACCACTATGTAAACCTAAGGCAGGCTTGAAAGCCTACTTTGAAACCTAATACTAACTTGAAACTCAACTTTGCAGTACCAACCTGTGTTTTAAAGCCTAATTTGCATTCCTACCCAGTGGATGACTGCCTTGTCTCATCCATAACCTACTTTACACAAACACACTATATGGTAATTTTCTTGAAATTATGCAGTCTGACTCTTGTTTGAGTTGATTTTATTTGACTGCATCAAGACACATTGCGGGGACCTTGGCGCACGTGTCTTTTGGCGCCTGCCTTGTTATCGTGATCACTGCTGGGTCGTCCTACTCGTCAGCGTCACGCCAAAATGGGTCATAACTGTCTCCATGACGGAGCTCCGCTAGGAGTAAATATTTGCTATTTTCTAGTAGCTGCGCGCACGCTAATGATGCCTTCATTAGCATGCGCTCATTGTTCGTCTTGGTCCCTTCGTGGGACAGACTGCGCTACATTTACATTTTGGGAAGCTGGCCAATTTGTCCAACGTGGAAGGATCGTGGTGCCTCCAAATTAGAGGTCACTTGCTGAATATCTTACACTGAAACCAGACCATTCATTTCATTGAAAAGCCATGCGGCAAAAGGGTTCAAACACTCCACACAGACGGTATGGCTTTATTTTTGCTACAATAATACATTTGTGACATGCCTTCAAACCACGTTGGGTGCGAGAACATTTATCAGTGACCCCTCACTTGGTCCTTCAGGAGTAAAGGTGGCTTAGTCTTTGAACGAAATACTTTCCTTACCGCGGCCAGACAGCCACATAGACGCTCGAGGGAAAAACACCGCTGAAAGTCTTTTACTGAGTATTTATTGCAGGAAAATGGTCTCCACCTCCCTCGGGCCTGGTGGGGGAAACCAAACAATTTGATTTGCTCGTGAATCCGCGGATGATGAAAGCTGCTATGATGAGTCGTAAAGTTTGTGAGGGCATCTGTCTCATTTCATAAACAGATGTTTCCTCTAATCCATCTCTTATCTGCTTTGCTGAACATCGCCCCGCCCCCCCCCCCCCCATACCCCCACCCCTGGTGGGTTTCTCAGCATTGGGTATTTGTGTGGACGACTCAGCGACTTCCACAGATAACCAAGCAAAAATATGATTTTGCCCCTTTTCCACAAATGTACAGGTTTTGTTTTTTTGCCCGCTTGTGCTGCTCTTATTTCTGTGTTTTTTTTTGGCTGCTTTAAAAAGCATAGCTTTGTCTAGTGTCAGCAATCAAGAGTTGCCTGGCTGTTAACCGGCTAATCTTGGTGTGAGTTCTGAATTTGCTTCTTACCATTTATTTCTCTTTATGCTCTTTCAATAAATCAATTATATGTTGACCTGAATTAGTGTGTATTTTTGTGGTAAGTTATACAAAATAAGGTAACATCATTAGCTAGCTAGCATGCGTCAATCAACAAGGGCAAAATACATTTTACCTCAAAAAAAGAGTAAACGCTCGCACAAAATTCATCTGTGGGCATATTGTACATTGTAAATATTTGTGTAAAATACAATTTAAACATAACTATGAAGTCTGGAGTTTAATGACAAAGGCAGCAGCATAACATAAAGGAGCTGTATGGTGACTGACTGCCAACCAGCTCAAATAGGCAAAAGAGTCGTTTGTAGACCCTGCGGTGATAACGAGTGCAGTTGGTGGCGTTCCGTTTGGTAATCAGACCTCTTTCCTTGGCACTGAATCAGGTGGGAGCAGTTGGGGATTGTCAGATTAAACACACAAACGCCGTGGCGATGCAGTTTGACAGCCAGCAAACACGAATGGCCGCAACAAGAGGGCATTTGCGAGCACGCTACGTCCAGATGCCGGCGTTGGCCACGCTACATCACAATAGCAATGAAATATAGCAGAGAAACACAAAGTGAATTCTGATGGTTTAACAATTTGACCTTGAAAAATCATTGTTTGCACCACGTCGTTTCTTGCTCATCGTAAACATAACCCAAGTGAGTGACCTCTCTCACGAACCTTGAAAACAGCAAAGGTAACCGTGGATACAATATGAGAATGAATTTCGAATCTTAAGCAACTGAATCTCCCGCTGACACAAGTCCCTTTGGGAAACGGTGATAAAAGCGCATCAACATCTACTTAAAAAATAAAAAAACAGTGGAGAAATAGTGTCAACAACAGCCATACCTATGTTAATGAAGGAATTTCCGAATGTTATGTTTTTGCTACAGAGAGCGCTAATGAGATGCAGATTGACACAGCAGGTTGCAGGCTATGTGTTTGAAATGCTAATTAAATACAGTTGTACGTCGGTCACATGGCAATTGCAAGACGAATAAAAAAATTAAAAAAATGAAATCAATCACAGGAGAACAGCAGAAACCACGCCCTCTTGGGCGAGCTCATGAATGATGCAACAAGAAGAGCACATCTGTGCCAGATAAGATCTGCAATAGAGGAATCCAAATTAGAATTTAATTTAGGTAGTTATGTAGACATCACAGAAATGACCATGAATAACTTTTTTTTTTAAATCTAGTAGAAATCTTGATTACAAATTTTATTACTACCAAATGAAAGACTTTAAGGTGAGCTTGTACAATTGGCTCGGCCATCGATGTACGTACTTGGGGAATATGGATCGCTATAGCAGAGGAGTGTTTTTACTGGCCGGCCAAAGCGGTGTTTTGAACATGCGTCATTGTTTGCCAACAAGCTTTTCTTTTCAATGCAGCCAAGCGGTTTCAGAGGTCAAGCGATCTGCGAACTGCCTCCCCAGAAAGAAGCAAGCCACGAATTAGCCTCCTAATTGGTCCGTGGAGATGCTTTCTCCTCCGTGACTAGGATGGCCAAGATAAATTATTCCTTCAAAAAGCACAGGAGGTGGAGCTTTAATGATGGCCGGGGTGTCACCCAATAGAATGACGGGCCCCCAAGTGTAGCTCTGTCAAGCAAACATCATTTACCCTTTCCCCGGTTGATTCCGCTCGCCTTTGACATTGCAACACGGCGCATCTCGTCAATGGCGACGCCATGGCAGGTTGTGATGACTGACGCCGTCGCCTTGTCAAATTAGCCTGACGCGTCGCGCCATCTCCTCTGCAACGGATGAGTCTGCATCGGTAAAAAAAGGCTCTCAATGGCCATTGACACATTTGGAGGCGGCTTTAAGCAACATGAAGAGATTAATACCAAATCAATGAATGTTAGCATGTGAAAGCGCTCGGCAGAGCAGATGAACCCGACGATAATTATCATCAAATCTTCAGTCAGCCTCGCCCGTGCCCATTTTTGCTTCTGATGTGTATTTTTGTCTCTCAATGTCTTTAGCTGAGGCAGGAAGTTGTTTTCGGCAGGAAAAGCACACGCCCGCTGCCTTCCTAGACGGGATAAAGACTTGGAACATAAATGCGGCATTTAGCGGCAAAGACGGATATTTAAAAGGCTGCTTGAACTAAAACAAGCGGTGAATGCGGCGTACACACAATCACCTTGAAAGTTTGTTTGCAAAGAACTGCAAAGTCGCTTATGTGTAGCACCTGACTGCCTTTTTTTTTATGACGGTTCACATTGTAGTTACGTTTTTTCACAGAAGGTGAACGCTCAATAATCAGCGTACCTGAAAGTGGGTTATAATAAACTCCCTACTCGGTGAACTCCTGAAGACCTCCTAATATCTGAGCCCAAACTCTCAAATTGCACATTAAATGAGCAGGAAATGAGTTTTCCGATTCGGGAATAAACACAGAAAAGTGCCGTTGGTCTTGCTCGGAGACGGCGAGATGGGCCGCGGCTCATGACAGCGCTCATCCCGTCGCGCTCGTCGTAACAAGATCAAGCGGCCACCTGTCTTTGTAATTGCGCATCTCACTTCAGCCTAATGGCCAGCGACAAGGTGGCCCTGTGGACCAGTGCAAGGACGCAAGCGGGTCGTTTCTTTCCCTGGTTCTTTGGCATCACGACGCCAGACAAAACATGTCGCCCATCACATGACGCTTGGTATCACAACAGGAAGCATTTTGTCATTTTAATTCAACTGGAAGAAGCACTCTGGACAAGTGGATCTGAGCTTTGGGGCTTGAATCGAACCTCCGTTATGTCTCGCAGGAATACATTTATCCAATCTTGGAGTCTCTAGCAAACATTTTTACCTGTCCCACCTTATTTTGACCTCACAGTCAGGAGATCTGCTTTTGAATCTGTGAGCTTGGCTTTTCTCCAGTTACTCCGGCTTCTTCACGTTTCATGTTTGCTACATTAAAGACTGTCCGTCATCTGGTGTAAGCTCCAGTTTACCTAATGAGGATAAGCAGTGAAGAAAACAGATGGATAGATGGAATATTGGAATGGACAAGATTTGAACATTTATGGAAAGAATGGTTAAGGGCATTAATTTAATTTCATTCATGGATCAGCTTTAGTTTCAAACGACGCTGCGGCCTTTTCCTTTGACGAGATCAACATTTCCATCAGCGTCCCCATAGTCACTAATCAATTGTTTTTCATTCAATTACGGTTGAAATGATTTTCTCCTCTAATAAAATCAATCTCTCGCCACCACCTGGCCGAGGCATCATTAAAAAAGAGAAAGCAAAGCGCTTCTCAATCGATGCTTTCTGACATCTCTGTCTTATTGAGTGCCGCTTCGTGCATTAATGGACTTTGTTTGCCTGGCGGCGCTTTTCATTTCACCGTACTGATTGTCGTACGCCATGTGCTGATCGGAGCGCAATATCTCCTCAGAGGTGGACCGAGCACCCCCGCCCCCGACTCTCCACGGGGTCCGCTTGTCAACGGAAGCCTAGCGGAGGCACTGTTCCGAGGCCAACGCACCGATGTTAACAAAAATGGAATGGAGCGACTATTTGGATGAAATATGTTTAGGTTGACCTGACAACAATCATTTTGCTTCAAACAGAAGAACTCTTACTACTTTTTAAGCTATGTAGCATTGTCTCAATACGTATTGTCTGGCTAGCTCATTGAGCCAAAGAATTTTGCGTCCTTGCGAGTGTCCGTACCGTCCCGGTGACTACGCGGCGTCTCCGATTTGATTACGGGCCTTATGTCATGGAGTGGAAGCGGCAGCGGGGACACGAGGCACGTTGTCACGCTGCTCATAGCAGCAAAAGCAGAGGGCACCCTGGGTGAAATGTGTCGCTTCCTGTTCTGCCACATTTATTTGTTTATTTTTGGTTCATCTTTACAATGACAAGGTCGTTTTTGATTCCAGCTTGCAAATCAAGCAAGGGTGGGCTAAGACTGTTAAGCAGCAGATGTTTGAAGAATCGATGAATGCTTACTATTTTTCTCACAGCTTCTGTTTTACATTGTGACACATCTTTAATTGTTAGAGTTGCTTGAGGCTTATTTATTTCATTCATGTACTGATTCATTTTCAGTGGGGTTAGGGTTAAGGTTAGGGTTGCGATTGTTGGGGGGATGCCTTACAATCAAATCATCATGCTGAAAATATATAACCTATATGTGAAGAGCTGTGTGACATTCCTAAGTGCAGATAAGTGTACCTCTCGTGAGCCTCACTGGCATAATTACATGTTTAAGCCAACTGTGAAATGATTTTGCTTGGTTATTGTAAAATAATGACATGGCTCAGAGATTTGGGACATTGCACCACCTTTTCAAAGTACAAAAAAAGACAGCATGCTATTTTCAATGATAAGCAATGATATGGCGTGGAGTCCAACTGGGATTTTTATGCAAGGACCTCTGTGGCAGCTCGTGTCCGTCAAAAGGATAAAAGCACTTTGCTGATTGCGATTGCTCATGCAACAATTTGCCGAGTGGCCTTGCATGAAATGAGATCCCACTCCAGCCCTAACACGCCGTTATTGCATTTCACGTGTGCCACCCATCCTTGATTGCAGCCAGATGTGAGCGGGATGTAAGCCGTACCGGCAAATTAGCAAATGTAATAATCAGACCGTGCTCGGTGGTGCCGAGGCGCCGATGCCGCCTTCTCTGCAACGCCATCGCTTGTTAGCCGTGCATCAGTATGCCGGGTCACGCGCCGCCGGCCCTTCTCACCATCTGTCGTAACATTCACCGTCTCCAGTCGGATGAGCAGAGAAGTCCTATTTGTCCTCGCAATTGGTCACTTTATTGTGGAGAAGCGAAGTGTTGCGAGGCCAGCCATGGCAGGCGGGGCGGTTAATGAGAGCAGATTGACGCACAATAGCTGTCCGTATTACGCTAATAACTCGGGCAAGCATCTTATTTATTTATCGTAGCGCCAACCCAAACCGCTAGACCCGAAACAAAACCCCAGTCCAGTAAAAAGTCAAACGTTTTTATCGGCAGTCGAACAATCATGTACAAGAATCATGCTGCTCTCTTATGCCAATCAAGTGAATGAATTATTTGTGCTCACCGACAAAGACTCGTGATCTTATTTCCATTTTAACATTTTGTCCAATTTTCACAAACAATTATTCAAGCCAGCCAGAAGCAAGTGAATCATTGAATCAATCAATATTCATTTTCCATTCTGTGATATTGTTTGTTTATCCAAAAAAAATAATAATAGCAGTCAGGTTCGAGCTTATCATGGGCAAGAGCCCACAAACATGCTGAAAATACCAAACAACCCGTGTGCGTTGTTCATGTTGGGCTTTATTCACACCATTTATCCTCACGCACTTATTGTGATTGGAGCACTTTGTTTTTGAAACACTTATCGAACTAACCACTAGCATGTCTCCATGTTATGTCCAAGCCTTAAATGGAATTAATACAGCTCTTTTCATTTTAAATGTAAGAGGAGACAAACAGAGCCCACGAAATTCAGTGGTCTCATCGATTTCTTTTCATGAGGATTTTTATTTAACAAATATTTCTTGAAAGCATTTTTAACAGTGCAATCAATATAAAAGATGGAATAATAATTCTTTGGATTATTAGTGTGAAGACGAAAGCAACATTTACAAATTTCCGGCCAAATTTCCCCATTCATTTTTAATTGCACATTCAATAGTTCACATTTACATTGTTCCAGTTTAAAATTTACATTTCAGCTCATCCAAATCACATTGGGGGGATTTCTATATTCCTAACATTGCCACGTGGAAAAAAAAATACATTTTCACAAAATCTTATGTTAGAGATGTTCTGACTAACTTATTTTGCAAGAACCACACGGGAGACAGTATACCCTTTGAACACTTGCAAGTGGAGAGTTTGTCCGTTACTGTAGGTACAGCAATGTTCGAACAAAGTCTGCCGTTGGATTCATGCAAGAGAGTATTTATTGAGAGAAGAAGGGTGGGGGTGAGAGTGGCCAAGGTGGGGGTGACATCTGGCCTGTTTGGTGGTCACCTCAGCAACTGGTCAATCAGTGCAGAGGGTCCCAGTTTATTGTTTTACGAGGTCGTGGAAATAAAACCTAGTGGAGCATCTAAACAAGGATGTTTCCACACCATTTGGAAAGTCTCAACAACTGAATGGTTAAACTTTTCAGAGTCAAGGAAAGGTAAAAGGTTCAAACAAAGTTCATCATTCTAGTCTACATAATCATACGATCAAGATAGTTTATAAACCCTAACATCTTACATTTTCCCTTTATATTTCTACATTTTTTTAAACAGATTCAACCCGTTTCAGCTTTAGACTGTTCACCTTTTGCCAGCCTATTCCAAAACCTTCCATGATTAAAAAAAAAAATCACATTTTCACTTAAAATGTACAAAAGATTCGGCAAAATTTAGTTTTTCCCTTTTAATGTCTACATCTTTCAACCGATTCAATCCATTCCAACTTTAAACTGTTCATCTTTAAACTATTCCAAAACTTCCCATGATTAAAAAAAATTAAAATTTCAACCAAATTTTACATTACATTTTCCCTTCTAATTTCTCAATTTTTTGACCGATTCAACGCGTTCCAACTTTTAGTTATTCATCTCATCATAAGATTAAACAGTTACAAGTCAAGTAATGTCGAAATAAGATTCAGTCATGGTTTTAGCAATTTGTTTGACCCACATGCAGAAACCAATTCAGGAGTCCCAGAAGAATGTGAAGTCTTTAGTGAGGGGAGTGAGGTAGCAATAGCGCTGGAGGGTACGAGCCAGGGGGACAGAAGTGGAGCTGTGATGGTGGAGCGTGAGCAGTTGGGTCTGAATAGAGTGGAGCTGGTCGGAGGTTCGTGGAGGGTGATTCAAGAGCCGGAAGGCAACAAAAAGACTCAGAGTTTGGTAATCTTGATCTAGACACTCAGGCAATGAGCTATGGCAGCACGCTCCTTCAAAGCCTTCCCCTATCGAGCCTGATCAGCCACACCTGTGGGGATCAGCCACACCTGTGGGGATCAGCCACACCTGTGGGGATCAGCCACACCTGTGGGGATCAGCCACACCTGTGGGGATCAGCCACACCTGTGGGGATCAGCCACACCTGTGGGGATCAGCCACACCTGTGGGTCCTCCGCCACTCTGCTCACGGCTGCCCCCTGTGGATAAGAGAGAAAAACCTCCCGGACCCTGACAGATTCTTATGCCTACCTATTCCAAAACTTTCCACTTTCTAAAAATTCAAAATGTTCTACTTTAAAATTCACTCCAAATTTTCCATAATTTTGTTTTTCCTTTCTAATTCCAACATTACTTGACCGATTCAACCTGTTCCAACTTTAAACATAATTCTGTAACATTACCCGAGTATTCATTCACTTCTTCGCCTTCACACGCAGTTTCTCCAGAAATTGCAAATTCTAGTTGAACTGGCCCAATCCTAACCCCTCCCCGACACACAACGCTAATGCAAGTTATTAGAGCCTAATTCTAAGCCTAAAGCCTTGTACTATCCACAATGTACATGATGATCTTGACATCTTCACATCCCGTTCATTTGAATACCGGCTGCGCTCTTGCCCGAGGAACTTGCACGACTCCACGGTAACAGATTCCATCCCTCGTGCGAGCGCGCACGGCGTATTTGCTTTTGGGCGATTGGAGTCACAAGGGCACGGACCGGCAGCTTCCGAGCCCGTCGGGTTCATCAATCTTTCCGTTATCGTGGGACTGGTTTCCGTGCCGCTCGGCTTGTTTGGCTGAAAGGAACACGCTATCACTCCAGTCTGGCCCCTCCATCTCTCCGCCGTTATTAATATATGCATGAAGCTCGGATGTGAGAGTTTAGTGAATGAAGCAAATAACACGGCGCTCGCCGGAGGGGCTTTTCATGCTCGCATAGGCGTCGCTCCTCAGATGCATGTCTGATAAGCAAACTTCTTCAAGGTTGATGTTCATTGTGTTTGCTTGTGTTTAAAAAAAAAAAACCCACATTTGTTGCTTCCTGACAAGAAAAGTCAAGACATTTAATTCTGGCATCTCGTAATTCCCCGAGAGACGCTTACAGCTGCTGCCTCGCGCTCACTTTTCTCTGCACGCAGCATCTTTACCGGATGCTCTTCCCGTCAGAGCCCAACGTCTTTCCGTCTGACATTCAGCACCGTCCAACGCTCTGCTCGGAATGTTAAGCAGATACGACACGACGCTTTGATTGTAAATAATTTGCCTCAAGGTTTGGAGGGTCACCCAAGCGAGGAGCTTGTACTTTCTCTTCATACCGAGGCCGTCTGTTCCCGCAGCTGCCGGCCGGCTCGCCGCTCAGACAGGTGTCACGCTCGCCAGGCGAAAAACACTACAGAGCTTGATGCGATTAAGCCCCTTGGCCGGGTAACTTAACCTATAACGCAGCCGGGAGCCTTCCCACCTCTTCCAGGAAAGCCGCCGGCCCTCGTCCGAGCACTCTGACATGAGTGATCATCTCCGTGAGATGAGTTGACTCTCCGCCATACCGAAAGGCGTAGCGCTGACTGGATCAAATCGATGGATTTAACGGCCTCTCCTTACTGGAGTGGTTTACGCTCGTCAGAGAGGAGCAATGCACCGAGTTTCTCTTTCTACAAAAGTATATATCTATTTCCACACTCGTTTGCTCGTTCGTTCGGTCATTGTTTTAATTCGTTTATTTCTGCAAGTACAACACAAGTCTTTGTTTCGTAAGTCTTTATTAACATTTAGATTCAAGAAAGGAATTATTTAAGTCCATTCAGGGCACTCCAATTATTGTTGAAGAGGCAAGGCTTCCTAACAATCGACAAAATTTTGTGCTCATTTGTGTTTTCAGGAAGAAACAAATGGACCCTCAAAAGAATCAATAGTGTGCTGGAAAATGTCTTTGGCTGACATTTTCTCCGCTTTGATTATTTGCTGAAAATTGCCAGCGTCGAGAAATAACCTCATAAATGCAGCAAGAAATGTTTTGGGTAACAAAATAATCTCCCGTTTTCGCATTGATAAAGTTCAAAGCGGTCGCCTCACAAAAGCAAAGTTTGAGATGATGGATGCCAGGCGCCGCCACTCGGTCCGGTTCTCGCTCCTGTGCCGTAGGACAGGAACAAAACCACATTTCCCCCCCTATTTAATTAAAAGCAACGGCAGCCGCATGTTGCATGATTAATTATACGCTGGCTTGTGGTTGTCCGCAAACATTGACGGCACGGCGCTTTCATGTCACTGACGCGACCGGCGCCATTCATCACCCTAACGTAAGGTCACGCAAAAAGCTACATTGTCGCTGTGTAATTACACATCCTCGTTCGTGTTCCCTGGGATTTTGACAAATACATTGGTGTCCATTTCCCCTGTTTGGAGCTTGATTAGTGGTCCCATAAGGAATTACAGCAATGTTTGCGCCTGCTGTGCAAGGCGGTATTATCAAATCCCCATCCTAAAAAAAAAAAAGTTGCCAGAAGACAAACGCGTCTTTCAAGGTTGAAAGAAAATTGTGGGATTCAGCAGTCTGGTTGAGATTACGGAGATAACTGGGGCATCATTTTTTTTTGTCTTACTTGGCGCGCTGGGAACGGCGCAGAAGGGCTTTTAGCTTTGGGAGAATGCCACCTCGCAAGAGCGCATCTTCTGACACCTTGACTCCATGATCAGCCAGCCGCGTCGTATTTGCAGCCAAGCGTGACAATAACCTTTAACATGATCATTTGCGCACATATTACACAACGGGACAGATTGTCTATAGGCTGCCTCGCCGCCATCACTCACCCGCCGCCGATATCCCTCATCTCATTTTTCCCCTGCGTTAAGGTATGCGACACCGAGCTGGTTTGCGAGCCCGAATCGTCCATCTTGTGAAATTTCATTTCCCTGCATTTGATGACGCCTCTCTCAAGGTGAAATATGGTGCTCACGGTGCAGGCATAATGTTCCCAGATTAAAACGAAGCTGGGGGGGGGCAGAGAATGAAATAAAGTGAATCTTACCGCGCAGCTTGTCAAACATCATTAGCTAATGCAGAGGTTTGAATTACGGCACGGCCGTGGTTTTAAGGCCGTGTCTTTTCGCTCCTGCCGCCAACATCCCGGGATGATCCATCACGAGGCCAACACGAATTGACATGCAATATTTGCAGCGGTGGTCACACTCAAGACTTAACACGATGGTAAATATTGAAGACTGTCTTCTACATAATGTGCAGGCTGCTCCATGTGATCACTTGATAAAGTCTCGCTGAAGCAGCACGTGGCTCATTAGCCAAGGTTTTTTGCACTCTTTAGTCCAAGTCATTGTAAGGTATAAAACTACAGCAGCCGCCTGCCGATTGTGATGGGATAGTAAAGTGTTTTCTGTAAAAGCAGGTTGCAGTCTCCATTCCAAGTAACTGTCAACAATTGTATGTTTGCAATCACGAGGCGCTTTGCTGTTTTAGTAGACGACAGATGGCAACTGACATGTTTGTCCTTCTCTGTACAAATGCTCCTCTTTTCTTGCAAGGAATAAAGACAACTTGCTCCATTCATTCATCATTTTTTTTTTCTTTTAGCGGTGTTGGTGAGAGAGGGTGACATCAAATTGACATCACACTCTACTGTGTCTACTTTTCTTGAAGAGTAAAACAAAGAGCTCGTCTGCCCGCTCGGTGTCGACGACATGGTGCGAGGGCCCGTCACAGATAATCATCGACTGCACTCCGCCGCTTTGGAGATGCACTTAATTAATCCAAGGAGCTGAGGGACAAGCACAAGTCCGGGGAGCTTTATTGCCAGCACAATTAAAGATGCCCTTCTCGCCGACGCAATCGATAGCGGCGTAGGACCGGCCCGGCCCGCCAAAGTTGCCGTAACATTGGACGGGCCACTGGGACGGACAAGCGGGGGAAATGTTTGCCATCCCTTTGTGGCCAAGTACATTCTGGAGACAAACTTTGAATTGCTTTGATGGGTCTAACATTGTGGCACACGGACCCAGTTTTTGGTGTTAGGCCAGCCTTACCAAACCCAACACTAAGCCACTTCTATTATTTTACCAAACCATAAATTCATCCATTTTGAATGATTAGCTGGAATTTGGGCTTTGGAAAAAGGAAATCTACAATTCTTGACTTGTGCAACATGGATGTTTTCAGAGTAGCGTCTTATTTGTGATGAGGGAGCCCTCCTGCACCCAGCACTGCAATTTAAGATGAATATTTGAATATTTTGGATTTTTTTTTTAATGAAGTAGAATAAGATGTTGCCTTTCTAAGCATCTTAATGAGCTCATTTTAATGTGTTTCTATCCTGAACCACACAAGACAGAAATTATGGTATTTATTAATGTATAATTGCATCCCCTAGCGCATCTTGAAAAGAAAAAGGTGGGGAGGGGTGATCACACACACATATTTATATAAATGCAATTGCAGGGGGAATAAGGTCTTGCCAAGCACGTTTTAAAGTTCTGGAATTGAGCTCCAACGCGATCAAAGAGACAGTCTAATGCTTGGAGACACACGTAACGACTCCACTCCCACTGCCACTGAGGGTCTGACTGGAAAGTTTGCAAGAAGACAAAGTGCTCGTCTGGATTGTGCACACAAACAATCTTCACGTAGTCTCCCTGCTTCCGCGCTCATTGACGTGCCGACTATAAAGCGTCTGCCCGCGGCCTCGTAAAGCAAAAGCATAAAGGGAGGGGCGAGGCTTTAGTGGACCCTGAAGGCCTCCCATCAAATAAACACAGCATCCTCCCGTGACTCGCCCCCACCCACCCGGCATCTGTGCACGTGCGTTCCAGGCCTGAAATTATTCCAACTGTCACGTTTCATTATCTCCATCTGAAAAAAAAAAGGGCATGATAGGTCGTTAGCACGGAAGCATTCATGTATTTTATGTGACGTTTTAATTTGAAGAATGTTCTTCACTCTCATACATTTGCAGTTCTTTCTTGGCAGTTGATGGGACATTTAGACAGTCGTGGATTGATTTCTGTCGGTTTTTGCATAACTGTGTTGCTAAGACAATAACGGGCCTTGAGTAGGTAGCTAAGTGT
Organism: Syngnathus leptorhynchus; assembly: GCF_054491065.1. Lineage (NCBI taxonomy): Eukaryota > Metazoa > Chordata > Actinopteri > Syngnathiformes > Syngnathidae > Syngnathus > Syngnathus leptorhynchus. Next base: position 703,078 of record NC_141213.1, read on the forward strand.
TTGGAAAATGTAGCTTTGTTTGATGCAAGGGAACGTTTGGCACTAGGGTTGTATGCATTGGAAAATCGATACAACCTGCAGTTACATCGTATCGTATCGCACCAGATCGCATTGTTTTAAAATTAAATCGTACTATCGCAGAAGATGGGAGAATGGTATCGCATCTTATCATCGGCAATTCCATGAATCGTGAATGCATCGAATCGTTGGCAGTGTATCGAGATGTGTATTGTATCGCTTTGATGGTGAAGATTCCCATCCCTATTTGGCACGGTGGCAACTACGACATTCTGAAAGCTAACAAAAGAAGCTATCAAAAAAAATATATACAATCTACATGGAAATGTCCTTATTTTATTTCACTGTGGCGATCGCACGAACAGAACCCCTCCAAGAAAGCAACAAAAGCAAAAGCTTTTATTTCCGGAGGCCACCAATCCAATCTAGTGTCACTGAAGACAAAGCCTTTTCTCCTTGATGGGCTGGCCTAATTAACGTCTGGCCTAATTAACACACTCCCATTTCATTGGCTGCAAAGTGCAAGGCGGCAGCCCCATTATCCCGACGATAACTCAAGTGTCCTTCCTTTCATCTGAGCGCTTAATGCTGTAAAATGGCAGCACTGATTGTCCAATTTGCAAGAGTGCTCCAGGACTTTGAGGAGAGCAGGCTGCTTGCGAGAGGCCGCAATCAGCGAAACAAAACTTACTTTTTGTCAAGAAAAGTTACCGATCCTACTATCTGATCACACTTAGCGAGCAAAAAGCCGAGCAGCTGCTTTGATGGACAAACGCAAGATGGCCGTTCCCCTGCATGGACACAGAAGACAGCCATCGCAAGTGACATCTGTCAGAAAATTGTTTCTGATGTGAGTCGCCTGAATCGGAATGGGATAGTCCGTATGGTACGCAATCAAATGAGATCTGAGACAAGACAAAGATAAAAAAAACTCACTCTTGATTGACACCGTCTTGAAGAGAGAGGTTGTCCCGAGTAATACAATACTATTCTGTAAATACTGAGTATAGAAACACCAACGGCTCACAGACAATTTCTCCCTTTCAAAAATATCCTTGACACTAAATTGTAAATCGTGAAATCTTAAGTAAGATATCATTTCTTAAAATGAATTATTATATTGAATTAATAAATATTAAATTATTATTAATTATTTTGAATTCATCCATTTTGTGTACCGTTTTGTCCCCACGAGGGTCGCGGGCATGCTGGAGCCTAAGTTTAAAAATACTAATTTCAAGACTGCTGTAGATATGGGCCAAGTATTATTTTCTTATTTTTCAAATTCTTGTCAAATAAACTTGACTTGACTTGACTTTTCTTAAAATTTCCAATGGAATTTTTGCAGCGTAACGAGCCACATGCTGCTTCACCGAGACATTTTTGTCCCGTCACCCTGGTAATGTCCACTGCAAAGACTTTTAAAGTGGAGCGTGGCGACAGAGCTTCCAGCAAGCGCGTGGGAAGTCATTTGTAATGACGAGATGCGGTGCGCCCAAACAAAGCGTGCACCCGTCTTAATGAAACAGCTCTGACAGTTGCGCTTTGATGTTCTTACTGGCCTTGCAAGGAATCCACACAGCTCCAGCTTTCAGATCTTATTGGTTTTATTGCACAGTGCCAAGAGGCTCTGGAATGTTTGTTTTGGTTTTTATTTTGGGGGTGTCCAGAGGCATCTCTCCTCACGCCTTACTGCCGCAGCGTTATTTTACGTCCGTCCTCTTTTTGCACCAAGCAATTTGCCCCAATGTGTGATATATTGACTCTTGTGCTTAATTATTCACGAGGGAGTGTTGCAAGCAGCTTCGAATGGGGCCGAGAAACAAACTATTTCCACCTCCGATTTATCGTTACGGGCGGTTATTAAAACGTCACGCAAAAGGCATTTCCCCAGCTCGATGGCCGCATGTGTTTGTGTTAAAACTTCAAGCCGGAGTTTAAACGGTTAAAATATGAGATGTTTTAAATCAGGCTAAAGGCGTGCGTGCCACGAGTCTATTTGCATTAGTGCTCTGTCTTGGCGCGGCTTGTGGACGTTTCATCTCGGTGAATACAAAAAGGTGAGGCCGCAGATCCTAATCCACCGCATCCTAAAAACCCCGCCAAGGTCATGCCTACAATATCCGTGCTCCTCCCAAAACGCTTTCCCCAGATAAGTGCGACATGATGTAGAGCACACGGCGGCGCCTCAATAAATCTCGTATCGACACGCTCTTATCGTGTCCCGCCACCGCTGATAGTCTTCTTCAAACTGCGTATGGACGGACAGACAGGCCGTCCAGGGGGAGGGAGGGGGCGGTGCCGGTTGTCCAAATTGCTGATCCAGATGTTCTATTGACGGATCTTCAGATGTGACACTTGAAGGTGATATCTCTTGGCTGGAACCACCCCTGATTGCGCTTACCACACCTCCCATTAAACATTCATGAAGCTTTAAAGTTAAACAAAGGACAAAGGTGCCAAACGGCTTCTGTTGACGCTTTAGCCAAAGGAGGTGAAAGCCGGTATAGGAGCCGTGTGATTGGTCGAGACCATTTTAGCTCTCTCGGGCTCTTTGCCGGTCATTTGCAGCCACTTGGCTTTCTTTATTCAAGCAATTTTAGCGATGTAATGAAAGTTCCCAAGAGCGAGACAAACCGGTCAAAATGAAAACACAGACGAGCATGCTGCGTGGCAAATGGCCAAATGCAACTCGAGTCGACTTATTTTTCGACTAAAAGTAATCCGTCTCCTTTAAAGGTGGCTGGGCGTTATCTGGATTCAATGGCCTGTCTTTGGCGCCATGCATAATGCATGGCGGCGGCAGGAGGACGCTCATGAATGTGAAAGTTGTGAAGCCATTGACGAGGGCCAGCCCTGCCGCTACCCGTCAGCAGGACATGTACGTCCTTAAGCTTTGGTGGTCAAGCACGTGCAACCTCACTGTTGGTAAATACACTTCAATTCAATCTGGACCGTAATCTGAGTCTAAATCATGGTCAGGATTTTGAATTTAGGTTTCACAGGTTAAATTGATAAGAATGATAATAATGCTTAATAATCCAAATAATGCTTTAGGGTTTCAAATGAAGCCTTTAATGACTAGAGAGCCATCGTGAGCGTCACAATGGAAGAACCTGAATCCACTGTTGCATTGTAAGTCGTTTGCGTGGTGCCACAGGGGAGTCGTTGAGCTTTTTATCAAGCCAGATGTTCAGGTTTCAACCGGCCGCTTGGATGTAGAAAGATTTTTTGGGCTCACCACGCGGCGTCCGATCACCCCTTTTATCTCCCCTCTTTCATCCCTCATCATATTGCACTCCCTGGCCTCTCTGCAGATGACAAGCGCGGTGCTTTGTGCGACCTCATCCGGGCTTGGAGATATACGCATAATTACATGAGCTACTCTTGTCCGTCAGCGAGCGATGGGCTGTGATTTACCGAAGCGCCGTTGGAATTCAATGGCCGCCGCAGCCTTGGGTGCTGCGTGTACAACAGTTTATCTGGCACCTCTTTGAGTGCCCGTCAACTGAATGGCGCCTCATTGACATTGTGTCGAATGTCCCGCGCCTAATTAAACACAAAATGACCCTATTTGGACACGCTTAGCGGAATGGCGCTTAACCGAGACGCCGGATGGATCACGGGAGACGAGCCCGCTTCTGACCTCTGGAAGATACCCGAAAAGCTCTCCAACCAGAGGACACGTGTCAACATACAAGACTGATCATCTTTTGAGTTTGGAAAGAAGTATATCTGAGCGCGCTTGAGCTAATTGACCGCCGCGCAGAGAGATTTAAAATTGCCTGTAGTTGCCACAAGATGGCAAATCAGTTTCTTTTCTTTTCAACAAGGCTGACTAAATGAGGCTTCTCTCCACATTGTTCATTTGGCCCCATGATGACACTAAAGCAATATTTTTATGGTGTTCATAAAATGACTTCTCTTAGAAACCTGAGTGTTTTTTATTTATTTATAGTATTTTGTTGATGGTAGCCAAAGCAGTGAGGCAAGGTTAGATGATATAAGACCACCACAACTTGATGTTCATTCAAGAAAAAGGCAACCAAAGTACAAAGACACAGTCCTTAAAAAAAGTCCCAATGACAAAGGAAAGAGTGAGCACGACAAATTTGGCATGACATGAAATGACAACCAAACGACGGCAACTAAATACAAGCCAACTGACGAGGCAACGAGCCCCACCTAGACAAGATGTGAGCAGCTGGAGCAAGCCGATTGGCCGCAAGGTGAAGTTATTTGGGCTCGCTGCGTGGGCCCGTTACTTTTCCAAATGTATTTTCTGTTCTTTTAACCTTCCCAAAGAGATGAGCTCATCTCCAGACATATGAGTTTTAAATCTGCCAAAGGAAAAACAATCTTGTGAGTGTGCGTGTCTCGCAGAGGATGACTTTCTAATTCCTCATCTTTAAAGTCAAAGCTGCATAATGGAAGATATTGAACACCATCATGATATGACTGATGAAGACGAAGCCAAATGAGCATCTCATGAAGCTACAAACAGTGACGCTACAAAATGTCCAAAGAGCTTTGCTCCCCTCTGCTGGCCAATGTCAAACTGGTAACACTGAAAAATACTTGGAACTGTATCAGGGCGTCAAATTAAGGGTGAGGATTACAATTCCAAGCGTTGCTAAGGGTCTGGTTAAGAATTAATATCTTGTTTGCTCTATGTATATTAAAAACAAACACACAAAGCAAATTCATTATTGTGAGAACATCCCTTGAGAAAGATGAAACATGCAATATCATAATAATAATATCCATGATCTGAACCGCTTCTCCTCACGAGAGTTGTTTATTGTACATTTTGATGTTTCAGGCCTTGCTTAGGTTTTTCAAATGAGGGTTTCTAACAAGGATTTGGTTTGCAATTAGGGTTCCAAGCCAGGGTTGGGCTTTCAAGCATGTGTCTTGGCTTCAATTTGTCAGGGTTCAGTTTTTAGATTAAGATTTCAAGCCTTATTGCCTAGGCTACAGTTTGGAATGAGCGTTTCCTGCCAGGGAATCCAGAGCGTACCTGTGGTGGTTTTCATCTTCCAGGAGATGGAGCCAGATTGCCAGTAGAGAAATGAGCTGGCATTGGGGACATTTTTTATATTCCAGCATACTGTGCCAGGCCGACATATGACAAGATAAAAAATGCTCTCCCCGTCTGAGCTTTTATTGTCCATTACAGCTTAATTGACAGAAGCGGAGAAGCACACTAGTGTATGTTACCTGGATTTGATTCAATCTGACAAACTAATAGCCAAGCACGGGCAAAAGGAGCAGCAATATGCATCCAATATGTTTTTGTTGTTGCCCATTTCATCTCGGCGCTTACATTTCCCCACAGGAAACGGTTCATAAGGGCCGACAATTTGTTTGCTCGTTAAGATGCCGATTCACAATTGCGCTTGCTTGCAATTATGAGGAACGATGCGACGCGCCACACCTTCGCTGCGTTCCTTTGGTGCTTGCCGAGTCATTCGACTGGCCTGAAGGGAATAAGCTGTCTGTGTTCACTGAAATTGCCCAAAAGCCTCGAGCCTGGTGCCAAGAAACATGAAGGCTAGTAAAATAGAAGTTGGTGATCATCCTGGCACGAGGCGATTTCAGGACGCTGACCCGGGCCACGGACAGGTTGCGGTTTGAAGTCACACCCTGCAAGACCATCTGGACCGTTCAGAGTTACTCCCTCTCGCGCCGTTCTGCTTCCCGACGGGGGGGCTGTGCTCTCCACCTGTGCTTTCAAGAACATGCATGCGAATATAGCATGTGGTCAAAAGTATCGTGGCACAAAGCCATCCCAAGCCCACTGCCACTATCTGATGAGCAAATACTCACTTGTGATTGTTTAGCAGATAGCTAGCGATGCGTATGTCATTTTGAGTGACTTGAAAACTTCATTTTGGTCGTTTCTTGGAATGCCTGCTGGCACTCATTGGTATGTGTGTGTGTGAGAGTATTTCGTATTTTTCGGACTATAAGTCGCAGTTTCTTTCATAGTTTTGCCGGGGGTGCGACTTTTAATCAGGAGCGACTTATATGTGAAATGATTAACACCTGATCATAAACACATTACTTACTTACCATAGTATAGTAAAGTTGATCACTTCACATGTTTTTTTCACTTTAAACCGCATGAGGGCACACTAGGCATGTGGAATAATTGGAGCCGCCATTGACAATGAGTCTGACCTCAACACCACATGTACTTCCGGAGTCTGCAGCGGCGTAGTTTATAAGTGACACGGAGGACGAAGATTTCGATGGATTCAATGATTTGGAGTGACACAGATGGTTTGATAAACGTGTTGCAGCCATCCATTTTCTGAACCGCTTTGTCCTCACGGGGGTCGCAGGTGTGCTGGAGCTTATCCCAACCGTCATCGGGCAGCAGGCGGGCGGGGGAGACTTATTTATGTTAAAGTAATTTTAATAACCGTTAATGAATATGTTACGTCAGGCAGGTTCTCAGTTCCTCGTTTGTTTATGTGACATTAGCGTACCGTATCGTTTAGCCTTTTGTTGCCTTTTTATATCTGTTATTGGTTTTGGATTTTATCAAATAAAGTTCCCCCCAAAAATGCGACTTGTACTACGGTGCGACTTGTGTTTTTTTCTTCTTTATTATGCATTTTATAGGTGGTACAACTTGTACTCCGGATATTTATATATCCTGTCGCTGGTAACTTGTCCGAGAAAACAACTAATTCGCTTCTAGTCTTGCTACTTGTCATTCTTTGGATTCATACTTGGGTTAAAGATGACAGCCAAATGTGAGTATTGGAGGCGCATTAAAGATCACTTCCACCTTGACACAGCAGGATGCTGCTAAGCCTCACCGTCACAGCTTCTGTCCACGGTCCCTCACGGCAACAGTTGCTCAAGCGGAGTCCAAGTTGGTCTATCTGCTAACTGTAAGCCTTTTCAAGACGACGCACAGCTAGAAACTAAACAACACACACACACACACACACACACACACACACACACACACCCATGTTTGGCTTCTTCCGCTTGTACGAATAATCGGGAGCCAGCGGGAAGTGGACGAAAGCAAAGTGTGAACACATGGCCGATGGGGCTCAAGTCATGCATGTGCAGGTGTGAAAGCAAACGCCGTCTGCCGACACCCATCTCACGAAAACCTTGACGCCGCTTGCGGTAGAAAGGTGTCAGGACGCTCGGTCACTCACAGGCGGAGCAGATGCCATTGGACCTGGGAGTCCAAAGACCTGCACCACTGACTAAAGGATCTGCTGAATTATTGGGTCTTCTTTTAGGATTTTTTCTTCAGTTGGATGGATTCGTGCGTCTGATGACCAATTTTGCTAACGTCTTATCCGCGGCTTCCAGTGTTAATCGTGAACCAGGGAAGTTCCAACCCTTTCAGGTTGTAAATACGCTTCCAGGCCTTGTGATGGTTACACTTTGACATCAGATGAAAGCTTCTGGGGAAATGTTGTCTTGGTCTTTTCAAATAGCTAGGGTACAAGACATGAACAAACACGGCAGGTGGGCCGCATAGTGACATTTCGCTTAGCATATTTTAGTACCATGAAACGAGTACCAAAAACCAAGCCCAAGGTTGTTTCCGGTGAGTCTGCAGGGGGCATAAAAACATTTTGCATTTTCAAGCGGCTGCTCCGCTATGACGCTACAACGATGGAAATGTTTGCTTGGTTGAAGCTGAACCTTTGAGGCCTCTTGCATGAGCAAATGTAAATGCCTGATGGAAGGTTTTGGATGGTTAAAGAAGACTCTTGATCTCATCAAGCAAAGTTATAGCTAATGCGGGCCAACGCTGCTGCACCGACATCTCTCAGCTGCTTCACCATTGGGGGTCATGTGTCATGTTTTATTCCATGTGACATGCAAATGCCTTTCTAACATCAAACGCGACATGTTCTGCTTAATCATGCACTCACATGGTGCGTCCAGATAGAAACCCCGAGGAGAGGCGGCCGCCTTTTCCCCGTCTCTTTTTAAAGATCGTCGTTGGCCGCTGAGGTCCAATTAGTTGGAACATTTGTTGGACCTTATTAATTGCACTTGGATCAATCTTGCTTCCCACAGTCCATATTCTATTTCTTACGAAAAGAAACAGCCCCCAGAAACCTAGAAAGCAACTTTTTCTTCATTTTATTATAAAAATAAGTAGAAAAATATAAATATAAAACAATATGACTCGGCATTCAAGCAGCAGGAATCCAGTGTTTTCCTACAACTTACACTTTCTGGTTACATGTTACGCCTACAGAATGAAATGACTCCAGTTTGACAAATAAACTGCACCAACCGTTCACATGGACATTGCTCGTCAGACAAATAATAGCAAAGATTATATAGAATGTTTCAAAACACTTTGTACATGTACACTTTTTCCATGGAGTGACTGGGCTCCCAAACACAATCCAGTGCCATTAAACATTGAGAGTATACAATACTGCTATCGCTCTGCTCGGTTACAAAACACATTTCCACGCCATGTTCACAAAAAAAGTCCTAAAAGTCAAAAGGCATCATTACTTATTTTTGACCAGAAACAGTAAAACTTGGAGAACTGGGCCGTCACAGTCAAGTTTGAATTCCCAGTGGCCTTCAACGCACGTGTGTGCAAGTACGTGTGAGAGTCAAACAGACAACTTGCGGAATAGCGCACTAGCTAGCGCATCGGACATGAATAGATAATTAGCTTGATACATAGGTAGGCTGATGGTACACTTGCTAGTTTACAGGCTAGCGGGACAAGGAGTGTGTCCGGCTAGCTTGCCAACAAACAAACCAACTGGAAAAACGGGGTCAGGCTCCCTCTAGGTCTCCAGTCCGGGACTTCTCCCGATGTACATTTCTGCCAGCTTCTTGAACTGCGGTCCCCAGCTGCTGAGGTAATCATAATCCTGGTCCCCCTCGGTGGCGGTGGACTCCAGCGAACTGAGCGATTCCGCTAGTGAGCCGCTGCCTTCGTAAGCGTACGTGGCCAGCGAGTCATAAGGGGGTGCGGTCGGGTCGCAATCGTTCTCTTGAAGTCTCCCGTTGATGAAGTCTCTGACGTTTGTGTTATCTTTTATGGGCGATGTCCTCCGAAAGGAAAACAGCATTTCGGGGATGATGTCTCTGCGTAACTTGTTAGCATCCATCACCTCGGGGTTGCGTAGCGTTCCTATGTCGAAAGCCTGCGTGTCTTCCTCACCCCCGCCTTCGTCGTTGTAGCTGACCACGTTGTCCCGGACGTCATCTTTGGAGATAATCAGAGGCTCTTTCTTCCTTTGCCTCTTCAGGGCAGCAAATAGAACCACGATCACTGCACAGAAACCAACAGGAAAGGCTGTTATTATATCTCCTCGAGATACCACAGGACGGAGGCAAGTCTATGCCCTGAATAAATGAAGCTCTCTCCATCACGAAAGCAGCCTGCAAGCCATGCATAAATGTTCAAATAAAAATAAAGCAGCAAAGGGGTAAGTGCTAGCATGCTAATACGTATCAGGCATTCGCGAGCGCCAATGAACTAAAGTACAGAGTGAAAAACACATTTATTGCCATTGATGAATCCTCACCATCTCCCCGGGCATACGTCTCCTATTATTAAAGATGCAGTGAGAAAGCCTCTTCTTTCTTTTCCCCTGAATGGCGCGTCGACTGTATAAAATGCACTTTGCTCGGAGGATACTTTTAATGCTGGCCGGCGGACAACCTCTCAAATCTCCTTTCATTCTTTTGGCAGCAGCCACGGAGTCAGCGCTTACCGAGCGAGAGTGGAAAACAATCTCTGAATTTCCAACGAGCACGAGTCCTTCACCTTTTCCGTCCTCACTACGGGCGGCATGGTTGTCCACTCGCCCCCCCGCCTGAGTGTTAATTACAAGGCGGTGCACATAGGGTCGGACGAGGGTGCAAGGTGGCTGTTTGAATGGCGCCTTGTGATCATTTCTGACGGACGTGACAGAGGGGACATAATGAGGAGTATACACACCGTGCTCATGTCCAACTAGGGGAGCCGAGCCGAGGCCAGTGTGATATTATGTTAAGCGAGAAAGCTGTCAGATGGCGAGCAGATCGATGTCGCGATGGTTCACCGATTAGGAAGGCAGACTAGATTGACACTGTAGCATGTGGCTAAGGGCTGACTGGGAAAAGGTTCTTAGGTAAACACACTGGAAGCAGATTGATTGAAATCAAATCATATCAAATCAAATGTTTAAAAATAAAAATAAAATGATATCAACTCAAATATTCAAAAATAAAAATTCTTTTTAAAATGTGGCAAATTGAAGTGAATAGAATCTTGAGAATTAATTTAACGTCATGTCATTAAACCACAATAGAATCTTCGTCAGAAATGTAGGTCAAACTCCGTATGTTAGGCAAAAGAGCTTTTGATAGTTCCAACTTACTGAGCAGAATGATGACGCACAGCAATATAGCCACCAGGGCGCCGGTGGTGAGCCCGTCAGAAAAGGGCAGCACCTCAGGGTTGCAGGACTGCATGTTGCCCCGGCTGTCGCAGGCGCAAACGCGCACGATCAGCGTGCTGGTGCTGCTCTGGATGGGGTAATCGTTGTCCGAGATTACCACCGGCAGAAAATAGACGCTCATCTCGCGCCGACTGAAGCCTCCGCGTCGGGTCAGGATATTGGCAGTGTTATCTGTAGGACGAGGATGAAGAGCACTGAATGATTACCAATTTTTTGATAACCAGATCGTCAAAAGTGGCAGCAAAGCTGGACTGCTAGTATTTTTGTCAAAATCGGGTGGGACAGAATCCTAGATAGAATTGACAAAAGTTTCTAACCTTCTTGGTCACTTATGGTAAAGTTCGGATTGTCCGCCTTTATACTAAAGACAAACTTGTGTCCGACCAGGGGCTCGTCTGTATCGACAGCACTGATGGTCTGAATCAACTGTTTGAAGAGAAACCAAAGTATTAGCGAGTCTGTGAAATCAAAATGATCAAAAGATGACAGGGAGAACAATGATCGGCAAATTAGCTCGTTAAAGAATTAGTTGCCTCTCGTTTGGCTTGGCTGTGAACAACAACAATCGTTGGATGGACATGGATGTATGACTGCGCAGCGCTAACGTGCTAACAGCCGCCCTCTCAATGTCAGCGAGTGGCTAGTTTTGCTGCCAACTCGTTTGGTGCTTTGCCCAATGACCGTTGAGAGTAATTCTCTCAACTTTACTTTTTCCCTTTAGACATGCGAGTTGTGCCTTCAGTGCAATTTCAAACTTTGACCAGTTTTAAATGTAGAACTGTTGAGTGGTTGTCAATCATTACTTTCTGTCAACATATAGTTTGATATTAGTTTCCGTACTTACCTGTCCCGCTTTGACATTCTCGCAGACAAATGTGTCGTAGGACATGGCGAACTCCGGGGCGTTGTCGTTTACATCCAGCACTTTGATGAATACTGGAACACGGGCGACCTGACGTGGGTTGTCTACCACAAACCAAGGGTTGAAGATTTCTTAGGGTATTTTTTATTGTCACGTAAATATATAACCAACACGCAAAAGTTCAAAGACGTACTCATTTCCGCAGCCATCACAGAGATGTTGTGCCATTTGGACATTTCTCTATCCAAAGCTTTCCGGGTTGTAATGGTGCCATTCGACGAATCGATGTTGAAGAGCCTCTCGAGATCTGTGTGACGATTGATGGAGTATCTGCGCCAAGTCAACCCAAAAACTCATCAGTATCACCAAACCTTCTAGCAGTGATATATGCTAGATCTTTCGCATTCAAGACTATCTGGGGACAAACGTTTTGTCATTGTATGCCGCAAGCCTCGAAACATAATCTACTGCCAATGGTTTTGTGTAATGTTGCCAAACAGGAAACAGCCATAGGGTAACACGTGGCTTTACATTTCTGCTGATTTTGTAATGTCATGTCATCTGTTCTTATTCGGTCGTTTACTGACGAGACCACATGCTATTTGCCGACCTGGGTAAATCAATACCGCTAATTAGACTCTGCCTCTTAAACTCTTAAGGCACCGCGGTAAAGGAAATAAACTTGTCCTTTACATGTTAGCTTAGTTTTAGAATAAATGAGTGGCGCATACTTGACCATCTTGTTGTCGGCGTCGGGGTCCCGGGCTGACACCACGCCCACAAAGCTGCCAGCGGCCGTGTCCTCGTGAACCTCGATGATGTAAGGATTGCGGGTGAAAACAGGGGGCTCGTCCACATCCTCTACCGTCACCTTGACGGTGGCGAAGTCCTTGAACTTCAGACCCTGGATGTATCTGGCATCCAGGTAGGTGTTCCTCACCTCAACCTTAAACTCGTAGTCTCGCTTGCTTTCGTAATCGAGCGCCTGCGGACGATAGGGATCAGCGTCAGGAATCTGGCCGGCAGACTGTAATAGGCACTTTAGCCTTTATCTCCGCAGCGCTCTCGATTGGAAGTTACAAGTCAGAGTGAGGAATGCTGATGGGGGAGATTTTGCGGGAAAACGATGAATTTCTGACAAAAGACTCCTTTTCTATTATTAATTTCAGAGGCCCAGGATATAGCTGGTTTCATACGTCACTTCCCAAAGCAAATTCCGTCATTTATCCTTTCTCATGTGAATGAACCTTAATCGGGCGGCACACTCTAATCCAAAATGCTGCCATTGTGCGTCGGAAGTTACTTACTATGAGACGTGAAAGCTGATAAAACATCCGTGGATGAAATGAAAGCGCGTGGGCAATACGCTCACTTTCAAGAACTTAAAAAGCGACAAGGTAATATTGTAGCGAGAAAGCCCGATAACGATTTTCAAAAGTCAGGCAGTGGTTCAGGACTCATTCGGGGGAAAAATGTGAATTAAGCAGATCTTCTTGTGGGGTTTAAAGCGTCTCAGGCACATTAATCTCCTGTGTGCCGCTCAACGTGTCGTGCCAGACTTTGCTTGCAGAGGGAAAGCGTGCTCAGTGCACATCATAGCGGCTATCAAATGGCATAAAACCGCCGTTGTCAAACTCATTTTCATTGCAACGCTATGATTCATGTTTAGTCACTGTATCATATTATTAGGTACACATCACTGTCCCAACACATTGATGTGGTGGCACAATCACCCTTTTGACAATGATGATGCCTTCTTGGGTGGTCTTGTCCGTGACAATGTTAAAGTTGTCGTCGCCTTCCACCACGCTGTACTCCATCTCGGCGTTGCGGCCCACGTCGGGATCGTCGGCTTTGATGCGGCCAATGGCACTGCCGATCTCTGTGGATTCCAAAGCGCTGATGCGGAAGGAATCTGAAATGTGACATTACGTGAGAGCATCCTTAACCTTTGACATACTCTTTTGCTCATATATGGCCAGCTTTGACATTTGACAACCATGAAAATACCCTAAAGATCATTTTGTAAAATGAGAGCCGCTCCCACAAAAACACGATTTTGCCAAAACATTGCTTACGGATTAATCCTGTATAAGTCAAACTTTTAATCCAAATTGGAGTCGTAAAAAAAAAAAAAGATGCTTACGGTTGGCAAAGCGGGGCGGACTGTCATTGACGTCGGAGAGGGTAATGCTGACCGTGGTGGTCCCCGAGAGACCCCCCATCTGTCCAGCCATGTCCTTTGCCTGGATCACCACCTGGTAATTCTCCTTGACCTCCCGGTCCATGCTGGGAAGTGCTGTCTTAATGGTGCCTGAGAAGAAGAAGAAAAAAATAAACCACATTCTCTTGCCCGCTTTAAGTCGTCTTCACCCTAATTAGCTTAGCGTTTTAAGAGACGGATTTGAAGAGTTAGTGCCGTGAAACGTGTCTTTAGCGGTGCTTAAGAATGGCAGAAAGAAATCCTCGTTGGGCGAGATGCCATTTAATGTTCCGTCACACTTAACGAGACCTTTTCATAGACTCCATACGAGCAGGGTGCTCACTGGCTAATTGTAGCTCAACGCACCGTTCTCGGAATCCACGGAAAAGTAAGGCTGTCCTTGCAGAATGCTGTAGACCAGCTTGGCACTGTTGCCGTACGTTTGGTCGTCGGCATCCGTTGCCGTTATGGTGGCTACTGAAGTACCTGAAAAAAAAAAAAAAAACAGGAGCAGAAAAACAGGTGAGTCTGAAATGGAATCCTTTGTGATGGCCATCGATCAGACGCCTCAAAATATCTCATTGCAGACACTAACCTGTCTTCATAAGAGTCTATCAAGTTTATTGTTGGCATGAAAGACGCCGCGAGTAGTTGTTCATGTATATGTGTTTGTTTCTTGATGTGAAAAAAGTGAAACATCTAAAACAAAAAATTGTACCACCAAAGTCAGGCAGACAGACTTTACCTTACCGATATTTTGCCCTCAAATAACCTCGTTAACAAGCCGCTAAATGTCGGCTATGCATAACATTGCAGTTTAATGATAACGCCATTTTATTGGGCTTACTGTGGTGAAATGTCACGGTCGGAGTAATAATGAAGGCTGTGTATTGCGAACAGGAGAGAGAGAGAGAGAGAGAGAGAGAGAGAGAGAGAGGGAGGGGGGGGAGAGAGGGAGACAGAGAGACAGAGAGAGTGTGTGAGTGTCCTTTTGCTGCTCCATATCCTCCACAAGGCCGCGTGGCTAATGCCGTCCTTGGCATTCCGGAGACCTCCGCCGCCACCGCCGTCGTGCAGCGATCGGGTTGCCGAGTCTGGCCGCATACTAATGAAGCCTTGAACATCTGTCCCACTTAGTGCCAGAACTGATGGCTGCCGCCTCTCATGGCCGGTTGACTTGATGAAGCGCGGTGTTCAATCCAAACTGTTTATTAGTCTGCCCGATGACTAACGGCGACCCTGACCCATCTTTAGCCGGCATCATGAATCCCCCCCCAAACAAGGCTCTTTGTTATTTGCCGCACATATAATTGGCTTTTGATTGACCCCCCCCGATTGCTCAATTGTATTCATAATTGAAAATGTTTTTTTTTCATCTGCTGTTAGATTATGCTTTATAGGCGTGCCACTTTACAATCAGGCCATTTGGTTTATTTATACTCGCAATCGAATGAAAAAGCAAAGTGCAAACAAGCAAACGCCTAATTGGAAAAACTGACAATCAGAACATAAAACGCGTGGAACGGCAGTTAAAACAATGGTAAGTGACAAGGTTTGTTGTGAATACTTAATGAGGCGGACCAAACACAAATAGCGTGAGTGTAACATCACATGACGGACGCTTTGTGTTCTGTTTATTGTCGCAATTTAATGGATCAACACAAACGAATGTGCTCATCCCGCACGCTACCTCTCAAAGATTGATTTGTTTTTCTGAAACTTTGCAGTTATTGAAGACACACAAGAAATGTTTTTGAGCAAAGACACAGCAGTAGAAGCTCCTAGCAAGTGTCAACTCACCGACATCCGACATCTCCGGGACGCTGGCAAAGTAGATGTTATGCTCAAATTTCGGCTCGTTGTCATTGATGTCGTGGATCTTGATGTTAAACTCGGTGTCGGGCTCCAACTCTTGGTTGGTGATCCGATCCAGTACTTTGGCGTGGAGCGTGTACATGGACTGCTCCTCGCGGTCCAATTTCTTGGTGGCGTGGATGTCGCCTGACTTTTCGTCAATCAGAAACACCGTTCCAGCGCCGTCTCCCGTCAGGACGTACTTGACGGTCCCGTCGTCTTTGTCCATGTTGGAGTGCAGCTGGGAATCAAACACAGAGAGGATTTATGATGTTGACATAGATTGAAGCCTTGGCCTGTTTTTCTCTTCTTTTTAGGAAAAGGCATTTGTGTGTCAACGGTCAGGCTACAGAACACGAGTTGCACTCCAAAGCTGCACTCCAAAGCATTTTGAAGTATATTTGGCACTCACTCGACCATTCAAGCCGTTCCTCTTTTTGTATTGGACGACGGCGTCGGACCCAGTCGATGCGGTGCCAATTTGGAGGCGACGGTGGCAGCACTTTACGCACGCATTAGGTCCCGTCAAATCCCACAGAAGAGCTTTTTGTGCGCCGCTTCTCCTTTCTTCTTTTAGAGTAGAAAGCTTCTCCCATTTGGCATATTAGCCTCATCTCGCTTAAGGACATGGGAGACTTCTTCACCGTGCTTGTTTATGACCAAAGTCAGGCTATGACTTATCGCGGTATGGGGCATTTGAAGCACCTTTTCTGCATCCATCATCGGAAAATAAAAGATTCTCCATTTTATGTGTGATGCAGCAAGTTACCAACACTCTTGTATGCGCTTGTACAGTATTGTGAACCTTTACTTGCTTGACTTTTGACTTCAATCTCATACGAAGGTATTAACAATTGATGTAGAAATGTATTTTGACTTTTGCTCTCATGCATCTCGTCAGAGCTTTCCATTTTTCTTCCCCACTAAACAGGCGAGACACGCGAAAATGTCCCTTGACATATTTCACCAATCACGGGATTGGATTTATCTTCGGAATTGCGTGGTCGAGGAACAGTGCGAGGCAGAGCGGTGGCGGCTGCAGCGCTGACTAAAACGAGTCACCTCCGACCTATCCGTCACCTTGTACAAGTGGCTGACGGACGCTTGATTCTCTCATTATACTGGCGGATCTGTTAGCGGCTATTTTTAGCGAGCTTGCCTAGCGCGTTTAATGACACGTCCTACGTTGCCTTGCGACTTGTTAATATTAATTTGGCCAAGCTAATTATTTGTTTGACTGATGTCAATAGCTCCAATTGGGTTCAGGCGTGAATGCTTTTGTAAAGAAAAAAAAAAAAAGATTCCGATGGAAATGGGTTTAAAAATATTGCGGCTGCCAGCGGGAACTTCCCCTCGCCTTATTTTCGAGCGTGGAAGGAGGCGGAATTTACGAGGCCTTGGAGATGCGAAGGTGCGACCTGTGAGTGACAGCTTTACGCCGGTGAGCTGTTTGCAGGAATTTGTTTGCATCTAAATGGGCTTCCACGAGCATGCTTGCCATGAACCACCCGCGCCTCGTTACGACCTGCAGGGTGCCGCGTAACAATCAACTCCCGGGATAACATTTTTAGCGTTATTGTTGTCGGAAGCTGGTAGCATTTTCCATCAGCTGTCATGGCCTTATTTCCATAATGGGAAGCTATGCCGCCAGCCTAATGACCGCCCTATCTTTACCAACATGGAATTCGGTAGGCAAACAAAAAACAAGAGGCTATGCTTGAAAAGACAGGAAGGAACATTTTCATTTGGTCATTTCCAGGCGACTTTGAAAAAATGTGCGCAATTGATACCAAATAGACGACAGCTAGACGATACTAAATTGCAAAAAAAAAAAAAACAACAACATTTCTTGTCCTTGCCTGCATCACTGCAAAGTTTGATGACACACTCATGATTCTCTAACAAAGTCAACCAAAAAACCCTTTGAAAATTCATTTCATTTTTGCACGGCAGCAAAGACCATAAGTCTAATAAGTCCAAACAAGGAATGTGACGAGACCACTCTGAATAATTGTGTTAATGCTCCACTAACCAGTCTCAGTTGCACATCTCAAGCGGGCAGCCGAAGGCAAGAAATCTTGGAGTGCACCAAACACATTGCATCCTCTTACAAGTGCTTACACGAAGCGTCTTCACGGGGCTTGGGCAAAATCAAATGACGACGGCGCTACATTTGGTGGCTTTGCTTAAAACAGAAAAAGAAAAAACGCCTTTTCATGGCCCTACAACACAAGCACAGAGAAGAGCCTTGATGAGTGAAATTGCCTCGCACAAACACTGAGCAATTGTCTGCAAAGCAAGGAAATCATTGGCAATTCTTGTCAGTCCTCCGCTCCGTGTCGCTCGCTGCTGCAGTGAGGAGATAGCGACACAGAATGGAGACGGAATAATTACTCTCGTTCGCCTGCCCGCTCTCGCTCCGTCTTTAGCGTTAAAACAGAGCGGCCGCGTACTCGTGCCTTTTCTGCAGGTTCGACGTGGACCCCGCCGCCATAGCTTTAGGCTGCTTTCTTTATATTATATTTCTTTCAAGTGGCGAGCGAGGCCGCCGCCGCCGCCGCCGCCGCCGCATCCCAAGGCTGGCAAAAAATATGAACACAGCTAAAATGAAATAGTAATAATTCTTATGAAGGCAAGGGTTTTATGAGGCAGGGCACAATGGAAGGTGCCAGCGCCTTAATGGGATTTTGCTGGCCCCGCTGGCGTCAAGTTTGCAGATGTATTGCTCAGCATTGCAAGCCTTTAGAAGTGGGCTGCCGCAGCTGCGTACGCTCGGCCGCAGCACTTATTAGTCGCCTCGTGAAAGTCACTTCAAATGGGATTGGATGGCCTGGCACCAGCCAATAGTGGGGAGTAACAAATGCTGTGATGCTTCATATTTATTGTTGCTCAAATTCAAGCTTGTGAGATGACTCTGTATGGAGATGTGAGGTCAGGTTTTATTCTCTTTTTCAATTCATTTGGCAGGAGCACCTCGTCCCACGCCGCAAATTTGTTTTCTGTTGCCTCTTATTTGTTTAGACTTACACCAGCACTGAGTTCACCTTTTTATTACCAGCTCTCAATTTACAATCTAAGGATCCTCAGAATGCAACCACTAAAACCAAATAAATCATCGGATAGAAAAACATGAGAGAGGTTTGGGTGCATTTGACTTGACGAAGCATCGCCGATATTGAATTGATTAAGGTTACGATGCAAGCCGAGGGGTGTAAATTCATTCCTCGATGGGTAGACCCTAAAAAGTCCTAAAAAGCCCTAAAAAGTTGGAGAGGAAGATGAAAGTGAGGAAAGAGTGGAAAATACAGACAACTGAAGCTCACTTAAAGCGGGGTAAAATAAAATCATTTTTTTACATTAAGTTTTAAAAAATAGACCTCTTAGTTGAGACTCCGTCTTATAATCCGGTCGGCCACGAGGTCTAGAAAATACGGTAATCTATTGACTTCACCTTGAATTTATTAGACATGGAACAAGAATTTATGTTCCCCATTTATTTTATCCCATTTGCAAAAGAAGTTGCTTTCTTGGTGCCTTTTCTTTGCATGGAATTTGATTGCCGCAATCAAGAAATCAACCTTTTAGAGTGTGTGTGTGTGTGCGGGGGCCGAGTCGCCGTCTTTGATTGAACATGAAACAAACAAGGCCTCCCGTCGCCCACGCCGAGAAATGATCTTTACCAGTCGGCCCGTCAAGACGCAGCCATTAAGTGCTTTCTCTGTCCGTCCGTCCGTCCGCCCCTTTTCGCAGAGATGAAATTAGTCCTACGTATAGCGCCCACCGCTCCTCAGCCTTCCTCAGCAATTCATTACAGCCTCATGTTTTTTCTGACAGCGGAATAATGAAGGATATTGGACAGTAAAAATGAAGCCCGTGCTGTCATACGGCGGCGGGGAACATCAAGGCGAGGCGCGTGACAGCCGACGCATCAACTGATAACCCGCCTCACACTTGGCATTTACGTTGCCGCCGCATCACATAACACAACAAGGCGCATTTCATCCGCCCGCCTGATTGATACGCTTTCTTCTTCCTCCTCCCTGCCAATCCATTTGTGCGTGTGCTTCTAGTGCGATAGCTGCAGCAAAGAAGTTGTCAGAGCCCCCCCGCGGCTCACCCCGGCACACTTGTTTACCGCTGAGGATGAGGTGTGTGATGAAAGGCAGCCTCCTCCGAGAAAATTGGCTGTCGACAGTCACCGCATTTGCCTCGCCGGAGTTGATAAGTGTACCGTTCCTTTCCTCATCACACCTGTCTTTATTGCGCCAGCCCCGACCTGGCTGTCGGCAGCTCCGGCTCTGATCCGGCAGGAGCACACGTGTCCCACAGCTCATCATTTTTTTTGAAGAGGGGGGTAGGTGAGGAGATGCAGTTTAGCTAGAGGTTCGTCTTCCTCGTATTTCCAAGCCGCAAGTTGCCGGGTGGAATCAATCTCGGGATCCTTAAGACGGCCGCAATTGGCCAGAGACCTCGCCGTGTAGGATGCTCTGCCGTACTCGCTAACAAACTCTGAAAATCGAATGTGAGTTGCCCTCCGCTAAGTCTCTTCCGGCCAGAGAAGCTTCGTGGGCCTCGGCAGACAAGTCTTATTTTCAACAAATCGATAGGTCAGGAGTGATTGATTAGCTGCTCCGTTCTTGCGCTTTCTCTTAACTGTCTCGTGTCAAACAAAAGTCTTTAAATCCCTCTGGAGTTAGACACGTTCAACATTCTGCTCAGCAGCTGACAATCACCACTCTTACTTACATATTTGGAAATGAGAAAAGGTTTGTTCTACAATCTACAATTAGAAATAGCGTAATACCCTGATGTCATCAGACCTTTACTTGCAACCAGCCCCAACCTGCTCAAATGTTTTCCGAGATTTGTGTCAGGCCAAACAAAGTCCTCTGCAGCAAGGAGTGAAGCCCTTCAGTAATGAGTTTGCAGACCATCTCTCACCTTGCCGACGTACTGATGATCATTTCCGGTGTATTCCTCCATCAGAAAGAATTGATTCCACATCCATCCCCGCTTGGAGCGTTGCAGAATCCTACCGTCGCTCTCTTGCGTTCCAAACACATTTCCAATATTCCCACCAGGTGCGAGAGGCAAGGCGATGGTGGGCCACAGGAAGCACAGCAACGGGACCAGCTTGCTGAGGAGCATGGTATCCGAGTCGGTGGCCGAGGGACGCTTCTGAAATGACGACGTGGCGATTACAGAGAGGAGCTTGAGACTCGATGACGACTGCAAGGTAGTGTGAGCACAACAAACATTGTATTCCTCACGGTGATGCCAAAAACCAGGCTCCTGAGGGGGAAAGCAAAACATTTTGGTTACAAACGTGTGTAGAAGAAAATAGGAAATAGGGCCCTGCTGTTTATAATGAACATGATGTATGACAAGGTTACGGACTACTTCACGCTCGAATAACGTTGTACACTTCCTCTAAGGCAACGGTGTCAAACTCATTTTTGTTGCGGACCATATCGTAATCATAGTTTCCCTCGGAGGGCCATTATGATTGTCAACGTCTGCTATATACAGTAAAGGCAACAAAACAAACTGATGAAAAACTAGTTATGAAATCAGAGACCAGTAAAAGCTAAACAGAACAAATGATCATAAAAATTGCAAGCAAAATGTCTTTTCTTTTTTAGACTGAAGACAATTTGTAATTTTAGCAATGACACAAAGTCGATGCAAAATTTGCGGGCCACATAAAATGATATGGAGGGCCGTATCTGGCCCCCGGACCATGAGTTTGACACTTAGCTGGTATACCTATAAAGGTATTAACTTTGTAAAATAAAGCTGAGTCTGCACTCGGATTGGTTGGTTACCAGTTAAGGTGTAACCCGCCTCCTAAATTCACCTGAGATAGATTCCACCTGAACTCTAACCCTTAAAAAAGGATGGATACATTTATTATTGTCATGAGCGTTAGCTGTGGTAGAACTGTAATGTATTCTAACAAGAACTAATACGTTCACAACAATTTTGAGTGTAGATACCTCCAGTTAATGAGCTGTTGTTGTTGTTGAATTGCAAATATCATTGAGCGTGACTGAAAAAGTCATTTCCACGGAACATAATGTCTTATTAATGCAGCAATTTCCCGTCATGTGTAAATTCATCACCGAGGTTAATTACGTGTTGCTGTAGCGGGCAGAATACGACGACACAGTCTAAAAACGCCGTCAATACCTCGCGTGCAACTGGCGTACCGTCAGACACATTCATCAGGCGGGATGCGTGGATTTACTTAGCAAAGTAAAGCACGCTCATCTAATGCATCCCGAGACGCAAAGCGGGCCCGCCAGCACTCGAGCGACGGGCCTAATTCATCCATCTGTGAATTTAGTTTGCTTCGTGGCCTCAAACTATCCCAGCGCAACTCCTCTGTCAGCAACTCTGAGATTAATCGTGTCGCTCACTGGTGGAATTTGAGAGCTAATTTGGTCTCGCGTTCATTACTTTCAGTCAATCCCTTCGATTCCTTTTTCGCTCCTTTGACGCCACGATGCGGTCCAAGACAAATCACCCTGTCCGACTTATGAAAAGTATTTCCTAATATTGGCACTCTTCTTCCTCTCTGAATCCCCAGCAGGACTTGGACCTGATAGGTAATTTAGCCATATTTGAATAATTGATGGTCTTTTAGGAAGGTAATTGTAATAAATCTCTCTCTCTTAAAGAGCCCATTAAGTATGTCCCCCCCCATCTCCAGGCCAGAGTACTCGAGGGAAGCTCACTAGTCCGTAAGCTCTTCGGGGACGAATCAAAGGTCAATGAACCACTCGGAACTGATTTGAATACCAAGAACACATTTTTAGGACCGCAGAATCTCCATTCGATCGTTGAACAGACACAGTATAGCGCGGGACTGAGGTGACCATTTTACCTGGGTCACTTCAAAGATGGGTCAAATGGGAGAAAGGTTTTAGTGAAACTGCACAAAGGACTATCGCAAACAGGAACTTTCTCTTGAAAGACTCAAATCATTTGCT
The DNA here is from genome assembly GCF_054491065.1 of Syngnathus leptorhynchus. Taxonomy (NCBI): domain Eukaryota; kingdom Metazoa; phylum Chordata; class Actinopteri; order Syngnathiformes; family Syngnathidae; genus Syngnathus; species Syngnathus leptorhynchus. The sequence goes on from NC_141213.1 coordinate 725,473, forward strand.
GGGGTTGAATTTGACATGGATTAAAAGTCTTCGTGTTGTGGCTCAACGATTCTGCTTCCATTTCCAATTTTATTTCATCATGATGTGGACACAAGCCTTCTCCAGATCAGAAAAAGGCCGCTGATAAATTAATCTGGGTTGACGCTTGTTATTGCATTTTCTAATTAACATTCCCGCCCGTCCTTGGACTTTAATAGCATTCTGGATATGAATCCTTGATGGGGATGCGCCTACCACGCGTCGGGATTCTTACAAACACTATTAAAGGATGAGCGAGCGTGCATGCGTGCGGAAGCCTTGCCAGATCCTATAGACTCAAGCTGCATTAACTTATTCAGCCTATTAAAATCAGCAGCAGTATTAAAAAGTTGTTTATGACTAGATTAAGTCAAAGGCAGAAAAAGAAAAAAGTTGAGATGTGACGGGACCAAATGAGAGCCAGTGCACTTTTTTAAAGTGGCGTCCCGCGCTTGTTATCCTTAATCTTGTGCTAAGACGCATCCTGACAGGCGCTCGGCTCCGCTCCATTTGTGTAATCTGCAGAATTATACATTCTTGTTTTGCTGAATAAGAAGCTCTTTGATCAGACGTAAACTAGCTGCTCATCACGAACGGGAGAGAACGAGAAAGACTCCGGGCCGAGCATTTGTATGCTTCCCGTAATTGAACACGCTCCGTTGCAGATGCTACACCAAACTTTAAGACACTAAGCACTTTTCAAAATGTCACTCACAACTACTGGGTGAACAAGGAATTATTATTCCACATGATCCGCTGCATTCAAATGTTGCTGTTACCATAGTTTTCAAACTATAAAGCGCGGTCTGAATCAACAGGTCTAATTTTGGACATTTCCATATATAAGTCGCACCAGGCTATAAGGCGCATAACAGTACATCAAGGTCACAGGTCACAACTCAAGGCCCGGGGGCCGGATACGGCCCGCCACATCATTTTATGTGGCCCGCGAAGACAAATTGTGCATCAAATTACTAAAATTGCAAATTGTCTTCACTTTTATAGATACTTTTTTGGACCAGTTTTACTAGTCTGCTTTGAAAATGAGTTATTTGTCATTTTGTTTTGTAGCTTATACCGTATATATTATGAGGTGTTCATACATTTATTTGGGTTGACAGTCATATAGGTACTCTGAAAGAAACTATGGCGGCCCGCAAAAAAAAAAAAAAACACCCCTGCTCAAGGTGAATAAAACAGCACAGGAAATGAGTCAAACTTTATTCAATTCATACATAAAGTGCACCTGATTATAAGTCACACTGTCCATTTTTGAGAAAATAAAATATTTTAAATGCTGATGCAGAGTTTTAATTACCACCGTCAGCTATAAAAATACTTTGATTATAATGGTTGAACAAAAATTAATTCCACTCTCTGTGGTGTCATTAGATTGGACAGCTATCCCCAAAAATAGTGTATGTATTTAATCCAAACACATACAGGTAAACACAGTTTTTCCACTGTTACTGTATATTAATTTGTGTTTGTTGAATATTTTCATCATCTTCCTGTACGTGAAGAGCTTTGTAACGGCTGTTGTAAAATGTGCTAAATCAATAATGTTGGCTTGGCTTGTATCCCAACTGCACAGTTTTTATACCATCCTAAACAATTCTCGTGTACATGAAATATGATCCATTAATAACACCGTTAACTCCTCTGGAGATGCTTAATAAACGATTAACAATCCAGCATCACTCGCTATTATAGTAGAGAACTGCCTCATTAAGCAGTAATTAGCCCTAAAAACAGCACCGTGTTCTTCCCCGTCATCATTACCAGGAAGGCTTTGAGTTAAATATTCCAAATTATGGACTGATGCGTTGCATCCGAGGAGCGGCTTTAGCATGTTACTTGGAGAAAGACACCTTTGAAAGCCTGCCAGCGCACTGTTTAATTGATTATGCCATGAAAGTTAAGTGCGCATTTTATGCTTTATGAATGTTAATAAATTGTCCAGAGTGCTAGCAGGTGAGCGGACATTTTGAACACCACATGAAGGGAAAAAAACAACATAATTCCATAATTCTGGATGCTGTGTGTTCATTATGATACATGAAAGCTGTAATTAATTCAGTGAGGAATGAACATGCATCTTGTGCGGTGTTTCAAGCTAGAAGCAGGATGGAGCAGACCTCCACCAAGGCCCCCAAAATCTTTCATTTGCAAATTTGGAAAATTAAAAAAAAAAAAAGACAGAGCAGGAAAATCCTTGATACAAGTCAGTATTCGGATGGTGCTATTTTTCTTTTTTTTTATTGACGTCTCCTTACATCTGAATGGAAAGGTACCTATTATTTAAGACTACAAAAGCGAGAGAAAATGAAAACTTATTCATCACACTGGCCAACTGTCGTCCTTAAAAATAACACAAGCGCGTATCACAAATGGTGGAAGACAATGGAGTGGACCTTTACACATTTGATTATGTCACAAAAACCAACGCTGGCTTTTGCACGTCGGCTACCGTGCATATGCACAACTCCATTACGAGGACAAATGTCATGTCTGTGTCTCACATTGGTTCACTTTGAAAATGGAACATGGCAGCACAGCATGGCCAATCAAGTCACATACAATCATGCACGTACTACATTATCAACGTTCCATTCTTGTCTCTCTGGCCTCAAATATATGATAGCAATGTGCCATGTCGTTTCATAAGCACATTAATAAATGCACAAAATGTGAGTTGCTCAATGAGCAGTTTGCCTTCTTCACCAAAACCTTAATGAGTCCTTTTATGAGACGCCATTAATGAATGTACAGTACATTTTTGGTCATTAGTGCAGTCAGTGCACATAAAGGCTGGGTGAAGACCACCTAAGTAGAAATCCAGAAGCAGCACGCGCCTCTTCTTCTCCACTTGGTGGAGCCCTCGACCTTCCTGATTCTTCGTCGGACTGAGAGGCGAGGCAGGAAAGATGCTTGGCCGACCGCCGGCCGCCTCCGCCGGAGCTCACTGAGCCGTGCTCGTGTTTCCAAAGCGATATTGTGACACCAAGCACGATTCCTTGTTGACACACCAAAAAAAAATTTAAAATCCACTCCACTCATTTGGGACGACAAAAAAAAGAACTGGAGCACACTTGTTTCCTTTGGAACGATGTGTCAAATCATTGTCCCTCCCTAGTTTCATGGAAGATGAGTGTGGGAGATATTTACAGGCACAGCGCTGTTAACGAGCTTATCACACCTTATGCGAGTCACTTTGGCCACTGTGAAGCAAAGAGTGGGGATCTTGTATTGCCCAACAACCTCACAAACTGAGCCATGATGCGAGTCCTGCATGCAAAGTTAGTCAGAGAGAACCTCATCTGTTTTCTATCCTCTGGAGTCTATCCCAGCTGACTTTAGGCGAATCCCGGACTGATCGCCTGCCAGTCTTGGGGCACATATAGAAACAGACAAGCTTTCAGTTACCCAGTGAGGACTCAGCCCAAGTCAGTTGCGTGACACCGTCAGTGACTCCGGTCAGAGACCATTTTTTTTTCACTGCTTATCATATTCTGGGTTGCAAGGAGCTCGAGCCTACCCCAGATGAAAGGCTGACTGCGCCCCGGAATGGTCACCAGTACCCGGGTTACATCGAGAGCGGGACAAACAAAACAATCAAAGCATCACTAAGTGGAAACGGAGCCCGCGCTCCCTGCAGCAAAGTCAGGCGAGCGTGCCATCGTCAGTGAGTCCAACACCACGAGTTCACAAATTCAATATGACTTCATATTTCTGCTATCCGAGCTCTTCTGAAGTTGCTGCCACGATGCGAGGGAGAATTATCACCCCCCCCCCCCCCCCTCCCCCGCACCCCCCACCCCAACAAGTATAGGTCTTACTTGCAAAGCCTGCAGGATGAGGCGATGCTTCTCCTGCTCGTCAGCGGTGCTTAGCAGTCGAGCACCCGACTCCCACCGGCAGCGACGACATTCCAAGACTGACAACGGCTCAGCTGCTGGGAGCGTGTGTGCGAGTGTTTGTGTGTGTGTGTGTATGTATGTGTGCACAGAGAAATAGAGAGGGAGAGAGAGAGTGAGTTCCTTGTACGCTGTTTCTCCCTCCCTCCTTCCCTCCCTCACTATGGCCTCTCCCCCTTTTTCCCTCCCCTGTACTTTCTTCTCTTTTCCCCCCACCTTCTGTCTTTCCGTAAAGCGGCGCATCACTTTTGGATCTGGATGTCACGGAGGCTGAAGCCGAGGCGACTCTGCTTCTGATTGGCTGCCATTCCCAAGTTGCTGATAAAGAAAAGCAAGGGGAGGGAAATAAAGAAAGCACAGGGAAAGGAAGAAGTGGAGCATGGTGCCCTACATGCCAAGGAGCAATGACGGACGGATTCTTCGGCACTTCTGCATCAGAAGGAGCTGTGTCCGTTTTTGCCACGCCTGGAGCAACTTCTATCACAACCTGTGAAACTGTTCCCTTGGTCTCTGATGGCTTGCAAGCATCACTTGGAACCTTTACCAAAAACCTTTCTTTGTCTCTAGGTGATGTGTGTGATGGCCTTTTGTCCTGTGGTTGTGTTTTGGTAAAATATGGCTTTGACTTGAGAAAAGCTGTGACGTATAGGCTGAGAGGTCAGGGTAGGGTTCGCCCATTTGACCTCCAAACGTACCTCTCCAGTTCAGGACGAGGTGACCCGAATGTTGGTGAGGTGGGGAGCCACTCTGGGGGTGGGAAACTACGTAATTAAGCGAGGCAAGTATCTGTTCTCCGCTTGTGATTATAAGCTGCAGTAGATAAATAAAAAATGCAAACAGGCCAAAGTAATTAACAAGTGGGGAAGCAACAAGGTAGCCGCCATCTGATAACCGGATGAGTATTTTGCGCTTCATCATTCTCTCGCTTTAAGATGGAGGGTGGAGGCAGGGTACGTGAGCTTGCGTGAGGGGTGCACGGCATGTTTACCAACATCCACGTGTGAATCTCATATATTCTGTGTATCTCTTGGTGGAATTAGTATTCATTTACCTGAGATTTAGACCCACGGGACGATAATTAAGCAGAGACAAACAAACTGCAACACGCTTTGTGTTTGAGGAAATACACTTACATCGTCATTTCCCATCCTCCTCATCCAGTGGAGCTCATTCCCATGCTCCACCTCACCACCAACCCCACCCAACCCCCCGCTTTGTCCTAATGAGTACTCCATTAAATAAAATCAAAGTTTTCCAGGCTGGGGAAACAGCATCTTTAAGCGCCGCCATCTCTTGATCCTCTCCCAATTCCGCACGTCAGCTCCCATCAGCGTCACCAGCTTTTCACCTCCAAAGTCACTCCGCCCGCTGATTAGCTCCCTGATTTCCCCCCTGGCGGCCCCCCGATGAGCCCCACACGTTTGCCACGCCAGCACCACTATGGCGCCATTTGAGGTATTGACAGAAGACAAGCATGGGGAGCGTCTCTTAGCCAGCTAGTCACGAAGGATCTGGCGGAACAACAGCTGGGAGTTAATTGAACACGTCTTGGTTTTGTTCATTTCTCAGTGGCTTCATTTGCAGGGAAATCAACATTGCGAAATGAAGCTGGGAGCTAAAAGACCGCTGCATCATCTATCGGTGGCTTCAATGAGGCCTGATTGGAAAGTAAACAACAGACGCAGCGTGCAGAATACCGAGACGTTAACGGACTGTTAAGAATGTACAAGTGAGTTGTCGTGAAAGCTAACGTGTGCCGTATTCAGCTAGCTGGCTGGTGTCAACATAAACAATGATTCACACAGCGGCAAAAAATGAAATAACCGACCAAGTTTCTAACGTAGGACTCTAGTCACTTTATTAAAAAGAAACTAGCAGAACCATCCGTTAAAATAACCCAACAGATTTCAGGTCTTTTTTTTTTTGAGAGCTGCTGTTCATTGGCGGAATCTCGGTCTTTTGGCGTGGCTCTCTTCAGGATTCCGAGCAAGTCTCCGTGCCGCGTGAATTAATGATGACGTCGAGTGTTTGATGGGGCTCCATCATTTCCATCGTTTTTGGCCGCGCCCGTGTGCTGAGTTGTTGGAATGCAAATGTGGGTCATTTCTGTGATACTTCACCGTTTTAGTGTTAGTGAAGCGATGCACACGCAGATTTGAAACTCATCTCTCCTTGTGGTCTCTGTTTGTTGATTTGTTGCGCCATTTTCTTGAAGCCTGCATTTGCCCGGCTTTTTTCCTGAAGTATCAGCAGCTAGTATCAGAAGCCTTCATGAGTACCCGGATACCTAGAAACATGGCCCGTCCCGGACGGATACCGACATCTCGTGATCGGTACTCGTCCATTCCTTGTAAATGAGCTGTAAGTGACGATATTGTGATTCCAAACATCCTCTGCAACATGTCAACAAAATAAGACACCGCCTTGTTGTTTGTGTTTGAAGCTTCAGTCTGACAAGGCTCGTCCTTTCTGCTGGTTTTTATTCATGGGCGGTCGTGTGCTTCGCCCCCCCCCCCAGAGCATTACATGGAAAACGCGTTGCCATGGCAGAATTTAGAGAGGTTACAGGCCATGAAATCAAATGATTATGGATTCCACCTTCCTTTTTCTATGCTTCTTTGGGGCATTTTGTCCAAGAGTGCAAAATACAACACGCTCAAACAGTCATAACATCCAAGTCAAAAAACGAATCGCTGGGGAGGAAAATGGGAACAGACATCTCTCACGACTACCGCATCCATGTAATAAACAATGAAACGGTGTATTCCTAAAATATATCAAAGTACACGGTCTTCTTATCCCTGAAGGACTCCGGGCAAGCAGACATGACCAATCATTACTAAGAGGCAGACAAGTAATAGCTGGAGACTTTCCACTGATCACAACCTTTCATCCAGACACCCAACAACTCCATTCTTCTGTCTCACACACACACACACACACACACACACACACACACACACACACACACACACACACACACACACACACACACACACACACACACACACACACACACACACACACACACACACACACACACACACACACACACACACACACCACAAAACCAGGAAAAGATGGGAAATATTTTTTTTTTCCAATAGGGCTGTGTTTTCATCAACAGCGGTGGTGATAAACGGCTTGACACACTGATTGCGCAGGTTTAAAAAAATAAAAATAAAAATCACAGCAAGCTCCCATTCTGCCACATTATTAGGTACATCCACATACTTCAAGGCTGGATCAACTTTCACAATTCCCTTTTAGTGCCTAAATATATATTTGTTGTCTCTGTACATCCCATGAGAGGTAATGCATAGCGTGATGCTAATTGTTGCACAATATCAAAAAAACAAAAAAAGTCATGTGGCAGCTGAAAATGGTCTTTCTTTACGTGTGTGTCATCCAGGTAATGCACACATGTTCAATCCAGGCAATTAGATTCTTCTCAGTTGTTTTTTTTCCTAAAACCATTCAAATATTCTATGTATGTCCATGTTTGTGCGTTTTGACAACATGTCATAACAAAGAATACGAGTAAGAAGGGGAACACCTGAAATATTAAATTCTCATAATCCGAGCCTCAAATATTAAATCGGTGAGAAATTATTGACCAGCTGTGTGCTGCTTCAGGACCGAGCTCTTTCTTTTCTGTCACGAAACATACTTTTCTTTTATTGAAGAAAAAGTTCACAAGCTGACTTTCATGACTTTTATATCAAAGAAAACAAAGCCCAGTCCCCCCCCAAAAAAAACATTGATAGACTTCTATCACAAAGTTGTAAAGTCGTGGGCTAAATTATATGATGAAGATCCAGCCATCCTTTTCCGCTTATCCGGGGTCGGGTAGGGGGGGGGGGGGGGGCAGCAGCTTTAGGAGGGAATCCCAGACTTCCTTCTCCCCAGCCACTTCATCCAGCTCATCCCGGGGGATCCCAAGGCGTTCCCAGGCCAGCCGAGAGACGTAGTCTCTCCAGCACCTCCAGGTACCTCAAGAAGGGTGGCTACTCTGAGCTGCCATTTGGTGCATAGACACAAACAAGAGTCAGGACCCGTGCTCCCACCCGAAGGCGGAGGGAGGCTACCCTCTCGTTCACCGGGGTGAACCCTAATGTGCAGGCGCCCAGCCGGGGGGCAATAAGTATGCCCACACCCGCTTGACGCCTCTCACCATGGGCAACTCCAGAGTGGAAGAGTTTCCTTTTCGGGCTATGTGAAGACCCGGCCACCAGGCGCTCGCCTTCGAGCCCCACCTCCAGTACTGGCTCCAGAGGGGGGCCCCAGTGACCCGCGTCCGGGCGAGGGTAAACGAAGTCCATTTCTGTTTTTCATCATAAGGGGTGAGCCATGCTTTGTCTGGCCCCTCACCTAGGACCCTTTTGGCATGGGTGACCCTACCAGGGGCATGAAGCCCCAGACAACATGGCTCCTAGGATCATAGTGATGAAGATGTTGCTGTTTGTTTTTACCAGGAGTGACAAACACAGCTTGAAGACTTTGCCGCCGTTATGAAGCATCTGCGAGGAAATTGTAGTTTTGTTTCCTTTCAAATGATGTAATACAATTTTTGGCCAGGCACTAACAGTTCAAAACAGCGTTTCTTGTTTTGTGACGTTGCCATCTCCTTCCTCTCTGCACGTGGTGGAAAAATAGCAGTAACGCATCCGTCTGAATTTGAGCAACTCGGTCGGTGTGGCGTAAACGTGTCAAAGTCAGCAAATGCGCTCCTCAGCGTGCCAAGGATGCGTTGCAGACGTGCTCGATGAGCCACGCGTGATTCATTGCACCATTTGACGAGCCTCGGCGCAAATGATCCTCAGTCAAACGTGCGGAGAAGCAGCACTCTATGCTTCGTGAATTCTTGCCCAATTAGCAGAGGAGCCAAACGCGCCGCGGAGGATGCTGGGATCCAAGCAAAAAAGCCAAAGAAAGATGACGCCGGCGCACTTTAAGATGACAAAGCGGCGGCGGCGGTGAGCGAGCAGCCGGCTTTTGTGCGTCCGTCCGACTTGAAATAAAGACGCACAATGGCTGGCTCTCCTTTCTGCGGCTTTTTAATCAGCGTTATGGATAGCTACTCCGCTTCCTGTCCCCGCCGCACTAAGAGGGTGTTTAAGCTGGAAAATTGATTTTTTAAATGAATCGCTGCCACTGAGGAGATAATTCAAGACACTTTTTTCTCTCTTGCTGCTACTAACAAAAGAACAGAAAAACGACATCATACAAATATATTCAACATATGAGTCCGAATAGCACGCGAAAGGTTCTAAGAGAATGTCTTTTACATAAAAACGTTGTTTGTCATCATTTCACATCACATCTGGATAATCAGGCCGATGGATGGATGGATGGATGGATGGATAGATAGATAGATAGATAGATAGATAGATAGATAGATAGATAGATAGATAGATAGATAGATAGATAGATAGATAGATAGATAGATAGATAGATAGATAGATAGATAGATAGATAGATAGATAGATAGATAGATAGATAGATAGATAGATAGATAGATAGATAGATAGATAGATAGATAGATAGATAGATAGATAGATAGATAGATAGATAGATGGATAGATAGATAGATAGAATTTGCCATGCAAGTCACCGAAATTAAATCCTTGGTGGATGATGCTACAGTTGATGGATGACGTCATTGAGCTCTGAACCTTTTCGAAAGGTACAAGTGGATGAGTTTTCGGTTGGATCAATACCGGAGATGATCGTTCAGCATTGATCCACTCAAAGAGTCGTCAATAGCAGCGAGACGATTTGATGCCCGAGTCAGTAAATCTTTGCTGCCTAAAAGAAAGCAAATTAAAGAGCTCACATTGATGAAACGTGACCAAGATAATTCGGCAACTGTATCTGACATCGTCGTCATTGAAGTTATGCGTGCGCCTCTTAGAGGCAACCTTAAGCTTGTTTTGACTCTTTGCTAATGAAACGTAATCGCTAACAGTGCAGCGTCAGGTTGCTTCCCATGTGCGGATGAATCTGCAAAAACATTTCCAGGTGGCGCATAAAGGCCAGGATTTACGGCCACAGGCAGACGTCTTTGAGGGGAAACCTTTCCAGGAAGAGCAGGTGCGAGCAGCGCTTGTGTTTTCTCCAATAATCTAAACGTCGGCCGCCACAGGCTAATGGATGGCATCTCATTTGCATATCAATTATTGCCAAGCCCGCGGTGATCTAAGGCACGTTGAGATTTAGACCCGCACGATGGCAGGGGAGGAGTCTGGGAATAAACCTTCATCACCATCATCATCGTCGTCAATCAGAGCTGAAGCCAGATGACTTTATTTATATTGGCCTATATTATTGTATTATATGGCTTCACTCTGTCATCTCCTGCCCATCTGCTATAAATGGAATGTTCTGCCACTATTCATCTGTTGCACATTTGTTAGCTAATCGGCATTTTAGTACTTTATATATATTTTCAAGCTTGGTGTTTTGTTACCGTTTGGTCAATGAAGCCCTCGACTTCCACCCTGACTAACAAATAATGACACTATATTGTCATTACCATGAACGACAATTTTAACGAAATATTGTCATTGAATAAACACATTTGCGTTTGGCGTCATTAGAAGCTCGTACGCAAATGCTGGTTTTTTGTTGTTGTTGTTGTTTTTTAATGCAGAAAGTAACAATCTGCCAGTGGAATAAATTAAAATAATTTGTTGCCGGGCTTCCATTCATTGGCGGCGGCCTATTCTATGTCAATATCGGGCCCTATTGTGTAAGCCTATTAACTTGGAACAGAGACGAGTAAATGACAGTTTCAGCTCTAATAAGCTCAAGCAGTGCGTTCATCCACTACACGTTTAGAAAAACAATGCTATGGAGAGTTAAACCCTAAATTGACCATGGATGTAATTTATTTGCTTGTGATTTCAAAGGGCTTAGAGCATTTCTTATGTTCTTACCGTAATTTTAAGACGCACACACTATTGAAAGCACTTTCACCTTATGCGATGTTTATTGAACAGGACAAGCAGCGTCGTGTTCTCATAGATGACTACAACGCGTGGCTCTCCGAGCATCGCACTGTAGCCGACTTGTTGCCGACTATTCTAATGTATGAGCACAAAGAAGGCGAACCAGTCATCCATCCCCGCGAATGGCAGTTACGTCTGCAGAAATGCTGACTCGGTTATATTTCGGCCCGGGAGGGCGGGGTTAGCTAATGGCCGTCATCAGTGAGCCGGCTCCCTCGGGTTTTGAACGTTACGCTACTTTTTTTTTCTTTCTATTTCCTGTTTGCCGGCACTCGTTTGTTTTGACGCCGTCGCCGGCTCATCGGCGCCGTCAATTTATGAAACATTGAAACGTGTCAAACGGTGTAACGTTGTTTGTATGTAAATGAGTGCCTACGCCAATAAGGTTCCGGCAGACTGCGGTTGTTGTCTTCAACGCGCACTCCAAATGAATCTCTTTGTTTAAACTCCGGCTCGCCATTTAACGACTATCTCCACACCATTAATTTATGCAATTAATGTTCTAATGAGTCCATTAGACTTTGATAACAAAGGCCTTGGCAAGTTGAATTAATCTATAAATGGATCATTGGAAACTTTCCGCGCCGGATGCTCTCGGACGTAATGACAAAGATTGGATGCGAGCTTTTTATCGTCTTGATGATGTGACTTTGAAGTTGGCAAGGGGAACACGGCTTCACTTTGCTCGCGCTGCATTTGAATCCCTCTTTTAATGTTAGTCGTCGCAGTACGATGGGGCTCATGCGGCAGATCCCAAAGATTGAACATCACGCAGTTGATTGGTCGATACGGCTCGGCGTATTCAAACAACTGCCATTTAGTCACACCTTTTTTAGCATTTTTATTTCACTTCCTTGAAATGATCTTTTCTTATCATTTACGTTCACAGGCCGAGAAAATTATCATATTCAAGGCTGAGTCGCCTCATTTTGTTTTGGGGCGGCCATTTTAGGGTCATACTGGGTGCAAATTGTGCCCCCGAAGCCAGTTGGACTTTGCAACATGACATTTGCTCAGCAGGTATCTGATTAGTAAACCCTCAAAAGTCTCAAGAAGCCATGACCAGAAAGATGAGTTTCCTTTAGCAACGGGACATTTTCTAGGCGTATCTGTTAACACGAGTTGAAACACAAAAGTCACACGAAGCTACACTTGAATTGAACCGTCTTCATATTTTTGCATCAATTTTACAATCTCCTGGGGTCTGAGTGTTATTTCCCCCCCCCACAAGGTCGACGCTTGCGTAGATTTTACTTTCAACGGTGACTAAAGTATTTCTCTGTCATTCAAAAATGTTCAAGTTACACTTTCAAGGTTGGCTTCCATAAAATCAAGTCATTTATCAGTCCTTTAAATAAGGCGTTTAACAAGAGTCCATAGCTCATGTGAAAAATTGGATTTTAAAATTCAACATTGGCTCCAACAAAGTTATTTGGCCTTTATTCTGTTTTGTTTGTGCAGCTCATCTATTTTTTGACTGACCCATTTTCAGAGAATAGCAATGAATATATTGTCCTATATTAAACTGAATAAAAATGCTGACATCAACACTGTGTTTATCCAGCTTTATATCAGACCAAGGCGCCGTCGTATTAGTAATCGGCTTCATCTGCGAGTGCCGCACACCTGTTTTTTTCACGCGCACAGGTGAGGAGCACGTTTTCAGTTATTCGCATTTTGTTGCTGTGGCAACGCGCCCGCCTGTGGATTAGCCTATCCAAGGTCACGCGTGATGAATCTGCTACGACGGATTACAAGATGAAGAAGTCCAGCGCAATGCTCATCTTGCGGGATTACGCTCGCGCTTCTGAGAAGGCTCGTCATTAGAAAACGGGGAGAAAAAAGATTTATGCGCCACCCGCGGCGCTCGTTAAAAACACGGCAATCAAATATGGTCAAAATCCTTTTGAAGTCGGGAAACGACTTGTGGTGACATGGCGCCTGTGCGCAAGATATGAAATGATGACATTAAAAAAATAATCCAAATCTGACAGTGACCGCTTCTTTACTTTAATCTTGCTGTTGTATGAAAATAATCAATAAACATTTGGATTATGTCGCCTGATTAAATGTACATCATGATCGAGGCGTGTTTGGAAATGCTTACATGTGTCTAATGTAAAGTAGGATGAGTCGGAGGTGCTCTCCGGCACAGCCTCTTGATGCCGCCTCCATGACTGCATTGACCTCCGGCATTGTGAGGAACACGCGAACGGCAACGAGTCACTCAGCAGGGGTCGTGGCCCTGACCGCTGCTAATAACTAACAGCAGATTCTCCAAAGAGAGCGAAAAAATGCAACAGAAACAGCCGTGTGTTATTTTTGTACTATTATTTAAAAAAAAAAAAAAAAAAAGGCAAGAGTGCGCTTTTTGTCCTTTACAAAAGAAACAAGACAAAAACAAGTGTATTTTTCTTCTCTCGCGGCACAAAATGTATTTTTTGCTTTACCTTTATGGCCGCTGGGATAATAGTCAAAGTGAAGCGAGTGAGATAGCTCGATGGAACAAAACAATTCAATCTTTCGGCATTGTAACATTTTTAGTTTTTACATTCGTACCAATTGTTTTTGGATTTTCCTAATGTTCTATGCAAATAAATCATGACATAATGCTTGACATGCAAGGCAGGCACTTACGTGTCTGTGGCAAATAAAAGGTGCCAACGCCCCCCGCAAGAGGGGGACCGAAGGGGAGCCCATTTTTCTTCTTCAAATTCTGGACCAATGGCCGTATTTCTTTTGTCTTTTTTTACTTAGTGTAGCGCTATAAAACTCGAAAATGTCAGCGTACACATATATGGTTTTATTAGTGTAAATATGTTTTTGTTATTGTACTATTTATGTTGTTTTGTGTTATTTGGGCCAATAAATGCAATTGCTATAAAGACAACATGTCATTTGTGTCATAACATATGACATAAATGACCCCCCCCCCCCCCCACCCCCTCGAAAAAAATGCTCGCCCCCCAAAAAAATTGTGTCCTCTTTTTCAGAAACTCAAATCTGGTCACCCTACATAAACAGGAGGTTGTGTACATGAATCAAACCATTTTACAAATTGCGTTTGTTTGGCCTTGACGCTGCAAGATATTCTTAGCCGTGTATAATGAGGAAAGTAAAAGGGAGCGCCTAGCGAGCACGTTTTGTTCAGTTTCAAGTCAAACGGTGGCTTACAGCAGGCCTCACCGTTGCGTGCTTGCAGAATAGAAGCAATCATTAGCATACCGCGCAAATGCTAATTGACGGCTGATGAGAAAAGTCTGATAAGAACATGGCACTTTTGACATTTATGTTGTCAATTAATGAGGCTAAATTCTAAAAAGGTCTCGTGTTGGCTCAATGGCAAGCATAATTAGCTGAACCCCGTTCATATTGGAGCTAGTGCTGTTAGCGTGATGGAAAGCGATTGTGTGAGTAAACTAGCTACATTTTCTCGCGTGTCACACCTCCTCTTCTATCTTAGTCGACTTTTCCCCACATCTCCCCTTTTAATCAGCCGACTCTCAAGGGTTCCCACGCTGCATAGTCAAGCAAATACGTTTGGAAAAAATAACTGCACACAGTGGGGAGGATGATGATGATGGTGATGATGATGGTGGTGAGGAGGAAGCCACAGCAGTCACTAAATAAAAATAATCAGCAACCAGTGTGGCTCAGAGAAGCTTCACAAGTCACAATAGAACAAGAGGCTGAATTCTGAGGAGGGGCAATCCCCCCCGATTGTCCAGCAAGCCCAGCTAACAAATAACGCAGTTTAAAACAAAAAAAACATGATGTGAAAAACATGTATTGGATGGAAATGTAATGAAGTGTCACCCCGAGTAATAGCGTGAGGTCAATCAGTGCCACTTTTCTCAACCGCCTCCTCCTTTCTGTGCATCATCTTGCCTTCACCCTTGTTGCCGTGGCGACACGCAAAAGGAGCAAGCGGTGCTAATTCGCCAAAGACGCACTCGTCCACACAGTCAGCGAGCGACAACCCCCCCTCCCCCTTTTCCCTCTTGTGACCCCCTTTTCCGAGTGGCTTGACTTTCTTGTGCTGCCCACCTTGGCAGGCAGCTGGCTTGTCTTCACATCAGAGCTTGGCCAGCGGCTGCAGCCTGCTGCTGCCGTCTCCGAGTGGCTGCGGGAGATAAGGCGGCCGCGGGGACCTTTTCCGCTCCGGCCGCTCGGCCTTTGATGACGTGGCCGATGTTTGCCGCCGTGCGCCTGGGCAACTCGATAATGCCGCGCAAGGCTGGTCGCCGTGTCGCCTGTGAAGAACATCACACTGCCAATTAGTCAGCTTTAAAAAAAATAAGACTATTGCTGTTTAAACAAGCTGCCTGTTTCTCATCCAGTTGACACTCATTCACGCAATAACAATAACACTCGACATCTTGCTCGGATCCCCACGCCACACTTATCCGACAGGACCAGTGCTTGAGTGGACTGCAACAATAACTTGTGTACGTTCTTTTATGTGGTTTTTAGTTGTATAGACTTTTAGCTTGTACTTTTTTTTTTTTCGCAGATGCAATCATCGGTTGGCACTTTTAATTTCGTTGTACATGTGACAATGACAATAAAGATCTGTTCTATTTTGTTCTATTCTATATTTTCTTAAGAGTGGAATTTTTTTCATTTTATTTTTTGCACAAGTTAAAAGTAGTAATCTTACAACAGTAAGGCTGTATTTTTATATCAATCTTTAAAGTTTAATTTGTTTTTTGTAGCAAAGTTACCAGAATAGTATTTGAGAGGGGAAAATGGAGCATAAAGCCAATTTGTGGAGGTAAAAACTGCTAAATAAAATACTCTGCATTGTCTTGTTAATCAATAAAAAGAAGTGATTGAGGAGTTGAATACTTTTTTTAATCTTAGTCTTTATTTCCATGTAAAAAATGCCATCTGCCAAGAATAAATTGCCCTTTTTTCCAAGCAAACAAGTCCTAATCTTTTTTTCATTGAAAAAATAAAAACGGCAATCAAGTAGCCTGCAACCTCGTTTGGAGCCACAACAACACGAACAATAACAGCCGCCGCCATCTTGCTGGTCCCAGAGGCCCGTCTGCCCGCCGCCGCGCTTATCTGACAGCGGCAGGGCCCGCCCCTTCGGACCCTCACGTTGAGTGCTGACCACAAAGGAGTGGGGGGGGGGGGGGGGGGGGGGGCGGCTGGCGAGAGGTCCCGAAGGAAAAGCTGACTACCGCCGTGTCAGAGTTTCCCAGTTTTCCCTTTTTCCCACCTGACACATTTACGTCTGAGTTCCAAGGGGTCAAAGTCCAAATTTCCATCTCATTATCAACATACGGGAATCCGTATGGGCACCTCAATGCTGGAATGTCTCGACTTTTGTTCTTCGTTTGACTGCTTCTCCATCTGTGCAACATTTTTCACGATTTTACTCGTCACCCGGCTTGTACTTTGGTTTTTCCAAGCGTCCCAATATAGCAAATGTCAATGTAAGCTCCAGCAGCGATCCCATTTACTGTAAGAGATTCTTCCAGGGGGCCGATGGACTTTTAGAGCAGCGGTATTACCATTTCGTCTTAAAAGCATCTTGCCACAGGCATCTGATGCCCGTGGCTATTTTGCCCTGTGGGGAGCTTCCCCCCTCCCGCGTCTCTCTCTCCTCTTCCTCCCTTTTCCCAATCTCACACCTGCTTCTTATTCCTCCGTAAAAGGTCGCCGCCAATTCCTCCCGGCCGGCGCTACAACGTGCGAACGAGCCCGGTCTTGCAGGCCTAATTATCCTGACTCGGGCAGGCATGTCCAGGCGTACGTGCGTTCTCCCGACTGCAGGCCTTAATTGGTGTTCACCGGAATGGTGCAAGAAAATACCATTAATAGAAATAAAACAGTCCATGCACCTTTTTTTTTTATGACTGTGACAAAAAACACCAAACCAAGATAGGACTGACTATCCACCAAAAATGGGAAGGAAGCAAGTGATGGCAGCTGAACGACAAGATCCTGAAAGAGGCCGGTGACATTCTCTGGCCTAAAACGGCAAAAAGATTTTACATGGTGGACTTTCCACACAACGCTGAAGCATCCATGTGGCTTTTGCATTCTCATTAAGACACAATCCGCACACCTCCAATCACTTTGACGGGCGACTTTGACCTTTTTTTTTTTGCCAATCTGTATTTTCCCGAAATGTCAACCGCGGTTACGAATGTTGAGATGCGCGTGTCGAAATTTATTTGACATCACGGTGGATGGCCGAGGCGATGGAGAAGGTGTTATAAAAACATAAATCTAATAAAATAATGTGTCACACCCGTACGGAAGGAAACCTAACCTGACGGCAAACTTATATTTTTCCACGTCAAGTTGACATTTATTTAAAATGCAATTTAGGCAAGCGAGCGGCGACGCCGTCACGTCACTAATGAAGGAAGCCGGTTAGTGACCGACAGACAAGCACATGCCAGATGCACTTTTTGACATGTGCTCAATCAATGTCAGCGAGAACTTTACGCACAAACACACACATATGCTCGCGCACACACACACACACACACACACACACACACACACACACACACACACACACACACACACACACACACACACACACACACACACACACACACACACACACACACACACACACACACACACACACACACACACACACACACACACTCTCGAGGATGTGTAATAGGATTGTCATTGCCAAAGTGGGTATTGGCTCACACTCAATATCATCATCACTATTCCAGCTTTCCCGGATTTCTAAACTATTTCTTTCCCATGCGGAATCCCATGACAGCAACGACACATTTTACACGAGAAAAAAAATCTCTTGGCACACCAACAAACAAATGTCAGAAAAAGGAATAATGGATTATCTCCTCTCAATTTAATGTGGTCCCAAGTCTAATAGGTATGAGCTCCATGTCGGTCTGGCGTTAACTCCGCTAAATGCTACTCTTAAAGTTGTTTTTGGATTTTAACTTGATTGGTTGTATTTGCACATATTACAGGCAACAGAACGCTCGGCAATTAAATTGCCGAGTAGTTTGACGTTTTCTTAGCTCCCCGACACGTCTCGTTTCTGAGCACGGCAGAGAGAGCTAAAGGCTAATGAAATTGCCTTTCAAGCTTTGCATCCATACACAAGCTGACAAATAATCGATGGCGGAACATTCCAATAACCATAGATGATATCTGCGGAAATGCACCGCAACAGGACGCCCGTACACTGCCAACGAATTGTAATATCATAGGAGAGGAAAAGAGAATATAGAGCTCCAGTTCTCATATCTGATATGAGCTGGACTCGCACGACAAGCATCAGAAGTAAAGGTCACCATGTAGATTAGTTTGACAGACGGGCGGCGGATAAACATGCCAACATGAATGGATCCGCTAAGAGGAGAAGGCAAATCTACCCGGGAAACGACGTTGTTAGCGCCCGATATTGTACATTTATCATATTAATAGTGGTACTTTGATTTACGAGGTAGCCGATTTAAGAGTTGACTGGATTGAGCTTGTACAATAAAGGGTGTGACTATTTAGATTTGCAATAATGTCTGCAATAATGGTGCAAAAAGCTCACCTCTGGTACACCATCAGGTTCTATGTGGAATTGTACTTTCAAAACATTCCATTTTGAAATAAGGCTGTGACCTAACAAAATGTGGAATGAAAGAATATTTTGTATTGCTGCTGTGCTTTTTGGGGAATTTGCTAGCGCGTTTCTTTCATGGTTTGTCCGCCGTGAAAGCGCCTTTAAGGTTAGCAAGCTGGCTAAGAGACCCACTAATGTGAGGAAACACACGAGAAAAGGTTAGCTTGCTAGAGGAATGACAGAAATGTCACAAGTTGTTCTTGTTCAAATGTCAAAACTTTTGCTACTGCAAAGAGGCCATCAGGACAGAACCTTTGCATTGTTTTTTTACGTCGTCAACTTATGACATTTTCAAACATGCTCATTTCATTTATTCATCTTTTGTGCTTTAAATTCAGTGAGCTGTTTTTTAAAGATATTTCTCCCCTATAAGGCTCAAGCAGTAACAACACTTGGAGCTAAACGGCGGTTAACGTGAATGAGTGGCTAACAAAGTCGTCACAGTGCATCATTGCAGGCAGCCAATCACATTAAGGCGCTAACCAGGAGAGGTGAGGGAACAGGTGAGGCGCGAAGCCATCAATTTGCCGGTGAAAATAAAAACCCCGACCGAGCAGCTGAGGCTCGCCGGCGTGGAAACACGCCAAAGACTGACAAAGAGTGGCAGCTGTCAAAGGCTGTCAGACGACGCCCACGCGCCGAGGCCACCTTCAACCTCGGCCGTCTCGCGACTATTTCGAGTCGCGATGAGGTGAAGGCCATCCATTATTTGTTTACAACTTTTTTACGGAAAGTATTAAGTATGGTCTCACCGTGCCGCATATTAGCCCAACGTTAGCTGAAATTCTGACAATATCAAGCTGGTGTACTGCCAGTCTACTCGCCTACCGCCAGTAACCTTCATTCGACTCGATATTCTCTGGCTCATCTTAGCCAGATATCAGCTTGTTGAGGAGGGATGGATATTAGCCTAATTTTAGAAATCTGAGGTTATCGGTGTTTTCATCAAGCTTCAAAAATCAATAAGGATACTCTGCCACAATATGTTCGAATTTGGAAATGATTTTTTTTGTGGTTGTTGAAATGCAGTTTTATCTTTGAGAGTCCAGTTTCTAAGCGTCGTACATTGAACGTGATGAGTTTCGCAAAATACATATTTACTCTCATTATGTGTACTCGGTGGTTGGACGCAAAGATGCAATCTATGATTTTTCATTCCCGAGTGGCGTGTGAGGGAAAACGAGTGACACGTGGCCTCGACCACATCTGCTGTATTGCCTTTCGATATTCTTTTCATCTCACCTAAGTGGTGCATATAGATGCATGGCTCGGAACAGGCGCATTCGACTTTAAATTTCCAGAATATTTGAATGATTATGTTCCCTGTTTTGTATTCTAAATCCAACATGGGTTTGTAGTAATAGAGTGTGATGAATGTGTCCATAAAGAATGATGAGTTGAAAGGTGATGTTATTAATAATAATAATAAGCTAATTAAATGACACGGAACCGTATGGAAATGTGATTGAACTTTGGATAAAAAAACACACCTATTGAACTTGTGATTCAATCATGATGCCTTTTTGTTCTTCTGAATACATAAGAACTAATTAACACTCCAGTGAAATGGATGAATGATTCAAATCCAATATTACAAAATCTCTTATGCAGATGAAGAATTCTTTGATAGGAAATTTAAGGCCTAACCCAGGTTGAAAAGACCAAACCAGTTCTGAAACCTTAAGTCTTAAAACCAGATCCTAGCTTGAAATCTTCATTTAAAACTTTAACCTGTGTTTGAAACCCTCCAACAGGATTGAAACCTTGCGGCACCATTAGGAAGGCAGCCGTTTTGCCCGTAGCCTGGCGGCCGGCACCAAGATGGTCCATCAACTGCGAGAATACCGCTTGAAAAGATGAGAGAACAGATGGCTAACAGAAGCTTAACGTGATTAGCATCAGCGCGCCCGCTTTCCTTCAGGATTCTTCTTTGTGGTAAGAAACCGGCGGCTAAAACACGAGCACGGCTTCATTAGTGGACGGCCTCCAGGAAGCAAACATTACGCCAGATAACAGCCATTGTTGTTCCTGATGCTAATTGTGAGCCACGAAGCTCGGGGGCTTTCTTTGCTGGCTGTGAGATTTCCGATTTTTTAGCGGCAGCAAGCTCGTAATTGATTGCAGAGGTGAGATACAATTCGAGTGTTCTGATGTCAAACCATGAAATGGAAACTTGAAACCCAATTTAGACATGAAAACCGTACTCTTATGTCATAATCCGTGATGTGAAATCCTAATTTGAAAAAGACAATTCAAGAGTTTCAACAGTTCTGTCTTGAAAACCTTCAAACCCGAACCCCATCTTTACATTTGAGGTGAACCCCTAATCTGGTCTTGAAATCTCCAAATTCCCGATGCCGCTGTTTGCACAGATGGTTTCACTGGCATCTTCTCCGCGTTGTTGGTCCGTCGCAACATTTTACTCGTTGACGCCTCCCGGCGCTGAAACCCCCGCTGCGATGGGAGACGGCTTTTGACAGCTTCCTGTTTCGTTAGCGTCAGATATTAACAAGCCAAACAATTGATGCCACCTGTCCCATCCGGGCTATACTCGTTCTAGCTAGCGCAAGAGTCAGTCAAATCCCGTGAGTATCTGTACGTAGAACAATTCACTTTTGACAAACTGAATATCTCCCCAAAGTTTGACACAAGTATTGTGTTTGCGTCTCGCCACTGGAGAGAGCACCTGCTACGCTAACGACGCGGTAGCTCGACTATCTGCCAAAACAAAGCAAGTACATGACTGTGCTTTATTTTGAAGGTCTGAAAGTCCTGCTGTTTGCCTTCATGTCTTTCCTTTCAAGCCACACGAAGAGCAGCGTGAGGTGACCTCCTGGGAGTAAACTTTTGTCACCCACGGGACAGAGGAAGTGTTGATTTCTACTTTGACGTGACGGAAGACACGTGGGCGCTGCCTCTTCAGCCCTTTTGTTGACGAGAGAAACGGTCGAATGATGTCTTCTCCTGCTGACAAACGCAATGACACCCCCCCCCCCCCCCCCCTCAGTGACAAGCGCCGCTATATTTATTCATCGTCGTAATTATTTTTATGCGACGTGGCCATCCAACATGTCGCTCTTGCTGCTTTCATCGGTTGTCAGCGCCACGCCGACGAGTCTCCTTTGAGCTTGAACGCACGCTGTTGGACGTAAAGAAACCTTTGAAGGCGTGCGTCACTGGCGTGTTAGTGGTTTATTTACCATTGTGACAGAATTCTACGGCATCTTTGATGGACTTTGTTTACTAAAGATATTCGCTCAAAACAGTCTTTTATATGTCTTTTAGTATTTCCGTTTTAAACGATAGTAGACGTAAGCGGCTGCAAATTGAAAAGCTCTTGGGAATGGAGCCTTATCAAAGAAATATTTCTTGAAAAATTGAAATCCAAACAATCAGGTGTTCCTCATCCGTTAAGGCATTCTGGAATTGTCACTCTTCAGAACATTGTGCTTGCGTCTCTTCTCGCACGGCCTCGCCCCCGACTGGCTAACTGGCCGACGGCCAATCGATGGCGGGTCAGACTCGAGTCAATGGCAGCCATGTGCTCCTCCTAAACTTAGCCGTTGGTGCCTTAACCCGTCAGACACCACGCTGGATCTCTGCCGCCTTCCCTCCATTACTCTCGTTAGCGCTACATCGCGCGTGGGGGAGGTTGTTGGTCAAAGTAGGGATCAAGCTCCCAAAAGTCCTCGATTATTACAATCCACTCTATATAGAAATACTCGTGTCAAACAAGCAAAGATCACATGATGGGCAAGTCATGATGACGTTTTTCTGAGCCACGTTATGAAAAGGACTGCCATATGACTCGTCATGGACGGAATCAATTTGAACTGCCATTGCGACAAGGTGGCGCCTTATGGAGGTTGCTCCTAAAACTAGTCAAGAGCTGCCAGTAATGTTATTTTTTTTTAAGGTAGACAAGCCTACCAAATGTCAGATGACTAAACGAAACTGGCTTCAGGGGTGGAACTTTCAAAACAATGGGCGAGATTCTTATTGAGTGATTCTTTTGCATTCATCTTGCAGCCTTTGCGACAGGAAGACGATTTAAGCGTGAAATATGAAGCCTCTCCCACCTTCAGTTCAACGCTGATGAATAAACGGTTTATTCTCTGACAAATGACTTCCAGCAAAGATTCCCTCAAGGGAACGCAGACTCATTGGAGCTGACGTTGACATTTCTAATTAAGAACAGATACGCTGTAGTTTGATGCTCGTACATTGCAACAAGGCTGCAACCCCCCCTGACTGACTACTTTCCCGTTGCACTTGTTTTGTGAAAAAAAAAAAAGCAACAAATAGAGTTGCTGGAAGATCAAAGTCAAGGAATCATTAATAAGATGGAAGAGGCGTGCACGACCGCCACTTTACTCCCATGTGACAGGAAATGGAAGCCCTTGAATATTCATCAGGCTCCTGCTGTTAATTGATGTCACCGTGACAGGGGAACTTCTCAAACTCTGCCACCTTGTCTCTGATTTTTCAATGCTTAAGTGTGGCCACCTTTTAATGTTGTATTTTTCGTAGACCATGTCCATATTCTCGATTCAAGTCATCCGCGAGGATCTTTTGATGAATAACTCAACAAAGGGATGAGACAACACGAGACCGACTGCCGTCCAGGGCCCTTCCTTCTATCGTTCACCTAGCCGAGGACCGAGTTACGTTTGCTGAATTTCTCTGCAGACCTTGTGAACCCTCATCATAATCCGTATGCCAATTCCTGAACTCACAGCTAATCCTTGATTCTAACCCCTAGTCCTAACCCTGTACTCCATACACTACTGTGAATCCTAAACCGTGACCCCCTAATCCATAAGTGTCAAAGTCAAGGCCCGGGGGCCAGATACAGCCCACCAAACCATTTTATGTGGCCCCCGAAGACAAATTGTGCATCAACTTCATCGGTCAATACTAAAGTTACAAACTGTCTTTTAAAAAATATAGATATTGCCAGCAATTTTTGTTACCATTGATCTTTTAAAAATATTTGGACAGTTTTTACTAGGCTCTAGTTTCAAACTTAGTTATTCATCAAAGACGGTCATAATGGCCACCCAAAGAAAACTATGACTAATATGCGGTCCGTGACAAAAATGAGTTTGATTAGGGCCTAATCTAAACCCAATATTTTGCCCCAAAACCCTGGACCTAACCCCAAACCCTAAACATAACATGTACCGTATTTTCCGGACTATAAGGCGCACCTAAAAACCTAACATTTTCTCAAAAGGTACGCCTTATATATGGACCAAATTCCTAAATTTAAACTGGCCCGAAGCATTGTGTCATGAAATCCATCATAAGTGACCCGCTGAAGACTATGAATCATGAATCAAAAAGACTATGAATAATTATTTTGTGATTATAAAGTAATCTGTTATTTAAAAAAAAGATAAAATAGAGAATGATTTGATTTGGATTAAAAATCTGACAAGATGCATTAATGGTGCGCTTTATAGTCCGGTGCGCTTTAAATAAGGACGAAGTTTTAAAATGGGCCATTCATTGAAGGTGCTTATAGTCCGGAAAACACGGTAAACACTAAAGTGGAATCTAAAGTGCAAAGAAATAAGGACTCAGTATTTAATACAAACAATTTGTTCAATGTACTCCTACACCATGTTCTCCTTTTTGCCGGTTTCCGACCTAGCGCTCAACGTGTTCTGTCTCTATCCCTTCATTTACACACCGTGCTCCATTTTCTTTTCAAGTGTGATTTTTGTGAATAGCAAATGGTGTCTTGTTTTGTTTATTTTCGGTCTGATCTGATATGAATGATGAATGACACAATCCCAGCTAGTGATCTTACATAACGGTAATATTTAATATGGGGGAGGGGGGGGGGGTGTCATCTAATTGAAACGCTTACAAATGCCACATCCACTTCAGGCGAGCAAAAATATGCAAATGGATGCCACCTGCCATTAAAATGCATTAAAGTGTCCAAACAAGAAGAAAATATGCATATGATTGAATTTTAAAAGATGCGCCATATGTTTGCAGAGTAGCACAACAACAGCTAGCCCTCAACAATTACTCTGTGTACGCTCGCACAATGTACTCGCGACTACACAAGTGGACCGACGTGTCCTCGCCCGCATCATTCTGAGGCGCCGCTTCCCACCATTAGCCAGATGAATCTATTGGCGGGCGATTTGCATAAACACCTGTCAGTGCTTTGTCCCCCGCTGATATCTAATGAATTTCAAGCATTGAGCGCGTCTTTGCAGCAATAGCGTACCACCCCCTCGCACGGCACCCACACACCACCACGACCCCGACGACACCTCATCCTCCCCTGACACCGAGCCGTATGTCTCGGCCTTATCTCTCTCTCCCCCTATTTTTTTCCTCGCTTCTCCAGTTTGTATGTTCGGTTTGTGATTGCTAATAATTTGCAAACTATTGCCGAGATGAAGAAAATATTGACTGTTTGGACGTTTCTATGATTGAGGGTATTTTGGCAAATGAGAGTTTGATTAGGTTCGTGGTCACGCTTCCTTTCCTTTGTCATGGTCAATAAACTGTTGAAAGTAAAGTCAATTATTTGGGATGATATTCTCAGGGCGTTGCTAGCCTTTATTCCACAGGAATAAACCCTTTTCATAATTTTTATTGCAAGCATCAATTATTTCTAAATAATATTTTCCTGAACTGAACATTATCCGGGCAATAAAATCGCAAAGCATCTTGGGGGATCGGCAACAGACTCCTGATGGCTGTAAATGGATATCAGCATTCTTGTTGTCTGATGATTAATGGCATTCTGACTGTTCCGTTTTTCACAGACCGTGCGCTCTCGCTTTTTTTTTTTTTCAAATTCATCTTGACGACAGCAGAGCCTGAGTTTTGATATGAGCGTTTTCCATTGAATCAATAAGTCATCATCATTAGCGCTAACAATAAGTATTGTTAACGTCACGTTTTGTGTGCAGGCTTTCTCGGGATTTGCCGACGCTAGCTGCCCCGCATAATGAGCAAAGGCCAGTGAAAGCACAACATTACGTCCTTGGCGAGCAAAAGAGGAGGGGCAGGGCAGGGCAGGGCGTTGAGAGGGGCTCATAGCTTTTATCTGCGCCGAATCGACATCACAAGGTCAGTCTTGAAGATGAAACAGCAGCGGCGGCGCGCTATGAGACGCCGTCGCCATCACTCACCTAGTCACGGTGCAGAGGCCTTTGGTGCCGTCAATTATCATTCACCTGGATTATTTCCATGTTCGTTTTATGGAAATGAGAAATCCCCGGCGATGCTGCAATAGCAACGCTTTCTTCACTTTGGTCTATATGAAAGTGCAGCCGAGGTATGACTGATAATTCAGTCCTTGCTCAACAAGCCATGCTGCAATCATTGATATTGAATATTTCAGTACTTTGGAGGTCAATAGTAGCACACACCTCTAAGACAAACAAAGGACAACGCAAACCCCCCAAAGGGAAATAGGACCAGCGCCGCGAGACCTTCAAGGCACTCGGACCAGTTGCACTGCCCGCGGCCGACGGCCATCGGAAAAGCAATGCATCACCGTGACAGGCCGTGCTGTGACATCTGCCACGCGGCAGATGACGGCTGACAAAAATCATCTGCCATCTAAGCCAGAGGTCCGATCAAACCAGACGCTTGAGGTGCCACGCGTTCCACCTCATATTTAGATTTGATTTACGCCCAATTAGTAATGCCACCGCTGCTCGGACGTGACCTTCACCACACCGACGACGCCCAAATCACCTCAATAAGCTCAATGCCTATTCAAAATAAAACAGGTTTTGATCCAGAACACTGCACCAAATAAAATCCTAAAAAGATACAGTGGAGCCTCGGTTTTTGAATGTCCCGGTTCTCAAACCTATCGGTATTCGAACAAAAAAAAATCTAGATTATTTTGCTTCGGATGTTAGACAAAATTCGGTTGTCGAACCTCGCGAGATGAGCCGAGAGGACCCGCATGCCAACTGACTCCGTTCTTTATTGCATTCTTGTTACTAAGCATTGCATCAACTCAAATCATACCTCCAAAAGAAGCAAGGGGTCAGCAGTAAAGCCATCCTAAAACACAAAGATGCTCCTAAAAATGCGACAGTGAGTGCCCGGCGCGCTGCGGTTGCGCGATCGGACAAAATTAAACTCCCTGCGCACTGAGGTCCACTTAAATTTTGGAAAGTACATCAAGACTTTAAAAATATTTTCGAAATTTTAGCGACCGGTTTGTCACAACAATGCGACCAGCGCGGTGCAGTTGCGCGGTCGGCGGCGCGCTACGGTTGCGCGTTCGCTGGTGCGCTACAGTTGCGCGATTGGACAAAATTAAGCTCCCTGCGCGCTGAGGTCCGCTTAAATTTTGGAAAGTACATCAGGACTTTAAAAATATTTTCTAAATTTCAGCGACCGCTCTGTCTCAATAATGCGACTAGCGCGGTGCAGTTGCGCGGTCGGCGACACAGTACGGTTGCGCGTTCGGTGGTGCGGTGCAGTTGCGCGATTGGACAAAAATGCGCAAAAGAAAAAATGCTTAAAAAAAGCTTACTTCCAAATACGTTCCATAGACCCGTACGCAACAAAACAGAATCTTCCTCCCTCGCCATCCTAAATACTGTTTGCTGACCACTGTTGGCGTCGCGTCCATATTCACTCGTCCATCCCGTCGAGTTAACGCGGTCCGATAAAGATCCCGACCCGGCATCATCCATCAATAACATGGCGTGCGAGCGAGCCAATTTATTAAAAGTGTTGAAAGAGCCGAGCGAGGCGAGGTGAGTGTGTCACTTTAGCTGAGCGCAGTGATACATCAGGCTGCCCTGTCGAAATAGCGCGCTCATTTACACCCGCGATAGCGCACAAATCCCTCAAAGTGTCTTTTGGGGAAACACAGCGAGTAAACATTCCGGACATCTCAGCGCCTTCATTAACTTGAACCGCTTTGCTCCAACTCTTATTCCCGAGCGCCGTATTGATTTCCTATCTCCCAGGGGTTGTTGGCGGGAATCCCAGCGGGAGTAGGCAAGAGCAGAGCTAGCTAAAGTACTCAATGTCGGTACATTTAGAAGTACTGTACTGATACTTGTGGACAAAAAAAAAAAAGACTGGTACAAAATACTGATTACACTCCTTAAGTGAAAAAAATTACTGACTGAAATAAAAAGACATGTATTTGACTGAGCGTGACATGTTGCCCTAGCTTTGTTAATGTGAACTGACAAACAAATGAAAAAGAAAGATTACGGGGAGAATTTTTTGACACCGAGACCGGCTTGCGATTTATACCCTATGACAAGGTCACATATACACTCGATGAATCGTTCTTGGAGCAAACATAAAAGCATTTGTGAATAAGGCCTTGGATCACTGATTGTGAAAGAACCTGAAATTTGGAGAAATCCATTCAAGTACAGTAACTTCGTTACCAAACACACGCACACTGAATACAAGTTAGTTGAGGGATTGAGGGACTGTTGGTATTTTTGGAAAGCCTGACTTCATGGCTAATGTGACGAAAAGCACTTAGAAGAGTTCCCAAGTCAAATAAACAAAGCATGAATTAGCATGTATTAATAATAATGTCTAGCTGCGCTAACAAGGCCAAGCATGAACGTGTGAGTGGGCGCGCGTCCGCAAGGTGTTTATTAAAGTGATGATGATACAAGTTCATTGTTATGAAGGTTGCATCTTGTTTATTTATTTTATTGGTTTGTTGAAATGTATATTCATAAGGAGACCTGGTACTTGAAAGTAGCTTGACTGGAGGACCCTAAACCTCCCACCTGTCCCGATTTGCGACCATGCCAATCCACATCCCCCAAGGACGCAGTCAAACAGTACACATATAGAAATACTTTTGGGGATAAAAAATAAAGAGCGTCACTTTATGTTGGGAATCGTATCTCTCTTGTTTGTGGTATCATTAATGCTGCTTTGCACAATGGCAAATGGAAACACTATAGAAATGGTCTTGACGGGTTTTCTGAAAAGAAGTCGGGAGAGTAAATTTCACCCCAAAAAGCCACAACCAAATTACAGAGGAACAAAATTGGACCTCAGACCAATTTAGAATTAATGTTGGGTCTCGCAACAAAAGGTGGACAACAATGAAGGACCTAGGAACCTAAGTAAAATCCAAACTGTTGACAATACATTGCAACACAAAAACCAAACGCAACTGATAATGTTGCCACTGCGAAGCCAGCAAGTGTGAGAAGCAAAATCAAAGCTCCTCCTTTCCTTTTATAAGCCAGTGGAATTGTCACCAGGTGTGCTAGATGAAGCCAGGTGCAATCAATGGATCCTGATTAGGTGTGAGGAAAATAACAATCGAACTGAACAAAAAAAAAAAACTCGAAAAACGATCATCACACACCTGCTCACAAAAAAAAACAAGTTATCAAGTTTTTAGTCACAGTCTCGTCTCAGACTGAGATTTGACAAACTGAATTTTGCAGGTAACTATTTGCAAGACTAAAACTAGAGACTTTAGGCATTTGCTTCATGCTCTGTCACATTTTCGTCCATTGCCGTGTCCATATTTGAAGGCCAAATTTGGAGGCCACATGACTAAGTGCCTTGACTGCACTCGGGATTTGCACAGACTTTGGATCTAGCCTTCAAGCCTTTTTTTTCGTGGAGACTGAGCTAAGGCACTGTTTGAAAAGATTTTTGTAGCCCACAATTGCTCTGATTTTCTTCTACATGGATTGGCAGGCCAAATAAATTCTCCACGGAGTATGTGGTTTATGAAAGCTACTCGAGCAAGGACCTGGCCTGCAAAGGCTAAGACTAGTTAGGTCTAGCGTAGGCCAAACTACTAGCTTCATTTCACTACACACAATTTAGTGTCCAAAATCTCCATTTGTTAAACAGCTACAAAAATTAGGGACGTCAGACACAAGACAAGAATGAATCCAAATAGGAAGCCGAGTTGAGAGAAATATTTAAATCACGGCGGGCCGATGAAAAAGTCATCAAGGAGGGCGGAGCTGGTCTTTGTCCACCTTCAATCATTGTCGTGTTAATCTGTCCGATCACAGCCGGGACACATCACGAGACGCCAATACCGTCTGTCCCCGGTGACACCATTAGCGCGCCTCCAAACATTCCCATGATCCCTCAGCCTGGTTGATAACTCACACACTTGCGTGCGTTTGTAGTGTCTCCGGGGACAAGATTGATTAGCGATGAGGTCATAATTGCTGACGAAATCAGCCGGGGCTTAATCAATAGCGTTGGCGTGGGGATAAATGCGTTGGCCACAAGAGGACAATTGCTCACAAGGCTGATGCGCGCGTGATAAAGGACATTTTCATTCATCTCGCCCGCCCCGCCTGGCGGATAAGCCGGCGCCAATGGTGCGCCCATCCATCAATCAGCGGCCAGGAGGCGAGGTCAGCTTTGAAGATCAAAGTCAAGCACGCAGACCCGCCTTTGAGGGAGATGCGAGGGTATAATCACCTCTTGCAGTCCACCTTCGGCGAGTCCATTCGTCTGCTCATCTCCAGGTTAACCGGACGTGGGAATAGATTAGTTTCCCCTTATCGGGCCAGGTACGAAAGAGGAGATCCGTAACAATCGAGAGAACGTTGCACAAAAGTTTCGCCTACGACACGACAGTCTTGTCCTGAAAAACAGTCTCGGAAGGAATATAGAATTGCTCTAATATGCCAGCCTGGTTGGTAGTTGGTGAAATAAACAAAGCTTAATTTGTAACCAATTTGATGACCAACTCCAACGGAAGCTTTTCTTCGCCTGTCGATAACGAGTTGGTAGAGGGCGAAGAGGATTGAATGGATTTGGACTGAATTGAGCTTCAGTATGCGCGCAGACTCCACTTGCATGCCTCAGACCTGATAAATAATACACTGCAGAGATCCAAGTATCAAAGTGTGATCTGAATCCAAGAAATATTGCAGGCTCAGGGGGATCCAGAACGTTCCAATATTGGCGGGCTTCGGCATAATTGGCGACATTGCGCCTTGGACCGTGCTGACTCAGCAGAAAGTCATTGGGACTCATCCCTAAGCTAACAAGCTAAGTCAACAATGACGTTTTTAGCAGGTGTTCTTCCCGTAGTGTTTCAGGAGAGTTTCACAAATATTAGAATTTGCAGCCCTGTTCTATTTGTGTTTGAGCTGTATTTGGGCAGCAATGCAATATTTTTCACAATCTCGTTTCATTTTTAGACACGTTTCAGGTGTGTGTGGGGTCCCACAAGTATAAATGAACAAGTAGGGACTCTGGTGTGCATCCTCCATGAATCCTTTGCACCCGATAAGGCTTTCAAAGTGCTTCTTTCTAAGCGCCATGTTTCAAAGTCTATATTTAACGTGGTGGCAAAAAGCATCATAAATCTGCAAGGTCCTCATCGCTTCTCTGTGCTGGCAGTCCAAATCACTCAGCGTGCCAAAAGGCTGACACTCCCGCCTTTGCCGGCCCGCAGAATGGAAGCTATCTCGTCGGAGATCCTCCTGACTTGTGGATCATTTATCAGGCGGCAAGATATCCCCTCTGCCTTTTGTCAGAGAAACTCCATATTTTTGCATCAAGTCGGCGTTTTGCCCTCACGGTGACGGAGCCGTTTATCGCTCCACGATTGGGCACTACATTTGGAAGTCAACGTGCAATGTCGAATATTAATGTTGTAAATTGTTGTGGGTCGAAATACCCAATTACAGTGATCCCTCGGTACTTCGCGGTTCGTTTATTGCAGCTTCACTGTATCGTGGATTTTTCCCAGCACTGCTATGGTAAGCAAGGTTAACAACAGAACCTCACATCTACATATGTTACGCAACACACACACATATAATATTTATATTTTCAATATTTATGCAAAATCTTCTGTATGTTATTTATACTATTAATGTATTATTTCCATGTTTGAAACTAATATATCATGTACATGAGGTTAGGAGCTTCGATCTCCACCCAGCTGTGTGGAGTTTATATAATCTTTCAGGTCCACCCACATTTGCAAAACATGCTGGATCCTCCTCACCATAACCAAAAACTGAAAAAAATCAGAAACACAGTTGAAAGCAGTGCTGGATCATAACTGGAATATTTCTGAAACGCAGCGAAAACACGGCTGAGAAGTGAACAAAACATTGTTTAAACTTTTTTTCGGTTTGACGAGATGTTCCGAATTTAAAACGTGGCTAGTTTGGGGAAGGCTGCTATAGAAGAAAAGCCGCCTGCGTGAGGCCGGGCGCTTTCTAACAAAGGCAAATATGAAGAAAAGAGTTGGCGGGGTAAGGCGGTTCATGTAAGTTGAGCTCCCTCAGATATCCATCCTTAATCCATATTCAGCGGCGCTCTCCATTGATTGGGAGCGCTCCAGATAAGAGATGCTGAATCGCGGGCAGATAATACATTCTCCGGATCACAGGAATGCAAATCAAATCTGATACGCATGCAAATTTGTGGCAAAGTCATCTTAAAGCAAAAAAAAAAAAAAACTATGTTATTAATTCAAAAGCCCAAATTTTTTATTTCAAGTGGGTATCTGTGTGATTAGCATTTGAGTCCCCGTTTTCCCCCTGATAAAGAAAATATTCTGTGTTTTCCAGGGAAAGTCTTCCGTCTTGGTTGTCCGTACATTCGTGTTACTGCAGCTCAACGTCCCTTTGGCCTTGTTAGACTGTTTATCAAATAGCGGCGACAGGGATGGAGATGAGGCGCTAGCTCGGCTTCCGACAATAAGTGGCCAAGCCTCAACGGCAATCAATGGTCGCACGCTCTCTTCCGCGGGGGAAGAAGTCCATTCGGTCTGGTATGTGGACCCGATTTGATTCCCTCCTAAAGGATTTATCGTCAGCGCAAAATGTCAATGAATCCCGCTTGTGCTGCTCTTTTCCTCAGTGACTTAATGTCGCCTTAATGAACTTCAACCGTTGAAGTCCTTTGGAGAGTCATCCGAATAGGAAAAAGTCAACCGCTTCACTTTTTTCAGCTTTACTTTTTATAATATGAAATCTTGTCAGCTTCTGGTGTTTTAAACTTGTGGATCGAACCAAAGTAAGAAAAAGTAGTAAGCGAGCTCTTGCATGGACACCAAATGGCTCCTTCATTAAGTACGCTTTGAAATGCAAGATGTGTATCCAAAAGATAATTGAGCTCCGTTTTGATGTCACAATGCTGTTGTTGTTTTTTGGGGGGGGGGGATTGATCTCATGACATTGCCCAATGCAAGAAAATGCCCCTCGGTGAATACATTTGTGTTTGTGCAACAATCCACAAAATGATTTCAATAAACGCGACGGACCGGTATGGTTCATCAACAGAGCGACAGTATGAAAATCAATTAGTCCAACGATCCACACGGACGCTTTTGCTGCCTGAAAAGGATTGAATTCTATCAGCGTCGCTTTCTTTCTCGCTCTCTCTGCAAGCAAGACCCAAACGACTTTCAGGGCTGCGATCAAAACAAAGCCGGAATGAGAAGCGGCCGGCGCTGTTCGATAGAATTATGGTCTTCACAAGTCGTTAAAAATGAGAAAAGTGAAACGTGGCGAAAAACAAATCGATGGAAGGAGCAGATGAGTCCAATTGCGCCTCATCAGAGGAATCCTCCGGGACTGCAAACCATTACTGCTCAATCCTGGCTCAAATCCCAACACAAAGCCGGCGTATCTTTAGATCCAGCGTCTGCGTACTTGACACGAGGATGACTCGCTATGTAGGAAGGGCGTCCTCGTGTACTCCTCGGAGTTGCAAAGACCTTCAACATTTCTCATCAATTTGTCGAACTTTTACAGTACATAAAAAAAGTTAAGAAAGGAAATATATATGTCTATATATCTTTATACCACTATGTATACATATATAAATAGACATGTGCGGAAACATATACGTATACATTCGTATATATATATCAGGGGTGTCAAGCCCATGTTTGTCGTAGTCACATTTTCCTTCAGAGGGCCATTAAGACTGTCAACCCAAATAAATGTATGAACGCCTCAAACTTTAGATAGCAGGGGTGTCAAACTTCTTTCCTCGGGGGCCGCATTCGTACATGTTTTCCAAGTTTCCCTCGTTACTTGGGAAGTAATGAATCTGGTGATTCAAATGACCAGTTCGTCCTCACGTTCTGGAGGAGCCTGAAGAATTGAATCAGGTGTGTTTAAGTTTGACACTCCTGATATATAGTATAAAGCTACAAAACAAACTTGTTTTCAAATCAGACTAGTGGAAACCTTTCAGATATTTTAAAAAGATGATTTTTTTTTTTAAAGTAAAGATAATTTGCAATTTTAGCGATGGCACATAAATGTGATGTCTTTGCGGGCCACATAAAATAATGTGGCGGGCCGTATCGAGCCCCTGGGCCTTGAGTTTGATAGCTGTTATATGAATATATATCACCATCCAAACAAACCAACCCACGTGGAGCGTGGCCCTATGTCCTGTTTGTGCGTGGCTAGCCGGGGCCATCAGGTATGAATAAGCCATGAGCTCGAACAGGCGTCATGATTCAAGCTGTTTTGTGACACTCTGGAAAAGCAGCGCTTGTGACTCATAGAAGTCGCTCATGGCGAGGCTCTTATTACACCCGATGCGCTCTGAAAACGATTTGATTGAACTTAAATGCGCGTGGTGAGCTGCGAGTAGCGAAGGCTCACTTGAAAAGCTTTGCTGCCTCTTTTCATTAACGACAAGGCAAGTCACACAAACACAATCACGTCACGCAATGAACATCAACATAACACACAAAGGTTACACAATATTCACGCAATAGACATTTGTTACACAAACACCAAGAGATGGGATTTAGTTTCTTTTTTCGACCATCAAACTTGATTAAAATGCCATTAATATATTCCAGCGCCTCTACAAACACCCAAAAAAAGAAAAATGACAGGAGGGGTCACCAATGTGGTTTATGGGCTTCATATTAGCGATTCAATCGAAGCTTCAGGTTTGAAATTCAGATTTCAAATGAAAAGCAAAACGATTGCCCCTCGCCTTTCAAAGTGAGGTCCTGGAATCATCGCCATGGCAACGAGAAGCAATGAGCTCCACTGGAAGTCTTACTGATCACAACTGGAAGGGAGTAACTCAAGAACATTGAGTTCCCCAGAGAGACGGCAGAATTTTTTTGCTTTGGTGCTCGCAACAATTGCTTTTTATTGACTCCCGTCACTTGATTTCATTTTGTGGGTTCGCCATGCAGTAGGTTGAATCGCAGCGTTGAGTTGGAGCCATTTGAGACCAGGTTAGGGTCTTAAGGGGGACGAAGGGTTTCAAATGAGACTTTCAAGCGAGCTTGAAAGTCTCATTTGTTTTGTGGTGAAGAAAACCTGGGTTTTCTTTGAAAACCCAGGTTTTCAAAGAAAGACAGGCCATGGCAACAATTTGGCTTGAAAAAAAATGACGCAGCCTCATGAAAAATAAAGAGGACAAAAGACAAGCGAGTGCACCCAGTCCGGCAGCCAGTCCGCAAAGGT
This sequence comes from Syngnathus leptorhynchus, assembly GCF_054491065.1. Taxonomy (NCBI): domain Eukaryota; kingdom Metazoa; phylum Chordata; class Actinopteri; order Syngnathiformes; family Syngnathidae; genus Syngnathus; species Syngnathus leptorhynchus. Next base: position 760,481 of record NC_141213.1, read on the forward strand.
CGCTCGGACGCAGAGCTTTGAAACCACGAGGTGGACCCGAGGGGGGACGCTGCGGATCGCTCGCCCACCAAGACCTTATAAAAAATGGAAAAGACCAATGAATAAAAGATGGCGAGCGTTCGTCCCAAGCAGATGTGCACCGCGCGAGCAACACGCCCGACGCGTTGCGACCGTCGAGACGGCTCGTCACCTTCCCTCATTCATTGAATGCGTCAGACACAGGACATCTCATTCGGGAAAGCGGAGTTTCCAGTCACACCAATATTTTGATTTTTTTTTTTTTTGACAAATAAAATTTCATTTAATAGTGAGATATTTCAAGTGCTCGTCAGTTGGGCAGCAAGAATAAACGCAGACTTTACCCACATCTCCCTGAGCGGCCTGCCTCTAAATATACAAGCTGGACCACCATTAAAGGTCCGCAAACTGGCATGAGACGTGTCGCCGCAGCGCACGGCAGTGCCAGCAGCTGGCCCAGCACGCGGCGCACTTGTTGGCGAGGCAAACGGCGCAAGACGATCCTGCGCCGTGATCGGCTGCAAATTGACTGCAGATAGCGACTGGCTCGCTTCGGAGCCCGTGATGTCACAACTGACTTTGTTTAATGAGTCGCTTGAAGGGCAAGGGTAGGGTTTTAAATGACCAGACACACAGTTAGGGTTTCAAATTAAGGTTTCAAGCAAGACAAGATTGAGGTTTCAATGTAGCATCCCCGGGGGCCCGCAAATGTTTGTTCTAAGAATTGGCCGCTGAAGACCTTTTCAGAGCATCCGACAGCTTGCCCGTGTGTGCTTGATGAGTCAACGTCTCAGCACGCATGAGAGAAGCTTGTCCAGCCCTCCTTCCCCGTTGAGTCTCCGTTCCAACCCAACTAATGATCACCGTTTATAGCCACACCAGCTGGAACACTTACATAGGCGTCGTCTAACATCGCCAACCTTTTTGGTGACTTTCAGCCCTTGCCATAAAAAACATTTAGGAGACGGAGGTGAAGATAGAAAAGGGAGGAGAAGATGAAGAAGAACGCAAACAAGATGTTACAAGAATACGAACCCCTATACAGTACTTGTATACTGTATGGATGCACATACTCAGCCCTATGTGCCGTGATAACGTTTCTCCCCCGGCCCGCATCCACCTCCACGACACCTGATCCGCTTTGCTGCCACCCGGCCAACAATTGGATTGTGGCCGTGCTGAAGTTTCCAGTTTGCCAGGCTCTTGGAGGAAATGAGCTCCCCGCGGCTTCCTGATGGCCAAGCGATAGTGAGGATTAGCGGGTGGACTCTGGTGATTAGCCACTGGCCAAACGGGACAAGGGGCAAGCACTGCTGGCAGTCTGACAAATATGGACACACAATTTTAGTTCAATCGCTGTTCTGAGGATTAGGATTTGGTAGACCTACGATGAGCTAAAATTTGCATAAAAGTTACGCCCAATGGAAGGGATTGAGAAAAAAATAGTTTAATGAATGATGTAATTGATCGAGAGGCATAAAACTGCAAAGCATCTGCCGAGCCAATCAGATATGTTTCAAGACTGCCCTGGTCCAAAAAGGTGAGGCGCAAAGACGCACACATACACATATCCCGGCTGATAGAAATTGTCATGCAGAATGTGCTTTTGCTGTGGCTGATGAGAAATTGTTAAGGTTGTGTAAAGTGCTGTTTGCATCAATTTTCATCAAGCGTTTGAATATTCATCCCGGGCAGGTCAGCCTTGGATGCCAGCACAGCGCAGCAAATTGCGTCTCCTTCATATTCAAAAAGCCAATCCCTCAAGTCCGGCCAAGCCTTGGAGATGAAACGCTTCTTTTGGCCGCTTCCGCCGCAACGTCATTTTCTAAAGGACGTCGAGCTAATTCATGAAACAAGAGTTGTTATTTGCATGGACTTTTTGTGGCTTTGATGCAAGGACCCTCTTTGATTGGCCAATAGACATTTTCAGGGCTAATTCCGCATGCCGCCGTTTGCCGGCGAGCGTCTCTTGTCTCTCGGCAGACGTCGCCCGACTGTGGCTAGCGTTGGTGGGCTAACACAAAGCAATAAAAAACGCCACCTGTTTCATCCTCCACTGCGGCGTAATTGGAAACCTCTGTCCGCCGGCGCTCGGTTGCCCCCGACAAAAAAATCTCTCTCTCTAAAAATAACTGGCTTGAGGACAAGAGTACTTGTAAAATTCATACATTTCCTTTTTCCTTCTCCTGATTAAAAAAAAATCTGCATTTTTTTTCTTGCAGCTTCTGAAGCTTCATGGTGGGTCCCATTAAATGCACTACAAGTGAATGTTCCAGGTGGCCTAACGTGACGTAGAGTCCATGGAACGACCGGACTTCAACATGTAAGTGTACAGATGGATCAATACTTTAGGGTAGAAAAATATCTAAATCAAGACTTTGTAAGGACTTGGCCAGATCAAAGAAATTCAAGCGGTCAAATTCAAATGCTCTCAAACTCAAGGCCCAGGGGCCAAATCTGGCCGGCTAAATAATTTTTACTGGTCACGAAGGCAAATCATGTCCGTCGACTTCATGTTTCTTCACTTTTAACAACACTGAAATGGAATATTTCACGATTTGTTTTTGTTACAGACGCTCCCTCCCCTTTAAAATTGAATTGATAAATAGTTTGATTCCTGAATCCCTATTTTTCTTGTGTATAGGTGATAGTCAATCCTACATTTATATAAGTTGAAACCTCACAGTCATAACGGCCTTGCCATAGCAACAATGACCGTGACAAAAATGAGTTTGATACCCTTGACTTAGTCAGACTATTTTGGAATCAGTGATCTGGGCTCTTTTAATATAAGATTATGCAATTATTATTATTTTTTTTATTATCATTATTTTTATTCTTATTATTTTTGATGTAGCAATTTCTTGGATGCTTCATCAACCTGGTCTTTGACGTGTGAAATTTCCTCAACATGAAAAGCGGACAAAATCATAAAATGGTGTTATGCGGAAAACATGTTCCATAAGCCTGGATTTCAAAACCCAACCTCCAAATTGCAGATTTGCTAACCGCTTGCCCAATTCAATTTTTGATAAATTTGATCTTTGACTTCTGCAGCTCGTCAGTTCTTGAAAGTGGAAAAAGTGGTGAAAACATGGCTCAGCCGTTAGCGAACCCCATCGGCCGTGAAATTGAGCACTTACGATCCGGCCCTGTCAATAGATAGCGAACAAAAGTTAAAGTGATGTCGCATCGGTTCTCGTTGTCTGCTTTCCGAATGAAATATTCATAGTGGTGGTGTTGTGAGTTCGAGTGGCCCACGTGTGAATCCGCAATCGTCTAACGGTCCTCAGAGAGCTCTTTAGTAGCACTTTAGCAGCCGATGAATAACCCAAGCCAGACATGGCAACGGTGCCGGGCTTGCTTTAAGGACCTCCTGGTGGTCCTGTTTCAACATCAGAATGAACGAGCCATCTCTTGCATGGAAATAGCCGACTTGACTGGGCTGTTTGCATTTGTAATCAAAGCGGACTGACTGTGGGCGCTTACTCTGTTAACTGGGGGGGTTACGCTCTCAGTAGGGGAGAACCGAGACAATAAAATTCAGCGCGGGAGATGGACTGCCGTGACCAGACATTAGTTTGCAGATGGCATGCGTGCAAAACCGCAGTGTCCAAACTATAGTGAGCGCTCGGATGTAGCTATGACATTTGATCTCAATGTGATGATACATTTTAATTCTGAGATGCTGCATATATTAAATATGTTACATCACAAGAATCTGACCGCTGGTTATCAGCTATGGAGCAAATGCAGCATTAGATAACGGCCATTGGAGATGAGCCAGGAGTAGCCTGCAGTTTCTTGATGGATTCACACAGACCGAAAAATGTAAGGACGGATGTTTTCTACGACGTCAGAATTGTGAGAGAGGCCGTGCAGCTAACAGCGCAGGTCACAATTGGACTATTGATGCGCTTCTATTTGCCACGAAGTAGCGCGAGCTTATTTTTTTCTTTGCAACCCGTGTGGTCATGACTCCGGCACTGCACCGCCGTCGTCATGGAAACCTTTTGAAAGCGTGCCAGCATCCCTTGCACTCATTAGCGCATTGTGGAAGTGCTATATTGTATTGGGGTTTTATTTTGAGCCGGCTCTCCTGCCCTGGGTGGTCAAAAGTGAAGTGTGATGGTTTTAGAAACACCTGGCATGTATGTGTGTGTGTGTTTGACATGGGTGGCACACCCTCCGAGCAAAGGCTGCTCTTTGATCCGCACTGACTCACTGCTGCCGTGAATTCATTACATATATCAGAACAGCAGGGAACAAACACGGATGTGAGGTCGGCGAGTGCGCGCACCTTTCGTCATTGTATCATTGTTTGACATCACCGGCCGCGCCACGAGCGCCTGAAAATTACATAGGTATGAAAAAGGCTTAATTACACATGTCCGTCAAATGTAGACCCACAAAATAATCTCAAGAGCGTGGATGATGACATGACCATTTGTTTGGCTAAGCAATGTCCTCACAACCAAAACAATCCGATCAAACTCTGGTCTGTTGCACAAAGCAATTTGTCATTTCATACGTCGACCTTAGGGCTCGGGATTCAAAAGTACCATGATTAAATGTACTTAGCTCTCCAGATACTGCTGGCATGACCAAGATTCAAATACTGTAATGCCAAATTCATGTTTTGGGGGCCATTATGATTGTCAACGTCTTCTATATACAGTATCGGCTACAAAACAAACAGATGACTACCTAGTTTTGTAATCAGAGACTAGTAAAAACTGTTCAAATATTTTAAATAGACAAATAGTCATAACAATTGCAAGTAATATCTATATTTTTTAAAAGTGAACACAATTTGTAATTTTAGCAATGACACATAAAGTCGATGCACAGTTTGTCTTTAAGGGCCACATAAAATGATATGGCGGGCCGTCTCTGGCCCCCGGGCTTTGGGTTTGACACCGATCCCGTAAAGGGACATCAAAACGGGGAAAAAAAGTATCCAATAGGCACAGTTTCAACATTAACACCCCGGAAAATGGAAAAACTGTCCTTAAATAATGCTTCCATTAAGATGTGACCGTAAAAGGAGCTGGCGACTAGTCAAGTGTGGACCCCGCCAGGGCATGGATGGATGGGCACGTGGCGCAGTCTTGGAACATGGATGTCGGGGAGTGTGGGTGGGTGGGTGGGTGGGTGTGCGCGTGTGACTCCAAAGGACCAATGAGGGGCTTCAATCCTTTGTAGTAATTGATGCTTCCACCTGAGGGCACTGCTTTCTAATCTAATAGAAGAGAAATATGTTGCGCCTCTTCAATTAAGCCGCCATATTGTGTGACTGCTCTCACAATAAGATGATTCTAGCCTGGAATGAAAACAAGAAATCCAAAGTGAGGCGCTGGTTTGTGCGACGTCGCTTTGAGGCCACCGCTGCAGCTCTTTATTTCTTCGGTTGCCAGCCGCCGTTCCTCGCTGCTTTCTCTTTGCTTCTTCTCTCCAGGAACAATTACACTCTCCTTCCCAGTGACTCCATCACGGGCGGGGGGAAGGGGGGAGGGAGCCCCCAGGCCTCACTTGCCCTCCTCCTCTTCTTCCAGAGAGCGTCGTTTTGCCCCCGCAGCCAGGTTTGTCGAGCGACATGATATTCGACAGACGTGTCTATCAGGAGTAGCTCCTACCTACTGCTGGAAATGCAGAATTTTTCAAAAATTCAACCCCCGAAGCAGGTTCGACTGAGCAACATGACATTTGGTAGGAATGTGTAAAGTCTCAAGGAGCCATGCCAGAGAAATTGAGTCTGTAACTGAAAACACAAGTCGGAAACTCTAAACCTGGCTCGAAAGCAGATTTTGAAAGCCTAAACTGGATTTTATTGTTGTTCAACTTCCTGTCAACAAATAGAATTTGAAATCCAAACAAGGGTGTCAAATCCTCCTCGACTGGACGGCGTTGGTTTGACCCCTTTTCGCAATGATCTCTTTGGAAGCAAAGTGAGTCTTTGAAGAGCACTTTGGCTGATGAAATAACGACATATTTGCCTTTGAGACGACTCGGTAGCGGCTGTCTGTTTGAGCGCGCATGCGTGCCGGAGCGTTAATGAAGCGCCGAGACGTCTTTTGATCATCCGCTAACTGGATTAGCGTTTACACAGAACAAACCGATTAAGACTTCGGACGATAACGCCGTTGCATTAATGCCGTTTTCTTAAGTGGGGCCGATGCTTTTTAATTCCCGCGCTGGGGTTGCCGAGGAGACCGCTGAAGCTCGTGTTGGTTATTGTGGCTCTGTAAATAAAATAAGACGCGGTGACATCCCCTCGTGTCGGACTAATTATTGGACAACCGCGGCGTCGGCCGGGATGAGACAACACACTTTGCAGATCTTGGCTATAACCTCATTTTCTCTTTAGCATGGTGATGCTCGCATGCTCATTTTCAGCCTTAACTGATGACCTCATTTAGGAGAAAAACACCTCCATTGATGGCGGAAAGGCCCTAACAACACCTTCTGTTGTCTGGCTGACTTTGAGTCACTCCATCAACACGGAAAATTATTTGAGACTTCGAGACAGGTTGAGGGATCAGAATGGGTTTCAAAATAAGCGTGTTTTTGTTTCCAGCCAGGTTTCAGAGTAGGGTTTCACGCCTGAGTTAAAACATTTCAATGTTTTTTGTTTCACGCAAGGCTTCCTTCCGCACGTCGGCGTCAACTTCCCGTAATCTCCCCTATGACTGTTTCCGAGTGCAGAGCGCTTGGCCCTCGTTCATCTAATCTGCTAAGTAAACGTTTGTGCTCGCATGTCTAAATGCTAATGAATGTTGACACGAAGGCACAAAAAGCACTCGCCGAGCCACGAGCATTTATTATTGCCGCCGTCACGATGGCGATGGCGTGGAGCGCAGTGCAAACAACCAAAGCGATTCATCAGTCCCGCTGTGATGGTGTTGTGCGTGCGTTTGAGCCACGGGACCGGTGAGTGCAAAGCGACTTTCCCCTCATAGTCGGAGCGGCCCGTTATTACGCCGGCAAGATGGATTGCCCCGTCCCCTCGCCCTCCATCATAATGTCCCTGTTTACTAATCCCCCGGGAGCGCACATATCCATTATTAATCCCCGGACCGGACCAGCACAGGTCCGGCCTGTGAAAGTCTGCTCCAATAAAGGGAGATCCACAGGGGGTGCTGCCGTATTTATTTTTTAAAGTTCACACTTTCCGATTTATTTGACTCCAATGAAAAGTGTACGACACGGCTGCTTGACGTGGTCGGATCAACATTCCGTTTAGAATGTGGCTCATTTCACAAGATTCCCCCAAAGCACATATTTTACCATAGAAAACTGTCATGTTCTACCACCCCCTAAGAATAAATACCTAAAAATAGCTATCTGACATTGCATTTTATCAAAATATGTATTTCTGTTATGCGTGGCTGTATTGTCTTATTACATTTGTGATGGATGCTAAACTGGCAGTTATTGCACTATTTTGCACTAATGTGATCGCCAACACTGTCCATCGGCCGTGAGAAGTAACAAAATCAAACAAAATCAAGTGTGTGCTGTCTTAAAGCATGATAAACAATTCATATTGGGTATAGTCAAAGTCAGCTTTATTGTCAATCACTTCATATACCAAGACACACAAAGAGATCAAAATTGCGTTACCTACTATCCCACGGTGACAAGACATATAACAAAACATCCAAAAAAACAACACCAAAAGTAAAAACAAGAAGGCACATACAATGAATAAACAAGAGCGACGAATAAATATAAACAAATAAGAGGAGCAAAAATGGAGCAAGTGTTTCTTTTATTCCAATTAGTCATTTCATTCATAAATTAATTAAGGCAAACAAAATATGAGTACTCCCACGAGTAATTGTAAAGGCGTGGGCAGATTAGAGTGACATGGCAATGATGATGACAGAGTCATGGAACAATTATAAGCGTTTGGGTTGTAAATGGAGGTCAGCGGTCGGGACTCAAGCACGTCTTTATGCGCGTCCGCCGACGGAACACAAACCACACTGGGATCGATATTTCAATAAGTGTGTGACCTCAGGCTGAGTCACAACGCGCTCCCAATTTCATTGTCTCGCACCATCGACTCTAGCCCGGCTAACGCTCATCAGCTAAGCGTCGGCGTCCTCTCGGGAGCTTTTCCTGACTCAAACACAGAGCAGCCACTCCTCCATCAGCCGCATTGATTCCCAGCGAGAGGCCTGGCAGAAGAAAAAGGCCCTCGGTGGCCAGGACCGGACATGACGGACGTAAAGAAGGAAAGCGACCAGCCGAGGGACACAACGCCGATAATTTAATCTTGCCTGAGAAATGCCAAAACAGATCGATTGATTTTCCTGAACGCAGGCTTACCATCCGCTTTATCTTCATAACAATTAATTGCGCCGTGTCGTAAACTTTGCGTCGTTTTGTTTTCTTGAGATGTCAATTTGCTGACCTGGGAGTGAAAACGTTTCGCGATGTTGAAGAAATGACCTTGATTGATTCGACACCCTCGGATGATTAATCTGCTCCTTTGTTTTGATAAATAGCAGCATGTCTTCTTAGCCTTTCAAGACAGGTCAGGCTTTTAAATCGATACTATGGTTTCAGTTTTGTCTCAAAATCAGGATTAGGCCTTCAATCTAAGGTTCAGGTGTTAATATTGGGTTTGAAGCCTTGATAAAGGTTCTAATTAAGGATTTCAAGCCTGAATTACGGTATCAAAGAAAGGTCAGGGGTTGACTATGTTACTGCAAGCCAGGGTTCAGGCTTTCAAATCCAAAATGGAGAAATCCAAACAATAATCAATCCATAACTAAATGCGATAGAGCACGTGTGCTGACTTTCCATATTGTCGTGAAAAATATGGTTAAAAAAAATAAAATATGGGCCGCACTTGATGAAAATGGAGATGTTTGCATTTCACACTAAGAGATGTCTGGAAAAATGCCACCCTGCCATGACAGCCCGCGTGAATGCGCATTACCGAAGAGATGCAGGCCGATTGCATTGGCCGTCATACAACTAGCAAATTGCTAACCTGACGTCCAATTGCTCCCTGTGGACTTGAAGATGCAATCACCTGCCAACCACACACACACAAAAAAAAAAACCACTCTGACGCTGTTATGCTACACAGTCAATTGGGCAGCAATCATCGTCGCTTCCTAGCCACCTTTAAGTCTTTAGTAGTACAACTGATTGAAGCCAGTCGATCATTTCAAAGTAGGCTTTCAAGTCGTGAAGGTTTTGGCCATTTCTGGGTTTGCGCATGTTCTTTTTTTCTGGTCTGTACTGCAGCAATCAAAGGCAAATTGGCGAGTCACATTGTTGCGCAACAGATTGTAAGCATGTCTTGTTCCAGATTTCAAGACATTTGAAGAGGTTCAGATTCACAACATAAATGTTCTCTGGTCTTGACAAACACATTGATTGACAGTTTTATTCAATTAGCTTCAGTTACACTGAACATACTTGAAAGAAAAAATCTGAGTTTGGGTTTCAAAGTAGGGTTTTAAGCCAGTTCATTTCCCAGGTACACACACAGTGACAACAGAGCACAGGAGCCAGTTTGCTTACAAAAGCAAAGCCAGTGAAAAAACAACAACAACAAAAAGTAGTGTGTATGAATTCAACGATCCAGCTGTCACATGTCAGCCGTCAGCAGTGGCGTGTCACTGTTCGTGCATGCGGGATGATTGACAGGCGGGGAACAATGCCGCAGGTGAAGGGGGACTTCGCGGGGATGCTCCCCATCTGGAAAAGGCACGCGCCGACAAGAAAACAAAAAGGTGACACTTAGAAGTACACTCGGGTTTTGTGCGAGTCGGGGAAATCAAATTGAAATACAGGAAATACAGGAAGCCTTTGTTTATAGCTCCATGCTAACACATGATGAGAAAGTCCATACATGAGCTAACAGACTTTAGCATAGATATACTCGACATAAGAAAACAATGAAATTATGAACAGACAATGTTTACAATATGGCGAAAAAAGGTTTACCTTTGTAACATTTAGCTATGTTTGAATGTATTGGCAAGTTTGCATTGGCAGCGCCACAATTACGTAATACAGCATATAGGTCACAATAAGTATGGTGCCAGATCAGTGTGGACTTTGTCGACATTCAGCGCAGCCACCTAATGACGGGAAGGGCTTTCAAAAGAGCGCCTCCATATTACACGGAAAAGGTCACGAAATAAACAAGGCTGCTCAAACCCGTGCGACACGCGTCCGTCAGGCTCACCCGACTGCTGACTGACTGTCAGGATGGGAAAGCTACCGCCAAATATTTCCACGCGGAATTAAAGCACGTCGGGATTAGTCGCATTGAAAAGCATTGACGGGATGACTGACAAGGCATCAGGCGCTGTAGCCGACGCCGCGCGCCAGCTCTTCTTTGATAAGCCGAGGGCGATTCATCATCGTCAGAGCCCGACGCAACGCTGCATTGCAGTTTCCCGGCGAGAAGCGACGCTTTGCGAACGGCTCATCTGTTCAATTACAAATCGGGCCGCGTTGATGTCCAATCAAACGCCATTATGCCTTTTAGTGTACCTGACTGGCCAGATGACGGAAATCTTTGCTAATCGTATTACGCAAAGGGCATGCTGCCGAATCTGCTAGCTGTTTATTGATTGGAGAAGGTCACGTAATGTTTTGATTGGATTTATTTCTCGGGACCATGCACGGAAGATATTCTGTTTGAGACTAGATGACGATTGTGCCTAATTTGCATCTGTGGCAGGTAACAAAGAACGTGTACATATATCAGAGATGACAAAAGTCCTCACACTCTGCTTCAGTAAACAAACGACAAGTGCTGCTTCAACTGCAACTTTTTGAATCGCAGAGAGAAAGGAGGGGGGGGGGTCCTTTTCGTATTGCTGCTGTTCCAGTTTTGGAAGAGGATTAAAGTGAGGAATTTTATTTCAAGCCGAGATCGGTCAGTTCTATGTGACGTGACAAAGTCCAGCCGCAAAATCCGTGAGAGTACTGGGAGATATCTTGCTAATAAGCCACGAATGTGGATTTATGGGCTTCCCTTTCAAGCAATCCACTCGGGGTACACTCGGCTATGACCTCACTGGCCATTCCCTGTGATAGATTTTGGCGCTGATGGCCATTTTAATAATACTGTTTGTTACTAAGTGCGTCTGAGTCAGCAGGGCATAGCGGCGTGCGCCTAATGGGCCTCAATAAATGGCCACGGCGAGGGAAGCGCTAATCAGGCCATTAACATTGAACGCCGGCCAAGCGACAGCGGCCATGTTTGTTCGAAGCGGCCGAAATGAACATTGAGCAAATCGAATTAAGGACGAGCCGCCTCCTCTGCTTTATGCGCAGTGTCACCTTTGGAGTCAGGTCACGTTTTTCTATTTTATTGAACATGGGCTTTAATGCGGCGAGGCCGCTGCTCGTTTTATGACGTAGGGAAGCTGTGTATGATGCCGTGGCCTACCATGAAAATGGTGACAGATAGTTTCACTGTAAAATATAATTGGAGTAAATCGTGTAACATTGAAATTTGTGCACAAACTACTGCAGCGAATCAAGTCACAACTTGCATTGCATCGTATTCTAATCGGAGTGGATTGTATTCGTTGGCGTCAATCGGAATCGCATTAACGGCATTGTAAATACAGCGGAGACTGGGTTTTCTCGCCAGGATCGACAACCAAATTTCGTCCGACATCCGAAGCAAAAAAAATCTCGAATTTTTGGTTCGAATACCAAATTGTTCGAGAACCGGGACGTTCGAAAACTGAGGTAAACGGCCTCATGCATATTTGGAATGTCGACAGCGTATCCAGATATCAGAGAATTAAAATGTTCTACTCCTCAGTTCTATTGAGTAATTCAGTTTTTTGGGGCTTGACATATAGATGTTGACCCCCATTTGACGGCGGCTGAACTAAAGTTTGTCATGAAGTTGCAGTGCAGTAGACCTGGGCAACCTTTTGTCATTTCCAGCTTCTTTCCAGCTCCAGATGCAGCCGTCGCCCGGGAGCGCTCCATCGATCGCGGCTGCTGTTTTCTGCTTCTTATTGACCGGCACGACAGCGTCTGCAGCTGCCTGTCGCTCACTTGAGAGCAACTTTTGATCCCTCCAGAGCTTAGGCTACTATTACACGTCACGGGCCACACAAAAAGCATCGATAGACAACTTGTGCGGTTTTGACAAATATTGTTGTCGGAGCTTGTACGGACTTTAGCAAACATTATCTGAATTTGAGCCAAAACTAACATTAAAGATACACTGGAAACTATTAATCTACGTCAAAACAGTGCGGTATTTCATAATTGAAGGAAAATAAGTTGCCATCAGAAAAAGAAATTTGACTTGATTGTTTTCTTCAAATCTAAGCCTAACCCCCCACCGACAAACGATTCTGTGTACTATGTTCTGTCCGCATAAGTGCGTCCTTGATCTAAGCTCGCTCGATGGCCTTTGATTGACAGCGGGAGAAGATTGCTTCCCCGCAGTGGAAGTAAGGCCACATGAATGTATTGAAGGCACTCCGACGTCGCTTTGGGTATTCCGACGCGTTTGCCTGGAAGTGCAAAGCCGAGGCAGGCGCTCTTTGCATAAACTGTCTTTGATTGACTGTCGATGCATCCTTCCGAGATCACCGGAGGTAAACTACTGTATAATAGACACTTTTCATATTGACAGCTAACCGATAAAATTAATTCTCCACTCCAGACTTCCGGAGGTGAGTAAACAAGGATGTCCACAGGGTGCTGTGCTAATGAAATAAATAAAAGGCCTGACAACATTTGCTTTCTTTTGTGCTATATTTGCAGTTGGAGATGCTCTAAATGCGCCTGCCGATGAAATATTTATTTCTCTCTGGCGTTCCCACATCGGCATCTTGACGGCGATGCGAATCTTCGCTCCGTGTCGAGATATTTATTGCTTTTGCGCGTGGAACATGCAGAGAGGTTTTTCCCTTGAGTGGGATTCTCTTTCTTTCTTGATTGATGATGCTAACTAATGACCACCGAGGAACCATCTTGAACTCCTGGGAGTAATGTTTCATTTAGAACCGGAATAGAAAAAAAAGCAGAGGCCCGCTCAGATGGATTTGATTGAATTATGCTGAATGAAGACACCGGCATGTGGTTTTTTTCCCCTTGGAAATTGAAAGCATGGCGAGAGTCGGGGCTGCGCGAACCAGGTGCTTTTACTTATATATATTTTCTTTGAAGCCATATCTTCATATACGGTAATTGGAGTCGTGTTTGTATTTTTAAGAACTACACTAGTGGAAAGTTGATCCAAGCACATTTGTTGCCGAGCTCCTTGTTGGCAGAGTAGCCGTAGAGCAGCAGGTACTTGTGTGAAACCCTTGCACCCAACTCGGTGGGTAATGATAAACATATATCATTATATGATATACAATGAATATACAATATACATATACATACAATATATATACAATCGATATACAAAAAAAGACGAGGCAGAAAATAAGCTCTCATGACACACCGCTACACTGCAACTGCTACTGCTGCTGTGTGAAACCGGGCCCACTTAATTAACACGTGTTTTCCCTTAACAGAGGTGTCTTAAATTAGACGATCAATCAACATTTTCTGTCATACCAACAAATAATAACTACAACATAAAATAGAAACTATATATCATTGAAAGCTCAACACTGCGAATATATAAGTGCACTTAATCAATTTGACGATTCAATAGAGCAGCGTTAATCGTTTCTTATGCCCCGCAATATTACTAAAAAAAAAAAAAAAAAAAGCAACAAAAACATGTGGAGCTGCTAAGTCAGCTGTAGAATGTCCTGACCCCAACCTTCAACGATTAAACAATCAATGACTCACTCAGCATGTGGATCAAAAAGTCATTTTGAACCCTGAGCGGTAAAAAAAACAAATGAGACCTCATTGTCACCGTGGCACATATAAGTCGCACACACACGCCTGCAAATTAGCAGTCGTCGTGCAAGTGTTAGATTGCTTTGTTGTTGCATCACTTGGCTCACCCACTTGTGTACGTGTGTGTATGTTGTTTATCCCTTGCGTTTTTTTCCGCGACTCCTTGGATGCGCCTTCAAAAGGAATACAAAAGCCACAAGGTTCTTTCTGTGAGCGAGGATCCAAGCAGGTGGCCGTGCTCAAAAACACATCCAACGCTACTGGGAGAAAAAACACACACATTTGGACAACGGTGTCCAAAAGTGTCGGGATAATAGTTTTATACACAAGTGAGGATGTTTATGTAACATTTGTCAAGTAAGGCCATCTGTGTGTATTCGTTCACTTCTATGGACGGTGATTCTGAAGATGATAAATTTGCTTACGGGATTATTTTTCATTCCAACATGTCATATTCCGCCTCAACTGTACAACCTCATGGTCACATTGCAGCGTAGGTTAAGCTTGGCTATCACTGAGTAACAAAATGTGTACAATTGGATAGGAATGATACATCACATTATTGAGTCCCAGTACAATAGCTCATGCTTATCTAACGTGATACGTTGCCGGAGCTACCAGCTCGTAAAGGCTAAGGTGCTTCATGTCAGATCGCATGTCATTCGACTATTTAAAAGGTGTCAAGAACGAGCTCCAAAACGATAAGAATGGCTGACTTGGGCCGTAATTGTCATGAGTAATAGATATGGCCCATCAAGGCGCTGTAACTGCTCGATTACAAGCCCACCATGTAATTGTTCCCGCTTTTGTTCCAAAGCTATAAATTGCTCAAAAAAAAAAAAAAAAAAAGGCAGCGGTGGTTTACATGGCGCCTCACTGGGTGGAAATTGATTAGTGTGTAAATGTGAGACGGCGACTTGCGTAGCCAAATGTAGAAAAAAGAAAAAAAATGGACATCGATGACCTTTGGAGGCCAAAGCAAAGAGGTTTGCTAGCGCGGCAACAACGACAGGTGTTGTGCGCTATGGCAGAGCTGCTAAATGATTAATAATAGCCCGTAGCTGGAGGTGTGATGAGGACGCCGGGGAACGTTTATTGGCCCTTTCTGCGGACCGCCGTAACTTGCGGCACCTGAGGCGAGCACGGCTTGCCAGAGAACATCATCCACACACTCCCACCCCCGCCCACACCAGAGCGCTTCTGGCCACTGAACACATCTGCTCGTTCCACGCATGGGCATCAGCCATTGCTCATGTGCAATTAGGCATCAGAGATCCCAAATCAGGATGTATCGCGCTGCATCTTTATTTATTTCTTTTTGTGGCAGGCATATGAAAGGACATGAAAGCAAAGCACGCCTGAAGTGTATATCATTACCTGTAGCTGCCATATCTCAGGCTGTGTTGGCAAGAGCCACACAAACAATGGCTTTATTTTATTACTTTGTTTTCAAACAACCTTTATACCCTTATACAATGGGCCAAAACCAGAATCTGCCATATTCTATCTTTTGACAGCACGACTGTATATGGCGTTCCCGCTGCAGGCATCTCCCAATAAATAAAGCAGCTTTAGCGGCATGATGATCTCCTCTGTATAATGTTTCACCTCTGCGCTGAAACGTGAGCGCTACAGTGCGGAGCATAAAGCCGCGTGTTGGACACGATCAATCCTCTTGTCGCACTGCACTGCAGTGGCGCATCAATCATGTTCCATGCAAGGTCAGGCGCTAATGAAGGGATCTTTTAGCTGGCCAACGCCTTGTTGGTGAGTTTTGCTCACATCGGGCCGATTTTCTACATTTGTTTACGAGTGGCGGCTTGTAATTTTTGCTTACTTTTTTTTCGACTGCATTTTCATTCGGTGTGCTGAGCATAAAAGCCTGAGGGAAATCATAGTAAGCACCCCCCACCACCACTTTAATAGGTAGAACGCCACCCAAGCATTTCGCCTCGTTCTTTGGACTGTAAACACATGTCATGGCCATTACTGCCAATATTACCTAAAAACAAACAAACAATTCCCTCGCACTTATTTATCGGGCTTCCGCACAGCTTTCGAAGCACAAACAAGGCCGCCATGTTTCATTATGGAGCACCTCTTAGCGGGGCCTGATTTGTTTACCCGTTGTAAACTGTGTGCACATTGACCCCTGACAATTCCTTCCCTATCCAAGCTGCATTTATTGTCAGCGAGTTCTCCATTGTATGAAATGTAATGAATAGAAAAAGCCGTCACATTGCATTGGCTCAACTTGACTGTAAGCAAAGAAGTGCTATCACGCTATTCCAAGTAACCACAACCACCTTCTGTACAACAAGGGCTAAGCAAGACGGAGCTTGCGACTTTGCAAGTATCTATCATGCGGAAGAGATATACAACTTTTAGAGCCGTTAATGGAAACTGGATATTAACTTTCTCATAAAACAGCAATGTGCCATAAAGCGCATCGCTCGAGAATCCCACGCCAGATGCAGTGGACCGCGGGGAGGGGGCGCCACCATCGAAGCAAAATGTTTACGTGAGGAACGGTGCCACCTCCTCACCGCAGTTCGACTCGACACAAACGCATCGTCTTTGGCACAACCGGAACCGATTCCTTCTCGCTTTTATTGAGGTTAATAGTTTCCAGACGCAGACGCCATTAAATTAATTAAAAGCAAAACGGAGCCGGCACATAACAGAGATGGATGGTCGCTCCGGCAAAAAAAAAAGATATTTACAGGTAACTTAATTACATTCGCCAAATAAAACACATCTAGGTCACAAAGAGGAGAATTCTAAATAGGCAATTAAGCCACTGGTTAAAGCCTTAATAAGGGAGGCAAAGTACATAAAACCAAGGGAAGTAAGCGAGTGTCAGTGCAAACGACTTTGCCTAACACCATTCATCATGGGACTAAGTGCTAAGATGGTGTCGAGCTTCTAAATTCTAACGGCATTAATCCCAGATAGCAGGGCTCATAGCAGGCAAAAATCAATAATGGCAATAATAAGTCATCTATCTGGAAGCCATCCAAATCCTGACTGGCTAATTATGCTTCCCTCATGAATATGCCTCCAGGTTCTCGGTGGCGGGAGGAGAAGAGCAGCACGGCGAGAGCGATGGAGGGAGGGCAACAATAGCGCCGTCGCTCATCCAAATAGCTTTCCGCTCGCCTGTCGTAGCTCTTGATCACGCCGACGTCACCTTAGGGGACGGATGCTGGACGTCAGCGTCTGCGAGTGTGACACCGCCGCTGCATTTTATCACGCCCAGACGGCAAGAAGCTTTTTGTCTTCACACGTCACATCGGCTGAGGCAGGGATGGAGTGTGATCACGTGAGTGGACTGAACAAAATTCTACCCGTATTTCACTCTCCATTTGTGACCTGCAAGTATCTCTCTCATCAATGACCTAGAAACAAAACTGTGGTTCCACTTTCAATCAAGGAGCAAAAAATTGCGTGCAAAGGCGTTTCCTAACAATTTAGATATCCAGTCAAATTTTTGGACAAAATAGAAAGTTAGGTCCAAGGCTTCCCAAACTATCTGGTCTAAGACCCAACAAGGCAAAAGTATTTGCTCTAAGTCCCAACCAAGCACTAAAATCTTTGATCCAAGCCTGGACCTCAGAACCAAAACATTTCATCTAAGACTTACTAAATTAAGATTTCAAATAATGTTTTGCTTTTTTTTTCCACTCCACATTTTCAAATCCTTTTCTCTTGGAGAAGGTTCTGCGAAAACACTTCCCGCTCTAACCTAATTCTATCTTTTAAGATGAGTATCCCCTTAACTTGAATCCCAATTGTAAAAAAAGCTTCCGTCCCAGAAGTTTGATCCCTCAGGGCCAGATGCCCAAATTGCACTCGCTTCAAGCTGGAGGTGCACTCTTGCCTCTGCAAAATGACACTTATGAAGTAAAAAGCACGGAGTGGATCGTATCCAAGTCTTTCCGCGTCATCGCAGAGCTTTTTTCACTATTGCTGGAATCCATCATTCATAAAATATGAAGGATAACTGCACACTATAGCTGTCAAATAAACATTTGGAGCGAACTCGTCCCCATTTTCACTCGACTCGCCCTCTCGGCACTCGATGATATTGTAGCTTCGGTGAGGCCGACGCGGCCTCGTCTCAGTTGGGAGAACAATGATAACGGCGATGCTGCACTACAACTAACCTTTTGTAAAGGTCGCGTATAATCATGAAAAAGGTTCAGCCGTGACTTAATGGAAATGGTTCACAACGGCAGCAGCGGGGGCAAGGATGGCGTCAGCGTGTTAGCACTTGGCACAGATGAAGAGGAAAAACACTCTCATCCATCAGCATGCCTTCATATCGCTTTAATAACCGCCATGACAGCACAACAGGCGCGGTAAACAAGCCACTGCTGGCTTTGCACATCACTTTAGGCAATGGTAGAAAGTGACCAAGCACAAAGATTTGACCTACCACTTTATTTCAATCTGGGAACTAGCCGCTAAATCAGTTTGGGTTAGGGTTAGGTCATATAGAATCATATGAAATCATATAGGTCATATAGAATCCATTCTACCTGTTCGATTTGAATTAGAGTGGATGACAAAAAATACCTCGAATCAAAACAAAGTCAATGAAAAAAAAAAATGAACATGAGACATGAATCATTTTTGTATTTTGCAAATCCATTTTTTTTCTCCCTTTTGTCTCTCAGGTCCTCACTTAGAAATACACATCAAAAGAATAAATCATGAAAATGGAGCTCATCTTAGACAACATTAGCGCTAATGAACACATTGTTTCCGATCAATGAGACTCTAAGACGTCTTCCATTTATCTGTTCTCGGTAGCATTTCTCTTCATGGTGCCGTTTCACCCACACAGTTGTCTTATTCTTGTGTTCGCTCAGACTTTTGAAATTACCGTATTATCTGGACTATAAGCCGCGCCTTCAATGAATGGCCCATTTTAAAACTTTGTCCTTACATAAGGTGTAATATCAAATTATACATCTGACCGGAGTCAATCAAGGATCAGTAACTGTCTGAAAGGAATAGCAATTCTTGAAATGAGGATAAGTGGTACGAAACATGGATGGCTATGATTAACCACTATTCTTTGTCACATGGTAAAGTAGCATGTGTAGTCATGGCAGTGAACATTAGCTTCATACTAATCTTCCTCTAGCACAGAGGAATGCTATAGAACTTTCTGAGCCGACGACATTGCTTGGGGGAAAATGTTCTTTTCTTATCACGCTCAGAGGAACACAATACTGATATCACGGTTGTTGTGCAATCTGTTTTGTGGCAAAAAAAAGGAGTCCAATATAATCTCTTTTGCGTTTTCAGTTTGCCGCCATGTTGTGCAATTCTGTCCGCCCATGTTTACGTCTCTGAACATCGTGCATTCACTTGGGGGGGGGAAATGTCTCAGGTACTTTTGCTCCGTGGTCTCAAAGATACCGTGACTGCACACATGTAATACTCAACATTGACAAATAACGATGAGAGTGATTGGCTCATTATTTCCTTTTGTTGAAGTACACATTCAAGCTTCCCACGTAAACACATACAGCAGCGTATACACACACACACACACACACAGACACACACACACACACACACACGGAAAGACACTGCTCCTGGTACACTTCAAAAGAACCATCTGATACAATAAAGGAGACGGCAGCACAGAAAATGTAATCGGCGGCGCAAGATTGAGTCCAAAGAATTCCTGATCTGTTTTTGTCCTATGCCGCATTACATTTTGTCACTTGGACAAAGTTGTCAATCAAGCCAGCAAACCTATTTTACGTCGTCAATAGGACAGAGGAGCGACTGTTGGGTCCCTTCAATACAGGCCGAGAGATTAAAGTAGGCCGAGCAGAGAGGAAGGTAATTTTCTCTGCTGATGTATTGACACTAAGACTCGATCATCTGCTGCATTGTATTTCTGATCTGCTCCCAGAAAGAAGCCGTGGCGGGAAGAAGGCTGCCGCTGCCGCAACCGCTGTTTCTTTCTCCAACTTATATCTACGGCTTCTTCTCCTGTTCCATAATGAGAAGGTAGAGGAGATTACTGAGGTGTTTGCTTGTATTAAAACACAAATGCCTGTTCAGCCCGGGTTGAATAATGCATATTTGAATCAACATTCAAATGACTTGTTTTTGTTCGCCTTTGGGATTTGCGTCTTAACTCTTACTGACTGGGCTTGTTTTCCCAAGAGGCACATTTCACGTAGGCAAGGTGAATAAAAAAACTGAGTCTGGTGCGGCTCATTTTAGGATAATGTCAGCTTGCCGTTTTAGATTTTACTACCAGATCAATAAAACAGTGTACTCGTAGATATTACCGCTAATTCACTCTTTTGTATTGTTTCATGGCTAGCTTAATAAAATACCAAAGTCCTGAGTAAATTGAAAGTAGTAATTGGTGTCAAGCCAGTATTGTCAAATGCATCTCAACTGTTTCAGGCTGTTGTATATTTGGTAGTCACCAAGTTTAGCCTAGTTCGATGAGATAAATCCCAAAAATGTCTCGGACACATTAACATAGATGTTACGGGAATTACCGTATTTTCCGGACTATAAGTCACAGTTTTTTTCATAGTTTGGGTGGGGGTGCGACTTATACTCAGGAGCGACTTATATGTGAAATTTTTAACACATTATTACTTGAACATTAACGTATTACTTACTTACTAGTATATCACTTCACGTTATTTTCACATTAAACCACACAAGAGCGCTTTAGGCCTCTGGAATAATTGGAACTGCAACTGACAACAGATCTGACGTCAGCGCCACAATTACATCCAGAGTCAGCTGAGTTGTTTATGTGACACAGTGGACGAAGATTACTCTGGTGCGACTTATACTCCGGAAAATACGGTATACACCGTCGATCAACTGATCATTTGACACTATATTGACATTATATTATCTTTGCTCTGTCGATCAGTAGTCAGTGGGAGTAAATTCTTCAATTTAATTTTTTATCACTGCATCTTGCTGGATCTCAAAAAAAACGGTGAAAACTCAAACTTAGTTACGTATTAATAGACGAGAGCGGGCAGCACGAAAACTCTCTCAAAGACTGTTGAAGCCGTTTGCTGCGTAAGGGGTTAAGAGGCCCGTTAAGTATTCATGGCATGAATATTCCATCAAGAGTGTCCAGAAACTGCGCCATGACAAGCTTTTAAATAGCAGAACTTGCAAGCAGAGCATGTTGAGTCAAAGGCTGCTCTAATCTATTCTGCTTCCAATAGGTGAACAAAAGTATCACTACTGTACTCTATTACTGTCGGCCATTTAATGATCATGTCAGCGTTTCCGTTCAAAGGCTCCCCCACTGATCCTCTGATTTGAATTCCCTTGAACTAGGAAATGGATCTTCGTCTATTGAGGGAGTGTAACTGAATCCGAGGAGTGCTTTTGAACGGGAATTTTGATTAAGGACATAAAAAGAATACAAAGTCCCGTAGAAAGTGAGCCGCTTTCAGGAAATTCTATCTCCAAGCCAAAGAGCGGTAATGGCTGGGCGTTTGTTCTCGGTGACTGTCCGGATGGTGACGAGGGCACCGATAACGTGAGAGTAGCGTCTGCCTCTGATTGAATAAAAACCAAAACACCCGGGAAGATTTCGGGTCAATAAATGGCCTTGGTGAGGATTAGTTCGCAGAGTCTCTGGATGTTCCTCCCTTCACTGCGTTTGCAAGTTTGATCAGCCACAAATTAAACGGCCGCTTTTATCTCTCTCCTTGTCTTCCTCGTTGGAGGTAACCTTGAATGTCTTCCCATTATATAGCCAACTCTGACAAGTATCCATTTGGGGCCCCGGGGAACTGAAGATAATGAATCAAATGTTGCCTTTATCCACGATCGCCAGCCACGATAGCTGCCGATTGAAGGTGGGAAGCTCCGGGGTGAGACGGCAGGAGGGCAAAGTCGTGCGTCACGAGATCAGGCAAACTCTTGTCTTGATTGCGGCGCTAAACCTCCTGTCCGAACCTACACCGTTAAAAGAACAAAAAACGTGCGAAAAATCAATTTTTTAGAATCAAATGTTGCCAGTGAATAGGTAAGCGGTGAACGATATTTGTGTCAGCCACTCGATTCCATCGCGTCGATAAACGTCACGTCCAAAGTTAAACTAACATTTCTAATTTAGAGCGTTAGCGTTGGAGTCGTTAAGATCACGTTCCTGGCGGCACAAGGCCTCATCGTTAAACGGAAATGAGTTACATTCCCTGTTGCAATTGCCACGCCGCAAAACATTCACATTCAAGCATTTTTTATGTACGCTCATATAAGCGACATTAGCGTCTTTCAGCACAAGTGCTATATCGCCTTCTCCGCTCTGAGCAAACACCTGATTTACGGCGAGGAGGAGTCACCACAGTCATAAAAGCGACGGGAGCCCTCGCATCTGGAGGAGGAGTCAATCAAGTTCATTCAATCTATTATGTACATGCTCGGGATTAGCACGCACACGCGGCGCATGGCTAAGTGAGTCGCTGCCGGGCGGACTGCAAGCGCTGCACTTTGGACGGCCAACTTTGTGTGAAGAGGTTACATCCTGCCCATGCAATATTTAAAACTTTACTTTTCACGAGTTTATCTAAAGGGCAGTGAAGATGCTCATGCACAACTAGCATCTGCTAGACTTAGCCTGGTCAACAGGATTCTTCCAGTACAAGTTGAATAAATACACATTAATTGATACAAGCTCATATAAATAAATGGACTTCAGCCTGAACCTGAAAAGAGAAATGCAAATACCTCAGGTCATTGGTTTCCGATATTTTTTTGCTTACTAATGTGGCGTTGCTAAACAAATAATGTGATTTTTTTTTTTGGGGGGGGGGGGGTTCCCAGATATACTCAAAAGTAAAAACTGTTGATGTTGTCTGCCTACATCAGAAGCAGCCTCCATAGGCAGGTAAGTCCATATTCAGACTTAAACCCCATTGAGCATTCATTTTAGTGCAGTCTTATTTTTTTCTGGGGTGTTGCACATCTATTTGAATGCCAGTTCCAAAGTTTGTTTGGGAGGGCCTTATTGATAAAAAAAAAAAAACAAGCAGGCAATCAAGAGTTGCACACCTGCACTTGCACGTAACAACCACTTGGGGGGCAGAGGTCGCACGCTGCGCCTTTGCACGCTCAATTGGAAGCAGGTGCGGCGTAAAGACCTAATCACATTTGTGGCTCATTACCCGGCCGCTGTGTGCACATATTTGCCTCTCGGTGTCCTTATTAATCAAGCGCGGGCAACCCCGAGTGCTCCCCGCCACTTTTCCGCACGACTTGCTACGAGCAACAGTCGGCCTCAACAAGCTGATGAGACCACCTGCTGCGGGTGCCGCTGCCGCTGCTGGAGCGGCAGCAGCAGCACCTGCAACGCTGACGCTCATCATCCCCCACTTGACCTCGGAGCGCTCGCCAAGTCGGAGAGCGACGAGCGCTTGATTGTCGCCGTACACACCTTCGTACGAATCAGAGCGGGAGTCTTTCGCTATTTATGCGCAATCTGCTTCTGTTTATCCACTGGGAGAAGGCATCGATATGAGTTTGGGTGACCGGAGCGAACCGTGTGATAACACAAAATGGTTTCGACGATTTCTATTTTGACAGGGTTCCTTTTTAATTTCATCATCTTGATGTACTTTTTTTATGCAGGTCACGTTTTGGTGTCGTTGGGCGTTCTCTCAAGTTCAATTAGGAGTGTGAACAACATGAATGGAAAGATGTAATTTTCAACAGCGCAGCACATGCACTAGGGAGGAAGACAGAAAAATGAGTTGATGCTCTCCTCTGTGAATTAGACGTGTGGAAGAAGATGAAAATATTTTCCAGACCGTAATAGATTAGCGGGATTTGGATGAACATCTTTGCATGTAAGCAGTCTTGTTTAGTCCTGCCGGGCTTGGCTTTGCATTGTCGCCGTGTTATCTCGCACCCGGCGCTTGTTCGGAGCCCGGGCTCCCTTTCCAACGTGGCCCCAGAGACCGACGCGGCGCCATAAGTGGGACAACCGACCTCAGAGAGGGTGAACAAAATAAGACGGCAACACACATGCATATTTCATGGAGTGTTCACGGCTTGACGGCCCAGTCGGACCGTAAACAAATTGCAGAAGCAAAACAAAAGGTGGTGCTTTGATTGTTTTGGTGTTTATCTTAGCATTGGACCAGTATGTCCTGATATTTTTAGTCATTAGGCCTACTCGAGTTGGAGAAGACCCAGTTTAAATGCGACTAAGACATGTCTGCCATCTAGTGGTGACTGGTGATATCACAACTTATAACTACAGGAGGGAAGCAATGTGCCAGATTTAGCCTTGGAACAATATGTCTTTGGAAGAAATATATTCTGTAAGTGGAGACAGCAAGCCCTCGAGAAGGTGAGCAAAAACAACAGACGACAGCAGGCTTGGGCTGACATGAATATTTCAGGGCAGGATCACGACTTGCCGGCCCAAAGGAAAGAAACAATCGCAGCAGCAAACAAAGGTTATGCCTTGTTTTTAGGGAGCTTGCCTTTCAAGCCTGAAAGAAATTGAGCCTAGAGGAAATTTGTCAGAGCTCTTCCACTTCTATCTTTACCAAAAATTGGCAAAATAACCGGGACGATTTTTATATTGCCGCAAGATTGTTGACATAGAGATTGTCAAGACAAATACCGATTTTGTCCTCAAATCGATGAAGCCTTTCAAAGGTCGTATTCAGCGCTTTAGCTACTTTTTAAAAATTGTTCATCTATGATCTTTTGATGATATCTACACAAGGAACTCAGTTTGATGCGGGCTTTCTGTGAAGCAGAAAATGCCCATCTATCACCTCTGCTGCTTTAATGATCCTGCCTGTCCTTTCATTTGCTGTTTTCACAGAAAGGTCACAAAATAACTTGTTGACTGTGGCGTCTGTTCTGCTGTCGTCATACACGGCAAATTGCGGTGAGGAATACTCGACGGAAATGAGTGAATTCAATGACATATACAGTATGCAGTCGACGGACCAAATCTTTTCATTTCATAATAACAGCTTACATGACGTGCATGGCTGAATAGAGGCTAATGAAATTTGTCACCCAATTCAAACAAATAGTTTGATAACTCCAGCACAGCTGCATTATTCATCATAAGATGCGGTAATATCTTCTCATGTACTTGATGAATTTATATTTCCATGTGTGGAAAGTCAACAAGTGCTCATAGGTGAAGCGGGTGAAAAATGTCCACGCCGTCGCACAAACTGAAACTCGGTCGGACTCATTCTTATTCAAATTACAGGCCGCGCCAGCTCATAAACAAAGTATTAGATTATGCAAATGAGCGGTCCGTGTCTATTTTCAGCTAATTCCTTTTGGGAGACGTTTTAATTTAAAGCAAAAAGGAAAACAAAGCTGCAGCAACGGGGCGTTCGCCGAGGCGATTGTGTTAACGTAAGCAGGCAAAGTGAATAATAATCTCTCAATTTGACGATCAATCAGTCATCGGCGAGCACTTCATTACCACTTTAATGCGATTTTAAATATGGAAGAGTCTTGAGTCGAGACGCACGCCAGCTGCTTGTCACTCACACTGTTAGTTTGCCGCAGACGTGTCCTGATGCTAATAACGCTAATGACCTTGGTCGCCTTTATAAACATCACACGGCTGCCTTCCACTTTTTTTTCTTTTTGTGGTTTCTTGACACAATGTGCATTATTTCTTGTCAACCTGACAGAGCGTATACGAGTGACATAATTATTACTTGAGCCATGCAAAAGCAATAGCCGTGTTAGCTTAGCTGGCTAAAGCCTAGCATCCGTTGCGAAACATTTTTGTTAACGAGCTAGCGATAAATAAAATGAATGAATCCGGGCAGCGTTTATCATGATTGTTTAAACTGATCTTTCTCCACCCTTGTCTCAGTGGGTCTAATTGTCATGTGCGATGGATGACTTCTTCAAACTTTGTTCGCAGCGGGGACACCGGCATTCGCCGAGCACAATTGAAAGTAAATGGGGCCGAAAATGAAGTGAGAAGACACCCTTAGTCACACATTCCCAAACTCTAATCGGGACTGAGAGTCGTAAAAAGATGCATTTAGATGCTAACGGTTATGGAGGAGTAATGCACGGCGTCGCCTTTTAAACTGTTAGATTTTTGTTGACTGTCATTTGGTGAGTAAAGTGCAGAAGATGTTTTGTTGTGTTTTGCCACAACAGTTGCCAAGTATCTCCCTCTTGCTGTGACCTCACACTCTATTTTATCACTGAGCATCTCAGGTTGATTTGGTAACAATGGTAACCGTAACATTGCAGTCGTATAATATGAAAGTGAAATTTTCCCCAAGATGACGTTTTCCTGAAAATGAGCTGATTTTATTCAGCAGAACCCCCAACGACATTGAATAAACAGCTGATTTGCGGCGACCATCTCTGCAAGTGTGCCTCGACTATCTTCCGCCAGGCTCGAGAAATGGAACATTCTGAAAGCGGCATGAATAAAACATTGCTGGACTGGCTGTAAACGGCAGACTGGAATGTTTGATTGACATTAGTTTGTAAATCAGACTAGTGCACCCGAGTTATTTAGCGTTTGGCAGTGCAAGAATACAAATGAACCAAAGGTTGCTCTATGGATCCATGACCGCAAATAAACATACAATTGCTTGTAGCTAACTTGGAAAAGAGACATTCCAAAATAACCTCCTGCAATTAACCACACGCGGCTTCTTCAGACATTATCACCCGATTAGATGTAGCAAGAAAGTGCAGCAAATGAGATGCAAATAGTTTGAAGGAACTGTTCCATTCCAATAACATTTCCATTGCTGTCCAATAGACTGCCTGCGTGAGATAAAGTGTCAGTGAACTGAATGAATGTGATGAGGACAAATCGTCAGAGCTCTTCATTAGAATGCGCTACGACGCGGCTTCCGCTCCTAATGTAAACAAATGCGGGCTGCGCTGTAAAGCACAGGCCAGCGCGCCGCTGATGTTTACTTTGCACTAGGAGGACGCCATCTGTGAAGTTCGCCGCGATTCAGCCGGGAGACGAGCCACAAATAAGCCTCTCGGCTGTCTGCCGCCGGCTGCCTTTCAGTGGGAATCCTCCTCTCAGCTCAGTTCAGCTCTCATTAGCCTGGCCGAGGACACCAAAGTCCAGCTGAGGGACGTCTCGCCTAGAAACCGACGGTTACACGTCATGTGGTGTAAACAAACCTGACAAGACATGAGTTGAGTCCCCTCAAACTCGTAAGCAGACTCAACAATACTTGCCGTGGGTACGGCTTGCAGATGAACTACAGCTCACTTTAAAATCCCCCCCCCAAATTAAAAACATGACTATATGATAATTGTTTACCTAACCCTAACCCTGACTCTAAACCCTAACCTAATTGTGTCACTTGAAGCATAAATCAAGCCTTATATAGACTTATTCCAAATTTAGTACAGTGGTGTATGCTTGTTGTAAATTTGAATTAAAAAACAAACAAAAAGGGTGTCAAGACTCGTATTGGTGTTGTCTGGCTACTCATGCAAGAAAAACATCAACACCAAGACAAAGGCAGACTTTTTCGACCTGCCGCTGGCACGCTTGTCAAACGTGACAATGAGTCATGATGGCGCAAAGCGAAAGAGACAATGTTGTTTGCGGAATGAGCTGGAATCGATATGTCGCGCTTAATAACATTTCAAAGATGATGTATGATTGACGCCAAAAAGAAACTCGCTGCTTTTTCTCTTCATCTGACAACAACAAATTGGACGTAATAACGAAATGACAAATGTCGGCATCTCTTTATGGGCCGCGAACCGGGGGGGGGAAAAATACGATAGATTTATTTTACTTTATCTACAGGTTTTCCAACGACATCTCAACAAAAGAGTTTCTAAACAATGCATGTTGACTTTGCATATCAAACATGCTTCAACTTTGGACAAATGTTACTTTTATACCGTCACAAAATGAAGATGTCATTTGGTTTGTGCTTGTCTCAGAGAAATAATCAATAATATACTGTAAATATACTATTATAATATAATATAGTATAATATGATATAATGTAGAAAATGGATTGATGGATGGATGGATAATATAATATAATATAATATAATATAATATAATATAATATAATTTAATATAATATAATATAATATAATATAATATAATGTAATCTAAGATAATATAATACAATATAATGTAAAAGTATACTATAATAACACTTTTAGAGTTTTTATGTGCCAATGTAATTAATAGGTACTTATTCTAAAAATACGTATTTTTAAAATCATGGTGCCGTTTTTGTTTACATTCATGTAACCTGCTGGGTCAGGGCTTTGCTAATGCAAAGAATAAGACTTGTTTACACGGAAAAGCTTGCTGATAGTTTGCATATGAGTTCTTTGGGTGCAGTTTTGAAGAAGTTCATATAATGGCACAAATCCGTACAAGTGACTGGGCCGCGTATTAATCCCTTCGCCGCCAACTGAATGTATGCTAGAATTAGCATTTATATGGCCTGTCTGTGCGTCCGAAAAGCAGACAGACGCTCTGTCAGGGCTGAGCCGCCGACTGACGAGTCCTCCGGCTAAATTCTGACATAAGACTCCAGTCTTCGGGATATCGGGCCAAACATTAGCATTAGCATTCGCGATTGTTGGCATTTGTCTTCTTCAGAGGCTCGCAAATGTTTACAGTCTTTGCCAACCATTGGGTGACGGGTGCAAGCTTACTGTCACTTTCCAACTTCACCAAACTCTTTCGATGTCAAGCTAAACATAGATAACTTTGGCGATACGCCTATCGTTTGCAATATATGCTAATTATCAAACTGATATTACTTTTATATCTGTTTATCTCTACTAAATTAACAGCAAGTCAAGTTAGGAAAGTTCTCGTCGTGACCCTGTTAATCCGTAAGGAGACCAAGGCTAACATTACACGCCAAAACAGTTGAAACAATTGTGATCTTGTGGGTGGAAAAAGGAAACCCTCGGCCCACTGATCTTTAGCAATAATGAGGAGAGGGCGCCCAGACATATCCTCAGAACACCCTAGAATGGTTGGCTATTTGGCGTGACAAGCTATGATGATGATGATGATGATGACAGCAACTCAAAATTAATGTTGAGTAACCTCATCTGATTTTCAAGCTGAACTTAGCGAGTATCCTTTTAAACATCCTAGAATGACTGCAACTGTTTTGAAAAATGATTCTCTAAAACTTTGTCGAGTACACCGCGGTGGATGTCAAACCTGCCTAACATTTGTCAATTGGTGGCAAGTGTTGCACTAAAGCTACTGAGTCGAAGCAATTCCGCCAAATGTGGCGCCGGTATTAGTTTGCATCTGCCTCAGGCTTCCAATTCTTTCTCAGAGCAATATTGTGCCTATAAATAAGACCCCAATAAATCAACAACATTAATTTAAAAATATATATATTGATTTGAAATAAACCCACATATATTACAACAAGCTCCAAAGAGGATTTAAATAATCCTGTTCTCTGAGGTCAAAGTGTTTTAATCTGTTTACCGTCCACGATCCATCTTTAGCACTGCAGTCAAATGATTATCCTAATAATTTTGTTCCAAGGAAGGATGATGTAAATATGGGAAATATCATGTGGCAGCACAGTGGATGAGCGTTTAGCACCTCTGCCTCATGGTCAAACGGTTACAAGCTAAAATTTCAAGTTTGAATGTTTTCTCCACACTTGTTTGGATTTTCTCTGGACACTCCGACTTATTCCGACATCTCACAAATACGTTAGCTTCTTTGAAGTCACGACATTGACTTCAGACAAGCCCGACAGAGGACGGATGACTGTCTCATTTCATGTGTTATTGGCATGCCTTTAATTGACACATATCTGACTGGAGGGGCAGTGCCGCTGTTGCCCCGAATGCAAACCCTTCGCTAACTATCACATCTCTGACGGATTGATGTGGGTCAACGGATCGTTTTCCTCCAGGAATTTTACATGTCATACAAAAGCCTAATTGATTGGAATGGAAAGTGAACTGTGTGTGGTGCACATACCAGACTCCCCCGCCACCCCAGTCGTCTTCTTGCGCCTCCTCCCCCCACTGAACCATCCAGGAAGGTCTTGTCATCGCTTCCCGCTGAGATAGAAAAACGAAGCTGTGGTCTATCCGCTGTCATTTCTCATTAACGAGATACCAATCGCTCCTGACACCGTGTAATTGCTGAATGGTAATTTCTGAGAGGGAATATTCTGGAAGAAAATCACACTTTGAATTGGAGACGGGAGGGATTATGACACTCAGAATGTAAAACAAGCCGTACCTTCCCCCTGTTGTTGCTTTTATTTTCCATCCATCCGTCCATCAAAACAACGGCATCCGTCGTTGGCTCATATGCAACAGTCATTTTTGGATCGTTCTCATCACCCAATCAGAGGCCATGGCAGCACTAAATCTCTTCATGGTTACAGAGAGGCCGCTTGTCTTTCTACATTTGCTACAAAGCGATTGAGATCTAAACTGATTGCCGTGGGATTATCCAGGGATTTATTCAATATAAAAAAAATTGGCTGTTGCTCATTTTGATAATTAGGGTTTATTCTAATTAAATTGATATCAAATGCGAGCGTTTATAAAGCCATCCATGAGTTCGTCAGTTCATTCATCACTGATCATTTTCATTGCAAATACTAATCAAGAGCAATTTCGGTATGCGCATTGAAATCTGCATGAAATAGCTTCAAACAAGATGTATCAGTATTCTTTTCTAATTCCTTGGATTCTCTTTCCTTCCCTTATAGCTTCCATCTCTGACAACCCTAACCTGTCATCAAAAAAACAAATGAAAACATC
This sequence comes from Syngnathus leptorhynchus, assembly GCF_054491065.1. NCBI lineage: Eukaryota > Metazoa > Chordata > Actinopteri > Syngnathiformes > Syngnathidae > Syngnathus > Syngnathus leptorhynchus. The sequence goes on from NC_141213.1 coordinate 791,168, forward strand.
TTTTTGACCTGCTTTTGACCCACCATGTATACTGGAAGTCACACACGTGACATGAAAGCAAACCAAGGCAACGCCAATCAAGTTATTGATTGGAATGTGTCTCTTCATGCTGTGATTGCTCAGAGGTGTAGGACTCTGACATGATCCTAGGGCACAAAGATCAAAATCCATAAACCCCATCGAGGACGTAAACAACTTGTAGTAGATGGGGCGCTATAGCAACAGTGGAAGAAGCATTTCTTCATGGGCTCATCGCTCACATTACAGAGCTGCCATGACCTCCAGTGCCGAGCTTCCACTTGCAATCGCTGATTGGCGACTGTTGCCACCCCGCCCCCAATCCCCGCGGTTACCACTTGGAAGTTAATCACATGACAAAGGGTGGCTGGGAAGGATAGGGGGGGGGCTACAAAGGTGAGGATGAAAGTGGGTGCAGTCGAATGAAGGAATTCTCAAGACAAGAGCCCAAGTTTAATTGCCTCGGGATAATCTCATAGTCTTCTGGTTGTGCGAACTGGCCACCAATCCCCAGAAAAAAAACTTTAAATCAGCTCAACTTGAGTTATTTCAGCTGAACTCACACTACCTAGTTTTTCTTCTCAAATGAGATCCTTTTTCCATTCCTACTTTCATTTGTTCCTCATTTGTTGATTTCCACTAGTAGATCTGGTGAACAAAAGTTATCAGCTGTCGGTACAATTAAATCGGAACGACTTGCACGAACACGATTTGTGTCTATAAAACTCGTTTTTTAACAATGTTTTTCTTTTTCACAACTGTGGCCACTGTGTGAAGATTCGGTGCCAGAGGTTACTCTCACAATGTTTTTGTCTCTCGGCAGCTTCCAATGTAACCGACAAGATTTACACGCCGCCGCTGTAAGGACTGAAAGGTGCGTACAGCGATAAAGTAGCCGTGACAAACACACAAATACACGCACGTTTACAACACCAAGCAAGCCTTAAATAACATTTTAAAGGTTTGTGTAGGGAAGGGTCAACAACAGATGGATTTTAAACCCGACTGTGTGCTATATTTCTGTTCTATTGCAACAGACCAATTCTGGCTCGCTCTTAATCATATTTACAGCCTCTCTGTGTCCTGTGCTTTAACATTTTAGTAAAAGGGTTTTTCTTGAATCAAATTGAGAGAGAGAGAGAGTCAGTGGCTGGTATACCTGTCCTACACTCCCGCAGTGGCTTTCGATTTTAGAGCCAGTGATGGACAAAAATTACCACCTCTGAATTTGATATGCAGGTAAAACTGAGAGTAGATTGTCGTTGAGTGTTATCCTATTGAAATGTGTTCATCTAAGCCAAACATTGCTATTGTGCAGTCAAATTGGGTGCGCAGGTGTTCCTCCAGTCAGCCTCTTTATGAAGCCGGCTGTTGCTCCATGCGGACCAGATTCACTCTTCATTAATTGGACCACTGCTCCCATTTGTTGTCGTGATGCATTCATTGTCGAGTCAACACGTGGGAGCATCTCTCGGCAGCTGCAGCCGGCAAATGGCTTTGTTAGAGCCACACCACACTCCGCCGCCTTTGACGGATTCATTCAGAGGGACAGCGGCGGCCATCGATTGGATGCTTGGCAATCCAAAATATTTCGCCACCACCAAGGTTGAACCGTCGACTGAAAGTTTGTGTTGCGTATGTAGCATGTGTCAGATGCTAGATGACTCAAACGAACCTTTCTGTATCGTAGCATAGCCGGAAGAACCATAGTGTGTTTGTGTGTGAAGGGATTCACGCTTAACTACATCATAAGTGTCACCAGAACTGTCAACTTGACACAAAGGGTTTATAAATTAAGAAGAAGCAGTCACCAGAGTGTTATGCGGCGGCAAAGTGTGACAAGAAACCTTCATTAGATTGCTCGGAGGGTGTGAACGGCAGCAGCGCCCGTTTGAATGTATTCACCTCCCTTTATTTACAAGCTGGAAAGAGGCATGTCAAGAGCAGAAAAAAAAAAAGCAGCGTGGAGAAGAGTAAAGTAGCTTGAGAGAGAGCGAGAATGATGAAAACCAAATTGCTTCATGAGGAAGAAGAAGCGTGTGAGTCATATCCCATCTCGCAAAGAATTGGCCAAAGCCATCCAGCAAAGTAATGAAAATGTCGAGCATGTAAATACAAGTCGGTGCGGCTATAATTACATTTCAAATCCACTATGGCTAAAAGTCGTCGCCTGGATCTTAATAACTTCCCTCATGAATCAATTTCAATTTCTGCACGCGGATCGATCGTGTCGGATGCAGAAGGCAGCTGAGTGTGTGTATTGTGTTTTTTTTATAACGGTAAAGGGGGGGTGATTAATTTTTCTCTATTTCTCTGTGTGGAAAATGGAGGCAGACACTTTGTTTGGAAGGTTGTTTACATCCCGGCCTTGTTTTCCCACAAGTACGTTTGACACAAAACAGTACCAATGGGTAATGGCGGATTATTGCTCACAGTTCTAACTGTTTAAAAATTTCCAGCCGGTGAGCGTGTGAACAGCATACGAGGTGGTCAGCAAAGAAGAAGTCACACTCTCGGTGTCCCATCGTGTAGACGCGTCTTTGTGTACGACATGACAGTTTTGCGCCAGACAGCTGCTGGCTCCTCTCAGCTGTAATTGGTCCAGCTCTGCAGCGACACCGTCTTTTGACATCTGGCAGACGTCGTGCTGAGAGAACGTGCGAGGCGCTGCGGGCCCCCGGATCGCCACGCGAAACACATTTCACGTCACCCAATATAACGTCTGCCCTTGGCACCAGAACTCTGCTCTGACGAAGCAGCCAAGACGGCGACGTGAGCACAATTCCGACTTCCTCCTGACTCAACTTGGCACTGCCAAAGAAGCTAATTACATTACTAACTCAACACTTGTACATTTGGAGCCGGTTGCATAACTCGGCCGCTCTGTTTATCAAAAATTATCGCAAGTAGAGCTACCATCTGCAGACTTAATGAAAACATATAAAAATTCGAGTTGTGATCATTGGCATTTTGATGGCCGATAGCAAAGCCAGAACTTTGAGCTTCAAAGATGGGAAGAAAAAGAAAAGGGGCTGATGAAAGCGAGGCAAAGGGTCATTAAACAGCAGGGCGGGAGACGGCCAGCGACAGCGAGGGAGACATCGAGTCCCAACTTCATCAAGATGGATCACTGGCATCTGGCGCCTTGGAGGACCTAGTTAGTAACCCTCCACACAAACCCCTCGCTCGGCTGTGAATCATCGACGCCAGCCGCTCGCTTGTTGTATCTTTTGTCACGCTGGCTGACCAAAAAAAAAATGGCTGTAATGAAGGACTATGCGGGGGAATATCAACACAAGCGCCTTTTAAATCAGACGGCGTTAATGGTGCCGTGGTCGACATCAGCTGTTGCAATCAACAAACACTTAGTACCGTGATTAAAAGTGCCAATTAATGTCTCAACATCATTGAAAAGGCACAACGAGACAGGATTTACTCCAGGTTCATGTCAAGGGCAACTGTAAATCACGCATCCCTTTTTTTTTTTTTACGACGAGACTATTCACGTGTGGCTTAAATGATATGCAGAACGGAAAAGTAAAAGTGGGCTTTTCGTTTATCCGGTGCAGATCCGCAAAATCAATTATAATCACTACTGTAAAGCAGAAGATTTGGTCATGTGCCGATCCATATGAGCGTAGCCGGAGGGGAGGTGGGTGGGTGGGGGAGAGAATACAGGCTCCTCTGGACTAATGATGAGCCCCAAGGAGGTCGAGCACGCAACTTGTGTTTTTGTTTGGGCCGATGGCTTACCTTCAAACAACAACAGGGGTACCGAATTGCAATTTTCTGAATATGTGCCGCAAAAAGCGACATCACAAATACATCTGATCGTTTTCAATACATCGCCACCACAGGCAGATTTCAGCTGCAGGGGTAACGACGGAATATGTGATGTCAATCAAAGGTTTTACAAATACCGCATCTGCCAATGCCACCACATTGACGCAATCTCATCACAGAAGTGTCTGATTTCATGTCGAAAGCAGCGACCGCCACACCACGTCATTCGACTCGTAGCAGCGCCACTTCTCGAGTTGTTGTTGTTGTTATTGTGCGGCAAAGCCAAGTGTTGTCGACCTGATAACGGTGACGGGTATTGAAATATTCCCGCTGTGTTAATCTGATTGAGACGGTCCTTACCTATGGACGCTATCGCGAATATCATATCCCATTTTCGACCAGTCGGGTCTGGCCTTTTCCAAGGGCGTCATCCGCGTATTGATCGGTAGAAAAGTGAAACGATATGGATATTAGCAGACTGGAAGCCGCCCGAGGTGCCCCCCAAGTTGATTCATGGCTGCCGAGGAGGAGTTCATTTCCAGCCCGGATGGCATTTGAAGGAATCAAAGAGTGAATTTCAAGCAGAGCCAGAGGTGGCACTCAACCCTGCGCTTGGTGACCCCGCCAACACCGTGCGGTTATCTTTCAATTACCCGGCTTAATCCAGATTTTACAAGCGTTTGACTTTGTCCAGGCCGCAATCACGGCGCCGTACTTCATCCTAATGAACAAAACCGCTGCTAGATTATCATTCGGCAGATGAGGCTGAGGCAAGAGTGAAACATTTTACTGCGGGGACGGACCATTATTATTTTCCTGACCGAGCCTTTTCCGGTAATCCGGCTGGCACCCCCACCTACTCGCTTGCTCCTGCCCCTCCCAATATAGCCTCAACCTTTCTTACGGCTGTCACTGCAGGGAGCCAATTAACACATTGTGTCCGAGGGAGTCATTCCTCCCTTGTGTTTTTGTCACACTGCTGGCTAGTGGACCGAGCCACACAAATTAGCAGTGTGGGCTGGAAGGCTCAATTACCTTTTAAGGGCTTCGGAGGTAGTCGGTGTCAGGCTGCCTCGCAGCTTCCTTCCACCTGCCTCCACAAACTATCAAATGAGGGCTGGGAGGAAGCGGGCCCGCTTGCCGTCTGATGCCCAGGGTCGAATTTCCAACTGATCTCATTCGCACATCTGATTCTCAGCATCACCTCCCCCAGTTTCTTCTGTCTCACCCTCCCTGTGTGTTTTCTATCGGCGGGAGTCAGGGAGGAGCCGCCCGAGAGTCCGTCGGTTCAGGCGGACTAATGGAGGTGCGCTCTCGAGAGGTAGGGCCACAACACGGAAGCTGTTATCTGACAGGGAATGTCCGACACGGTTGAATACTGAACTGCTAGCGGTCTTAAAAAAAACAGAGCACGTCGGACATTTCAAGCATGAAAGCAGCTACACGTGTTCTATGACGGCACTCCAAAAAATGATGATAATAATTGAACGGCAACATCTACTCATCTCCGTCCTGAGCGCAAAATCGTCGTCGTCAGTCGGACCGGCACATGAGCAAGGATGACGGTTTCGAATTGATTTATTGATAGTGATATATTCATCTGGGTGTATGCATAATGCACGCGGCCCTAAGGTCTGCATAAATCTTTGCACAACAGGAAGGGCACGGTGATGAAAGAGCAGGTCCGCCGCCGAGGCGGCACGACGATGATTAGTGGCCACCCGTCACGTTGCAAATCAAAGCGCGGAGGCCAGGCGCTTGCGCAACTCCGCCGTGTCGTCTCGACGTAACCTCGCTCGCTCTCCGACGGCTAATTGCGCCACTAATTAATTGAGTACAGTCAACCTTCACCATCAATTAGGGACCAGCTCCACCACCGATCGTAAACATTTGCTTAGATTAGACTCCACAAAAACTTCACTTATTGCTCATTTTGAAAGCCAAAATATGATCAGTCCCCAAATACTCAGCCCTTTCTGTATTGTGTTCCCTCAGGAGACCTTACAAAAGTTGTGTTCTATCTGATAAAAGCACTCTTGAGTTGTGCCATTTTTCCACCGCTTTTGTGTTGAAGCTCTGAAGTGGCGTGGGTGGCGAGCGCGGGGAGAACGACCACTTTGGCCCGCATTTCGCTTACATGCAAATGTGCTGGAGAGCTGTCACATGATGCAAACATGGGCCCGGCTCCCTGCCTGAGTGGCCTCCTCAGCTCGGAAATTGCAATCTGAAACCGCAACCCTTGTTTCAAACCCTGCCTTGAAACTTTGTATGGCTTCACTTTGAAAGCCCAACTCTGGCTTGAAACCCTACCACAGAACCCTTGAAACCCAGCCCAAAACCTTCCATTTTTTTTGAAAACCCCTAATCTTGTTTGGAAGCTCATCTGCCTGGCTGGGTGCCACAATCAGTGAGTGAGAAAGACAACAAAACGGCAAACGTGTCCTACTTTGAACTTGTCAAGACCACCAGGGGTCACTGTTGTGCAGGCAGATTGATCCTGCCTTACCCCCACCGACAAGCGAGAAAAGATCAAAGCCATGTGTCCATTGTGAACGGACCCAAATGCACTCCTCCCATTTACATTCTTCACCAAACCCATTTAGCCATCAGTATTGACATACCTCATGTGAAACCATAACCAAACACTGTCTTGGAATCCAAAATGCAAAGTCACATTGCCTTTTTTTTTTAAACCCTGACTTGAAGCCTTAAAAAGTGCCTCAATTTCAAACTCTAATCCTGGTTTGAACACCAAATCCTACTTTAATACCATCGTCTGTCTTGAAACCTGAATTTGCATGATCAACCTCGTCTGTTAAGCCCGTGGTAGAAGGTTCCCAACATGTTTGGGAAATTTTGCGTTTCTAATCATCAACTGTTCTGATGATGTCGTCTTGTGCCAGGACGCAACTTTCAAAGCTTTCTGAAAGGTCGGCATGGCTTTTCCCTCTCGGAGGTAAATAAACATTAGAAGCAGAAAGCGAGTGCAAGTGGAAGCATAGCGAGTTGACGTGCCGGCGCGCAAACAAAGTCATCCATCACTGACCCGCGGCCGGCGAGGTAAAAAGGTCGGCCGCAGTTAACCTTTATTGGCTTTAACGGTTCACAGGCGCAATCAAGCGAGTTGGGGGTCCCCGAGGGCGAGCGCCGGCACTTTGGAGAGGTCGGCGCCCGCGAGCCACAGCCAACGTTTCATTACCATTTGTTCTCATGGCGCATGTAAGCGCCTGGCCTCGTTAAAGATGTTTTTTCAGCAAGTAACCTCTGAACTCCAACAAAGTTTCCCATCGGTCTAATTTCCTGCAATCCATTCAGGTAAACACGAACTGCACCAAATCCTTGAACTTTGGCTTGACACCTTACTTTGATAGGCTGGCGCTGACTTGAATACCTTGCTAAAAAAAAACTCCCGGTCAAGATGCTTCTCGTGTTTGTTTTGTTTTTAACAAGTAACCCCTGATTCCCAACAATGGTTCCCATCACTATGATTAGGATCAGTCTATTTAAGTAAACAACAGACGTGAGTGGAGGGGATTATTTATTTATTTATTTTGCATTTTGACAATCGGACAATCAACAGAGAATCATGGTCAGGGCAATAAGTCGAATTTAACTATCCATTTAAATGAGTCAAATATTGCCAATGTAGTGACTTTTGTAGAACACAACACTTGTAACAAGATGGCTGAAATCAATGTTTGCATTGTTTTGTCGATGACAAGGAAGAAACATAGAGGCAATTGTGCTTGACGTCTATTTTATTTTCTGGCCGAATCCTGTGTCCATTCTAGCTAATGGTGACGCGTTTAAGTCTTTCACGTGTCGTCGTTTTTCCACAAGGCTCAACGCTTTCTCATTGTGTGCGTTATACGGTCGACATTTCATTGCGAGTTGTGTCCCCCGCTCACGTTGAAGCATCAATCAGCCTCGTATTGTTTCACAATGACGCCATTTATGTTGTAATAAAAGTCAAATATATGCGCTAATCTGCCCCGATCATTCTTGTTTACGGCTTTTGGTTTTACGTTCTCCCCAGCAGCCTGCCCACATGAGAAGTCATCATTAGGATTTGAAATTGTTTTGGGGGCTGCAACAGACAACAGTGGCTGCTTCATCCTACCATTTAAAAATCAATAAGCTCTTGTACAAGCAAATAACAGTTAATTGATTTTCTTTTTTTATAACGATAGTTTTGGATTTATTCCGGGAATTTAATAAAAGGATTTAGAAAACAGAATTAGGTGGATGTGGAATGTGAAACTAAACACGAAAATGTAACCCTTAACTTAAAGCCACACTATGAAACTCTACATCGACGCATTCACATTTGCATTGAACCACGAGACTTTTTTTTGAAATCCTCACGGCAAGAGTAAAGCGCTTATTTGACATTATCAAACTATAATCCCGTCTTGAAAGCCATTCCTGAATTTTACTCAGATTTGAAATCCTGCCCTCATCTGCAACTCAGATCTGGAACTTGAGTGTATATTTTTCTTTATGTGTTATGATTGGCATTACTTGTGTTTTAAATGTGTTTTAAAAAACAGTGATTGTAATTCCTTGTTTGGAGTTTGAGTCAACATCAACTGTGTGACATTTATCAGCTTGAACAGCAACAGCGACAAAATAGCCCCACATTTTTTTCTCAAGGAACACACAGCATTCAAAAGAAGAAAAGTCATAAAAATAAATAAAAAAAAAGTCCCCACGTTTGCTTCACAAATCAAAAAGTGTGCTGCAGGAACATAAAAAAGTGTCTCAGGGTGATTAGCGGAGATTCATAAAGCTGCCGGGTACTTTGCATTCATTAAGACGCCATAAAATATAAATCAAGAGGAGTTTGTCACAGTCGATCTTACGAAAGGGGAAGCAACACAAGCAATAGTTGCGCCTGACTGACGTGCTTCGCTCCATTATTAACGGCGACGATTATGACGTCAATTATTAACGAGCGCTGCTCGGGTTTCCGCTGCACACAAATCAAAGACGCCGCTTTGTCACTGATGGAATAATGTTTGCTTGGGGGGGTTCCAAAAGTCAACTTTTCAAAACAACTGCTCTATCTTGACAAAGTCCACCAACCAAGTTTTAGGCACTACCTGAAAGCCAGCCCAACCCGTTCCTGGACACAGCAGGATAAAACGAGAATCTAACAAAGGACATGGCTCGATGCAGGCCAGGTGCACCAGGCCAGGTGCACGCTAGGGGAACGTGACAAATGTGGAGGCAATGACCCTAATGAGGAGACTCCTAAAATGAAAAATTGAGAGGAAACCAACTACCAAAGTAAAAGCAAACATAATGGACATGGAAAAAATTCAAATGAACAAGACATGACCAAACTCTTAGCCAGGCTTGAAACTGCAATTTGAAACACTCACCATATTTACCCTTATCTTTTTAATTAATCAAGTCGCTTCCACACAATTTAATGTTTCAATTTACGGGTTAATAACCGATGAAAGCCGAATGGGCTTGGTTTGAGCTGAACAAATGATGCGGTAAAATTCTGTTGTAGGGATAAAATGAAAAAAAAATAATAATAATCTGGCATCTCCCAGTTCTGGTCGCATTCTGTCGGTATACTCCGCTAATCTCAACACAGAACAATGATTCTGTTCCTATATCAATCTAAATATCAACGTATACTTCCTGTCTGGGGAACTCATTTATCCAAAGTACGACCCGCGAGTATTGAGAATGTTGCTCGTAAACAAACGTTGCCGACAACTCAGACCAAAGGAGAAAATTATAAAACCGAGGCTAGTTTGCCATTTGATGATCTTGGTAAGTAAGCGACAAAATTGTGACAAAAACAACCCGTGTGTGTGCCAGACAGGCGTATTCTCAGTGATTGCTGTGGTCAGAGAACAGAAAGTTATGCGGAAAAAAATAAAGCACTGAAACAGTTGGACATTACTCAATTGAGTTAAATCTGCGAGTCCGTAGATCCACAGCTTGATGTTTAGACTTGGCTCGCTGACAAGCAAGTGTTTGGATGTGAATGCTAAACAGCGTCTTAGAAAAAAAAAAATTTTGAATAAAAGAGAGAAAGTAGACTGAGCCCACGCCAGGAGAGAAAAGGCGACGTACGGCCGAGAGCGTTGGCTTGATTGCGATGCCAAACAGAATACAGCGCGGCCGGTTTAGAAGGTCCAGCAGCTTGCTTCCTTCGGCTCCTTTTCATGGCACGCATTAACCAGCACCACTGCGCAAAAGGTCACGCACGGCACCAAAAGTGCCAAAGCTGAATGGGAAAATTACAAAAAAGCAGCAAAATCCATTTTCAATGAAGTGGATCCTTTTTTGTTGTTATTTCTCAGCCGTAATGGATTTAGGGCACTCAAAACAGTTCGTTTTTGTGTGTTTTTTCCCCCCCAAGAATCAATACAGCACTTAAGCCAGGGTACCAACATCAGTCAGAAAGAGGTGTACATTTTTTTGTGTGTTTGTATGTGTTTTCTTTTTTTTAACCCAGACCCTGGTTTTAAATGTATGATTTTGGTAGGGAAAACATGTAAAAAGTAATTGGATGGCTTCTGACACAGGGTCTGCAGGATGGAAGGGATTGACTCCAAAGATTTCCGTAAAAAGCATAAAATGGATTCTTTATGTGTAGCAAGAATTGACACAAGACATAGGACCATTACAATTAACTTTCTTTTTCATCTCAGCGAGCAGAGAGGGGAGGGACGAGCATGGAGGGAGCAAAACAAAGGAGCCACTGTACAAACAAAATGGTGATACTCAAGTACAACACGAATCTGTTCTAAAATTAGCTTACCGGTAATGCGACGTTAACATTTGTACCTTTATATACCATGTAGCGATGTACAGTGATCCCTCACTACTTCGCGTTTCGTTTATCGAGGCTTCACTACATCGCGGATTATTTTTCCAAATTAAAAAAAACATTTAAAAGTCTAAATAAAACTGCTAAATTGAGGGAACATGTGTCTAACCTTTAGGACACTGTAGTATTGCTCCAAATGTTCGTTTACATTCCTTTAGAAGTCGGTTTTCAGTACTTCTTGTTAGTGACCGTACTTTGCGGATTTTACTTATCGCGGGTGGTTTTTGGAACCAATTATAATACGAAAAACGATAAACCAGGGATTACTGTACACGTGTCTTCTCACTGACAGACAGTTAGATTGATTTTTAGAGTGTCTCGATTTCCTGGGGATGAAAAGATAGCAAACTTCCAAAACGACGACAATGTTTGTCCCTTCCTGTCGATTCAGAGAACAGGAAAACCGGTAAATAATAGATGAGCGTATTTGGAGCAGTGTCCTGCACGTCCGCAGTGGTTTTGATATTTTGGCCAGATTGATTCTTGAAAGTTTTGAGAAGGAGGCACGAGTGTGAGAGTTACTTGGCGGAGGCGTCAGGAGAAACAAAAAGAACCGCGAGGCGCCGCCGGAATGAGCTTCTCCGAGTGTGATTGAGCGGCGGCAAGATAAGGACGGTGACATTAGATATCCCGGTGGGCGGGTAGGGGATGGGCGATTAATCTCATTGCGGCTGATGATGTGTCTGACGTGAGTGTCGTTGCCGGCGGTGGCGCGCTCGCCAGCGTGCTCGGGGAAGGCTCCTTGGCTTACCAAGACAAGGAGAGCGCCCGCCGCATTGATTGCTTTGCGATTTGATTAAACTCTCGGCCGCTTTCCAAATGTGAAACAATAGCATGGAGGTAATCTCACCTTCCCTCCTGAGGTCGCGTGTAATGTGCTTTAATGATATGGACACGCCGAAAGCCTCGGTCGGGACTTTTGGAGGAGTTACAAAGACACACTCACATAAAATCAAAATCTAGTGTCTATGGGTTGCCAATCTTCCTGCAGCCAAATAAAAAAAATGCAAAAAAAACAAATGCGACCGCTCTGCTGGCACTTTCAAGAATCAGTCCAAGCACAATACGACCTTTGCTTGGAATCTTCTTTTTGAGACCCCGTCAAACTCTTGACTGAGTCCTCTCAGCTCACTCCATTAAATCCGGCAAATCCCCGTAATGACGACAATTAACCTGGAATAACGGCAATATTAGCGACACGGGCTAATCGACTCGACTGTTATTAATTTTGACGTTAGGTTCCAATTAAAGATAGCCAAATGCTGATTTCATTTGCTTTTCATTTCGGGCTGGCAGATAAGGAGGCCATTGATCACACCTGAACGACTCGCTATGTGAGCGCCGCTAATTAAAGAGCCCGATTGCAATTAAGATTAAACCCGCGCAAAGTTTTCACACGCACTAAATTGTGTTTAGTAGAGAGTATGATGTCACATAATCCGAGGACAACCCGGAGGCCGGCAATTAGTCCTCGGTCACGAAATATTCAGAAAATTGCTGAAAAGAATATACTATTTTCGTATTCAACTGCCGCCAACGTGTGGATTTGTCGGCATCTTGTGATCGGGTCGTGATAGTTTAGTTGTGCTTACATCGGATTTTATACCTATCAGAATAATTTTGCGTATTTGGAATGTTATGAGATCTCGATATATATATATACATGAATAATTTCTGGAGTAAACAAACTTGAAGTCACCGTATACTCAAAGCGGTATATGCAGGCTATAAATTTATAAAATGCGTTGTGATGGTGACAAAACATGAAGCAATGTGACAAAACGTGTTGAGTACCTCGGGGTGGTATATTTGAGGCTGGATGGCGCGGGATGATTTTTTTCGAGCGTGCTTTGCTTTCCCATTTGCAAACACGCTGTCGTTGTCAACGGTTGCGAGGTGAGCGTGTCATTTGCCAGGCCTGTTGTGGGCAAGGCCGGCTCATTAAAAAACAATGTGGCGGCGTGCGTGCATAATTACGCCATGTCTTGGATTTATTTTTTTTCCCTCTCCCAATGCAAATGCTGACCTGATTTTGCTAATAAGTCAAAGCCGACCGAACGACCGACGTTCCCCAGCCGTGACGTTGAAAGGAATGCGGCCTAATTAAATGAAATATTCCTGATGCGACGGGCGCCTGAGCGGCAGGACGGTGGCTCGTTTGGACCGGCGCTCGACTTATTATCGGAACGAACGCGGCCAACCTTTTTTCTTTTCATTGCCGGTGCAAATCCTCTTGCAGACTTCCCGCTGCTAATGTAGTGAATGCGATTTGCCATTCATTATTCATCCCCCTCACTTTTACATGACCTTCTTCAAGTCGCACTAATGAGCGTAGATTCTTGTCAGACCGGGCCGGGCCGCTGCTTAATTTTGACGAACACACCTTGATACGCTGGCGCTCATCACTCACGTTGTTGCGTCACGATAAACTCCATTTTGTGTGTTTACATCGTATTGTTCGCTAATGAGTCTTGTATTACAAGCCGAGCTGACGAGTGTATTCAAGTCTACTAATTATCCAAACTTCAGATACCCCCTTTCTTTAAAAAGAGATGTCAATAAATGGGCATAAAGGGGAACCACAAAGTACCCAATTTTCATGCTTGAAAATCTACACTGAGATTTCTAGTTCACATATTTGATATTCAGTGATTCAGTGAACTCCAACCCTCATGTGTAAAATAGCCCCCAACTCTGACCTGAGCTGCTTTACCTAAAATTTAACCTTATCTCGCACCCATATCGGACTTTTGAAAGAACCTCAGGAAATGTGTTAAAAAACAATTAGCGTGCATTAGCAGAAATTTCTATCCTTGCTCAAAAAAATCAATTTGAATGAAATTGCTTATTCTGATAGAAGTGTTCTATTGAATTGGCCCAAGTGCTCATCTAAATCCTACTTAATCACCAAGAAAACTAAACACGCATTGCCATGGCAACAGAACCCGATTCCCGTTCGTCTTTTGCCATCTCGTCATCGCCAACGGGATTCTCAATGATCCCGAGTAAGATGTCTTCCAGTTTACTTGACGCTCGGCAACCAGAAGAGTAATTGAGGCGCTTTTTGTGGTGAGTAGGCAGGTTGCAAATTGATTGCACTCCAACTATTAGTGGATTTATTAAAAATGCACATCCCACTTATTACCGCTTGCTGTCTTGTGTCGTGTGAAAAAGAATCCCGCATGTGCAGTATGAAATGTAAAAAGTCCTCTCACACGACAAGCGCAATGTATGATGTATATCCAATCATTTTTTCCTTGTCGACGTACTCCCTCTAACAAAGGTCCTTGTAAGGAAAAATGAGGTAATTAGCACCAATGAATTAATCAGAGATGGGGAAATTGCTATTATGCATTTTCTTAAATTCAACCATGAAATTATTATTTTTTTCATTATCGCATTGTTCTGTAAGGCTCATTATAAAAAAAAAAAAAATTACGTTCAAACCCAAAAGTGGTTTATTCTGAGAAACTCTCTTATTTGGACTGGACAGTGTAGAAAATAAATGTATTAAATGCTTGTGGACATGTTCTCATTATCATTCTCACACTCAGGTACTCAGCGAAGGACCACCTGTTAATTTAGCAGCAGGTTTCCTCTTTCGGCCTAAACAAGAAAAAATCTATTTTAATAGCAGTGTTAAAAAAAAACTAAAATAAAAATCAAGTTCCAGATGGTTTACCACCGAGCGGTCAAATAAACATTCTCGGAAGCCCTTCGAGGCATTCGGAAGTTGTGTTAAGTCAATGGAGTCACTGATATCAAGCTGTGCCGAACACATGCTGGCACGCCGTTTGAGCAGCACGCCGCCCAGCCGGGGAAAAACGCCACTCAGAATTGCGTGCGGGGAAACACTACAGTGCCAAATGAAAAACAGACAAAGGGGAAACAAGGTGAAAGAGTGACTGGCCATAAATTATTAAACATACCGGAAATCTAGAATGCTTACGAATCTATAGAACCATTTACTGGTATGCAACACAGATGATATTAGATTAGATTAGATTAGATTAGATTAGAACCTAGTCAAATTTACCCCATTTAATAACCTGTTTCACTGTGTTGTGTGTAAAAGAAAGACAATAAATGCCATCTCTGCTTCAACGAAAGGCTTTCACGACCTTCACCTTGGCAGAGAAAATATATTTACACACAAAACGAAGGTGACATCCGTGAAGCTGTCCGCAAACTTGAAAGTCGGCCATACTGCGAGCGCAAAGTTACGGCAGCTGTGGCTGTCGCTCGGCGGATGGATTAATGTCTCGTAATCACGCTTCATTATTACGCCCATCTGCCCCGTACTTCCCGAGATGGCGCCGCATTTAAGGAGAAAAAAAGAAACGCTGAACTGAAAGCCAAGCACGTCTCTCCTGGGAGTGGCTTGAATGTCACCAGGCGGGCCCACTTGTGCGGGGAATGCTCAAGGCTGCCACGTTGGGCCCAAGAACATTTGGAGACCCGTTGAAAAAAAGAAACAAAGGTCAGCGCTTCAATGCCATAAGCAGCGTCTGTGACAAGATGCTCGTGTCATTCGACGTACTTCGTCGATACTAGTGCCGAATGAAATTATTATGTCTGCAAACAAACACTTTGACATCAGGCATAAAGTTTGAGAATTGATGTAACAGTTTGAAAAATCACAATGTTCACATCTTTGTTCTTCAAAAACAGAGGTGTGAAATCCAGATCCAGAAAGTAAAAAGGTGGTGCTTCTCATCAACCAATCAGCTACCTGGTTTCCCTTGATAAGAAGCACCTGTGACCAAAGCCAAAACTTTGGCTCTCTGAAACCTAGATTTGACACCTCTGTTCAAAAATCAAGACAATAAACATAATCCGAGAGTGTGTGAGAATGTGGTTGAGGGAATCTTTAAAATCCAATCAAGTCCAGATTTTTGACTTCAACTGTCTTGGGTATCAAGTCTGAGAAATAATCTTTAAAGGTTTGAGACATATGCCTGGCAGAGCCTCACAAAAATATATTTTCTCGACCAGACGTGTGATGAGGTTTTGCTCAAAAGCAACATCCTTGCAGCAATGAACAATCATCTCAGAGAAAGTGAGGATCAGTTTGGTAACAGGGAAAACCTGTCACATTTCTTTTTTTCCATTCTGTCTTTCTAACTCGGGATGACTGGCAGCTAAAGCATCAGGGATTGGGAGCCCTCAAAATCAACACAGCTCCTGCTCTTAACAGTGAATAATCGTCTCGGAGTCAGACTTTCTGTCAAATCGCTTTCTAGCAAAAGAAGTTCAAAGATTCCTCAAGCAGCTATGATTTTTATCAAACTTAACAAGTTCTTGAACAAAATTCCTAGAGAGTAAAAAATCCTGGTAGAGAGGTAACAGATAATCTTGTTGATGTCAATTTTGACTGAATGTACCTCAAATCATAAAGGTCAGAGATTCTGTATTCGCCAATGATATTTATTGGTCTTGCGTTGACATGAGTGTCTGAAATTGTTTTCACAATGGCTAAATGCCAAGCAATCCAACTGCCTGGCTGAAATACTTTCTCGGCATTATTGTCATGGTATGACGCGAGGTGCGTAAGCGTGCATATTTTCAATTTGCCGTCGCAATGCAGACAATTAGCTGCTGGTTCCACACACACACACACAAAAATGTTATTTCTGCATCCGTTTGTAGCGATCAAAGCTACGGCGGCGTTTGTCTGCTTTCCGCCGAATTTGGGTGGTATCTCATTAAAAGTTGCCGTGTTTATCTTTTGCCATAACTTAATTGCCGCCGGTGGAAACAGATGTCTTGACACCTTTCATTAGGCAAGGGTGGCGCTCCACAGGCCGCCGCAAAGCCAGCAAATGTACGCTCATTGGATTAGCCGCGGCGGCGGCGAATGGAAATTAAATCGCATCTTAATTTAGCTTTCAGCCCAACAACACAACATTCTTTGGAGTTTAATGAGTCTTCCTTGAATGCTCACACTGAGTGTTGCATGACGAAGAGTTTAATTATGTTAGAAAGCAAATATATGAAGCTGTAAGTTTCGCTTTGGACGCAACGACGAGCTCTCCGCCGGTCGTCGGGGCAAAACGACACGGGCGGCGTTTAGAGCGAGGTAATGAGGCGCGGCCCCGAGGTCGTGTGGTTCAGACTTTATACTTTAGAACGCGGCGGAGCAGCTAAAAGCAACATGGCAAGTGGGAAATTGAATGGCTAATATCAGCGTGTTTGTTTACTTCCTCACTGACTCAACCTTAATAAAGAGGAATGTATTCATTTATTACCACATGTTTTACACATCGACAGAGCAGTACCTTGAAGCTTGTTAGTGAGGGTTAGGGTAAGGTGATCCATCGCTCCAACTCACCCATCCCAAAAAAAAAAATAGCAGTGCCATTTTTACCAATTTAAATTTTGATTTATTTCTTCATTTTCTCAATTTGACAGTATGCTTCAAGTAGGAGTGACAGATAAACAGTGTGACTGTGAAAATCATGCGATTCCCTAAGAGATGGCATGCTGTTGTCCTGTCAAAGGAGCCATTGGGCGTCCATCATCAGGGTCGCGCTCGGCACCGCCACGGGTAAATCCCCCGCGCGGCACGGCACGGCTGGCTGGCCTTGCCGCTTATCGTCGGCGCCATGATGCGGCTGCAGCATACGCAGCGAAAAGAAGACTGATCTCCAGCAGGCGGGAAGTCGCTTTCCAAGATTGTCACTTTCCAAGCCCCGGAGTCAGCTCATTTCACGCCGAGTGTAATTTAAGTTGCAGAGTCGACGTGATTCTTAACATTTCACATCTTGATTCCTAACAAAAATGACAGGAAGCACTGGTGGCTTTTCGCAATATTCTTTTCTGGAAATGACAGCCAAGCTAAATCCTTTGGATCGACACGATGTGACGTCTTGTTAGCGTGCGATAAGGAGGTCATTTTACGGGTGCGTAACGTACTTCTTTGAGTCACTTTTTTGTCACTGATGTGTTTATGTTCTTAGTACGTGTCACGGAAGCGGGTACGTGATGAAAGCTAAATGAGATAACGTTGGACAGGTTTGCTTTGTGTGTCGTTTGAGGCAATGCATGCGCTGAAGAAAGTCAAATTGAAGCCTTGATCACATTGAAGTTACACCGCTACTGCTTCATTTTAGCACAATTGGTGATTATAGAATTGCTGAAGACGGTAAATTTAACAGCGCTCAAAACTTTTTTGTTTGCTGGACACCCGGTGTGTGAAATTGTCCCGTCCCACCGTCCTGTCCTGCAACGCTCGACGGGGCCCCCGATGCCTCATTTGATCGCCCCCATATCAGACCATGTGACAGTCACAGTGCCGTCCATGTGGATAATTGGGCGCCATTTCAGGGGGAGGAAGTTAACGGGGCGACGCAAGGTCGTGCCCATCCGCATCATAAAGGAGCCGTATCGTTTTGTTTCTCAAGCTAAAATGATTCCCTGGTATCTTAACATCTGTGGGGTCAAAAGGATGAAGAAGAAAAAATACAATAAATGTTATAGTAATTTGATCTTTCATCTTTAGAGATGGCATGGCCGCAAAGTTTGGATGATTGCAGTGCACGGTGTATAAATTTGATGTATGTCTGAGTCACAGCGTTGCTTTGCATGGACCAAGGCCAGGTGGCGGATGATGGCGGGCGGGAGATGACTTTTAAGGTGGCGCCTTTCAACCCTGACAAAATGGACTTGACAGGTGTGAAAGATTTAGTGAGCGCCATTTAGAGTGATCATCTTTTCCCTCTTTGTCAGCAGGTAGCGCGGCGCCCTTGCTGCGTCCTTGATACGGCTTTTCGGCAAGCGAGCGGGAAATCCCCTCCCAGCGCCGGTGCAGAGGCCCGCTCGGCAACTAATGACTGTTATCGTTGCAGCGCCAGATGATTATTATTAGCAGTGAGCCCGCGTACCCGAGCGTGATTTCCATTCGCCACTTAGACGAATGACTGCAGCTGTGTGGGCATGGTTGCACTTTAATCTGTGGATGGTTATCAATCAAAAGATTATTACCGTCCTCTCGAAAGGAATTGCCGCGCTTTTGTTGTCGACTTCTATTTCCGCTCGCCGGCCCAACTCCCCTCTGTGCGTTACGCGGCGTCACAGTTCAGCGAGAATTTCAGCAAACTATGAAATTAAATAGCCGAGCTCCTGCTTGGATCGGATTCCAAGGCGGCCATTACTCTGGCAAATGAATAGGGGGAAGTGAAAAAAAAAGAAAAAGCAAGATTAACTTTTTAAACGATGACGAGAATTCTTCAGTGCTGCTGCCTCGTAATTGGCTAATTAGCGCAAGCGTGATGAGTCTTAAGCCGTCCCGGTGGCGGGCGTGATAGCGCAGATCCATATCAATACGCCCAAGTTGCAACTTTTTTTCTGAATCTTTGGCAGACAACGAGAGAAAACATTGAGACGGGGGGGAAGCCTTGAAGGGTTTGCGTCTTCATGGCAGCATGTCAATGCTCAAAACAATATGATGATGATGAGTTAATAAAGAAAATAGCAATATGAAAACCAAAGTCCAACCCTACCATGCTTGTTTTCTGAAACACAATTATTCAAGACGTGGACAAACAATGTGAGTGAGTACAATGCCCCCAACTGTGAATCATTTTCTGGAGGCTTAAATAACCAAAATAAAAAAATGGTGAGATATGAAGGTAAACAGGAAGGTTAAACGACAATCAGAGGCAAGGCCGCGTTTTTAGCGGCTTGTGCACAATGACACAAGGTTTCCGGTGATTTAGCAATTTCATTCTGTGTGCTCATATATTTATTATTATCCCTTCAGCTGTGTTTATCGCATACTAAACAGGGCTGTCGCTCAGCGGACAAAATGTCTCGATAAAAGAAGAAAATTAGGGCTTTGTTCATCACGGAGGAGGTTTTACAACCCGCACACTTAATGGTCCGAAAACATCAGACTTTCTGCCGCAAGGAATAAAAAGTGAGTTTACATATTTAATTTAAAAAAAAAACAACAACTCAAAAGCACACTAATCCACAAGATCAGATGTTTTTCCGTTGTATCTCACAGACAGAACTTGGGCCAAACTAGAGTTTGTTTGCATTGTGTGCAAGCATAAAACTAGCAAAATAAAAAAATGGAGTTTAATCTTACATAGACTTCCACTGGGTTTCTATCTATCTATCTATCTATCTATCTATCTATCTATCTATCTATCTATCTATCTATCTATCTATCTATCTATCTATCTATCTATCTATCTATCTATCTATCTATCTATCTATCTATCTAGCTATCTATCTATATTTTTTTTTAAATTATTTTTCTCACAAAAAAAGCAAAGCAAATGTCTCAAAAAGCGTGTCCCTTCCTCCATTTATAGCCTGGATAGTCAAACACACAAGTATCGCTGTATCAGACGTGTACTTTTCATTGCGGTGCGCTCACATTTCCACTTCCTGCCGTAGAGTCAAGCTCGCTTAACAAGTGAACAGCGCAGGCGGGAGACAAACCTTTGCTCTCAAACATGTGTTCTCCCCCTTGACCTTTTTAATTTGCCGCAACGAAAAAGGTGCTCTCGACATACAAAAGCTACTCCTGTGGAGATCTGTGACCTCCCGCAGTCGAGATGGGAAAATTCTCTTTTTTTCCTCGGCAAATGAAAGGATTATTAGGCTCCTTGAGTTTTGCTCTTTGATGGCACGTTCGTTTATGCTTCATAACGCACCAACGTTGCCCTGAATGATAAACAAAGCAGGACAAAGGAAGAGAAAGCAACACATAAGCATACAAGGAATAAATGACTTTTATTTAAATGACTCCAAAGGATACATCCATTCCAACTTGAATTAAAAGAACAAAACCATTCCTGCCCGATTTAGTCTGAAGACACACCGGCTGCACAATCCAGCCGAAAATATAACCGAGGTTGAGATTAAGCTATTATGATGTTCTTGCGAGTTACCATTAAATTACCTTCAATTCTCAATTCACAGAATATTCTATTCATTTCCACAATTCCCCTTGGAAGTTTCCCATTTGTCAAATTGGAACTTGTCCACCCTTTTGTGACCCTTGGAAACATATTAAAAATGTCAGAGCCGAAAGCAAGATATGGTAACTGTGAGCTCACAAAGAAAATGGAGATATGAGAGATTGGGTTGGAAAAGTGCATGAAAAGTAGCTTTAGAGCAGTCACAAGGCTCATTATGAATGAGGAAACACTAAGAAGCTTCCTCAGAGGAAATTTTCACAAGTGCCGGGTTTCTAATGTAAAAGACAAAACATAAGGAGGCTCTTTGGGAGCGAGCGAGCGGGCCGCTTTGAGTCACTCCAGCCAAGGATGGTCTTTGAAAGCGTCTTAAACTGGCGGCACTACAGATGGAAAGAAAAAAAAAAACGCCAGAGTGGGATGAAAGAGTCTCGACGTTTGGTAACGGCGGTGAGCACGGACGGAGTGCTAGGCCGCGGGGAGAAAGACCAAGCGGAGACATCCTGGCAATTTGCGTCTTACTCGTCGCCTCCGCCAGATCCATCACGGCCACGATTGGAGGCGGAGGTCAAGTTTAGCATCTGGGCCCGTTTGGGGAGCGCGTGGGGGCGAGCCAGCGAGCAGCCTCGGCACGCTTGGCCTGTTTGAGGTGATGCAAAGCGTTGCTGATGGATGGCGCGCTTCCCTTCCATCCATCATCTTTGTGCCCGGAAGGGCTTTAATCTTCCACAAACACGCTCTTCATCTCTCCCACCTTGTCTGTTTGTCGTAGCCACGTAAGCTAGCCGGACTGTCTGGAGGTTCACTGCCTGGACTAGCTTGCGCAAGCTAGTACATCATATACGGACCAGTACTTCTCAAACTAAATAAAAAAACAAAAAAGCAACTCCAACATGACCAACAAGATAATTCATCTTTCTCACCTTTTGGCAGTTATGTTGTCATCGCAACATAAACTCACCGGATGTATATTTCAACTTGGTCCATGTGTGCCATGGGAGGAAGAAGCAAGGCAATTCCTCGCTGTACCTGTCTCATTATTTATGAGCGCTCTGACATGAGTAATGTACAAGCAAATGTTTGTTGACGTGCCATTAATTGGTATCAGCCCGACCGGCACTGTGGAAGTTCACGCAAAGCATCGCCTTCGCCTGACATCATCGAAGAGATGCAACACGCGCACGCCACATTAATCACGTCCAGGTTTGCGCATCGGGTGCAGGCTTGCCGCTTCCGTTCTATCACTCAGGTGCCGGCGTAGACGTGCAAACCGACACCGATAATATTCTGTCTTCGCTCGGCATTTGTGTCATTGTGTGGATCTTTTCCCATTATCTAAGAACAACAAGCTTCATTTGCTTCGTGTGTGTGCCGAAGTCACTTATGTTTCAGCAACATCTTCGTGAAGTCAAAATAATATATGAGCAAATAATGCTACCAAATTCAAATAGGATCGAAGTAGTTCCTCCTTCAAAGTACTCCTCTACATCTGTCAGATGTTTAACAGAGCTATCGTTTGGAAATGGAGCACGTCTAGCAATGCTTGAGGCAAATCCAAATAGAAGGGAATCATTTTTTCTTTTGATAGGAGAAGTAAGCGCTTGCAGCAAGATCCAGAAGTTTCCACAATTTCAGTGGAATTTAACGTACAGGCCACGCTTTCTTAATTGACATCACTTTGCACCATGTCGTTGTTGAACCGGTGAGTGTTATATGCCGCTGACCTTTAACTACTTCACTGAAGACTCTCCGCCTGATGTTCATTTAAATAGAAGTGTGAAGACGAGATGTCCTCAGGCAGTGACCAAGTTGACCACATGAGCCTCGTCTCGTAGCTTGTCTTGATGATAGTAACACAAAAGGCGGATTTTTTGAATATGTTATGTTAAAAATATGTTATGTTATGTTATGTTATGTTATCAATATGGGTAACATCGGTGGGGGGGGGGGCACAGTTATGCACACAAGAGCTTTTCAAAAAGCCCCTACAGTCTCCTCCATTTTGTGTGTTCGATCCACTGTATTTCTTGAATTGAGAATTGTATAACTGTTGCTCTAGATAAGAGCCTTCAAAGACACAACCTGCTTTCCTTCGCGATCCGGCATGGCTGCCTTCTGATACCGCTCTCGTTTTTTCTGACGAGGAATTATTTGCGGCGCTCATGTTCAATTGCGCATGCCTCAGCATTTCCAAATCAATGTTAAATAAAAACAGATTCCCCCACCTCACATCAATTTCTAGGCTTCTGGCTTGCACCTACTCAGGCACAGTGTCTTTTGTGCTGGTGGGCTTCCAGCCAGTGATGCAGGTGAAGCAGAGTGGTCGCTCTCTTGAGTGTATAATCACTCTTATCTCCACCATATTCCCATAGGCTGAAACCATCAATCCAGCTTGTAGGGAACAAGGGGGGGGGGGGGACATTGTGAGTATCAGAGAGAATAACAACAAAACAAGCCTGCCGTCTTGGTCCGCCGCAGTCACATTCTTCACATCTAGCGAGCCAACAATGTTTCTTTAGGAGAGCATCAACAGATCGAGCCTTTGTGATAACCAAAGACCAGATCACTGACAGACAGTGCTTGTTATGTTCTCTTGAACATCTGAATAGTCAAACTATCCAACAACATTACAATGAGGACTTGCAAATGGCTGGCAACCAGTCCAAGGTCTGATTCAAGAACTGATTCAAAGCAGAAAATAATCACAACCGGTTCGGATTGAGCCTGATAACAAGCGTTCAGATCCGTCGAAAGCCGCCGATGGCACCACTATGTAACTTTTGGCATCTTGCTGTATAATTGGAGTCCGCAGTGAGGACTCGTGCCGCATATTTGAAATAAGTGGATGTTGAATTCTTATTTGCAGCTTGCATTATCAAGTGTCAAGCATTTAATTGCCTTGGTTTATTGGCGAGTGGGCCTATCATTAGCCGCGTTCCAAACACCATCTACCTTCATTTAAGCCTCGATTAGAGTCGCTCCGAGCGGAGTGGGCGCTGGGCCGGGCCGGGCCGGCTGTACCCCCTCACTCCTCCAGAACGCTGCTGACACCGTGTTAGCCCATGTGTCACTGTCGGCGTGTTCAGCACAAAATAGTAACTGTGAAAGGAAATTGCCTCAAGAGTTACTGTGTGAGAGCTTTATTTGGCCGAGGCTGGTGGGAGGCCGCCGCCGCCGCTTTGTGCTCTCCAGAAATATTTAATGCCTGTGAGAGAAACATTAGTGCTCAGACGTTACGGCTGTGCACACAAGTTGTTTATTGCCACAGATATTATGAACAGTCGTCATAATATTGTCATTTTTCTAAAACAGCAGTTCGGGAGGGTCCGTTTGTGCTTGGTGATGGCACAGGCTTGGACATGGCTCATTGTGGACCGCCTGCTCTCCCTTGCCGTCGAAGGCCTCTAGCGCGGATGTCCATTTGTCCCCCATTCATCTTCATTTCCAGCATGTCCCACACGGCGTAGCGAAGCATCCGGCCTCGACAACACCGACAGGCAAAGCTCGCTTGCTCATTCGTGTTTCCAAACGCTTCCACTGTGCCACCTTGGCAGCCGGGGCGATTTATATCATAATTATTGAGGCGTCCCCTCGTGGGCATGTTGTCCTTTGAGGCAGAAGTGCGAGGTGCGAAACACACTCCCACGCCTCAGACAGATGTGTTATTTTTATTTGATCTGGTTGTTGGCTGCACAACCAAGTGAAGTGTAAAATCACAGAAAATGTTTCCGTGCCAAAGCTTCCCTTGGGCTGCAAGTCGGCAACAAGTCCCAGGAATGCGTGAAAAACCAACACCAATAATAAACATCGCAAGCCCTGTCACACGTCGCTCCGTATGTGTGTGTTCCTGGCTGCTTTTACAATATTTAATAGCACAGTTTGTCTGTGTAAAGCATCATCTGCGGCCTGCGGGGGACATGAATAAGGCGCTGGCGCAGATGGGAGCTAACACAAATCGTGACCTTTAAAATTAATAAAAGCCAGGGAAAAAAGTAGCCCTGGAAACAAGCTTGGCAGGAGCAGGCTTTAAATGGTGCCTTTGCTATGCAAGCCAAAGCAACCTTTTCTAACCTACAATGGAGCGCACCAAAAAGCAGATTTGAAATCAACCACATCATTGGCAAGCAGGCATGAAAGGACTTGGCTCTTGAATTTCCTGCTTTACACGTGCCGTCTCTCTACAAAGCTTCCTGGAATTGGTTTGCGCAATATTAGGCCTTTTAGGAATGAAAAAAATTCCTTGCACTTCCAGTTTTGAATGCAAACTGCAGGTTTTCTGCACCTCTGCCATTGCATTGCGGCACACACAAGACGCCCCAATACATGGAGAGACGCTTTCTTGGAGTGCAAAGGCGAGCGACCGTGTGTGAAAGTGTAAAGGACTCTGTCGTGTTGCCGTCATCTCCTTGACTGAGTGCTTATTTGTGTTAGTTCACACTTGCCTGAGGGCAGAGCGCTGTCTACGCCAGCTTGGGCTTCAAGTGCCAGAGGCAGCGCTCTGGCCCACTCTTAATAAATAACGAGCAAAAAGAGGCCCTATTGTGATGGACTATGAAATATACAGCACGAATGCACCTTCAACAATTTATACACTGGGGCTGAAGCAAAAGAATCAATCTGGTGTCATCTATTCGTTGCGATTGTAGCAGCCAAACGAACAGACGGAGCAAAGTTGAGCTTGAGCCTTCTTCACTCGTCACTTTTTGGCAAAACTTTTGGAGGGAAAGTTTGCAAACTGACTTCCTGCTGCAGAGGCTGACCAGCGTGAGAGTGGATGTCGGCTGCTAAATAAATGATTCCCCCAAGAGTTCATGCCTTGCGGGGAGAACACAACAAGCTGTCGCAACTGGGGGAAAAAAAATCACTGCTTGGACCACACCTCCATTTTTGTAAGACACAAAGGGAATGGCCACGGTTGCAGCAACGAGGGTAGTTCTTGGGACATGCTTACGAGGTCCAACCTCCACGCCTTGCAGTGACTCGTAAACAAAAAACATGCCTGAAGTTTGCAGTCAGAAAAAAATTCAATTTCCTGCAGGTTAAACTATCTAACTCATAAGTGTCAAACTCAAGGCCCGGGGGCCAGATTCGGCCAGCCATGTCATTTTATAGGGCCCGCGAAAGGAAGTCATGTCAACTTGCACGATCCCTGCTGAAATCCGTACCAACATTTTTAATTTCCTTGTGCGATAAATAATAATGTTGAGACTTTGCAATTTTTTAAATCTTTTTTACAGTAATTTGAGCAATAATTAGAGAAAATATTATTTCTGATTTCAAAACTAGTAATCCACCCTTTTGTTGTGTTCGACACCCCTTTTCTAACTAATCCCACCCAATCGACCAATCAGCCTAATTTAGCTTGCCCACCTTCTGACCTCTTGTATCCCCATACTTCCTCTACCACCTACACTCTTCACTTATTCTAACCACTCACCCACTCACTTACCTACCCAATCCAACTACCTACCCGACCCCACTCACCAATCCACCGACCTTCCTTATCTGTCATCTGCCGAGCGACTGATCCACCCACATAGCCAAGCCACCCCTCTGCAAACAATAAACAGTCAAGCCTGAACTGAGATTTGAACTAGAACCTCCTGACTGTGAGGGGGGCATGCTAACCCTGGGCTCAATGTGCTGCCTCCGACAGAAACAAACATCAAAAAGTGCACTGCTTGCTACAGCTTTAAATGACTTGCTCCAATAATAGCAGAGGCCCAGCAGCTCTCGGTGAACCAGCAACAGCCTCTATTCCCTCCAAGCACTTTTATCTTTGGAGGATGCGAGCACAACTCGAAATCCAATCTGCTTCCCTGAAATCACTCCCACGTCTGCTTTCCCTCTCCGAATGCCTCTGGCTGCACAACATCGCTTGAGGACTCTTCATGCCAAACGTTGGCCGGGCTGCCAACCCGTGACCTTACAAACAGTGCTCACTGCCGCTGCTAATCAAAAACCATGGCACTCCGTGTCCGGGCAGGGTGAGAGGTTCTTGACACAGTGGGGTCAAAGAATATGGGGGTGGGTTTACACTCATTTCAGGACAATCTCCATTATTTGAATGCGCACACAGCTGGAGAGGAACACCTCATCCGGGAGATGTGAGCCACCGTGCCAAACGTGCTGTTTAGACAAAATGGCCTCCACACACCAAAGCAGCCAATTTTGCTGTGTCATTTTGGGCACGGTTTATTGAGACTTTTGGGTGGTCTACACATGATAGGCCAAATTCTATGCTGGCTGTGAGGGTCTCATGTGCTTAGTAACACCAGAAATTGCTAAAATAACTTTAAAATGGTCACCCTTTAATTAGAAGAGTTCAACGCACCTGGTGTATGATTAAAATGACCTTCACGTGAAGGGGTTTTCACAGAAGAGGTGGAATTTTCTCAAGTCTCGACCACCTGCTGCTTCCTCGCATAATCGTTATTCTGCCCGGCTAGTCCCTCCTTCATGTCACCCGCTAGCATAGCAGCCCTAAAGGCATCCGCCATAGCCCTCCACCCACATGGGACCTGCTGGTTCTCGTGACACCTGTCTGCCTCAGGGTGACCCCGGTCACGCTAGGAATCACACGACAATGCCTCCCAGTCGTAATCTGCCAGCACGGACGCACTTTGACGGGCAGACACGGGAGAACGTCACATTCTGAGCACAAAACAAGCTTCTGTTGAGCCCAAGAAAGAAAAAAATATATATTTTCTGGTAACTTTCACCATGTGACGGTCGGTTGTTTGTCAGGAGCTACACGGCATGGCATCAAAAAGTTTTAAGAAACCAAAGAACCCATTGATTTGGAAATGAGTGGTGTCACATGGACCAAGAATTTGAATACCCATATAGAGTATAAATATGAAAAAAATAACTTTTATACATTTATCAATGACCTCACCTGGTCCAACTTAGTATTTTTGCCCACCATCAGATCAAGCAACCACATCGTCACGTTTTTCACTGCAATTTTCTAAGCAAATGTCAGGCATTCGAATGTACATTTTTTTTTTATGTCAAACTGGAAACCGTTAACTCCGTAAATTGGATTCAACGTTGACTCCAAATAATTTGTTTTCCGGCACAAAGCGCCTGCGGCAAAATGATCCAGAGGATTTTTGTCTTGCAGATGTTGGGATTACAAGATGTCTTTTCATTTGTTCAAAGGGATCATCTTCATCCCCTCGTAGCGATGCCCCGATGGATGCGCTTTGAAAGAAAAAACAGTGAATAGAAAATGAAATATATTTTCAAAACTGTTTTGTTATTTTGCAGCACAGTACAACAAATTACCTCAAGGGTGCCTCCAGCAAACAGTTTCGATCGTTAATAAAAAAAAAAATATAAAAAAAATAGCAATAACTTTGTTTTACAAAGCACCTTTCAAAGAACCCAAGGATGTGTTATGTGTTGGAATTGTTTTGAAGTCATTCCGACTATTTCTCCAAGGTCGTGCACTCATTTGCCGGCAAAACAAACTATTGTCAGCAGAACCTGTTAATTCTGCTTTTGGCCATGACTAAGGTTCTTCCGCTCATTGGCACCGGTCTCCGTCTGAACCGAGGCTTTTTCAGATTCTTGCCATAGTCCTGACCATTCGTCACCGTCCCGTCCACCTCGCTGTGCCGGCCGAGAGTGTGGCGCAAGGCCAAACGCAGGCGCTGGCCTCACGGGAGGCGACGTTCACTTTGTTTGTCATCTCGCTACCTACCGAGTCGCTTTGGAATGCGGCAGCCCTGCCAAGTGACCCGTGACATGTTTCTACTTTCGTTAAATGCGCTCCGCTCAGGCGGTCGCCGACACCAAAGAGATGGCAAACGGGATTTTAATTTTTTTTTAGCCTTATATACGCGAGTGTCGGTCTGCGGGAATTTTCCGCTGGAAGGAATTCTGAAAGGGCCAAAGCTTTTGGCAAGAAACACGGGATTTTTAATGAGACAGTGTGATGTTCTTACACGCATCCAATAAGGACAACTTCTCTACCATAGCGACTTATCTGCTGTAAGTACCTAACTTAGCCATGAAATACAAATGTCCCAAATCATCTAAAGCCAAACGGAAATTTGGGTAGAACCTTTCTGGCTCGTTTAGCTTTTCCACTGCACAAACATCCAAACGCAGTCGCTCAAATATTCAGCAACTCACCGCGGGTCCTTTTCACGGCAACCTGAGTGTGCGATAAGGACACAAAGATGTTAGCTATAAAATGGGCAGATGTTCAGCGCCCGTACGCGTGCATACTGAAACGATCCTGCCTCGGATTGATAAACAAACATCAAGTTAAAGGAACGCGTCCAGGAGCGCCAAGCAGGCCCAGTGAGTTTGTGCCGGGGCTTTCGCGAATGTGGAAAATGTGTTCTTGTCGGCCTTCGGGGAGGGAAGCTGCAAGACTAGACGGCAGTTTGGGGAAGCTCATGGGGGAAGAAAAGATCTGTCCTCCGTAGAGACCTTGTCTGCGAAAAGCAGATATGGCGCCAGCAAAGATCCGCGGACAAAAAGTTCCCAAAACACAACTCGCCGTCTCAAAATAGTGTCGAGTGTTGAAAGGAGGCAGAAATGTCTTGACGGAAGGAATAGTGTGGAGCCGCCTGGGGATTTGAAGAAATAGCCATCTGTGTCACGAGCTAAAGCCGACATCCGCTTTTATTTTGGAAACGCTGTCAAAGACTTTTTCACTTTGAAACTTACTCACATTTGATGTCTTTGGACTTTTTATTTATTCGTCTAATCAAAACACACCCTGCGGGAGGGCGCAAGACAAGAAATAATGAATAGTCACCATCCACGACGTTCTGGGCAAGCTAAACAATTCTGCAATTGTGACCCTGAGCAAGTTCAGGGATATTACCAACACCAAACTTGCAGAATTTCTGATTGGGATTTGAATCAGACCCAATTATTGATGAGTTGATTTTTTTCAGATGTTAGCTGGCTTTAGCACGTTCCTCTTCCCATGATGTAGTTCCAGCTGTGACAGATTTGCATTATAGGTGGCAACGCCATGGAAACAAACCTGCATGAGGGAAATATAAAGTACGAGGTGGAAAATAATTATTTGATTGGAATCCATGGGAGAAGATTAGAAAGAGGAAGAGTTATCGGTGTCAAAGAAAAAAGTCTGAACTCAACACGGCGTCTCCTTGATGTGCGACAGGAACGCGTGCGGGTGCGAGACGCCAGAGAATACGCAGGAGCTCATTTAAATAGAGCTTTATTTTAGCGGCGCAATCCAGATGGGCCACAGAGGAATCGCTCATCAAACAAAGCTGCAAGCGCCACAGAGGGATGGGAAGAAAGGAATGATAATTGTGTACACTCGGAAGGTCTCACATTTGTTATTAGAGAAGGAGAGAACAGAGGGAGAAATAATAGGCCAGGGACTACTCGCGTTATTTAAAGAAGTTCCAATCATTAGGCCGGGCGGCCGGGGGAAACCGCTCGCTACCGCAACCTCCTTCGCCATCAAAGAGGATTAAGGTTAAATAAGTTTACAGGATCGACTAGGGAACCAGCGGGGGATCGCTCGCCCAGTGAAGTAATAACATGAAATAATGTGCCTGGCCGCTTTATCCAAAGGAATCTCACATCTATCCAGCAGGTGCTTGCTCCAAGGTGAATCGCGACCAACAAGTTGAGAAGATCAGAAGATGCTGACCAAGTCAACCTAAATCAAATCTATAGATTACAAAACCTCGCAAAAGGCAAATATGATGCTGTTCAGCAGCTAATTTTTACTTCGATTTAATGCTTATGATTTTTCATCTCCGTTAAGGTCATCTGGACAGCCGGGATAAATCTCATCATTTTCTCATGTGTCGTGTTAACATAAAACAATAAAAAGCGCTTTAAACATGGCATTGATTCTCCAATAAAGCCTGACGCTCTTTTAAAGACGCCTCTGTGTGTCACAAATGACAATGAATAGCTTTTAATATGAACGCCCGGTGAGGGCTTTTGTCGAGTCAGCTGCCTGGGAAGATGAATCGCCATTCTCGGGACAATTTGACGATTTGTCGGCGACCGACAAAATGAGAGCTTCATTAGCTGCGTTTCTGTTTTGCTGTAAATGAGCATGTCACATTTGCCTCCCTGCCATTAGTCAAATGGGGCCTGCTTATTGAACCCATTGGATTTTGCTTGATGGAGGCTGATGGAGAGAAAATACAAATATGAGCTGACAGTGGCAATCTTACATTTCATTCTTTACGTTTGACCCGAGAATGAAGCTACGCTCAGCAGCTATCGCTTTGTTTGCCGCTCGAGCCTCACCTGACCGCCTTTCCCGACTTGGCCACGCCGTCATTTATTTTTTGCCTGTGAACTTTCTCCCGATTAACTTGTTCGCGATCGAAAAGTGTCGACACTGAGTTGGATTGTAACTATTTTGCTCACTTTTCACACACGGAATGATGTAAATAACAATTCTTTCCATTTACCTTATCGTGAACATTTGTTAGAGTCAGTCAGACTTTTTCTCCGTCCTTTTAATGTAATCCGAAGCAAATTGTTTTCCGTGCACCGCCAGCATTACTGTGTTGTGTTGAACTCTTTAAGTCTCATAAATTGTTTTCTTCCGCCGGCAAGAGGAAAAGCACTTTTGGACCCATCTCATCTGGCCCGGTTTAATCTCTTTGACGGCCAAGGCGCCGAGCACGCCGAGTCGAGGTCGGCCGCTACGCTGAGCTAAATTAACTCCGGGGAGTTTGGGCAAACAAACAATATTTGTGTCCTGATCTCCCGTGGCCCCCCTGAAAGAAAGAAAATCTCAAGCAAAGACAGCGTCGTCGTGGCGGCGGTGCTGGTGGCGTCGTGTTTATGATGATATTGTTCCCGGGCACGGCGCAGCAGTCGGCGTATAAATAATGAAGCAAAGCCCCGATAGCTCAGAGAACTGGCAGATAGATATTAGCCGCCCGCAGATATCCAGGTATTGTCGGGATGGGATGCGTGTTGCCTTTTCATTATTGTCAAAGCTAAATTCTCTTTTTGCACAGGCCCGCTTTCAAGTGGCGCGTGTCACGACAGCTGCCTAGCGCCGTCATCAAACTGTCACGTTGCCCGAGAAAACACACACTGTAACTAACCAAGAATAAAAGAAATTGGCAGCGAGCGGCAGAAACGACACGAGTCTGGAAAGCCGCCGCCAAGTCGTTTTCGTGTCGCAGCTGATGAAGAGCTCATTAATTGAAGGGAGCGTTTCAGAAATGTGATTGCCTCTTTGATTGTGCTTATTGGATCATTCATCCACAATGTTAGAGAATGTTTGAAAATGTTCCTCGAAGCTTCATTTGCAAGACGGGACGTCAGAATTGATTGTAGTTGAGTCATGTTTAATGTCTTACACATCATATACGATGTTACGATGCTCCGAAAGTCATAAAATCCTGTGTTCATTAAATGTAAAATAAATACATTTAAAAGAAAATAATAATATAAATAAATTTGACGACCAAATTTTGTTTTTTGCATTATGTGTGTTTTGGAAAGATGCAATCCAAAGCGGGTCTGAATTGGGTCAGGTCGAGATCCGCATTTTAGATCGGTGGGCGCTTGTGACAAAACATTAGTTGGTCCATAAAAGATTGTTGTTAACAGGCCACCGGTGATGTTCTTTGAAGAACAGCAGCCCTCGGGCGCTTCTGCTGTGGCGCTTCTTTTATTTACGGGTAAACTCTGTGTACCTGCGTGGTGGCCATATTTAACGAGTCAATTATTCAAGACGCTTTGACATATCAAACAGTGCGGTGACACAAACGCATCTCTTTGGATGCAAAGCCCGAGGTACGATGAGAAACACAGGGCTCGTTATCAATCGTAAACAATATGATGCTTTGTGTACCCTAATCCTAACGACCAATGAAAATTAAAAAAAAAGTCTGACTTTAATTTTAATGAGTGCATAACAAAAGGAGCACAGCTAATTAACTCAATTTCCTCTCTTTGAAAAAAACACTCACACTGACCCCCCCGTTGAAGCTCAAACAAAGGCACGGTGGCGCTGCAAAATTAATTAAAAAACATTGATATAACAATGAGGGTTTTTTTTTTTGCATTGCGCGACCACGCATCCCACGGGAAAAGCAAGAAGAGGAGGTAGATTGGAAGGTGCAAATATCTACAGTACATTTGAAGCTTCAAAGCCAAAGGAGATGCATGCTATTAATTCATTCTGCCTGCAGGGACTCCGCAAAAGCATTTCATGTGCAGATCTGTTTGCAAGTTAAGGCTGAGATGGAATAATGCGCATGCGCCCAACAGACATCAATAATTAGGCCGAAATTACTCTTCTGCCCCACCCTTACGATTAAAATCAGCAAAGGCCCAATTATGGAATGCCTGGAATGTGCCGAGATACCTGATGATCTGGCCAAATTCAATCAGTTTCGTTCAATGTGAGCAAAGGCCCGATAAGCTGATCCCTCTAAAGTGGGATCACTTTTAATGTGATCATTTTCCATCTGGCAATCAAGGTCCGTCAACCAATTCAACCAACGCAGACAGGTTGGAATCAAAGTCATCCGAAGGTATGGGAAATGGATGGTTGGATGTTGTAAATCGAAGTTTATGTACCCCACCGCAACAAACGCTCTTTTATTTCCTTCCTGCTTGATGGGAATAACAACGACGCAGCAACTCGCCATCAGGTGGACTCATTAGCTGCCATGCATAATAACGGCTGCAAGGACACGGACCAGAGGAAGCCATTAAGAACGCCAATAAGAGCCTCATAGCAAAGGTCACTCTGGTGTCATGTTGTTAATAGCTACAATTATCCATCAAGGAGCAAATGAGCCATCAACATTTACCGTGCGCTCTCAATCACACAAAACCACAGCGAGACCTTAACGCTCCCGTTTTTTTTTCCAGACAAAACAGCGATAGACGTCTTGGTTTTCATGGGCTTGTCCCAATACTTTTGCCCGAGTTGGCCTTTTTTTTTCTTTACCCTTCTTCCTCATTCACGTCCCGGTTCCATGTGCTCATTTATTCTGAGCCCGGCGCATCTCCTGCAGCCTGAATCATTTGGAGCAATTTTGTGTGTGGTAGCCAGGCAGGAGGTCATTTCCTCCTCATTACTCGCCGCAAGCATGTATGAAATAAACTCATCGACGTTCGCCGCGCACCATAAGCACCACGTTGGGCTTATTTTGTCGTCCTCTCCACGCAAAATCAACAAGAAGAACCAGCCGCCGGTCTAAGAAACGGTCGCGCTCAGCGTCTCCGTCCACCAGGGGCTTGTTACCAAGGGATAAAGTGGAAGGGTATTTTTCAAAATGCACGGCTTTGAAAAGCGGACCAATAGAAAGCCAAAACTCAAACTCACCTCTCATTTCAAATTCATTTTGGATGGTTTCATTGCACAGATGTCCCACGCATGTCCTGTTTTTTGTCCTCACTTTGTCACGGCCCATAAAAAGTTTCGGCCCAGTTGTGGATCTGTGCGGGTGTCGGGAGGGGGTAGTGTGGCCTCAGGCAGAAGCAGCTGTGTCCAGGCCTGTCACAGGGAATACATCCCCCTCCCTGTGGGACCCCCACAGCTCCCTGGTCAGTTTCACACTGTGACCCACACGGACGGCAGAAATGTGCTGCACGCTTTGTTTGGAGATTTATCGCTCCCCAAACACACCATAGATTATCCACAAATGTGTGCCTCAACCTTTAAGGTACATATTTTACGGTAAAAAAAAAATCTGTCTCGCTTATTTGGTTCATTGTAGACTCTAAATTTGAATGTGAGGCGTATTGGTTATGTTGGAGGTCAGCCAAACTCAGCTGGAACTTTTTGGACATTTTTTGCTTTGGGCCGATGTTTCTGATTGAAAATACGTAGGCTGTCTCAAAGAAGGATTGGACACCCTGGCGGTGCTGCTTCAGGTGCAGCAGGGTGGCAATTAATACATGTTGCTCTCCAGCATGATGCGGGGATGATATGCACTGCTGGATCGATGCTTGTTTGCCACAGTATTGTTCCAATTTCCGTCGGAGTCACGGAGCCACTCAGTCGGATGCAGGCGTGCATTTGGCATGTTGTCTTGTCCTTGCTCATGATTTTTACAGAAAAAAAGACATCTTGGTGCTAGCAAGCCAGCACGCAATGAGCCTGGTAATGTTGCCCCTCCGTTGTAAGTCACGGTCGTATCGATTCTTGCTAATTGTTGTTGTCACAAAGTTTGGATCTTTGACTGCAAGTGAAAAGAGGCCGCTGTGGGCGGGCATGTTGTTGTTTTTTTTGTTGAATCCATCTTACCATCCCACGCTGGTAAACACAAGACCATGCGAGGCCTGCAGGGCTTTCCTTTTGCTTGGCAAATAAATGGAGTTCAGTACAATTTGGAATTTGCCTTTGGTGCGCGTGCGTGTGTGTGCTGCGTGTGACACAACAATCAAGAACTGGAGCTTTGAAAAAAAATAATCACTCTCAAGGGCCATTATGATCGTCAACGTCTTCTATGCACAGTGTATGCTATAAAAAAACAACAACTGATGAATAACGAGCAAAAACTGTAATTCTAACAAATGGTAATAAAAATTGCAAGGAATATTTCTATTTTTTTCAAAGTAAAAACAATTGTGGTAATGACACAAAGTCGACGCAAAATTTGACCTCGCGGGCCACATAAATTGTGATGGCGGGCCGTGTCCTATGCTATTGCTATTATTCCGAACACAATCGAGGGCGAAACGTGAAAAGACGGGCAGATGAAGACAACCGTCCAAGCCCTTTTCCAACTTTTATGCTGCTTTTCCACCCAGGAAGCAATTAAAGGTCAGACGTCACGCTCCCCGTGATGCCGCGCGCACTTGAAAAGGGCAAACGTTAACGAGCGCACCACGGCGTGACGCGCTTCTCCACACAACGTCGTCCATTATTTAAACGCTCCCATGTGGACAATTTGCGAGCGACCACCCCGCTGTACCAATACCCAAGAGGTTGAGCTGAGTGGCGACAACATTTTGCTCTGGCCGCAACTTTCTTCAGACAACCAATGACTTGCGACTCTTCCGGCAAAGCCATTCTGGAGCTGCGTGACAAGACTTAACCTGAATTAGTGCCTTTTTGAATCAACGCCAAACAAACTGCCGCATGGACTGTTGACTCTGCTAATATTTCTTTTCGCCGTCATGATTTTTGCAATGGAAAAGCACCAGAGAGGCACCTTTCTCGAGAAGCCATTTATAATGCATCATCCCTCTGCAAAGCTTTGAGGAAACGCAATGTACCTTGACCACTTTTTTGGCTGTTCAATATTTCAAAGGCATAAGCTGGCGTTGAGTGGCGTACGTGAGCTTTGAAGTACTTCTTAGCTCGACCGCGTGACAGCGCACGCGATCGCACATCACATGATACACTTAACACTGGACCCTAGCAACCTGTTTTTCTTTTATGGATGTTTTTCTGTCATAAATATAAAAACTCATTAGCACCCGTCAATGTTGCCAGAGGGATGAGGGTAACCTCATTAGCATTAGCATAGCAATTGATTACCGATAGCAATCGTTCATACTAAAAAGGTTTATCCATTCTAATCGCTCGTCTTACTGAATGTGAATTAATTAATTGTTTTTGCCTATGTATCAGCGGAACCAAGCGATATGTTTTTTGCCCAAATCACAGTTTTTCATTCAAAATCTAACAATGTGATTTGTTTATTCAAAGAAATAACTCTGAGGTTATCCATAACTGGATCTTGGCTTTTTCTGTACCATACGCAGTGATGCACTTTGAACCTACATGATATATGATATATGATATGATATGTTCAAACTTTCAGGTCCAGAAGTCAAACAGAGCTCAGCGGCGGCACATGTATTTCGTCGTGTACTTACAAGCTTCAAACGCCTTAATGGAGCAGATGCCCTCGGGCGGCACGCCTACTTTGTACGTGAGCGAGTGTGTGTGTGTGTGTATGTACGTGTGGCTCGGCAGCCGCCTTAGCGGGAATGAAATGGCTTTTCACCTCAGATGGGCCACATCTGGCGCCATGGCAACGCATCCCATCACCTCCCGTGAGAGTTTCCAGTAAGAGAGCGCTCTTTATTGCTAACAATCTCTTTTGAATATCTCACCTCGGAGATACTCGGCTGCAAACAGCACTTTATAGTCACTCTCTCTCTCCATTAAATGGGGTGGGGGGGGGGAGACCTGCCGCTTTTAATAAAGTGGCGCTTTAATGGCCGTTGCGTTTCAAGTTAAAATCACACTGTGGATCGGCCCAAGTGTGGCGACGGTGTGATAGTAAATATTGAAGATGTTGCCGAGGGGAGTGCGGTGGGGCTCAGCTTTCACACATGCCACATTATGAGATCTTCACTCGGAATGAGAATTGGCTCCATAATCTATTCAACAAAGAAATGCATAAAATGCTATGCTTGCGGTTTTGTCGTGGTTTCTTGCGCTTTGTGAGTGTTGGCTTTGTCTTTAGTTTACACCCATGCTCTTCAAGGCCGTCACCTGTGTCTTCAGCCACCTGTGTCTTGTCCAAGTATTGCTCGTTGACTCGTCGTTTGCCTCATGTCAAATTATATGATATATAAATTCCCTGCTTCGGTGCAGTCCTTGTTGTCACGTTCCCACATCAAATCATGTCTTGACACAATGTTTGCAGCTATCAATCTGTTTTGTAGGCTTTGTTGATTTGGTGGTTTTCGACTGCCATGTGACATTATACCTTCTCGATTGACTATATTGAAATGAATTTTTCATTTTTGATATACTGCCTCGCATACATGCACATGATGTCCCCAAGCTCACATACACACACCCCTTGACATTAGCTTCATGACATTAACAGAGATTGGCAGTAATACCGTGGTGTCACCGGTGCGTCAGGACGGACAAAAGGTCCGTGACAAATGACAGAAAACTCTGAAACACTCTCGGAATAAGCGCGAGCTATTTTCAGCCCAGCCCAACACCAAACTGTCACTAACTGAAAAATCAAAGATGAGGGGCAGTTTGTGGAGGAGAGGAAGAAAGATGAGCAGGAAGACAATCAGAATTAGTCTGGTTCTTTTCTGGAAAGTGGCCCAAACTGTTTCAAATGTATTGAACTTGTAAATAGTTTTGTAGTGTCGTGTTGTCGTGGTTAAAATAACTGACGTACTTGGCCAGCCTGAAATGATGACGCACGATGAAGGTGATTAAAGTCAACAATCAATCTGTGAAGGACACTTTGCATCCACCAAGTGACATCTTTCTCCCGCACGTGCTAAAAGACAAAGTTCAGATAGAAACTCTGCGTCAATGGGCTTCCTTGTTTATTATTTCCATTGACAATCTAGCATTAATGAGGAGCAAATGCGAGCTGTCAGCTGGCGTCTGCTGGCTTTGTCTACCCGCTGCGGCGTGTTGACAGCGCTTTTGCGTTCCCCGTTGTGTGTGCGTCAGTCTAGCCACGCGCCGTCCTTCTCACAGCTTTTTGTTCTACTGTCACACGCCGCCGTCGTGTTCTTCCATTTTGCCGTCTTCTGTGTCATAATGAAAGACTGGGAGAAGAACTCTTGATCTCTAAACTGTTGCCGTTGCATGTACTCCCCTTTGGTCATAGCGCCAAATATCTGAAACGGTGAGAGTTTTGGACGTATAGAAATGTCTTCATTGTATCGTGACCTTTGAGGCACAGAAAAATAAATCGAGAAGAACCAATGTTTTCCTGTCTGCTTAGTTTCCAGTTGTCAATTGTTGATACCAGGGTATCGAATCCAAACAGTAGAGAAAAAAAACAAATGTGGGATAGAATTCGAAACTATGGTACCAAGGTGCTGTATCGATCACGTAATTGATACTGGCTTGGTATCAATATTTGGATCGTTCCATGCAAGGTGAAGGTACTGGAATATCAGATCCATACACTACTTTGTCCTCAGGCATCAAAACAAGTGCTTCTTGTAAACACGGACAAAAAAAAAAAAAAATCAAGACAGCTGAAGCTGCACAGTTGGCAAATGACTTTCAGATCTTGAAATTTCATCTATCAACCTTCTTCGGAGCATAGTTTGGTTTTCAAACATTGTGAAGGCTACAAGAATACAAGATCAATAACCTTTTGGGGGGGGGAAGAAAATGACCATTAAGGTCGACAGGCAGAGAAACAAATTGTCAGAAGTGAATCGTTGAGCCACTTTTGCCTTTGGATGTTTGGATGCAATTACTACAAACAAGACAGTTGCAACTGGAAAGTTGACAGATGACTTGAATGCTTTGGAACTTCAAACTTTTTTAGCCATATACTTTGAATTGCGTTCACTGTGCTGATCTGCCGGGGAACCAATGAAAAAGACACAGTGTAGTCCCAACATTGTCCAAGGAGATCTCAAAGAAAAAAAACAACTCCAACTCTTAAGACCTTACATCAGGTTCAAGGATACCACAAATATCTGTTGGGCCTTTTAATTCTTCAGCCGTGATGGCATTATTGTGGCGGCACAATGCGGTGACAAATTGCAGCGGCTCGTCGACAACAAACAAGCCTTGACCTATGCACTCCTGACTTGAATGTGACGCTTGAAAAGAAAATAGAGGAAAATAGGGAGAGCTTTCTGTCCAGCTAGTTGTCAGAGAAATTTGTGTGCCGACGTCACGCCTTGTTCAATGCCTGCCCTTGACACACACGCACACGCGCACGTGATCAACTCAGCGACAGTCGGTCACACAAAGAAGCTCACGAGACAGCGAAACGCCGCTAATCCCCCGAGGAGGTCTCCAAAAGGCTTCCGCAAGCTCATTGGTGGCCAGCCAAGACTTTGCAGGTCAGCTGTGTTTACGCTGGTGCTCCAAAGCTTCACGCCCGCCACCTTTCCGCTCCGCTACCTCCTATTTCCTCCGTCGACCGCTCGTGCCCTCTCGCATTTTGTCTCACCATGCCGGAGAAAATGCAGGCAGGCGTCCACGCGGAAGAAACAGCAAAGGCCACGCAAACGCCAAGCAATCTGGGATGAAAGGAGTCACATGCCAACAAGAGGAAGGAAGTCAAGAAAAGGCGCTCCGCCCGCTTCTTTCACCAAAGTCTACCCAGTGTGGGAAGAAGATTAAAAAGCTGTGTCCGTATACTTTTGTCCGTGTAGCCAATAGAAAATGCAATAATTTCCAAGTTCATTTCGAAGAATGCAACCTTCCGAGAACATCTGAGGTCCCACCGGTTCTTTTAAGCAATACCTAAATGTAACGAAGCATAAAACCTTCTCGTGTATTGATTAGCAAAAGCAAAAGCAGGAGATTTTGTTTATCCGTTGATAGCATGTGACAAAATGATGGTGACAAATTCACACGTTACATGTGGAGCCTTCAAATCTTCCATTACTCAGCGTAGCCCTCACGGACGCTATTTTATCATGTCAACGCCCCGAGGACACGGCAAAAGAAGACGGAAACTGATGTGCTCACGTTTATCCAACGTGGGTCGCCCAAACCCAAACGAGGCTCGGATTGGAATCAGACTCACTTTCCAGCAAATGAAATCTGAATTTAAAACACATTCAGTACCTCTCGATGGTGGCAATCAGAAGTCAGCGTTTGGACGTGCTTACAGGAGGTCGTCATGGCAGTAGGTTTGCCGCCGCATTGAGATGCCAAAGCACTCACACACGGAAGCAGGCAGGTGGTGTCGTGACTTCATTTTCCTCGTCTGTGATCCGTGACGGCGTCATGTTCTTCCCGCCCCATCGTGTCTTCACGCCGCGACCTTTCTCCCGCTCCCCCCCACCTCACCTGCCAGCCAGATAGATAAAGTCGACACACCCCTGCCTGCGCAAAGATAATTTTTGGTGAGGTCAAGATAAATCATGGCTGCAACCCGTTTGGAAGTAAAAAAAACATGTGTTTGCATGCTGATGATTCAAAGTGCCCTCGATTAACCCCGTATCGAGTTCCGATGTTCTAGTAGGCTCTTTCTTGGCAATTTTGTCATGACATCTTCCAGAACATGATAGATGTTTTGTGCATCTGTCATGTGCGTTTGTCCTCTGTTTATGTGTGCGAGGGAGAGAGCGAGCGAGCGAGGGCGTCGACGGCAGGCGGCGTGAAAGGGATGAAGCCAGCATTCACATTGCCTTCACAATCCCTTCTGTGTTGGTGTGTGTGTGCGTAGGCGACAAAGAGCTTCTGGGGAGAAAGCTGCGAGGGTATTAGATGTGAACGACAGGCGTAAATAATTCTACTTGATGATCCCGACAGTCTTTACCAAAGGACACGTTAACACAACATGGCAACAAATATCAACAAAAGTCTGACTTGATGTTAAAATATGGCGAGGGAAAAAATGGCCGTGATTGTTCTTGAGAACGTTACGTAAGATGGAAATGAATGAATTGCAGCCGTATGGAACACTGGATGTCAGAAAGAAAAATGCTATCCGCGTGAAATAGAATAGGCTGTACGGATATTTAATGGTCAATTAAAAATGCCAAGGATAAATCAACTTGGTCAATCGTTTGCGGCAATCAAGATTGACGTCACCTTGACGCCATCCAAAGGAGACTTCCATTCTGTGTGACTTTGTGGGCAATTATTTGCACAACGACGGCAGACAAGAAAGCACAAAGTGACGCTTTGATGAAGTGGAAAGCAATCATTCCGTGAGTGCGGGACAGTCTCGGTCCAGAGGAGAACTAATTATCAGTGACAACAAACCTCGCGCATCACATACTTGTTTAGCTTGTTTTTCAAAAATGATGATTTATTTTAGCGGAGGCGGCAACGGCAGAGGCGCGGAATGCCGGATGACTTTTGACAGCAAAACATCCAAAGAAAACATTTGCCAAGCTCAAAGGGGATCCGTCTGCCTAAATTATTCACACACGGACTTAGTGGAGGAATGAAAGCTTGTGTCTTGCGTCTAATCCGCAGCAAAGCTTTTGGCTAATAGTGCCGCACTGGAGACTTGCCTCTCGCAAGACTCCATTCAGCAAACTTGCCGGTGTGTGAAATGGGCGGCTGACAGCCCCCTTTTTGCAAAACGTTGGGGTGCCGATTGAGCCTCCCAAACAGGCTTTCCATCTTCACTTTGAATTGGGATGTTGGAGGGCCGCTAATCCGGCTGTCTTCCGCCATTCAGGCGAAGGCCTCTCGCTTCTCGTCATTCTTCCAAAATGAGGCCAAATGCTCGCTTCGAAGTAGTTCATGCCACTACCACTTCAGGTTTACCGTCAAAACTAACAAAGTAGCAAAGATGGCAATTAAAGAATAAATCATTTGTTTTTATATATTCTAATACTGTATGCAAACTGAAGAAATGAAATGAGCTTCTTAAAATCACTCTCAGTTATCTGCTGCCAAAACAATTACCTCAGGTTTGTTTTGGTTTATTCAAAGGAAATTTTAGTTCAGGCAGTGATGACTTTATTTTAGACAGTGACACAACATCTTAAATCAACTGTTGTCATTTGGGGACATTGCTAAATATAGCTGCCTCATCTGCATAACCAATATTTGCCCGAGGTATACAGGATGAACAAAAAGGGTTCAAGAATTGAGCCTTGAGGGACCCCACGTCATTGCGATTCAATCAGATT
Organism: Syngnathus leptorhynchus; assembly: GCF_054491065.1. NCBI lineage: Eukaryota > Metazoa > Chordata > Actinopteri > Syngnathiformes > Syngnathidae > Syngnathus > Syngnathus leptorhynchus. The sequence continues at coordinate 833,261 of NC_141213.1, forward strand.
CAAACTAACGATCGTTCCATTTAGTCCTACCCGAGTTTCCAAGCTATTATATTGTATTTTTTGATCATGCATCAAATTCTGCACTCAGATCCATGAAGACTTGAAGTATAAAAATGTGTGTGCAGGGAGAGCGGCAGATAGAGACGAATCACAAGGTGAGCGCAGTGCAAAGACGTCCGATGGTGCGAACGAGCTCTGTGCGTACCTGACCTCTGCCACGGCGCCTCAGCCTCTCCTGCTCGTCTTCCCCTCATCCGAGAGGCTGATGGATGGGCGTCATGACGGACGCCCAGACAAATGCATCAGGCGCGCCGACCTCTGCTGGCACACTTGTCAAGACCACACAAAAAAAAGAAGAAAAATCCACACCGGAGCCAAGCGGCGTTACCTTTGACACTAAAGGATGCTTCTTGGTTCTCCCCCGTGGGATACAGAGCGAGTTGCTCACGTGACTAATTAGTGCCGGGCTCCCCACCGGCTGCAGCTCTTCATTAGGCTACGAGAACAGCGCATCCATCACCGTTAAGAGCTGATGATGAATTCAACTTGCATTTTTAAGGCGCCATCAGTCATCATCAGTCGCAAGAGGGCAAGAAAATCAAGCCTATGCCAAAATCTCTCGGCGTCATGAAAAGATGACAAAGCTGACTCGGGTTTTAAGAGTCCGAGAGAAGATTTTTACCCGTTTCGGGGCTTTGTCGGCATGTGAAGGGCATCAAGACAAGAAGCGTTAAGTGCAAGTGACAAGCGGCAAGGCCACGCTAGGCCGGCAGGAAGGTGGGCTGCCATTCGATCGCATCATTAGTTCAATGAGGACCCTCCCGGGTGACCTATTCGCTCACTCGAATTTTGTCACACCACCCCCGCTTTTTTAGGTTTAAAGCTATTACTACGGTTAAATGTGAGTTTCAAGCTTGAGTTCAGCTTTCAAATTGTTGTTCCAGGAATGGATTCGGGTTTGTCTTTCATTTACGAATTCCAGTTTCACATTAGGGTTTCAATCTCGAGGTTCATTTCAAGATAGTGAGCACACACACACACACACCTGCACACACAAGGAGTGTTTTCCACAAGAGACGCGTCTCTGCGCGTCCTCATTCTGTTGAGTACATGTCAACATTCTCCCGGCAAGTGTCAAAGTCACCCAGGTGAGCGAGTCAGCGCCGTAATAGCCCCTGCGATGAGTCAGCACCTTATTTGCACTTGTACGAGGCGCCATTACGCACCGCGCTTGTGTGGGAAAATAACAGATACTCAAGGACTTTCAGCGGCCAGTTTCAGGGTGCATTCAAGGTTTAAGACAAATGTTAGCATTTCAAATTATGGGTTGTAGCTTGTTATAGGGTTTTGAATTAGGTTTTCAAACTAGGGTTGGGGTTTTCAAACTGTGATGCGAGGACAGGGTTAAGGTTTTGAACAAGGGTTTAGGTTTCAAAGCAAGGTTTTGAGACAAGATGGAGTTAATAAAAGTTAGACAGGATCAGAGTTTTGTCTTTCAATTTTTGCATTTCAAAGCTTGTCAGGGTTTCAAATGAGGGTTTCCACTCGCCACCTCACTCCTGGCTTTCCCGCCGAGGGTGTATCGGCTAGCGTCGGCTAGCAATTAGCGAGTGTGCAGCTTCAGACAAGAGCATCCATCACCCGGTTCATCCTTTACAAGTAAATGAAGATAAGCACCGTATTGTCCTGTACACCTCAAGCACGCTTATCCTTTGCACCTGACTTTGACTTGATAGCAGTCAGGCATGCGTGCATGCGTACATGCGCTTGGAGGAGGAGGCCATAAATTACAGACCGGCAGCTGGGGAAAGGGGGGGTGGGGGTAACTGGCAAGGGCAGTGTGCTCCCTGTATCCCAGGTGGCTCTAAACAACACCTTGTTTGTCAACGTCTCTTTAAAAGCACCCCAGCGGCTGCGCTAATGCAGAGGCAGGCGTTCAGGTTTTCAGCCTGGTGGTAAGGTTTCAAGTAAGTGCTCCAAGAGTGGGTTCGAGTTTCCAAGAAAAAGACAGGGTTTCACTTCGGGGTTTTAATTTTGGCTTTCCAGATGGAAACCTGCTTGTCAAGTGTAGGTCAGGATGCCAAAGACAAGTTTTAAATTTCAATTGCTATTTTGAAGCTAATGCTAGCGCTGGTGTCCATAGTGATATGGCAGAGGGTTTTTTTTCCACCAAGAAGCTGAATTTGCCAGATGGAGTGGCGGCAGGCCTTGTTCCTCGACGTTCCCCCCCAAGCTTGCCTTGAAGGAGGTAAAGCAAGCCGAGTGTATCCAAACATTTGTGATGACGACAGGATGAAACGCTGCAGCTCGCAGGCGTCGATTTTTGTCTTCTCCTTCGTCACCATGACTCAAAGGCATGAAGGATTTCTCGCAGGCGACACCAGCAGGCACTGAAAAGTCAGTTTTACATCTTGCCACTCTTTTCTCTGACAGGAAACGATTCCATTTCACTCTTCAAATGTTCATTTATTTATCTTTGGCCATCTCACTCTGCCAGTGATGTCGCCATTTTGTCCCTTAATTGAAATGAGATCCTTGAGTAAGCCGGATACTTTTCATTGTGTGCCACAACATAACGTATAGGACTCCACACCATACCTTTTTGAATGGCGCTTTCGAGGAACTCCACATGAACAAGCACTTTGTAAATCACACCAGGAAAATGAAAGGAAACACGCGTGACCTTGACGGCGTCTCCGTCTGATTCGCTCGGCTTTGCGGCGCGTTGGCTCCATCCATCACGTTCTGCTCTTCACCTTTTGTCTCCTCGGCAACATTCGCCACCTTCCCGCTTCCTCCCCACGCCGCCGCCCCCCTCCCCTCGCATGTTGGCCCGTCTCTCGTTGACATTTGAGGGGAAAGTCGGCCACAGATGTGTTGGCGCGGCCGCGGCTCGGAGCTGTCAGGGATGCGTCAAGGTCGAGAGTACTTATCTGGATATTGAAGAGACAGATGGGTGCAGGGAAGCCAGCGAGATGGCCGAGCGGCGCAATTATCCGAATCCGTGCCCACCGTCTGATGGACCCGCATTGAGGGGTGCAGTCAAGCCTCGATGATTCAACCATTCACACATTCACCTTCACAAAAGATCTGCCATACCATACGATAAAATGATGTCATAAACTGCAGGGGAGGGGCAGATCTTTTCGGCTTTATTTGCATTGAGGCTCAGTCCATTCGCTTGATTGTGACCTACAATCTTACATCATCACATTTGTGCAAGCGAGCGGCCCACGCAGGAGTTCTGGGTAGGTGGGCTGGCTCGGGTGGCATCTGACGACGGTCGTAACGGCTCATTAAAGCGGCTGAGCGGCGGCCAGCAAGAAAGCAGAGTGAGTGATTGATACAGTGATACAGAGTGCGCTCCCTCCACAAGCCCATTAGAGGTGATTTAGTGCCACTGCGGGGTGGGGGGAAAAAACAGACTCCGTCTTCTCTGAATGTCTGATAGCAAACGGCACCGGAACGACTCGCCGCAGACTCTCTGTCGTATTTTTTCAGGATGCGGTTGGGAAGGGGGGAGATGATTGCACAGGTAGCGTAATTGCCCGCGTAATCGGTGGCGGATGCGCCGCTGGATTAATCGAGTTTTATAGCCTGTTTGTTTTTCTGCTTAGGGTCGGGATATACACAAACATTCTCACTCCCCGCTCATTAAACACTCGACAATGTCGGCTCAGGTCGGCACGGCGGAAATGTGGTACGGTCTGCCTCGCCGTCAAAAATTCTGGGCTCGTTCTAGCGTCTTTCTGGGATCGGCTCCGGAACTGATTTCTGACCTCTTTTGAAAAAAAGTGCGTCCGTCCCCGACTTAGTCAGTAAAATGCATCGGCAGAATAAAATACTTTGGTCCCTTTGAACAACAATACTTGACGTGTTTATTTTTTTTTTATGACAAGTCACAGGGAGTTTATTTGGAAAAAATTATTTCCTCCTCAGATGGGGATTATTCCTTTTTTTATTCATTTAGTGGCTGTCCACATCTGTTTTTCCATCTCATCTCCAAATTGCCACTTTCTGCCGCTTCCACCACAAAGAAAATTCAGCTCGGTAATGAGAGCGTCCACATGCACACTCTTCCTCGCATCAAAAGCTTTATTTGAAATAGTGGATAAAAGATTAACCAATGTGAAAAGAAATGCAATAATAATAGTTTTAAGAAAGCAACCTTTGTTGAAAACCAACGCTCAAGAATATGTTTTCTCCTTTCCTCAGGCTGACATCAGAAATCGTCAAAGGTGGCAGCCATTTTTTAATGATACCATTAAAATGAAAATCATAATTTGACTTTTTACACATACCTTGGCATCCTTTTTTCACAATTCAAAACAGTTACAAGCATTTGTGATGTGGTTTTGTATCACCAAGGATGGAGAATGCGACTACTCACCCGACTGCGAGTATTTTTGATACTCTGAAGGTTAATTGAGGCGTTGGGAAAAGTGACATTTTGGCAACAGTCCAACAAAACGGTGGCTCGAGACTGTCTCTGACGACGCCAGAAGAAGAGCAACGGGCAGCATGAGATTCAAACGTATTGCTAACTCACGTGAAGAGCCGTTGAACAGACAGAAAACAGCAAAGGCCTCCGGGGAACTTGTCTCTCCTTTGAGCCATCGTGCATCCGAAAGAGTTTGAAAGGAGAATCGCAAAGGCCTCACAGCCTATTGAACGCTAGCCAACGGCGGCGTTTTATCCGGCATCAGTGGCGACGACAAAGACGACATGAGAGGTGACAAATGATCAGTGACGACGAGAAGAATCAAAGGCGCTTAATCTGATGCAAATGAGATGAGATTGAATTTGGGGAGCGGGCTCAGCTTGATTGTTAAATCGTGTGAACTTGTACTTTTGCTCTTGATCAATTTTTATTGATCTCACCCCCAGTTTGTGATTGTCATAATCAGGTGAAATGGATCAGTTGAGACCACAATTTTTCATTCAGAGATTCCAAGTCCTAGTTAGATTCGTCCAACCTAATCCTAACATTCATGATTTGGGCATCAGGGACCAATTCGAAGAAAGGTCAAAGCAGAAACTCAAACCCTTTCAACTCTCGGGGCCCGATCTCCACCACATCGGTTGAAGTCGATATCATCGTTAAGTTGCGCTGAAATCAACTTCCGAAACAGAAGCCAAAGCGCGCCAAGACGGCAGCTTGTTTACGAGGTCTCATCATGTCAGACATTTGTGATCTAATTCCACCAGAGACGAAGAGCGGCAGACGCGAGACAACAAAAATCGACGCCGACGTTGCCGTCTCTTGGGTCTTGGCAGACACAAAAGTCATTATCATCCCAGCGACTACGTCTGCTTCAAAACAAATAAACTCGCTTGCTTAAGTAGAGCGATGGAAAGCCAGAGGCCCGTCGCCTGCTTTGGTTTCCTCTCCTTCTGCACAGATAAACACAAGTGGACCTATATCCGGAGAACAACGTTCCATCCATCCATCTGAAGTGATCTTATACAAGGGTGCCTTTTATTGACCATCCGCCACTGATGTAAAGACATGGAAAGTATTTTGGGGTACCTTAACGCACATAGTTTTATTGCTCTTTTATTGCACTTGGGTTCCTAGCAAGCACTTGAAATGCCACTTCAACTCCCCGGCGAGTTCCGAAGACTGCCACGAGAGCCAATCGGCAACCAGAAGATCCTGGTACGCTTTGATGCCTCCACGCCAGACTTTCTCCCTGCAAATCCTTGCAGGTGAAATCCAATCAGGGATCGCCTCAAGTGGAGTTAGTCCCTCCCCCCCGACACCAAACACAGTGAAACACGATGAGGGCCCACCTGTGCAATAAGTGAGCCGGCCCCTCCTCTTCTCTCTCTCTCTCCATCTCCACTTGATGCAATGACGAGAGGCCGACAGGTCGTCAGCATACGGTGACATTCTCAAGCCCCGAGGTCGGCCCCGAGTCAGAGGAGCACCTGTCAACAGGAGCAAAAAGGCCCTCAGGAACTTTATTAACCTGCACTGCCACGCACACTTACACCGCCAGCAATGAATGACTGTGTGCGTACGTGCAACCTCTTGTAAACATTTCATCATGGAGGACCTTTGCCCGTCTTGCCATCTGGAGCGAGTCACCTCCACAAGCGCAAGTAATTGTTTCTTCCCCTCCAGGATGTTGTTTATTTCCACATCTTTTTGCATGGATTTGCTTCAGCAAAAGCTGCACGTTGGACCGGCGGTTAGCAGATCCGCCTCGCACTTTGACGGTTCCCGGTTGGAGCCTTCACGCACAATTTTACAATTTTATAGGTGCGCTTCTCAGGTGGTTTATCACGTGCTTGACACGTTAACGCAAAATACTATAGGACTAATAAAAACCCCAAACACCCAGCAGCTAGTGAGTGTGAGATATTGCAGACGATGAGTTCTTAAGCAGCGCATGAGGAAGAAGAATCTTCTCATCATCCGAGCTGTTCTAATAAGAGGAAGATGCTTTGCCCAAATAATGATGCAACTTCTCATTAGAATCCCACTCGGGCTCCGGTTTTAATGACTCGCTGTCTCGGGAATAATCATTTGCAAACTAAGAGTGTACTTTCTTCAAATAAGTACTCGGCACTTGTAGACTACACTACTTTAACACTCACAAGTCATTTTGAAGAGTTTGGAGAAGTGAATTGTGGAAATTAATTCTCCATTGTAAGATACTGTGGAGTACTCGTCTGGAGACGCTTATAGCGTTTGCATCATGAGAGCGTCTTGTTTTTTGAAATTGTGAAGGGGCTGACAAATTTTGCAAATATCCTGCTGGAAACGCTTTCATTGGTTTGTGCAAGTCAGCAGAGACCGCAGTAATCTCGCAGCCTCAGTCACAAATGTGCGTGCGTGCGTGTGCCCAACCCGTGACCTCCCCGACAAGCGCTCCAAGGTCCCAAGCAAAACAAGACCGCTTTTCATATTTGTCCTCCTACAAGGCCTTCAAATAGATTAGCAGCAGTCGTTTAGACGCTCATAAAATGCTCCAACTACTCAACAAATTCGACATGCTTCTTATTTTGCGGCAGCACAACTAACAATTTTTAACTTTCAAAATCTAGATCGAGTCAAAGCCGACTTTTGTATTCTCTTCTCCTGAAGGCCTTTTCTGGCATTTTTTTCTCCTCGTGTGAGTCACAGTTTCTCCCCGCACTCTTTGCTCCTCTCCTACGATACGATAACACAAAACCAAGGTGGTTTGACTTTGTGCTCCATTGTGCTGACTCAGGATCAGCCTGAGCCTCCTTCTGCACGCACACCTTGGCAGCGGCCATCATTTATCTGGCCGGGAAATAGCAGAATGTTTTATGCATTGCCGGTCGACAGGCGACATTATTTTGCCGCTATTACTCGCTGATAAGCAATCCATTAAGCAGATAAGGCAGTCGCATGCTAATATGTCCACGCGCACTTTCTTCGTTCGCTACCTTCAGCCAGTGAGCTATTTGCTACAGCATAAAACAATGGCGGTGGTGGGGAAATAATTGCCTGCATTATTATCAGCGGCGGCTAAGAAAAAAAAAGAAAAACAGGAGGCAGGCTCGTTTTCATGTCGTCGTGATCTTGATGGAGCGAAAGCCATCTTAAGAGGAGCGATAGCGCTTATCACAGGCAGCAGGCCAGCAGATGCCTGTTGATGGGGGGGGTGGGCATCCTTCCCCCAAAGAGGGTGGTCTCTGGTACCGGCCCACTTTGCACCTCGCCACGTAATAGAATAAACGGCAGCTATCTTTGGGCGGTAAAAAAATGAGATTGTGCAAAGTGTAATCCGAGGCGAGGGGGATGCTTTCAGTGTAATCAATCTGCAAAAAGGCTTTTAATGGAATCAATGCAGGCGAAAGGGGATTGATTTCCACACTGGGAGGGGGAGCATGGGGGGGGGGCGCCATTTTTAGACGTCAAACGTCTCCGTGCCGCCAAGTAGGTTAATTGTGTATGGAGCAAATGCCGCCCGTTTATTTTGTCGGTGGCGTCAAAGTACATTTAAACATTGTAAAAATATTAACTTCATTTGCATTCTTAAATTGTAGTATTGACAAACGTTTTTTGGAAGAAAAATCGACAGGATTTTTCATACACTATTGTCTCGAGGGCCATGAGCCTTTTTTTCCACATTCATTTGTGTGGACAGCAAAATCTTCTTCAATGTTGACTTGGAACTGGAAGCCAATGGATGACCAGCTAGTTTTGGACAAGTACTTGAATACCCAAGCAGCACAAACGATTGATTCTCGTTGTCTGTTTACACTGCTGACTTGTGCAAATGCCAATTGAAGAATCTATATTTGTTTTGCTGGCAGAATATTCCTCTATATTTACTTGAGCTTTTTCTTGGAAATTCATCCATCCTTCCATCCATTCAAGCTGCTAAAAGCTTCACTTAAGCGAACGAACGGCTAAAGATAGCAAACGCTCATTAAAGCTGCAAAAGCATTGAGAAGAGACGCCCATGTTTCTGGGTCACTCGGTGACTCACGAGCAAAACCAGACTACTTTCTTCACAAAGTAGAAAAAAAGCAATGTATGAGCTTGTCTCAAATTATATTTAGGATTGTTTGCTTTACTTTCAAGGCCATTTGCCTGAGATAAAATGTATGTGTTTGCTGGCTTTCAAGGACAAAGCCAACATTGCCAGGGCTCGGGGCAAGTCCCCCCTCCCCCCAGCACCCGACTATCCTTTCGAAGAACACCCGCAGTCTGAACGCAAGGCCCCGATGTTCCATTTAATGACTTTGACGCTTGCGCACGGCGATGAGACATGCTATTGTTGAAACATGAAACAGATCACGCGAGCCGAGATCCAAGCGCCATGTGGTCGCCTTCTGGCCGGAGGGAGGGAGAGCAGCTTGTACCAGAGCAGACTTGATCTAATCAATACTTTGCAATCTGGCGTCATCTGTTTCATATTAATACAGATACTTCCTCTGAAAGTCAATTCAAGCTTCAAATCCGGGTATATATTGTGTGAATTAAGCCTATTTCAAGATGAATTTCTATTCGAGGGGTGGTTTCTAAATTGTTTGTCATAACCTTTGAATGAAGTGAAAGTCGTGGCGTTCCCGAGTCGCAAATGTCATGTCTCGGCGGACCCAATGTCAATCAGCGGCATAGAAAATGTTCTAGACTGTTTGGATAAAGTGAAAAGTGAAATGGCCGCTCCCAACCAGTCTTCCATTTTGTTCTTTGAGCGTTGACCTCTGAGCAGACGCCGCCCGAGGGTCGGCCGCCACCTTTAGGTGGTTTCGTCAGCTCGTCCCCGCCGCCCCTCCCGCCTCCGTGCCCATGGGGCTGACAGGGGCCAGCGATTTACAGATTCGGCTGCCGATTGGGTCCTTTCAGGCCCCATCAGGCAGACAGGATGTTTGCCGGGATGTCATTTCACGCTTCCTGTGCGAACGGTGCTCAGTTGGTACCGTAGTGACCCGTGACATTCTGCATATGCTACCCCGGGCGTCATTCGTCACTTTTTGACAAGCCGCGCTGTTTTGCTCATGCAAATTTGCCTCGGCGTGCCCTTTTTGTTTCCGTTTTCTACATCCTGAGGATTTGGGTTACGCGGAGGACGAGGACGAGCGGCAACGGCGTCCGCGGCGGCGCGGTACGGCAGCGGAGGATAGAAGCCGCCCCGCTGGAGGCACGCCGCAGGCTACGTCTGACATCTCTCTCTCTCTGACGGACTGATGAGATTACCCTGACAATTTTTCCCCTTCCAACTTAAATTGCATTACTAGCTGGATCTTATGTTAGGCAGATCTCCATATTATTCTCCGGGGATTTAAGTTCCATTTGACTCAGTCCCGCCAGGGATGCCGTCGTCTTTACATGTATTATCCAATCTCCGTGTATCCCGTCTTTTAGTTCCTTCCCCCAGTCGACTGGCGCAGGTCAGACTTTTTATTAGTCAACTATCCCGGCACGGCCGATTGTTAACACGAGGAACTAACCAAGCAACGCTGCTGCTGATAATTAAAGATAAGCAATGTGAAAAGCAAATCCAAACATAGACCATGAACCGTACAGATTGGGGTCAGGAGAGCATGTTTTGAATGCCATTCATTTGCATTTTCACCTTGACATTTAAGGTTAACCAGCAAATTAGGAGGCAGGGCGAGTGTGTGTGTGTGTGTGTGGTGGTGGGGGGGGGGTTCTTGCATATGGTAGTGCCGCATAGCCTAATGGCGTCAATTGGTCTCAAAGTCAGGGACAACATAGCATTCATTTTCCCTATTGTATGTTGTATGTGATTGTTAGTTTAGTGGCACGTGGTTTCATCGCATTTAGTACACAAAAATAAAAGCCTAGAAGTGAACTGATTAAACAGTGATTGGTGAATATGCAGCGGATGACTTGTAAAAATTAATTAATTAAAAATTGCACAACTATTGTTCATCCACAAAGATACTGCGTGATAATATAATTGTAAAAAAAATATTCATTTAAAAAAAGAATTATATAATATGAATCAAAAAAAATATAATAAAAGTCAAGGATGGTAATTCACTTCTCCTGGGCACTTCATTTCCTTCTAAGCAGGAAATGACACTTGAGGAGCTTTTTAAAAAGATGATGAGGACACGCCAGGAGATGAAGGCAGTAAATTAGTTTGGTAGCTGACGGTTTTGCGAGGGCGTCTTCAGACATGCAGGTGACAGCGGGAAGAGCGCCCGACCCCTCGGAGATGGCGTCCACCTCGGATAAATGATACTAAATGATATGTTTTATGTGTGTGTGGGTGTGAGTGTGTCATGCTGTCTATGCAAAGCAGAGACGAGCAGCAGGTAGCGCACGCACGCACGCTGTGAATTATTTTGGCTAAGCGGCTCAAGGACGGCGGCGGTGACCTTGGATCTGCCGGCAGATCAAGATCTTCTCCATATTCATCTCCATTCGGACATCATGACTTAGCAATCATTAAAACGTTTGTGGGTTTTGCCGCCATTGATCTCACGCGCGCTTACATATTAGTTCAATTGTTAGCGTCCCGAAAGATTCGAGAAAAGATAAGCAAGCCAAAACGCAAACAAAGACTTTGCTTGCACAGATAAATTCCGTTGCAGTCTAAATGATGCTGTATCAAAGTATGTAATCTGAATGCATCTTGTTTTCTCCGGGGTGAACCTCAGGGCTCAATCTTAGAACCACTCTGTTTTCCTCCTTAAATCAGCAATGCCATGGTGAAAAAAAAAAAAAGATGTTTTACAAAAAGATCACAGTTTATCAACATATTATCCGAATGTATCTCTTAAATTCTTAGGCCTGAGCTGAACCATCACAGTCGTTGAAAATTTCATCCCATATTTAATTCGCTTTCCTCTTCCGGAAGTCCAAAAAACGTCTTTTCTTGACAGTGAGTCCTTTATTAGATCTGTTCTGTCCACAGATGGTTGCATGTATTAAAACTTCCAAGCCATGCCGAAGATTGGTACTCCAAGCCTCCCAGACGTTTCAAGGACCTCCGTAACCCTTTGAATCGGTTCAAGCACTTTGAGTCTCCGGTTTCCGTCACAAGAGCAGATTGAGGGTAAAGAGCCTTGGGGGGGTGGTGGCAGCTCATAATTGAACCAAGTCTGTTGCAGCATTGTTGCGACATGCGTGGGAGTCGTGTGGGAGGAATGGAAATGGAGTCAGGACACCATTCTTTCCTGACATGTCGGGCCCACGGCCGCTGTCCCCCCCAATCCTCCGTTTGATGTCCAAATGAAGCTGGGCTTTATGCGCGTCCCATCTGCACCCGTGGCGCTACTACAACAGCTCTCACAATGAGCCTCATGCTGGACTTTGGATCCAAACACATCGGCCACAATGCTCAAAATCAAATGTTTCAATCAGAAAAAGGTTTTTCTAAGTGAACGAAAGTAACTCTGTAATCTTGTCAGAAGTCTGGTATGTATCCAATCTTTGATTCGACTCCATAGCAATGCCTTTCGCTGAACAGGATTGAACTGGCAGGCATCAGGGGAGTCAATTGATGGAAGGATGGAGGCTGCTGATGAACAGATTGGTCGCTATCACACTCTCACCAACCAAGGTATGAAGATAGTGAAAGGTGTGCTGGTTCTAGGTGCAGGTTAGACAGCAGAAAGAGAAAAATCCTCCCACTGCTGAGCAGAGCTACACAATTCGTTCTGGGAAGAGTTTAGGCAATCAGATGTGTAAGGACAAGACATTGGATTCCATTCAAAAGATATAGTTAGTATTTTAAATGAGGGTTCAGTTTTCAGGCCCCAATTCAGGATTGTCATTTTGACTCGTTGCGGCGAGTTGCCGTGAAGGTCACTTGAAGGCGAAAACACAGGGCGTGTGCGGTGGCACTTGCTGGTAATTGCGAGCGCGTCTCGCCGGGGCGTCCTCAGCTCATAGGCGGCGCCCAACATGCTCGTTAGTTACACGCCTGTTCCCCGCAATTACCTGCCGCACGCTCAAGGTCGCATCAATTTCATCCGCAGACCTGCTGCCTCTTCCTACAACACACACACACACACACACACACTTAAAAGCATAGCTAAATCCCCAAATGGCAATTATATCACGCAATCATCGTCCTCACACTGTCAGCCTGCAGCTTATTTTTTGGCCTCTCTCTGTCATGCATGTTGACTACCCAAAGATTATGCCCGTGCTCCTCCTTAGAGGGACTTGGTAAGTCAGGGTTAGGTTGTTGAGGTAGGGTTTTAAGGCTCAATTATTGTTTGAGGTTTCTTATAAGACAAAAAAAAAAAAAAAAGAATTTTCAAGAACGGGCTGGAAGTTAAAATTAATGAATCAAAGCAGGTTTCAACTTTAACTTCTAAACCAGGGTTAGGGTTTGGAATTAGGGTCTCACATGAGGGTATTGAGCCATTCTGTTTGTGTTCCGGCAGCTCTGCGCTCCGCTCGAGTGCACTTTAAAAGCTGAGCATTGCTCCAATCAAGGAGCCGCGCTGCACAACATCTGTTTGGACATTTGAGTCCATTTGCTACCACGTAGCTTGGCAAGCAGCCCACGCCGCCACCTGTTTACCACAACACGAACTCATGCCCCCCCCCCCCACCACCACCACCACCACACACACACACACAGCTTCCCCATCACACTCAGTCCCAATTTAGGAGCGCGGCGGGAAACCTCGTCCGATCTACGCTAAGTAGCCTTGATTTGTTTGCACCGGCGATAAAACGATTGAGTCGTCATGTGACAACGACGGAGGAGGTTCTGATGACAGGGCCCGATGGCGGAGCTGATTAGCCAGGACGACGTAGCGTAGGGGTTCAAGGGGAGTTGGTCGTTTTGTGATTGAGTGGCGACATGTCAGGACTATCAGGCCGGGCCATCGGCGGCACGTGTTCATGCATCCTACGCGCTCAGTTGATTGTGATTCATCCCTATCATGATTGAATAGTTACAAAGGACAGCGACAGGCTTGAGTGCTTAGCATCGGATGCTAACCACAATCTGAAGCATCTTTTTGCTATGGTTTTGAGAGTCATGTAAAAGACGAGATTAGAAGAGTGAGAGCGATCAGCATCAGATGCTAACCACCACCCCCCCCCCCTCCCCAAGGGGCGTGGGCAATCCCGTCTAGGGATTGGCAGTTACTTGGCTTAATGCGTCTCAAAGCTGTCCTTGAGTGCATCCAGCAGCCGCCGTGTCACCGCCGCATGATTAATTGCTGGCCGGGATCAGGGAGGGGAAAAAAAGGTTCTGGACGCCCCCCGGGGAGCAAACAAAGCAGCTTAACCATTTAGCGCCTGCAGGTAGCACTCCATCCACACACCTGACACCAGGAAGTGTCTTCTAACACGCAAAATCTTCCCATAGAGATGAAAAGGCAAGCCACAGAAAAACGCTTCAATGTCGTACACACTCTTGTTTTTAGGTGACGAAACAGCCTTCATGTTGATATGAAATGATTTATCTGCGAAGAGACCAATGTACAAAAAGTCAAGTTCGACAGAAAGTCAGAAGGAGATAAGTCTCAAGTAATCAGAAATGATTGCTCATCTTGCATTAAATTTAGTAGTCGAGCGGCATCGTGGCTGAAGCTCCCGATCAACGCGAGCCCGGATTCTCCCTCCAAGGCTCCTGCCGGACGTGAGTGTGCAGAAAAGTTAGTGTGTCCTTAGTGCCAGCCGATCTCTGCAAATGCCGACAGACTTCTGCCGGTGTCGATAAGGGGGTCGGCGCCGCTTGCCGAGATGGGCCGACTGCTGGCGATCGGTGACTCGGGCCGCTCGAACGCTTGCACCTGAGCTGACCCACATTGGCCGACGTCTCCAATTGGCCCTGAAGGAGTCGGCGGCAGATGGCCGTCATAGTCCACAGGCTGCAGATAAGGGCCATTCATCAAAGCATTAGAGCGCTGCCGCAGAAGAAGGCCAGTGGACATGCATCACGCTCTCCTCCAAAATGTAGCCCATAAATAATTCGGCCGCCTTTACTGCCCCAGGCCAGTCTGGTCGGATGGCGTATTTTCATAAATAAGACCGTTTATGGCTGCTGATGTCAGACTGTGTCCCCCGCCCACTGGCCAGCTTGGCTGCCTGTTTGCTCGCTTGACATTTTTTCATCTGCCTCTAAGGAAGAAGAAGAAGAAGAAGCTTGATGTCTTCCAGAGCCACAACTCAGCAAGTGTAAGTGATTTACTGGGCCCAGTTCTTGTAAAGTTAACTCTCGCTGATACCTCTACAAAAGCTTCGACAGCACAGTGTGTCAAAATCCCCAATTTCACTAAAGAAGACGCGCAGTCCTCGCTGATGTAATCGAGTAAGTCCCTCGTGAAGTCACTGATAAATTCACAAATGACATCCCAGATGATGAAATTCAAGATGTCATAGTCCAGACAAATATTTTAGTGATGAAGACAGTGAAGCTTTATCGAGGAAGTCAACCGGTGGTCCTCTCGTGTCCCGTGGCAGTATTGCAGGTGTCCGCAAAATTGGAAATGTAAAATAATTGTAACATTTTTAAAAATAAAATTGATTTATCATTTATGCTTGATTTATATTCCAGCCAATTTTGTGACTCATTTACCCATCCAAATTTTGTCAAATGTAGCTCCCAAAATAAACATACAGATGCAAATAAATAGCCTCTATAGGTCTATCCTCCCATGGGGCAAAATAAAATAGTCTGCCAAAGCATTGGTCTCCGAGTTCTTCTAGGTCATAATGGTGGTCTCTCGGACAAAACCAATTGGTCTATGTCATGGATATAGTCGATGAGAAGTCAGTGACACCATTCGTGTCGTCTTCGTTGCTGAAACCACTGTTGACATCATTGATGAACTCAAGTTTAGGGTTCGGAGGGGGGATTTGGGTTGGAGTTATCACCGATGAAAGAAATTACTAAAGTCACCGGCGAAGTTTTTGAGGATTCCAATTAAAGTACACACGTGTCCAAGTGCGTTCAGCCCATCACAGGCGTTTTACCACACTCATCGTGAGGAGTTTGATTAGCGTCTTGCAAGGTCTCACTGCCCACTCCTACACTTGATTATAATTTCCAGCGCATTGTACGTCAGCGCCGAGCCACCTCGAGACATTTAATTTGGGCTAATCAACAACACGTTGTGATTAGCTCGGAACCACCACAATCGGAGGGCGATTTGCAGCCGTCTGATTGCCTATTTGTCCTGCGCTCAAGCTAAAAGGGCGGCGTCAGCCGTGTGGGTTAGCGGTAGGAGTCAGCCTGTCATTGACCACACCGCGTGTTGACAGAGTTCTTCATTAGCTTCATTGTGCAAGTCATTAAGTGGAGGTCTTGCTGTTAGCGCAATTGTCAGATCTATAATCATTGAACAAAAGTTGACATACTCTGCAATCTCTCATATGCACAACTTGGACTTTAGTGTTCATGACATATTATCTCATTGTTTTTTTTTTGTTTTGTTTTCTTGAGCAGAAGTAAAAATATCTTTCAGTGTAATTCTGTCATGATTTAGTTTTTTTGTCAATTTTTAGTTTGGAAGAAAAAAAATTGTTTTGTCCACCTGTGCTCCCTCGGTCAATTGTGCCTCGTCCAGGTGTTACTCGTCTCATCGCTCGGCTTGTATTTAATTCCTTGGGTTTTTTTTTTTTTTTTATATACTTTATTTTGGACTTGTTTTTCATTACTTTTTTTATTACTTTTGTTTGCTTCTTTGTTCCCTTTTAATAGAATTAATGTTTGAGGGCCCACCAACCTTTTGTCCTTGTTGGATCTTCACTCCACCATGTTAACCTTGGACACTGACACAAAAGCAAATTCAGGAGCAAATGCTTGTGCTGATTAAAAAATAGTCGAAACTGTTGATGAACATTGTGTGTCCTAAAGCTGCAATTCATACACTTGTTTGTCTCAAGGTCTTCATTGTGACGCATGATTTTATTGGGCGTGTGCGTGTGAGGAGATAAAGGCTCACATGATGGCCGTCTGTAATTGCATCGGAACAAACCAAGCGCATTAGCAGGCCTGCTCATCTGCGCGCCGCCGTATTTTATTTCCTCCTCCTCCTGCTCGCCTCTTGATGGAATTATTAGCCTCTTTGTCCCGAGACGCAGGAAGCCATCCGGAAGGCGGCCTATCCCGGGGCGAAGATGGACCCTCGCGATACGGATCCAGAGATCCTCAGAGGGCAAACAGTCAGATTGGAGGATTTAGAGCTCCGCTTTGCTGGGATGGCGCGGCGTCCGTCATCTGCTTTGGTGGAGCAGCTGCGACTTATTACCAAGCCCTCAGCTTCCTTGTATTTATCAGAAACATTTCACGCAGCAGCTGGTGTTCTTGCACTCTCACTGACAAAAAAAAGGACCCACAGCACAGATTGTCAGGATTTTCTCTTACTGTCGCTCATCCATTCCGCCGCAATCTCACGGCCCAGCTTACGGTCCATCTTCTCCGATTGGCTAATGATCCATTCGGAGCAGTTGGGAAAATATCCGTCTCAGTTAGTAGCGCTGTGCAGAAGTTTGAGGGATCGGGAGTTTGGAATCAATATGGCTATCAGGGAATGCTGACATGATGTATGCTCACTCTACCAGAGTGGCTGTGGAGAGGTGAATGTAGGTTACTTTCATAAAAATCATCAGGGGAGGGGGGAAAAAAAAAAAAGAGAACTTGATCTCTACTTGTCGTTTTTTACTGCATAAAGACTGAGTAAGATGTAGTGTTGCGGAAGCCTTTAAGTCGGAGCGCTTTAAACGTTTTTGTTTTTGTTGACTCGGCAGGAAGGTTCTTTGGGTCAGGAGCTTTTTCAACTTTGTGGAGTTCACTCGGCGGGTGTCCCGAGAGTGGACTCAGCTTTCAAAAAGCACTTATGTTAGCTACATGCCAGACACCAAAACACCTTTGGCTAAGGAATTATTTGCATTTTGTTTTACAGCCACAAATTTGCCAAAACGGTCCCCCGGGATGAAGATGTCCGTCCGTCCGCACTGCATATAGACGAGCGAGCCGGAATTATACCTGCAATTACAGCGTTAATCTGAAAGCTCGCTCGGTGGCAAGTTGGCATCGTCGTTCTTTTCCGATCCGGGATTTAGCGGTATTGTCTGAGCGTGCGCGGACAGCTAAATGAAGAAATAGATTTTGTTAATGAAAAAACGGCAACAGATGGCGGTGGTAAACCCGCTCCCCGCGGCGCTCCAACGTTTGCCGCGCAACGGCGCCGCGGATTAAGGTCATTTTTGCCTGCTTTTTCAATTTTCAGATTCATGCTCAGAGGGAGAGAACATGGCAAGCTGCCCGTGCAACTCTCAGGGAAATCCAAATGTCAATGAGCACATATTAGAAATGTGGAAATATTAGAGCGCAGACAGCAAGACTTGATGGGGTCAAAAAAATGATGGGCCCGGCTCATCTCATACTAGCTGTGCGAATGCCTTTCACTGCATTTCTGCTTCTAGCTATTTCTGAGCGCAAAAAAAACCCATTCTTTTTCAGTAGAATGTCTTTTTTTTCTCCGGTGGTGTCCTTGCACGACCAGCCCACTCTCCCCAATGTCGTTTGAATGTCAGCGCTTGAATGAAGCAATTTTGCACAAGACAATGGCCAATTTGCAGCCGACAAATTACATTCCATTTTTCTCCCACCGCTAAGTGAATTGAAAGTTCTCCGTGGTGCGCTCCCGTCGCCTCCAGCGGCCTCCCGCCGCAGTCATTCAGGGAAAAACACACAGGTAGGTCTCTATTATTTTCTTCTTCTACAGCAAAATGTCATGTTTGTGTTGACCGAGCTGCTGCGTGTCAGCGTAGCAGCGCCCGGCTCGCCATAAACAGTCCATTAGCATCATGATTGCAGAGCACACAATGGGCACTTTCCGCTTCCATTGAAAATGCGACACCCACATAAATGTCAACTGCGTATTTAAGGCTTTATTATATGTTGCTTTAGTTGATGATGGTGAGAGCGGCTTGTTGGACTTTTTGCCTCGGATGTTGCTCTTTAGCGTTGTCATTTTGGATGCTGATGACAAATGTATAAGGGTCATGGTTTTTGTGATTGGGGGTGGGTTTTGTTTTGTTTAATGTGTTTCTGGTGTTGTCCCCAGGGCGTTTGTTGTTGATTCCTCCATTGGCCTATTTCATTCCCCACTTGTACCGAATGAACTGAAAATAGATGAGAGGATTCACCTCAAAGGGAAGCTTTCCTAATGAAGTGAATGTACACGTCGCTTTGGTATAATCACAGACTATAAGAACAATAACAGTGTCATTCTATATCATTGATGTGAATTTGAAGTTATTTGGAACAAGCGTCTGAGCTTGTGAGCTGCAGAATGGCAGAGGATCAACGTGGCACTGGCAGCTTAACGCCATTAGCACAATAAGAACAACAAGAACAATCGGCGTGTCCCTCAAGTGGCGTGACAGATGTCACGTTTGCATATGCTCGTCTTCAACACAAACACAAGTAATCCTGTCGTGATGGGAGAAAGCTTGCAGATGATGGCGGCGGTGGGCGGGGGGGATTATTAGGTGGGCTTGTTTATCATCTTACAAAAAGGAGGCTGGAAGCATTTAACCCATCTGGACTTTAACCCTCACTATCCTTGATCTCCTCTGACTTCCATTTGACAGCCATCACGAACAAAGTCGTACTTCCGGGTTGGGCCTTTTGTTCAAGATGAATGAGATGAGGTGGGTGGCCGAGGATGCTAAGGTGACGATGCTAAGCTAATGGAAGATGCTCTCCCTGAGGGAGTGAGCTCATCCCAAGCGTCAAAGTGGAACGAGCAGCAGGTGAAGAAATGTGAGAGCTTCATATTTTTAGAAGCCATCAACCTGCACATTAAATATAGCACAGTGAAATAGGGCTCCTTGTTTCACTTCACTCTCATCATGAGGACGTAGCGGACTTGCCTCATCCAGATTGATGTCTACCGGCAAGAAGAATCTGGATTATTTGAGGAAAGTGATACATAGTTGACATACATCTCGTGAGACCCTTTTAATAATAATAATTACAATTATTTTGAACCCCTGCTAAATAGATTTTTTTCTTTTTTTGTTCAGTTTCTTGTGAAACACAAAATAAACCAGGGGAAAGCTATTAAAACTGCAAGCCTTATTCTTCCACCAAAGAATGGGCAAAACTTTTCCATTGATAGCGGGTGATATGATGAGTTTTGTTTCTCAAAGGAGAAAGAGTAGAGCAGGAGAAAGTCTGACGGCGGCGAGAAGAACAAAGCCGAACGGCGCTGCAGCCCGCCCGCCCGCCCGCCCGCCCGGCTGCCTGCCGCTTTTCTCCCCAGGGTGTTCGTTAATCACCCTTTTAGATCCGTCAGCCGGTGGGTGGGCCCATTACCCTTCAACGGCGGCGAGAGACTGCACTGCCGTTCCCGTCGCTCCAAGTGAGCAAGACAAGGCTTAATGAAGAAATAAACAAAATCAAGTGGAGGGAGGCGCCAAGAGCAAGTTGCTCATTATGACAAGGTTCCAGGAAGCACGCTGGCACCCGCTGCATGGAAGAGCTGCAGCTGGAACCACCTTCTGTCATTGCGGTCAATCCGCCTTTAAGTCAACTACAATGATGCTGAAGCTTGGAGTCAACTCGGACGAAACGTGTTGGACATTTCCAGCCTTGAGAAAGTTCCTGTGCTTTTGCCAAGATGCATTCAAGGATACTTGAATGGGTTCAGTTCATTTTGGCCACAACTCCACACCTTCTACTACTTCCTGGACGTGTCCCAATACTTTTATCCCAAGTTTGTTCCACTTCCTGAATTTTTTTTAGTGTATTGTTTGTGTTGTTAATTTGTGTTTTGGTTGGAACTGTCGCCAAATTATGATGACGTCCATATGACATCACCTCGCCGTAGAAAGGTGCAAAGACAACGAATGAACAAGCCGCACGTTTGATAAAGCGTGTTGCCAGCCAAGCAAGCCATTACCGTAATTGACCCGCTCTTACGTCGTCAATAAATAAGCAGCCAATTAGAGCGCCATCTGCTCTGTGTGACCTTGACTTAATGAAGGTCACGCTTGCCATCCAGCCGCCTTGCAACAAAAGCAGATCACTTTGTTTCAAGCATGATTGTAAAGTCATGGCCATTGCCCCTGATTTTTCATTCGACATGCTGACGGAGATAATCTCATGCAACAATATTTTCGTTTTTGTCCCAAGCAAGGGGACGGCGCTCCAAAATCACGAGCCTTTGAGAGCAGCTCGGTGGCAATAAACCTTCAACGATTGGCTCGGTGGACGAAGGCCAGTCAACTGCTTTGAGTGTTGACTCACTCAAGTCAATAAACAAACAAATGGCGGAGCAGTCCATCAAATCAAATAGTCCGTCGGGTCAAAGAAAATGACTTTCAAAGTGGTTGACTCACTCGGCTCTCGTGTCATGTCTTCCTTTTAAAGATGCACATGAAAAGAAACGCACAAGAAAAAGTAAACACGGAAAAAAGCAGCAGCAACAGCGTTAAGGCCGTCAATCCAAAAGTAATAAAAAGCATGTTAGCAGATAAATAAAATGCAAGCTGAACAAAATGGAAGAACAAACAGATGGCAGATGAATTAAGAAGCCGCCTCCCAATACACGCATTAACATTCACGACTGTCACGTTGAGAGAGAAACAAAATGGGAAAAATAAAATAGCGCTCTTGTTCCGACGCGTCTCGTCTTGTGAGCGTTCCACAACACTCGAAAATAAATTGATGCACACACAAAGAAAGAAATGCGTAAAAAGCTTTCAGGCGCCGCATGAGGTGGTACGTCTCAATTAATCCTGATTGGTTGTTGGCCTAATGGACACGGACAACACCTTGCCAGGTGGAATCTCGTGTCCCCCGAAGGAGACGGCGCCCCGGGCGGGTCATATGTCGGCTCCTTTGACGAGAGCATTTGATCATACGTGCACATGCGCAGGCTGCCGGGAATATAGTGCATCTCTGATGTCATGGGAACCGACAGGACATCATCCACAGCGCCGCTTCCTTCATGTCAAAAAGCAGAAAGGATGCAAATGAGGCCCACTGCAGGTGGATTCAAAGGTGAAGTGAGCAGCAGTGGCTTGATGAACTTTTTAGTTCCCCTCTCACAAAGTCAATAATTTTTTGGGGGGGAATTTTTTCATCGGGCAGTAGGCGGGGGACACCATTCGCACTCGCACTCACACCTAGGGACAATTTGGAGTGCTCAATCGGCCCACCAAGCATGTTTTTGGGATGTGGGAGGAAACCGGAGTGCCCGGAGAAAACCTGCAAAACATGCAAACTCCACACAGGGAGGGTCGGATATATATATATATAATATAATATATATAGCGGCTCGGTGGCGCACTGGGTAGCATGTCAGAAGTACAAGTATATGTACTTCTAAAAATCCCCAAAAATAATGGCATTTAAACATGGGAGTTTTGTAGATTTTTAAATCCACCCAAAACAAATTAATGAATGGATCTATAAAGGGTTCTGGTACACAAACAAGAGAGTCATTATATTAGGAACGCTGATAGCAGGCGGTGACGAATGTGTGATGTCAAGTAAGAGTTTTACCTCATGAACATCTCCGGACAGCCTCCATGCGGTTCGCTGACACATGGACAAAACAGCCATCACACGCATAAAGTGGAACATGAAAATGTGTTGTCCTTGTTGGAATTGTCCGTGTTTGTGTGTGTGTGTGGCCGGTGGAGTTAATCATTCACATCAAATGGGTGGGGGGGGGGCATAATGACAATATGTTAGTGGTGGCCAGCAAATGAATGAGTATGCCCGAATGGTTGTTTGCATGCTCTTTGTTTAGGCAAATAAGGCCTGATGTTGTGCAGCAGATGTACAACTCTGGCTGCCAAAGTCCTGACTGCCCAAATGCATCGGCCACATCACATCACGGACAACGAGGAGGCTTTTCAATGATGACTGGCTTTTGGGCAAAGGAGAGAGAGGCTTTATTGATCAATGGTTTCATCATCGAATCACTCGTGGAGCTGTATTTGCTACAATGGACCTCATTCAGAAAACTGGACTAAAAATTGGATTATGCATGTTTGGTAATAGGGGGACTGCTAACTCAAACAAGACGGTATGAGCTCACAGATTTTACCTCATTAGTCAGCAATAATAAAAGTGATTCATGTATTTAGGATTGTATTTTTATTCATATGATAGTGTGATGAGATGACTTGCCTTGAGGGGGGGGCGGCTTGGCGAGGTGAAGGGAGACTTGCGGTGAGGAGCAGTGACAAGGTCAAAGTCATCTACATGTGTCAGGGAAGCGGGTCGTTTGGAGAAAGCTCAGGCCGACGACCACAAAGGAAACAGGAGGGCATCAAACACGCGGCTCTCGGCCTCTGGGGGGTCTCAGCTTGCCGCTCACCTTGGAGGAAGCATCAGTGTTAGCTGTCAGGGTCACGCCAAGCGCCCCTCATGCTAATGGCGACTCGAGGCTAACCCCCGCTCGCTACGAGGAGCGATGAGCTTTGACGATTCATAAAAAAAATAAAAAATGTAGTGTATCAGTGCTGCCTGTGTCGGGAAGGGAAATTATCAATATGGAGTCATAAGAAAATCAAAAATGTTTTCAAATGTCAAAGCATTTGCTGAAGGTCTCCACTCTACGGCTGGATTTAATTTGACAGCAACTGATGGAAACCCGACAAAAATCCCAAACCACATCCCTTAGGTTTTGGCTCACACTGGAGGAAGAGACGGCGGGAACGCCGCTTGAACCGACCTCAGCTCGTGTTCCCGCCACATGTGCAGGTTCCTGCACCAAAATAGTCGTTGCTCTTGGACAGCTCAGAGAAGAACCTGAAACATTTTGAAAAGATCTGGAAACTTTTATTTGATTTGAATAGTTATTATGAGGATGTTGTAAAACAGAAATACTATGAAAAAGTACCGAAGGGTTAAGTCACGGCAAAGACGTCAACGTTAATCATTACTGACAACAACATTGCCCGAAGGGCAAGAATATCAAATGTTTACGTCCAATCTCGGCGGAAAAAGAATCTCGACTAATGAATCAACAAGCAATTACATCGCATGAAAACATCCTGACAATTTCTGCAACCGACGAGTCGACGTCCTGCTGCCCGCCATCACGAGGTGGAGAACATCGGGATAATTAGTCCGGAAGAATAGCGGGAGCTGCTTCGTGCCCTTCTCTGGAAATTCAAGTCACCTCCTCACGTTATTGGACTGCAAATGTGCTGGAATGAGGACGTTCTCTTGCAACTCGCCTTTCCTCTCTCTCTCGACTTGCCGATGACTTGGCAGCGTCCCGTTGCTAGGCGGGAGAAAGTCACCTTGCTCTTAGTCCACTATGGGGATTGAACCCGAGGCAAATCTCCCAGCCGCTACTTCAGCCGTTTTCCACTTGGGCTATGCAGGGGGCCTTGGAAAGGTCAGTGAATTGAGGAAGGGGGTCTTCATGCAGAGAGGAGTTCTCAATCTCAGCGCGGGGAGACTTTCCAAAGGGGTCAAGAGGTATCAGCTAGCGGAGGCATTGTATTGAATCAGAAGAGGAGGGGTCGAGGAGGCCAAACTCATCGGAGCTCCAACATGGAGCCCGCGATTGTGTCTGTTAATAGACTCGGCCACCGAGGGGGAGTTGGAAAACTGGAGAGTGGGTTACGGCCGATCTGGCAGTAAACTCGGGGTGAAGGACGCGGGATGCGTGTGGCGCTGCTTTATTTGTACGGGTTCACACATATACTTGGTCATTACCGTTAGCAATCAGCGCAATTATCAATTAGCCCTGAGCAAGTCCAGACACCTCACTCGGGAGGAAGGTGTTGCGTGCAATCAGAACCACATGTACAAGTATTCCCAAACCGATCGGACAAATGCCAGAACCCCTTTATTAGTCCAAATAGGCCGCTTCCTGTTTTCCCAAGTAAATGCTCCCAAGTGAAGTCGGCTAGATGGCTTCAATTGATGGTCCTCAACGAGATGCAAGCCATTCACGCACGGTTTCCCCCTCTCCCTTTCTCTGGCCGACTCGTCCGACCGACGTGACCTTTTCACCACGGGGAACGTTAGCGGCCTAAAGAAAGTAACAAATGAACTGAAAGTCCCGAAATGTGTCTCCAAAGTAACAAGCCACGATTCCCGCTGGGCTCGTTGGAAGGTTCCTTCCCGCAATCACATTTTCTGAACAGGACAAAGTTTGTCATTTAATGTCACAGAAAGTAACAAAGCTTCCCCAAGAGCGAGGGGAAAAACCATGTTGACACTTTGCAATGATGTCACCAATGCATTTGCGGATGCCCTAATAAGTTGTGCATATTTCATGCGGCAAACGATCTCTGGCCTCCTCCCGTCACACATGATAGCTGGAGATACGGCGCATGGGTATTTATAGTTGTGTTGCCAGAGAGGCCAGCCCGCAAAGACACACGCTGATGATGTTAGCGTGATAAAAATAATGCCAGCCATCCATCACGGAGCCGCAGGCGGCTTTGTCTTTATGGGCGAGCTGCTGCCGCCGCCGCCGCCGCTGCTGCAAAGTAACCTGACGCCACAGATGGATTTGTGATAGGAGCACTTTCAAAATCCAACTCGGGACAAAGACTTTGTCCTTCTACGACGACTCAGTCTCAACTACAAAATGTGACTCCATGATGGATTCGTTTGTGAATGAGCCAAGAAAGCATTTCCAAGGGTAAAATAAAACAAAATAGCTGAATCACTGAGTGTTCATCGATTTTCAGAGTGGCGACGACTGAGTGAGTTTAGGGGAGGGGTCTTATTCGGGACTTGTAAAATACATGAATTCAAACACCCACTCTAGCCAAAATTGGCACGATATGCCGAGGACCTCCAAAGAGGCGAATCTTTTGTTTTGAATAATCCAAGCGGCCTTTTCCATTCCACAAAGCAACTCAATTAACATTGCGTGTGTTGTTCAATATTGATAAAACTGCTCCCGTGACAAACAGCCGTCTTTTGCCAAAACCTTCGTAGCGCAACCGCCCCCCCCCAAGATGGTGGTAATTTCGAGGATGATTTCTACAAATTCCCTCAGTGTATTCTCACAATGGTAGCGAAAACAATAACGTGGTGTCCAGAGAGAAAAAATAAATTCATTTGCAGCAAAGCTCGCTGGGAGTCCAAACATCCAATCTCTACCTGGCAGGTTACCGGAGCGCTGTCCGGATAACAAGCTGCTTTTTTGGGGGGGGGGGATCTTGTAATTGGGAAGCCAGAGCAAATATACACAAGCCAGAGAAAATATTTGCACAAACTTAGCAACTTGGGATGAATGGAAACCTCAGGTTGTTTTATTTTTTTTTGAATAATTGATCAGAAACAGGAGCAAAGACTGCGTTTGCAGTCCGCCTCAGTCTGTCATTACATTCTTGAGGGCATTCCCTCCCACTCAGGAGCTTCCTGATCCCCAAATGTAAGATGAGAGAAAGGAAAATCTACAGGGGCGGCTCCCCAAAGGAAGATACCTCAAATGCAGATGTTGCCAAGTGAAGGGCAGATGCGTCCTTGAGTTGCTACCACTCTCATAAGGCTTGGTGAAGCAGCATGGGGCTCATTGCCCAAGGTTTGAAGTAACTCCAAATTTTATTTTATTCATTTATTATTTTGTAATTATTTTTTAATTTTCCATCAGTTTTCTTATATAAATAAATAAATAAATAAATAATGCATTAAAGTCATTCTTGAAGATTCTTTCATTGAAAACCATTCGGATCACGAAGCAGAGGGAGGATTGTTTTTGTTTCTTTCCAGAAACAACTCTCAGCACGCCTCAGCATAGCCAAGTGTTACCATGGGTGGACGCATAATTGGTGACTGCCATTCTGTGCAGCGTTTCCATCATATATTTGTTTCCAGCAAATATTGTGTGACCAGCTCTGGATGCAGGAGAAGAAGAAGACCAAGGCAGCAACTTTTTAGGGGAAGAAGAATCAGCAGAGGAAATCTGCTGCGGGAGCACGGCCGTGTTTTGATAAGATGAAATTAGATAGCCGGGCCAACCTGCTAGGTGTTTGGGCCAATCAGTGGACATCAACCCCTGCCACATGGCTACACTAACAGAATACGCCAACTCTGCAAACCACCGGAATGATCACATCATTTCAGATGAAATGGAAGTCAACGCTTTGTAGGCGCTGGATGATTTTGCATGAGCCGCATCCCGCAACTTCCGACACGAGCGCAAACCGTAGGAATTATTCATAGAAATGATTTGACAGGAGTTGTTTGGAATACAGAAGAGGATGGTGAAGCCATCCAAGCACAGAAGATGACTTGTTTGGAACACCATTGCTGACATTTGGTAGGGTCCTCAGCAAGAACAGAAATGGGGCCCTAGTTTAGTCAGGAGGGTCGTTTTTATCTCCGTAGATTTGTTTTCCAGTAGAGAACCGATGACTATTAAAATTGCCACAAATCTGGTTTGAAAGCAGAAGTTGTGGAAACTAGTGAAATCAAAAAAGATATACTATTATTCAATTCATGTGGAGGAACACTTGGGTGAAAGGGCAAGAAAAATGGTGGCAGTCCGGAATTGTTGCTCCGGATTTTGAGTTTGTCACAAGCGCTTTGGAGCTGTTGTGGGGAATAATGCTGAAAATTCCTGATGGAGGAATGCGGCATTGTATCCGCACAACAAAAGGAATACTTCTGAAACTTCCTGCTGAGCAGCTGAGCTCTCCAAGCGCACAGAAGCCGATGCCATTCATGTTTCTTTTTTCTTGTTGTTTTTTTTTACTTTTGCACCTGACTCTCAAAGGCGGAAGAAGGTGGAAGAAGAGGAGGAGGAAGGTTGCCGCCGTGCGCCGGTGACAATGTGGCCATTGTTGCGGTTCCTGTGCATTTTCCGGGAACAGCTTTTTGTTCATTTCAAGCAATCTGCACGCAATTACCGCCGTCATAAGATGGCAATTATCCCCAATGATATTCTTTGTCAGGCGCGTAACCCGCCCGCACGTGGCCTCCACATGGCCGCCCCGCCAGTGAGGCCTCTCCGCGGTCCACCGCGGCCTCCGCCGGGGCCGCTTTCATCGGTCGGCAAGCGTCACTTAACAGCATCTGCAGCCCACCGCGGGAATTCCGAAGGGCGTCTGCTGCGGCGGGCCTTCGTCACTGAGGTTAGCCGCCGCGCTCGCCGACTGCAAGCAGACAATTAGAGGCAGGGCAAAAAATAGACCACCTTCCTTGCCTCTCTGGAGTTCTGGCACTGTTGTCAATGCAGCACAAATAATAATAATCATCATACGCCGCAGATTGGACTTGTGGGTTGCCAAAAGTTGTCCGTTTTTTATCGAACGTGTTCTTATTAGCGTTGTTGTTGGGGCTCACGGATGACGAGGAAGAACGTGTAGCGTTTTTTGTCTGTGATATTTTCCACCCTCTGTTCTTGTATGAAAATTGTACAAGAGTGGAATTGCCTCTGCAACCTCTGATGGTGGAATCGCCCGTTAGTGATGGCAAAAGTTTGAAGAAGATCAAGGCTCCTCCGTAATCTTCTCAACAATAAACCTCTCATCTTCTCCACTCTTCAGAGCTCTTGTTGAGTTTCATCATTAGCGTCCTCCAGCAAGGCAAAGAAGCGCTGTCAGCCCCCTCCTCCTTTTGTCTCCATCACACTTGAGATGCTCGCTGTTGAAGCTTCAGGATCACAACAAGCCGCCACTTTCTTTCCCGCCGCCAGAGAGGGTTCGTGAACTTTATGATGTCACGTCGACGCTTAATAAGCTTCATTGCTGCTGGAAGGGGGTCTCACTATTTGGCAGGCAACTTGATAGTCAAAAAGGTCATCTAATGGCTTCGAGGAATTTTTTCTAGGTTGTGATGGTGTAAGCCCTTTTTAAGAGGAAACTGAGTTTGAAATGAGATGAAAGTTAATCAGGATCATACTTTGGCCTACATTTAGTTTTGAAAGTCTTAAAAGTCGGGGGGCTCGTTTTTACTTTCTGGACCTGGACTTTTGAGGGCGACACAGAGAAACAGAGCATAATGTCAAACCTACTCGGCTCATAGGAAAGTAGTAGTTGCAATTTTCCATTGTCGCTTTGTCAGTGGGAGAAAATACGAATTTCTTCAAGTCCGAAGTGCCAAGCCTCTTTACCGTCTTCAGGGATCTTTGAAAACCTGTTGACATAAAAACCAAAATTGCAGAGGAGTGCTCGAGTCAAAGGTCAGTCAGCAGACGATTACTGGCCAATCTTTCCAAAGTCTTCGGCATTTTTTCGTATGTCAGAGCGAGAATCCGGTTTTGTAGGATAAATACATGCTTTTTAGAATTGCTTTTAAAGGCTTCGAAGGCCACCGACCTACTTGGCATCTTCTGCCAGCAAGATATTGAATCCGGCCCTTCGGTAAAAGCGCTGGCAAATTCTATCGTAGTTTTTTGCTTGTTGTTAGAGCGGGCAAGTGTGCTGTTTTGAAGATAACTCAAAATGGCAAAAAATAATGCTTGAGTCCAACAATCAGACGTTCTCAGCCAGCTTCAATTGCTTCGTTGGCCTCACAAGTGATTGAGCGGCGCGGCAGTCAAGTTGTTTCGGTTCCTGTATTTGCAGCAAATCAACTTTGCTGGTGTTTTCTCGTGTGCTGGAGCAAATTGAAGCCAATTTCCCCCACTTTGGCAAACAAATCAGGCCAGCTTGGTTAAATCAAGGCGTGTGTTTGCCGACTAAAATAAGCAAAAGACCGCCGCAGTGTTTTGAAAGGACACGCGCACGCATTAAGCTAGCAAGGCTATGCACACGGCACGCTATCGATTTAGCTGATGGCTAAATAACCGCCTGATTGGATGACGATTGTGAGTAAATTCCAATGACCTCACATTCGGGCTCGCTGAGAGGGGATCGCTGAGATGAAAGCACACACTAACCGGAAGCCAAAACAATGACAAACATTTGGATTATTTTCTTGATTTATACAATGACGGCTACACGTGACACTACGTTATTCGACATTCCGATGGCTGCACAACACCCACGCAACGAGGCAACGTGTCATTTATCAGTCAAGCGTGCCACCGGTGACAATGTTTCCCATTAAGCTTAATTGGTTGCCATGCCGACGACAGTGCTAATTTAGAAGCTAATGCTGCGGAATTCTTGCTTTCCTTGAACCGTTGTCACGTTTCCATCCACTGAAGTTGTTGGAAAAAGTAACACGAGAATGTGCTGAAGTCTTGTTTATAAATGAGAAGTTGCACTTGGAGTAGCAAAGCAGCAGCAAAGTAGAATGTGTGTTTGATTTTTATTGGTGGAGGCAACACTTCATTGCCTTACTTTTTTTTAATCGTTGAATCTTCATCATTCTATTGTAATTGATTTTATTTAATAATTTAATAATGAAATAACATTTTAAAAAATCCAATGGAATATATCCATTCATTGAAAACGTCACTTGACCGAGCAGAGCAGATAAGAGTGGAGGCGTTAACAATCGACCTGGGATATTGTGGATCTTGTTGAGACTTTACGCTTAAAACTAAACACACCTCAGTACACAATTGACTTATTTATTCGCCAGAAAGGTTACTGGAAAGACCTCTTCAATAACAATTAACTGTAATGAGCCAAAAGGCAAACACGTTAGTATTGTTGATTGTTTTTTTTATTTATAATGCCGCAATTATTTATTTGGTTCGAGGCATGCCCGAAGCTAGCGCCGGCGCTTTTTTTTTTTTGTTCTCTTGATCGGTGTCATTAGATGAGTAAGTTCTCAACGTAGTATGACTGAAGCAACCCGTTTCTCTCTGCCCAGGTTGTTGTGGAGAGAGGACACATTCATATTACATAACATACCACAATAATTAGCCTCGGGTTTGGGAAACATAACACAACGCTTTCCTTAAGGGAACGAGTCCATAAATGAGAAATCAGATGTACGCCGCTAATGACGAGGGTTCGCTCTGAGCCAGAAAATGCCAGGGCCTAATTTTTGTGCCAGTCCAGCCCTATCTGAGGCTAAACAATGTCATCCTTGTTGCCCGCCCGCCCGCCCGCCGCCTTCACCTGCGGACTAATTATCTGACTGTGAAGACAGATAATTAGCGGTAGGGCGCGCCACGCATTCTGTTCTCCTCTCATTAGAGGCGCCGGCCGGCTTTGTCGCCGTCAGATTCCAATACGCCTATTAGATCATTTGCGGCCAGTCTATAGACGGGACTTGTATTGGAGTTCGATTTGCCTTTGTTTGCTCTCTTTGATGCGCCTATGCGTGGTCTTGATCTATATAACGCAAAACAATCCAACAATGCACAATAATTTGTTTATTTCAAAGATGCACCACATTTGTTGAACTGGTCTAAACATATAGCGGTGCTATTTTTGCAGCTAGCTCAGTTAGCTAGCAAATTGCTATTCGTTGTGATTGACACAATTGGGTGCAGATATGAACGTTGATGTTGTACTTTCTACTTGGAAGTATTTGTCAGCTATTTTTGAATCCTCTGTGCGATGTGTTAACTTTGTTTTATTGCCGCATGAATATTTTATGTTAAGTCAGATAAATGCGCTTCAAAAAGAGCTTGTTTTCCCTCCTAGGCGATAAATTCAGTGACAAATTATGCACTTCATTTTTTTGGTGGGGTTTCAACACGGCCTTCCTTTATTGGTTGGCAATGGTGAAGTGTGTTTTTTCACCAAACACACCCACATGTTGAGCAAATGTGCTTGTGTGTGAACAGGTGGCACTGAGTCGGTGACGCTATAACACTCTAATTGTGAACCATCTGACGATATGAGTGCATTTATCACCTGTGTGTTATAACATGAACAATGTATATGTCCCATGTCGTCCTGTACGTTTTTCGAAGGATATATCCAATGTGCTGTGCAATGTTTTGGAGTCATTTTGTAAATGGGGCAAATGTTACGGTGCCCCACTGATTCCAACAGAGGGCGCTACGAGGACAAAAGTTCAACATTTTTGGCCTATTTTATAATTATGCGAGAGTACAGATTCAGCCCAGTGAGTGTTTGTTTGATTTTTTTTTAATTGGGCTTTTGGGATGTGAATGTGATTATGCCGCATAATTTCTGCCTGGTAACAAGCAGTTGCTAATGAGTGACAACTGTTCTGTTGTTGCTAGCATCAAATGTGTTATTAATTTGTGTTGTTGTGTTGTGGATCATGTCAAAGATTTATTGAAGCTAGGAGGGAACAAAAAACAATCTCCAAACAATCCAAGACCATAATTATGATTGTGCCACATTAATTCTGCTTAGCAACAAGCAAACCCAAACTAGGTGACTGCTATTTGTTAATTTGTATCATGAATTGTGGCAATTATTTGTTGTAACTCCATGGTGGAATATGGGAAACTAAAATAGACAGTAATTCAGAAAGTACTAATCATTTTGCCACATTCATTCTGACAAGCAACACGGTGAAAGCGCTCCGTGTGTGTCTGTCCAGGAGTGTGTCACAACCACTGGACATCTTGAAACGATGCGTGTCAGTGATGATATGAGAATGGGACAAGCCCCCCGGGCATGCCCCCCCCCCCCGTGTGTCGGTGTTGCTTTTTCTCTAGCGTCCCCACGTTGACAAGGTTCCTTGCAGGACGGCCCTTTAATGGAGCATCGCACTTAAAAGATGGCGGCGTCTGGTGCTGGCATTCCTTAGGTCGGCCTGAAGTTAATTACCTGCGATTGAACAGTTACTTTCCGCCTCTCTGGGGATGCACATGGGAGAGAGAAGCCACGCGTATCCAGGTCAGTGCCGCAGGAAAACAAATAACCTGTTTGGACTTTTTCCTCATTTAAACCCGCTTGTGTTTGTGTGCGTGTGTGAGTCATACATACGGGCAAAGGACTTCCAGCAGCGAAGTCGCCGGAAAGACACATGACCTTAGCGTATACGCGCACTCCTCGCAAACATGCATCATATAAAGAATTTCATCTCAAAATTAATGTCAGGATGCATTATTTCACTTTGAATCATGTTTTCTGCTCCCACACATAATTTCAATCCAGCACACAACTTTTGCCGTTGTTAAAGCGGTTTGTGGTGGAGGGCAAAGGTGAAGCTATGAAATTTAATCAGCAAATGGGGGGTCGCCCGGGTAACATATAAGGCCAGAAACACAAATCATTCTGGGGGGGGCGACGATCCTGCTGTCAAATAATACCATTAGTTTGAGCTTCATCGCATTTTCATAAAGTGCTTGTGTTGTTGTGAACAATGTGATTTATTTTGTCTCTGTTTGAGTTTATGATAGCATGCTGTCAAAAAGAGCAAAACGGTCATCAAAGGTAATCATTCTTTAAGTGAGCGGCATAAAAGCCAAGCTGGGTCATCACAGGTTATGCCATGGAGACACGGTTACATCCTTCTTGAAGTCGCACGTCGAGCAAACGAGGGCAAGTGGAAGGAATTTGGACCGCCAAAGGATGAGGGATTAAAAATAATAATAATGAAATAAAGACTGGCCTGGAGCCAGGGAGAATTTATATGGCCGGAGGGGCGATGACGGGGTCGATGATGGGAGGATAAAAGAGGGGAGCGGCGGCGGTGATATTTATCCCCGAGCATCCGGCGAGTGTGCAGCGAAGCTTGCCTTGCGCACTGTCACGACGCAGCGAGCGCGGCTTTTAATAGGAACACGGCTTAAGCGGCCCTTACATCTCTCCTTTCACTTCCACTTGTCACTCACTAATCCCTCTGTCAAGTGTAATGCTGCCGGATTAGCACCGCAACCTCGGATCCTCAAATTATCATTACAACCCCACTCCCGATGATAAAACACTGAATATTGCTGCTAATAGGAAGAGAATGATGTAAAACCAAAAGAAAAAAAAAAAAAGGCCAAGCCCCCAGACTCCCCCCAACATTTTGCGGAATTCATCATGTCACTTGATCAAGTACAAGTGGTAGTCGCGCAGATTAGCATGTCGCTAAATTGATGTCCAACTGGATGAGAACAAACAAACGCTTGATTGTACCACATCGCAGAGGGATTTGTTCGCAGCGTCTAGTCGGCGTCCATCTGCAGCGCTAATCCCCCACCACTATCCCGAACCCGACTCCGCGTACTCCTAACGAAGGTCATCACGCCGTCCACAAACCTTTTCGGACTCACCGACTTCAAATTGGAAGTTCAAGCCACAATTCAAACAAGTTTTCAAGTTTGAGTTTCAAGTCTGGTTTAGGGATGGCTGGGTCAGGATATGCTATCAAAACTGGCTTTAGGTTCTCAAGTCATTTTCAAGCCAATTAAGGCTCGAAACCTGTACAAGGCTCATTTAGTGAAGTCACAATGAGGGAGACGTTTTCCAAGACGAAATGTAGCAGAGACTAAAGACTTTTTTTATTTTAATGAGGTCTCATTAGGTGCGTGATGAATGTGACTCACTTTATGACGCACTTAATTGGAAGATTTAGAAGCGGGCGGGAACCAATCAATAGGATCTCCGCTCTAAACAGTCTGCTTAGCGATCGATGCACCGATCAACGCAAACATCTCAAAATAAGCAAATCAGCTGCGTCATTTCCTCTACGTCTCTCATGAATGCTGTCTGTGTGTTTTCCCGCCTCAACAGCTGATGATCACAAGTATCCCTTGCAGGTTTGACCTCGATATGCTGAAAATGCAGCAAGCAGCAAAAAAAAAAAAAAAGCTTTGTCCTCCGGACGCCTCCGGGGTCTGCAAAATCACGGGATAACCAGACCAAAGAGGCCAATGATATTTTTCTACAAGCTGCGTGATGATGGATGGAGCAGATAAGTGCAAGCAGAACTGAAGCCAGTTAACCATTTTTTTTTCTTTCTTTTGCATCCGCTTTTTGACCTTGACATCATGTCTGCAAGAATGCTTTTGTCCAGTCGAGCAAATATCTGCTTCAGTCTCTAAAGACATCAGCCAGAACCGACTGAAAGCAGATGGCCAGTTTGCTTCCTTGATCATCAGAAATCCACGTCAAACCTGATTCAATCTAGATTTGATGAAGTTCGTCCAAAGACCCTACCAAATATCACTTGAATAGATCGAGCCACTCTCATCACTCTTGCAAAAGGAATCAACTCAAAACTCTTAATCCAGATTGGATCCAAATTTTTGGCCCCGTTATCGGATAGGCCGTATCGGATGACGATAGTTTTGGCAGATGTTGAATGAAAGTCTGGAATCTTGAAGTGAGACCAGACGGAATATTCATAAAATTTGAAAAGATCCCCAGTTTAGAATTTGTATTTCTTGAGCCGGGACACGCTAGCACTGAGACCAAGTACCTTTGACTTAGTTATTGATGAAGTCATAGTCATCCGGCCCAAGCCAAAGGTGCTCAGCGTTCACATGTCATCCTTGGGGAGAGAAAATAAAAAAGCCAGCCGGGCGCCGGAGATGAGCGCTTCCCGTCAAGACGAGCGGGACGACACGGTGACCCTCCCGTGAGGCGGCGCTGGCAGAAAGAAGAAAGGAGAAGAAAAGAATTTAAGTGTGTGCATCTGGAAGGCATCATAAATCACACCGCTCGCGGCAGGCGGCACAATTGTGCCGCGAGGGCGCGCCGAGGCCGCTGCCGCCATCCCAACCACCTCCTCCTGAGCCAAGAAGTAGAACACCAAAATAAGACAACGCCCTCCCAAGATTCCCAAAGCCGATTTCAATGTCACGCAGACAAAATGCGTCATCAAATTGACACCTTGGAAAATTTAAAAAATAATAAAAGAAGTATATGCATTATAAATCTGATTCTAATTAGCCTTCTGGCTTTATTTAATATTTTTAACTGTCTTTTGTTCATAGAAAAAAACATTTTGATAAATGAGTGTTTTACAGTGACCCTGGTGAAGACGCTTATTTGTCCTTCAGAAAAGAAAAAAAAAGAACAAAGTCAAAGGAATTTAATTTTCGTGGTCTATTTTTTGGGGATTGGGGGGCTGACCCATGAGTGCCGTTGCTAAGAAACAAACACGACGGGGAAGGTTAAAACATGACCTGTCTGCGCCATCAATAAAGGAAAGATGGTGGGCGGCAGGGTGACCCTGGAAAAGATGATTTGTGTTTGCTTGATTTCATCTGGGACAATTTGTTCATTATTTTTTCACCGATCTAGATCAGCCCCGAAATTCGGCCTCGACCGGACTGAGGTTGTCTATTTATTTTATGATCTGTTGCAAATGTTTGGATTTCAATGTGAACATAGAAGGTAACGTCCCCGCGTGACTCTGGCGAACAATCTTCCCTCTCTGTGTACCAAATGAATTGAGTTGTTTTTTTGTTTTCACGCATCTCTAAATCTTGACTTCATTATGGCACGCATTATGCAACTTAATGACTTTGCTTTCTTGCGATAATAGCATTCCTTATCTTGTCATCGGGAAATAACACTTTCCAAAGGAATCACACCTTCGCCGTCTGATCCTCGCCGCTGATAAGCACACATGTAATTACATTTTAGAATTTCATTAAAAAAAATAGTCGTAGCTTGTTTTGATCCCGTTGCATTAATTAAACTTAAGAAACGTCTCGTTTACACACTTTTCTTGATAGAACGTTGACACGACTTCGGAAGGCGTCGGGTACTGAGTTGATCAACACTAAAATGTTTGACTTTCCCCTTGTCATAGATCGCAGCTCCATGTTTACATAACAAGAAAATATCCCAGCACACAAGAGCAAGGCCGCAAATTGTTGGAAACGTCACGAGAGGCTCCAACCTCATTTCCATTCCAACTTGTTCGGCTCGTAAACATTTTATTTGTAGTCCACTAAGAGAGCGCTTAAGAGTTTGTTCCATGTATATGTCCTCACACACACACGCAAGCGAGCACACACACACACATACACATGCAGAAGAGATTAGAGGGCAGTAATCTGGTGGAGGCAATGTGCGCCGGATGAAGCAATGATGAGCTGCATTAGTTTGATTACTCTCCATCCCCGCAGTTTACATGTTGTGCCTCTAATCTGATTTCTGGCCGGCAAGCCCGCGCCTCCTCACCCCATCATCGGCCTCCCAAAATGAAAGCGGTTGGACTGTAGTAAACATCACTAAAGACACAAACAAAGTCATCGAGCCCTCCCCAAACATCAGCGAGCATGAGCAAAGCAGCGAAATTGGTCAAATGAAAAGAGTCAGGCTACGGAGCCCTGAGGAACGCCATACATCAATTCCGTTTCATCAAGCTGCGGAAGGTTTCTGGACGAGTCCATACTTTTGATAGACAGCACATATTGTACACACTTATCATTTATTAAGATGTTTACATACTTCAAATTCTGAGTGCAAAGTAAAAGAGTGCAAAATTACTCTTTTGGCGGTTTCACATTTTATGGAAGAAAACAACATATTTCCTGACCATTTTTCTGCATAGTTCAGAACGGTGACATTTTCATTTATTTATGTTAATAACTTGCAAATGTTTTGCATGGAATAGAAATGAGAAAAAAAAATGCTCGACAGGAAACCAGAAATGAATTGAAATGTAATTAAATAACGGCGTAGGTTGTATGTTTGACATTTTGAGTGGATGGGAGGAGATTCCCTGATTAGAAATAATGTCACAATAACGATGTACTTTTTTCAAACAAATAAGATACTAACTTTGTCAATTCCAGATCATACACCACAAATGAAATTTTTTAGAATGATTTTTCTTGGCAAAAATTGTGACTTAATCAAAAGTGTTTGGTACCCAAACGGATTTAAACTTTCAACTTAAACGCCGTTATTTTTCTCCCCCCGTCCTCCACCAAGCGCCCCCACCCTTCCTCTTTTCCTTCACCCCCCTCTCCCACCGCCCGCTGCCGGGGACTCGACAGCCAATGGGCGGCTGGCGTCCCCTCAGCCTCCGTGTCATCCAGCCAGCGAGGACGCAGTTGCTGCGGACGCACGGCGACGTACGCTGGTTGCTCTCGATCGGATACTCCTCTCTCGCTGCATCTTGCAGCCTCCCCTCCAGCCGCCGCTTTTCCGCGGAGACCAAGCCGCCGCTCCCGTCGTGCCCTGCAGGTGAGGAGAGGCTGACGTTTCGGCTTTCTATGTGCTCCGGGCCGGCCTGGCTGATTCTTCTGGGTTTCGCATCATCGGGTTTGTGTAACAAACGACTTCTTTATGCGTTCATGTTTATTCACCAAAAAAAGCTTTTCCCAGTTTGATTTAAACTTTTTGCCCCCGCCTCCCCATCCCGGAATTAATTCCAGAGTAGCGGCGCGGATCCTCGGTGACGCACGACTTTGTGCGCTTTTATCGCGGGGGTTAAACTTCATATCCCACACGCAGGCAGGGTCGCATCTAACGACCCCCCCCCCCCCCCCCCCCCCCCCCCCCCCACACACACACACACACACACACACACACACACACACACACACACACACCCACGCGCCCCGTTGCGCGGGTGCGTGCAGGTACTATGCTCTTGTTGCATGCACAGGGCGGTTATTGGCGAGATGCTGGGACCTTTTTTGTTACTTTGTTTGTTTTATTGTTTGTTTGTTTATTGGCATCAAATTTGGATTTGCAAAAATTAGAAGAGAATAAAATGTACACATTAGTACTGAAAAGTGATGTGCGATGTTTAGATTTGGGTGTCTTCTGAAAGATTTAGTTAACCGGCATGCTTGTGCAAACTTGTCACTTTTAGCTCCCAGCTTGAGCTGTGATTATGAAGATGCATTTTAGGATTTAGATTTAGACGGCATTGAGATTTAGCGCTCACTTCTTCCACGCACACACACACTAATGAGGACTGGAGAGGGCAGGACACACGCTGGACTATACTCAGCTCCTTTCCTCCTCCTCCTCCTGGTGTGAACAAGTTGCCTGTTGTGGACTTGGCGATGGCGAGCATCCCGTTGAGAGGGGAAGAAATGTGCGCGGGCGAGTGAGCGGGGCAGGCTCACGGTGCAGGTTGCGCCGGTTTGATGCCTGCACATGAAAGCGGGCACAGTGGAATCGGAGGCTGATCAAAGACGAGCGGGGAACACGGCAGGTGCTGAATATTTAAAGGGGCTGCAAATAGCACAAGCTCATATGTTGGGTCCAGAATGTGTGTGTGTGGATACGGGAGGTGTGTGTAAGTCAGAAGAACTGCTGTGACAAGCAGGGACAGGGAAGAGAAAAAAAAACAACAACTAAGCGCCATCAGGGGCGATTTGCATCCTTTAGAGCAGCGTTCGGATTCTAAGAGCCAGCGCTCACTTTTTGATCTCTGTCAAGTCACCAACTCAGCAGATTAGGTTTTCCAAAGAAAAGGTTTCCATCTGGCCCGTGCCCCCGCGGGGCCGTGACGTCACACGATGGTGGCGCAGTGGCTGACCGCTGATCCCGACTTGATGATGTTACGTGCGCTCCAGATGGGCCACGTCGCTGGCCATGATGGTCGATGTTCATTCCACCACTGCAGCTCATAATGGCAGAAATCCCAACAGACGCAAAACCACCCCCCCTCCCCTCCCCTACACTTTCTGGTGACTGTAATGGACGTATGCTTGCGACATTTGGAAACGCAAATAGCCCCTTCAGGCAGCGAACTTGTTTTGTCTGTTTGTTCGACTAAATCGGTCCATGTTGGAAGCTAAATGAGAAAGACTCAGTCTTGGCATCGTAACTGTCACGCTCAATTTGCTCGGTATTAAGACTCTTTCAGGGTGTGGCCTTTCGAGAGACACGTGTAATTTCTAGATAAAGTTCAAGTTTGACAGAGATTAGACAAAAGGTCAAAGCAAAAGTCACATGTATCCATGCTAGTATGCTAAAAATAAAAAAATAAAAGCGCCACCATTTGAGTGAGTAACTTAGCAGCCTTGTGGAAGATCAAAATGGTGTTTATTTTTGAAATTGTGTTAGATCAGAGCCATTTGACTGATTGAGGAGGAAAAGAGTAGCACAGCCCAGATTCCACGCTAGGCTGACGAATGAAGTGTCAATTGTGTAAGTTTGGCATAAAAAAAAAAACCCGTCAGCATCATATGAACGATTGCTGAGACAAGAGAAAAACATCTGGACCGGGTTTGTGTGAGAAATGTCAAGCTTGTCTGCCTCATCAAGGTTGAATGTTGCAGCTATAAGAAAACAGTATGACCATAGCACACAAAGTCTGGTTCAAGAGGAATCGGATAGAAAAAATATTTTTCAAGCCATCTTCACTTGTGGGGTGTGAAAATTGTTGAACCAAAAAAATTGTCACTGGATTACATTTTGGAGAGAAAATGTGTGGTCTGAAAATTGTGCAACTTTGCAGACGCTTGGCTAAAATCTTTTTCATACTTTTTATTCAACACAGGCGCACGTCTCTTTGTGCGGCCGCCATCTTTGTTTGCTCTTAACTTGTCGTCATGTGACCACAAGAGAACATTTGCAAGCCGCGGAAAGGCTCCCGGCCCCGATTCTGGAAAAGGTCTGTTTTCTGTTAGGCCCGCTGTCTGCGCCGCTCGGATGAGTTTGTCTTTACGACTTTGAGTTTGCCGCGACGACTGACAACGACACAGTAGCGGTGACTTTTCCACGGGTCTCCGCTGAGAGGATTTTGAGGCTGGATGTGGTCCAGAATGGCAGCTCAGTGGCAAGTCCTTCTAAATCCCAGTGACCCCCCCCCCCCCCAAAAAAAAAGCCTCGTTTGTCTCACCGTGTGGCAAAAAGATAAACTTGCATTCACACCTCGCTGAACAATGCCTCATTAGCTCTCCTGCTTTGTGCAGCACTTTCACTCAAGTCCTAAATCTACTTCCAAACAGGCTGCATGGTGATTGTGTGTGCGTGTGTGTGTGTGTGTGTGTGTTTGTGTGTGCTCTTAGTGGCTAAAGCTGGCAGACTAGAGCAGATGTTGTCAATTCAAAGTGAAAGCGTTCCACTTGAGGAAAATGTCTGCAAAGGCCACGTCTGGAACAGAAGGTAATCAGCTTCGATAATGGAGCGCTTTACTCCGTACACTAAGTTGCCGTCCACTGACTGGAGTTAGAAGGTTTAAGATTGAGTTTGAACATATAAAGTGCATTTTTTGATATAGAAACTACTTGATAAAAAAGCTAGATTGGTTGATTGGATAGATTGAATGTAATTTGGAAATAAGTAGAATGGAGTGTATTTTTTTAAAGATTTTTAGTCATATTTTTTGAGAGCTTATCGCAAAAAATACAAGGTAAATCATAATCTTGAGATTTTTTTTAACAAGAATGTTTTTTCCTTAAGTGGTGGGTATTTATTTCCAGGATAAGCATTTTTATTTTACTTTTCTACAAAACAATAATCTCATTTTTTAAAAATCGGAATCTTGTAGCAATAATGACATTTGTAAAGAAAAATTCCAGTTGTAGCGCTTGTTGAGTGACAGCCGCGCGTCCAATGAGTAGAACAGTTGGTCCAGATCTGGCCCGGCGCCGCCTATTGAGGATCCCGTACAAACACACAAGTGTGGATGAGCAAAAAGTCCATCTTTACACAGTCGCTTGGCGCTCCAGGATGAAATCACTTTGGATTTGTTCTTTTGGGTGGGAGGCGACAAAGTGCTGCCAATGTTGAAGAAGCGGCTGCCAATGGCGCAGGACGAGCGTTTCTAATTAGGAGCGTTCGCCTTCCAACTTGCAGCCGGGCTGGCTGCAAGTTGGTCCTCTCAGGTGCAAAGAGGCGGCAGCAAACACCCGCCAGCATCTCCTCCAACTGATGACTCAAGTGTTTGTCTATTTTTAAAACTCAGTATTCTTGTAGTCTTAATCAACACGTTTATCGTGGCCAATTAATTATTTGGATGCTTGTTTGTTTTGAAACGCATCGAAATGCTTCATTTACTCTGGTTGTACTTGCGCCCATCCTTCTCACGCAATGGACTCATCCATCTTCTCCCTACTTGATTCAGCAAAAGGCTTGCACAAGAAAAACAATTTTAGGGGGGGGGGGGGGGGGGGCGGTGTAGTGGCATTTTTTTTTGTATAGCAAAGGAGATAAGATAAAAGTGTTTTTAATTAGAATTTAAGAGACAATTTTACATGTTCACGTTGGTATTTTTTAAAGATATTATTGTCAGGAAAAAAGTCTCGCGAAGGTGCAGGAAGGCTTCTTTTCCAACTCGAGTCACTTCCCTCAAGGATACCGAGCGTCCGTCCGTCCATCTGTCCGTCTGTCTGTCTTCCGTTTGAGGTGAAATCGATTTTTTGACCCAGCGACGGCACGCGGGGGGAGTTTGGGATTGGATTTGGAATGAAATCCCTCGATCCAGCGCGCGCGTGTGTGTGTGCGCAACGCTGCCTGCGCGGTAATAATCTAATAGTGGGAATCACGGATCCAGATCGCTATCAAAATCTAATCAAGTCTCGCATGGCTGCGGGCGCGTCTGCGGCTCCTGTTTGCATGCGGCCGCTTCCTGCTGAGCGGCGGAGGTCACCGCTGCCACTGCGCGTAAATCAACTCGCTAAATGACTTGCCCAAATTGGAACATTTTGCTTCTGTAACGAACAATTCACATGACGGAAATAGACCGGTTAGATAGAGTATATTTTTCCTTACCCTTAAAAATCTTTCTTTTCCAGTCATTTCAGTGCCAGCAATTTTCAGGCCTGTCTTTACCTACCTTGTGAAAATATTTGTACACGTGTATATTGACATTTATGATACAAGCAACATTAGCCAGCCATTAAAAGGATTCAAGCAAGGCAAGTTAGCGTTTTAAATGTTGCTCTTAAATTAATACTTCAAGCCAGAGTTATGGTTTAATAAATGATTTAGGCTCTGGCAGCGCAAATCCGTCCTTAAACT
Source organism: Syngnathus leptorhynchus (assembly GCF_054491065.1). NCBI lineage: Eukaryota > Metazoa > Chordata > Actinopteri > Syngnathiformes > Syngnathidae > Syngnathus > Syngnathus leptorhynchus. The sequence goes on from NC_141213.1 coordinate 875,331, forward strand.
CTCTTCTTGCTGTCCTTGCAGTGTGTCTGTTTGTGTATGTGTTTGTTGGGACCAGAGCAGCCCCCATCGCAAAGCCCCGCGGGCTTAAGCGGCCCTGCAGTGAGCCTCTAATGGCTGTCTGGGGCCCGGCCGCTCAACGTGACAGCCGCTTAATAAGCGAGCGTGCGGCGGGCGGGCACGAGGGCACGCTCGGGCGGGAGGTGCCGGCCGACATGGAGGTTTGGACCGGGGAGGGGTCGAGCGTGGGCTCATATTGACCGAGGGATGACAGCGGGCTAATAGGGGATCCACTATGAGCACAGCTGCGCTACAGAGCGGAACAAGAGTCATGTGACCAAGGGAGAAAGTCATTAGGGATGCACCACTGGAAAGTTAGATCTCACCTCACCACTAAACCCGCTGGACGATCCGGAGGAGCGCTAGGTCTCCGACATCTAAAATTTCAACGCAGGCCCGTGCAGCTCTGTGGAACTCCAAAAGAGTGAAAGCAGAGAACACATGGTTTACATTTTGGACCTGACAGAGGGGGAAAGAAAAAAAAATTCTTGACAGATGATGAATCAGCAATCATGTGCGTGTGAAAGCATAATGACAACACAATGTTTATCTCCAAATGCTCCTCAAATTTCAGCAGCAGTAGCAGCAGCAGCAGCAGCAGTTGCCGCCCGTTGAGGCTGTACTGACCTTGCCGCTGCCCTGCAGGGGAACGCATCCATCCGTCTGTCCATCCATCTTCCACACTGCAAATTTAATATGGCGGACAAAATGCCCATGCATCAAAAATCGATTAGTCGGGTCCGTATCGCGATCTGCCGCTTGCCGCCATTTTGTGTGTGTGAAAGCAATCTAGTGGTGCAAACCAAACCTTTCCAAAACGTTGCCCGGGCGTTTTTTGCAGCTGCCCGTTGAGGCTGCATATTCGTCGAGCTACGATCAGCTAACGTTGAATCCCGATGGCCTCAAAATTGATGAATCAATGATCGATAAGTAATGCCTGCCTGGTTTGCAGTCATGATGCTTCTTGCGCACCAGGCTGAAGGTCGTCCCTTCAGCTGCCACATAGTCGCTGTCGCGTGCGTGTGCTTCGCTTGTGCTCTCCAGCAGCCTGCAGGAGGAATGATGGGCGTTATTGCAGATGACAGCAACACTGCGGCTTTTAAAAATAAAGAGGAAAAAAAAAGTCTCTTTGCTGCTTGGCTTGAGGCTTGTGGGGGGGGGGGGTGGATTGGGGGGGCGGGGGATTGGCTGTCTTGGTGCGCACATTTTTTCCCCCCCGGGCCTGTCACCCCTCCTCCTGTGGATAATGGTCTCCTGTCTATTTCCTGAATGATATCTGGATTCCATTGTGTGCACAAAAAGCCTTTGTGACTTTCTTCTTATCATTTTTTTTCTGTAAATGAACAGGCGGCACATCAGCAAAGCTGCGATTTTTTTTGACGATCCCACCCTCGAGTGAAACGGGCAAAGCAGGCGTCATTGTGGGCTCCCTCGCCACCATTAGCGCGCTCCTCTGACAAGCCGGGAAAGAAATAAAACAGAAGGCGCTCCAAACAAACTACCTGTCGAACGGGAGCGAGCCGACGTGTGCCGCTAAGAATAGTACGCTAGCGTACAAGCTCATGCCGGCGGGGGTGGCAAAAGCCGTCCACTTTGAGGAAAGGTCATCCCGTGGCGCGGCGCTTTGACGGCAATACGTGACGAATGGACGTTTGGGGTCTCGTGGGCCTCCAATTATGCTTGGGCGGGTGAAACGGTGCAGAGGTAATGAAGCCCCACTCGACTTAGGGAAGCTCCAAAGGCTCACGACTCGTTGGGAGATTTTCCCTTCTCATCTGAGAGGGCTTCGTCAAGTCACGTGACCGGACGGGTCGAACGTCTCGGAAAACAAACAGAGCAGTCCGGTTGCTATCGATTTCAATGCCCCGAGAAAGGCGCAACGCGGAAGACTCTATCGATACTACCGTGAAGGATGTGGAGGACGTTCCCGTCATTTAGTCTCCCTGAGTGGCCTTCTTTCTTGTTTTTTGTGAAGCCTCCAGTTTCCTGAGAAAACTAGGGCAGGGTGGGGCTGCGGCTGGACAGTACGGGGGCTCGGACGGTTGCGCGGAGCAGCGACTCAACCACGGAGCAGATTGAATCTGAAAAACAAAAGGACAACTCAACGGATATGCCAGGAAGGCCCGGGAAGTGGGGCAGGTCTGGCCAGCGGAGCCTTGGCGCCGCTACGAAGCCCCCCCTCGAGTGTCAGGAGCTCCGAGCCAGTTTGATCTAATCAAGGCGATGAAGGCAAACTCGGGTTTTTGTTTGCCAGAGGATAATCCCACTGTGTGCTCGGGCAACGCCACCGCCGCCGGACTTTCTTTGAAATGGAAAAATTGCATTAAACATTCCATTTGTATTAATTAGAATTAGAATCTCATTAGCATCACTGCTCTGAGGGTTACAAGCACGTATATATAATATATATAAATATATATATAATTATATTAATATTAATGTGGTAAAACAGTGCTGTACTTCTCATCCTGATCTGCTTTGGGCTGTAAAACTGTTGCTACATCTCCAAATGGCAAATTCATAAAACCAATCTCCCTACTCGGACAAATCCAATTGATTCAGCATTCAAGGCCTGTGAATGGGCGGCTCCCCGCCCTCCAATTAGAATGTTACAGGCGGCCATGATGTCACCCCATGACACGCGACGTCCAGACGGGACGCTCCTACGAGGCTTCGCTCACTCTAACGCTAATTTGATTTACCAAAGCTTTAATTCAATCTGCTGGTCTGGGAGCCTCTAAGTGGCTTTTAAGAGAGTCTGAGCGGGCTGAGATGGCGGAGCGAGCGAGATTAGGTGACACAGCAGAGGTCAAAGGGTAGACTAACAGCGGCAGGTGGTGCTTGACAAAAAAAAAAAAGAAAAAGTGGTGCTAATAGTCAAGATGCTAAGGTCAAGTGGTGCACAGCAGGGATTCCCAAATTGTTTTCTCCCAACAAAATAAAAAAGGTTTCATGTTATTTCATCTAACCTCAAGTGACGTCTACCATATTGGTGTCAACAACAAACACGCGTGCGGCTGGGGGGGTGCGCTACTTCCTCCTAGCCACCCACCATGCTGCCTCAGAGGCTTCGGGGGATTGTTTGTTCCAACGGGGGCAACGCTGCTTTTACTTCTGGTAGCATAAGCAGGACAAGCCACTTAATTTACTTGTCCGAGAAGAATTGCCGCAACCTCGTAAATGGGCAGGTGAGACGAGGTAAGCGCGAGGGCGCGGCGGAGGTTTCGCAGGAACACAAGCCGTGTTGACGGAAAAGCTGACATCTGCTCAGCCATCTTGCATCATTTATGAGCACGTTTCACAGGTGCTCCTTCACAACGTCGCATTTAGGCCGTGTACACTTTTATTTGTGTGGGTGGCTGAGCGTGCGTCTCGCCCGATGTGCAAGTCCGGACAACTTTTTGAACCGAGCAATCAATCGGAAGCCGAGAGCTCGCCTCTACGGGAAGCTGCAGGCCAACACAAGGAAAACAAAAAGACTTTCTGGATCAAACGATACGACCCCCATCTTAGATATTGTTCCTGGGATTTCTTTTTTTTTACATTAGCATCAAACAAGGGTAGGTTTAAGGTTAGTCTTAGGGCTGGGGTTAATTTAAAGTCGAATCTTCCAGATGTCTGCTAGTTTGTAGTTTTTGATTATTTTCTTCTAAAGTTTGCCGGGTTGCGGCTGGGAAGTGCCACGCTAACATTCTTCGAAAATAATTTTCTTTTGAACTCAATGCAAGAGCTCCACTTTGGTCTCCTTCTGCCCCAACATTACTTTCCAGCCAACCCAAGCAGCCCCTTTGCCTTGCCTTTCTTTCTCCTTGAAACTGGAAGCTTGGCACTTGACATGAACGCTACCCTAAAACAACCAAAGACGTTTCACGTGACCATGTTGCAAAATAAACAGCTTGGTGAATTGAAGGTCTTCTTTGGTCTTTGGCGGAGTCTTCTTCTTGTCTGGCTGTCGGGTCGTGAAGGGGGGGGGGGGGGGGGGTACACTAATGAAAGGGGAGCGAATGAGTGTTTGATTGGCGTCGGGGGGAAAGAGTGGCGAGTGGGGCCTCTTCATAAGTGCGCCATTGTTTTGTTTTTTTCTCACAGAGGTTCCCAACAAAAACCCGCCCGCCCTTTTTCTTCCCCTCAATGTCAGCTTTGGGAATGCAGATGCAAATGTGTCACGGTCCAAAGAGGAAGCGGGACCACAGCGCGGCCCGACGACCTTTCCCTCCCCTCCTCCGCTTTCCCTCCCGCAGGAACAGGAACGTCATCAGAATTCCGTAAGGGGAGCGCTCATCAAATCAAGAGCACTGCAATGCTTTTAAATGTCTGGCTGGGAATCATGTTTAAAACGTCCAGTCCTCGCTGTAAATCGATTGCTCGCCCGCCTCACCCTCCTCCCTACTCCCTCGCTCTGCAATAAACGTGGTCACCTTTGCTGTAAAGAAGGCGAGCGGACGTCTTTTAACGCCGCTAGAGGAAGCAAAGGAAACACGCGCTGACCTCAAACGTGAGCAAGTGACGGCCCCCAAGGCAGTCAAATTCCAATCTATCATTTTTTCCAGTTGCTGAGCAAGATTAGCTGCTCAAAGTGAGCCGGTGACATTGCTCGGAGAGCGGGACGCATTAATGCACTATTGATTGTTTATCTCGAATAACAGCGCGCGGAGGAAGCCGGGCAGGGGCGGGGCGCGTGGGCGGTAGCCTTGCCATAGATAATTCCGTCTTTTGACTGCCGATTGTCAATCAGGTCCAAAAGGAACACGAGCTATCTCGCAACATTCCAGGTGTGAAATGGGAAATAGAAACTGGTCCGCCATGTGCTGGCCACGCGATAAGGACAAATAATTCAATCTCTCATTCGGCCCGGAACGAGAACTTCCTGCCAGCGCGGCCGGGTGCTTGCTTGCAGCCTTGCTGAACTTTCACTGGAGGTGGACGACGTTGAAAGGAGAGTTGACGGGTTACGACTCGCTCATCCAAAAGTCGGGTGGTACATTTTGCCAGTAAATGACACAATAACACAATAAAAAAAATAATTGAAATCTCTTTTTTTGGAGCGTACGTCAATAGATGGTCTGTCTGCAATGAACCGGTAGCGGTAACAAAGAGGCCGCTGTCATTACCCGGACTCCACCAGTTAATATTTCACTTCAAATTTGAGGGCAAATTCCGACCCCTCGGACCACGTAAGCATTTTGGTTCCCACAGTCCCCTTTGGTCTTGTCACCCTCTGACGCCCCGGTTCACGATCCCCCCCCACGATAGGGTCACTTCCTGCCTCTCTGAACACTCCCCTTGGTTCGTCGCTCCCTCTTTGCAAACAATCGGCAATTCAGCATCCCGGAGAAAAGGCCAGCGCGGCCATCGCAGAAGCCAAGCCAAGCGTGCGCCTCGTCGCCACTCGGGAATCAAAGGCAAACGGCGATCAATCGGCCTTCTTTGTTCATTAGCCGTCCGCTCCCGTGGGGGTCGGCGAGGTGGCGATAAAAGCAAAACAGCCCATCACAGGCCTCATTTGGTCCAGCGGGCGACGCCCCCCCCCGGGGGGGCTATAAAATGAGGTAAATAAAGGTGAATCAACCACAAGGTTGAAGAAGCGCAAATGCGGACAGATGATTCTGCTTTGGGTGTGTTTTTAATTGAATTACATAATCTGCCTCAGCCAATCAGAAGTGAGAACAAATCACAATGGCAGAACTTGTACAAAACATGACAATACTTGGTCCGGAGCCCGAGTCTGAGTCTCAGGTCCACTGGGAGCTAAACGGCTACAAGATGAACTTTGGCTAATGTGAACATTTGTATGCAAATCTTGTTTACTTTCGACAGCACCTTCAGCGTTATTTATGGATGTGTGCTTATGACTGGCAGACATTTTATGGGCGGGGGGGGGGCACAATTGTCAATTGGGTGATGTAAGCGTTTACTATGATGATGAGGAAACGGCTAGCAGATGCAAATATGAGGAAGAGCAAAAAGTCTGTTTGCGCGGGCGGCACGTGCGTCGTCGGCTGGCCGGCCGGCCGGTGACAAACGACTTCCCGAGCACCTGCTCGCCTCGCTGCTGGCGCGCAGTTTGGGAGAAATTTGCTCCAATTTAAAAGGCGTAAAAAGGCGCCACGTGAGGTCGTTAATAACGCAAAAAACAGGCGCTCCCGACTGTCAGCGCCTTGTTTTATGGAGGCGGCGGCGTAAAGGTCGTTACTCTCCGTCGAGGGGGGAACTCTTTCCTCTGTGCGCTGGTTTTATTGCGGCCGTATTTTAGCCGGCCGCGGCTTTGTTTTAGCGTCATGTATTATTTAGCGTTGTGCGACAATTGTGTTTTCTCGCCATTGACCCTCTGCTACACTCTCATGAATACATAAAGCCTCCTTGCCTTTGCCAACCGCTCTGGTAACCGTGGCGACTGACGTGAGAACAGAAGTCCACTTTGTGCGGGGTCAAAGCCCCTCCCCTTCCTGAGCGTGGCGTGATGTCATCTTAATCGTCCTGAATGGCAACAAATCATCCTTAAGAGTCACATGCAGATCCCCAAATGGACACCTTTGCATTCAACGATCTCGCTTATTGATTTGCATTGAGCGCCGAGACTGGCTGGTGAGCGCAAAGACCACAGCGGGGGAAGCAGGAAGCCAGTACCCCCCCCCCCCTCCCCACCCCGGACACCTCCCACCTTTGTCCGGCCGTGCAAGCTGGTGGTGAATTCCAGATGATAAAGGAGCCCAAATTGGCCTTTGATGTAAACAAACGGCCTCTATTCATTCAGCGGCCACGTCGTCTGCGTCTCTATGAAAGCTTGAGCAGGAACTGAATGTTTTTCATCCACACCGGAAGATTGAAAAAGTCTAAAAGGGGCGGTTCTTATGGCTTGATCAGTCGACAGTGTTTCCACCTAAGGAAGAAGACAAGAGGCGAGCTGCAGCCAACAGCGCACAAAAAGAAGGGTGACTGGGGCAGGCCTCTGCGGCTTCCAAAGTGGGCCACTCGGTTACTGCGTCGGACTGACGGATGCGAGGTGGGAAAGAAAAGGAGGCAAAATTGGGGGCTCTGGTGGACTTGGCCCAGATTGTATGATTCATTCCACTTATTTGCTATGCGGCGGCCAGAAAGGAGCGAGTCGGCGGCTGCAAACATATTCACCCCGATGGCTCGCTAACTGGCATGTTACAGTACACACCAGTCAGCCATTATTGATGTCTGTGCTATATTTCCCAAAAATAAAAACAGGGCAAGAGAAGGTTCGACAAAAGACCATTTGAGGTTTTATCTACATTTCCAACATGACAAAAGCCTCAGAAGGTGTTTGGGTCTTAATGAGGCAATTTTACCAGCGTTAATTCTGCTCCCTGTATTCAGTATGCTTGCAATGTCTCCGACTTTTGCTTTCATTTATCCTCATTTTTGCAGCCTGATTCGTGTTGTCCGACTTTCCCGCTTGATATCATCAACATTTGTCGGCGGCCCGGCGGGATGGCAAGTGATCGATATGCGACGATGCCTTCATACATCACATTATAAAAACGGCGTTGGCGTTGTTGCGCCAAAGCGTCGGGGAGTCTAGACGGCGCTGCAATCGATCAATACCTATTGATGAGGTTCCTTGGGAGTTATTTCTGTTTGCATAGCAAGAGGAGCGTAGACGATGAGACTGAGAGAGTCTTGTCGCTGTGATAAATTAATAAATAATGCGCGACAAACTAACTTGCATGCTTTGTCACCATTTAAGGATCGTCTCGGTAAAGTAAAACAACTTTGGAAGTATTTTTCCTGCCCCGCCCCCAAATCTTACATAAGATACATGTGAGCTCGATACAAGTATGCAAATGGGTCAAAGTTGACCCAAAGGGTTCATCTAGTATGGAGGCCTTAACCTGTTGATCTGTGCCCCCCCTCCCCACCCCCACCCACACAGCCTCGAGGTGTCTCTCTTCCTTCCTTCCCCTCTTTTCTTACCTCCATTGCGCTCGCTCGCCCACCTGGCTGACATTCTCCTGCCTCACTTTTAATTGCACCCCCGGGGCTGCGGCGAGGTAGCCTCGGCTCGCCGGGCGCCATAGGGTGCTTCGCCGTGTCGCTCACGTCGCTCGTTAGAGGAGAAATACAAATTCAGAGGAAGACCGGCCAGGGAAAGGGAGGGGAGGGGAGGGGGTCTGGGAGCCAGATAGGCGCTTCCCAATGTAAAGCGGCCCCATTAACGGCGTGTATTGATGAACGCGTTTGTCTGCGTGGTGGCGGCGGCGGCGGCGACCGCATTCGATAAAACCGATCGTCACCTTTAATGGCTAATTGTTGCCATTGTAAATGCGCGGGCGGGTCGCTGAACGTCATCAGGGTGCAAATTGTCAGCAGATACATTCATCTTGCTTACGAGCCAGCGTGAAGGCTAGGGTCTTATTGCTCGTCAGCCCGCGACACGCAATTTCCAGCAATTTGCTTTTTCGTTTTCATTTTTTTGACGCAATTAGGCGGCACATGATGAGGTCGCCGTTTCTGCCCCGGCCGAGAAAATAAAGGCCGCCCGGTGTAAACAGCCAGAATATGACGACGCCGTCGTGTTCTATTAGATGCCTTCGTTATGACCGGCGCGGGAAATCGACACCTGTGACGCCGTTCCGAAATGGTGACGGAGGTCAGGGAAACGCGCCGACGCTTGCTTTTGCTTTCCCGCAAGGCCATTAAAGACTTCAACGAATTTAACGATAATAATGATCGCTATTCATTGAAAGGCCACTTTAGGCTGCATTTGATGTTCTTTCTTCATGCATTCAAGTGGAAGTAAAAGCCAAAGAGGGGAAGTGGTGCGTTAAAAAGGCTCTCTCACACAGCTTATTTTTCCTTTTGATTAAAAGCAGAGCGTATTCTGCAACTCGTTATCCTCGGTTGTCATAGCAATGTCGGCTCAATTGATTGCTGACACAATCGATCTTTTGACGGAGCGACGGCCTCACGGTTAAATTCGGCCTGAAGAGGGTATCTGCTTGTCCCGATACTTTTTTGCTCCACATTTTCAACACTTCCTGTCGGTGTCCCAATACAAATGCACAAATGTAGCATGGCAGGTGTTTTGTCCTCGCCACCGGCTGTGACATTTTTATTTGACGTGGCAAAATAAAGCTTTCGCTGATTTTTTTTCCCCGATCCCGGTCAGGAGAATTATGGGGGGCAGGCAGCGGCGCAATACGGCCTGCGGGCTTTGACAAATGTGGTCAAGAGGCGAGCGTTCCTCGGGGACTGCGGCGCAGGCATTAGCTTCTCGCCGGTGACATTATGAAAAAATCCATGGAAAAAGGCGGACGCGCCGTTGCCGACCCAAAGCTTTGCGAGACTCCCCCGTGGACGCGCTGGTATTTTCCAGCAAGTCCGAGCCTACAGCTAATCAATAGCTCCCCGTCCCATGTGCTCCGAGCTGCCGTCAATTAAGTCAATTCATAAAGTCCGACGCGGGAGTGCAGAAGGAAAAGCGCGCTGACGTTTGGACGGAATTGCTTTTGTTCCTGTCGCTTACTTTAAATTTCCTTTACGGTCATTTTAGCTTGAAAGTGACCCAATAATTTTGTCCACCTCCACGTTTGGTGTCCCAGTGCAGTGTCAATTCAATTATGGTCATAATAATTCATCAAGTAGCCAAGGTGGAGAGCGAGCGGAGTCAGTCCCTCCACGGGCATGATTAGACGGCCGGCTCACTTCCACCTGCTTCCGTCACTGACCCTGAGTTGGTCTCCTTCTTTTTTTCTTTTTTTATTTCCCGCAGTGGCCGCTGATCCCGGCAGAGGACACATGCAAAGCGAGTGGCTTTCAGAGCCAAGCGGAGCCGTCATGCGTATCAGCTTTGGCCTGTGCAAGCAAAGCAAGCGGTTGGGGAGAGAGTAAAAGGAGAGGGAGGACATGCTAGAAAGTGCAAGCTTCAATTTGCCTCATAAGGGGAAATGAGGGCACGGTGGCCTGGCGGAGACAGTAATGGATGGACCCGCGTCCCCGTCGGACTGCTGACGCTGCTCTGACAGGACGGCGTCCCCTTCACGCCGCTCCTGAGAGCTCATCTGCCGTCACAAACTTCTTTCGACGCTCACGTTGGGAGTCTGGCCCGCTAACGTAGCCGTTCTAATATTCGGGGGCCTCTGGTTAGGTGTGGCATTGGGCTAACGTTTCATTTACAATTTGTCTTTGTCCATATACTTGATTTATGCTTGTGGCCCAGTTTCTGCCGTTTTTTTTTCTTTTGAGGGAATCCAAAACCCTTCAACATTTGGGGAGATATCCGGCAACACAACGCCTCTTGTTTATAAACATTCCGCTATTCTTTTTTTTGTTGCCGCTCCCACAAGTGGTGACTTTTAAACAAGGAAAATTTGCGTTACGATGACATCATCACGCGTCCGCCCGCCCCCTTCTGGGCCGCCACCTCTCCTCGCCCTGTTTTTCTCGCTCCATTTCCCGCCTTCCCTGCGGAGTCTCGGGCTGCAGGTCAAGCTACTTCATTCGTGTCCGGAGATTTCAATTCCTCGTTTCCCAGCATGCACCACACCGCCGCTGCCACTATCCACCCCCCCCCCTCTTCCAAACTGAGAAATAGAATGAACAAAAGGCCTCTCCACAGCCGCCTTCTTTCTCTTCCTCGCATCCTGCGCCAGTTCCGTTGGCCGCCCACATGGCCTCTCCCTCGTGTCTTCAAGTGGTCATTCTGCACAACAAAGTGAGATGCTTACCACAGATACAACCCCCCCGACCGAAAAGCGCCCGCCACTCTATGATGTGAGGATTCCCAGACTCAACGCAGATAAAGTGCGTCAGCATCCATGTACAAGCGCGAGTGGCTTTTCTAATCTGCTGTTATCACCGCAAGCCTGTCCATCAAAGCTCCAATACGTGAATGCACGGCGACTCCCGCAGGAAGTGTCCGTCAATGTTGTTGAAAATCATGACAATCAACACAATCTTGACCGTTACAACAAACGGATCCCAGATTTTTTTTAAATCCAAGGGCTAGCAAATGAAGTATCTTATTTTATTCAAGGCCACACCCTTTAAAGGTGAACAGTCTGCGTGAATGGTTTCTTTATTATCGATTGACCTCAGCAGGATCTGTGGTTGACTGCTTTGTCTGAAATTCCTCTTCCTGATTCCAGGTGCGGGCGAGGGCTCACTTCCTGCTTGCAATTAAGCATGACGACGGACACGTCACTCTGACCCGAAGACCAACAGGGACAAAGCGCCGAAGAAGGGAGGGAGTAGGGGGGGGGGACTGAGGACCCAAGGCCCGGTCGCCATGGAGACGCTGTGCGTGTTGGTAACGCTGTGGGTAGCCGCCCAGCTGGGCGGAGTGCCGGCCACGGGGCTGAGGCCACCACGAAGGACGGCGGCGGGACATAAGATGTCGGCGGGCCTGACAGGCCAGGACGCAAATGGGGTCCCGCTCAGGCGCTCCAAGCGAGGATGGATGTGGAATCAGTTCTTCCTGCTGGAGGAGTACACTGGCAACGACATGCAGTATGTCGGCAAGGTAAGATGGCTTCTTTGGGGGGGAGGAAAACAACTCATTTTGACCTCTACCGGGAACAGAAATTGGGCACACAAACGTGGCTGGCTTATGTTCTGTATCGAGTTGAAAAAAGACGAAAAATGTGAAAGAGGCCAAGACGGTAATGCCGATTGTTTGGGTGCATCCTGAGAGAATTGCCTCCCAATCCGTCTGATGGCAACAAGGTCAGGCCGACCAGAGAAAAGCGCTTTTGTGCGTGCCTCTGAATGGATTCCACTACTTTGCATTCTGCCGGCACGGTCGGACTCGGGATAGACTCCACGCGGCAAATGAGACGAGGCCAGCCGTGACTTTGAGCGAGCCTCGGAAAGGATTACATCGCCCAAGACGCATCAGGTCCAAAAAAGGACTCCAAGGAAACAAAGCGTGATTCAAAAGCGGCGCGGCGCTCGCCGCACGGCCTATTTTGGCAAAGACGGAGAACAGAGAAATTAAATCCGGTAAGGGTTACCTTTGAATTGATAAACAATGGTTGGGGTTCTTCATTGGGGTTTCAAACCACATTTGGGATTTGAAACTAGGGCTAGTCGGCTTCCAAACTAATCCTGCCGCATCACTCGACGCAAGTCGCTGCCCGCGGCCGCTCATTAGCAGGCCAGCCGCACGTTAGCCTCGCAGGGCCTCGTCTTCCTGTCACCGGGGGGAAGAGTATGTTTGTTTCTTTCATTACGGGGCCGCCGCCGCCGCCGCCGCCGCACCAAGGGGCACGCGTGTGCTTGCGTGCAGTGCACACACGCGCAACGGCCCGTGGCGGAGTGCCCGTGTTTGTGCTGCGCTATCATATCTCATCAAGTATTTACAGCCCCTGATAGGCCCCCGCGGCTCGCCGGCCGACTGTGCGGCCCTTGCGTGGTGCCGGGCTGACGGGGTGAGGCCTGTGGTGGGCGGGGCCAGAGACGCTATGGGGCTAATGCGTAGCGCCCGACCCATTCATCAGAAGGCCCGTTTTAAAAAACAATCGTAAGAGACAGATATTTTTTTTGCCATCCGCTTCTAGTATGCCCGCGGATGAAAGCGTCGCACGACTCAGCGGCCGGCCGCAGCAAAGACGTCAATGTCTTGTGACTGCCCAAAGCCATGTAGCGGGGTGGCCCACTACCAGCTGCTCATCTTGGCAAGCAAGATGGTGCAGGCCAGGCCCTACTCTGACTACTTTATGACTACCCGCAGCAGCCTCAACATCCATCCATCCATCCATCCATCCATCCATCCATCCATCTTACAGTATATTGTCATAGTGGGGTGCTGTTACCTAATGAATCTTCGAAAACAGAGGGGGGAGTCAACGGGGGACACACAGGGCGCTCGCTTGTAATAATGCTCATCTCCTTTGCAGCACACGGAAGATGAGGATTCACGACCCCCGTGAGCCGACGTGATATTAATATTATAATGAAGATCAGACGCGCTTGAACTTGCCGTCATCAAAATGCACATTCGGTGACGCCAGCGAGCGAGCTGGGCTAAAGCTTTGGAAAACCGGGCCCTGAATTTTTTTTTGTTCCGGGTTCCGACTGTGGTTACATGAACTCATCTTGCAGGGAGGGGGGGGGCACCAGAACAAGCCTTCCGTTGCACCTTGCTTCCTTTTTTTCCTACATCAGCACACATTGCTCACTCCATTTGTGAGCGAGGTGACCATCTGGCCACTCCAAGGCCACAGGCCAGTTCTCCACGAGGCCTGCGAGGCTAACTGGCTAATTGCCCTGAGCCCCCCCCCCTCCCTCCCCCCCCGACTGGTCCTTTCTCGCGCCATTTTCCCGGCACGGCACGGCTCGAGCACCACCCACATCGATCGGCCGCTAACATTTGCTCTCCAAACAAAGACGGCTGCCGTGCAGATGGCAAAGGTTCAATGCCACTTAACATTCTCACAACACACTTTCTCCCAAAATCGGACAGCATCCTTGAGAAACATTTTTGCCTGACCCGTAACACGCTTGCACAGCTGTGCCACTCGAATTGTATTTTCAATCGGAATTGATCGGATGTTGGCCGCGGCGACCTTGCGAACGCAGCCGCATTGATTTGCGCGCCGCTTCTTTTGGCCGAGCGGGGCATCGAGGGGATCGTTGGAACAGTTGGTGCAGAGGGGGGCCGATGCTCGTTTGAGTCTCGCTCGTTTGAACTTAGAAGAGCGCGTCGGGGCGGGGCCGAGCTTTCAAAGTAGGCCTTCCGATTAGAGGTCAGGATTTCAACGCAAAAACGAAGTTTGCGGGAAGCGGTGACGGTGCTTCGCTCTCGTTCTCAGCTCCATTCGGACTCGGACCGCGAGAACGGCAACGTGCTCTACGTGTTGACGGGCGAGGGCGCCGGCACACTCTTCAGGATCGATGAGAATTCGGGCGACATCCACGCCACAAAGCGTCTGGACCGCGAGGAGAAGGCCTACTACGTGCTCCACGCCAAGGCCGTGGACCGTTTCACCAACCAGACCCTGGAGGGCGAGTCCGACTTCATCATCAAGATCCATGACATCAACGACAACGAGCCGCGCTTCACCAAAGACCCCTACGTCGCCAGGGTGCCTGAGATGGCCGACATCGGTAAGGAAATGCGCATCTTTGCATTTTTAGGTGTTGGCCCAAGATAACCTAACTCATACATCCAATACTTCCCACACCTTGCCTCCATTTTGACATTTTAAATGACGCGAGCTTGGTAGCATCTCGCCTGATGGATGAACGCTCGCACTTTCAACAAATGAGCCAAGATGGCGGCGCTCATGTGTGCTTCTGTTTTTGGACTTCTCACCCATTAAATGTTTCCCCTCAATTAATTTAGCGCCGCGCGTAATGAGGCAACACGATGGCGCCACGCAGGGGCTAGCACTTGGCTACCGGGGCCCCTCGTGGGGACGTTGCAATTGTAGACACTGTCAATAACATACCAACACATTATAATTGAAATTTCTCATTCAGGACACAAAACATCAAACATTTTGGTCAAATCCATCATATTCACCATAGATGCGATTTATGTGCACATAGTATGTTTTGCTTTTTTCGGACTATCCAATCAGAAAATGGAGAAATGGCCATGTCAAGGAGGGTAAGCGAGCTGGGCCTGCATGGAGAAATGTCAAATGTGATGGTTTTGTTTGACGTGGGCGCAATGTGGTTTTGATTCATCCCGCAGGCACTCCCGTCATCCAGGTGACGGCGCTGGACGCAGATGACGCCACCTATGGGAACAGCGCCAAGGTGGTCTACAGTATCCTAGAGGGGCAGCCCTACTTCTCAGTGGACCCCGAAAGTGGTCTGTAGCTTCTCATGACTTGGATTTAGAAAATGACCATGTATAGTAAGGCTATTTTTTCTTTTAAATGACCATGTATAGTTTGGATTTTTTTGGAGGGGAAATATATAGTAAGGTTTATAAAAAAAAATGACCATGTATAGTAAGGTTTTGTTTTCAAAATGTATAGTCAGTCAGTTTTTTTTTAATTAAAAAAAGAACTTGTATAGTAAGGTTTTTATTACCTATAGAACATCAAAGGGAATAAAAAAATCTATCTATCTATCTATCTATCTATCTATCTATCTATCTATCTATCTATCTATCTATCTATCTATCTATCTATCTATCTATCTATCTATCTATCTATCTATCTATCTATCTATCTAATAAAATAAAATAAAATAAAATAAAATAAAATAAAATAAAATAAAAAATAAAAAAATAAAAGGTATCAGAAACCCAAGCCCTCACCCTATAATAAATAATAATAAAATAAAAATAAAAAGTAAAAATGAAAAGTAAATAAATAAATAAATAAACAGATAATAAATAAGATATAGATAAATAATAAAAATTAAAAACAAGGGTTAGGTTAGGATTAGGTCATGCTGGAGATTTGAAGCATGCAAACACACACACACACACACGAGTGAAACATAGCCGTTTGCTTCATTTAATCATGAATGTGCGTTTGGATCCCATTCTGATGATCAAACAAAAGGACAGGGGAAAAAAAAGGGGGGGGGGCTATTTGCAGATTAGCGACCGGATTAGCATTAATATGTTTTAGGCCACGTGTGACGTGTAAACCAACATGAGCCACACATGGATGTGCATGCACACAGTGTTCAAAGATGGATGATATCATACAACACAAACATGCAGCACACCTGCGACACTCCTAAACTGTCATACGCAAACCAGTTTGAAAGCAAACGCTTTGAAAAGTCAGCAACGCTTTTGCATTTCCACACGCCCACATTTGCTTTACTGGATGGGGAATCGAAGCAAAATTGACATTCCTTTATTTATTGACTTCTTTCTTTCCGGCATGTTAACAAGCCATCATCTCCGTGTCGTGCATTCAGGTCACGTTTGCTGAACTCTTGGCAGCTTTTTTTTTTTTTTCTGGTCAAATAAAGGCGTGACAATAAAAAGTAATTAACGATCCGAAATCTTAATTTGTGCAAACGATCCGCATAACGAGGCGCATCGATCACTCGGCGACGACCCCTGAATTAGAGGCCCTCGCCGGCGTCTGGGCGACTTCATTACGCAGCGCATAAATCTCCCGGCTGAAACGTCGTTAATTCGGGACGACTATTTTGAGGTGCGCGCTGGGATGTTTGATGCGCTGGAAAGGAAGTTCATTATCTTTACGATGACGCTTTCGAAATTGACGGCGGGAGCTGAGCAACAACAAACGCCTGACTTTATGTACACTTTCTTATTTTGCTCTTAATCGGGCTGCGGGGTTTGGCTGCAAAACTTTTTTTTGCAAATGTATTAAACACAGAAAACGTCAATGTTAAATTAATGTTTATTTTCATTATTATATTGCTATTGTTTTTTTATGGTTGGTTTATGGGGTTTTTTTGTGTGGTAGGCATGATCAAGACAGCACTGCCGGGCATGGACCGGGAGGTGAAGGACAAGTACCAAGTGGTGATCCAGGCCAAAGACATGGCTGGACAGAACGGCGGCCTCTCGGGTACCACCACGGTCAGCATCACCCTGGCCGACGTCAACGACAACCCGCCGCGCTTCACCAAGAGTGAGTTCCGATATTGACTGAAAACATCCGGACGGCCATCAGCTGCGCTTTATGATGGCGGCGGTACTGCTGTTGGTTTACGCAGTTGACAGGCGGCCATCGATTTGAGCACAAACACTTCGTGTAAAAGTCGAAATAAAAGAAAAATGAATCCCCATGTTGGGACAAAATTTATTGTGCTACAAAGATCAATCTTAGCGTCTTACAAGGCTAGCCGAGATGTCGCTCCTGAGAGGAAGATTATGATAGTGCCGAAAGTGGCGCGAACCTCTTTTGTCCAAAAATACACAAATTAGTCATTGAATCATAATAATCAACTAATGATATGGTAAATGTGGAAAACGTTTTTTTCCTTTCTGTCAGCCCTCTACGAGTTCAAGGCGCCCGAGTCGACCGCGCTGGGCTCGGCGGTGGGCGTGATCCGCGCCGTAGACAAAGACATCGGCGAGAATGCCGAAATGGACTACCGTGTCATTGGGAGCGACGGGCCCGGGATGTTCGACATTGTGACCAATCGCAGCACGCAGGAGGGCATCATCGTGCTCAGGAAGGTGAGCCACGCTTTCTTGGCTGATCAAGACCAAACGTGCTTGTGCATATTTTTCTTGATCATTTGCCCAATAATCATGACATAGTTCGTGTTGTTCTTTTTTTTTTCAACACTGAATAAACTGCGAAATGATCTGCGGCCATTTATGTAACGCATGCAGTCGGTTGCATTTGTATTCTTATTCTTATTTTTATTCTATTCACGGTGAGAGCACCGTGACATAATTGCCCTCTGTTGCCATGGCGACACTACAGGCAGCGGGTGCTCGCGTGTGTCCCTGCACCTCAACCCGCTAATTAAACTAGTTGGTGGAGTGGGAATAAGTCCCATCTGGACCTTGAAAGATGCCAAATAAAGGGCGTGCCAAGAGCGCCTGCAGTTACCTCCACCAGGGAGCTTGTGTTTACATCTGTTTGTCACACGGATTTGGAAGGGAATTCAGAAAGAAATTAATTTGTTCATACTTCTTGTTAAGAGAACGAGGTCAGACTAAGGGGCTCAAAGAACGGCCCGTGATATTTAGTTCAACTCATCCAGCATTTATTGAGTTCTGCAGTATTTAGTGCGGTGGCTGAAGTACGGAATCAAATGAGACATCAGCCTGCAAACAGCAAAGGCCTTTCTGATGGATTCTTCTCAAGATGTCAGCTAACCTTGTTTGTTCTCCTGAAGGCTTAAGTGACAATTTCTGCAATTTTTTTTTCCCAGCCGCTGGATTTTGAGCGTAAACGTCAATTCAGCCTCCACGTTCAGGTGGAGAACCTCCACATCAACCCTCGCTTCTTCTCCATGGGACCCTTCCGGGACGAAGCGTCCATCAAAGTAACGGTGGAAGACGTGGACGAGCCGCCCGTCTTTGAGCGCGCCAGCTACGTGATGGAGGTGCGCGAGGATGCCGCCCCCAACACAGTCATCGGAAGCGTCAGCGCCTCCGACCCGGACGGCAAGCGCAGTCCTGTCAGGTAGCCCCTCGCTTCCTACGTCATCACAGAAAATACAAGTTGGAGAGCATAAACGCAACTAAGCCAAAATACAAGCAAGTCGAATGCGCTTCCATTCGCTCGCAGTAACGACCGCCGCCCATTTTTTTTTGTGAATCCAATCTCAACGCTGCCTCCGCGGTTACACAGAGGTACTGCGATATTTGGCTCAGGTCTGTACATTTCTTGGAGACACACGAAATGGCCGTGTGCACGTCTCTATGCATAATTTAATTGAGAAGTGTGACTGAAGCCTCCAGGGGAAATTCCGTCAAATAATTCAATCAAAATTCAATGAATCAGTGAGTCATTAAAATGAAAAGTGCGCACAAATAAAGGCTTCAGAAGGACACGACTGACTTAGAGTTCACTGACTTCAGGAAATAGTGGAGAAGAAGTGAGAGGGGGGGGGGGGGGGGCTGCACTCGGCAATCTTCACCTCGGCTTTTTCTTTTTTATGATGCACTGAGGGAGTTGGCTCTCAAGGTTGAAGTTCTCACACTTTATTGCAAGTGTCAAATAGGATATGATTCTCTTTTATCGGCCATCATCAGCAGGCTAGCTGGCCCGTGGCATTTGGGGTGGGGGGGGGGGGCGGGTCTGGGCCTGCGACGCTTAGGGAGGGAAGGGCTGCCTAGCGCAGGGGACCTTATCTTTATTACGAGGATGACGACGGAGGCTTAAGAAAGCACGCTGGTCTCCCACTTTGAAAAATTTCACTTTTGCTTCTTTAGAGTGGTTTTCTTTATCAACTTGCTCGCACTCGTGTCACAGAGTTGGCTTCTGTTTCATCATTCGCACTTGAACAAAGCTGACCTTTTGCACCGCTCGGCTCACTAACATGTTGCTTGGGGGATGAACAGATAGGACATAGCACATACGATTTTAATACAAGCATCCATCCATCTTATTCTCTATTTTTGTTTTCAAATTTGGAGGCCCATTTTCCCTCCCTAAATTAAAATGATAGAAATAAGTGGACTGCATAACTAACCCGTCGGTGTGTGCGTGTGCGTTTCCAGCCGCTGGGTAATTGAAGCATCCCGTTTGGAATTTGCAAGCGTTTAAGCGGCGGAGGCAGCAAAGTGTTGATGAAGTCTTTTGCGCAGCTCCACTTGGACTTGTAAAAAGCAATTTGCGCCCTGCTCAACAAACATGGCCTCTGCTTTCAAAGATGACTCTATGCAAACAAAGTCTCTGGTTTTTTTTTGTTTTTTTTCCTTGTATTCTCGCTTCTCCGCTCGGAAATCAGCAGGGAGAAAAGAAAAGGCAAGGTTGTGTGAATCACATTTAAAGGGGACATCATATGGGACAAAGGGACTTTGGAATATCTGTGTTACAAAAATGTTAAGGCGGCACAGTGAAAAGTGGTGAGCATGTTTAACTCACAGTTCAGAGGTTCAAGGTTCGAATCTGTGCTCTGCCGTTGACTGGCAACCGACTCCATGACAACATCGGCTATCCTCGACTTCAGGTCGTGCTGAAAAAGAAAATTGAATAAAAAAAAACCTTCAGTTTCTAACTTTTCTAACTGGCTTTCTGCGGCAGGTACTCAATTGACCGGCGCACCGACATGGACCGCGTGTTTGAGGTGCACGCCGTAAACGGCTCCGTGTTCCTCCTTCGGGAGCTGGACCGTGAGGAGAATGCCTGGCACAACATCTCAGTCATCGCCTCCGAGTTCAGTGAGTAGGACCTCCCAAAACGAGGACGCTATTGCCGGCACCTCGGCATATGGTGGGAATTCAACATGAAAGTTTGTGCATTGGACAGACAACCTGCATCAGATGAGCCGCGTGTCAGTGTACATCCGAGTTCTGGACGTCAATGACAACGCGCCCTCCTTCGCCACCAACTATGAGACGTTTGTGTGTGAGAACGCCAAAGCTAACCAGGTGGGTACCCTGCCCACGCCGTCGTCACAGTTACGCATACACACCTTGGTGACGTTTGGAGTCTGTGATATTGTAAGCATGCCTTGATGGCATTATGTCTTACATTGTAGCGTTTTCTCAGACATCATTGAGGATATAAATGAAGTTGCAGTTGGCACTGCTTAAGAGGATAAAACAAAGAAGTAGATATAAATAGTATCATTAGAATATAACTAAACAAGAGCGATTTGAGAAAATACCGAAAAGATCATTAAGAAAAGAAGAGGCCCCAAGGTTGATCCTTGAGGGACACCTCTATATAGTTTACTCATATGTATGGCTTGGCAATGTAAAAAATATTCTTACCCATGTTCATTGTGGTTCCAGAGAATCCAGACGGTGAGCGCCATAGATCCGGACGAGCCAGTAGGAGGACATCGTTTTTTCTTCAGTTTGCCGCAGGAGGCTAGCGGCAAGGCCAACTTCTCAGTCCGCGACAATAAAGGTAACCCGCCATCCATCTTCTCTTATTTTTTTGAAAAGAGCTCGTTGTAGCGCTCCCAAACATGCGTGCTTTCAGACAACACGGCGTGGATC
Organism: Syngnathus leptorhynchus; assembly: GCF_054491065.1. NCBI lineage: Eukaryota > Metazoa > Chordata > Actinopteri > Syngnathiformes > Syngnathidae > Syngnathus > Syngnathus leptorhynchus. Next base: position 895,930 of record NC_141213.1, read on the forward strand.
TTGACGCGAAGGAGCAGCTACAGCAGCCTACTGAAGAGCGTCTACCACGTGCCGGTGGTCATCTCGGACAACGGCTACCCCGTGCAGAGCAGCACCAGCACGCTGACGGTGCGCGTGTGCACGTGCGACCGCGAAGGCAACATGCAGCTGTGCAACGCCGAGGCGCTCACGGCAAGGGCCGGGCTCAGCACCGGGGCGCTGGTGGCCATCTTGCTCTGCGTCATGATCCTGCTCAGTGAGTACACAGCACACTTGCTTCATTGCTTAGTTGCATCCAAAAAGGCAACGTTTTAAAAGAAACAAAAAAAGCTAAGGTGGAGTCTTGTGAGAATTATAATTGATCTATTTTTAAGTCAATTTTTGTCAAGAGTAATTGTGGGTGGGATTAACATAAACTATAAATTAAGAGTAGAAACAAGAGTAGATTAGTGCACACCCGCATGGTGTTCTCATGAGCAATCAAGATTTAAGAGCAGCAGCAGCAGCTTGTAAGATTTTTCTTAAAAAAAAACAAACAAACATCATAAATATTGATAGTGTGTGCAGTAGTTGAGCAGAACTAAGATGTTCCATGTTTGACTGGTACTCATCAGAGGAGCGCTTTGTTCAATTGTGATGTTGCAGCAGCGGCAGCCTGACAAATCCATAATGCATCCTAGCACTTGCTTGCACGCTTGCCGGCTGGCTGGCTGTACAAAGTCCTCAAACATCAGTGAGCGCTCGCTCACCAGAGTGGCCACATCAACAAACCAAGCGTCCTGCGGGACTGACTGCCAGCCGCTCTGAGTTTCTTCTGTTGCGCCCGCAGTGATCGTGGTTCTATTCGCCGCCTTGAGGAGGCAACGCAAAAAGGAGCCTCTGATCATCTCCAAAGAGGACGTGCGGGACAACGTGGTCAGCTACAACGACGAAGGCGGCGGCGAGGAGGACACGCAGGCCTTCGATATCGGCACGCTGCGCAACCCGGAGGCCGTCGAGGACGGCAAGCAGAGGCGGGACATCGTGCCCGAGACCTACTACCCGCCCGTGCGCCGGCCCGCGCCTCCCCCGGTGCGGGACAACAACGGCGACGTGCGGGACTTCATCAACCAGAAGATCCAGGACAACGACGTGGACCCCACGGCGCCGCCTTACGACTCGCTAGCCACGTACGCCTACGAGGGCGGCGGCTCGGTGGCCGAATCGCTCAGCTCGCTGGAGTCGGCCACTACCGAGGGCGAACAGGACTACAACTACCTGAGCGAGTGGGGCCCACGTTTTAAGAAACTGGCCGACATGTACGGCGCCGACGACAGCGACCGGGATTCCTAACAACGTGTCGCCGCGTTCCGTGGCGGGAGGATGTACGGGCGAAGCCTTTGGAGCCTTGTGTGTCCCGTCCAGTGTTAGGACAGGGGTGTCCAAACTGCGGGCCGAGGGCTGTTTGATTTGCAAACAGGGCTTGAAAAATTCTTATCTTACGAGAGACTGATCTTGTGTTGCTTCTGAATGTGAAGATGAGAGGGGGCTTGATCAATTCTCGCCCCCCAAATCCTGAAAAATCACATTCAGCAGAAAGCTGTGATGTGGCACAAATTGCTTGATGGAATTGTCTTAGTGTGTTGAATCATGTCAAAACGCTGTGGCGTTCTTGGATTTTTCTGCCCTCTATAGAAAAAGTTTGGACACCCCTGTGTTAGGGTCACGCCCGCATATATCTACCGCTGTTTTTTGTTTTTTTGTTTTTGTCGTGCGGCTGCCTGCAACAGACGCTGTGCGATGGCGTCCTTTTCAGTGTTTCTGCGCCAAACTCCCGCTGCGTATATTGTGATCTTCTGCTTGTGTATGTTACGAGACAACACACTGTACAGCCACTTCCTTCATTTTGGTCATGTCACGGCGCCCCCTAGCTTTTAGGAGCGGCACTGTCGTCATCACGCTTGAAAGGCGCCGAGTCGCGGTCCACTTTGTCACGACTAGCGGGCGACTAAAGCCAAGAAAATGTTTTTTCCTCAATGTCATCGACGGAGGTGGAAGAATTCAGCTTTGTTGCGTCTGTGTTGGATGGAGGCATCTGCACTCTTTACGGTCGATGAACTTTAATTCAGAAGGCTTCTCCTTTTAATCATGGTGTTAGTACAGTGGTTCTCAAATTCTTGATGACAAGTACCAGCTCCACAAAACACTTGAATCCCACCATCAAGATTTGAAAACAAGCAGTGAGGACAAAGATGATTTCCCAGGGGACACACCCACCAAAGATATAAATAGAAGGACTCTCAAAGTGAAGAAGCCTTTTGGATTAAAGGTTGAAACATCTTCAACAACCAAGAGGTTGTCGCCATTCAACTTGTGCGCATGACGGAAAATCAAGTTGCTTTCACAGACTTGATCGGATCTTTCTTGAGGACGATCCAGATCGTCCACTGAGGAAGCGGTCCAGACTCTGATGATGGACCTTGTAGACCTTGTTTTTGGTACAAAAAAAAAAAGACCACCAACGACCCAGTCGTGTGGCAGGCGCCGAGTCCTGACCGCAGCTTTCGTTTCCTTCGGCCTTTTTCCACCAAACGCTCGTCAACGAGCCTTTTAACCTTGGCTGTCGACAGCTAACAAGGAGCTGAAAGAGACTCGTCGGCTCATAGTAGCAAGTTAACGAAAAAAAAAAAAGTGACAGCCTTAAAGAAACGGTACGATCCGAGCAGATGACGGAAGAAAGAATACCGCGAGAATGAACCAGACACGCACGCTACTTTAGCATTAGCCACGCGGCCAAGCCACACAAAATCAGCGTTTTGTTACGTGGAGTGTTCAGCACGTGGTCATTTGGGTCCCCCCCCCCCTTCCCCCCTTCTCGATGCAAACGCGGCCGGCGCCATCAAGTAGACGTGTGCTTGTCGATGTGTAGACGCCGTTGGGCCGTTGGTGACAACCGTGGTGGAGTCTCTGTGAGCGTAGAAAACGTGTCGAGAGGGCCCGCCGTAGCCCGGCGGGCCTCCGTCAATTCTGCTTTGTACGTGACATTTTGTACTGGATATTTATATGACACGATTAAATATCTTCAAAAGCTGCCTCCTCTGCTCATCCCCCACTTACAAGCTCTAGTTGAAATACTGATAGGTTGAAAAACAATAAGGTGAGTCAACTTTCGAAAGACTTCTTGTCGTCCAATTGCATTTGATGCCCCGTTAAATTCTCGGCAGCAATCAAGGTGAATTATTGACTCGATTTGCAGACATCTTCGTTACCGTTTGATTTATTGACGTCCGCATTCAAGCTTAAAAACATTTGTTTGGGTGTGGTAGCGGCCAATAGGCTTAAAAAGCAGCGTCCGTGTCTTTTTGGGTTTCTCACGGATTTGGGCGCCAAAGCAAACACGGCCCGGGCGCCTCACTTCCTGCCGGCGTGGGGCTCGTTGGCGTCCTTCTCCTGGCGCTCGCGCTGGCGTCTCATCTCCTTCAGCTCCTGCCGGTATTTGCGCTCGATGAAGCGCTTCTGATGGGCCATCTGCGGGAAGTTATCTGCGGCGGTGAGAGAGAACAGACGAGGGTGACCGAGAGGAACGTGCCAAAAAGAAAAAAAAAAAAATCAGAAAGAGCTGTTAAGCGGCGCTCTCACTTTGGTCCAGTGAGCAAAAAGATTGGAGGCGGCGCTGCCACCTTGTTCTTTGCTTATTAATAACGGCGCCGTGAAATTAGACGAGGTTGTTTGGTGTCAGACATCATTAATTAACAAGGGAAGACTTCTTCATTCGCCGCATGCTGTCGTCATGCTAGCTGCGCGTGCGTTTTGTGCTCTTGAAGAGGACCAACATTTTCCATCCAAAGCGGTGACCACGTGTGAAGGTGAAACTCGGCTGAGCTTTTTTTTTTTGGGCTGACTGACAACAACCCACGTGGGCGCCGAGGACAGACGAATAGGCCACAAGGTAAGTCTGGAACTGAGACTCTAAAGCTCGACCTAAGAACGCTACCGTGCTGCCCCCACTAGCTTGAATGCTGACAAAACAAATAATGGCCGTACTTCATTCCCGTCCATATGCGACACAAGACGATAAACGCGTGTGGGCAAGAAACGCGTTAGACGAGAAAAGCTCCGTCTTTCTCCAGTAGCGCTGCCGCAAGTGGGTCAAGACCACAAAGACACGCGGGGCAAGCGCAATGCAGGGATTGACTTCCACAGCAGAGGGCAAACAAAGAGCGATCCTTCGCACTCGTCGGTGCCGGCCTTACATCAGCCGCTTTCATCTGCAGATTAGGAGCTTGGCTACCAACGTGCCCGCCTCGGGGCTGACACGGAGACGGCGCCCCTTTTGCGTCCGTCGCCGCATTGTCGGGAAATGAGCGGGCGAGCTGTGAACCGCAGCGGCTTAAGCATCTCGTGTGATTTTCACGGCATCTTAAGTCGGAGAGAGCGCGGAGCCCGAGGGGCTCGCCGCGATCGGGCGCCAACGCCTTCGCCGGATGCCAGAATCGCTCGTCGCTTCGACTACAAGGCGGCTCTTTGTCTTTTTCGCAGCCGTCGCCGATTTTGAGGCTGGCCGTTCTCAGCGGGCCTTGGGAGCTCTCTGCCCACCCAACCGTCCGCCTTGGTTTGTTTGCGGTCACGTCGCTGTCGGTCCATGGCCCGTTTAACATTTGATTCCACCCTGACGGGTGCGGGCAGCGGACGTCAAAACACGGTCCGTCAAAGTACGAGATATGGATCGGCGGCGCCACCGGTGGACTGGCTCACGAAAAATAGAGAAAGGCCCGTTTAATGAGCCTACAGCTGTCTGCCTCTTCTTCATCCCCCGTCTTCTACCTTTGACACGGCCGCGGTGGCATATCCTGTCAGCCGGCGAAAAACTCGAGTCCGACTCAGACGGCTTAAATAAAACATGGAAATGAATCCCGATACGCCGAGCGGCCGCGTTTGGGTCGATCTGGCGTGTAAGGTGAGACGGACATCGGCGTACGAGAGGAGCCCGGGCTCCCTCGGTGACAGCCAAACTCGTGTCTTTGATTTAGGGACGCTTTCCTGACAAATGACGCCGCAAACACAACAAACGACGCAGTAACATTGCGCAACAACAATCTTAGCAGGGGTGGCTACTTCTACTTGGTGGTGTTGCCAAATGATGAGCGCTAATATCACGCCGTCATGTTTTAGCGTGTCCACGTCGCCCGACTCGGACGCAGAAAGAGCGCACGGCGTGAAGGGAGCGCAGGCAAACGGCATCAATCAAATGCGGCTTGAGGCCTCATTTAACAAGACAAATCCACTCGGACCTTGACCTCTGTTTGGGCCGCGTGCATCGGCAGCTCATTAGCGACTCGCCGTGTTAATAATTCAAACAAACAAAGATGAAACGTGTGACATCACGTGTTTGTGCTTGTCGCGCTCCGTTAGGCACTGGGAGGAAATCTTTTCAAGAACGCGGATGGTCAAGTTGGTCCAACGGTACAGCGCCGAAATCTTTGCTCAGTTCCGAGGTAGCCATAAAGCTGCATGCAGTAAAAGTCGAAATGCTTCCTACACGATTGCAAGCGCCAAGTAAAAATGGCTTATCGCAAAATAATTTACACTCCACTGACTTTTGGGGAAAATTGGGAAAAACGTGACGGCCTAAAACCAGCACTTAAAAAATGTCACACGCAACAAAGGTGTGTGTATGTGTGCCATAAAACTCACATTTGTTAAGTGCATCCATGGCAGCTCCCATTTCGGCCTGCTGGATGCTGCAAGAAGAAGACGGAAGGTGTTTAGCAGATTGTAAACAAGGTGCTTCTTCTTTGCTGGGGAAAAAATGGCAGCAGGTCTCGAAAGGCTGATTTTGTGCATTTCCGGGAGCCCGGCGGAAAGAAGGAGCCAAGTTGGACCGGCTGCTCTCGCCATCTGCCCGCCGCTCCCGTTTCTCCGTAACGCAATTTACGTCAAATCAATAATGAATCGATTCATTTTCATTGTGCATAACGCGTCTCCCCGCAGAATGGGGCCGACCAGGGCTTAATTGGCGTAATAAACGCCGTCGCTGAAGCGCCGCCTTTACTCTGCGGCCCATTAGGAAGGAGACGGGAAGGAGGAAGTCGATTGGAGGTAAGTCTCCAGTCCTCACCTTCAACCTCAGAGGCGGAGTTACGCAATCCTTTCCCGCTTTCCATCTTCAATGGAAATGATTTGAAACGGGGGCTCCAAACTAAGTCGCTGGCACTGACCTGGGTCCTTTTCCGCAGCCGATGCGCTCGCCCTTGAAGTAGACGGCCACGGTGTAGGTGCGCGCGTGCGACGGCCCCACCGTCTGCAGCGTCCTGAAAAAACACAAAGGCCAAAACCAGCGCGGTCAGCCCCGAGCTCCGTCGTCACGCAACACAAAAGGTGTGAAGATGCTGGCTGGAGGAAAAAAAAAAAAAAAGAGTCATCGCTCCGCTGCTTCTTCTGCGTAAAATAAACTCAGACGATGTTTGAAATGTTAACATTTGCATAAACAGGCCGGTGCCGCGCGCCCACCTGAATTATTCAAGCCTAATTGACTAATTTGAGGAGTGCGGGCAATCCATTTTGAATACAACCTGGTCGCTTATGACACCCGCTCAATAATTCAAATGCCGCGTCAGCACAAAACCAGCAAGACATTTGTTTCAAAGCACAACGTTGCCTTAAAAGCACATTTTAAGTCCCGAATATGGTTTTGCGGCCATAACGCTTGTCGGAAAGCCCTTTCGCGACTTGAAGGCCGAAATCAAAGCTCGAAAGCCCGACTGTTCAAATCCCTCTTTTCAAATAAGAAACAAACTTGAGTCTCTCTCACAATGTTTTAAAACCCCAAGAGGCGAGTCTTTTTTTTTGTTGTTTTTTTAAGGCTTGGGAGCCTCGTAGCTGACGAAACAAAATTTGACAGAGCGAGCATAAACCGTATTTGTCCATCACCACGGCAACAAATCGGCGCCGACAGCAGCGCTCAGAAAGCGTCGTTTTTGTCAAGCAACGCCTTGACCTTTTCCTCCAAGGGATGGGGGGGGGGGGGGAGTGTTGTTTTATCAAAGCAATGGGGACCTTCATCATACAAAAGCCTTCTTGTACTTGTTTGGCAGCTCCGTTTAAAAAAAAAAAAAAAAAAAAGTTTTGTTGAATAATTCACTGAAGATTTGTTGTGTGCTTTTTGAGGTCTTACTTGTAGAGCGGAATGTCGGGCTCCTTGCCCTCCGTCCTCAGCGTCAGGCAGCACTGCTGCAGTTGCGACTTGGGGTCATTCCAGTCCTGGTTGAGAATAAACTCCTGCAAGACACCGGCACGAGGCCAACAGGGGGGGAAGCTTCATCACGGTGGCTTTCTACACGCAAGAAATAACCAAGGCTTTTATTTCATTTCTGCCCCGCAACCGAGAGCGGGCTCTCGCTTGCGCGGGACAAATCGGCGGCTACTTAAGACAAAAGCCAATCGGCGTCCAGAAATACGAAGGAAGCGGGCGGGAAGCTCCCAGGTGTGCCGCCCCGATCCATTTCCCTTCTCCAGGGGGGACTTCTAAAAGCTCTTCCATTAACAGCCGAGCCGAGCAGCCTTGTCATAAAAAGGCCGCAACTGTCTGCCGCTTTTCATTTCCCACAAAGAGTGCTTCTGCCGCCTGCCCTCTCGCTTTATCGCTCGCAACCTCTCAGACGTTGCCTCGGCGCACTTTGTTTCCCCTTTTCCTCCTCGCCACTTCCTGGTCTCTGGGGGCGGCACGTGGCAGATGGGAGGACGTTGGCTCCGTGTGCAAGTGCGGGGGAAAACCAAGAAGTCATTAAGAGGGAGGGCCCTTCCTTGCATCTCTCTTTCCACCCAAATTGGATGAAACGCGCAACTTTTTCTCTCGGAAGTGGAAATGAGGCGACGGCGATGCGGAGCGGGCCTCGTCCAGAGTCGGGGATTCTCCTCCCCGGAGAAAGCTCGCCGAGACGGCAATTAGGTCGGCGCATCAGACGGCGGCGGAGGTGTCACAGTAGGAGGCGGCCGGCACCTCCGCAGCTCATGCGTGGCGACGTGAGTAGCTGAGGATTTTCGACGTCCGGCTTATATCTTTTTAATGTGACTTTGTCCCACGAAAGGGGGGCCCGTCTCGCACGGCACACCAAAGCACTCTCGTGAATCAATGGCGAGGAAGGCGACTAACAAGCCGATAGCAGATCGCCGACACCGTTGCCATCCCCGTCGAGAATGACTAAAATAGCGATCTCGGCGCTGCACGGAGCCTGTACGTCAATGCTTGCGCCATTAGGCCAGCGCCATTAAGCCCCTCACCCAATCGGTCGCTCTCAATGGCTCATTGATCAGGCGCTGGCGGCGGAAGGCTATCAAGAGGCGCTCACCTTCAGTCGAGGGAAGAAGCAGACGTTCATGAAGGTGTGCACGAATTCCAGGTCCTTGTCGATGTAGAGTGCTGCGATGAAAGCTGCAAGAGAAGATGGCAAAGATGTTTCTTGCAGGGCTTTCGCTGCCAAAGATGGAAATTGCTGCCCCCGCCAAAGACAGTGGGATTCCGCTACCAGGGGGGGGGGGTGTACGGGAACAGAGCCACAAAGGATGGCTTGTCTTGCAATTGTTGAAAATGAGAGTCAGATTGTACGGCCTACTTAAAAAGGGAAGCTGCATTTAGCTATTAGAAGAATGATGGGTAATATTTGAGGTGCACGCCGCTTTTTCCCAGCCGAGTGAGGTCTCCTTCCCGCTCGGCGGGAGTTTCGTAGGTGTTTTGTTTGCCTTCTTTCTTGCATTGCTGATGGCGACTTTATCTCTGGCCGCACTTGCCCAGAGATTGCTTCTCAGCAGGCCGCTTGATGACGACCATTCTCCTCGCCTTTCGCAAGGACCGTACGAGAACATCTATAATAAGCTCGGCACGGCGTGATGAAAAGTGTTTGCCGATGCGCTCGTATTTTATTCCCACTCCAAAGACAAAGTATTTTTAGACGGCGCGTCATTAGCGTGATTGCTCTTTTTGCACAATTGTAAAGGAAAGCAAGACAAGAACGGCAGCGTCAACGTGACGCATGTCTGACACGCGGTCAAACATGAAACTTTAACAACGCGTCTCATCAGCAGCCTAAATTGGGCACTTATTTGTCCGCGAATCACCTGCCGCATTTCTTTTATTGCACAGGCCAAATCGTTTTGAGTCGCACTCGACGAGTGGGGAAAAAAATACTCAGGAATGAGCAGCGGCTATTGAATGCATCGAAGATTTCCACACACGATGGAGAAAAGTTCTCGCTTGCAAACTGTGTGTGTGTGCGTGTGCGCGTGTGTGCGTGCGTGCATACGTACACTCCAGCAAGTCGGCCAAGGTCTTGGTCCGAAGCGCCACGGGCCGCTTGGTTTTGTCGTTGGTGATGGCGAAGTCTTGCATGCCCAGTTCCTCCGCCACTTTGGCCTGTGTGCGGTTGTTGACCAGCGAGCTGCGCAGAAGCTACCACAAAACACACGCGGCATTACGATAAAGCGACTCCAACTCTGATCCAGTTTGGATTTGCAAAATGACATCATTCGCAGCAGACAACGTGGCGCTCTAAAGTAGCCCGGAGGAATTTTCTGCCAACCTGGCCTTGGCGGCAACCGGCTCGGCTCCCGAATCGGGAAAGGTGCGCAAGCGGAAGAGTCGAACAACGCTTTGCGTGAAATAATTCATCACTGACAGAAATGGTAATTCGCCAGTAAATGTTTTGCATGGCTCTGGTAAATATTGCATGCTTGACTCGCGGCAGTGCGGACAGCGTCGTGTTCCACCGTGTTGTGCGCCCCCAAAAGGAAAAAAAAAAAACCACAAACATGTTAAATATAGCTGCAAGATGCATACACAAGAGGGAGGGAGGGAAGGAGGGAGGGAGGGAGGGAGGCGGCGGGGGAGCAAAGAGAATGCAAGATGATGTCAAGCTCGCTCACTCACTCTCTCTCCCTCTCGCACTAGTTGAATAGGCGCTTTTATTGAAATCCATTTCAGATGTAGCTTATCTGGATGGCTGCGGCTATCGGGCCTTTCAACATGGCTGACGTCACGCCTTTTTCTATCTCCCAACGAGAGCTCTCTCTCGCTCACCCGCCGCCATTCTCAGCCCACTTCAAACGCCACCGCAGCCTGATAGTCGACGTCGCGCAAGCAAAAAGAGAAATGCTGATGCTCGCCGGAAAAAGAAGGAAGCATCATAAAAATGGCCTCGCGCGCCTTTTCAAAAGGTGCGATTGCTCGCTTTTGTGTCGACTTTATCTGCCAGACACTCGACAGCCTCGGTTGGGGAAAAGTGCCGACAAAGACGCGCGAACCTCGGGAGGCTTCTGTCCCGCCACAATTGACGAGTTAAGTAAACACGGCACGCAGGCGAGGAAGAAGAACACTTACCTGAGTGACAACAAAAACACTGACAAGAAGTCGAGAAGTGAGCAATGACATCGCAACAAGATGCCGGCAGATCAACAAAGGCGACAAAACGCGATTTTTGCGTCCAACATCTGACGGAAAGTTCCATTTTAAACAGAGCGTCACCGACAGGATGTGATGTCACCAAACATGGCGGCTTACGGTTAGGTGTCCCTCGTGGTGGTCGGGGAAGTGGATGAAGAGGTACTCGGTGGCCACCAGCTGCATGATGGAATCTCCCAGGAACTCCATCCTCTGGTTGTGGCCCCTGAAACGAGAATAGCCAGAGTCATAAACGGGACTCGTCCAGCGGGCGTGACAACCGACTGGCTTCAAACTTTTCCTTTCCGGAGGCTAGCATGAGAGGAACAGGATGCTGAGGAAGAGGAACAGGAAGCTAACATCAGAGAGAGAAAAATGTCAGAAGTGCATGTTGGCTGTCCAAACGTGAGCACCCAGACAGACACATCGGGAGCAGCTGAAAATCATGATGAACGATTTGCTTTTTGTTTTTTTCCCAATCTTTGCTATTCGCCTCGGCTCAATAAAACACTGCGACGGTAGCGGAGGCGAGGCACGGGTCGGCCGTGAGGTGCGTAGCCATGTCAATCGTATGTAAATGATGTCCGTTACAGAATTGGAATTCATTCAATCCCCCGCAAATGAGGTTCCCGCCGTTTACCTCGGGAAAAGCAAATGGAGCACCCTCTGCATTTACATGAATAATTCTACTCCTCCTTTTTTTAACAATTGAATCTGACAACAAATACCCAGGCTTCCATTTGCTTGCCAGATCTTTAATTAAGTCTGATAATGTCCATTATTATTTAAGAAAAGGGGGGGGGGGCGACCATCAACAGAGTTTTCCTCAGGGCAGCATGATTTTTTTTAATTAAAAACAGCTCAAAATGATTTACTTTGTATCATATCGACGTCCCCGGTGAGTTGCGGCTCACAAGACGCAACTGAGGCAGACCTCAAATTGTTTTTCCATTTTTGTTTTAGGTTGAAGCTCATCCTCGTCATCACCTCGAGGCTTCCGCTTTGAGCCACAGGCGGACGTTTGCTCAATTTTTATCTTATTAGTTCTAATTATTCAATTGTAATGAGTGAAGGCCTTATTTAGAAGGGAGCGGGCCATACATTGAGCTTTGAAACTTTGTCACCGCTTTGCCAAAAGGTCTCCAGTAGAGTGGAGAGGAAAGCGCAGCAGCAACATACCAGAGGGGAGGGGGGGAGGGTTGCGAGGGGGGTCAGAGAGGAAGGCTTTGCTTTGCCAACGCTCGTCCTTTATTCAATGTGGAAGCGAGCTGGAGGGGAGAGATGGGAGGAAAGTGCGCCGCTTCCGCTTTGATGTGAAACACCTTCATCAGCTCGGGTGAAGAGGAAAAACAAGAAGAAAAGGACCAAGTCGGTGAAAAGGCAGACGGCTCGCCGCAGTCATCGCCATTTTTACAAGCCGCTTGAGGAAGACGACCAGCGACTGCTTTGATGATAAATTGGAACCAAAAAGATGGCAGAGGCCCGGGCAAGACCCCAGTCAGGCTCTTCCACCACAGCCCTGTAGGTGGCAGCAGGAAACATTACACAAGCTCCAAAGGCCGTTGGCAAGAAGAAGAGCTGCCCACGGGGTCGCCTCCCACAGCGTCCGTTTTCGAGGTCACTTTGTCCTCTGCGCCAGGAGAGAGGTCGGCGGGTCAGCCGGCGTCCCGTCTCTGCGTCCGCCGCCTACCTAATTGTCTGACCTCTCGCTGTCTCATCTCACCTCTCTAGCTCCTCTTCTTCATCTTGCGCTCGCCTTCACTGCGGCTCGACCCACTTTACGCTAACCTTTGCTCTTTTGGGAGGTACGCAGCCTTCAAGAAAATTTTCTCTATTTAGGTCGACCTAGCTCGGGCCGACGGAGTGAGTGCGAAGGAACACAAAGAAACAAAGTGAAGCCATGTTCGTCCGCATTTTACGATTCACAAAGCCAGATTTTTTTTTTTCTGTGGAAGACAGAAAATGGCAGCCAATTGTAGCCAAAGTGCTGGATTTGTAAGAAAATAGTAAGAGGTGTCAAGTAAGAAAGGTGAACGGCAGATTAAAGTCATTAAGGCCTTTGTTTTTCAATCAATCATTTGGAATGAAACCGAGATTGAACTTGTTGGCCGTGAGGTATGTTTGGCCAGCAGCAAATCTTTCGACTTCTAATCGAAAAGCAAACAAACAATTATCAGGAAATGCCTATTCCAACAGCTGAACTTTATTTGTGGCTCGCATTTGTAAGAGGGTATGCACTGATCTCAGTTGTCTACCTGAGCTATTTTATACTATATTATTATATGTGGGGGAATAAAAAAAAAATCGTAACTACATATCGCCTAGCCAAATAATCATCCGATGAACACAAAATCATCGTGTAAATCAGAAACACGAGGATATCACTGGCGGTAAATCCCGCTGAGGTGTGATGCAGGTAGTGTCAGGGTAGCAGAGCGAGAAAAAAAAAAAAAAAAAAAAGCAAGCAATAACACAGAAGAGCGGCCGTCTGCCAAGATTTCAGGTGTGTTGCCAACGCTAATTTGCTTTTAGCTGTCAAAAGTCGCGACTGCGCGGCAACTTAAGCAGCCGTTGCAACACAAATAAGCGCCAACCATCTCATTATCAGTTTTCCAAAACGCTACGGAATCCATCCATGACGCTTGTTGAATCCTTTTTTAAAAACCTTAGCGGGTGTCACAGTCATTAACAGTGAATAATCGTAATTGTTACCACTTTACCATTATAGCGAGCGAATGAGATGAGAATGAGATGACAATTTCGAGATCAACTTACAACGTGAGATGGTTGAAGCCCACCGTCCTCAGCGTGAAGGCTCGGGCCAGCAGGCGCACGTGCGTGAACAGCACGCCGATGGATTCCTCAAAGTCCGTCAGCTTCTGCAAGACGGGCGAGGACTCGATCAGCTGCCGGTCCGTCTGGGGCTCCTGGACCTGGGTGCGTTCGAGTCCACAAACGAGATACACTAAATCATCAGGCAGTCACTATTTACAAGACGAGAAGAAGAAGACAACGCTTGCTGTACTTCAAGGTCCCCCCCCCCCCCCCCAACGGGGCCAAAAGGTCTCCAATACACCAGATTGGAGTCTCGTCACACGTGGGCAAACCACTCAGCGATGAAGCAAGTTTCTCAGTGCCTTCATTCCCCCTACGAGTGTCCTTAAATCAAACATGCTCCGCTTCGAGTGTGTTTTTTGCCTCCGCCTCAAAACAAACTCCAAAGATCGGCGGCAGCAGATGGAATCTGCTACTCATTAAGTAGCAAACAGTTCCCCTTCCACTTTGGCCGCAGCCACGGACTGCAAGCGCTCCATCAATATGGCCGTTGCCTCAGTTAGCGAGGAGATCAGAGCCTTGGTCTGCCTTGAAAGGACGCTTTGCCGAACGCCGCTGCGGATTGTTCTTTAACGTCCGCTTGGGGGCCGGCTGTACGGAAAAGCAAGCTGCTCAGACTCATTAGAAAAAGAAGTCATATGCTAAGAAAATATGCATATGCATGTTTGTTTTTATCGAGATGCCGTGCACGTTAATTAGGCTACGAGAGACGTCTAATTGGTCTCGACGTGCTACAACGGGCGAGTTTGACCGAGACATCCTTTTTGCGAGCGGGGAAGGCACACTCTGGCGACCTTGTTGGCTCGCTTCATTAACCGCTAGCTGTAAAGCGGCGCTGCCATGGACAGGAAAACGCCAGCCGGCGCCTCGCTCGGCGTCATCCTCGGGTTTTCTGTTTTCAGGTGGAAATTGCGAGCAGTAAACGACGCGACGTATTTTCCCACCGCATATTTTTAATTGGAACGCCGCCGGTAACGATGTCACGACTCCATCTTCCGACACGTCGGAAGAAACATTTCATTCCCGCCACTTTTTCTCCACCCTCGGTTAATTAACGGAAGGCGTCGAAATGTCATGCATCACAACTAAGGACATCTGAAGAGTTCAGCGCTCGTGGGCGTCGGCTATCCTTCGGGGTAATGGCCGGCGCTGAGGCTTCAAACGTGCTGGCTGAGGTACGGATGAGGGGGGCGAACGGCAGTTATAGGAGGAAAAAAAAAAAAAAGACACTTTTGAAAGGGCTTCAAAGCCTCACTTTCAGCTCAGCCCAGAATCTGGCTAGACTGGGAGCCACGCTCCAAAAAGTGCTACAGTCATCAAAGGAGATGTTCGGAAAAAAGCAAAAGTTGATCAAAAGCAAATAAATACCAATTTTGGCCCACGTTGAGTTCCGGTTAGCCAAAATGTTATTGTTGGCATTTAGCAAGAGTTCCACGTCAAGGGCTTAACAGAAAATGAAGTCAGTCCATCTTGTGAGTGAGCGCAAATCTGAGTCACAAATTGAAGAGCTTTTTGGCTCATAACATCTCCTCAGAGAGAATGTGAGACCACTAAATTGATTTTTATTCCAAGTCATTTGGTCTTCAGGATTTGTTTTGACACTCGGCAACAGTTAGTTGCACCTGAAGGGCTTTGGTGGAAACCGAGACTCTTCATTATGGCATTGAAACGATCAAGAAAAAAAAAAAAAAAACACTTGATCAAAACTGAAGGGAGAGTGACTATTTTTGGCCCACAGTCAAAGCCGTCACTGTCTCTTGCTTGACAGTCAATCTGAGACAGGATGTCATCGTAACTTGCTAAAAAAAAAAAAGCCGTAGCATTTTCGGCTCAAGTTCCGACGCTGCTTGTGCACCTCCAAAAGCGAAAGAGACGTTTGGAAAGGCGGGGCAGGTAAGCGTGTCGGCGCCTAATCATCCCGGACAGCTGAATGTGATGATGCGAACGAACACGTCAAGCACGTCCCTATGCTAAGCTAACGTCGGCGAGTACGGCGTAATTTGACGCCGCGGCGAGCAGCCGTGGCCGCGTGCTCAAAGCTCAATAAGGCAAAGCCTCGTTCACCTGTCTCGCTTCATTCCCGACGGGAGCCGGACGAGGGCCGTGCTTGCTCGACGCTCATAACAGGTGCGGACGCGTTCAACCGCAAACACGGCGAGGCCTTCATCAATTATTCAATAAATCATCGCTTTGTTCAGCAACAAGACAAGCTGCTGAAGTTGATCTGAGGGAACAAAATGGAACAGGACTTGAACACCAGCAAGTCGGCAGCCAAGATTGAAAATGGCTCTCAAGGGTTAGAAACCAACTTTTGCCATTTAAGAGATTATTTGGGTGAAGAAATGTTCAATTTTCACAATTGGTCGGCGCGGAGATGCGAAAAACGCACGCGGCGGCGAGATGAAAGGAAGAGCCCGGCGCTTAAAGACAAGCCTCGGCAGAGATACAAAGAAAGGCTTGCTCCTCACCGGCACATCAGAAAGCAGGAAGCACGGCCCAGCCGCCCCCCATGGGGTCGGCGCCATTCGGGACTGTAATCCCGTTAGCGCATCTTTGATCTGCTCTCCCCAATCCTAATTTCAAAACAAACACCCTCGACGTGGCGGATGATGCAAAAAGCCAGGACGGTTGCCACCCATGATATCGGCAAAGAGAACCAGATGTCAGCCGGGGGTCGGCGCGAGCTCACAGGCATGTTTTGGAAAGCAAATTGAGACAAAAAAAAATGGCAGGACGGTATTACCTGCAGAGGGTGCGGCGGGTAGTGGAGCCAAACGTCCTGCAGGTCCTGCAAGAAAAAGAAGAGGAAGTTGTCAAAAAGGTGTTAATACGTCAAGATGCGGCCAATGAATCATCAGAGTATAGAAATATGCATAAATCTATCCCAAGAAATGCGCTGCTTGACCTTCCGAGTGTTCAATTTATATCAAAAGCGATGAGGTGAGCAATAGCGTCGGGAGTGCGCCGGATCACCTGCAGCAACGGGTGGGCAGGTGCCAGTTGGGTTGAAACCACAACAAAGCATTCGCCGGCTCATTTTCAAATCCGGTCAGGGCGGGAGACTGAAAAGTGAGTGGGGGAGCGCACGGGGAAGCACGCCAACGGATACCGTATCGAAGACCGGAGAAAAGTCGCCATCGGCACGGCGCTGAGGTAAGACGGCAGCGACTGTTGCCAAGGACAACGGCAGTCGGCGACAGGTTGCAAGCATCCACGCGGGAACTGAAAAGGTGCGACGCAAATTTTCCAACGTCGCCGGTTAACTTTGGGGAGTGGGAGAGCGTAAACGTTACCGTGTGGAGATTCTTTTTTTGGACGACGTAACGGCACTTAGCCTGAGAGTCGCTAAACTTGGCTTAGCGACAAGAGCCGGCTGGGAACGCCATTGCGTAGGTGTGCCTAATGAAGTGGTAGCGCGGACTCAGACAGTTAATGTTTCAATTACAGCCGTTCGCTAAGACGAGGCAGACAATGACTAAGCCGCCGTGGAGTGGGGATTTAAGAAAGAACATGTTTTCTTTTTTTTTTTCTTTTCTCCCCGCGACTGCTGTAATTACCGGGCGCACAAATCATCTGCAGCTGCCATACGCACTACACAGAAATGGAAGAGCGTCCGTCCGTGTGTGTGCTTCAACAGCATTTTCAATAGGAGCTGGAATTTCGCACGGGAAGCTACCTGTGCGGACTACGTGTCGAGTCGGGCTTCAATCAAAGAAGTCTTTAATCAGAGATCTTGCCCGGACGCGAGGATGAGCAGGCAGGCCAAGACTTTGTCTCTGACAAGTTCCCGCGCTCGCCGACAAATTGCTCTCGAGCCCCACGCTGCCGATCAATCCGTCAAATGTAGTAGCGCGGCAGAGAGATTGATAAAAGATAGCCCTGCTGATCGATAAGCACATAAAAGCCACCCCTGGCGAATGATAAGTTGCCCCCCCCCCCACCCAAACTAAGAAAAAAAACGCGACTTATAGTCTGAAAATTACGGAAATAAATGAGAACCAAAGTCGAGCGAAACTCAAAGTACTTTTGTACACCTTGCTAAGGTGTTTTTAAAATCGCATTTAAACCTACTAACAAAGCATTTTGCAATCTGGAACTTTCCACTTGGCCAAAGTTCCAAGTGCAATTTTAAATAAACGAGATGTTTGTAAGCACGCAAGAAAATGTCGCCATGTTTTTTTTATGATGCGGTATCATAAAGACTAAAAAGACTTTGGTTTTCCCAGGTGGCCGTCGTCTAAATGTTCCCTGAGACGGCTTTAAAGGTGATTTTGCTGCGACAGAGAAGATGTCTGAGGGGCATAGCCGGCAAGTGTCATTAAGTACAAGGAAAACTTTCCTTGTGCGTGTGCGTGCGTGTGAATTAATGAAAGCTTGGCCAGATTGGCCAATGGGCACAAAGTGAATTCATCAGGATGATGATTGCTCCTCCACAGAAGGAATTCCCTAAGGAGCCCACGCTGGCATTTACATCTCCTCTGCAATATTAGCGCCGAGAGATTCCAGGTCGGACCGGAGCGCCGGTGATGCGCCTCTCAAAAACGTTTAAGGACGCCATGTTGAACGCACAACAATAACGAGAGCTGCTGAATCGTTTGGGATGATTTAAAAAAAAAAAACAATCGATCTTGCAGATGGACGGCTTCTTGTTCCAACCAAGCCCGCATCCCAACCCCTCACCCGCAGCGCCAACCGGCCGCCTTGCCTGTTGGCTCACCGCCTCCATCTGTCTCCTCCTCGCAGCTTTGTGCAGCAGGACGGCCATCGGGAGGATTCGGCGTGGGGTTGTGGGTTACAAGTCAAGCTATTTCAATCCACCAACTGGGACGGACGCAAAACTTTCAAAGTTCTACAACCCGATTTTTTTATGAACCGAGCAAGCGCATAAAACGATTTATAATCGAAAACAATTGCGTCCCACCTGGCTTTTGTTTCAAAATGAAGACGGCATCTCGGTAAAGTAGGTTAAAGAGACTATTTTAAACGCTTGTGCGCAGTATATCTCACGCTAATCGCCTTCAGATTAAAAGCGACCATTTTAAAAAGGGATTACCTTTTAACGCCGTCAATGGGCGCAGATTGAATTGTTGAAAGTTTCAAACGTGCGGATAGAAAAGTCAAGCCAAAAGAGAATAATGAAGATAGGGAGTTGAACCGGGTAAATTGAAACATTTGCCTTGATGACTTTGAATCCTCGCAGCCATCTATCTCCAACCGCTCTGACTTTTGTGAATCCATAATTCATGATCACTTTCCACCGTAGTTTGGAGCTGTGAGATGTTCAAATATTTAGTCCTCAAACTTTTTTTTGATGTGCTCCGTCAAACATCTTCTCAGG
The DNA here is from genome assembly GCF_054491065.1 of Syngnathus leptorhynchus. Lineage (NCBI taxonomy): Eukaryota > Metazoa > Chordata > Actinopteri > Syngnathiformes > Syngnathidae > Syngnathus > Syngnathus leptorhynchus. The sequence continues at coordinate 914,493 of NC_141213.1, forward strand.
TCTGGATCAAAAGACCGGGCCGGACCGCCCCGCCTGCGTCTTGGCGTGCGCGTGCCTGCTTGAGATTCGCTGCAGTCTTTTAATTGACCCGTAACATTCGTGGCCAACATAAATGCAAGTACTCAAGAATTCATCAATGATTCATTTGACGAGTGTGCGCACCCAGCCGCACCTGCGCGCGCACACCAGCAGGTGTCTTGCAATGTTCTCGCTGCGCTTCATCTATATTTCACTTTTGACTTGTGCTCCTTCCCGTTTTGATGTTTTAGTTTGGCAAGCAAGCCCAAGCAAGCGAGCATAAATGGAAGAGGGGGGGGGAGAAACAACTATTTGCTTCTGAGACAATCTTTTGTCTTTTCATTTGACTTTGGCAGCAATCTGCAGCAAGCAGTGGCGAGATTGTCGGGCCAGGCGCCATCTAATGAGATCCACTCGTGCGGATGTTCTGTTCCGTTCTCTTATTAAGTCCAGATCTGGCTGCTTCATTTCTTGCTCAACAAATTTTGCAACTGGGATTTTTTTTTTTGGCCCTCCCGAAGCCAGTTTGACTTGGTAACTCATAACTTGATCAGAACTTTAATCGGTCTTTTATGAGGAAGATGCAAATGTGTTTGGGAAAACACCAGAATCAGCATTTTCCGTTTTGAACGCCGATATGACCATTCGAAGGCGTCCTACTTCTTTTGCCCCCGTGCAACCGCATCTCCGGCGCGTACACTCGACCGAGCCGTGTCTAATATTTTGGTGGCGTTAATGACAAGCGCATTGAAAGCCACTCAAAGCAGGGCCGCTAAATGAAATCTCCATCTCAAAGTGGCGAATAATTCAGCCGCCTGGTTGTTTTTCATCCGAGCGCATCAGCAGTCGAACGGCGTCGGTCGAAAATAAATATGCAAATACGAGGCATGTTTCATGTCAGGACAGATTGCTTAAAATAATAAGAGCAGACAAATCGGAGCGCGCGTCAACTTGTGGCCGACTTTCATCTCCCTGTGAAGTTTGACTCGCAATGTTGATGACAGTTCTTTGAGTTAGACCGGGCTACGGCCGTCTGTCCGTCGAGCTTGATTGAAAGCAAACGCGGCTGACAAGATGAAGAGAAAAGCAACGGGCGTCCAACCTCACCTGGCCGTTGAAGAGCAGTCGTCCGAATAGCTGCCGGGCCTCGTCCAATCCGCCCTCCAAATAAACGGCACCTGCGTCATACGACAGCCGCACGTTATTCATGCGACAACTTCATGAAGAGGCACATTGTTGAAATCATAAACACACGCACACACACATTGGTTTTGTCCAAGTACAAACAATAAAAGTAACAAACATTGAAACAGGTCACACAGCTTTGTTTATCCGCGTTGGAAACAAAAGACATTTTTTATGCAAGCAGCGCACATCCAAGCACACAAAAAAGATGAGGAAGGGAAAATAAATTGGACAAAAGGAGCGGTCCAGAATGCAGCGACGCTGCCGGCAGGGCCGACATCACAAATGCGTCTCTCGCTCGCTCGCTCTCTCGTTGGCTCTCTGTGGGAATGATTTGCGGCATCTGGCTCTTTTTTTTTTTTTTTTGTTCTTTCCTAGCAGCAAGTCGGCTCGCTCTCCTCTACGTCTTTTGTTCTTTTGACTCAACTGGCTGCAACTATCAGAGTGCCTTTAAGCGGCGCGGCGCTCGCAAGCATCGCACTCGGGGCGGCTCATTCAATTTGGAAAGTAATAACCACCTGGCAAATTGGGTATACAATCACGCGGGCCCTTTTATTACGCGCATAAATGAGGCGAGTGGAAAGGCGCGAGCGGCTTTCATGGAAGACATCAAAAACATATGAGGGATTCATCAACTGGGAAGGGAAAGTGCTTTCAGATGGCAAACGGGCCATTTGCTGCAAAAGCACAGAAACAAATGCAAACAAATGGCAAAGGCACCACAGCAAACGCTAATAGACGCGCGCGCACACGCCCGCCCGCCCGCGCCTGTGCACGCCGCGTCCTTCGCCGGCGCGGAACAAATGTTGCTCAAATGTGATTAAGTCTGCCGACGAGTTGCACGCCGGACGCGAGTCAGTAGCCGGGAGCCAGAGAAGAAAACGCCGGAGGCAAAACGACTCGTTTTGGTCAGCGCGTGTCGTCTAAATATGCTCAAGACCGCTTCCACACTCGTCTTGAAAAACATAATTGTCACGCGGCCTCGGCTTTGAGGTTGCTTGATTGGAAAATTGGATCGGGACTGAAGTTTTCGAAAGGAAAATCCTATTTTTTGGTTTTTATAAATAGTCGTGCGGCACGTGCGGCAGCTCACTCTTAAGTCCTTTCAGATGCGAGAATCAAGTGTAATTGCGGCCGGCCGGGGAGGGCGTGAGGGCCGAGCGCACCGAGCTCTCCGAGGCTGGGGATTTGCGGTTTGTGTAGAGTTTGAGATGTTGATGCTGCTGCTGGTACGTGACAGATGTTGCCTCTGGAGAGCAGCTGGGAGGCGACGTTTCAATGGCTTTTAACTACCCACTCCAAATGTGTGCGGGAGGGGCCGAGACGATGAGGGTGTGTCCGGGAGGCACTTCGTGATATGATGACACGGCGCATTTGGAAAGCTCCCAAACGGATGCGTCAAAGTCATTCAAACACAAAGTTTTTGCCGCTGATTACATTTTTAAAAGTTCTCCCAGAGGGAGGGAGGAGGCGAGTTGGAAGAAGGGGGGGACAGGGAGAAATCAGCAGAGACCCCGCGAGGGTTTGAAAAGGTATTAAAAATCTCAAAGAAACACTTTTGGTGTCAATCAAAGAGCCTTTGGATGAAGAAAGCGAGATATGCAGTTAATTCACGCCAGAGCGGGCCTGACAAGGAGGCTCTCGGTGCAAGAAAGAAAAAAAAAAAAGGGTGCCCCAAAGCCATCCAATAAATTGCACAACTCAGTGCAATCATTAAAGGCGTTCGGGTCGGGCCGGCAGGCTGCCGACGGCCACAAAAGTGGCCCGGCAATTAAGCGTCGGCGGTGTGACCGGGCCAACGCGCCGCACGCCTTCCGCAGGTGGCGCCACAAGACTTCCCCTGTCATCAGTGCACTGCGGAAATATGCGACAGATTTAAAAATCCTTTCAAACACACGAGAAGTGTTGCCTTAACTGACCAGGTCACGACTGTCTGCTTGTGCCGTTAGCAAGGAAATGTCTCCGGCATAAACATTCGCAAATTTGTTTTGAGGAGAATTGCTGAAGACGTTTTCATTTGTGGAAGGACCGTGAAAGTACTTTTGCTTCCTATTTCGGGGGGGCAGCGCGCTCAGAAGTACGACAAGAACCCGACGTGTGCGGTTGGCTAGCTAGCAACGGGCAAACAAGTCAGTAGAGTACAGAAAGCGCAACATGGATGTTGGATGGAGGTCAGTGAGAAGCTAGCACCATTTTTCCAGGCGCCGGCCGAAGCCTCTGACGAACGTCCGCATCTGTCGAAAGCCGCGTCTGGCCGCGAGATGTTCGGCAGCGGAATTGCCACGTCTGAGAGCCTTGCGTGACCACTAAAATGCGCGCGTCGGGGGCGTAGCGAGCGCCGGCGGCTGACAGTCACATTAATAACCCGGAATGAATTATTCAAAAACGCTCAGACTCTAATCCATCAAATAATATATTAAGCTCCCTCTCAGCTCAACAGGGGCTGAAGCGGCAGACGGACGTCGGAAACAACACATCGGAGAAACTTTGCGAGCGAGCGACAAAAGGGCGACATCAAACATCTTACTTTTCAGAAACTTTTTTTCAAAAGCAATGGCGGCAATTAACAAAAGGAAGGGCGCTCGCTCCGCCAACACACCGCACGCATTGTGCGGGGAGGATCTGATATTCGGCGAGCGGGAGATAATCCTTTCCCTGCGTTCTTTTAATAGGAAGAGCTTAGAGAGAGCCTCACAAAAGGTTCACCATCTGCATCCCCACGGCTGCCGGCGGCGTATAATCCGCAGATCAACCGTACAAGGAAATTAGGGCCATCAAAACAGAGAGAGGCCCTCTTTTGGTGCTCGCTGCCTGCCCTGCGTTTCCTTTCAGTCGGAAGGAAACCGCGGCGAGCTTCTCGGGGGGGAGGACCTGAGAGGCAAAACAGCAGGGCCGCGCTTTCTATGAAGACGGCGAGTGGGTTTTTTTTCTTCTCTTTTTCTCTGCAGAGCAAAGAGGTAAAGTGGGTGCCCGAGAAGAGGAGGTGCGCAGGCCAAAAGAGCCCAAATGAGAATGGCCCACTCTGGCACAAGTTAATGACAGAGGATCAGAAAAGCAAGATTTCCATTCAACACTTGGAATTATTCAGGGTTGCAGGGCAGCCATTTGCATTGCAGATGCCTTTGCTTTCCATTCCTTCACGCCGCTCTCTCTCTCGCTCTCCGCCAGAGAATTGCCCCGCCGCCGGCTCAGGAGATAGACGCGGTCTCGGCTGCGCCCATGCAAAGCGGCAGATTATCCGCCACTTGCGAGGCGGCGCAGGTTCAGCGGTCACCGCGCCAAAGAAACAAATAAAACAAAGGTCAAAAAACAAGCACGCTAAGCTGTTAGCGTGCGCCGCCAGGCAACTCCAAATGTTATGACTGCGTCATTTTCCAGCAGACACTGAAAGGAGGAAAGCGCGAGGCGCGTTTCCACTTCTCCACGTATTTGCCCGGCAGCCAGGGCGGGCTTGACAAATCAATGCAGCAATTAGGAATCATGTCCATCGTGTAGAATGGAATTCAAATTTTGGTCATTAACATACAGGCAGGTTATGCCAAGCTCCGATAGGAGGCAGCGACACGCATGGCGACATAGTTTAGCACATTCCGCCATTAAAAATCATTTCAAATATCTGGGAAAGTAAATAGCGCGGCGTGCACGACTTGCACTAAGACTTGGGGAAGTGTTCTTTGTTATTTGGGGGGGCGGCGACAGTGACAGCGTGACTTGAGGCCGACATGGCAGTCTCTCGGCTAATAACATCCAAAGTCGAGACGAGATGAGAGTGCCGGAAACGAGGCGGGCCGAGCCGAAGCGCAAAGGAAACGCCGAGCCAGTCGGAGACGGCTCGCTAACAAGGTCTTGAAGCCGCCGTTTGAGCGCCAAAACTGAAATGAAGATGACAAAAAAAGTCCCGGCGAGAGAAAAAAAGCCGACATCAGACGGGAAAGTGACGCTTTCAAAGGCGCGTCACTTTTTCCTAGCGTCTGCCGTTTTTTTTGTTTGGCAGTGTGTCTCTGACAGCACTTTTCCTCGCGCAGGTTCCCTCAGAACAGCGTGTTTATTCATCACTTTTATGAAGTTGAAATTGGAGGAGGGGGGGGGGGGGGGGGTCGGGGGGGGGATGAAAGCGAGGAGGCTTCCAGCACGGCGTTCTCGCCACAATGAGAACGCCGCCGACAGCCACGGGACAGAATAGATTACTACTTTGTCTAGGCCGATAATGAACCTGTGACAAGTGCGGGGGCCCAGGGGCCGACAGGGGGGGGGGGGGGGGGGGGCCACGGTGCCAGTCAGCACTTTGCGCCCGCCGCTTGACACCGCGAGGAGGAGGAGGAAGATCTCTTGAAAGCCGCCGCGCTCTCTCTCTCGAGCGTGGCAATCAGGATGGAGATAAGATAAGAAAAAGCTGCAGACGCTGCAGCTCCGCACGATCCGGGCTTAGCTCGGTGGGACTGGCGCACGGCGAAGTTACAATGCGTGTGCGTGCGAGGCAACAGAGCAAGGCCGATAAGGGGGCTTGCCCGCCCGGCTGTTGGCCATCTCCCGAGGTCAATAAAGGTCCGTACCGCGTCCGGGATCTAAAACCTCGGCAGGAACCTCAGCTCAGATAAAGATCTTAATAGCGAAAAGGAAGTAAGGTTTTAAGGGAACAGAATGGGGGGGAAGATCTGACATCAAGACAACGGCACGATGTGACGGAGCTTGTAACGAGTGAACAAAGACGGAAATTGCCGCCAAAAGCAAACGGGAGCAGATTGCCGTGCATATTCCTCCTCGACTTAACTCCATTTACATCAAGATCTTGAAAGAATATTTGCTACATTCTCAATAAATAAAAATGAATTAAAAATAAAAGAAAACATTCATTCAAAACATTTCACCGATGAGGGCTTCAAAGCAGTTGGCCATGGCGTGCCGCAGGTCCGACTCCCGGCACAGGTCCGGTCCGTGAGCGTAGAGCATGAAGCGATCCAACTCTAATTTCTGGAATGGAACATTGGAATCAAAGAGAGTATTTTCTGGAATCGTCTTACAAGCCAGACAAAGTGGCTTAGCCATTTTAGGAGGGGGGTTGAAATGAAAAATGCTATTGGCATGCTAATAGTTAGCATAGCATTTTCAACACCCTTCAAGCGAGCAATATTTGAACACACATGGTGGAACAGCACATGTAGACAGACAATTTTAAACACGCAAGCAGCTCCTGGGCTCAAGGGCCCTTAAAGCTATCCAGAAAAAAAAAGTAGTTTATTTAGTTTCTTTTTCATTTCAATGGTGGGAATGACAAAGAGCTCGGTCACACAAGATGATGTCATTTTTTCCAAAGTTGCAAACTGCAACTTGCCTTCCTCTAAAGTGCATCCAAAGTCCAAGCCGTACAAACAAAGAGCCAGGTTGCCACTTAATTACGGCTGCTAACTGTCGGGGGTACGCCACCCCCGGAGACTCGAGCGCCGCATTCCACCGAGGCTCCAACTCCGAGAGCGCGTTCCCTCGCCTTCCCCGCTTTCAAGTCCAATTGTGTCGACAAATACGCGTATATTATTTGGGAAGAGATAATTACGAGCGTTCAACAACTTGGCGCGGGCGAGGCGCTGGATGGCGCTCGCGGTGAAGGCCGACAGCGTCGTTTGAGCGGCCGCATCTTTTGTATTCGGCGGGGAGCCGCATGAAAGACGCAGCCTTTTAATTGCTTTCTCACACCGTTGCCGTTGTCTACTTTCTTTTGGCAAGCACAGCCAGCGGGAATAGGGGGTGGGACAAGGGGGTCGCCGAGGTTTGAAACGTGCGATTTCCGCGAGACTTCCGGGGGCCCGCCGGGACCCGCGGTTTCGTCCTCCAAAACCACTAACTTTTAACGACAATTACAAAACGGTAAGGAGAAAAAACAAGGAGGGGGCTTACCTTGGCGAGCATGGCCAGGTGCTGGTTTTGCACAATGGCTGTTCTGTATGTGGCCAGGCCTCCTTCCTCCAAAGTGGGAAAAAGGTAGTACAAGTGGACACTGCAAACACAAACATCATGGATGAGTTGCCACGGGCAGCGCGGCAAACAACAAGTTCTTGGGAATCCGCAATGGACACAAAACTGTCGAGCGTCATTTGGAGGCGGACGAGTGAGTTCTTCTCCCTCATGAATCATTCACTGAACTTTTCAAGGCCTTTCCAGGCCCGAGCCGTTTGGAGCCCGCCAGCGGACGCGCGAGCGATTTGGCAGCTGGCTAGAGACGCCGCCCGCATCCATTTTCATTAGCAGCCGGCATTGGCCAAAGCCTCGGCGTGTCATTTTGATTTCATCCCAATCGCAAACAGCCGTTTAATTGCACCATTTGAAATCAATGGCGGCGCGGGAACGCAGGTGGCGTTCCCGTGCCCAAATTTGTGCGGCAAACAAAGAGCCTGAAACGAATCGTGTCGTTGAGATTAGAAAGTTCGGATGACTTTAGTGCAGAAGGACACTTTTGGAATAAGCTCAAACCAAAAGCGAAACACTCACACGAGCTCCCAAAAGATGAATCAGCTCCCGGATGCTCACAGGAACTCGTCCAAGATTGTAAGTGAACTTCACTTGCTAGTTCCTCTAAAATATTTACTCACAAATATTGCGGGGCGACTTATTTATTTTACATCATCTGCTTTTAAAGGCGTCCTCTCGCAGCAGCAGAAGCGGCGGCGCACGGGCCGGCTCCACGTTGCTGCTCCCATGCGCAGAATATTCTGCTGGCCGGACAGATTGCTGTGTGGGGTGGGTGAGGGAGGGGCTGGCATTTGGTTGGATCTGCTGTAGCCATTTAACTGGACAAGAGGCCGATAAATAATTCAGAGAGGCAGAACGCAGGCTGAGCGTGTCTCATCCGAGGCTAACAATCCAAGACGTGGGCAGAGGATGGCGAGACGAGGGAGTGCTGGCCAATTCTTTGTGAGAGCCTGTGAACCAATCAGACATGCTTCATTTTTTCCCCCATCTGTACTTAAGCGGGCACAGGAAAAAAAAAAAAAAAAAAAAAAGACTATTTCTTATGTGGGTTCCTCCATCCATGTGCGTTGTGTTGCCTTGCACCGCTAACGTTGATTCGATTCTAGTCTTAAAATCTGATTCCATTCTTTCCATTGGCTTTTCCGAGCATCGGTTTGTTGAAAGATTATTTGATTTTTGCCACAAAAGCCCCGGACCGAATCAGTTCCTCGCGTTTCAATCCTACTTGTGGAGGACTCACGAGAGCGCGGGGTGCTTTCTGGTCGGAGGCGGTGCGCTCAATTAATAATGTCCACGTATAATTAGTCCCGGGCTAGGCTAAGTGGCGCACGGGCCGCAGTCAATAACACGCTGAGCGTTGCCGACAGCTAATTGCGAGTTGTCATGACAGCTTTCGGGCCGGCGAAAAAAAAAGATTGCTGCGTGCTTGGGGGAGGGAGAACTTCCATCCAGGCTTCCAATTACCAGGAAATCGCTGTCTCCGCACCTCCAACACTTGTGACAGACACCCAAAGACGGAGACGATGAGAGGAACGAGGGAGTCGAGTGCTCCGAGGCGGTGGGAAGAAAACGGCTGACGGGATTGAGCTCGACTTCAATTAGCGCTCGCGTCCATCAGGCGCGGCGGCGCAACCTTCTTCTCACCTGGTGAGGAACTCCACCACGGCGTCGCCCAGGAACTCCAACCTCTCGTTGTGATTGATCCTGAGGACGGGAGGGGGGAGGTGAAAGAGAACATGAAAATAAAAAAAAGGAAACCAGAATAACAGTGCAGGCATGCTCAACGCCATATTCCAATGTTCCTACCAGGTGGGTGGAATAACTAAGTTTGGCTGCTTCCTAAATGTTGCTAAATTAAAAATATAAAAATAATAGAATATATAATATTCTAACAATAATAATATTATATAATAATAATTGATCATAAAAAATAATAATCCCAGAAGCAGACTTTTTGGTTTCATTGGAATGTTTTTGTTTGCAATCTTGCAGTGGTGCGCCAAAGCAAAACTCGGCGGCGAAGGTAATCCCGAGCAGGCATTGGCACGTCCTGGAAACGAGTTCATTTCATTTGCCCCGAGATCTCCCGCGCTTTCATGATTACAAGTTAATTTTCCTCTCAGCGAGCCTGCAGGGAATCTTAATCACGAGGCGGCTGGCTACATTCGATCGTTCCTGTGGCTAGCGATAGCGTGAAGACGCGTTTGTGTGGCGGCGGGCGGGCTACCTGGAGGGGGAAGGGTCATCCTGGCCCAGGCGGGACATGATGTTGATCAAAGTGTTGATTCCTGAAAGCAGCGGGGTGGCTCAGTCAAGGAGGACGAAGAAAAGGAGGAGGAGAAGGAATAAAGGCCTCAAAGCACCTCACCTTTCTTTCTCATGTACATGTGGTGAACCTTCCTGTCGCCATATTTGGGTTGCCGGATGCCGCAGTTGGAGAGGGAGTTGCGGGCGTGGTCGGGGTTCATCCCAAAGTTGAGATGGTGACTGGGATGCGTCATGGCCAACTGAAGAAGAGCAACGGGAACAGGAATTTACGTTAACGCCAGCCTTTCTCCGAGTCCGCTCCGTTTCCCCTTTGAGGCTGGAGAAAGCGTCTACAAAGGAAACGGGCGGGAACCGTGATATGTGCACAAGCCGACATTTCCGAGAGTCACGTCAAAAGGAAACGCTAGCCGACTTGCTTTCCGTGGAAGAAATGCAAAAAGACACAGGGGAGCAGAAAATCGTCATGGAACAAATTGTAGCTCCATTTTTTGACACGGGCGAATGTGCTGATGGCAAAGGAACGAGTTTTAAGCACACCGGTAGCATAAATTGACTCATTTTCTCTTTGGAGCTTGAGCTTTTTTTCTCTGGCAAATGAGACCCACATAGGGCCCTTGATTGAAAATGTCACTTTACACACAAACGTGTCATTGCAATTCAAGAATTCAAGCACAGGCAAATCTAATATCAGGAAGATTCACAGAATGGGGATGAAAAGAGAAATTTGCTGGGTGTTGAGCTCTGACTGCACTTGTGTTTTATCCGCCTAATTGTGTGAAGGCGAAGGCCTTCACACATATGTTATTCTACTCCATTCACTTTATTATTATTATTATTATTATTATTATTCTATTTTATTCTCCGCGATTTCTGTCCTTCTACTTCTTCCACACAATTCAACCCATTCACTCCATTCCACTTTTCACTCATTCCAACTATTCCCGAGATGAGCGCTTCCATTTTTGGTATTCCGAAAATTCTCCGATTCCGCAAAATTCCCAAATTCCCGACAAATTTTTCCCCATTCATTCTCAATGGCACATTCAACGTTTCACATTCACGTCATTCCAGTTTGAAATTCACGTCATTCCAGTTTCAAATTCACGTCATTCAGCACATTCACATCACATTGGGAAAGATTCTCAACATTCCCCAAATTCCCACTTCCCAAAAATTCCGCAAAATTCCACCAAATTCCCCAAAATTCAGTTTTTCACCTCTAAATTCCACGTTTTTCAACCGATTCAACCCATTCCAGTTTTCAACTCTTCATATTCTTCCACGCTATTCCCCAAATTCCCACTTCCCAAAAATTCCGCATTTTCAAATTTGAAATTCCACCAAATTCCACTAAATTCCCCAAAATTCCGTTATTCACCTCTAAATTCCACGTTTTTCAACCGATTCAACCCATTCCAGTTTTCAACTCTTCATATTCTTCCACGCTATTCCCCAAATTCCCACTTCCCAAAAATTCCGCATTTTCAAATTTGAAATTCCACCAAATTCCACCAAATTCCACCAAATTCCACCAAATTCCCCAAAATTCCATTATTCACCTCTAAATTCCACGTTTTTCAACCGATTCAACCCATTCCAGTTTTCAACTCTTCATATTCTTCCACGCTATTCCCCAAATTCCCACTTCCCAAAAATTCCACATTTTCAAATTTGAAATTCCACCAAATTCCCCAAAATTCCGTTTTTCACCTCTAGTTTCCACATTATTCAACCGATTCAACCCATTCCAGCTTTCAACTCTTCATATTCTTCCACGCTATTCCCCAAATTCCCACTTCCCAAAAATTCCGCATTTTCAAATTTGAAATTCCACCAAATTCCACTAAATTCCCCAAAATTCCGTTATTCACCTCTAAATTCCACGTTTTTCAACCGATTCAACCCATTCCAGTTTTCAACTCTTCATATTCTTCCACGCTATTCCCCAAATTCCCACTTCCCAAAAATTCCGCATTTTCAAATTTGAAATTCCACCAAATTCCACCAAATTCCACTAAATTCCACCAAATTCACCCAAATTCCGTTTTTCACCTCTAAATTCCACATTTTTCAACGGATTCAACCCATTCCAACTTTATTCACCTCATGCTTCCCATATTCACCCCCTTGACCCCCACTTCCACTATGTGGCGGCCATCTTGGATTGACCCTAAAGTGACCCCAATGAGCCCTGATTGGAACGGAAGTGACCCCAGGGACCCCGTAAGTGACCCCAAATAGACCGGAAGTGACCCCCAATGAACCGGAAGTGACCTCAGGCAAACCGGAAGTGACCTCAGGCAAACCGGAAGTGACCCTAAATAAACCGGAAGTGACCTCAGGCAAACCGGAAGTGACCCCAGGTAAACCGGAAGTGACCCAAATAAACAGGAAGTGACCTCAGGTAAACCGGAAGTGACCCAAATAAACCGGAAATGACCAAAATAAAACCAGAAGTGACCCAAAAAATATTCAGCTTCTTCGCCTTCACACGCAATTTCTCCAGAAATTGCAAATTCTAGTTTCATTTGTTATCCACCAAAACTGAAGCGATCCAGCGTGTGAGATTTAAAAAGGGGGGAAAAAAAAAAGATGTGACACGCTTTTATCAATCTTACATTTGGCAAACGTCCGTCGCAGCTCCCCTCCTCCGTCGGCATGTCTGCTTTCAGACAACTTCAGACCAATTTCAAGCTCCAATGAGATGTAGATGTGAAAGCTAAACGCGGGTGCTTCAATATTTAGCAGCGCGCGAGCGGCCTTCTGCTTCCTGGCGGGACAACAAATTATTCCAAAAAGTACTTTTTGTCATCTGTGGAATTTGTTGTCGTGCGAGACGAGCAGATGCGTTTGGCGCCTCGGTTTTGTATTGATGATTGAAAATAAAAAACGTTTTTTTTGTGGTTTTTTTTGGCGTCCCAAGTTGCCGTCCGCCCCCTCGCCGAGCCAAGTCACAGCTTCACACAAACAAAACACATCAGTCAGTGTGCAAACACTGTGCCTCGTTTGCACTTAAGGACGACGTCTCAAAGCATTGCTGTCCTTTACAGACACGCCGCCAACGCGCGTTTCACTTGACTTAACCATCGAGGCAAATGTGTGAATAAAAGTAGGACGATGGCGAGCGACGGGTGTAGAACTTCACCCTTTGTAAGAAAAATGCCTGCGTCTGTTGTTCTATTGCTTGTCTGCATGTGTTGCGACACCACTTGCGTTCAAATACCTGCCACGTAGATGCTACTCGTTAGCCTGTCTATAGTAATTCCCATTGTGTGTTAGCATTTGGCAAGCAGACTTTAAGGCTGTGTTTTATCTTTAGCTTGATTATGAACTTAAATGGGGGTAACAATAAATAACTTGACACCTTTGGGGTTTTTTTTTTTTTTTAGAGAGAATTGAGTTAAATTCAGTAGCTGGTGTCTGGAAAAATGGAGAAGTGGCGCCCACTGCATTGTGCTTCCCACAGCACTCAAGGGAGCAACTACTAGCTGGAAATTCCTCGTGATGCTGATGACATTGTATATTCTGAGCAAAACATCCTATTAAAGGCATGCGCTCCTTAGAACTGGATTACGTGACCGCTCCAATGACTTGCCAGTTCATGACTTAATAACACAAGCACGCATAAATATGTATGACTTGAGTATTTTACTGTAGCGCCCAACTACTCCCGTGACTTTAGATCACCAGTAGCCACGAGCGCATTCCATGCGAATCCACGTTTGCAATAACAATTTGACATGCCTATGAATTAGTTATTTCTTCAATGTCATACAGGATGCGCAGTCCGGTGACGACCGCACGGCCGATGTAACACGGTCGCCATGGCGACCACACGCCGCCCGGGTTCGGGGAAGAGACTGCGTCGAGTGCCATTTATCATTTAGACAGACAGAGAAAAGAGCGGAATGCGGTAAGATGCAATGCGGGCCAAAAGAAAGGTCTGCCGGAATGTCGTGGCGAGAGCTGGCGTGGCCGTGAAGAAGACAACAAATGAAATAGTGATGCACGCACGGCGGGGCGGGGCGGGGGCCGGGGCGGGGGCCGGGGCGTGTGACAACACAAGCGGGCCGGGGGACTTGTACACTTGAATTATTGAGATGTTCTGTGATGCCTCTCGTTGTGGCGGCGAGGCTTCAAAGTAAAGGGGGGCCGCGGGGCGGGGGCTGAATCAACAGGGGGCGGGGGCAGGATTAAGGCCGTCCTCCACGGGTGCGCTGGCGTTCGTGCGTGGAGCGGCCATCAACGCACTGCCATAACCGCCCCCCCCTGACTTTTTACATGTTAAATGTTTAACGGTCCCTCAGAAGAGGAGCTTCAAAGCAGAGGGTGACTGGCGGTTTGGGGAGGGGGACATGGAGGGGGGTCTTAAAGGCTCTCATCAACACGCCTCCATCCTTTTAGTTTTCATTTGAATTGATTGTACGTCCAATTGAAAGACTGCTTTGTGACAAAAAAAAAAAGTCACGCGAGCAGCTAACGGCAACTTGACTTTACAACTTGAGGGGGAGGAAATAGTCAAGTGAGGATCATCAAAAACTAGCAGTTGTAAAGCACTGTTCGCAGGAAACAAACCGCGAAACGTGACAAAATAAAAAAAACATCATGAAAAAATAATCAGAAATTTAAAAATGATCTTGGACTCTCTCAAAATACTCATTAAGTTTTGCTCCTCTGTAAGTCTGATTAAAATTATTGGAATGACCCGCATTAACCAGATGAAATTGCCATTAATAATTCAAGCGGAGTCATTTTGATGGCGCGACTCCGCTCTTGTCGGTCATCGGAAGACCGGATGGAAGGCGGGCCACCTCGGGACGCCATTTCACATGCAACAAGGCTCAACGGGGGTAAAAAGAAAAAAAAAGATGACTTTATGCAGCAATAAAAGGTCTGCGAGCAGCGTGTGCTGGTGATTTTGTGTCCACTTTATTCCCCGCTGTGCTGACGACGCTGCACGCCGCCACACAAATAGCCAGCGGCAGGGCGCGCTGGCTATGACTCAACTTTGTTCTTTTTTGGAACCGGCTGTTCCCCCAACACAAGTAATAAGACCCGAACCTCAAAAGTGAAAGGAAATTTGCTTCGGGATGACATTGTTTGTATGAATTCAGGGCCACGTTTCCGCATCTTATCAGTGGAACTATGAATTGATGCGCCGTCGACAATCCCGAGAGAGGAGGTGATGTCAGGCTCCGAATGAGTGCTTGTCAGCCGCCGGCAAGCCTCGTAGCGGGCCGGTGTTTCCTTTTCGTCGCTCATTATGACAGCTCGTCACGCTACGCTTGACAAATGGCCGATCGATATGTGCAAATTCCGCCTTGCCGGGGAGCGCTCGGGCTTCTCGCGCAAACACACAAAGAAAGGTGCGAGTTTAACGACCAAAACTCTAATGCTTCGCTGATGGCGGCTCCTCGCTCTCGCCGGGGAGGGGGGGGCACCCCCCGGCCCGTGACAGGGCAGAGCTAGCATTTGGCAGGACTGTTCTGTCAGCGTGAGTCACAGCGGAGCCGGCAAAGTTGTGACTTGGGTCGGCGCCGGCCACCTTAAGTGACTCCCGCGGCGCTCTTTCCGCCTGAACTGTCGGAGCAGAGGCGGCGCAGGTCCACGTAATGAGGAGTCTGCTGCCTCCCACAAGCCCACATCTCACCGCAGGCGGGCAGGCGAGCAGGCAGGCAGCCTCAAACCAGCGTACGGCGCTTTGTCTCCTCGCGCTTCTTAACTATGCCAGCCTTTAAATAATACAACGCTGGCACGCCGGTGTCACATCACTATGTCACTCTGGCCGTCCAACTTCATCGCAAGGCCAACGCGGCCACACTGGAACGCATTCCGAGCACGCGACTCAGCCACTCGACGACCGGATCGACCAGAAGATGGCTTTAAAGGTACTTGTATTTAAACCCTGCAGTAAAATGGAATTGAAATGCAATCTGCAATTTGGGCCAGGAGCGTGTTCGGGAATGACCCCCGCCTCATGCAAACCAAACATTTTGAAATGAATGAAAAGAGGCGGCCTTTGGAGACATGAAACAGGACTGGCATTTTCGAATAGAACTTTTTTTGTCTTTTTCCACCCCCCCCCCATAGAAACCTATATCTCGATTATTATTATTTTTTGCCCCCTTTGCTAAGAGGAAAATAAAATTGGGAGGTGAAAAAAATAGTTGCAACTAACTGTTTTGCTTAGCTACTAGCTAGATAGCGTCGTTGCGGCCGAACTTGAGTGAACTTTTGCATCCATGGCCGGGACATGAACGGACAACACGGCTGCGGCGACGCTTCTGTTTGTGGATGTGCGTCTTACCTGCAGGAGGCAACGCTCCTTGAAGACGTAGCCAATCAGCTTGTCCAGGTGCATGAGGCACTGGTGGTAGCGGACGTGATGGGTGAGGACGGGCAGCATCATGGCGTGCTGCGGGGGCACAAAGAGAATTGTCAAGGAGACGGCTTGGGAGGAGGGGGGGGCGCAACCTGAGCGGGGATCGTGTCTGATATGAAAGAGGAGTGACGGGAACATGTTGGAGGGGAATGTGTGATGAAGGGATTGTCAGAAGCAAGGGCTGAGAGCTGATAGCGGGCAGAAATCAATCAGACGCTCATTATTTATTAAGTGGCGCGAGGCAACACATAGATGGAATCATCACAAACCCGATGGCGGCGGCCGCGTGAGGAGAATGACGGACAGGAGGGAAAATTCACTTTGGGGCAGGGCGGCGGGGGATCGAAGCCCATTTGGCCGTGTTGACGCACTTACTTTGCCTCGTGCGTTGACAGCCCTCTGCGGGGAGAGCGTGGGAAGAACGGCGGCAGGCGCTCGGCCGGCGGGCTCCGTCATTAGCCGCGCAACACAAGATGGCAGAGGGGCTCTTCACAACGTTAACCCCCAGCGAGGGGCCCGCCGTCCTCGTTTTAATTAGCACTACGGGGCGAGGCCACGCCGGGGGCCCGAGCGCACCGAGAGGTGTTGACAAGGAAACCCGGAGGGCGTCAGGGAGCACCGCGCGGGTGATGCGCTTCACCGACACGCTTAAAGAGCCAATTAGGAAAGCCGCGACGGGCTCCTGAACTTGTCTGGTGTCCTAAAAACTGAATTTCCAATGTGGTGTCCATTCCAGAGAGCTTTAGGCCAGACCGGGGCAACACCACATGCTCTGCCTCCGACGTCAACATTTTTCTTTTTATCTGAAGACAAATTACCGTAACCAGAATTATGCACGGTGGAAAACGAGATGTGGTGGGAATTCAGAAATACAATCGCGGCAACTTCTGTTACTCGGATCACAGATGAAACGGTGAAACGAGCGGTGCACCGCAAAGTCGACGTGACCCAGCGGGCTAGCAATTGAATATTTTGTATGTTTGGACGCATTGGATTTTTTGGCACATTTGGACGAGGCCAGATTCCCATCTCGAAGCGAGCGCTTAACCGATACGCTTAAGGTTGACCCGGACATCCAGCTCAACACGAGCTGTGAATACAAGTGGCGTTGCTGTAAAACACGGGAACCTCATGTACGGAATATTGTCGCTACGTCTTTGCCTCTTTTTCAGCCTGCGCAACAAAATTAACAAGCTTCATTTTCTTGAATTTTCCGTGAATGCCAAACAGCCTTCGCATTTGCGCCTGCGAAGGTCGCAGGAGGCGGTGGACACGGCGGTGAATAACGCTGCAAATTCCCCATCGCTGCCTTTCAAAAGAAACGACCTTGGTGATGTTGAGCCACGTCGATCACAAGCGGGCCCATTTTACTGTCAATCGCAAGTTTCATTTTTTTTTTGAAAGGGGCTCGAGATCCGCCGCTATCAGTCGTCGGCGTTGCGACGCACGGTGCAGAGTGGAGCGCCTGAAATTATTCATGAACCAATTAGTCGCAGCAGTCCAGCTTGAAGCAAATATAATTGGGTGGCAATTATGGATCGGATCCTCTTTGCTAGACCTTGCTGCAAGAGAGGTCTGGCTTATGAGACTCGAACTTTCCTGTCATGCCTCTCCAAACGCGAGCGGTGGCTGGAGGCAATGCGCCGGGCTGCCAATTATCGCTTTACACTTGACGGCCGGCACAATCGGAGGACAAAAACAACCGGGGAGAGAACGCTCCAAAATAAAAGCGCTGCCGCAGCTCACGTGCAAATTCATCAGCTCGATTTTGTTCGGAAACAGTTTGGAATCGTTTTTGATGCGGCCGGGTGGCGACCTCTCACTGTGAAGCCAGAATACGGAGCGAGATTTTTTACATTTGAAGCTTCAAGCGGTTTGATGGCAAACCGGCTTGAGCTTCTCGGATTGTCTTGTCAACTCCCTCGAACAACAACTGGAAAAGATTGCGGAGTCGGCACGAGCGCGAGACGGACTCGAGCGGTCTCGCCAAACCGACTCAACTCGCGTCGATGTGTGAGGCACTGCTGAACCTTAATGGCACTTTGGCCACGGGTACATCGAGCGGGGACATGACGCAACGCACAGCAACAACATGGCAAGCGTCTTCGATGCGGCTGTGCAGTCGACCTCGGGCCGCCCGCCCGCCTCACCAGGTCTCACTGCCACCAAGCGTGACATTGTTTGCACCGTGGGGCGCCACACCAGGACCAGTGACCTCTCTAGTTGTTTTGATGGCAATACCAGTCGAGACCTTCACACACACGATTGTATTTTTTGCTTTTCGTGTTCCATGCTCCACTGGAAGGCTGTAAACACGAGCAGGCGTGTTACCTGACAGACGTCGGAGCGAATGCCGGTCTTCCAGAATCCCTGGCTGCTGAGCTCCACCGTCACCTCGCGGCGCATGGTGTTCTTCTGACGGATCTTCTGAAGAGCTTCCTGCCAAACAAGCAGCCACTCAATTATTGATCAATGGCAGCCGAGCCGCCAGAGACAAGACGGCAACCCGCACGCAAACGGCTCCCTCCCGCCGCGCTGACAGATGGCACGTGCCACATGGGTAGCGCACCCACCACGGCTAACCGGCCTTCCGTCAGTTCGGCCCGTCCGAGGCTTCGTATTTGGGCTTCGGAGCGGAGGCGCCTTCTGCTTTTCTAAAGTGCCGTTCCCGGTTGACTTTAATTAGCATTTTTAAGTGTGGTAAGGTGAGGAATGTCAAACATCACCTTTTTGTTATTATTTTCTTAACTGTGGATTTAACTTTTTAGAATATCTTTGGTGAATAGAGTTCAGTTATATTTAACTTTGCCAGTGCATCAATTTCAGCCTTTACGGTGTAAAAAGTTTGAGGACCGCCGGAGGAGGCAGTCGGACGCACACCTGGGTCTTCAGACCTCGGCGCCAGCCTCGGGGAAACACACAAGCATGTCAACATCTACGTGCGTGCGCGCGCCGCATAGAACCGAGACGCAATCGACTCATGGTGAGCCGCCTCAAATGGAACGCCAGGAATTTTTGCCTCACAGAGGAAATAAGAACAACAAAGGCATGAATAAATAATGTCGACCGACTTTGAACTCTGCATCAAAGTGAACACGCTCGCCCACGCCGCCGCAAGCACGCACGCGCGCGCGCTCACACACACGCTAGCCGCGAGGTTGCAAATGACGCGGGGAAGGCTTGCACTGTGTGGTCAGGGCCAAGGTGCTGAGGACGCATTACTTAGCGCAAGGCTGGAAGAGAAACGATCAGGTCTTCGGACTGCGGGTGCCCAATTTGCAGTCCCAAAAATCCCATAAGAACATGTTGACATTCACAACCCGCATGTGGCGACAAGGTGAACGTAAACAACTTTAATCACAAGGACCGAGACACAGACAACTCAAAACCGAACATGAAACATTACAGAGCGCTTTCTTGGCGTTGACAGTCATCGCTTGTGAAGTTCAGAGAATGCGTCAGCAAAGGTTAACGGGTTCTTCTTTTGCCCCACTGACAAAGTTAGATGGAATTTTGCATTTTACTTCTTGACATATCCAAACAATACATACTGTAACAAAAAAAAAAAAACACTGGACCAAAAATAGCTTCCTTGGGGGAGGTAATGAGTCCAGACAGGGCCGCTAAAGCACGCAAGCTGAACACAGCAGTGTGTGTGTGTGTGTGTGTGTGTGCATGTGTGTAATTGCTGCGGTTTGACAGCAGGACATTCAGGCCAAGTTGGCCAGCCAGGAAAGCAACTAATTGAGTCCAACTTCTCACTCCTTATTGCTTGTGCTTGTGTCAAGCGGGATGTGTATGCGCCGCTGAAGGACTCCCTGAAAGACTAGTGGGGAGGGGGGCGGTCTGTGAATATCACCCAAACTAAACGATCTCCGTGACCTTGGCGCAGGAGGCTTTAAACGCATATAAAAATGACGAGCTGGTGAGCGAGGCACTCGCCGGAGCCGTACGCGATGAATGAGAATGAAGAAAGTGTGTGTGTGTGGGGGGGGGGCAAAGAGCAGCGACAATTAATTGAAAAGAGCCAAGCGATATTTACGAGATGCGCTCGAGTGCGCCAAGCTTGTCGCGTGTAAATGAGAGAGAAGAGTGGAAATGAGCTGCTGGCATTTGGAAAAGTCCACGGAAGAGCAAACACCTTCATTTGTTCCTTCATCCAGAGCAGCATGGCGGGCACTTAGCACGTTTCCTTCGCCGCAGAGCTCATTACCGCCGCAAATGACAAATGACACCACAGTAAAAATATTTGGGGGGCATCTCAGCACGTTTTCGTTGTCAATCGAACTCAACAAAATTCTGGGCAAGCTCGTTTGTTTAGTTGTGTTGTCGAACTCACCTCCCTCTGCGTCAGTTTCTGCTTATCCAGTTGCTTGACCTTGGGGCTGTTGGCCAGCAGGTGGCGCAGTTTGACGTAGCTCTTCCACAGCTTCTGGTACCTGCCGTGGAAGGAAGCAAATGAGGTTAAAAGGATTTCGACTCCAAGTCTGCAACAACACGTCAATATTTCATCGCGCGTAATTGGAGACGTTGCTCCATTAGGTGCTTTTGTTTCGGGGCGGCAAACGTCGGAGGTATGAGCGTCGGCCGCTTGAACTCCAAGTCGGGTTCACCTGCCTCGGACTTTCTTTTTTTTCCACCTCGCCTGCTCCTCGCTTTCATTCTCCGTTGTCTTTGCTCTCATTTGCATGTGAAAAGAGGGCCAAGGATGTTATCGGCAAGGTGACATGGAGCCGACCGCGGAGACCCCCGCCACCGCACCCCGTGCCCCCACATTTTCAATCAGGCCTTCTGATTGATGCACTGAGTGTGACCGTTCTGCTCCCATTCAGCAGACTTTTTCCTCATTTAGCCAGAATTATTCAATTATGATTGCCGGGGTGGCCAGTTAAGGTGGTGCGGCTCGGCCGATCGGACAGAGTGAAAGGGTCGAGAGACGTACGCAGAGATATTGTGAGTGTGTGCGTGAGTGAGTGAGAGAGAGAGAGAGAGAGAGACGGGGATGGGAGAGAAGGTGAGGGGGCCGTGGCAGAATAGAGGAATTATAGAGCTTTAATACCGGGGACTTCATTAGAGAGCGAGGCGAGGGAATGAGACGGCTTAACGGTTACGATTATCAGCCCGCCGCCCCCGCGCAGAAGCGTCCTGCGCGAAGGAGGAGCCGGAGAGGGGAAGAATATCCAGCCTGCGAGGCCCACGCGTCCCCAGTCTGCGTCAGTGACCTTTCCCAGAGATCCGAGGTGATCTCTCTTCAGAACTCTCGCCTCTCTCGGCTTTCATTAACATGTGCTAACTCTTTCCCTGTACGTGTCCCACTCTTATTGGGTACCAGGTGAGGCTGTGGAACACAACTTGAGTGATGCTCAGCAGTCACATCTGAGATCAGAAAGGATGTGTTTTATGACTCAACGAATCAAGCTGCAGATCTTTTTCTTTTTTAAAATGATTGCAATGTTCACGTTAGATGTTCATGCTCCCACGCGGCCACCACCTCCTCTTCATTATTCCCTGTCCTCTAACTCCTCACCTCAGCGTACGCCACAAAGGTGCTGAAGGGTTCGGCGAGGGTGACAGCACCCCAGGGCGTCTTCCGCCAAGTGAATTAATCGCAAATGCCGCGTCCACGGACTGGCCGCCGCCGCCGCAATCGACTGTGACGCACTCTATAGCGCCCGCCACAGATCATTATCAGTGGCGGGTAAAAGCCGATGCGCCGGCGCCACTAATGACATCCCGGTCTGCCCATAAATTTGTCGCCGCGTGCCACTTGGAGCCGTTTGACATGGCGGCCGGGCGTGCGATGGATGAAAGCACTCGGTGGGAAGTCGGCGAGTGGTGAGGACATCGGCGAGGTGGGAGCGACAATTACTCCTGGACCTTCTGTTTGCACCCTCATGTTGCCTCCCGACTGCGGCCAAGGTGGAGAAATTGCGTTCATTAGAAATAAAGGAGAGAACGCGCAGCACGGTGACCTCGCGGTCAGCACGTCTGGCCCACAGTTCTGAGGTTCACGCCACATTCCGCATATGCTGTCAAGATGCCCGCAAGCTGTTTTTCGATTGAGGAAAACAATTGTCTCCTTACAAAGCCGAGACCTGAACTGGCACACCTTTTTGTATCAAAACTCCCACGGGGTAGCAACTGTGATGATCTTCGACATCGCTTTTGTTAATTATGCAGCTGCACAATACACAATTCCCACCTGCGGGCCCTGCGTGGCGTGCGCAGCATCGCTATGTGCAGGAAATAAACCGCGCGGGCTCCGGTGGCGGAGCCGCCCGACAGAGGAACCCGTGACGACGCATGTGAAAATGTCACGCCGCTCGTCCTTGCCACTATCTATTCCCTCTTCTAATCCATCAGTCTGCCCGCATGTTGCCTTGCGCAAACTCTTCAGCTTCTGGCGGCGGCGTGGCACGCAAGGGGATGTGCCCGGGAGACCCTCACTGAATAAGAAGAAATGGGAACATGGGGGGGGGGGGGGGGCTACAAGGAGTTGGATGACATTTATCTCGGGTCCAACCGTATTGTTTCTCGGATTCCGTGAAACGATGATCATGAATGACTTATGGAATCACCTTGAGTCCACTTTCACCCTTCAGAATGAATGACTTGAAGAGGATTGGAATTTGAGAAAATGCAGCGTGTGCCGCTGCCGCGTGACCACGTGTTCGTAAGCGACCTTTGCACGCCAACATGGGGGGGGGGGGCAGCCCCATTGTAAATCGAGGACCTCCGAGTGAATACAAAGCGATCCAAGATATTCACATCCGCGTTTATCTGCTTAGCACGTACAAGTCAACGACGGATCTTACTGAGGGTCTCCGGCGTAACTGAGTTGGGCGGGCCGTATCCCGAAATGAACGATGATGGGGAAGGTGATGACGTCTGGGTTGAACTGCTCCCGGTCCAGCTGGTCGATCCGCACCGAACTCGGTTTCTGGGGAGCGACAACACGGAAGCCAGGGCGGGTGAGAACATTAGCAGTGTAAACAAGCTCGACGAGCGGGCACCGTCGTTCAATCATTCGCCACGCGGGACGCCAGCGGCGAGCAGATCCGCATACGCTAGTGCGTGCGTGAGACAACCGTCCTCGGGTAGCACCTTTTGCGGGATTGCACGCGGGGACCGCGACATACGGGCATCATGTGCTCAGTGGCAGATGGCTGGAGGCTCGTCGCCCACCTTGACATTAGCCACGTTCACGCCTTACAAATGAAAAAAAATAAATACTTTTTTTTTTTTTTTTTAAGTTGTGGCTGTATTTGATAAAGAAAGTAGAGTTGGTACTCCTACTAGAAAGTGTCTGTCGCGATAGTAAAGAGGACGCGAACGTTCTTGCATCTCAGTCGTGTATCTCTAAATAAATCATTTTGTCATCAAAAGCTGTTCTCCGTCCAATTTCTATTATTTTATAATTTGCTGTGTCATAAAAGCAAAAAAAAAAAAAAAAACATTGGCGTCTCAGACAACTGTGACGGACACACGCTCACCCTTAACCCTAACGAGGATGCGCAAAGAAAAACAGATGAGTATCACCCTGGCAATGGCGACAAATAGAAGCAGTGGAAGTGATGTCTTCATACAATCGACTAAGATGGGGCGTGTTCCCGGGTGGTTTGATGATGATCTAACCCCCCACCCCACCTGACAACCCTGACAGCGACCATTCAGAGCTGCATCGGGGAGGAGCTGACTCAATAAGTCACGCTCGCTAAAGGTCGTTGCTATGCGGCGCTTGACATCGCATCACCTTCACCCGGACACAATTACTGTACGGCCTCTCAAAAGCGGGTCCGACACAGAGGTGAGCCGGCGTCATGGTGACATGAGTACGTGGCTGAAGGGGGGGGGGGGTGCATAAGGATTGTGACAAGCAACGCCCTTGGGGATATTAGGTGAGCGTGCCCGTGTTACGGGCTAATGGGACAAACAGTATGCGGGGTTGCGGATGCCCTTGGACCACTGTCCTATGGAGACGAAGGGGGGGGGGGAAAAAGGGAAAGGCCTGACTCACCGAGCCCGGGTTGGTGACGATCATGCCCTTGCACTCTTCCGCATACTTCTGCCAAGCCAACTCCTCCCACTGCAGCATGTCGGCGATCTGCTCCTCTGGGACCAGCGGCTTGCTGCTGCTCAGGAGATAGAGCAGCACCTGGTGCATGGACAGCACCTCCTTTCCACCATCTGCACAATCGCAAGCGTTAGCCGCAATCCCAACGCGGCGCGAGTTGCAAAGACACACAGCACGCAAAAAAGTACAACTTATAATAGAAATAGCTGCTTTTTACGCTATCAAAAATGATGAGGCCGAGATAAATCACCAGCGTGAGCAGCGAAAAGCAATGTATTGAATTTAAAAGAAACAAAAAGCAAATAGTTGGTAAGCTTCGCCATTTGCTTTTTCTTCACATTTGTTATGTTTTTCTACATATTATTACTTTGCCAAATCAAGGCTAATGTCGCTGCCTGCCACCAGAGTGTAACATTGCGCTGCACGTTGACAAGCGGACGCACGTGTGAGCTCAATCGCAATGTCAACCTCATGATGATTTCACACACAAACATAAATGAAATGTGGGGGAGTGGTAAAATGCTCGAAGCGTGCACGCGGGTCAAGTCGAATGGTCTTAATAGACACTCGTGCAACATTGATTGACCTGCATCCAGTGTATAGCCTGCATGCTGGACGCCGGCTGCTGGTAATGCATTTGCACACTAATAAATACATGCCCAAACACACACAAACACACTGAAGAATACTACATTGGAGTCGTTTTGTCATTCTTTGGAAAAAAAAAAGCATGTACAAGTGAAAATCCAGCTAAGGGGAGGGCGCTGAAATTGTTTATCGATGGAAGAAGGCAGTGAGCTCGGTGGCTCTGCTGCCATAACAACCAGTCAGTGGGGGAAAGAAGTCTGGCAGTGCAGCTGCGCCATCTGGCGTACAAGGGAGGCGATACGGCCTATCCAGGAATTGAAGGAAACTGCCGGGTAGCAGCACCATGCAATAGCGGTTGGTATGTCTGCTCGACGGGATTGAGGCTTGGGGTACCGCTAAGAGACGGTGAGGGATAGGTGATTGGCTGCTCACCGGGTAGGAAGCGCACAAAACGAGGCATGAAGTGGAAGCGCTGGCATCCGCCGCCTTTATTCTCCCAATCTGGGCCTGCAAAGCCGTTGCAAAAAAGAAGGATGATTAGAAAGCGACCATTACAAGAGCTTCACACAAAACGACTGCTTTGATAGTCGTTTGGTGGAGCTTCTCCACAGTTTAACATTTTTTGAAGGGGACGATTTGGCTGCAAGTGCAGAGGCCCAACTCGGAGATACCTGCGAGGTTCCAGTCGTACAGCTCCAGAATGTCCTGGAATAGGTAGGAGGCAAAGAGTTCCAGACCCTGCACGCAGTAGTTCTGCAGAAGCCACACCAGCGTCAGCGCCAGCGCGATGACGAGCGCCGTTACGCAACAGAGGCGACGTTCTGACGTTATCATCCGAGCCGCCTTATCGACGCTATCGTCCCTCTCGCCTCTTCTCAAAAGGATTAGCACCTCGGCTCAGGAGGCGTGAGGGGGGGGGACGCGTGGCTCGGCGGCTCAGACGCTCCAGATAAAAACAAAAAAGGCTGCGAGAGGAGCGGCGAGATAAAGGGTGCTTGCACTGACCTCGGGCGCCATCTCCTCTATGAAGTGGATGGTGTAATCTATGTTGAAGCGGATCACGCGGCACAATGGAATCTGCCGTGATGAAAGGAGCAGAAGAGGCGCTGAGCAAAGGAGACGCTGACTCATTAGCGCCGCGCTAGGCCGAGGTGACGGCTTTGCCGGCGAACTCATTAAAAGCTCCGCTTGGGCAAAGCGCCGCGCGCCACCGGGGGCCGAGACGCGTTTTAACACCTCAAATATCACTAAACAGATAAGCAGCCCCCCCGCCCAGCCCCCGGGGCTTTAATCTCCCGGTTACAGCCGCTTTCTAGTCCGAGCGGGGGCGCTTTGAGAGATTAACCTGTGAGACACATCCGGGGCGCAAACCGGCAGCCGGGCGAATAACGTGGCGCTCCCGGTCCTTTAATCCCCGAGGCGCCACGAAGCGTTTAGCCAGCGTTTCAAAAGCGCAACGGCTGAAATGATCCAGTTCAAATGGCAGCTAATGCGTAGGACGTGCCCGCTGCCGGACATTTTGACCCAAAAGGTTTAACATCCAAATTGCCACTCAAACACGCCAGCTTATAAACTTCTACCGAAGTACTCAGATGACCTCAGCCACGTGACCGAGAGGCTTCATTTTGGCATGTAAGGTGTGGAACTTCTCCGTCTAACGATTTTGCACTCACACATTTTGAGTTATCCCAAAAACAAAATCCCTCGCGATCAGAAAAAAGCAGTACCGTGTTCCCAGCAAATTCCAAAATTTCACAAAATCATGACGGACCCAGACAAAAAGATTTAGATTGTTAGCACACGATAGCGACAAAGCACAAATTTTGTGTTTGGCAGAAATGATGCACCTTCCCTCAGCAAGATGCCAAAGAGTGGCGCCAAAGGTCTACTTTTACAGCAGAGAGCTTTGACCCAGCACATAAACGGAGTAAATTGAGAAAGAAAATCTGCAAACGGGTGAATTTGCCAATCTACAGGGGCATATATATTTTGGAAGACAATAATCAACCAATTTGGCAGCAGGAGAAATAAAATCACCTTGTGCATTTCCACAACATACTGAACAGGAAGTGTAATTCCACATTGCCATGGTGACGGACGGGTACACTCACACTGGTGAGGGGAGTGTGGGAGAAAACGGAGAAACCCTCAAAAAGATACTCGTGGTCGTCGTAGTTGATCACAGTGGGACGGTCCGTCTGGAACGCAAGAACGGGAATACGTCTCAAACGTGTCGGACTCGAGAACGGCGATGGAAAACCAGTGTGTGCAAGTACCAAGAAATTGGTGGGGGGAGACACGGTTATCCGATAGTGGAACAACTTGCCGGCGTTGTTGTTCATCCCACGACATACTTCCACAGGCTGCAAGACACAAAGGTTCAAGTTCACTAAATTCACAGGGGAGGAAGTCAACACAAGACTGACCCGATCGCGGAATTAAATCAATCCGCGAGCCGCTGTGGAAAGGATGCCTTAAATTCAGCCGCTCTTGGCCTACCACAAGGGGGAGCTGCCACACCACTGACAAAAAAGTGTAATGGGTGTGAAATGTTCCTCGCACCTCTTCCCCTGGGTAGATACTGTGACGGATGCCTGTGCGTCGGGCCTTGGCGCTGCACTTGCACAGGGGGCCGTCGTTCATCTGGAAGAAGGGGGAAAACACCTCATGTCCCGAATCAGTCACGCAAGCCCCCACCACCGTTCCAACGAGATTACAGAATACAGGAGGAGGAGCAGCGGACCTGTCCATGGTCGTTGTACCACAACTCCTCGTGAAGCCGGTCGGGATGCGCTTTCTTCCTCTTGATTTCAGCGATGACGTCAAACAACTCTGAGTCGGAGCTGCTCGCACAAGAACTCGTCTCCTCGTCCGACTCGCACTCCGACTCGCTGCTGCTGGCGCCTGAAACGTGCAAGTTACTATTAACGGCAGAATTTACCAGTATAGGATTGTTTAGTGCTTGGGATTTTTTTTTGTTTTTTTAAATTAACACACCGGGGTCCTCGTCCAGTTTGGTCTTGGGCGGTTCCCACTTGGGTCGGGACTCCTTGGCTCTCGCCTGCCGCCTACCCAGCTCCTCCTCAAAGCGCTCGTAGAGGTTTCGTAGTTTACTCGTGCCGACAACAGTGGAATCTCCCTGGAGGGGAATCACAGTCAAAGAGGCGGGGGAGTGACGCAACGGTTCTCGCTTGAGTAAATACCACTTGATCCATGGGATCGTTGGAGTAGAAGTTCTCAGCGTGGGTGCAACGGATCCAGGCTGGCTTCAGCATGTCCTCCTCCTCCGTCTCGTCCTCGCCCCTGTCTTTGTGCCGCTCGGCTTCGGCCTGCTCTCTCTCGCCACCACACTCCTCGGAATCTCGGCTACGGCCGGAAGAGTAGCCGCGGTCTCGGCTGGGGGCCGACCAGGACTCGGAACGGCGGTCCCGCTCGTCCTCCCACCGGCTGCGCTTCCTGTCTCTGCTGGTCGAGCGACTGCAAAGGCGGAAACATGAAATCAATCCCGGATCAAATGCGAAGCTAATTCTCAAATAAGGCGGGCGACGATGTCGCGTACCTGCGAGGCCTCTTTCGGTGTCGATCAGGCGACGGGGATCTTCGAGTGTCACGGTAGCGGTAGCGCTCCCTGTGTGCACACAAACAGCACTGATGAACCGACCGTACCTTTCAGTCCCAGAGGATGTTTACCTGCTGCGATCGCGGCTTCCACGTGCGCCGCAAGGGGAGCGTCCTGCGTCATACTCTGACTTGTAGCGCCCAGCCTCAGTCCTACTGCGCCTGTCTGGGCTCCTGCCACGGTCCTTGCGCTCTCTGGGAATGTCCAGGCGATGCCTGTCCCCGTAGTCAGCGTAGCCTCGCTTACGGTGGTCATCGTGGCGATATCCTCGCTCGGGGGACCGCCCGCTGCCACCGCCAGGCTTCTCATATTTGTACTGCCCCCCGTGGTGGAAGCTCTGATCGGGTGCGAATGAGCCGGGGCTCTGGGTGTATCCCGGGTTGAAGGGAGGGGGAGGGAAAGGGGGATGGGGAGGATGAGGGTAGCCCATGTGGTACGGAGGGGGGTAAGTCATAGACGGAGGCGGATTCGGAGGTGGCATGGGAGGGTGTGGCAAAGGCGGCGGGGTCACAGGCGGCATCATGTAAGGGTGGTAGGCGTTCTGTGGCATCGGTGAGCCGGACATGGGAGCACCGGGCAAGGGCGGAGGCGGGAAGTTAGGTGGCTTGGTGTAGGGCGGACGCACCGGACACGGGTGAAGCGAGCTCGGCGTCGAGGGTGGCGCTGGCGGCCGGTACGACACAAAGTCAGAGTGCGGCAGCGGTGGCGGCAGCATGTAGGTGGTGCTGTTTCCGTGGTAGCCGGGCGGAGCGGAAGCTTGAGAGTCATAGGCGTACTGGGGTGCAACAGGCAGAGGTGGCGGGGGCCTCAGGTTAGTGGCGCGATAGTTTTGCCCGGGGGGCATTGCACCCCTGGGAACCCCGCGGTCCTGGTGAAAAGACATGGCTGTCGGGTGGAGGGGGGGTGCAACACAGTTAAAACATACATTAATTATCCGCAAGTCACAAATGTCAGGCATGCAACACAGCAATAGAAGTTGTAAATGTTTGTAAAGTAATTAGTATGAGCGTCCCTAGTTGACAATCACGTATGACAGGAGGACTGCACCGACCAATTTAAGAATTAATACGCACCATCAAAATACCATAAATACGTATATAATCAAGCGTAGCAGTGGTTAAATGACATTGATTGGGTAAACGCTGACATATTGCTCCAATACACTGAATACAAATATCACTGAACATCTTTGGTATTTCTGCGTCCCAACATGCTAGCAAGCTCGCCGCTCCACCGAGCAAGAATACGTGTAATACTTTACCTTCAGATTTAAATAGCACGACAAACGGTTGGAACTCCGCCTCATCAAAATTTTGCCGTAACACGTCTAAATTGCAATTGCATACAGAGTCAATTGAAGCAGGATATAAAAATGTTTGACAATCCGAGGCATGTGTACAAATGCCGAGCGGTCCTTGTTTCTAGCCGGAATACATACGGAAACACACAGCTGGACCAATCACAGGTTGTGGTAACTGGCCAATGAAAATGCGTTTGTGAAGTTTCACTTCCTGTATTGGTAGTGTAAACGCAGTATAGTATCCCTGTACACACTCATCAATCACGGATCTACTCGTAATTCAGTTGTCGTTATTAAACATGACCATATTCAAGTCCAACTTTGGATACACCTAGTTGACGATAACAATTTATATTTCTAATTAAACTATTAACATAATCCCGATGTTTGCAGTGACATAGAAACACTCGACTCCGTACATGAGTTGAAATTCGCACGTCATGTAACTAAAGTTCCACTTGGTAGGCACTAGAGGGTAGCAGAGAAATATTGCATCCGCGGAAGCTGTGTTACCATGGCAACTCCTACGGTTTTCGCAAAAGCAGAGTCTATTTACTTCTTCAGGCTAAACTTGTTTGGGGCAATCTTGAAGAACTCGGATGGCATCATTTGCAGTGGAAATCTAACTCACTGTGCTCCGTATTGATCCATTTCATCAGATGATGCTCTGAATTTCTACCTCACAGCATTAACTCAGATGGCAGACACTGAAAAAAGTAAATAATGATGATGTCACAAAGCGTCTCTTGCATCTTTTTGACTGCATTCTTGTATGTGTAAGAACTGTGCACTTTTACTTCAACCATAAAAGTACACAGCAAAAGCAAGCAGACAAATCAAAGTAATTTATCTTTAAAGATAGGGAAGATGAAAAAACCCCAAAAGAGTCATGAGCTTCCGCAGTCTCTTGCAGAATACTCAATCTGCACCCCGGGCGGTCAAGGACAGAGAGACATTCGCAAAAACTCAAATGTGTGGTGTATTATGAGTTTAATCATAAAACAATTCATTCAAATCTTTAGTTGTATTGCATGTTATTAATTTAATTACCAGTGACCAATGAACACGTGTAGCAAAATAAATACACGTTAAATATGCAGCCTATGTTTTGTTGTTGTTTTAAACTGTTGTTCAGGCTTGTTTGTGCTTACTCAATTCTGGAGTTTGGGATTATATTGCTCCCCTGGTCGTCAATGATGACTCAACTGGAGTGCTGAGCAAAGGAAATGAATTTCATCAAAAGAAAAAGAACACAAATCAACGTTTTCCTTTGTGGGTTAGCTCAGATGCTGGGAAATGATCTCGTCCACCCAGAAATATTGACCAACCCCCAAAATATCATCATCTCAAGGCTTCTCAAGAAATGTGAGATTGCTCATCCTCTAATCACCAGACTCGCTATGGAAATCAAATTATCTTATCGGGAGCGTCCGCCATGTTGCCAAATCGCAAACTTCACACATACTTAACAATTAATTAGATGCAATCACAATTAAGCTTTTAGCGGCTATTTTTATAACAACTTGGATAATCCAAGTAAAATAAGGACCTTCCTCCTTTCAGTCAACACACACACACACACAGATCAATGATTTCACAATGGCGGACCTTACTTGGGCAAATTCCCTCGCCAGACTTCCTGTTCAATTTCCAAAATAGCTCTTTTTATGATAGGCATGTGCTTGGTCAGCACCTCCAAATTCGAGTCCATGATCCTCGGTAGGAAAAGGGTGGAGTGCCCTCTCCGGATCGGGGATGAGATCCCGCCCCAAGTGGAGGAGTTCAAGTATCTTGGGGTCTTGTTCACGAGTGAGTGCAGGATGGAGCGCGAGATCGACAGGCAGATCGGTGCAGCGTCAGCAGTAATGCGGACTCTGTACCGGTCCGTTGTGGTGAAGAGAGAGCTGAGCCAAAAGGCAAAGCTCTCGATTTACCGGTCGATCTATGCTCCTACCCTCACCCATGGTCACGAGCTATGGGTCGTGATCGAAAGAACGAGATCCAGGAGCGAAATGAGTTTCCTCCGCAGGGTGTCCTCCCTTAGAGATAGTGTGAGGAGCTCGGTCATCCGGGAGAGACTCGGAGTAGAGCCGCTGCTCCTCCGCGTTGAGAGGATCCAGATGAGGTGGCTCGGGCATCTCATCAGGATGCCTCCTGGAAGCCTCCCTGGGGATGTCCCACCGGTAGGAGACCCCGGGGACGACCCAGGATGCGCTGGAGAGACTATGTCTCTCGGCTGGCCTGGGAACGCCTTGGGATCCCCCGGGATGAGCTGGATGAAGTGGCTGGGGAGAGGGAAGTCTGGGAGTCCCTCATAAAGCTGCTGCCCTTGCGACCCGACCCGGGATAAGCGGAAGAAGATGATTCATTATAATCGTTTACAAAATACGCCCCCCCCCCCCTCGTTTTTTTTTTTTTTTATTATTATTATTATCAGAAAAAGCCGGAACACAGTGTGCCCACCACGTCAGAGTGCATCGTGCCAATGTTGTGTTTACAAGGGTGAATGTGAAGAGTTCCCTAAGTGACCATCTTGGATAAAAGAACAGCAAACAATCACGGAGCTTCTGAAAGCTTTCATTGGACAGGAGGGTGGAAGCGCATTCGAGGCGAGTTGAACGCCGCATTGAAGGATTCTATGTAGCGGCTCAAAATTCTAAATGGCATTTTCACTTAATGGGAATGTATGATAATACAACAAATGGGATTTTTTTTTTTTTGTCTCAATTCAAATGGCAACAAATGATCTGAATTTTTCATGTAACTGTGGTATATCGGTGTTATTGTCGTCTTGATTTTTTCGTCACCCGGCAACGGCCGCCAACGCGGCGAGTGAAGGTTAATTAAACCGCGCCTCGCATGTGCGCTGACTCATATTCGCCGGTTTGCACTTATTTGTGGGATGATTTAGGGAGTTTGCGCCAATTTGTTTCCTGCCAGGTAACATAAGATTCGTCGGCATGAACGGCTCGTTAGGGACCACTGTGAGCGACAGAACATTTGTCACAACCTTGCCTCGATCAACATCTTTCCAATTGAAGAGCAATCTCTGTACAATGTGATGCTCATATATGTACAATTCTTTTTTTGTTTGATGTAAACATAACTGCTCAATCAGAACACCAATACAACACACATAACTGGACGAACACACACAGGGGGGTGACGCCCCCTACACTCAGGTACCAAATGGTCATGTGACAAATTCCCGCCTTTCCGGACAGTATCAAACAAGCTGACCTGGAGACAGAAGTTGCTGTTTCACCTGCTGCCGTGCCATTAAACAACCCAAGATCTTGCCAATAAAGAACCAACTCTATACTCCACATCTTTGTTTTCCTGGCTCAACATCGGACACACAACAGAGCAAATGCTACTTTTCACGAATGCGAGTGATGCTGGGAAATTTGGATTTTGAACAAGAGCCGAATCTACCATCCCGATTCACTTTGCTTCGTGAACGCCGGCCGATTGCTTTTGTTTGTCCTATAATTGTGACGAATTCATGACAAATCGGGTGGCCGCCCGAAAGCAATCGGGTAAGCAACAATATACGAGCCTTCGGAACAAGCGCTTGTCAAGCCTTCCTCTTTTACAGCAAGTCGTTAAACTTCACTCTCGTGCTCCGTGTGAATAAAAATCTACTTTTTGTTTTTTTGCTATTCATCCATCTGTCCAGTAAACGAGGTTTGAACTCGGTAGCAATGGAATAAAATCTGGAGGACAACGTTTATTTTTGAAGGACGCCTGCAAGACCGCCTTCAAAATGGCTGCTTCAAATCAAAATGGTGGACTTGGCATGGCTTTATGAGACTACATCTTTTGTGGCTCTACGCTTGATATATATGATGTGCATACCTGATTTTATGCAGCTGAGGTAAAGGGGCTGTTTTTTTCTCATTTTATTAAATTAGAATGAGACGAGTGAACAAATTACCCCCGCCGCTCCCCGTCCCTGGAGATGCTAGCCATGCAATCTGCCGATAGTAATTGAAAGGCCTGACTTGGGTACGAACGGAAGAATTATTTGTCTGCGTTCTAATTGGCCACAAGCGTCCAGCAAGGACAGCACACGGCTAATCGGGGTCGGAGGGCTGATTTATTGTTGTTTTTTTATGTATCCGCGCTCTTGAAATAGAATTGCTGATCCTTCGGCTCATTGAACAGGCGAGATTTTGTCGTTGGACTTTTAATGCCGTCATCCGAACATTTTGAAAATGAAGTTTACATTAAAGAGTACTGCTTTCATTTTTCAATTCTATTTTCAATTGTTTTTTTCCTCAACCATTTCATTTGAGTTGACATTTGAGTTGTTGTTTTTTTGTTATATAACTCCAAGTGGATGTGAAGTCGATTCGCTCTGCCAACGGCTTTTGTTTCACTCTTCTACTCTTGGCTCTCATGAAGAACAATGAATTTGGTGAAGTTGCGCCTTCGACTGAATAATTCGTCCTCGGAGGCAATTTTGCAGAAGCGCCGAGGGAAGAAAACTCATCCCCCGCGGGGCCTTGAACGCATTCTCATGAGGCAAAAAGTCTTTGTTGGTCCTCACAAAGCAATTTGATGATTGACAGACACTCATCAGCACTTTGGAGTCTTGACAACCTTGATAAGAATGCGTTCACGTGCTTGGTTTCATTCATGAATATCCTTCTCCTTTTGGGTCCTGCCTCACCTCCATCATCAGCCAATGGGAAAGACGAGCACGGGCTCACTGGCTCCGTGCCTGCGCGTGTGTGTCGAGGATGTATAATAGCTGCAAGCGCCAGGATCTCCCTCCCTCCCTCCCTCACTCTAACTCTTGTTTGCCCTCCTCTTGCCTGCTCTGAGTGAGGAACAAACTAAGAACAGAATCACTTGCTGTAGAACTCCAGGGGGATGCGAGAGAGTTTTTAGGAGTGGAGAAGACGAAGGAGGAGGAATCATGAATGGCACGGGGCAGGACGGTCCGACGGCGGGCTACAGCAACCGCAGCGAGGACCGGCAGACTCCCGAGCGGGAGTCCTCGGAGGGATGCTACGAGCAGCTGCTGATCTCCACTGAGGTCTTCCTGACCCTGGGCATCATCAGCCTGCTGGAGAACGTCCTGGTGGTGGTGGCCATCGTCAAGAACAAGAACCTGCACTCGCCCATGTACTTCTTCATCTGCAGCCTGGCCGTGGCCGACATGCTGGTGAGCGCCTCCAACGCCTCCGAGACGGTGGTCATCGCCCTGATCAACGGCGGCACGCTGCGCATCCCGGTGCAGCTCATCAAGAACATGGACAACGTCTTCGACTCCATGATCTGCAGCTCGCTGCTGGCGTCCATCTGCAGCCTGCTGGCCATCGCCATCGACCGCTACATCACCATCTTCTACGCGCTGCGCTACCACAACATGGTCACGCTGAAGAGAGCCGCCGTGGTCATCGCCGGCATCTGGACGTGCTGCATCGCATCTGGCGTACTCTTCATCGTCTACTCGGAGAGCACGGGCGTGCTAGTCTGCCTGATCGGCATGTTCTTCACCATGCTGGTGCTGATGGCCTCGTTGTATGTACACATGTTCCTGCTGGCGCGCCTGCACATGAAGCGCATCGCTGCGCTGCCGGGGTGCCCGCCGCTGAGGCAGCGCGCCAACATGAAGGGCGCCGTCACGCTCACCATCCTGCTGGGTGTCTTTGTGGTGTGTTGGGCGCCCTTCTTCCTGCACCTCATCCTCATGATCAGCTGCCCGCGCAACCCCTACTGCACCTGCTTCATGTCGCACTTCAACATGTACCTCATCCTCATCATGTGCAACTCGGTCATCGACCCCATCATCTACGCCTTCAGGAGCCAGGAGATGAGGAAAACCTTCAAGGAGATCTTCTGCTGCTCGCACAACCTGGCCTGCGTCTGAACTTTGAGCCGTGGGCGCCTTTCACCGAGATTGACGTGCGTTCATCACGAAGTTTGAAAGTCCATCAACACCATCATCGATGCCTTCGGGAGACGAGAGAGAGAGAGATCTTCAAGGACATTTTCCGTTGCTCGGTCTGTCAACTTGGGTTGCACCAAGGTCGATGTCTCCAAGGGAACCAGCCGCCTTTCTTCAAATTCGGGGACGAGTGTTATATATAAAGTGAAGATCACAGAGATATGCTGATATATTTTGCACATGTCATCAAATCCCACCGCCAAGACACCTGCAAATGTGTGTCCTCTCTTCTACTTTCTTCTAAAGTCACATGAGACTGTCTGTCCATTCATCCAGGAAACCATTGGTCCTTTCCAAACATCGTCCCTCCCAAAAGAAGAGCCGTGAAGATTTAATAGCTCCACTCTGACTTGTGCTTGATTTACTGCGTCCCAATACTTTTGTCCAGATGGAACATTACAGTTCCAGGCTTCTCTCTTTTTTTTCTCATGCCCTGAGTGAGTATGCGGGAAGAAACAGGACATTACAGAGGGGATGTCGAGTCATCTGATGGCAGGAAAAAAAAAAAAAAAAAGTGCTGATTGCACGTGACCGCCAAAATCGGCGCGACATCTAAACACAAACATATATTCACCACAAAGACTTGAAGTGTCCCTGGCGTTGCCATCCCCCGCCACCCCCGCTTTTGCTGCAGATCCAAAAAAAGACAGGAACATGCTCTCGGGCAATCATGAGGCGCACAACTGAGAGATTGTTTCATTTATGTAAAGTTCTTGTCAAGCGCCCGACTGAGCCTGACGAAGACAACATCTTTAGTCCACCCATTTTTCCAAGGTCCCTCTCAAAATCAAAATGTCAATTAAACACATGGAATAGAAATGTAAAATTACGGTCTTGGTTTAAAAACAAAAGTTCGAATACTACTATGACAAATTCACCTATTTTCTTTTTAGGTGGGGGGGGGGGGGAGATAGTTGCAACATTTTGAGAATAAAGTTGTATTTTTCAGAGATTAAATCACAGCTGTTTAACGAGAGAAAGTCACATGAATTTCAAAAATACGATATTCTGCAACTATTTTGTCTTTTATTAAGAAAAACACACCTCTAATCTGTAAAAAAAAAAAAAGACTTGAGTCTCAGAATATGCTTTTTGTTCTACAAATAAAAAATAAAAATAAAAAATAAAAAAATAAATAAATAAGTGTAAAATATTAAACGCCTTGCAATTTAAAAAAATAGAATTGTACACCTTCAAAATGATGCAGGGATGTTACATTCATGCGATTGTATACGTTTGAATGGTACCCGAGCTTTAAGAACCTCTCCTAGTGAGGGGCCAACAATTGCGAGCGTTTTTGAAGCCTGACAAACTCTGACGAGATTGCACCATCCGTTGCCTTCCAAAACGCCAGCGGTGGAGGGGCTTGAGTGTGTACGTGATTTACTTGCGCACACCCGCATTGTCAATGTCGAAGCAGACTTGACTTACAGAGCCATCATCGTTCTGACTGTGAAGAAGCGTAATTGTGTTGATTATGTGTCACATTCATGTGGCGCTAAACTAATCCGTCAAGTTGAATGGTCGCTATGGTAACAGTCCGCATCGCATAAATGTCAATCGCATCTGTAAATACCAGGATGTCAAAATTTCCTCGAGATTGATGTGGCAAACAGAGAAAATGAAAAGACCAGACTTGAGACCGCAAACAAACCTGGTACTTGCTGGAGCGTATTTGAGTAGATGAGAGCCTTGGACTCAGTCATGACATGAGATTCTCTGGATTCCTTGACCTCAGACTTGAGACTTGATGGCAGATTGGACAAGACGGGTTTGTCGAAGACTTGAGAGATGACTTGGAAATAGCTCGTGACTAAGACGGTCTATTTTGGGAATTGTGGATTTTCTTGAAATTTGGGACTTGGAGTCTTTGTGGAGTTGAGCATGTTACAAGTTGCTTTTTAGTATCTTGGCCTTTAACCCGCTCTGTCATGTCCAAACGTGTTGTCAAATTGTACTGCTAAGTGTTCCTGAACGTTGCTGTACATGTGTGCCGCTGCTGGAAACTTGAATAAAACATCCTGTGTCTTGAAATATTTCTTGTTTGTGTCTTTGAGTTGGCTTCATTTGTGCAAAGATGTGTTGTTGTTTTTTTTAATTTTGGCAATTATGATTTTTTGCTAGCAATGTACATAATTTATTTACAGTCTACACTAAGGGGCAATCGTTCATTTTTATTATTAAAACAAATAAAGTTATAAGCGCAGGGCAGAGGAAATCAAATCCCAATCACGTACGCTCGTCCACTTCATTGATTTCACTTGTATGCAGCACATTGAAGATAAATGCTGCGTAATTCGATTTGTATATTATCTGTAACAAAGCGCAGAATAAATAAAGATGTATTCTACATGCTTTATAGTAAGAAATCTCACAGTTTGTGAGTTTTATGGAAAAAAAAAGTCAGATTCGCAGTCATGAGCAGAGAAAACGTTTCTCGTCTGTTTTCATTTCAAACGGCAGAAATCTCTGTCTTTTTTCGGGTGTATTTTTGGTGTCATGCCGCCCTGCTTCGCCATGTGACCTTTGTACAAAGTCACTCAATTGCTCCAAATGTCAGTGGATGCCACTTTGCTGTGATGGCCTCCCACTTTACAGGCTCATTTGCAACAAAACGTTTTCATTGAAAAACAGACTGCGTATTGTGGAGCTAGGCCGCCGCTGTTTTTGGTTTTAATGAGCAAAGCTTTGCAGTTAATTTAACGGTCGCATTGCTACGTTTGCAGAAGGTACATTGGTCGAATGATTCTCAAGGCTCAGACGGAGCAGATTAGATTGACGTGGCGACACGTACAAGTTGAAATCTGATTGGACGGAAACTATTCCATCCAATTTTGTTTCCTGGAAGCCAGAAAAAATGCAAAAAAAGCAGCAGAACAAAGTTGAGCAAATTTCAGGAAGAGGAATTAAAAGGCCAAACTTATTTGGAAGCAAAAAATATATATAATGAAAATAAAAAATGAAGCCATTTACTTGACACGTGGATGTAACAAACAAAAAGTCACCTTGCCCGGAGATCAAGTGAGACGTTCGATTCAAAGCAAACAGGACTCTGGCATAAAAGATGAGAAATAATTCAAAAGGTTTTCAAAATGAATGTAATCATCAAACATTTTGAATGAGATCCCGCAATGACGCTTGCAGCCTTGCAATATTTTGGTTTCCACGGCGACAGAGCCAGGAGAAAAGCTGAGCGACCGGTGGGCAGAAAACGAACGATCAATTGGGGACAGAATGCACATTAAAAAAATATTGATTATGACAGATGGAGAATTTCATTAACAACAGGAATTCATCAAAGCTTACGCAGAGAACATCTGGACTTTTTCTTTTCAATCGTCTGCTCGTGGCCCAAAGTTAGTGAAATAAACTTTTAATTAAACAAGCTGACGAGTTTTGGGGGGGGACATTGTCACTGGGAGGTGAAGTAACTCAGTGAGAACTTTGGCAAATAAAAAGCCCAAAAGGTAATTAAAGTGCTTCAAGACAATTATCTGATGAGATTAGCATATTATGTCGCATCAGTGGAGGTCAGCACCCAGTTGCGCCATACATTTCACTTTTTGTCAGAAAATAGATGGATGGATGGATATATACATATACATATGTGTGTGTGTGTGTGTGTGTGTGTGTGTGTGTGTGTGTGTGTGTGTGTGTGTGTGTGTGTGTGTGTGTGTGTGTGTGTGTGTGTGTGTGTGTGTGTGTGTGTGTGTATAATGTAGGGAATAAAAGTAAAAATACAACACTCAAGTATTGTACCTGAAAAATCCGCCCAAGCAGCATTTGCCAGCGGTGGACATGACCTTCTGGGTTAGTGGGTGTGTTGTTTCTATGCGCACCAATCAAATGCTAATGCATCGGGGCGGCCCGTTTGATAATTCAGGTGACGTGCGTCCGGTGCGGCAGAGAGGGGCTAATTGCCGCTGATTGACACGGGCCCGCCGCGCTCACCCTGATTAGCGGTCGGCTCCTGCCGGCCCGCAGGTTGGCTCGCATTTCAGGGGGAAAAACAAGCTATCATCATGCCACGCAAACCATACAGGAGACAACGGGAGCGCACACACTTGTACTTTTTCAACTGAAAAGTTGGCACAACAAACATAACGCCAGGCCCGAGCTGACGTGACGCTTTGTGAGCCCTCCAGGCACAAAATACAGATTATAAAACATTCACGTGTGCCGATTGTACGTCACACTAGACCCGGAATCGTGAGCAGGACGGGATCAGAATCAAGATCAAAACCATTTCAGAACCATCAGGATTTAAAACAAAACTGGAACTAAACCAGAATCAGAAACGCAACCGGAATCAGTATCTAAAGTGTTATGAACATCTTAGCCACAATCGGGGTCAGAACTAGGATCAGAATTGGCATGGACACTGGAAGTGAAGATTTCTGGAATGGAACCTTTTAAAACTTTGAAAGTACAAGAATGCACCATGCATACTGAAATGGCTTTGGATGGAAATGATTGTTACAAGTCAAGTGTTTGTGGCAAATGGCAAACGCTTTTATGTTTTCAAGTGAAGTCACGTTCTGCGAAGCTGAGTGCTTAAAAGCCACAGCTTGTTCATTGGAAATGTCAGCGTCCCTAAGTGGCTCCTTCATCCAGACACCCGTTTTCTATCGCTGTTTGTCCTTTTTGGACTTGAGGCTTAGCCGGAGCTGATCCCCGATGACTTCCGACGCGCGCCCTGGACCGGTTACCGGTCGATCGCCGGGCGCAACAAACAAACAAACAGACAAGCATCACCTCATAATGCTCAAGGAATTGGAATCAAAGTATTGCCGGCTGCGACTCTGCTAGCTTAGCCAACCGCAATTGCGGTAGCAGCGTTGTTGGCTGACAGCTTGACTCATAATACCAACAACACTGGAAGTCTGATATTTTTGGCTTTTTGCTCAACAATAAGCTAAGCTAAAACTTTTCAGTGTCAGCAGCGGCGCAAGAGGCGATAGATAATTATCAGACATCATCATCATCATAATTCAACATGATTCGATCATTATGTGCTTGTGTGCTTGCTCCGTGTATAATTCAATTTAGACTCGGTCCTACTGAGTTGCTATGGAAACGTACAAGAGCACTGCGGGAAAGGATAAAGATTTCTCCCTGAAAAGAAGTCTCAACTGCAATTTTTTGTCATTAACTATTAGTGACGTCTGCGTGATATGTAAATATTGGAAACACAGCCATGCAAAAATACGAAGTGGAGGAGTAAAATGTTGGGGAACAATCTTCAAGCTGTTACAAGTTCTAAACCTTATGCATGACACAATATTAAGAAAATGTCAACATCAGTCTGAAGGCGATCAAGAACGTTCTGGGTGTTGATTTGAAGAGCTCGAGGCCCCGCAGTCGATGACCTGAACCTCCGTGATCACGACAACCTGCAGTGGTACATCCAGACCAGTTAAGTATAAAAAGTGTGCAATGAGTATCATTTTAATTATTCTTATTAGTAGTGGGAGGATCATCATCATCATTTCCTATGAAGTCACAATAATGTGACGATAAGTGTTGTGGCGACCTCTGCTGTTGAAAATTCGAACCGCATCTTGTGCCGTGCACTGACTTGTACTGACTAAGACTTGTAGCGCTTCTAACGACCAACAGGAGGCAGGAGAGCACAGTCATCAATGGAAAGTCGTCAATAAAAGTGTCTAACATGCACATCACAGTAGCAAAGCAAACACAGTCAAATTGGACATCCATCTTTTGAAGGAGCTTTTCACACACGGCGTGTGTTGACGAAGCGGGGGCGAAGCTCCACAGGGTAATAAACTATTCATTACCAAGCATGCATCCCTCCACGGACACTCACTCACCGTGCGTGTGCATGCGCGTGCGTGCGTGCGCGTGCGTGCGTGTGTGTGTACGTGTGTGTGTGCGTGTAATCACACAACACTCACTTTTACTCAGCAAGTCAGTCGTGAAGGCACACGATGTGTTGTGACGCGTCCGAGAGGGATGCGGATGCTGGCGGGTCGTCACGGCAACCGGGGTGAGGCTGAACCACTTGCAGACACGTCCAGTACTCATCTAGCTTAGGGGGTGCAGTATGGGGACCCCCAGAAAGGCCCGTGAAAGAAAATATGGGACGGCTGCATTGGTTTGGGATGTCACGGGATTTGCACGGCTGCAGAACATCACCGGCTTGTGACACCTCATGAAGGTGACTCGGGATTACTCGAACGTACTTCCCACTCGGCAATCTCGGCACCTCTGTCTCCTCACCGGGCTCTTGGAGTGTGATGTGATTGCAAAATAGTGGGCGAGACGAGGACGAAACTGAGGTTGTGTGAAGATAATGTCATGGCGCACGTCAGATCTGTTCCAGTTTGCCTTCCGGGCCAATCGGTCCTCTGAGGATGCCATCTGCTCTGCCCTCCACTCTGCCCTCACCCACCTGGAGAACTGAGACTCGTATGTGAGATTGCTGTTTGTGGACTTCAGTTCTGCCTTCAACACCATTGTTCCACAGCTGGGCCTCAGTACCTGCCTTTGCAACTGGCTCCTGGACTTCCTCTGTCAGCGGCCTCAGGTAGTACGTGTTGGCGACAATGTCTCCTGCAGCATCACGCTGAGCACGGGGGGGCCCCTCAGGGCTGCGTGCTCAGTCCGCTGCTCTTCACCCTGCTGACGCATGACCGCACCGCAACCTACGGCAGCAACCGCGTGCTGAAGTATGCCGACGACACGACTGCGGTGGGTCTCACCGGACGAGACGAGACCCAATACAGGTCGGAGGTCCACCTTCTGGCCACGTGGTGCAGGGACAACAACCTCCTGCAAGACCAAGGAGATTGTTGTTGACTTCCGGACACGGTACCGAGCCGCCCTGGCCGAATTCCTGTTCAAGATTTTTTTTGGTTTGTCTTCATAAATCTTCTTGTCGCCTGGACCCGACTATTACATATAGTGTCTTTGTACTTTCCTGGCATTTCTTCTGCTTTTGCTCTTTTCCCCACTTTGCTTTTTTTTCCCCATAAGAAAAGTTTTCCAAACGAAATGGGCGTGAAATGTCGCGAGGTGAGAAGTTCAACCTTTCGACATTTACGCGGGTAATCAATCAGCCCGACAGCCGCTCGGCCTTACGGGTAGTTGTCGGGAGTCCGCCGCATTGTGACGACGGGAGCGGTCGCTTGCGCCTGACTCATTCATTTGCAATCATAGCAAAAAAGAGCAATTAGGAAGACGTGCAGTCTTCCCTTGACCGAATTCGGTCGTTAGCGCTCTCGGGCACTCCGGGATGCTAACGTGCTAGCGTGCGGTCGTGTCACATGGCTTTGAAGACAGCTTCGACTCCACAGATGCATGATGGGAGATGAGATCGTCACAAGGCTTTTAAAGTTATAAAAGAAGCAAACAAAATGGCCCTGGACAAGGTGAATCAAACCAAGCCCAAGAGGTGTTTGTGTTTATTAGAATTCTTTGGAAGTACACGTCAGGTGGCCATCACAGAGCAGAGTAGTTAAGCACTTGTGATGTATTTTGCGGCAGCGGGCGGGCGGGCGGGCGCCTCGGCCCTTGTCATCTAAACGTGATTCATGCGCTCGTCTGCCTTCGTAAATCAGGAGGTCGGCCGAGGCGGCGAAAAAGAGAGCATCCCGCCTGAAAAAGTTTCAAGGCCGACCCGAGTGAAAGATGTCTCCTCGAGACGGATGATGCAGGCCGAAAAGCGGAAGGCCTCTGGGCATTTGCCACAAGTAACCAACCTTTTTGTCTGCCGTTGAGTCAGGATATAGAGGAACGGGATGAAAGAGGCGCTGAAGGACATCTAATGGTGCGTAACCTCACAACCCTCAGCAGCGGCGGGCTCACTTTATAAATACATACATATCTGTAAATGTATTCTGTCTGTGTATGTGAGTGAAATTCACATGAAAATATGAAACTGCACATCCTTTTTTTTGACAAGAGTTGGTCTTTGTGTGACAAAGATCTGCAGAATTGATGGCGTATGAGCCTGACTGCTTTCTTGGTGGGGTACAACAAAGAAAGACTTGTCATTTCATCATCAAAAAGCGTCCTCTTGCTTCATGTGAGGTCGTTTGCAGCCTCCAGTTGAAGCTCAATTTTTGTATCCTTACTTAGCCTGATATTTGCCCTTCTTCAACCCAAACTAAATCATCGCTCGTTTTGAACAATTTGCGGCATCGCGGATGGATGGATGGATGGATGGATGGATGGATGGATGGATGGATGGATGGATGGATGGATGGATGGATGGATTGATGGATGGATGGATGGATGGATGGATGGATGGATGGATGGATGGATGGATGGATGGATGGATGGATGGATGGATGGATGGATGGATGGATGGATGGATGGATGGATGGATGGATGGATGGATGGATGGATGGATGGATGGATGGATGGATGGATGGATGCTACACTTATATTTCCACTATTTTCTTGAACTTTTTTTTTTTTTTAAACCTCAAATGCAAGCCCCTCTTGAGCACAAACGTTTGCTAGTTTCAAGATTCTTTGATGCTGTTCTGCTCTCAGGGTGCCGGTATATATATTGTGTTAAAAAGATATTCCCGACATGTTCCGAGGGCACGAGCGAGCGCTAAGCAGCAAACACCTAAAATAAACCGATTAATTTTACCTGCCAGAGGAAGCGCTTTCTTCCAAAAAGTC
The DNA here is from genome assembly GCF_054491065.1 of Syngnathus leptorhynchus. NCBI lineage: Eukaryota > Metazoa > Chordata > Actinopteri > Syngnathiformes > Syngnathidae > Syngnathus > Syngnathus leptorhynchus. The sequence continues at coordinate 958,505 of NC_141213.1, forward strand.
TTTATGATTATTATGATTGTTGTTGTTGTTATTGCAGCATCCTCCTCCCTCACCCCGATGCGCCAAAGAGTGCCTTTTTCTTCCAGCGTGAAGGCGACTGACACTTTTTTTTTTCCTATTGTGCCGGAATGTGGATGCGATTCATCAGCGGCCTTTGAAAAGTCAGCGGGGCCTGAGGCTCTGATATTTATGTTATCCGGAGTTCATCAACCTCGGTCTGGCCAATTTCATCACAGAGTGCTCAATGAGCCGCAACGAGCTAACGCTGGTGCCTAAGCGACCATTTTGTGGACCCGGCATAAGAACGGTGCGCAACATGGCGGTTCCCATAGATTAAGGGTGTAAAAAAAAAAAAAATTCACGGGCCCATCATAATCATAGTTTGCTTCAAAGGGCCATTATGATTGTCAACACCTTGTATTATATACAGTATAGGCTACGCAACAAATTGATGAATAACTAGTTTTGGAATAAAACTGTATTTTAAAAGTGAAGACAATTGGTAATTTTTATATTGACACAAGTCGTTGAATAATTTGTCTTTGCGGGCCACATAAAATGATGTGGCAGCCAGTATCTGGCCCCCGGGTCTTGATTTTGACACCTATGCCATAGATGTACAGTAATCTTTTTTTTTTTTGTGTCATTTTATGGTATCCAGTACATACTCAACACGCCTCTTGTACTTAATGTCCTGTTACAGCCGCGTTAAAATATGCACGACGCCGATGTGCTTTTTCTTCACTTGAATGTGACAGGAAGACAAAGATGGAGAATACGCGCTGCGTATTTGCTTTTAGGAGTCGTCTGCTCTCTCTCTCTCTCTCTCTTCTTTCCTGCCTTCCACGCAATTCCTCCTCTTCATCTTGCTATTTATTAGCAAGATTCTTCAAGTCTGGTGAGGAGCAGGCGTGGCTTGTTTACAATAAACAATTTAGCAGAGATTTGCGCGTCAACGGAATATTGAAAGCGCTTCTCCCCGGATCAAGTGGAGATTATGCATGAAGGCGAGATTGCCGCCGCGATGGCTCGGATGGTTTCTCCTTGCTCGCGCGCCTTTCCTCCGGCCCCATAATGCCAGCAATAATTCACAGGGTAAACATTGGGCCCGACAGCCATTTCTGGAGCGTTTCATCCTGGCTCATCCTGACCGCGGAGGGGGCGGAATATGTTTGCGCCTGTGCTTCCATTATCGCTGCTGAATGCACCGTCTACCCCGTGAGCTGACTTGGCGCCGCCCCTGTCAAAAACGGCGGCGGCGCCAACACAAAGGTGCTGATCCCGCCTCTTTGTTGAGCTGCTGGGAGTTTCATTTGCTTGGGTGGCAGTGGAAGAATGGGGACCCAGATCTGAAAAATGTCTAAGGTGAACTCAACGGGTGAGGTTTCGCTGACGATGTCATCGCTAAACATTCAAACGCAATGAGACCCGTTGTAAGGAGGTTGGCCTATTAGCGAAAACTTCAATTAGCTGCAAGCATATTAATGACAAATTAGAATTCATAGGTAGGTCGAGCTCCTTATCGCATGTACAATTTAATGAGGAGCTTGGTCTATGAATGCAAATAAATGAATGGGAGGGTGGAACGTAAACGAATGAAAACGTAAATGAATGGAAGCATTTGGAATCAATTGAGTAGTCACACACCTCGTTACGTGGGCAAACTGATAAAGGGGTCTGGTCGACTAATGAAAGCGTTTCAAGTCATTAACAGGCCACGCTGCTCATCAAGTGTACTATCTGATGTCCAATCAATACACAAGGGTGTCTGCAAGTCAGGCAGGTGTCCCCTGTCCTAATGAATTTCCAGTCAAGGTCCCGCCAGACGCTCCATCTCCATCTCGGGGTTAGCAAACAATCAAGCGCTGGGTTTAAAAATAAAGCCCTGCGGCTCTTGAGAGGCTCCCCGCTGCTTGCTCTTCCTCCTCCCCCTCTTTCTCCTCCCACCGTTGTTTTGCTCTTCATCTTCATTGTTTTCTCCTAAAGGAGCCGAAGGCTTTATAACCTCAGCAATGCCACGACTGGCCGCCTCCCAAACAAAAAAACGCTAACGTCCTCATTAGCGTAGCGTGCCGATGCCGCTGTTTACCCGCTGTGTCGACATGACAGCGATTAAAACTACAAATTGACTCTATATTCTCACAGTGACAAGGTAGCTAGCTAATGCCACTCTTCGTCAAACGACAATCTGATTGTAGATAATAGTATGTACATATTTTCACAAATTCCATTTTCAGTCAAAATGTTTCATTTTGGGTACTTTGCAAGGGAAATGAAGCAGATTAGCTGACGTTTGGAAGTTGACTGGCCAAGTTTTAGCAAGTAAAAGTTGAGCCAAAGTTGACTTGAGAGCACAATCGCACCTCAATGTGTCACTTTACGTTTTGGCGCAAACTTTCCCAGCGGACACATTTTTGATTTCATCTTTCCAGGTGAGAGATTTTGTCAGCGGGGGGTGGTCTGAAGGAATCCGCTTAGCTCCATCCACCGCTGCAAATCCTCCCCGCGTTCATTAGTGCAACGAGCCAAATTAGCATTAGCGCCTCAAATACGAACACGCCGACATCAAAGCTCGGCTGCCTACTTTTGCACGGCTAACGCAGGTGGGAGCAATTAGGCTGAAATATGGAGAAAGATGTCAGAGGTGATGAAAATCCTCTGGCGCAAGCAGACTTTGGTCAGTAGGGATCCCGCAAACCTAATGACATCTGACGAGGTGGGCAAAAAAATGATTTCACGATTGAATCTGGTCCTCGGGTCTCATGGGGATCACATGGTATGAGGTGATTGATAGCTGGTGGAGACTGAAGAACAAGATGAGTCATGATTCTGTTCTGGCTGCTGGAGGGCTGACTAGAACTGTTTGGCAGCTTCACATTTGGCTACAGAGTGGACAACCTTCTGAACTTAAACCTTGAGAAATATTAAATAAGTGCAAGAAATATTCTTGTTCGATCCCTGAGAGTTTGACCTTTATTTGATAGTTTGGCTGCTGAAGTGCTAACGAGGACTGTTGGTCAACGTTCCCATTGGACCCTAAGCTTGATCAATATTTTGCCTCAGACAGCTTTGACAGTTTGATAATGTTCTAGCTATGTTGATGTTGAACGATTTAGGCCCGCTCATTTAAGGATTTTGGCTGCTGGAGGGCTGACGAGAACTAGGTCTCATATTAAGTTCTTTTTCTTCCCACTGTCAGGTTTGAGGCTTTTGTTGTTGAAGATCTCTCTTCTTTTTTTTTTTTTTTTTTTTTCCTTTGTCGTCATGCAATCTTCTTCTTTGTGGCGGCAGCAAAGCAGTGCTGTGGGCCGCCACGCTAATGGAACGGATGGCCAATAAGTGCGCTCATTATCTTCTCCTGCGCCTTCAAGTCACACATGAAAGCCGCGGCAGCAATGTCACGTAATGGCGTCCTCACGCCCGTCCAGCCCGCCGACTTTTCAGCATTATTTGCCTCGCTCGCCCATTTTGTACTTAAGTCCACTTTTGTCTCATTGCCACGGGGCTTTTTTGTGCTTCCCTGCTATGGTGATAATGGCCGACGTAGGCGAAAGAGCTAGCTTTCAGATGCCTCCCGGCGAAATCCCGCAATCAGAAGTCATTTAAGATATGACACGTGTGGCGGCTAAAGAGGCGCTTGGCCATGCGGGGATAAGATCGTTATCTGCCACCTCACGTCGTTAATGAAGTGACGAGACGGAGACGATACGACGCGGTATCGCCGCCGTGAAAATTTGTTCCAAGACGCTCAGACTTGACGTGCTAACAAACACATGCTAATGCTCGACACGTTAATTTCTAACATCTCATTCATATTTTTTTGCTTTGGACATACAGTAATCGACATGTAGATTGTATGAATTAAGAAGCTTTTGATTTTTCTAGTTCTAGTCATTGAAAAACTGACAAATAATCAAAATGAAAGCAGTCTGCTAGCTTAATGCTAACATATAATGCAAAACGTTAGGTGCCTTTTTGTAAAATACATAAATTGGCACTACATGATTGCAGTGTATTATTTCTCTTGCGAGGAGCATTACAAGTTCTCATTTGCCTCCAAATCAAGGCAAATGCACTCAACCTTTCAATAAAACACGACAAGTGCGACAAAATGACTCGTTTCTTGGCTTGGTGAGTCAGAGGATATTGCTCTGACTTAGCGGAATGACTTTGTCACCCAATTTGGTCCCGTTGGAGCGGCGCCAGAGAACGTCGCGTCCTTTTTGGACTTGACTTCCTTCAGCGGGGAGACAAAAAGTGCTCCGTCAGTAGATGCATGCAGGCCGGGCACATGATGTCACTCGTCAAGAGACAAGCGAGTCGATTGTCGGGTCCTGCAAGCGAGTCGATTGTCGGGTCCTGATGATAAAACTACTGGTACACATGGGAGTTGATGATGGCAAAGCAGGCCGTTTGTTCCCTTGCACTTTTTCTTGGTGGCCTGCAGACCTGAATGTGAAATAACATCTTTTTTCCATCTTGACAAACACTCTGCTGACGCTCTCCATGCTAATGAGTTCCTCTCCAGCACAGATGTGACCTCTCCTGGTTACAACCTGGTCTCATTAGCCATCGCCCACCTTTCTTGGAGGCCCTCCATTTTCTCAAAAGAGCCACTCTGGCTGAAATAAGCCCTCTTGAGATGAGTTTCAAACCTTAAGCTCTTGGAAAACGGGTTTGACGAAACCCGGGCGTCCGCTCACCCAGTTGGCAAACCTTTGTAAGTCACATGATTTGTTCAAGACAATGTGAAATGTCAACTTGGATTCCAATTTTTTCTCAAAGTTAGCGGGCCTATGCAGGCTTGACTAGGACCGAAGCGGCTTGAAATACCGTCCATGTCGCCACTACTGCTGCCCCCTTGGGAACCTCTTTTAAGTCCAGTAAAAAAAAATGTTGAGCGCAATAGAGAGGCGGCGCGGCGGCAAGTGTGTTTGTGAGGCTAATAAATTGCAAGGTGACGGCTGGCTGTATTTACTCTGCACTCGTCTTGACAGCACCATGAATGTGCTCTTTTCTAGCACGGGGACAATTAAAGAGAGAATTTCACCGTGTTATTGATTTTATCCTTTTAACCGCACGGAGAGAAGAAAGCAAAGTTAAATTTAAAAAAGTGTGACAAGACGCAAGCATTAACTTGTGTCTGTGTTTGAAGCTACAGTGACGCCTTCATTTAGTGTATTCTGGTTGATATTTTAACAAGTGAAGCGCAATGTGAGGAGGACCATGCACTCAATGCTGAGCTGATTATTCTCCAACCTGAAAGAATGAATCCCGTGTCGTCAGCTCAAGAGGCCAAACAAACGCACGCACGCACGCGAGTGACAACGACGAGCGTTGTCATCGAGCTGACTTGACAGCAAGTCGGCTTCTCTGAGGGACAAGAGGCTGCTCAAAGGAACACGGACAATTATTTCAGTTGCTTCAGAGAGGTCTCGGCGTGTGTGTTGGGTGGTTGAACGTGAGCGAGTTGCAAAGGTGATAAATCCAGTTGAACACTTTCAATCCCCTCTGACTGGAGTCTTGATTGTGCTTTATCTCGAAAGGCTCTCAACGTTAGACATTGATTACTACAATTGTTACCTCCACTAAGCAAACATTGTGGCAGTTCTGGGAATTTGTTTTTATTGTTGGTGGTTGGACGGATGCGTTTTTGTATGATGGTTGATTGGTAGCTTCACTGGTTTGGTTTGGTTCGGTTTGGTTTGGTTTGGTTTGGCCCTGCGATTGGCTGGCAACCGGTTCAGGGTGTCCCCCGCCTACTGCCCGATGACGGCTGGGATAGGCTCCAGCACGCCAGCGATTTATAATATAATAAATGGATGGATGGATGGATGGATGGATGGATGGATGGATGGATGGATGGATGGATGGATGGATGGATGGATGGATGGATGGATGGATGGATGGATGGATGGATTTGGTTGGATGGAAGGGTGGGTATTGATGTTGATTGAGGTTTTTTTAGTCTGTGTTTAAACTTCCACATTAGAGGTTGCAAAAGATCATCAAGCAGCCAGAGATTAGTCCACACTGATGACTGACCAGATCCACACGAGTGTCTCTTTGGATGCATATTTTACAGCGGGTAAGATGTCAAGTTTCCATTTTGGGGCGGGACGAAAGCAACTCCTTGGGCAATGAAGTGGGCAAAAGGGTAAAAGAAAACCAGAAGAAAACAAGAAGGTGAATGATGCCAAGCAGAGCTTTCATGTCCTTCCAGTGGCAGGCAAGGCGAAGAAAAGCTTTAGCGGGAGAAATGTGCCGCCTGTGCCGCTCCTTCCCTCCATGCCGGGTTTTGTTTACACAAAAGGGAGACATTTGGACTGGGATAATCTCGGACGCAGACCTCCAAGCCTCAGCTGTGCTGCCATGCCAGAGAGCCTGGCCGTCCTCCCTGCCAAGCTCCAACTCAGCAAAGTCCACTCTGATGCGCTCCAACTGCCAAAAACACTGAGCTTCGAGTGTAAGACCAGGATGCAAGTTGACTGTGGAGCTGGACGCAAAACAGCAGTGACACTCAAAAGCGTACAAAACATTCCGTGGACTTGCAGGGGGGAAAGAATATGAGTTTGAATTTCCATCACAAACAGCAAGCTATTTCCTCTGATGAGCTTCTCAGCGTGACAGGTGACAGCAGGAATTCTTCTGATTGGTTGATTGCTCCCTCACTTTAAACTTATTGAGGAGACAAAGTATGCAAATTTGTTTCGCTAGCTCGATTGTTTAGCATTTTAAGTCCATCGTGAAGCTTCACATCGAAGCTGAATATCCCGACGTCCCTTTTAGGACTCGCCAAACTAGATGGTAACATTTATTGAATAATGTGAGGTGTGTGTTCTTCATTTCTTGTCATTTGCGTGTGAACGAGAGAGCTCGGGCTCGTTATCGCTGGTGTCGCTGTCGTCACTCGTGCCCCGGTGAGATGTCAAACGCTAAGCGGCTCATTGGAGGAAATGTCAGTACAAAAAAAGGACACGATTATTGCCGCCCGGGAAAGGTCACCTACAAATGTGGTGCCGTTAAAACCGAAGATCTACATGGGGAATGGAGAGGAATCATCTTTGGACACGCTCAAATAAAGCCGGGCGTTCATCATTTGCTTTTTTTCTGGTGAGGTGAACACGAGTCCGCAGACGAGCAAACGTGTGATGGGAGTCACAGGACGCCAACGTCTGTCCTTTTGTTTCCTTCCACAGGTGAGCAACTTCCTGTTTCTTGGAAGACGGACGAAAATTGCTTTTCCCGGCTTGTGTTCTTGACAAGGTCTTGCCTGATAAGTCAGGAGAAGGTTCTCCTCCGATGGCCACGGCAATTTAAAGGGGACATTTTACGAAAATGCAACTTTAATGGTGGGAGACAAATTGCTGTTGTTTCTTGAAAGTAGTTATTTTCTCTGCTTTGTGTAGATTTTTATTTTTTTTAGTTGACTGTTTTATTACTTCTGGTGTCCTCCTTCCATGGCTCCCCATCCATCTTCTTTTATTTAGAGAGTTCAATTTCAGGAGCAACAATCAGAAAAAAGAATTGGTGAAAAACTGTTTGAGCTTTCTCAGTCTGCACATTTTCAGCAGTTATCTCATTTCACTGCTTTTGGTGTATTTTGGACACTCATTGATGCAATTCCATTTTAGTGATGTAAGAAGGTTATTATAGTTCATAAAAACAAACAAAATGAACTCAAATAAAAAATATATTTTCATTGATGAAATAAAACTAATTTATTAAACGAAAACAAAAAGTAAATGAGACTACACCAAAAGCCAGGCTGGCTCACCGGATGAGATCCATCCCCGACAACAAGGGTGTCTTACTCCTTTTTGTTGCGGGCCACAATGGAGTTCTGATTTCCCTCGTGGGGTCATTAATGACTTAAATAGAAATGAATGGGTGGATATTATCCCATACACGCAACAGAAAAGTTCAAAAATGTTCTAATGTATTTAGAAATTAGGATTAGAACAAAATATTTTGCAAATTTTCACAGTTTGGGTATTTTAACAAGAAACATTGAATTGACACGCATGATTTTGCGGGCCATATAAAATGATGTGGCGGGCCGGATCTGGGCCCTGGGCCTTGAGTTTGACACGAGTACCCTACAATGATCTAATTTGTCCCTGGTGATAAAAAGGCTCCAAGAGTCAGTCTCAAATTGTTGATCGTTGAAGAAAGCATGCAAGAGACGCCTTATTAGGATTGCTAGGAACTGTTGGAAGAAAAATGCTCACGTCTGCTTCAAAGCGGCAGCTTTGGGTGAATTAGCGCCTATTGATGGCGGGCGCTGCTATCTGCTTTTCTGCTTTTGAAGTCGGGCGCAACTCCCCGCCAGGTTTTTCTGCTCGGCTTACGGCGCATTCCGCCATTTGCCCCGCCGCCTAACAATGCAAATAATTCGCCTCCGCGAGCTCGCCTCCTCAGTTAATTGAGGAATCTTTTTATGTTTTCAATTAGCGCCTCCTTTTTCTTCTTCTTACACGTCTGACATTTGTTCTAATTGCACAAGAAGCACGCCGGCATCACAACAACAACCTTTATTTTCCCGTCAATCTCTTGCCACGGGGGAGGGAGCGCGTGAAAGAGTTAACGAATAATTACAACTGCGGATGGGAAGAAAGAAAAACATTTCTCGTCTTTCTGGCCGGGAAGAACGGCGCAAGGATACTTCTCAGGATGTAATTACACCACATATCGACGGCATCGTCGGCTTCTCCTATTTGGCCTCGTTAGAGTGCTGCTTCCTTAACTATGCGCTAACTTCAAATCAAAGCCCGACGCCAAGCGTGACGTTGCTTTGCAACACTGAAATCTCCTCACATTTGATGACTTCCAATCGATCGTATGCCGACCGCCTGATGAGAATCCATCATTATAGCCAGCGATCATGGCGGCTTCAGTCAAAAAGAAATAAATCTTCACCCATCTGAATAAAGCTTTTTTTTGCCTTGTAAACTGGGTACACACATCCTATAATCCAAGATTGATAGATATTAGTCCCCCCAAATCTGATCAAACTCAACAAAGGCCCGATGATCCTGATGACTCCTTTCTAGCTGTCGGAATCTCTCAAATAACGCCATTTGTCACAATGTAACAATCGACGTTAAGGTGCCAAAAATCATTCTGTGCGAACAAATTGTCCCCGGTGGCTTTCGTTTGGCACCGCAAAGAGGCCTGTGTGCTATTCTTCCCCCTGGGAGGAAGTAGCAGATGTGTGTAAACACAGTGGCAGAGTAAAAGCCAGAAGCTCTCCAGAGTGGCGTCAGAAAGCCAAGATGGGTAATCCCAGGAGGAGCTCAACACAACCACGAACTCGCCCTCAAATCCTGTTGGCTTCTAATATCCACACGACAACTGGCGGGGGAGTAGAATGAGGGGGGGCCGTCGTATTCATTCGTTTGTATTCGCTGAACAACAGCATCGATACTTTTTGAGGTCATCTGCATGACTTGTATTCACCGTATCTGAAGTCCGACAAATGCTTCTTTGTGATGCAGTTTGACGATCGGAGGAACTTGGAGATCTGACGCAATACTTTGAATACAGCTTTAAATTGCATTCTTTCATTTGTTGCTCATTCTCCCGCAAAAAGCCCACCTGGGAAGCACTCCCGCGTCTTTTACAGAACAACTACGAGACAATCCACTCCAGCAGCCCGCTGACTGACAAGCAATTGCACGTTCGCGTTGGAGATAGATTAGCTGTAAAAGCCGGTCAAGATCAAACCGCTCGCTTCTCTTCGGAGGCTCCGCCGCCCCGCGGTCAAGTTCTCAATGTTTCGCTTCACCAGCAGCTCAAATTATTCATCAAGAGTGTGCAGGACAAGAGTAACATACAGAATACTTAGTGATTGTTCAAAATAAATGGCACGCTGCCGAGAAGATGGTCAAAACACATCAATCGTGAATTCTGCGTTGACACCTCTGACAAACTTTTGACAACAATTCAAAAAACTTGGACAAAGTCGGTGCGACATGTTCGCCGTGCAATGAAATCACTCTTGTATATCGATTTAGTCTCGGACGATTGAATGCTTCCAATTTAGAGATTTTGGCCAAGCTCCTTTTCTATTGCCAAGGCTCCATCAAAGGTATGCTTGGATGAGTTTGGTGGACATTTAAAGGTTTTCCAAAAATAGAAGACGCTGTCACATATTCTTCCTTTTGGTCTTCATGGAGATGTTTCAATTCTTTTCTCCAAGCCACCTATGGATCAATAGAGTAATACTAATGAATGTATTGGCTTACGAGTCGCACTCCTAAAAGCCTTTTGGCCTCCTTGATGCTACTTTTTCTTCTTTGTCTCTAATTGTTTTCTAAAGCCTCTGTTGGGACTGTGTTGGCATGGCCTTATTATGGCAGCTGATCAATGTGATTTATGGGTCCTGGAGGCCAAACATGCAAACTGTCTCATCTCCTGAGGCTAAAGCCCAGAAATCAATGGCTCACTGGCTGACTGCATGAAAGGGAGTCTAGTCACAAAGCATCACGGGAATCAAGTCCAATCCAGAGACCTTTTTTCACTTCTTCGTCTGTTTCTCTTTTTTTTTTTTAGCACATCAGGCTTAAAAATAAAATCCATAGCCTTGTGATCTACTTGAATTGCTTCCATTGAGAAAGGGTTGCCAGCATGCAGATGGCCGCCTTGTTAACATAATCCCATCGATGTCCTCCAGCTGTGTAGCTCATACTCGCCAACATTTCACACTTGTTATTATTTTTTTTTTGTCAAACAAGATTCAAGGAAGAAAAAAAAAAAAAAATCACCACCACCGGGCTGGATCGCCCGTGGTTGTGTTTTGTGTCTATCGATTGCTGTGGTGCTTCAAGCTGATTGTCGACAGTACAAGTCCGCTTAAGGAGCACGTTGTATTCTTTTTTACTCTTAATTCCTTCTCATTCCACCAGTTGCCAGGCAGGCGATTAAAATCAACATGAGAGCATGGCCGATCGATATCCAACATGTTAGTATTGTGCCTTAGGACTTGAGGCAAGAAGTGGGTCACGGAAAGCTAGCCATGGATGCCCAAACTGTTGCGCACCCTCCAGGGCGCGTCTGTATTGCCTAACTTGTGTTCCGTAAAAGTTTCTTGGCGAAAATCCATCTGTTCACTTCCTGTTGTGCTTTTACTGTTTAGGGTCACTGTTGAGATGGAATATATAGCAATCGATTTTTTTTCGTGAGAAGAAACCGATACTGATATAGCGCAGCACTGTGGCTATTTTCAGCCACCCTGCTGACGGGGTTTTTCTCTGACTACTCCAGCTTCCTCCCACAGTCCAAAAATCACCGATTTAGACATTGCGCCATACGTTTATTCCAAGCAGTTCTCTTTTTGTTTCCATTGTCAAAACATTCTTTGTACATGTTGGCAAAAGTAAGACCTTCATCCATTTTTACCTGAGTGGTGTCGTTAAGTGGACTTGGCGCAGAGCCCGGAAGCTAACGGTGCGTTGCTAGCACATCCCGAGTGCGACTCCAGGGAGCTTCCTCGAGAACAATGGAGACAATGCGGCAGAACGCAAGACGTTGGACACGGGCCACTAAGAAGCTCGTCCCTACTTAGCAGAAACAGGAGCTTTATTTGTAGACCCCTACTCCAACATCACTTGGAGTTGGAGAACATCCGTGGTAGAAATTGCTATTCTAGGGGTCTCCATGTCAGCCATTTTGTTTTGATATAGTCACTTGAACTTTGATGATTTCCGACTAGGGAATTCATCTAATGAGCCTCAATTGAGGAATCGTTGACAGATGTGCAACACTAAATTCCAGAGCTTTGTAGCATTTGCTTTTTAGTTAAGCCAGAGTAGTTTGAAAATTTGATGCTAATTGAGAGTATTCCTGGGAAGTAGGAAAAAATTAGACCGTCACCAGTTAGGTTCAAAATTGTGATTCTCTGAAAAATCTCAAGTACCCACGTTGGAAAAGATATGGGAAATGATCAATTTTGGTCTGAAGTTGTCATTCCAATGAATTACCGACAGGAAATATATTTTGCCCGACAACTTAAATTGTAGACGGAGCATGGCGCCAATGGTGGGTGATCTAGTTGAGGATTTGTCACGTCAAAGGGTTGTGAAGCCCTGAATCAATTCAATGTTTTTGTTTTTTCAATAGGTCATTTGGCCAATCTTCTGTTAACAGACATGCTGCACAGACTTAACTTGAACATTTTTGCATTTCTTTTTTTTTCAGCTTTGTGAAGAAGCTCGTGAGTTGATGCCTAATGATTCAATTTGTTTAGTAGCTTTGACTCATTTGCAGACAATAAATGATTTATCAGAGGAGGGCCGTGGGTAGTAAACATTTACTTATTGATCAAACATATTTCTGTATAATCCTCATGTTAGTTTATTTCCTCACGCTGGTCTGCAGCGAGCTTCCGAGATTGCACCTCTCAACCAGGTCACAGCCACGGTGATGTGGTGGAGAGGGAGAGCTTTCGGCACAATCTGAAAAGCGGGGAAAAGTGAGCAAATTTCCAATCCTGCGGGTTCATTTGGTGCCTTTCAGCAGCAATTGCTGTGTCTAAACATTCATGAGGCGAGCAGCAGCAGGGTTACAGAAGGGGGGGGGGGCAGGAGGAGCATGAAGAGCGCCGGCAAGGCAGTCAGTGCAGGCGGAGGCGAGGCAGCGAGAGGAAGTGTGTGAATGTTACTTTCTCTCACATTTGAGGAGCAACGAGGAAAGGAGAAGGTGCTGTTGGTTTGTTCTCGAGAGGAAGAAGATGAGAAGTTGAACATCCGGTTCTTAAAAGGTAACATCATCTTATTTTGTTCATCATGTCAAAAGATGAGCCTCTCAGCAGTTGGAGAAAGTGACTAAGGCGAATTTGTTGTGTGGGGAAGGGCAGGAGATGGTAACCGTGGGGTGCGTCCGGCGGCGGGAGGAAAACGCGGTCAGGAGCTCGCTGACTACGGCAGCCAAAGGGGGCAGCAGAATTTGTATTTTGTAGCCTCTGAGACAGCACGCAGCTCTGCCAAGTCCGCCGCTTCTTAGGAGAAAGATTTCATTGTGCGGTTGATTCATGAGGCATCGACGTGACCCCGCCAAACCCCCCCCCCGGCCCCCAACCGACCTCCCGCCGTGCCGGATTCACTTGGCCCAATGATGCTGTTGAGGCATCAACACTTTCTGGAAGCATCGTTCTGAATACTAAACGGGAGTTTCATGAAGCCATGAGAGGTCAGCGTACTGTTAGGCGCATTTCTTGTTGAATATTTGCTTTCAGGCTGAGAGACGAGGTCACGTAAGACCAAGCTAGAGAGCTCAAACCTGGAGTTTTGGAGTTGATTCTGGATCTTTTAAGTTCTCCGATTGGAATGGCAGGAGAACATTTTAAGCAGCAGTCTACCTGGAAAGTCTGCCTCACAAGTTCTGAGTTGGAATTTTGGCTTTGGTGTGAAGCCTACATGTTGTTCCAGGGCTTGTGTGGGTTTTTCTCCGCCATTCCAATAACATGTATTTAAGTTCCTTGCAGATGAAGAAAGCTGGTTTGTCTTCCGTCAATCTGTAGGTGTCTGTCTTCTGTACATCTGTCACGTAAACTCCCGTTGCCTCGGTTTTCTTTGATGATTCCTTTTGTTATTGGATACCCTGGCGTGGTGTCGCGTAGGTTGTCATGGCGATGGCAGATGAAACATGCTCAGGGGCTTGTCGGGCACAATGATGAAGCAGTGTGGTGGGTTTTTGCGAGCTTTTCCACAGCAGTTGCTCAAGCTTCAGAGACTGAGGATGGAGAAACTTACCTCCGGGCTCATGTTGCAACTCCAGCTCAAGCAGAAAAATCAAAAATAACATCAGCGTTCGGCTGGAGTACTTGAAAGAGACGCTATGAGAAGCTTTGTGACTTTGGCCACTTCAAACCGACCCAAAGGTACATGGTCCTATTTTTGTTGTCTTTGTCAAGGTCCCAACTTGAATCGAGTGGGTACCAAGTCCTCAAAGGCTGATGCGCATTTGAATGAAGCAGCTGCTGCAATGGACTGCAAGCTTACCGACTGACTTGTGGTGGCCAGTCTGAAGAAAGCAATCAGTGACGCAGGCTGTGGCTCTGTCTATTACATCAAGTAATTACATCCAGTAATAGACACCAAGACCTCCACTGCCCAATTAATTGCCATTGATTCACTTTCCTGTTTCCATTCAAGTCCTCAAGGACACATGTAAAAGGAAAACTGTTTTATTATGGAGCTTTGGTTAGCTTTTATTGCTGGTAGGGCCAAAGTATGGCATACGGACCACATGGGGCCCACTCCGCTCATTCATCTGGCCCACAGAGTATCATGATATTTGTTATTTTTGCCTCGAAAAAATGCCTCAACTTTTTTCTGGTCCTTGAGCACCAAGGTTTGCCACAATTTGTACAAATAGTCCCATGGAGTGCTTGCTTGTACTTGTCCCCAAGGTTGTCTTGTCGGACCAGCATTCCTCTTGAATATTCTCCCACCGACACGGGTTTGCTTTGTCCGCCTCTAAAAGATAACCTCAGGAGAAGTTCCCAGCGCTCACCATCCTTTTCAATTTGTAACGCACGGGTATCACAATGACAGCGACACACAATCGCTCGCACCTTACAACACAGCCCGCAGGGACACTGGAAGAGAAACATGAGGTGCACACAAAAGCAACTTCACATACACGCAACGTCTATCAATCGCAGTTGACAGATTTTTAGCTAACTTGTCTTGTTGAATTTTGACGCAGCTGTAAAATGAATTCATCGTTCATATTGGACAAGCCTATTCCTTTTGGCCAAACTACGAATACTATTCTTTAGTATTTATGGAATAGGAAACTGTGACTATTCAGTACAGTGAATGCAATTGCCCTTCAAACTGATTGCACAGCCAGAAAATGTCAAAACATTCATTGCCTTCAACAAATCTTTTGCTGATTTGGAGTTTCTGTCTATCTAAGAATATGTGTTCTTTTGTGTTTCTGATCAAATGCAATCGTGTATTCTTGGTTCAGAGATAGAGTTATTGACTCATTGCGAGCTGACACAAAGTTTATTCAAATAAACAAGTGATTGAAATGAGCTCTCCGCAGGTAGACGGCTGACTAATCTCATGTGTAAATCTTACTTCTTTTTTTGTTATTAGCTGACATGTTTTGTGGCCGGTGTTAAAGTGGGTGGTGTTGACGCACGAGAAGCGTGTGATGTGACACGCCGGGCGGCCGAGACGGAGTGTGCAAACAAAGCAAAGCGGAAGCCCGCCGAGTGTTGGATGGTGGATTTGTCAAGGTTTGTCATTTGTGCCAGACGCTGGGATTCAACATCTGGCGGAAGTTACGCAAAGGCCACATGCTGAGCCCCCCGAAAGCTCAGATGCCCCGCTGGTGTAAAAAAAAATCACTCATCAACACGTCTGTGCCGGCGTGCTTCGACAAAGCGGGCGCACTGCACTTTTCAAATATGGACTGTCACAAAAATATCAAATTGAATCTACCACTAATGTCAAGAAAAAGCAGCCACCCCAAGCTTTTTTGCCACACAATGGTTTGACATTGAGCAAAAATTTCCAGGGAAGAACAAAGAAATAAAAAAACAAATGTTTAGAATTGCAGCTGGCAACGCAATTGTGAAGCGTTCACTGTTACATGACACATTTGTGCAGTTTGAACTCCAGGGGAGCGGTGTATTGTTTGACGATGAATAGCTCTCTCCGTCAAAAGCAAGCATTTTTATCTTTGTAAAGACAACCATTTGGAAAAGACATTTTGTCAGATGGCGCAGGTATAGAAAATAAGAGAGTTCGTCAAGTCGTCAAACAAAACGGGCTGTGCGCGGAGATAAGCGATGTATTATAAAATACGGGACAAAAATGTAACTAGTAAAATTCCTTTTATCGCTTTAGATTAACGTGCAAGTAACATTGCACAATGCATCATTTTCTTTTAAGTATGCCAGCAGGGGACTGAGCAATGGGGGGGGGGGGGGGGGGGCTTCCTACATGGGCTGTTTATGGCGGACTTGCAGTTCAAGTCAATTGTCAACATGATTTATGGAGATGTGGGCCATCTCCACAGTGCCTCCTCAATCTTCCCTGACGAATGGCTCCCATCAACCCGTGTAGTGGCCGTTTGTTTCCTTTGCGAGCCAATTTTCAGGCAGACAGATGAGTTTAATCTGCCATGTTTTCTCCTGCTGGCAATTTTATCCCCGCATTCTAATTTTGTGCGTCGGGGAAGTTGCGGGACTGGCCAATTGTGTCAGGGAAGTTGCGGGACTGGCCAATTCCAAACCACATGTTTTACCCTTCCAACTAATCCTTCTAATACCTTTAATGGTTCTGCTTTTCATCTTGCAAAACAAATCGGAGATTGCTCCAGTATAGGCAGGAACTGTCAAATGCTCAAGTCATTGTCATGAGGAAGAACAAGATTTCTTTATCTGCATGCTGGTTGGTTGTCTGAAGAGAAACGTTGTTGGTGCCATCAGTCGTAGAATTTCTTTCTCAAATGACCCGCTCGACCGGAAGCGCGCAATGACCGGGAGAGGTAGGAATTTCTGCGGAACGGCGTGGCGGCCCGGTCGGCACGGTAATGAAGGTGTAGTGTCCAAACACTTAATGTCTGTTTGGATGACACGCACCACTTATTGGCCCAATCATCTGCGCTCGCTCGGCAGCACCACTTGATTAATGCGACTGTCAGGATAAAAGGCTGCGCATATTAGCAAGGTGATTACCCCGCCTGGGAAACTCTTTGGAAAACAACAGAAAGCCTATGCAATCAACACGCTAACTTTTGCAAACTTTCCCTATTTAAGTTTTCTAATTGCACCCACCACCTACCCACGAAAAAGAAATGAGGGTCTCCGGTGAGCAATCAGCTTCATTTTTTGCTCAGACTCTCGCACAGATTAAGCTAAATTAACGACGGGGAGCGGAAAGTGGTGACCTGAACAAAAATAGAAAAGAAAAACAGAACAATGGAAGAGCAGCCAGACAAAGGTTCATTGTGGATGGACTAAATGAGAGGACAACCTGTCATCTTTTTTACTGCGGAGATGCTGCAGGAAAAAGGGAGGGAAAAAAATGCTAATGAGGACAACACAGCACCTCACGTCATGTCCTGGTGTGGATTTCTAAAAGGTTGGAACCTTCTTAGGACTATACATCCCAATAATGCAGATGAATTCAGCCTCAGGACAGCGCAGACTGCCAGGAAACTTCAAATAAATAAAAACGAAAGAAGAACTGAAATATTTGTCTCAAAGTCTTGGCCCCGGCTGTCCCCATGAAGATTTTCTTCCCCGTGCTTGTGGGGTTGTTGCCCAGGTAACACAAAACCATAAACATCCATTTTAAATTCAGAAGACTGGCAATTGTCCAGAGGTGTGAATATTTGTCTTAAGTTCGGGATGCCCAAAGTCAGTAACAATGTTGAAGCGAGGGGGCGGAGCTTAATGTGGTCTTTCTTATGGAAAAGTAGAGCTTTACCGCCGTGGAAAATCCTTCCACAGAAATTGAGTATCCACAATCCCAAGTCAATATAAATCATATAGCTTCACCAAAATGATAGTGAGTCAAACTGAATCGAATTGAATCTTTCAAGTAGTGAAATCCTGTCACAGACTCAAGATCATCACCTTGGAAAAAAGTCACAAGAATGCCTCTCCCCCTCTCCGGTCGGGATACTCCTTAATGTCGGATTCTCACGCTGCAATGAGCTGGACAAAGAAAAAGTAAAAAGAAGGCCGCTGTGCTTTGTGATCTGCACCGGGAGATTTCAGGTTGCATGGGAGGAAAGCACAGAAATAAATGCCCTTCTTCACAGTAAGACTTTATCAGCGAGTCAAATGGATGCCAAACACTGGCAATCCCAATTTCATGGCCACAAACAAACAGAGACGCTCAGCGGGAGCGCCCCGTTGTGTTTGCCGCTCGCTCTCGCAGCGTGATTCGTGTCGACACGCTCGGCAGACGCACCTTGAGGATGTCGCGCGGGGGTCACGAGAGGAGGACGCTCGCCCGGCGGGAACGCCGCCAAGCAGACCAGAGCGAGGAAGCGAAGACGACAAGCCAGCCGTGACATTTGGCGCCGAGCGTTCCTTTCTTGACTGCCGTTGCGATAAACAAGCTGAGAGTGCCAGTGGAGTGATGAGGTCCCGTCTGACAAGTTGATCCCACCTCAGCAAATTAGATCATGGCTTTTTTTTGTGTGTCGCAGCTGTTTAACCTCCACGCCTCCGAGGCCTTTGGGACCAGTCCACCGGTGTGAAAGGGGAAGCGCAAAACAGAGCAGAGAAAGCTCTTTCAAAAAGTTTCAGATCTCAAGTCAGGGCAGAATTACCCACAATTCCATCGACAACACGTACGGTATAACTCCCACGCCTCGTCGACACGCTCTGATGTGATGCGTACGAGCAGCGAGACAAAGTCCAATGTCTGGCAGGCGTGTGTTTGTTCTGTTGCAGAGTGAAGGAGAAGATGAAGAGGAGATGTCAGGATTGATAGCCAGCTGATCTAAACTTCATTGATTTTTCACGTGTTCTTTGTAGCCTGTACAGAAAGGACTCGCTGGGAAGCTTGTCAGAGTGGATGAGACTGATGAGGAGAACGGCAGGCGAGGAAAAAAAAAAAAAAATTCTCTCCGCCCCCACACCTTCCACACAGCAAACACATTTCCCCTGTTTAAACAAGAGGACAGCGCTTCTCCTCGCGGACACACGGAGGTGTTTGTGCAGCGCAGAACTGGCGTAATTGGCCTCCATGCCCGCAGGTCCGCTCGGCGAGTGTTTGACCCATCAGCCTATTTAAGGCGCATGTACGCCTACTGAGTCTCCAAAATTTCAAAGCAGACTAAGAACTGATGTCACCTGGAAAGCTATGCTGCCTTTCAATTATTCATTTGCTCCGAGAGCTGATTGAGAAGCAATCTCTTAAGCTTGCCTCACATTGTGACACGGCACACTGGAGGAACCTGCTAGAACTGGAAATTGACTTCGGAACCGTCACAAAAGCAGACAATTTTTTTTAAGTTTTCACTGGAGTTCTGCACAAGGTGCGTTCAATGACTACTCACACGGTCGGAAAACTAAATAATAACACCGACAAGTACGTGAGAGAGCACATTGCAGGGAATACGTGGATGCGTGCAATAATTCATTCGCCTAACTTTTTCTGTCTTCTCAGTGGTATTTTTAGCAAGTGTAGAAAATGAAAACAGGTTAAAACCCCGACTCCCAAGCAAAGTTAGTTCAAGAATAAAATGACATTTAGTTTTTCTTATAAAGGTTTGAAAAAGCAAAAATAAAATCGTCTTTCTGTGTGTTTTACATAGAGTAATAGGATAAAAAGTGTACGTTTTGGGATAGTCCAGCACGCATTATTTGCTTTCACATTGATTCCTATGGGAAACGTTGCTTCTACTTACTAACGTTTCTACTTACAAACCCGATCGTGGAACCAATTAAGTTCATACGTAGAGACATAATTTCCTGTGGTTTTTAGCAATGTCTGTATTTCCTGCGGGGTTCCTCAAGGCTCAGTCTTAGGGAGATGCACTGAGCAAATTTGAATGCGAATATTTTAGCATAATCGTGTCAGAAGTGGGACACGTTGTCCTGAGGCCGTGCACGGTGTGCCCTTGGGACACAGTGAAGACTCAACCGTGACCAGTCGCCTGATGAGTGAACTGACTGCCTGTGTAATGTATGCCATGTTTTTTTGGAATATACTGCATATTATTCATTAGAAGCGTAACCTTGAAGACGGAAGACAAGGACGCTCAGCTTGCGTGACATCGTAAAGAGAAAGGACTTCCTTGACTCTCTTTCCGAGGGCCGGATGACATGAGTTGTCATGTTTCATGTTGACAAGAGTGCGATGGGTTATTTTTCCGCAAGGAACAAAAGAGTCCACCTACTGACAATAAAGTACAGCTCCCGTTGCGGGTGAGGCAGTTGTGTAGAGTATGACGTGATGAGGAATGAATGTCACACCAAGAAGTGAACGGTAAGATGAGCTTCTGGGCTTTCGACACATCTTAATTTTTCTAGATACATTTTTTTAGTGCTCCGTGCCAGTCCAAGCTTCTTTTCAACTTCTACCAACCTCGAAGAACAATACCAGATCTTTTCAGGCATGGTTTCTTTTGTGGGTAGACATATCTACATTTATGAACCCCGCCTGGAAATGTCCCTACAAGGCTCCTTTGAACCATAGTCACATAATTCCTGTGTCTTTTCAGACATATTCAAACATAAACCCTCTGCAGGGATCCAGGCACCATGTGTTAACATCTGTTTATCTTCTTCCAACATTGGCAATGTTCACGCTCCCTAAATCCACAGGACTGCCACCTACTGCCTGGAGAGCGTGTGATAGGTCGGCATTTTTTTAAAACAGACTCGTTCGGCTATGTACTCTAATTTACAGCAGCATTTATCTCAAAGGGAGGTTTTGGGGAAGGTTGGGGGGGGCTTGTGATTCAGACACAAGGTCGGGATACGTGGATGTCCGCTGGGTTGGAAATGAGTCGGGCACACCACACGTAGGGTCGGGTGGGTGGGAGTGAGGGGACTTTTATCCTTGGTTGTCACGAAAGTCATCGTTAAATCATCTTTACTGCAATGGCAACATTTCTGGCACCTCGGCTGCCAAGTGTCTTTGTCACACTGATGATGATTATGAGATGCATAGAGAGGATTTTTTTTTTCATTAAGATCTTGTTGAATTGAAATGGTTGATTTATGTCAGCAAATGTCCTCAATCTGCTTATCAGTTTGATAACCGCATGAATATTGTATTAAATAGCATTATTTTCATTTTGTTTTTAGTTGGTCTCATGTGGAATCGATGACATTTTGTTTTGTTTTGTTTTGTTTTTTGCGGCTAATATGGAGCAGCCATCCAAAGATGAGCTTACTAATCGGATAGGCCTGCATATAAAATGAACACATTTATGTGGCGTAGCTTACTGACTTTTGAATTCTGTCAACATGACATCTTTTATATTTACCCCAACAAACAGTCGATCCCCCCCCCCCACTTAGCTCTGCGTAGATCAATCCTCAGCCTATTTAGCTAATTGTTGGCACTTGGGAGCCGTGTGGTAATTCATCCCAGAGGTGTGTGAGTGTGTGGGGGGGGGGGGTCAGATGAGACGCGAGGGGTGGGCGCCGCAATCTGTCACTGGGTCGATTGTATCGGCACGTGGAAGTCTGCATGTCTCAACGTGTGTTTATCAGAATTCTGCAGCTCGGAGAAGGAAGATGAGAATGAAGAGGAGGCTTATTTGTCCCGTTGATGGACGGCACTATTAGTATTATTATTACTTAGTTGGCATTATCATATTTTAAAAAGTGGCTAATTTTGGTTTTCCAAGCCCTGCAGGTATTCGAGAACATATCACAAACTTAGACAAAGGTTGTTGTGAGCAATTAGCCACTGACCCAGAATCAGCTTGAGCCACATGTCACCGTGTAATTCAGAAAAATTCTTGCTTTGACAATAAAATGTTTTAGTGCCATTGAAATTGTCAACCCAAATAAATGTGTGAATGTCTCATATTTTATATAGTGCTACACAACAAATGAGTGAATAACTAGTTTTCAAAACAGAGACGAAGAAAAACGGTTCAAATATTTCCAAAAATATGAATGCTCATAAAACTTGCTAGCAATATCACTATTTTTTAAAAGTGAAAACAATTTGTGATTTTAGTATTGACATGAATTTGCGGGCCACATAAAATGATGTGGCAGGCCGAATCTGGCTGTCGGGCCTTGAGTTTGACATTTGTGCTTTAGTGCGTAAATCAATAGCAAAGCTGACTTAAGAGACTGCAGATCAATTGGAGTGAAAAGGAGGCAAACAAAAGCGCAACTTCTTTTCACCTGAGAGGTGTACGCATCCATTTTTTGGGCGCACACTAAAATAAGCCAAGGAAATTGGACCAATTTGAATGGTTAATGGAAAACACATTAAAGAAGCCTCTCTGACTTCCGAGTTACTCGGCACACTCTCCATTTAACGTAATTACATGTTAGCGGTGCGGCAGCCGACTTGTTCTTTTCAAACGTTGCTTTTCACACTTGACATTAACTGTGATGCCTGCAAAATGCTCGGTGGGAAGTTTAGCCTCGGATGACTCCCATGTTAATGATAAGATTCTGGAACAATCGCTAAGTGTCTGAAAAATGGAGACGTTAAAAAAATGTGTGCCTGGATGTCTATGTCAGGTTGTTGAGTATGTTACATACATTCCGAGCCGCAGAACTCAAGTTGACTCTATTGAAGTGGACGTACAGCACCGAGGTGTTCCTATTACAGCTTTGCAGCTATGGGACTTTGCAGATGATTATATTTGTCCTTATGCGGCGGGTGCATGTCAAAGCGACAGGTGGTGCTACAAAAAAAAATCACCGGAAGCTTATCTTGATTGATGAAAACACAATATTTATCAGATGTCTGGTAGTGATTGTAGAAAATTTCTACCACTAGTATTGAAGGATTAATAAAGCAGGACAGCCTACCAAATTTCATATTGTTCCAAGAAATTGGTCGCAGAAGCTAAATAAAACACTGCATGTTCTGATCTGTAAGGTTTTGTTTGTCCTCCTGGTCAAGGTTGTTTTTCGTTCCGTTTGATATTAAATTGAATTTTAAATGAAAGTTTTAGTGTGCAATTGTGAAATAATTTGGCCTTGAATTTGAAGAGCTACTTTCTAGGTCATGTTGCCTCGCTCGAGGTCACCGCAATCCATAATGTGAGATGATCGTGATGATGAAGAGGCAAATCAGGAGTATTCCTCTTGTTATGATGAAAGAATGAAAAGGTAGCGTAACATTTATCCTGACAGACAAGGGAGGGGGGGTGCAGCAATACGGATAATTACGTTTCTACCTTTCTCCGCCAGTTGCATTCATTGTCGTAATTAATTTCATTATTTCCGGCGCTGGCTGTTGAGAGCAGATTAGTTCTGTCGGAGTCGTGGGGATAAACACGGCGTAATTGCTTATTGCTCTCAGAGGCCGCCGCAGATTATAGCTAAGCTAATGAATGAGAAAATATCCAATCACCTCCAACACCGCCGAGCCTCCACCGGCCGCTTTGTTTGCTCCCCTTTTGTTCCGCTACACGGGAAGTTTGACTTCTGGCTGAAAAACTCTTTAAAGTGACACCCCGTTGAACAAGAAGTCAAACCCGAGAGAGACAGACAAATGTATTGGGACACCCACGGGATATAACATCATGAAAAAGTAGAGCTGTTCCAGCTTGTTTTTACTCTTTGGGGAAATATGATGTTGGATTAGTTTTGGGGCAACAAACCCAGCACACAATAAATTAAATTTATTTAAAGTTAATTTCCACTCATGGCAGTACTGTGACATTGTTGTTGTCAGGTACAAGAGTATTTTGAATCTCTACCCGCAGTGGCCAAAATGTCGGGCTGATGTACGTTTGACACAGCGGCTGAATAACCCACTAAAAACGAGGGCACTGGAAAATGGATGCCTCTATGGTTTTGTGCTGGAGCAAAGTTGCTGAAAACATTGCAATCTTGTTTCTGCCAAGGGGAGTCTGGCACATGAGCTTCATCCACTCTCAAATCCAATCCACATTCTCACTTTCCCGCCGTCAAGCAGCATCCACGTGGGCCGGCGTGCACCCGACCAGAAATTCCCTCTGATGGAGCAGAGGGCTCTGCCGGGAACGCTAACGCTAAAGCTAATCAGGTCAGACAGCTGCGTATTAGCCGTGCATCGTGTGCTCTGACGCACCGTGTGGTGTGCGTACCTGGACCTGCAGGCATGGGGAGGAGATTCAGGAGTGGAAAGCTTCACAAATATAACCCGCGGGCTCTCTAGGCCTTGACGTTGAAACTTTTTGCAAGCTACGACAGCTCATAAGGTAGTACACGATGCACCTTGAATTTAACGATCGTTAGCCCCCTGGGAAAAAAAATCCTCCTGACTTCCAGTTTTTATTCTGAGACGATGAAAATCTTAATGCCGGTTTAAGACATTTGTCCATGAGCTAACATGGTTATTTTCTTATTTCTGTAAAAATTCATTCAATAATGGCAAGCTCTCGTGGAGCTTTCCCGCTGACACTCAAAGATTAGATATCACGTCTGACTTTCTGCACTTCCCCATCTTAGAATCTGAGCAGGTGTCAGTTCTGTGAGTATAAAGGTGTCACATTATGCCGCCACGCCACGCCACGGAGGAATGAGTCGCGAGGTAATTTTCCCCGGAGTAAGACCCAGAAGTGTCACATCCTCACAGATTTGGCCTGAAGATCGATCGGACGATCAATGATGTTTTTGCTCTGACTTTCTGAGACTTGTCAAACATTCCCAGACGTCAGATGTGTGAATCCTTCTACTCTAACTTGATTGCTGTGACTTTGGGAGCTCACGTATGCAACGGAGGTGTCACATTAGTGACAAGAATTTGGAACTGCTAAGGCTGGCCACGTTCACAGAATATTGCTTTTTTTTCTTTTTTCCTACTCACCTAAAGAAGGCACAAATTACATTGGCATTATTGGAACAGATTTTGGTTTTGCTTCCCCTTTCTGGGACTTTATTTCTCCTGATATAATCTCTTGATGCTTTGAATTGGTTTCAACATGTTTTTAACATGCAGTCGCATTTTTGCTGTTTGGATCAGAAACGCAATACCAAATGGCAAATTTAGCAACACTGACTCGGTAAAAAGACTTTGCAGCCTTTATATTGGTGCAACATGGGCATGCACACTGATCTGTTGAAGCTGCTAAAAAAATTGAGGGGGGGGGGGGGGTCATACCAAATCCAATCGGCCACCTTTAAGGATGTAGCCCAAAAGTAATTTCCTCTTGTTGTGCATCAGTCATCGTGCAGGATGGAGGTCAAAAGACCTTCACGCTTCCTTCCTTTGACACAACAGCACGTCAGGGTCAGGATCCAGTCAGAGAGTGTGTTTTTGTCTAAATAATGCCTTTGTGGAGGTGGTTGATAGATGTTCTCCTCCACACGAATTGTTTTTACACCTGGAGTGTTTGATGTGGAGGACGTCCGAGTCTACCTATGCCATTTGAACTTTAACCCTTACAAGCTCCTTTTTTTTTTTACTCAGAATCTATTGCGCGAGTGGAAAATGTAGACTAAATGTATCAAAGACCTTTAGATAGGGTTTGTTTGAAGTTGGTAAAGTGGTTGGGGGTTGGAGGTGTAGACAGTCAGACGGTGTCATTGTTGAAACCCCATGGAACAATTTCCTCCTGTGATCACTGGCTCAGGACGAGTCCTAACACACTCAAAGCGATATGAATCTGCTGGTTAGACAGCGCCGCCTTTGGATAGGACCCCTCTCCGTGCCCAGCGCCTCAGCCCCCGACCGCATGCCAAATGTGTAACCAAGCGTGCGTGCTGTCTTCTAATTGTTATTCTATTGACTCTGCCGAGTGACTCGGGCCGACCCGCTGATGCGTGCGCCGGCGACCGAGACGTGACGTCCATTCAAGGGTGGATGTTTGCCTGCATTCCCTGAGGGACACACGACAACAGTTTAGTTATTTATTGACTTAATGGACGGTTGCTGTAGCGTGTTCCAGATATTCGACGTGCTTACGTTGAGTGCCAGACGCAACCCCCGACTTTCATGCCACCCTGATGGCGGTGGGGGTGGGAGGGCCAGAGCACCGGGCGAAGACCCTTTTGGAATCTGAGCTCGGTAGCCCTTTCAATAACTGAATCGACAGCACGAGTATCAAAAAGACAATAATTCTTGAGAGTTTGACTGACAACTTGACGGTGGGGCTGAGGGGGGCTGTAATCCTGACCCCCCCCCGCCACAACCTCACTTGTGTTTGCTGTCAGAGTGAGTGAAGGCACTGGCGTGTCGAGTTGCAGGTTAATAAATATTGAAGGCGCATCCATAATGGAGCTGCTCACTCTGTTTGCTGTGCGTCAGTCACAACACGTAGCGAGGGAGCGACTTCAAAAGTCACTTTGCTCATTCAGATGTGGCGGCGCGAGCGGGGTCAAGAGAACCAAGAACAGTGGGTGGGGAGGGGCCAAGTATCAGAGTGCAGCGCTGCCGCTCCTCGGCTCCCGTCAGCTCATCAAGGCCGGGTCTCTGTCGGAATACAGCATCAAACGGCTCGGGGAGCCTTTTATCCCCAGCGCCGGCCACTCTTATTCCCCCTCCTCGTCTTAGCCGAGCATGGAAGTTTAACGTAGCGGAGTGAAAGTCAATATCCTGGCAGACACACACACACACACAACGACGACGACTACGACGACGAAAAGGTCACGTGGAGAAGGATCCTGAAAGAAACAGCTTGTCTGAGGCCAAGCCGCCCAGCAGGAAGTCACATGACGCCGCTTAATGTCACGGTTGACTCTCCCAACCTTGTGCCAAGAGCAATGGCTCACAATTAAAGCTTCTCGCCACCAATTACAGAAAAGGTTGCCGATTTGGCCCAGTACTGTCCCTCAACACCACGACAACAAGGACGCGTTCCCACGTTTGTATTTCCATTTGAGATAACAGAGGTGGCACAACTATTCACGCTAAAGTAACAGATACCGTAAAATGACACCCGTAGAAGACCAAAGTAAAGTAACAAAATATTTGTACCTCTGCAAATTAGACACAAGAAGGTTTGCGGGCGCCCCCCCAAAGACACGGAGGAGTTCTTTGTACATCTCCGTGACATTTTTAATGTGGAGCAGCAGGGCAGAGAGCTGAGCTTCTTATCTGAGATGACACAGCGGCTTTAGTTCCTTTCCAGCATAACCTTCTTTCACGCCATCTCCTCATGGC
The DNA here is from genome assembly GCF_054491065.1 of Syngnathus leptorhynchus. Lineage (NCBI taxonomy): Eukaryota > Metazoa > Chordata > Actinopteri > Syngnathiformes > Syngnathidae > Syngnathus > Syngnathus leptorhynchus. The sequence goes on from NC_141213.1 coordinate 985,276, forward strand.
ACCGGTGATACAAGCCGAGCGCTACGTGGGCTCGCTAAGTGAGGGCAGGTTGTTTGCTTCCGACCCAAAGTGTTTCTATTATTTGGAGTTGCCCGCCAGACACACAAAATGAGGACTCAAATTTGCACTCGTGTATTCTGACCTGTGAATCACGACTAAAAAGATGTTCGCCTGGCCCGAGAGTGCACCAAATCACATGCTAGGTATTGTTTGATTATTTCATTTTAAAAGTCCTAAATGCGAGCACTTACTTTGTCTTTTAGGCGAGTAAAAGGAATGCTGCAATGTCAGCTTCTGTATCATATCTTGAATACATTAGCACCTGGTATACACTTGCATATTTCAGCTAATATTTAAATTAAACATCAGCAGCACTTAAGGACAACGCGAGCTTGTTTGCAATCATGCTTCAGCAGCTCATCTTATTGCATATTCATGTTTTAGCACATTCCTTGTGCATTAATTTAGCCGAGCGCCAGTTCCTTCGTTAGTCAGCATTATCCTTTCTCTTGCCACAGAATCGAAATTCTATTGTTCTGTCGCAGGCTAACATACGTATAAGATGGACAACCTAAGACAGGTGAGGAGAGAATAAGCAAAATGTGAGGTAAAATGATAAATGATCATCATCTTATCAGGTTAGTTGTTACGCTCAACTGGAGTGCCGAGGACCCAGGAGACAAGACACAGAGACTGAGGTTTTAGGGCAAAAATAAAATAGTTACTTTTCTCACCAAAGGTGATCCAAGGTGGATTTGAGGGAGGAGACACTGGTTTGACGTGGAGTTGAGCGCTGACCACAGAAGTTTAACGTGGAGGCCTCGAGCGCACCGTCTCTCTGGGGGTTTTGTAGACAGCCTCTGACGAGATGATCTGGAACAGCTTGTTTGATTGAGATGAGCCACACCTGTGCCAGCACAGGTGAGGCTGCTTTCAGGCTGAGGAGGAAGTGGATTGGCCTTTGCCCTTATTTGGCATGCAGAAGAGGAACTGGGGATGAGTAGTGAGCCATCTACATACAACTGATATGAGATCTTCAAATTTCAAATGGGCTCAAAGACTGACCCTTGAGGAACACCACAGACTATGCCAACAACCACAGAAAATTATTGGGACAGTCCCAAGATGCTTTCGCAATCAATGTACCCGACAGGCTAATTTAAACGCTCTCTTTAGGATGGAAACGAAAAAACCTCAGTCACTATTTTGCGCTATCATACAAAAGTGTCCCGGAGCGTCGCTCTTGTCATCTCGCACCTTATTGTTCATCAAATGCGCAAACCAAAGCGCTCTCTGCTCGCTAAACGTCCCCCGTGAGCTCATTAGCCTAGCCTGGTAGCTAGGGCTTTCCTTCCTTCACTCCTTGAAAAAGAGAAAGTTGTCGTGCTTTTGTTCTGTACTTTTCACTCTTTTGAACAAAAAAAAGCTCTGCACATTCCCTTTTATCCAAACTTTGTAGCGTCCAGTTTTTGCAGACTTCTGGGCCTGAACTATTAAAGAGGCATATTACATCATTGTGTGTACTGCCTTTTTCTGTTCACTCTGTTGCTTAGAGGCTTATAACATCTGAATAAAAAGATTAGCATTACGTTAGCAAACTGAAAAGCTAAGATGTCGTTGTTTTCGTTCCCTTTCCACACGTCTATTTTAAATGAAGCTTTTATGAGGAACTCGGGGAGGTGGCGATTTCTGGCGCAGTGACCTGACATACTACGACCTTAAAGGAAGTCTCAAGGGGAGGCGGACAGGACGGCACGCGTGAAAGTACCGTGTCCGTTCGACATCTTGCATATTAGCCCCAAACCAAAGTCCACAAGCTTGCGCCACACCACTGTATCCAATCTATTTGTACGGCGGATCAGCGCCTTTGTGCGGCAGACCCACAGGGACGTGTTTTTCAGATACACCTCCCCACATTTCCCCTCCTGTCCCCACTCCACCAAAACCAGACTTTCAAAGCTGCTCCATAAGCCTTTTAGCTTCAATTTGTTCTGCCAATTATTATTCTGTCACTGGGATGGAAGCCGCTGCTAGGGGGGGCCCCCATTCTGCCTTTTCTTCCGTGGGAGGGTTGGGCTTGCTCAGGCACCCGCCGACAGATTGACTTGGGTACTGAGCACAGACAAAGATGGCGGGGGAGGGAGGGAGGGAGGAAGAGGTCAGGGTGGTGACGGGGGTGTTGAAGAATGACACGCCACACACAAACAAAAAAAAAAGACATGTACCAGAGAGAGACGTATTGAAGTTAACTTCTTAAACCATCTGGCTGTTTACGAAAAAGTGTCAGGAACTAATCGAGTGCGATTTCATTTTTCTTCCAAAAGCGACACGTAGAACCAGGAAGAAAAAGATCCAAGTTAAGTTTCATCCACTCGGCTCCATGGTCTTCAATGTTTTTCGAGGGGGGTAGGAAATTGAATTTTCCATCACTTTAGTAAATCCAATATTTAAACACTTGCGAGTGTGTAATGAAAAGCAAGAAGGCGTGCACGCAGCCGCCTGTTCCTCTCTAATATATTCTCATTTCACTTCCAACATGCTCCATCGCCTCTCCGATATGATTCTCCCGAGGAGGAATGCGGCGTGGCCCGCTCTCTGGCGGCGCCGTTCATTCCGTGATTGCCTCTGCGAGACCCCTCGCCTTCTCCCCAAACACGGATCACATCTCCGTGACCGTCACCCAATCTTCCCCCGCCCGCCCGCCCGCCGCTGCCACAGCCTCATTTTTCAGTATTTTTCCAGCAATTTGGGAAACTAATTGCTGCTCCTCTGACTGACCATGGATGCAATTACATGGGAAGCTTCATTTTTTTATGCTCATGAATTCCTCCGCAGGCTTTATTAAATCCAGCCGCACACCGACACCGATGAGTACTTGGGCAGTATCGTTTTCCCGGGCACTTTGTGCTACAAAATTACAAAGTCTTAAGATATTTTAATGCATTTCTGTCCGTCTCTGTCCGTCCAGCCACGTAAACGGGATATTCCGAATGTTTCAGAAAGCGGAATTCTGACCTTAACCCGAATACTGAGTGCATGTAAAGGTAGTCACATTCTTTCCCCTACTACATTTATCTCCCGACCTGATTTCAACACCCCCCCCCCCCATCACTATCCTGCTGTCAATTACCACTCTCCAGCCCTCCTTCCTTCCTCTTCACTTCACTCCTCCCTCCGACTGCATTAGCAGGGGAGGGGGGAGGCCGTCCCGCTGATTCCATGGAGCAGGACAATTGGCGCTCAGGTCCGATTGGTCCCCCCACCCAGATAAGCTTCCATGTGGAACAAGAAGAGCATGCAGACGGAGGAGGCAGGCAGTCCAACAAACTTGCAGAAATGAGTGAGGACTGAAGGTGACTTTGCTCGGACGGGGGGGGAGAAGCTAGAGATACGAGACGAGCACACGGCGGAGGAGTTGTAGCGTAAGAATTAGGTAAGATGTTCACATTTGATGTCACACGTGAAAAATGACACTAGAGACCCGTTTGTCCTTTTACTCTTTACGCTTACTTTTCTACAATAGCTCGTTTGGATTTCAACTATGGGAAGTACGGGAGTTTGACTATTTCAGTACTTCTTTCAATTTCCAGAAAGACTGGAAGAGTCACAAATAAGAATCGAAAGTGTACAGTATTTGCCCTAAAATATTTTAAATGGCAGCGAGATGGCTTGTTTTACAAAATCCCCAATAAGGAACATGAAACTATGTGAATTCCTCCAGTATTCTCTTTTGACCAATCAGTGGGCAGAAGTCTTGCACTTTTTGGAAAGACGACTTTAGACTAGGTAGGCTTGGCCCTCATGCTGTTTTTGTCAGAAAGTGAAGGAGGAGTTCTCTGATGTTCTGGCGAGTCAAGATGCCAAGCGCGTGCATCTCCCTCCCATTGGGTACACATCAAAACTCCCGTAGGCATTCAGACCTCAAAGCTCAACCTGATTTCCTCTGATGACTCATACCTGGGGTTGAGCTCTGAAGCCTTTTTGGTTTCTTCCACGACGGACGGCAAACTCTCCGTGATGTGGTTTGACTTAATTTGAAGTGATGCGTGGCTCGGTTTGACTGACACTGATTGCAAACTCTCCCGCTTGATGTTTATGCCCGATGACATCATCCCCTCGCCCGGGACCGCAGCCAGTTTGTGTGATTTAATTTCCTCGTAAATGACAAGACTCCTTTTTACGGCGTTCTGCTGAGCGCTAAACGAACCAGCCGGTCTTTGAGCGAAAAGATACTTTTGTAAGGCCTCTCAAGTATGACATGCCAGCAAAAGTATTGAGACACAATGCACCTACTGGCAAGGTAATGGACTTCTTCAACATGATATCACACAAATGTCCAGTTGATGATTTTAACTCATTTTTTTCTTTTTTTTTAAATCACCGTATCCCCCAATGGCATATAAAGGAGATAGTTAGCTTGTGCTTGTTTTTATTTCTTTACATTGACATACGTTCCACAGCAAGCTGGTTGGGATCTGACGTGTAAAATTGATTGTGCCTAACAAATTGGCCATGACCCTTCAACTATCCAGTGGGGGGGCGGGAGCCCTTTTCACGGGTCCTCCCACTTTTAGAGCATTTTTCACGGCGTGGGGGGTTTCTTTTTGCATAGGAGGTGAAAGTATAGCGCAAAACACGACCACTGTGAAATTAACACTTGATTGCGCTTCACGTTCCCAAATTGTACGTTTTTGTGCCGCACACTGAGATGACTTTAGTGATCTCATCCAATTTCATGGCCAATCTCACTCAGGAGAGTGGAGACCTCCACCAAGGCACAACATCAGAATACATCCACATCCTCCTGGAAAGCATGGATAGCCACACGTTTTTAATAAAAAAAAAAAAAAAGTGTATATTAAATAATATAACATTTCTAATATAATTCTGCTATGAATAAATGAGAAAGAATTTCCCTGCTTTTATCAAGATTTGTAGCATAAGTGAACCAACGCTTTTGTATTTGAAATTTTACACAATTCTGCAACACACAAAAGATGCAAGTAGGACTAAATGTATCCTCGACTGTGCCGCAGATTTTTTTTTTTGTTATTATATTCCGTAACAGCAAGATGCCTGAAAAGTGTGTAAAAATGAGATTTAGTTGGTGGAGACGGCTTTGCGCTGACACATATTGATGAAGTCGTAGCCAGCCTATATAGACTGCCGGCATTATGTGCTGATGATGAAGTGTGTTGTTGCTGGTGCATTTAATGGAGCAGCAGGTGGAGCGGCGCTGAGGCTGTGCTCCATCATTCCCTGCCGGCAGATGCTTGCGCTTTCCCTGCATGGCCTCCTGCTTTATTTGCCCTTTTTACCATGTCAAACAAAACCCATTGGATTAAAAAAGTGACATCGCATGCGTACCGGAATGCGGTGGTAAAATTAAGCTTCTTCATATGATGCTCCACCCACCCCCGACCCCCATCTCCCCTTCATTTTACGGCAGCTGCTCATTTCTTAAACAAGTGGCCAGCAAGTTTAAGGCAGCAAGCATTGCCATCAAAAGCTGCAAAACGGCTGTGACCTCACAGAGGCGGAGTGGGAGCAAATTTGGCTTCTTTGTGGTGAGCAGCGAGGTTAAATGTCAGCCGTCCCGCCCGGCGCACACGCACAAAGCGGTCACGCCCCCCCCCGAAGGTCTGGGACAATGTGGAGCGAGCTGGCAGATAAAAAAAAGTCTGCAGACAGTGGCACAAAAGCCCCTGCTCTCACAAAAGCATCATGGAGTGCAGCAGTCTATTGGCTTCACAAAAGTGGGATAGGCCCAGCAGTCAAGAAGAAAAGTTCTCGTCTCCTCCCGCCACACCGTCTTTTAACCGCTTGCCACCTTCCGAGCAGATGCGCTGCATGACAAGTGCCAAGTCATAAGGCCTGTCGGGGCCTAGATGACAAATAATGTTAACGACCACGCAATATTGATGACAAAAGGTCTTGTGCTTCTTCTTAAAACAACTCCAATCATTGTTTGCAGACAAATTACCACTGCCATCCATCCCTCCGTCAGAAAAACAGAAGATTTAAAAGAGGACTACAACTGCGGACTTGATAATGGAACCCCAGTCGGCATCGTGGCTGTACGTGACGCTGTGCGTGATGAGCCTCCTGCCCCAAGGCTTACTGGGTAACCATCCTGCAGACTCCATGCCGAGGGTCCAGAGGGTCAAACGAGGTTGGGTGTGGAACCAGTTTTTCGTTCTGGAGGAGTACACCGGGCTGGACCCGCTTTATATCGGAAAGGTTGGTCAACGCACACAGACTCATATTTACTGATCTCTGGTTCTGGACCTGCTCCTTGAGACAACTTTTGTTGTGAACTGGAGCAAGACATAAAACAAAATTGCATGACAATTCTGGTCTTAATCATCTACTGGATTATGGTTAAGGTTTGGTTCGGATCAGTGGGTTTAAAATTGAACTGATTGTAGCGGTCGATAGCAATGTTTGAGATGGTTTAGGATTAAAATGTTTCGGTATCTGAAACCATGAAAACAATCAGTGTTCCGAGCAACACCAGTGCTTATTGAATCTCCAGACAAGCTTCTTAAAAAAACTCCAGTCTTGGTCCTGAGAAGCCTTCACAGAAAATTCACGTTGACGCATTGAACTGTTGCGGTGTTGCGGAATTAAGCAATTATTCGGTTAAATACTGATGCAAACACACCTAATGAGCGTAGGGGGATTCCAAAAGGTCCCGGGCCATAATCAGTTGCCCGGCTAACAAGTCTTGAGGGAAAGGCATCATGGGAATCCGAACGAAGGAAAAGTGCCCCGTTTACATATCTGGGCTAGCTTGAACTGGTCAATGGGAAAGCTGCTCCGAATCTGCTTCAACTTTGAGCAATTTTGAGTCAATTATTTCTTAGTCGTATTCAAAAAAATAATGTATAAATAAGCACATCCTCTTGAAAATGGTGCTTTTTCTGTTGGTTAACACACAAGATGGCCATCAAGGGTTGCATGAAGCGGTGCTCTTTGATGACAACGAGGCCCTTGACAAAACCCCCGAGTGATTTCCCATCAATAGGCTGCCATTTGGACTCCAAAGATTTCTGATTGCGCTGCACGGTCGCCCCAGCAACAAAAGGCTGGTGATTTGCCTCTGATTCGAAGGTGATTAGGAGTCGTCGCACCAACAGCGTTTCCCTGCCAGCCTAATCTTGGAGAGGTCAACATGTGCTTTTCTGCTTGCTTGACAAATGTCAACATTAGCATCCATTGCACTGCTAATTAATAGAATTTGGAATTGATTCCCTGGCGAATGAAGGATTATCTCATCTTAGATCCAACCACTTGGCCCTGTGACATATTCTGATCATTTTATTAAAAGAACAGACGTTGCATCACCTGATATCACTTCCATATCCATTTATGTTTTGTGCAAAAGGGATTGGTTATGGTTGGAGTCGGTATGGTTTGGAAATTAATTTGTGAGTTATTGGATACGGGAAGAAGTGGAATTGGGTTTAGTGAGTTGGTGGTTAGGAAGACAGTTTGGTTTCAGCTTACTGGATATTGGATTTGGAGTATTGTGGTTAGGGTTCTCACAGGCCAAAAAAAAACTGTAGTCTTGATCCTTAGCAGAGAGTTCACGTTAACCGCTGACTCGATAAACATTCTTATTTTGAACAAAGCTCCACTCGGACATGGACAAAGGCGACGGCTCCATCAAGTACATCCTGACGGGCGACGGCGCCGGCACTACCTTTACCATCGACGACAGCACGGGCGATATCCACGCTATGCAGAGGTTGGACCGTGAAGTCAAGGCGCAGTACGTACTGCGAGCGCAGGCCCGCAACCGTCTCACTGACAGGCCGCTCGAGCCCGAGTCCGAATTTATCGTCAAGATCCAAGACATCAACGACAACGAGCCCAAGTTCCTTGACGGACCATATCGGGCGTCTGTCCCGGAAATGTCCAAAATAGGTACGACCCATTTTTGCCAGATGAAGGAAGATAACAGTATAAGCTCTGCCGTTTTTTAAAACGTATCTCAATAAAGTTGTGTTGTATGATACTAACATACAATGATTACATGATATAAACTATGTTGGACAGAGGAGAGGGACTTCAACCTTGTTTGAACAAAAAAGCGCTTTGGCGCAGCCTACATTCAAATCCTTACTGAATTGGAAACGTAATCGTGGTTTATCGATAAACGCCGAACCATTTCATCCCCGCCAGGAACGTCAGTGATTCAGCTGACCGCTACGGATGCCGATGACCCGACGTATGGCAACAGCGCCCGTGTGGTCTACAGCATTTTGGAGGGTCAGCCTTACTTCTCGGTGGACGCCAAGACCGGTACGTCACAGTTCCAAGATCTAAGACTTGGCTTTGGACTCGAGACATGATGAGGTTGTCTTTGCCATATGACATTGGCGGGGAGAGGTGGCATGCTTTATGGGTTTGGCACCTGTTTCCTCAGGTGTGGTAAGGGTCTCCCTGGCCGACATGGATCGGGAGACCCGGGAGAACTACACGGTGGTCATCCAGGCCAAGGACATGGGCGGCCAGCTGGGCGGCCTCGCCGGAACCACCCGCGTGGACATCTCGCTCGGCGACGTCAACGACAACCCGCCCGTCTTTGACCAAAGTGAGCCACGTCTTTTTCCACACGTACAATTTTCTCAATGTGTGGGTTAGGGTAGCGTTAAGAGATTCGAAAAAAGCAAAGAAATGGATTCCACATTAAAGTTGCAAATAAATGTTAGGGTTTAAAAGCCTGGGGTAGAGTTTTGAACAAGGGTCAGCAGTTTTAAGGTACGATTGTGAGGACACGGGTTTAGCGTTGCGTTGTCACCGAATTTTCTTGAAACTGGTATTATTTATACACTGGTGAAGCGGACCTGAGCGATCTTATTGGTGCAGGACATCAAAGTCATGAAAGACATCAATGAAATATCAAAGACATCAAAGAGAAATGAAAGATATCAAAATGTAGTGGAAAAATTGTGCGTGGACAGTTTGATGCTGCTACAATTTACTGAGCCTGGGCTACTATTTTAAATGATTTAAACTTAATGAGAGAACAGACTTGTACAAGAAATGCTGCAACATCACAATGAAAATATGCAATAATAGAAAAAAATGATACTCACAGTTTTGTTGTTTTAAAAATGTCTTCAGAAGGAGCACGCTTTTTCTCTTCTGTTATATTTCGTTTGAGTTCCTCTGCATATATTTTGTAGTGTTTCCAGAACTAGGTCGTCCTCCGGTGTGGAGGTTTGGCTCCCTCTTGTGGTGGTTAGTAAAATGACCGGCCCATCCTGTGCGCAGGGTTGTACCAGATGAGCGTCCCCGAGTCCGCCACGGTGGATTCGGAGGTGGGACGCATCCAGGCCGATGACCGCGACGTGGGAGTCAATGCCGACATGACGTACCGCGTCATCGACGGCGACGGGAGGGACACCTTTGGTATTGCCACCGACCCCAGCAAAAGATTCGCCATCATCACTGTGAAAAAGGTGGGGCGACACTTTTGAAGTGGGCTGTGGATTAGGATTTTAAATTAGGTTAGAGTTAGGATGTTAGGGTTTCAAGTCAGAGTTCCAAGCCAAGGTTAAGGCTTTGAGTTTGGGTTTAAAACCTTAGGTAGGGTTTTTAACTGAAGTTAGGCTTCCAAGCCTGTGTTACGGTTTGAAGTGTTGTTCCATGTTTGTGTGGCAGCCACTGGATTTTGAGACCAAGCGCAGTTACACGCTGAAGGTAGAGGGTGCCAACACGCAAGTGGAGCCCGCCTCTTCATTTTCCCGCCATGACACCAACACCTTCCACGACGTCACCATTGTGCACGTAAGCGTGGACGACGTGGATGAGCCGCCCGTGTTCGACGCGCCGGCTTACTTGGTGGACGTGGCCGAGGACGCTGACGTGGGCACGCTGGTTAAGACGGTGGCGGCCAGGGACCCGGACAGCATCAACAACACTGTGAGGTGAGAGGTCAGGTCACCCCATGGATGTGTTGTCAGGGACATGTCAAGTGTGCTGCCTCACCCACTCGTGGGTAGCTAGATCCAAATTACCTTGTCAGGTGTTCTCAATCATGTGGCGAATGAGGATCTATCATATTTTATTGGTTCTTTTATCACAAACAAATGATTTAGGTTTCATTACCTGACATGTTTCGGCTATCACTTCCGCCTTCATCAATTGAAAACAAGATGACAGTACAACTATTACGAGGATCTCTATCATGTGATGAGCCAGGCGCAATTCTGGTTCGTCGCCAACAGAGGTCGCCATTACACAACACTAGCTTGACTGGCCACCTCTTTGTACTCATGTCCTACTCCAGATTCTTCTCTTTCTTCTCCTCCAACTGCTTGTTTTTATCTTTCTCCTTGTGGTCCTTGTCTTCAGGTACTCCCTGGACCGTTCCAGTGACCCGGACAAGTTCTTCTACGTGGACATCACGTCTGGTGCTCTGATGACATTGCGTCCGCTGGACCGCGAGCAGCTGGGCTGGCACAACATCAGCGTGCTGGCCATGGAGATGAGTAAGTGCGGTGACTCCTTGGGCTTTTACCCAGAATGAAAATGCTGCAATATTGTCCCAACTACTGCCAAAGGGAACTTACCTGATGACAGATTTTGATTTTATTTTATTTATTGGACTCGTAGATTCCTAAATTTAGGGCTCTTAACAAAGATGCAAGCCAGGGTTGGGTTTTCAGAGTAAAGTTTCAAGCAGACACAATCTAGGTCAGGTTAAGGATTTCAGTTATGGTTTCAAATCAGTGCGGGGTTTAAAACAATCGTTACAATTGTGCTCATGTCGTGCTGGTGGTATTCTGTGTGTCTGTCAGATAATCCTTCGAAACTGTCGAGCGTGGTCGTGTCCGTTCGCGTGCAGGACGTCAACGACAACGCGCCCACGCTCAGCGACTCGCTTGAGGCCTTCGTGTGTGACGGTGCCAAGGCGGGACAGGTAATGCGTGTTAACCCGTGCCAGTTTTACCTCACCTGGTGATGATCTTGGCCTTCGTAGTTGATCCAGGCTGTGACGGCCGTGGATCCTGACGAGCCTCCCAGCGGACATCACTTCTCCTACGCATTAGCGCCACACGCGGCCAACAATCCCAACTTCACCCTGAGGGACAACCAAGGTTAATACTACATCCATCCATCCACCCATTTTCCGAACTGCTTTGTCCCCATGGGGGTCGCGGGCGTGCTGGAGCCTATCCCAGCCATTATCGGGCAGTAGGCGGGGGACACCCTGAACCGGTTGCCAGCCAATCGCAGGGCACACAGAGACGAACAACCATCCGCACTCGCAAGTTTTCAGTCGGCCTACCAAGCATGTTTTGGGGATGTGGGAGGAAACCCACGAGGGCTCGGGGAGAACATGCAAGCTCCACACAGGGAGGGCCGGAGGTGGACTCGAACCCACACCTTCCTAACTGTGAAGCGGAAATGCTACCCAGTGCGCTACCGAGGCGCCGGGTTTATACTACATACACCCAAAAATTATATTGGAAGAAGTACAGAACGTTTTCCAAATAAATATTGGTAAAAATGTCACAAATATTTAGGGAAGTTAGTCAAATGATAGATGGATAATAACTCATAAAAACTCATGTATAATATCAATACTTATGTCTTCAGACAACACGGCATGGATCCTGACGCGTCGTGGCGGCTGGTCCCAGCGCGAGCAGAGCATCTTCTACCTTCCCATCGTGGTGACGGACGGCGAGGCACCGATAAAGACCAGCACCTCCACCCTGAGCGTGCGCGTTTGCGCCTGTGACCACGACGGAAACATCATGACCTGCAATCCCGAAGCTTATAGCCTGCCCACCAGCCTTAGCAGGGCCGCGCTCATTGCCATCCTTGCCGCCATCTTTGTGCTCCTGGGTAAGTGACACATCACAAGACTCTTGGTTAATTCACTTTAATTCACTCACCCAGTCACTAGCTGAAAGACCTGGTTTAAATGTGACCCAACTAACTTGCCAATATAATGACACACTAACGAAATTGAAAATCTAAAACAAAGTAACCGCTCAGCTAACAAATTACTAGCCAGAGAGCTAACACTTAAGCAACTACTTAAATAGCTTAAACAAAACTACAAAACGAGATTAAATAAAGTTGTGATTGAAATTTAGGGACTACCTAATAAACTACTTGACGGACTAGTGAGTTTGCCATCTAAAAAACGAAGAAGATAGCTAAAAAGAAAAATCACCATATTAAAATCCATTAAGCTAGTTTATTATCTTACAACCTAGCTTCCGTGCTAATTCTGCTAACACTGCTCTTTTTTTGTGCGTTTGTGTTATGTCAGTGATGATTCTCCTGATGTTGTCACTGCGGACACACCGCAAGAAACCGTACCTGAGCGACGAGGAAGAGAACGTGCACGAGAACATTGTTCGGTACGACGACGAGGGCGGCGGCGAGGAGGACACGGAGGCCTTTGACATCGCTGCCATGTGGAACCCGCGGGAAGTCCAACCACACGCTTGCGAGGCACGGCAGGACATGTTTCCGGAAATCCAGAGTTTGTCTCGTTACGTACCCATGGCTCGCGCCGATGCCGGCGGCGGCGTTCACGGCTACGTGCTGTCCAAGCTTGTGGAGGCTGACGTGGACCCGTGCGCGCCGCCCTACGACTCCCTGCAGACGTACGCCTACGAGGGCGAGGGCTCAATAGCCGAGTCGCTCAGCTCTCTGCAGTCGGGCGCGTCCGGCGGAGACCACGAGTACGATTACCTCAACGACTGGGGGCCGCGCTTCAAGAAGCTGGCCGAGATGTATGGCGTGCTGGACGCTAACACTTCCCCCATGTGGTAGCAACTTACACGGCCATAGGGAAAGAACACAAAGCATCACATTTATTGAATTACGCAGAGACGAGCCTGGTCTTCTTCACCCCGCGGTGGCTTAGTTACATCTACGAGAGTCGCTCAGATGGTGGCAACACACATGGCCTTCCAGAACCTGACCGCCTTAACGGGACTGGTTCAGTGGGTTTACAAGGCAAACGTGTGAACGAAACTAGAATAAAAAATTCCCAGCAGAAGAATGCCAGCCGGCTCATCAAAGCACACTGACAGAAAATAAAAAATAAAAGAAGGTTGAAGAAGTACCATCAGACAAACGGATCACTGCCACCAGCTCAAGTTTTTGGTCAACATATGTATATTGGAGGGTAACTCGTTTTAGGAAGTTACAATGTTTCATTTCGAGGAGCTGGCCAAGATGTATGGCGTTCTGGAAAAAGAATTGTTCATAAGGTTGGACTGAATCCCACCTCGATGGCCCTGGTGGTGACCCTTCGGTGGCTTGCGTGTCAGAATCTCTGGAGTCAACTTCAAAGCACACGAACGAAAGAGGACCACAACAGAAGAATGAATGATTCTCAGCAGACAGACGTCGCAGCCGCCTCATCAGGTCCGGAGCAAAATAGATTGTTTTTTTATTTATATTGGGGCTAACTTATTTGAGGGCCAAAAGCAGCTGCTCACTGAAAAGAGGTGGTCAACGTGCTGCCCGTCGTCCGCATTAAGTGCCAAATGTACAAAATTGGAATTTTAAAACAAAAGAGAATAAAAAAAGATCAAGAAAAACTGTGAGGGTAGTTTTGGATCTTTTTACTTGAACATGTGGGGTCGCTCATGCTACGCTAACGTAGTATGTGAATGCCGATACTCTTTTGTATTCTTGCTAATAAAATGCTTCAAAGCTACTTTGGTGTCGTGATTGTGTCGCAACAAAAATACAGGTGCTACAAGTAGTAAGAGTCGTTAGCTGTTTAGTGACGACTCGTTATGTGCTCTTCATCATCTCGCAAACAAAATCACTTGTATTGTAAGTGAGAGAGAAGCGGACAGGATGCGGAGCTTTGGTCAGCGGCTCCATTTCAGCATCTCCCGAGGAGTCTCCAGAGCTCCATCAAGGGAGGAAGGGAGACAGGAAATGGCTTCACATGAATGAAAAACATACATCCTGTTTTTTGCTTCAAAATCGGCTGCACGTTTTCCAGCAGATGTCTCAGAACAGCGTGTCACTTCAAATGGACATCGTTCAAAAATAACATGCAGGCATTAGTGGAGACCAATGAAGACGGACGTCCCGTTTTGTCTTCTAACACCGCAACTTTATTGACAACAGGGTGGACAAGTCACACGCAGGCGTTGTCCTTTCCCACTCAGTTGGGAGTCCAAGTCCCCGATGTACTTGAACTAATCAATCACAAACTAACAACCAATCGGACGAGCCTGAGCCTAAAATAACCAAAGGGTCAACGGAAAGTCCGGATGAGGTCACGAGAGCGTTTGTTTGAATGTTCCATCTCCAAGAGGAGACCTTGAAAAGGTTGTTTGGCGAGTCAAAGGTGAGCCTGCCAGAAGTTCATCCGCAGGAGATGACAGTGAAGCGCTTGGAGATGCACGACATGTTGTGCAGCACGATGGCGAGAAGAAAGAGTAGCACGCACGCCACCAGCACCACCGTGCACACGCCCGACCAGGCCGAGCCCTTGGCCGCCGCCGGCACGCCCACCCGCCGCTCCCCCTCCCCTTCGTCCAGTTCCAAAAGGGCCCCCGGGGGCCGCTCCTCGGGCACGCTCACCATCGCCACGCCCTTCTGCCCGCCGCCCGGTAGGAAGCGGCACGCCAGCAGATCGGGCGCGTTCTCTTGGGAGCCGGCCAGCGGCAGCACGTAGCAGCCGCTGCCCGGCAGGTGGATGAAGACGGGCGTGCGTTCGGAGACGTGCGGGATGGCCACCGCCGCCGCCGCTTCGGGGTCGTCGGGCAGGTGCGCCACCGACAGGCCGGGCGGCAGCTTGGTCACGCTACGACACCACGGGCAGCGCAGCTCCTTGTGGCTGCCTCGCATCTGCGACAGGCACACCGAGCAGCACGTGTGGCGGCAGTCCAACAGCTTGGGCCTCCGCCGCGGGCTGAAGTAGTTGAAGCAGATCTGGCATTCCAGCAAGGACTCTTGGGAAAGAGTCTCCATGAGTCCACGTCCACACGATTAGTCGATGATTGCTTCTGATATCAATTCACCCCAAAGGGGGGGTTCGGAAAACGTCCTCGTCCTGAATCGACGCTCCGCCAACGAGTTGGATGGCGTCACGGTGACGTCACGGTCTGCCGGCGGCGACATGGTCGTCCATCTGCGACAAAAAGAGCACATTCGCCTTCAAATTAAACCCCAAATCCGGTTTCAAACTCATGAGCGTGACATCATCACTCGTTCGCTTTGCGAAGGGAGGTCAGTGCGGCCGCCGAGAGTTGGTCCAAAAGTGCCGACTCACGAGTCGGTGGCGAGTGAGCGTGAAATATGCCGAGTCAGCGCTCGGCCCGCTTCAATGGCCGTGAAAAGCATTTCAAGAGAAACAATCAAAGACAGACATTTGCAGGAAAAAAAAGGGGGGGGGGGGTCACTCTTGCTCCTTCTCTCTATCTTGTCCTCTTTCTTTTGCCTTTACTTTCTCATTTTTCTCGGAGGGGAGGGAGTGGTGGTAAAGAAGTGTGAAGTGTGCTGACTCGTTTCTTTTCAGCCATCCTTTCATAAATCTGGGAGACTCAAAGACATGAAAGGACAACTAAACCAAACGAAACTTTTACATTTCAAAATATTCGTTACAAGTAATTACATTTCCAAGTGTCAACTTTTAGCCCAGGAGAAATATGTTGGGACGCAGGTGATTGATGTGGGAGGCGTAACCATGACAACCGTCAATGGAAACGTGGACCTCTAGGGGCGCTGTTCAGCGTCAGGCAAGATAACAGTGATGATGTCATTTGATTTACGACCCTACTTTGTATGACCTATTTAAAACACACATGCATGCACATGCTACTAGAGAAGATCATAAATAAATATGTAAAAAAACAAGTCAAATAAAAAACTGTAATGTTATAAAAAACTGAATATATATATATAATATAAACATATATAAAAATATACATAAAACACTAGTTTTTATTTATTTATTTATTTATTTTGACCCCAGTCTGAGTAAGAATAATTTCACCAGAGGGTGGTCATGACGTCATTGTGTGCAGGTGGCACACACACACAGACACACACACACGCACACACAGACACACACACACACACACACACACACACACATACATACTCCCTCAGGCTATCCACATACAATCAGCCAAAGGGAAAGTGCACAAGCTAAAAATAACCACCATGGCTGGCAGCATACGCACATACACACACACACACACACACACACACACACACACTGTCCAAAGAGTGCGAGGAAGCAGCAAAATACCTGTAAGAAGTGAGCGCAGCTCATTAAATGTGAACCCCCCCCAGCTAAAAATGTCAGGCAAATGTCACACTAACTCTTTCCAGCGCTTGCCGTGACCAACGCATGTTCCTGTTAGCGTGCATGTCCGCGGCAAACTGCGGTAGGGGCGAGGAGCTCTGACAGGAGGCGCCGAAGAATAGCGCAACAATGAAGGTCAATCATTCATGAAAATGAGGCTGATAAACATTCATTGCTTAGTTTTACCACATCGCGTTTGCCAAGTGCATGCGGCTGTTCCATCGGGGGTCTTCTTCTTGTTTTGGGATGGTGGTGGGATTCGCTGTGTGCAGACTGTGCAACAGGAGAAGATGGCCTTTTCAAGGTCACACCATCAAAATGTGTCCGTGTGAGGTGATTTTACATCCGGATGATTGCTTTACACAGAGATAAGAGATATTTCATACCGATGTCAGCAGGAAAAGACGACAAAAGGTCGACACGTTTGATTGACTGCCGGTCCTGATAACGGATAGGCACAAATCCATCACAGTAAACATGGGATCATCGGGCCGATAAACGCTTGTCGCTTCAAAAGCGCGCCAAGTCATCAGCGAAGATTTATTGGTGCAATCGACTCCGAAGATATGTACACAGAAAGCAGATAAGAGAGAGGGGACCTTGGCTGAACTTGGATCCGCATCAAGGTGCAAAAAGATGGCCGGAGTGTTTATCGTCGGAGAGGTCGCGCCATCCCGGTTGACTTTAAGGTCGGTCGCCAGCCGATCGCAGGGCGCGTATCGCCATTCACAGTCGAGTCTTTGTCGGACACGAATGTTTCCGAACCCGCAGGAAGAACAGGCCAACTGCGCACAGGAAGTTTGGAGGCTGGATGAACATCAGAAGTGTGAGGCAGTTGTGGTGGCACGCTCGCACGCACGCACGTCTTCATGGTCTGGTTGATTGCTTTTCCTCCAGCGCCATTCCGCCAATTAAAAGACTGAATGATTCCGTGCCGGCGCAGTCGGGAGGCGGGCAGCCCGCGGGCTTTCTATCTCATTAGCGGCATCATTCGGTCCCGCGACGGTGGGGCGGCGAGTCTTTTAATAACATTTTCTCTTGCCGTGTGCCGGCAAAACCAGGTGTGAACTCCAAAGTGGGTCTACGCCACAATCGGATTTGTTCAAAAAGCGCAGGTGTGGGGGGTCTGACTTGCAACCTGTTGGCTGGTTTGACCTTTTTTGGATTGGTGCTGTCTGTCACGCAGGAGAAGCAACAGCAGCCCGTCATCAACATACGTGCAGGAAGGCGGCACGCCAGAATTTATTTTTTCTATTCTTGCATTCCTCCTGCTCCCCATCTGGCAGTTGGCGGCCCTTCTCCTCATTAGTCAAGGTCAATGACGGTCAGAAAAAGAACCGACGCCGGCCCCCCATCTGCTACAGGCGCATGACGAGGAGGCCCGAGCATAGGGAGGAAGGCAGCCGGGCCGGATTCGGACCTTAATCGGCTCGGCTATCTTGATTGAAGCTTGCAGATCAGCTGACGCACTCAAGAAAATCAATCGGCGTCTCGCCCCGATGCAACGCAAAGCATTGAAAGGTCGCAGTGGCAATTTTAACAGCTCCAGTCCACCATCCCAATCTATCTTGAAATCATCCAAAAATGAAGCAAATTGTAGCGCATTAGCTTTCAGCATGCAATTTTTTTCTATAATCAAGCAAAAAGCTCCTTGGGGGAGGTCATGACATTCTAGCACTAACCCAGGCTCCCCCTCGAGATGCATTGCCCCCCCCCCCCCACCCCATCCCACCCTCCTTTGGAGCCCTTTGGCCACTTATGATTGCCTTGCTTGAGATTAGCAAAAGGAAAACAACAAACTCGGGAATGTTTGGCATGTTCTCACTGACTCACAAACGTCTCGCACACAGAATCCGAAAGAGCTGCCAGGGACACCATGTTAAAACGCCGTAATTCTGCAGGCAAGGTTAAATCGAGACTTCCTCAAAGTGGGAGCACATGCAGCTTTTTATTTCATGAGAAAGACTTTGTGGGTGCGCGGGGGGTGGGAGGGGGGTGGGGGGTCCCCTCCAAACTCGTCCTGACGTGACCTCCCGTGATTCATTCCAGCTCTCACATTGGTAAGAGCTGGGATTAAAAAAAAAATCAATCAATCAATCAATCAATCAAAATATCAAGCTCCTTGTGAGGGCTGATGACTTCAACTTTGTCGGCTTGTCTCACAGTGCTGGACAATGGAGACGTGCACGCGCGGCACGAAGCGCATCGCACAAAGCGAGAGCAAATTTTTTGCATGAACGTGAACACACCATTTGCTCCAGACACAACAATAGCCCAGCACGAAAACAAACGCCCACATGCGCTCACGCCGTCCCCCGGCCAAGAAATCAATCGTGACAGTAGATTGGAAGAAAAAACAAAAGGTGAGGACACAAATGTTGATGATGAAGCGACTCACCTCGTGCGGCAATGCGAGCGTGCATACGTGTGCTTGCGCCTTTGTGGTCCTCGCCGTCGTGTGAACGCGAACCAAGGCAACAAAACAAGACGAGAGGAACATGAGCAAGGCGCAGAGCAGGCGGCCGCCTCTCGTCAGGCGTAAACGCCCTCCCTCCCCGCCTGCCTGCCTCCCTCCCTCCGGCGCGCACGCGCAGGTTGGACAAGGTTGAGGGTTGAGAGGGCGGGGCTGTGGTGAGAGCGACCGAAGATCATGAGTTTGCATAAGTGTACACACCCACTGATAAGTGGGGATGTGGCTGTGCACAGAAAAGAAACAACACCTTCTCCATAGGACTTCAGAACCAAACCCCAAATCAAGGCGAGCTGCTCTCGTAGGCCTTTTTGCCAAGGTCTTGCTGTCTTCGAAAAGTTGCCCACTCAGTTTCTCAAGTCATGTCCTTGCTGGTTATTCATCTTCACCGTGCAAACTAATTCAAAACAAAACCGGATTCGTCATTTGTCTGCTATGAAACATTTCTGCTGCTAGTTGACTTTGCTGCTAATCAGTCGAGTTATTGATCAACAAAGCGAGGAAAACGACGACTCAAGGTTGCGTCTCGCTCTTGTTTATTCATCCGCCGGCGATGGCGATGAATGACAATTAAGATAATGACGCCCGCGATCAATGACATTCAGCGACGCGTGCGGCTACGCTAATTACTTGCGACTTTTGCCAAACTTTAAAGTGGTGCTAATACTACGCTAATTTGCAACAACTCGCGTGAGATGAATGTTTTTGTCAAGTAATTGTAGGCTAATTTTGGACAGTGAAGTCTTGTTTGTTTATTTTAAAATGATTGGCAGGGGGATGAGCAGTTAGCATGGCACTAACTAGTTTGGAAGTTTTTTTTCCCGCCGTCTCCACCCTCATCCCGAAAATGACGTCTCGCACGCAGAGCAAGAAGTGAGTCGATTCCCGAACCTGAACGCGGGCTTGCTCACTTTGACTCTCGTAACCATGACTACAGCTTTGCGATTTCAGCCGTTCCATATGGAGCACGACGGAGCCTTTCCGTCCAAGCGCAATCAAAATCTCCCTCTGCGTCTGGAAGGTGACCTCGGCGCAAACTCGGATAATCCGATTCGCTGTGAGGGGAGATTGAGTTTATTCGGGTTGCCGAAGGTCCTCTCCGGCCGAGAGATGGACGCCCGGGAGCGAGCAGAATCATTTTACCGGCCCCAGATGGAGATTCCATAAGCGGGTTAACCTTCGCGTGAGCGCCGCCTTGCCAATATCATCTCGGTGGTGGCAATACTTTGAAGTTTATGACGGCGAGAAAGGCCAAGAGGCGCCTCTGCCGTTCGCTCCAAATCATTCAAACCGAATCTCCCGCGGTGGAGAAGGTCTATGCACCAACGTGATGTTCCGGTTTCAAAATGGGCCCTGAAGGTCAAGAACATGTTCGGAGCCTTTTTGGATGTCGGCGGCCTGCAAATGCACGGCTAAGCACTTGGCTCTTCCTGTCGCGCTAATGAATTCTCTCATCTTCTCTCTGTGGGTGATGAATGATTGCTGGCTAATTTGCTTTTCACTTTGGACACTTTGGAGCTCGGCTCAGGGGTGGACCGTCGTGGTGTGGTGGGGAGGCCGCATTAACATCTCGCAAATGAAGAAGAAATTAAATTTTCAGCCCAGGCATCTCGTCTCCTCTCCTGACCTTGACTTCTGTTCCTACTTTCTATATTTCTTTCATCTTGACATCATATCCGTTCTTCCTTCATGTCACTTCATCCCTTTCTTTCTTCCTTTTGTCCTTCCCACCTACAATGTTGAGTCCCTTCATTACTTGCTCCCATCCTTGAGTTTTTTTTCCTTCCTACTGCATTTCTTTCCTTGCATTCATATTTCCTGTCCTCCTTCCTCCCTGCCTTCTACCCTTTCTTCCCTCCATCCTTTTTAAAATAAATTAACACACACACCTTGACATTCCTCTGTGTGGGTTTTTTTTATTCCTCCAATCTAGTTTGTGCAGCATTCGCAGGTCTAATGACCTTTTTATGAGCCGCATGGTCTCCTCCGGGCTGCGTGGCCTTCGACAATTGCTAAGGTGTGACGGTAAGTGTGCGCACGGCGGCGGCGGCATCAGCGGGGCCTCCCGAATGCGGCCGGCGTGCTGGGATGAGGGATTAGAGGAGAAAAAATAGAATATGATATCGGCAGATCAACTTGTTTGACTTTAGCAGCGTCTTCATGCTTGCACGTAATCCCAAACCGGGATATTTAATCATCGGAGTGACCCAAGGGTGCATACAAGCAAAGGTTTTCAAGTCATCTGTCCAAAAACAAAGAGACATCCAACAGAAGCCACGTTTTGCTATTGAGCAAAAAAAGCAATTCCTCAACAGCCCCACACAGTTTATTCCAAGCGACCACCGCAGCAAAACAGGACTAATCGCCTGATTCAACACGGCGGGAACTCTAATGCTTTAGATTCAACACGTATCATTATTTATTCAACACGTTTAGCTGCCCTGCGGCCTGACATTACACATTAGCAGCCAATCGTGGAGTTCACAGTCGCCTGCGCGGCTCAATCGAAACACCGCGGCATTTTATGATGGCGGGTCAATAAACGGATACAAAAATACAGTTTGCAGTCCGGAATGCACGTGTATGCCAACGCTAGCATGACATTAGCAGTGAAGAAAAAATAAAAAAACGAGGGGTGACAGGATTCTGACTTTTTTCTCAGAATTCTGACTTTCTCAGTTTCATTCTTTAAAGTCAGAATTCTGAGAATAAAGTCAGAATTCTGACCTTAAAGTCAGAATTACCAATTTCTGACTTTAAAGTCAGAATTCCAACTTTAAAGTCAGAATAAAGTCAGAATTCTGAGGAAAAAAAGTAATTTAATTCTGAGTTTAAAGTCAGAAATTGGGAATTCTGACTTTAAAGTCAGAATTCTGAGAATAAAGTCAGAACTCTGAGAAAAAAGTCCGATCCTGTCACCCCTCGTTTTTTTTTTTTTTTTTGTCTTCACTGGCCCTAATCCTCTTCCGTATTAATCAGGGTCGCCCTGACCGGCAGTATTGTGCTTTGCTGCCTCCCACCTGTGACCATGTGTTACTGCTCAAATGATTTTTTAAAGTACGTCAGAAGTCTTCAACTATTGCAGAAATATACTTTTATCTTTATTGTGCCAACAAATGTAAAAGACAAAAATAAAAACAATGACTCCAAATAATCCGTGTTTATTTAGTGGTTAATAGTAAATTTAGTGACCGTCTATATAAATAAGTGCAAATAATTTAAGTGTACAAAACATCTAAAAGTGACTTTGATTGGTGCTCTTGTGCAACTCAGCATCGTGTGTCTTTTCTTGGACTTCCTGCAGACAGAGAGAAAACAATATGAAACATTGCTTATTTGAACATTTGGACTCCGAGAAAGGACAAGGAAGACAGACACCTTGTGAATGTGACGTCTTGTGCTTGTTCAAGTGCGCTGATCTCGTGCCGTCAGGATTGGCCACGGCCGTTTTCCATGACTTCTCTGGTGGATAAAAGGTTGCACGTTCAGTTTGGACCGAGTCTTTTGGCTTACCAGGAAAACAATGTTAAACCGGCGTCCGGTTGCCTCGGCACACCTGTTTGCCACCCGTGTGTCCAGTAAAGTTGCTCAGCGTGCGCTGGCAAGTTCTCGTCCAGCTCCCGAATGGCGTTGCCGTGGGGACAGTGGCGCAATGGCTCCCCGGCCTGGAGTAGGCGGCGCGGCGCTTGGTCGTGCGGGCAGTTCTTCTCCCAGTTCTGCTTGGAGCCCAGCGGCCTCTTGCGCCTGCCAAGGCGGCTCTCCAGGCCTACGCGACACGAGCAGTCCGACGAGTCGCCTTCCGTGTCGCACGCGCGCCGTAGAGCCGTAGAACTTTTCCTCGGAAGTCTCTTGTCGGTGTGAGACTTGCAGGTGTCACACGTGGACGTCAGGGCCTGGTTGCGCTGCTGGAAGGGGACGGCCTTTCTTTTGAGGCCTGGACCGGGCTTGGCCAAGCATCTGCTGCAAAATCGTTCACTCGTCAGACTAAAGATGTTCTCGTTGAAGGTTCTGGTGATGAAACACTCGTGGTCCGAGAGGCTCTGTCGACCAGTCTTGCCTTTGGGCTTGTATCGCTCCTTGGGCTTGCGCACACAAGATGGCTCCCTGTACTCCAGCTCCAGTTTCCTCCTCCGAGCGGGAACCTCTAAGGTGGTCCGGTTCACAACTTGGTTCTGCTTTTTGGGAGCGGGCGGGATTCTGCTATAAACCTTTGTTCTGTCAAAATCTGCCAGCCAGCTGCTGGAAGGAAGATAGGTGGGTAAGGACTCAAACGATGTGTCCTGTTGCTCCTGGAAGCTTGGTTCTTGTCCAAGTTGTGGGTTGTCTTCCTGTTGAGGACTTCCTAAATCGGGTGGAAGAGGAACTTCTGTTTTGTGCTTCTTCTCAGGAGCTCCCTCCTCCATTATATAGTGCACCTCCGTTTCAGAGGGCAGGTCATCCTCCAGAGAGGGACCGGTTTCTCCTGCAGGAGCTTCATGTGTAGACAATTCTTCAGCGGAGTGGCGCCTTCCGTCGGACTCTTCCACAGGGGTCATCGAGTCCAAAGTGTCCTCCATTGACCACACTGGTCGATCCAGAACTTGAGATTGGATACTCTGTGAGGCCATCTGTAGATCTTTCTCAACAGGCATCTCCTGAATAGCAGAGCCAGTAAAGAAATCATTGTGCTCGTTGGACTCCTCCAACTTGAGAATCTTCTCACTGGGACCACCAACCAAGAGGATGTCGGGACAAGCTTGCGTCTTCTCCGCAGAAATGTCCAGCCCGTTGTCCGCGGGGAAGCCGTGGGAGACCTCTGCCATCTCGTGAGAGTGAAGAGGTTGGAGTCCCACCGGTGCGGTGCAGCACTCAATGGTCAACTCCTCCGTCTGGATGACGAAGCTTCCGTTGGGAGGGGCTCCCATTTCCAGAGTATCATTCTGCACCTCCAAAGTTGGTTGGGGCGGTTGACTGGTGGATCTGCTCGGCGTAGTCGCACCATTGCAGTCTTTGAGGACCTCAGGGCTGCCGGAACCTGGATTCCTGGTTCTAAGCACACCGGCGAGCGGTTCTGTTTGGACCTCAGTGGTGGTGACTTTTCTAGCCGGCGCGCTGTGCTGGTAGCGATATCGTCGGGCGTGGTAGGCCATGGTGTGCTGGTAAGGGTTTAGCATGCGCCTGTAGTCGGTCAGGTGGAGGTGCGTTCGGGGCATGACGAAAGCGGGGGGCTCCATGTAAGGATTGGGCTGGTAGTGCGGAATCATCGGCATCCCGTAACCTGGAACAGAGTGCAAACGTATGCTCAGAAATGACTCCCAAAAAAATCGACACGGCCTACCATCGAGTTGAAGTGGCACAAACCGACCTAAAGGTTGGCAGCCGTAGTAGGGATTGTATCCGAGCGGCAGGGCCACGGCCAGCGGCCACTGAAGACCCTGCATGGGCATGTACGGCTGCGAGGGCTGAAAGAAGAACATAGGCTTGTGGTTCTGCTGCTGCTGATCCTCAGGACGACTTTCCGCTGGAGCCTCGCGGGCCCGTGTGGCTCCGGGAGGAGCTCCGGGTGGAGGTCCGGGTGGCAGGTTTGCATCGCAAGGACCCAAACCGTGGGAAGTGTGCGCGTGAGAAGAATCAGCCTCCATTGCTAGTGAGACAAACGACGAGAGAATGAAGTCGGCGCCGTGCTGCAGGAGCACGTGAGGTGAGTTCACTTACCTGTAGGTTCAGCGGGACAAAGCAACTCAGCTCGCATTGTGGCGTTTAGACCCAAAGTGAGGCTGCACACTCCTGATAATGCTTTTGGTCAGGGCGTGGCTGCAGGTGATGAGCGGCCATTTTGATTGATGATGTCCCGCAGCTTGGCGTGCAGGCACTTGAGGCCAGCCGGATCAGGGCCATACTTGAAAAATGGTACCAATGATTTGGATTACACTTTGGACAGGATTAATCTGGATACCCAATGCACATTCATTTGAAGTTACTCTTAATTTGATTTACCATCCTACAGTAGAGTCTTTATTTGAATGACTCATTTTAATTAATTGAATTAATGTATTAATTTAATTACATTTAAAGTACAGTTTTAATTTGAAGTATATTAGTTCAAATAGTTCAAATGAATAATGAATAAACTACTCTAGAGCAGTGTGACGTCAGTGCCTCCCCAGTCATGAACCTCACCGCACGTTCTTCATGTTTGCACTTGGCCTCAACTACTGAAGCAGCACAACTTCTGCCCAACTCGAAAGTGACAGTTCAAGATTCAAGTTGACCAAAGTTTTATGATTTAATGATAACTTTGAAAACTTGGCTGGAAATTGCCTTCATGCTACTCGCCATGATGATTGCAATTTTATATCAATATATACATATTGATATTTGGGGCATTACCGCCATCTACTGGTCAAACGTTATGACGAGAGATCCGCCAGTCACACTAAAGACCTAATATATTGGGATCAAAACTCGTACTTGAAAAAATAAAACTTGAATCTGAAAATAAAGGTGCAGAACGTAATATTTGAAAAATAAAACAATGTATCTAAAATACAAATATTTGAAAGTTTTTTTCGAGTTGCAAATAGTTTTGCTTCGCCTTGGTCATTTTTAAAAATACAAAATATTTCTTAAATCTCCTTAAATAACGCACCTTAAATCTCTTGGTGCTCAGCACTGTCAATGGGTATTTATGTTTTGTGTTTTATTTTTGGTACATTCATAACGTCTCAGTTGTTTTTTTTTCTTTATGTGTCCCCTGGCCAATAGAAACTCTCGATGTGCAACACGCCAGCCAACCAGCTTAGCCCGTCTTGCCATTTTGAAAAAGTCGGCGGCAGTAGTCGTCCGGAGTAAGCGTTAAACCATACTATAAAAGCGCCAATTTCACATAAAGATGCAGGTAACGTATTATTTTCGTATCGTAATTGTAAAACAAAACAGTGCTTTTGCTGATTCCGAGTTATTCCAGTTTCACCTAGTTCGTACAGCGTTTAGCTATCGACGCTAGGTTAGTTACTCTCGGTTGAACAAATGAGCCTAAATCAACCATTTATTGTAGGACCAAGTCTGGTTTCTTGCTTTTTTTTTTTTTTTTTACATACATGTCGTCGATGATAATAACGTCGTTTGCGGCTTAGTCGTTACTTACAACTGTTCCAAATGTATGTCCTGTGTTGTTGATCATCTTTCGAAAAGTATTTAAAATGGCAGTCATCTGCAAACCTTGCTATTATTGGTCCATGTCCGGCACATAATGCATATTTGCACTGTGTATGTTACTGGAAGACTGACAACATATTACGAACAAGTCATGTTAAACTGTCTTAACTGTCGATGTGTCAATGTGTAATTTTGGTGGCTAACCAATTGCATTAAAATCTGAAGGACGATTAAGTAACATGTCATTTCTCCGTAGAATAAAGAAAATAACGAGCCAAGGGCTTTCCAACAACCGGTAAGATGATCATGCGGTGAACTAACATGTTGGTGTTGTAATCCTGTAGTTGTATTGAAATCTATTGGATCCTTATACGTTTGTATGTGTGTGTGTTTTACATAACAATGTACTTCTGTATTATTGAGCCATTGGTTTTTACAATTGCAAATTATTGTCATCAAAAGTCACCATTTATGGTACCCAAGAAGATGGTGTAAATTAAATCCACACAGGTGTACATTTATTGACAATTACATATATGTATTTTTTCTTTGTCCTGGAAACAAAATGTCCGTACAGGAATGTGATTCTACTTGGAGTATCTTGAGTCAAGATGATAATTTATTTCTACTTTTTACGTGTTTGTCTAGACCTCAAGCATCCTGGCTGGCCCACAACGTGTTCCGGTTAAACCGCGACGAGCCACAGACAAAAATGTTGTTACGGGTAATGTGTGCCCCCTTTAAAAAAAATCTATTGTGAATATTATTGCTATTACTTTACTGATAAAGTGTACATCAATTTCAGAACCCGTAAGACAATATGTTGGTTCATCCTCCAGTTTGGTTCCGAAGTAAGTACACAGTAATCCCCTTTTTTTTGTGTTAAACATTTATGGATGCTCTTCTGTTTAAAATTCATTTAAAATAAGTTTAGAATTTATTTTTAAAATAGTTGTCAGTGTGATTACAGTAGGTTTTGTAACTGAATTATTCACATTGTTTGTTTGAGGCGCAGCCCACAGTTAGCTAGTTCTTTTTTTTTTTTTTTTTTACCAATCCATTCTTGACACCCTCTCCCCCCTTTTTTTTAAATGTTATTGTTATTATTATTTTAATACAAATAGGCAGATCAGTATTGAAGACTTTGACATCGGTCGACCACTGGGGAAGGGCAAGTTTGGCAATGTCTACCTAGCCAAGGTGAAGAAGCTGGAAGCCATTGTGGCTCTCAAAGTGATGTTCAAGTCCCAGATGGAGAAGGAGGGTGTGGAGCACCAACTCAGAAGGGAGATCGAGATCCAGGCTCACCTCAAGTAAGTGTCTTCTCATAAATTTGATTTTGTCACATTGACTTAACACGACAGTCGTATACAATCCCTTCTGATCCAATGCTGTTAAAGATTTGTTCAACAAAAAAAATTCTATATTTTATAATAGGCATGCTGTGGCAATACCACTGTATTGATAAATATTTGTGTTTTTTTTTTCCCCCCCCCCTCAGGCATCCCAACATCCTTCGCTTTTACAACTATTTTCATGACCGTAAGAGGGTGTTTTTGGTGCTGGAGTACGCGCCACGTGGCGAGTTATACAAGGAGCTCCAGAGATTAGGACGCTTTGACGATCAGCGCACTGCCACTGTAAGCCATTGTGCTATCAATTGAGCCGCGATCATTTGGTCAGTGGCGATGGTGTTATTCGAAATGATCGTCTCACGTTTGCAGGATTTCAATCTATATCTTTTTTTAGAATTAGAAGTTTTTGAACTTCACTTGGTTTTAAGTCATTTTTAGAGCAGGCGTGTTGGGTTGGATGACTTAAGTGTAGTTTTAGATGAGTTTTAATTTAAAGTTATGTCACAGGCCGGCTCAGTCAACTGTTGGCATCGTTTTGGTTTGTTTTATTGACTCAAATTGTGGCTTCCGTTATCTTTTTCAAACACACTCGATCATTAATGATTTTTTTTAAAAATAAAGGTACTAGAGAGGATCCATACGCGCAAATGTCTCACCACATACCACTGACGGACTCTTAAGATCTGTATATTATATATGAACCGCGCGCTCTATGGGACCAGAAAAACCTCAACCAATCATTGTCGGCGTGAATGATGGCAACACTGGTCAGTTGTCAATCCATCTGTTTTTCGGGTTTTATTTCCACGTTGATATCTACGTATGCTCGGAAAGTTTGTCTGTAATGCCTTCAAATGTTACTTTATTTTGCTGGCCTTCAATCACTAAATTAATCGAGTTTTTTTTTTTTTTAAAGTTCTGAAGACATTGCTGTTTGCATTTCCAGTTTATGGAAGAGATCTCCGACGCACTGCTGTACTGTCATGCAAAGAAAGTGATCCATCGTGACATCAAACCGGAGAATCTTCTACTTGGCTACCGTGGAGAGCTGAAAATGGCTGATTTTGGTTGGTCAGTTCATGCGCCTTCCCTCAGGTATGCAGCGCCTAACAAATAGTACAAAGTTTTGAAACAGATTTGTTTTGAAGCCGCAAGTGCAAACTTCATGTACCGTATCAACATTTGTTCAGGCGGCGCACGATGTGCGGGACGCTGGATTACCTTCCTCCCGAGATGATCGAAGGCCGGACCCATAGTGAGAAAGTGGACCTGTGGTGCATTGGGATCCTCTGTTATGAGTGTCTTGTGGGGAATCCTCCCTTTGAAACGTCTTCTCATGCTAATACATACAAAAGAATCACCAAGGTGGGTCATGAACAATCAGCCTTTTGATTATGTACCTTTTTCAGGCAAAGTTGCAGCCTCAGTCTTTCATAAGAGAAGATTGAGAATTTGTCTTGACATAAATTGGTGAGGGATCAAACCCCAGACCTTTGGTTTGGATCAAAATGGTTGCAAAAGCCCCAGTTCAAATTGGATCAGCGACTAAAACAGAAAGGAGGGGCAGATGATTTTAATCGAAGTGGCCAGCAAAAAAGTCAAAACTACAACTTAGCTCATTATTACGAGAGGGTGAAAGCAAAATTTTACAATCCACCGTACGCTCATGAAGCATCCCGAATCCTTTTCTATTCATATGCAGGTGGATCTAAAGTACCCGAGCATCATTTCAGAAGGTGCGCGCGACCTGATTGGCAAGCTGCTTCGCCACTGCCCCGCCGATCGTCTACCGCTACAGCGCGTGATTGATCACCCGTGGGTCCGTGACAACTCTCGGCGGATCTTACCCCCAGTCTGTCCTACCAAAACCTCATGAGCCCAATCCAAATCCAAAGCTTCCTTTATGTTTGTAATGGGTATATATATTCTCTGTCCTGCATTTGATTTTATTTTTAGTAAATGTCCTACTATTATGTTGTATCATGTACAGAGTGGTGTTTTAATTTACCGGTGCATATCAATAAATGAGTACAGTAATCCCTTGTTTATCACGGATAATTGGTTCCAAAAACCACCCGCGATAAGTGAAATCCGCCAAGTAGGGTCACCCGCCCATCTGTACATTTTTTGTGTGTCAATAAATGTACCGTAAATTTCGAGCTATAAGCCGCACTGGACTATAAGCTGCACCAGCTAAAATTCTTGATTATTTTTTTTTGTTTTATACTTATATAAGCCGCACCGGACTAAGCTTCCCGTGCGCACAAATTATTTGCAAAGAAAGACAGAACATAGAAAGCCTTTTGATAGTTTTAATCACATTAACATTTCGTTGTAAACACAGAAGTAACAGCACTAGCTGGGCTAAATTTTTAATAACATTAACATTTTGATGTAAACACGGAAGTAACAGCACTAACTAGGTGGGTAAAAAAAACAAAACATACCAGTCAACAAAGAGAGCCATCTTTGTCTTCCTCCTGTCCACTGACACAAGCAAATTCTTCTTCCTCAGTGTCCGATTGCAATATGCATGTAAAGTCGCCACATGATCATGTCATTTCTATTAAACACTACATCCATCTGCTCCTGGTCAAAATTTAGAACCCAATTCAAGTCAAAAAGTTCATTCATTGGCAACAGTCAATAGCGGCGAGTGAGCCAAATGGATCCAATGAAAATATCAGCATGTCGGTGTTTGCAGTGGTAATAAATAGAAGCGCAAGTAGCAAATGACATTTTATTAGACCGTCCCCAAACAGGAATAAGATCAACAATATTTTCAGAGCACCTCCCTCTGTGAGCTGCACAAATTATATAACATCAATTTGGTGATTCTTCTTGACAAAAAAAAAAAAAAAATGACACCTGAATGTTTTATTGGTCTGTCAAACAGTGCACATCGATGCAACACAAACTTATATCGAAATTTCTTAATTCTTCTTGGCTCAAAAAAAGAGACTTCCTTAAAAGTGCCATTTACACCCAGTGCCCTACAAATATGTTTCAAACATCCTCCTACATTCATCGAGGGGAACCTGCAAAGGGAGGAGAGACGTCATGTGATTCAATAAGACTCATAACACACATGCTAAGGACGATAACTTACAGTTCAACAAGTCATCTTGATTCTCACACTGAGCGAGGAGGAAAACGGAAGAGATTGAACATGGCAGCAAAAAAACAAAAAACATTGGCACACGAGGAGGGGAAAGCCAACAAACCTTTATCCCAGGGCAAGGACGGCAGTTCTTTGTAGTTGTCGTCGTTGCTGTCGTCGTCACGTCGGGGCCTCGGAGGTGTCATCTGCGTGCTCAACTCTGTCACTCAAACATAGATTGGTGAGATGGCTCCATGTTGATTCTTTGCTAGCATGAAGTTAACGACGCAGCCATCAACCCGCCGGGTTTGGAGCGCTGCCCGCTCACCAAGTTTCAAAGCTCAAGTTTCCCATGCTAATCATCTACTGACCTTCTCGCTTCAGAGAAGACGTAGGCCATCGTCTGGGAACGGCTCCGCCGCTGCTGACCTTCCTCTTGCTGGGCTCGGACATGCCGCGCTGGCCTCTGTCTGCAAATGACCACTGACTTCGATCATCACGTTTGCGTTCAGCTACACTCAAATCATACAGTGAGAGGTGACGCACCCTGGTAAGTTGTGAACTGCAGCTCGCGGCCACCGGTCTCGTTGTCACAACCCTGAGCGGTGGACTCCATGGGGTCTTTGTACTTGCTCCATTTGGTCCCCAACCTGACGGGCTTCTTTTGGGAGCCCAAGTGAGACTTGCTGGGCGCAGGATAATTTCTGGGCGGCGCTTGCGATGGTTTGCAGCCTCTTCTGCAGTCATCGTCCTCCTCTGAGGTGTCGGCTTGATCCCGATACACCTTGGCGGTGTGGACTTTGCTGCGAGCGCCACGCTTGGGCAGACTCGCACCACAGCAGTTGCACTTGAGCTTCTTGTTGGGAAGCCACACGTGCGCCGCGGGAACTTCTTCTGCCGCCCGCTCAGCCTCTGCGACGCATGTCAGCCTCCTTCCCGAGTAGGCTCGCCGGGGGTAGAGATCCACATCCTCGAGGTCTGTGGAAAACATCTCATCCCGAGAGGAGAGCTCGTCCAGGGACGCGCTGAGAACGCTTACACGCTCGTGGCCGGAGGGGCGGTGGTTCTGGTAGTAGAGGGAGGACGAGGAGGAAAAGCGCGATGCTGCTCCCGAACTAAAGGGTAACTGTAGAATCTTGTAATCGGTCTCGACATGGCTCAAAACTTTGTCGAAACTCTCTTCGCCGTCAAGCTTCTCGGACAAGGGAGCCAGAGAAGGAGACGGGTCAGCATCGGATTTGGGAGGGCTGTAAACGGCCGCAACAAACTCTGACTGGATATTTTCCACGTCGGACTTATTGTGAGCGAGGAAAGGCTCAGACGTGGGTGAATTCTCGGGATGCGGACCGTCCTCGTGAAAGGAAGAGCTATCAAGAGGGGAGGCCACTTCAACCCCGCCAGGCCAGTACGCCTGAGGGGAGGAAGCATCCAAGCTCCTGTGGCTGGTTTCGTTGCTGTACGCGGCTGTGGTGGAGTCGCTGAACGCCACGGCTGGAGACTCTGAACGGGCTCCCATCACCTGGGTCAGAAGGTGAGCGACGCACTGCTCTTCACCTTTCTTCTCCTCCAGCGGAAAAGACATCCCGGAGGAGTGCGACGCCATCCCTGAATCCAGCTCTATCTTCTCCAGGAACTCCACCAGTTTGTTGATGGAGCCGCAGGGGTCGGTCTGGACCTCGGAGTTGGCCGTCTGTCGCTGGCCGTGAGCCTGCTGATGCGGCGGGCGTGAGCCGTCGTCATTCCAGGCGGGCGGGTAAAAGCGAGGCTCACACATGCGGCGGTAATCCATGGGATGCATGGGGGGGTGAGGGACAACGAGGCCCGGGTACGGCATGTACTGAGGACTCATGTAGGGACGGCCAAAATGAAAACCTGGATTTTAATGCAGAGCGTGACCTTCATTAGAGATACACAGGGTGTCCGTCAAGTCACTTTAAACCATCAAATGTATTACAAATTGAAATGATTATGTGGATATGACTAAATGAGACGACATTCAAGTTATTTGGCCTCATTTGCGCCCATATTAGCTGCATCAAGACAACACAGATGCTCAAAAAGGCAGATCTACATTATTCACCTGCAAACGCTTCACGGTAGACCAGAAACCCAAAGTATATTTACTTCTGTAATTTCATACCTGCTTGGAGACCATAGTGGCTGTAGGGGTTCTGCATTGGCCACTGCTGATACAGGTAGTAAGGTTGGGATGGAGGTTGCACGTAGAAAAAAGGTCTGGAGTGCTGAATTCTCTGCTCGTCGTTACCACAGGATTGTGCTTGCCTGCCTTCATCTGCAAACAAATCACATTTCTCAACTCAACTCAGAACTGCCGTGACGTGACGTCACGGTCTTAATTGCTTTCAAATAAATGGTGCAAATGGAATGGTGCCAAGGCAGGAGAAAAGTCATCTTTCAGATCATGTGCCGAAGAGACTAAATAATAAAACAGTTCAGAGTGCACGTGAGTTACGTTAGCCACCTCTGCATTAACTCGGTTGTCAATTACCTTCCATGTCTGCAGTAGTTTCTTTAACACTCGGCCCTTCCGAAATAGAAGCACGACGCCAAGCACAAGCTCTCTCTCTTTTCGTGTCCGAATCGTTTGACAACTCGTGTCGTCAGTTGAGTGGAGGAGAAGGCTTGTATGAGGAGGCCAATTATTAATTGCCCAATAACAAGCGGGAAGAAGAAGAAGAAAAAAAAAAAGACGGTGTGGGACAAAACACACTTTGGGGTGTGAATAAACAAATAAATTAATAGATTGAATCGTTTTTAGTTCCACAAATGGGACAGTGAAAAAGTTTAAGGTGAGTTCGGGGGGGAAATACTAATATGATTTTTTTTTTTTTCATTGTGATACTTTTACATGCATGCGCAGTATGCTAGCTTGGACACGCGAATAAATTGATAAATTAGTAAATAAAGAAATAAATGAATGAGATCAATAAATTGGTCTTTGGTGTGATAGATTGGCCAGTAAAGGCGTTTAAGAGAAGTTTAAAAAAAAAAGAAGAAGATAAAATGGTTTGAGTTTTCTACGCATGCGCAGTGTGCTTGTTCTCCTTTGGCCTCTACCGCTCTGTGCTTTCGGGCGCCTAGAAATGCGCTGGCAGGTTGTGAGATCGGCTCCACCAAACTCAGTTCGTTACCATTGAAACACACCTTTTGGAGCACCACGTTTGACACCCCCCGCTGGCAAGAAGCCCCTTCGTGACCCATTATCGCCCGGAGTCATCATCAAACTAGTGTGAGAAAGCGTTTTATCTCGTATTTCGGCGGGCGGTCCGGCAGGAAAAGGCAGGCAAGCGTCTAGCTAGCCGTTAGCCTAGCCCTGGCGTTGCAATGGCCGCCCCTCTCTGTCTGGAGTGGCTCCCCTTGTCTTTTTACGCACACATTGGAATCATTTGACTCCATTCTGGAAATGTTTGACTTTGATTCGTGAGCAGACGTGGTGATTGATGGTGGGAAGACGGCGAGCTAAAGCTGCTAACTAGTTGGCCGTGGCGTTGCTAATGTTACTTGAGCCGCGTATGGAACATTACATGGAGGCGGACTGATTTAGAAGTGTGCTCGAGTGGTCTACCCGCGTCTCGGGGATGATTTGTCAGCTCGCCTGCATGAAGAATGTGTTAAGTGACAGGTTAACGTGTTCGTGAAGTAAAGACAGTGAGGTGGTTATTCAAAACGTGATGGCCTGAAAAAAAAAACACTTGTCACGAAAACCCAATTTTGATGTTTATCACCATTCACGGCTTGAAATAAAGTTGACTGGTTGAAAGTGGCTGCTTAGTGGACGAGTGGTGAGCACGTTCATATCTCGGTTAAGAGCAAGTCATATTACTGCTGTACTGAGGAGCTGCCTCCACTACAGTTTGTCCTTTACTGCCCCCAGCTGGCCAAAGTGTGGAAGGAGCAGCACAATTGAAGGAGAAAGCGTGACATTCATTTAAATTCTATTTTATTAAATCGTCTCTGGATGTTTTTTTTTTCCCCAAGTATATTATATAGTGCTATGTCATTTGGGCGTGGGGGGGTGGACAGTTTATGGTGAATGTGATCATAAGAACGTCTTTGTCGGCTTTCAAGTTGCCGATGACTTTTGGATTTGTTCCTGGGTCAAATTTGAAAGGAAATGTTTTCAAGTAATGTTATCAGCAGTTGAACAAAACAAGCACTGTTGAGATGAAAACAACAAGAATCCTCAGGGGTGTTTGTTGTGGGCTTTTCCGCTGCACGTGTGACTCATCCCAGCTGCGCTTGTTGTCTCTCGTCTCCCGCAGGCCGCCGCCGATGTAGTCGCGTTGTGACGCCGGCCCCGCTACCTCCGGCCTCCCTCCTTCCCCGAGTGCCTCTTCACTGCTGTTTCACTTCCAACCTCCAGCCTCTGCGCATCATCAAGGCAGAGGATTCCTTTGTCCGGCGCCAACGAGCATCTCCGCTCGCCTTTTGCCTCCTCACCAAGGAGCGGCGGAGAAGCTTTTGGATCCCCCCTCCCTTCCTTGTCCCCAAATCTCCCCCTGAGATCAGTGGTTTTTTTTATCTGGTGGACCGGAGCCCGGCTCGGCCGGCCGCACGCACTCTTCAAAACTGGGGCGCGATTCGTGTGATGCGACCATGTCGGGTCTGGGCGAGCGCCGGCCGGTCAATGCGGACTATGCCGTCTCCTTGCTGGAGCAGCTCAAGTTCTTCTACGAGCAGAAACTGCTGACGGACGTGGTGCTGCTTGTGGACGACACTGAGTTCCCGTGCCACAAGATGGTGCTGGCCGCGTGCAGCTCCTACTTCAGGTCAGTTTGTGAAAAGTGGACTGAACGCAAATGCAGTAGGCCCAAACAGATACTGATGATGGCCAAGTCGGGAGAAGATTCTTCTGATTGTTGACGTGTGTGTGTGCGCAGGGCGATGTTCATGGGCGGTCTGAGCGAGAGCAAGCAGACGCACGTGCATCTGAGGAACGTGGACGCTACTACGCTGCAAATCATCATCACGTACGCGTACACGGGCCACCTGGCCATCAGCGACAGCACCGTGGAGCCGCTCTACGAGACTGCCTGCTTTCTTCAGGTCAGCCGCCCGCTGCCTTGTATCAAATGTGTCGCTCCCCTCCCGCTTCAGTCCGTGGCTAACGTCGGTCCTCCTCCGCCCAGGTGGAGGACGCCCTGCTGCAGTGTCGTGACTACTTGGTAAAGAAGATTAACCCCGAGAACTGCGTGCGCATGTTGAGCATCGGCGACTTGTTCAGCTGCAGCGAGTTGAAGCAGTGCGCCAAGCGCATGGTGGAGCACAAGTTCCCCACCGTGTACCGGCAGGACGCCTTCCTGCAGCTGTCGCACGAGCTGCTGCTGGACGTGCTGAGCAGCGACAACCTCAACGTGGAGAAGGAGGAGACGGTGCGCGAGGCGGCCATGCTGTGGCTGGAGTACAACATGGAGGCGCGCTCGCAGCACCTGTCGTCGGTGCTCAGCCAGATCCGCATCGACGCGCTTTCCGAGGTGACCCAGCGGGCCTGGTTCCAGGGCCTGCCGCCCAACGACAAGTCTGTGGTGGTGCAGGGCCTCTACAAGTCCATGCCCAAGTTCTTCAAGCCGCGCCTGGGCATGACCAAGGAGGAGATGCTTATCTTCATGGAGGCGCTGTCAGAGACGCCGGGCGTGAGCGTGATGATGTCATCGGTGCCCGCCGCCATGGTGTGCTACAGCCCGCAGGCCGAGAAGGTCTACAAGCTGCGCAATCCGCCGCGCAACCTGCAGAAGGTGGGCACGCTAGTCACGCCCGACAACGACGTCTTCATCGCCGGCGGCGAGGTGGTGCTGGAAAACGCCTTCAACCGTGGCGGTGGCCTGCAGGTGGACAGCTTCTTCTGGCTGGACGCCCAGCAGAACGCCTGGGTGCCTAAGACGCCCATGCTGTGCGCCCGCCTCAAGCCCTCGCTGGTTTACTGCGACGGCTACATCTACGCCGTGGGCGGCGACAACGTGAGCGGCGAGCTCAACCGGCGCACGGTGGAACGCTATGACCGCGAGAAGGACGAGTGGACCATGGTGAGCCCGCTGCCGCTGGCCTGGAGCTGGAGCACCTGCGTGGCGGCGCACGACTGCATCTACGTGCTCACCCTGGACCTCATGTACTGCTACCTGCCGCGCGCCGAGGCCTGGGTGGAGATGGCCGCGCGGAAGACCAGCCGCTGCTACGCCTCGGCCGCCGCCTTCGGGGACCTTATCTTCTACCTGGGCGGCCTGCACGTGGCGGGCGGCTCGGGCGGCGGCGCCCGCCTACCGCCGGGCGCCCACGACGGCTCCTCGCTGGCCGTGGAGATCTACGACGTCAATAAGAACGAGTGGCGCCAGGCCGCCAACATCCCGGCCAAGCGCTACTCGGACCCGTGCGTGCGCGCCGTGGCGCTGCTGGGCGGCCTGTGCGTCTTCATGCGCGAGACCCACATGCACGAGCGGCCCAGGTACGCCATCTACCAGTACGACCTAGAGCTGGACCGTTGGTACCTGCGGCAGCCCGTGTCGGAGCGCGTCCTCTGGGAGCTGGGCGACAACTTCTATTGCGCCGTAGGCAAGCTTTACCCGTCCTGCCTGGAGGAGTCCCCGTGGAAGCCGCCCACCTACCTCTTCTCCTCCGACGGCGGCGAGGATTTCGACGTCGACGGCGAGCTGGTGTCGCTCCCCCTCGTATAGCCGCCCGCGCGCAGAACCCTCAAAAGGACGCAGAGACGGCAACTCGGGGACGTCTGCTACAAACGGAAAGGACGCGGCGATCTGGCAAACTTCTCGATCTCATAACGCAGCACGCCAGGGGGCGTTGTTTGCCCGTGTGCCTCACTGTCCCGAGGTTCGGGGGTTGGAATGTTTTGCTTTGCTGCGTGGACTTTGCATGTTCTCCTGTTGGCGTGAGTTTTTTTTTTTTTTTTCCCCACAGGTACTCCGGCTTCCTCGCACATTCCGAAGACATGCATCTCAGCTTCAAATTGCCGAAAGTCTAAATGGGAGTCCCATTGTTTCGGTGTTTACCCTCATCCCTTTCTACCCCCCCCCCCTCTCTCTCTGTCTCTCTCTTGCGCTCTCTCTCGCATTCTCGCTCGCTTACTCGTTTACCCTTGTCCCTTTCTACCCCCCCCTCTCTCTCTCTCTCTCTCTCTCTCTCTCTCGCGCGATTTCTCTCTCGCACTCTCTCTTTCTCTCGCTCTATGTCTTGCTCTCTCTCTCGTGCTCTCTCTCTCTTACCCCCTCCCCCCACTCGTGATCGGACACCGCACATCACAATCTCTTTAAAAGAAAACTCTAGATCAATCGCTCAAGTGACCAGCTGGCATCTGTCTGGGTTCCTGCCTGGAACGACAGCGTGGGGTGGCAGGGAGGCTGTGGAGGTGTATTTTTTTTTTTTTCCCCCCCCCCCCAGATTGAGGGCAGCAAGGGCGACTGCAGGTCCAGTTGCTCGCCTGCCGTGCCCTCGGCTCGCCTTCCTTCCACACAACCATGGATCGCCTCATGCAATGCTGAGCGTCATTAATGGTAACACACACACACACATCCACCTCCACTATCAGCATTTCTCATTTCCAAGCTGCTGAAGTATATATTATATATATAATATGGTAAAATATCTATTTTTCATATGTTTAAAGCACGTGTTATAGTGTGTGGGGGGAATAACCAGTTCTATTTTGTATTAGATGTTTTTTTTTTTTTTTTAATTTAATATCAGACATTACTGTAGTGCGACCGTGGCTAGAAATGGGTCCTCTTGTTGTTCCCGGAGGAGGCACCGTGAAGCCGTCTTGCGGGCCCGGGCGCTTGTTGCTATGGGAACCGGCCCTGGCAACCACTAGCGGTAGTCTGGCGGGGTGGGACCTTCAACTCATGAGCACAGGTGCTTCATGGTAGACGTTTTGAGCATGTTTGGCTGCATCATATTCCGTTGGCACTGTTTTT
This sequence comes from Syngnathus leptorhynchus, assembly GCF_054491065.1. Taxonomy (NCBI): domain Eukaryota; kingdom Metazoa; phylum Chordata; class Actinopteri; order Syngnathiformes; family Syngnathidae; genus Syngnathus; species Syngnathus leptorhynchus. The sequence continues at coordinate 1,023,596 of NC_141213.1, forward strand.
TCAATGAACGTTAATTTATTAAAAAAAGCATACCAAAAAAAAAAAATCTCATTTATTCGTGTCCATCAATGACAAAAGACCTCTCTTCTTCAGTGCAGCAATATAGTTTTTATTTTACAAGCATCTGTCAGGAAAATAGTCTGTCAATCAGAATAGAAATTATTCTTTTAAATTATAAAATGGAATATGTAATCAGGGGGATAAGAACACTCAAAGAGGGAGAAAAGATTTCTGAAGGACATGCTTTTTATATATATATATATATGTATATATATATATATATGTATGTATGTATATATATATACATACATACACACACACACACCAGTATAATTTGTCACAAAGCATCAAGTCAAATGATTTGTTTTCACAAGCAAGTAATTACAGTTGTTTGCAAACATCAATTTGACCAGTGTCCAGACAAAACATGAAGATAGAAATTTGATTTCTGAACTGTTGACACAACAAATAAATAAGAGCAATACAAGTTGAAAATAGCCAGACATAACGAGCAGGTGAAGGTTGTCAGTTTTCATTTAGGAGGTTGAATTACATAAAGATTCTTGTCATAACAATGTGTGTGTTCTAGTAACAGCATTTTTTTTTTAAAGCACCTTGTTGAACCATTTGTCTCAAATTGTCTTCATCTCCTGACATAAAATAAATTTAATGGAGTATATTTTTGTTGATGAATATCCACAAGTTACATGTTACTGATGTGTCCATAGAAGCACATTTAAAGCCTAACTATTTTATCCATTGTTTTTATTTTAAAATATAGATGTAGTCCTATCGTTAAAAACAATTTGATAAACTGTTTGCAATTTGTAAGTCAACAGGCACGATTTGTTCATCTCAATTTAAAAATGTTAACTATTTCCCCATTTTGGCTTGATTAAGCAACACAATCTCGCCACCCTCCCAAGAAACCTGAACCGTTGCCGAGGTAACCAGGCTGGAACCTGTCATGCTACCAAGACACCACAATGTTGGCAGGTAACCACACTGTCATCACCGACACTGCCATCTTATCGCCATGGCAACCAGGCTGTCGCTAACTGCATTGTATAAAGCGTTGATTACAAGGCAACCTGGTTGTGACAAACTAGTCCAAATGTCGTGATCGAGACTTGCGAGACGCCGAAGCGCCCATTTAGCAAGGATACGAGACGAGCCCTGTTAGGGATGACTGATGCTGTTACCGTGGCAACCACAATGTTATGACAGGAGCTGGGCTGTCGTGGCAGTAAACACGGATGACATGGAAGCTACAGCATCTGCCGTGCGTCACAGTAGTCCAGCGATCCATAACGGCAGTGGTGCGGACGGCGCATTGACGTCGGTGCCTGTCGGGAGGTCAAATCTGACAAGACGCGGGTGGGCGGTTTAGGATTGGGCCTGGTCAGCAGGAGCCTCTGGGTGGGCTGCGGCGGCGGCGGCGGGCTGGGCCAAGGTGGAAAACCAGGACGACACCGCTGACTTGGCGCTGGTTATAGCTCCGCCTACTGACTGACCTAAGGGCACAAGATGGAGGTCATCGGCCAATCTGAGTCAAGTCTTTTTTTCTTTTTAATTCATACAGTAGTCCTCCAGTTCACTAGCAGTTAACTTACAGTGAAGAAATGCATTCATATTCCTCCCATTTTATTTTTTATTAAATAGCACTCCAAAATGATGTACTTTGTTAACATACGGTTATCATTAAATGAAAAAAAAAAACCTACATTTCATAAAATCATTAAATGTAGGTGTTTTTTTTTGAAAGACACAAAGTGTTCTTTGTGTTCTGTGGAATTTCGTCGTGTAAATGTTTCTCACCGACGGCCTTCCCGGTCTGGACCACGCTCCTGCTGGTGGTCATCATGGCGTTCCCGATCTTCTTGCCACGCTCGCTGTTGTGCACCGAGCTGCGCGCGCATACAAAGTAGTTGAGATCAGAAGACCACTCAAGTTTGGAAATGCTTTCTCATTCAGTAGCGAATGCGTAACTTTTGACAAAATAGTGGATGGAAAATAGCTTGCACAAATTTTTTTGGGGACATTCTGCTCGAGCGACTTTGCCGCCATTGACTTGCGAGTTGGAGGGACTCACTGTGTCAGACGCAGTTTGACGTCGGTGACGCTGTATTGTCCCTGGAAAGGATGTCTGCGTGGTAGCAAAGCATTGTTTGACATAAATCATTGGCACCAAAGCGATACAAAGGAGGAGACAACGTTACCCCGGCGTTACGGCGGCCATGGCGGCGTGTTTGTTGCTGTGCCAGAGGCGGTAGTTGTGCGTGACCTTCCAGCTGGCAAAGAAGGGGGCGCCGTAATCTGCCAGCAATCTCTCGTTATCTACCAGAAAAGACGTGCGACAGATAATGCCATTTCAGGTCCATCGTTCGTGCGGATGCCAAACTTTGTGACTCCTCCCACCTTCCTGCAGGCAGGACGCCAGCAGGGCGTGGAGGTAGAGCGCAAACTGCGCCCGGATCCACTCGTCGCCGCCCTCCCATCCCGTCCCGTCCAGAAAAACGTCATCTCGGTTCTCCGTCACGTGCTTCAGCAGGTAATCGGCAAAGCGCAGGTCGGCCGTGGTCAGGCCGAGAACTTTGCGCAGGTCGCCGTCGTGGATGTGGACGCCAGCCTACGGGAAGCGCTCTTTAAGCCGTTTGACCCGTGACACGATGGTTCCTGTCCTCGCTCACCTCCTCCACCTCCACCACGGCGTCGCTCAGGTGCCTCTGCTGCCGGAAGAGGATGTTGGTCGCCCCGGCGACGAAACCGCGCACCGCCACGTCCGACAGAAGGTGGTGCTGCTGCAGCGCCATGTACGGGAGACACAGGTAGCCCTGCGGCTCCGGGTCGGACGCTTCATTAGGAACACCGCAACGGGAAGAAGAATTTTGCTGATGAGCTTACTTTGGTGAAGATGGCAAGCGGCATGCCGTACTGGTCCTCCTCCAGACCCGACAGCAGTCCTTGCGAGACGCCGCCCTGCCCCCCGAGGGGCTGCATTGTGATGGGCGCGGCCGGCGCCCCGCCCTCCGTCCCCTCGTCCAACACGCCGGGGTCCAACGTCTCCCAGTCACTCTCCGACGACTCGGGGGAGGAGCGGGAGGGCGGCTTGAGGCGGGGCTCGACGTCACCGTCGCCCCGCAGCTCCGAAGCGGACACGGACTCGAACTCGTCGGACCCCGTCGCTGGGTCGCGGTCGTCCGACACGCTGCTCTTGGGCCGGTAGTGCGACGAGTCCACCAGGCCGTGCTCCATCATGCCTGCGCACGATGAATATGTAAATATTGTAGCTGACAAGGCAGTTTGAGCGTAACGCACCTGGGAACAACGACAGCACGGCCATCAGCGTTCCCACGAGTCGGCTGACGGGCGACACGTAGAAGAGGACCTACGGAGACCACCAGTCGTCAGTCACAGACGAGCGACACGAACAAGTAGTGTGCGTGTGTGAGTGACACCTTTTTCTCCAGCAGGATGAGTTTGAAGAGGATAAGAACCTGTGGAGATGGAAAATTACTTTAGACATTTTGTTAGTTGGCTGTCACTTTTTTTTTTTTTTTTCAGATTTCTCACTTCATGCACTTAAGGTGCCCCAAAAATTTCCATTTCTCATTTCATGTTCCTTTGGTGTCCTAAAACCTTTGTCCAAATTGTCCTAATACTTGAGTTGACATTTTCCACACTCCCCTTCCTCTTCTACCTTGTGTCTAAAGTGCAGGATGAGATCTCGCGGTGACAAGCCTGCAGAGAGACGAAAAAAACTCATTGGCGAGGACAACGAAAAAGAGCAAAGGAGGACACATGCGTCTGAGGAGGACATACCGAGGAAGACCTGTGAACCGTCCAAGGCGGAGCCCCGTAACGAGCCGTTCATGTGCTCGTAGAGCTCCTGCGAGAAAAGCCAACGCAGGTGAGTGGCACCCACGTGTCGGGAGCGGGAGACGCTTTCTCACCTTCAGGATGGAAATTTGAGAGAAGTCTTTCTCCTCAAAGTATGCGTGAGTGATGAGCTGCAGTTTGGCTTGGAGAAGACCGAACAGAGGCTGAAAAAACAAGAACTTAGATGTAGACAAATGTTTCGGGAATATTCAACAGAGTCAGCGCCTCGTCATATTTGTGCACTTCCTGTAGGTGTCCCAATACCTTTGACAAAACATCATGTTTAATTGATTTGTCACTCCCTGTATTTCGGCGTCCCGATACTTTTGCCCAAATTTCAGTTTTCACATCATGTCCCAATACGTTTATCCGAAAGTTGCAGTTTTTACGATTTCAATGTCTCAATGTTTTTTTGGCCCTAATTTGAACATTAGCGAGATAGCGTAACGCTAGCGGTGCGGCTCACCACCCGGCTCAGCACGCAGACGCTTTTCTGCACCGTCTCACGGGTCACATCGGCCTGTCGGACCTTCAGCGCCTGAGGACAGGAACGACATAAAGTCAAAAATACACCTGACGCACTGTCACTGAAATGATGACCTCGTCGCCGTGGCAACCGGGCCTAAAATGACTAACCTTGGCCTCTATTTGCCGGTAGCAAGACACGCCATAGACGCACTTGGTGTCATCAGCGAGGGGGGGCAGGTGAAAGTAGACCGTGTCTGTTGGACCCCAAAAAAAAAAAAACAGTTTTATGTGCGAGGGACCTTTTTTGCTTTTGGATTTGAGTAAGACAGAAGTGAGAACTAAACAAGTGGCAGTGACCTTCCTGGTAGTTGTGCGCTCCGTCAGGCAGCGCCAGGAACGGGAGATACTTCCACTCCTCGGGCAGCATGTTGCTATCGTGACCCTCGTGCGGCATCAGCGGTGGGTACGAAAACTCCACCTGATGTCGGACACAACAAAAAAGAATATACTGAAGTGCGAACGGAAACTAAGCCACTCCGTGGATTCTCCAAGTTGTGCTTTCATCGCTCAGTTCGCACATTCAGTCTCTTCCAAGTGATAAACGGAAGTGGCACTGTAACACAACTGTAATAGAGTAGTAATATGAGTTGTGTGAAGTCATGCAAATGTCTAACCGTATATTCGTATCATGCTATGGACAAAGACGAAGCCTGTTGGCAGAGTCGTATGCTTCCAACCCATTGTGTGCTTTCTTTTGTTATGCCAAAGAGAAAATGGCAACGTGACAGTCAAACAGGTGTTAATTTGCAGAACAGGTTTGGAACCTCAATCAAAGCACAACCAGCAGGTTTGGCTTCCCACCAGCAAAAATGATCACACAGGATTGACTGGCAAGAAAACTAAAATCCTTACCCTGCTTGGAAATCAAATCATAATCCAGGCTCTAAACCTTAACCCTGATTTCATCCAGACTTGAAACCCTTCTTTAAAATGTTTAACTTGTTGAACCCTAATTTAAAACTCTTACAACTATATCTTAAAACTACAACCTAGACCCTAATCCTAGTGTTGTGAAATCTTTAAAACCCTGACCATGACTTGAAGCTCTACTTTGACTAAAAACCCTACTTTGGGACCCCTCTTTTGTGCAACAATAGCAACAGCTGGTAATAGGTGCATGGCGCTGATGCATCATCATCATCATCATCATCATCATCATCATCATTATCATCCCTGCCTGCTTTCATGTAGTCATCAATGTTGCAGTTAGCATGTTGTGGTATGCAGAGGCAGAATGACGGACCTGGCAACCCTTCTTGTGATGAAAACCGACCACGACGATGTGGAGTACCGGCCCCCGTGGCTCGTCCACGTCCTGTGGCTCCATCCGCTCCATTCGGGGCTCCCTCTCCTGGGGCGTAAACAACAGCAAAGGCGCCTCGGTTTAATCCAGTCAGCCCGCAGCTAAGTGAAACACTACAACAAGCGCAGTACAGTACAACCGACTTTCACTTCCGCTTAGTCAGAGCGCGCAGAGAACAAAACACAGTCAGAGAATTCCTTGACAGGCATTTCCGGCTTCACCCACTTGACCTCACGACAGGCATTAAAATGATCACAGGGCACTATTACAATTATTTTGTGTGTATCTCGATAACGTTTTATTTCTTAATTGATTGAGTTTGTGTTGAGTAGCCAAATATCTGGGGACCGCTACAGTGTCTGTAGTTGCTCAATTCTCTTGACTTGGACTCTGTACTCTTTGAAATTGAACGATTACGTCATGTTTTCGGCACAACAAATTGCAGTGTCACGTGGTACACATTGATTGGAGTTTTTCCGTCTTCACGTTTTGTTTAACATCAATTGAACCAAACACAGACACCATTTTAAATTCATATTCACATCCGACAAAGAGCATACTTGACAGCGGCAGATCGTTGGCCGGGCTTGATTGCTAAGGTCTAGTACGCGGCTATCTTTGATTGATTGTTTCTGTCTGGGTGCTTTCATCAAACATGGCGGCAACTCAAGCAACGAATCCTTCCCAGTTGCTCCCGTTGGGTTTGTACCTTTTAAGGATTATTTTTAAAATATGCTTCCAACTTTGTATACCGGACAAATGTACCTGAATGCTGTTAAATTTGTCACGCTACGAATACAATGTAGTAAGCTTTTACCGATTTGGAAAGCGTTTTCCCCTCCTACACGTGCGAGTATCATTCTCGAGCTTTTATTTTGTCTTGTTGCCCCAGGTCTGCTGAAATGTACATTGAATGTATGTTTTTGGTCTTTCAGAGCTTGTGGACAAGTGTATTGGTTCTCGAATCCACATTGTCATGAAGACGGACAAAGAAATCGTCGGCACTCTGCTGGGCTTCGACGACTTTGTCAGTATCCTAATAAGCTAATTTATGTATATTTATTGTCGTGGAGGAGGTTGATTGCTTAACTTGTTTTGCCTAAGACATGGTCCTCGAGGATGTGACTGAGTTGTAAGTTGTCACTTTTTTCTTCTTTAAGTCTTGTATTGGACTTTTGTTTGTTCATGGCACATTTTCTTGTTGTGGTTTAGTGAATTAACGCCAGAGGGTCGCAGGATTACCAAACTGGACCAGATCCTGCTCAATGGCAACAATATCACCATGGTAATTTACTTCCCAGCATGACAAATCAGTTTTTCGTTGATATAAAGGCTGGAACTAAATAATTTTTTATGTTTTCTGTACAGCTCATCCCAGGCGGGGAGGGGCCGGATGTTTAAGACCTGCATTTGTTGGAGTTTTGTTTTATTTTTAAGTTTATTTTTTGGTTCTTCTTGTTTTACCTGTTTCTTTAAGTAGAAATGCACTTTTGTAAAAAAAAAAAAGTTTTGGTTTGGCAATTGATAAAAACTGTGCCATGAAGCACACACAAACACTCGAGGCGGTATTTTATTGATTATTTCAGCATTTAGAACAGTTTAGCTGTGATCAGGATTAAAAAAAAGAGAAGGAAACCAGACATAGTTTGCTTGTTTCAGTACATGGATGGCTTCTCCTCGCCTTTGGGATTGGTCACCTTCTCCATGTTCTTGCTGATCATGTCATGAAGTTCCATCTGAAGAAAAAGAAAGCGGTGAGAAAAAAAAAAAAATCACCATTTGCAGAAGCACTTATTTGTTGGACTCACGTAGAAGCTACGCATGTCCAGGATGATCATTCGAATGTCGGAAAAGATGGCCTCGTCCTTCTCGTGGACCAGCGCGCGGTAGTCCATCTTGGAAAGAAAACAAAGATAAGTCCAGCTCTGCAAAAACAAACCCTCATGGAGTTTTACCAAGGACTCACCACGTGAGTGTCTTTGGAAGCTTTGGCCACGGCGTCTCCCCGCTCCAGAAAGTACCTAAACCAAATCACAAAGCAGCCATTACAAAAAGCAAGCGGGCACATTTTCACATGTCCAAATCTCGCCACGGACTTGTTGATGCTCGTCTGGAAGCCGTCCACTTTTGTCTTTACCGCAGCGATTCTCTCCAAGATTTTCTCCTGTGAGCCAACAAAATGAGAAATACTGAAACCTCGGCAACTATTAAAATAAGCCCTATTGTGACATCGCAGAAGGCCGTCGGGCTCAAATGTGAACAAGCTAAAACGTACCTGAATGGCGACGCCAAAGTCGTTTCCGTCTTCAATTTTGGGGATGAGGTGTTGAATCCAGCATGTGACCTACACACATCACATTTGACTCAACTCTCCAAGCGGATGCGTCGCCGGCCGCTCACTCACAGTGACGATGGTCTCTCGCAGGCCGACGATCTCTGGTTTCAACTTGCCCGCCAGTGTCAAAATCATCTCGTGGGACTTGATGAAGCCGCATTTGGGCTCTGCGGAAGGGAGCAAGCAAAGGGCTCAAGAGCCATGACATCACAAACAAATCCCCGCCCAACAGAAAAACGTAAAGAACACTCAACTTTTCTTCTCTTTGTCTTCACTGGTCTCTGTGTCCTGTCATGACATCATAGGAACAATTAAAGGAAGCATTTATTATAATGACAGAAGTAGAGTGTCCCAAACCTCATCGGGAGCGGGTGGGTCGGGGATGGGGATGTCCAGTGGAGCTTTGAGTGTTGACATGTCTGTCACGCTGACATCCTGACAAGAAAGATGTCATCAATTCACCGCTTTGATAGAATACATGCGACTTTTTAGATGGTCAAAGTATTGCTTTGAGGATGCTGTGTGCAAATGTTGCAGTCTGTTTTTCTTGAGGATTCTGACCTGAAGAAGGGCATCCATCTGGAGGATTTTGGAGGGAATAACAGTGGAGAAAAGATTGTCGGCCTGGAGGGGATAAAAAAAAAAAAAATCATGTTTCACCTCATCCTGACTCCAGTAAGACGTTACATAAAAACATACATTGTCTTTTTTTTCATATTTGTAAATAAAAGGACCAATTTAACACATTTCGAGCACAAACCTCATGAAATAAGGCCCGGTGAAACGTTTCCACCTGCAAGAAATGACAAACATGAAGATACATAAAAACAGATGAGAAGAACTGCTTACTCACTTTGCATTTTACTTTCGTTTTACGTCAAGCTTACTCACTTTGCATTTTACTTTCGTTTTACGTCAAGCTTCCATTGCCAGTAACACAGAATGCGTTTTTTAGGACACGTTAGTGTAGCTAACAGTTTAGAAACTTTATGCAGGCTAATTTACTGACATTTTCTTTGGTTAGAAAAAAAAAAAAAAAAACTTACCCTAGATGCATTTTCGCTACTTATCGCCAAAGCGGACCTTTTAGGCATAATAGCCAGGGAACTTTTTTTGTTGACAAAGAAAAACAAAAAGGTGAAAGTCAAGAAGAAGTGCAGCGGCAGGACGGAATAGAGTTTAATTTAGTTTTATTTCCTCATACGCTTGAATTTACTTTCGATTTGAAGGACCGCCTACCCGTTGCGTCTGACTGACAAAAAAAAAAAACACTTCCGCTCACACTTTCACTGCAAAAGTTATAAATATTGTTCAATAAAATAGATCATAACAGTAAACCCGGTAACATTATGCATTTTTAAAATCTAGTTTATATTTCAATCTTCTCCGTTTTACCAGCAAATGTTACTGTGAAATACCCAAACCACACCGGAAGTACACTCAGAAGCGTTTTCAGATAATGTCTACTGTGAAAGAAAGTGCAGCGGACCAGAAGTACAGTAGGCAGCCAAACTTCCGCCTTCATGCTACTTTCAGGTCCACTCGTCCAAATTAAGGTAAAATAAACGTCGCTGTTATTCGTAAATTATTCTCAAATGTTGTCTTTTGGGTACTCGGGGGTTAAATTTAAAATTAAGTCAAGTTAAACTTGTGTGTACGCGGTGACGCTTCTTGTCTCACTAAAGCAAAGTTTGAATAAATGGAATGTCGACGTTTGGGTCTTATGGAGCTACAGTTCAAGTTGTCAACTCGATCAATATTTATTGGAAATACGGTTTATGTGTGTGTGTTTATTGATTGACTTTTTGTTGACAACAACGGTAGCTGGAATGTTGCCCTGGTTTGGGACTTCCCCTTGACAGGAGCCGACCAGCGTCAGTGAAACTAGGAAAGACAGTTTTAGCTCAGACATTGACAGAAGAAACTAGCAGGGACACTACGACGACTACTACTTGATGTGATTGAGTTGAAGTTCTGATGTTCTTGTACATTGTTGTTGATACCTGTGACATCTTTCTTTAACCACAAGGACCGATTGTTGCTAACACATTGTACCATACAAATTGTAACGTTTCTCTGCTCTTTAAGTGTACAAACTATCTAAAGTGCCTTCCCAGTTTGATCGGGGGGATCGGCAGCAGATGGAGGAGGCCAGGAGGAGAGGCATGGCCCTCCTTACCTCAGGGCAGAGCCAGGCCGTAAAGACCGAAGTCCAATTGATGGCCAACTTGCTGCTGCCGCTGTCCCAAAAGTACCCTCACCTCCAGGTGGAGACCATGTTAAAGGAAAATGTGTCTGGCAGCAACAGAGCTCAGGTCAACACTTCTCATTTTGACCATTTTTCTGGTTAAACTTTCCTCATACTGATTTCATCCAACATGGTGTGCTCTTCCTCTCAGGTGTTGGAGTCACTGAATAATTTGGTGAAGGCCTTGAACATCCTAGAGAAATACGGCTGCAATCTGACCAGCTTCATCAGGCCCAAGTTCTGGCGCATAGTTAAGTACAACAACCCGGTCTTCAGATCCACTGTGGACGCCATCCAGGTGAGCACCACCCCCGGCGTCCCCTTCTTGCTCAAACCGGCACCCGAGTATTGAGTTGCCATTGCTAGGGCGGCCGCATGGTGCTTCACCTTTTTGGCTACACCAAAGAGCAGTTGGACGGGCTCAGCTTTCCCGATGACGTCACCGAGCCTGACAGTGAAACTGTCGCCACGGTGACGCTGGAAGTCATGATCTTGCGTTCGGAGCTGGACATGCTCATCAAGGTTGGACTTTTCCGAAAGGAGCTTTTGAATATCGCTGCTGATTCACGATGACTCATTTCCCCATTTGTAGGGCATCCATCCTCATCAGGAAGTCTTCAAAGACTTTGTCCCGGGGTTGGACGTCCAACAGGTCAGTGTACTATTTGGAAAAGGCAAGTTGAAGAAGTACTGATTTATTTTTTCTGGCAGGATGCGCTGGTGACTGACGCCACCGTGATCCCGCCGCCAGGGAACAAGTCAGCGCACAAGCCGCCTCCTCCCCCTGTGCCGCCCAAGCCCAGACTAGCCGGAGTCGGCGGACAAGCTCAGAAACCGCCACCGCAACCATCATCATGTCAGTTGCCACCACAAACCTTCACTTTGAGTGCAGTGTGGCCATTGATGGAGTTTATCCATGAAGAGGGGCTTGAGATGTGCTGTATAGTGGTGGTCATGTTATGCGGGCTCCCTCTAGTGGCATATGGGAGAACCACTGCTAAAGTACACTTGGCTTGTGTTTAACTTGAGCTTGGAAATTATGTACGCAGCGGGTGAGTGCAATCTGTGCGGCGGCTCAGCGGCACTACTCTGCCGGTCGTGTAACGGACAGTCCTTTTGCGACGCATGCGACGACCTCTTCCATCGCCACCCTGCCAGGAACAATCACAAGCGAGACCGAGTACTGAAAGCCACGCAAGGTAGGTTGCGTCAGCGGCGCCCTCGTCCTCACCGTCGTCTCTTCACATCTTTCTCACCCCGGACGTTTTGTTACGTGCAAAGGGATGTGTTCCATCTGCGGCGTGTCGCCCGCCCACGCTCAGTGTGCCACGTGCGAGCAGATGTTGTGCCGCAAGTGCGACGAACTCTTCCACTCACATCCCGAGCGCAAAGGACACAGCAGGACAACGGTGACGCCCACCAAGAGCAACGGGTATGCCTCAAGATCGATTCCTCGGTGGTTATTCCCAGCGTCGACTGTCATTTTTCGCTTCCAGCGCTCCTCGGCCCACGTGGACGTGCATTCACTGCGCCGCCGTCAACAAGCCGCACGACTCGCTTTGCGCCATGTGCAAACGTGGCTCCACGCCCGCCAACGCAGGTCAGACGTGTTTTAAATAAGCATTAGAAACATTTGTTTCGTCGTAAGATGACTTCGCTGCAAAAACAAAACAATGATCGTCTGGACGGTGTGTTGCCAGAGTGGCAGTGCAAGAGCTGCACGGTCATCAATCCCGGCAGCAGCGTCCTGTGCGAGGTGTGCGAGCGCCCCCGTCTTGCCCCTCGCCCATCGATCACCCCGGTTCTTTCCAGCCCAGCTTCGAGTTCTGGTTCGAACGCCGGAGAACAGGTTGGTCATCACAGTCATATACAATGACTGAGTTTGTGGTCAAGCACGTCCTCTGCTGCCAAATGTTCCTTTGTAAGATTTGAACTCCCGCTGGATCGTTTTCTCTTCCTCAGCTTCATTGGACGTGTCACTCGTGCACTTTCGTCAACGCCGCGTCCGCAGAGGCGTGCGAGGTGTGCAGCTCTCCGAGCAAAGCGTCGGACGGAGCTCCGCGTCCTCCCGAGTCCTCGGGTGGCGTCGGGCACAAAGGCGCGCCGCCGCAGCCCAAGCCGAGAGCCAGCTTGGACGCCAAGAGGCAGGAACGCATGAAGGAAGACGGGCTGCTCCTCGTACGCCAGATCAAAGTAGGAATTGATCTCTCACAATTACAATTTGCAACAGGGTATGTGCAGAATTGCTGATTGATGCCACAAGGAGGTGCCAAAGTAACATACTTGACATAATTGTGTTGATTCTGAGCCAAAACTTTGGCCAGAAGGTAACTCTCATCGAACAGTCCAATGCCCGCCGTGTTTCCCGCAGGAGGCCGAGAAGCGCGGCATCAGCCCCGAGGAAGTGTACGCTGCGCTGCGCTCGTGCGGCCCCGGCGTCAGAGACCCCTGCGATTGGCAAACGTCAGAACTGCCGCACTTGCTGGACGAGATCTGCGCCATGGCGGCCTCGGTGCACACCGGCGTCGCGACCGCAGGCGAAGGCATCAAGCTGTCCAGGGCCGAGGCCAAGCTGGCCTGGCTAGCCGCGGGCGGCGACGCCGAACGAGCCGCCACGCAGCTGCTCAGGGACCGACAGATGAAGGTATGACCGTAGCTTCACCTACTCGCCGTAACCGTGGACTGAAACACCTTAAAGTTTTAACTCCAAGCACCACCTCAAATAATCCTCTCAAGTAGCACAAAGGTGATTTGTGTGACTCGAAGCATCCAACCTCCAAACACTCTCGTGGGAGGACAGTTTGGCTCTAAATCCTTTCGAATGACCTCCAGCTTGCTGGCACATAAGAGCCCCATCCCCTGCAATATTTAGCTCCAAAAGTATCTTGGCCTGAATTTGCCCTCAGATAACATCAAATAAATCAGCAGTTTTACTGAGGCGTGAGGCTGCAAGGGAGGATTCCCATGTTTAAATCTGTCAAAGTTGTGGAGCTTCCAACCAGCTAGCAGATGGCTCACACGCTTTGTTCAAGGCTAAAGAAACACACACACAAAACAGGATTGCAGAATCTAAATTACACAGCCACCCGCAGTAGGTGAAAGTTCATCAACTGGTGGAGCAAGATCGAAACTCTGGAAGTATTTTCTAAGTTGACGTTTTTGCGGGTGGACCGCACTTTCACTTAGTCGAAGCGATTTGAGTCCAGGTCGGAAAATGGCTGCCGGCCCAATGGTGGTGTTACCGTGTGTGCGCAGATGAGCGAGTTGAAGTCTCTGGGCTTTCGAGACGCCGGTCGGTGCGAAGAGGCCCTGCGGCAAAGCGGCGGCGAGGTGAAGGGAGCCCTGTCGGTGCTGCAGCGTCCCCTACTGGACGCCTTCCACAAACGCATCTGGAGCGAGCAGCCGGAGCCGACGGTGGACCCCAACCACCCCGACAAAGAGGTGCAGACCTTCAAAACAAAAGCCCCGAATGCATCCGAGCTAATGTCGGCGCTCCCCGCAGCGGATGTGCCGTCGTCTGCTGGCGTTGTACGAGCTCCCCAGCTGGGGGCGCTGCGAGCTGACACTGTCGCTGCTGCGAGAGCCCGACGTGGCCTACTCGCTGGAGGACGTGGTGCAAGCGGTCAGGGAGTCGCACGACCGCGACTTCATCAGGCGCGTCCTCAACAACGAGTGTCCCTGCTGCCTGAGCATCTTCCCTCGAAGCAAGGTCAGCAAAAAAAAATTTAAAAAATTCCAACCACTGCCATTTGAATGTTTTCCCCACGTAGCAATTTGTCAAACAACTTGTGCAGATGCAGTCTCTGACGTCGTGTCAGTGCTCGGTGTGTCTGGAGTGTTTCACGCAGCATTTCACCATCATGGTGCGCGACAGGCACATCTGGGACATGGTTTGTCCCATCTGTCGCGGGCCCGACATCACCGATCCCGAAGAGCACGACAGCTACTTCTCCACGCTGGACATCCAGGTGCGAGCCGCGGACAGGTTACGAGGGGGAGGGGCTGCCGTGACCTCACCGGATTTGCCCTTTGCAGTTGCGGGAATGTTTGGAGCCTGACGTCTACGACCTCTTCCACAAGAAACTCACCGAGCACGTGCTCAGGAAGGACCCCAAGTTTTTGTGGTGCAGCCATGTGAGTGCGCATGCTTCACATTTTAAGCACAACAAAGACTGGACGGACCATCGGTGATCGCACTTTTGTTGCTAGTTGTTTCCAGTCCTACTGTCACTTCTTCTGCGTAGTCTCATGAAAAGCTCAAACGAAGCGCTCGTTTTCGCATCTATCCCTTTGTCCTTGTTTCTTGTCACGCAGTGCGTGTCGGGCTTCATTAACGAAGGTGACCAACTGAAGGTGACGTGTCTGTCCTGCTGCAACAGCTTCTGCGCTAAGTGCAAGAAAGCGGTGAGTGCCAAGCCGCACCCGGAGGGAGGTCCGATACGCCCACGGTTTAATTGCGTCTGACCGCCTTGACAGTGGGAGCCTCAGCACCAGGATCTGACCTGCGATCAGTTCCAGCAGTGGAAGCGGGACAACGACCCCGAGTACCAGAGGCTGGGCCTGGCCGGCTACCTTAGGGACAACGGCATCAGTAAGTGACAGCCTGCCGTTCTCAATCACTCGCCGAAGGTTGCAAGAGTGAGCGCGGCCTTGTCGTCGCAGCCTGCCCCCACTGCCGCTTCCAGTACGCGCTGACCAAAGGCGGCTGCATGCACTTCAGCTGCTCCCAGTGCAGGTACCAGTTCTGCAGCGGATGCAACAACCCTTACTACACGGTGGGTACAGGCAATGTGCTTTTCTTTGTGTCTCTTCTGCTGGAGGATAGCGCGAGAGTCCTTTTTTTTCTTTTCCGTTGCAGACGGGCTGTAGGATGGAACAGTGCCCATTCACGAGCCTCCACGCTCATCATCCTCGGGACTGCCTCTTCTACCTGCGGGACTGGGAGGCCACGCGGCTGCAGGCGTTGCTGCAGGTGCGAGCGAGCGAGCGAGCGCGCCGCACATTTCCACAGCTTCCGCAGGTTTGCTCACATGTCCGATCCGCTCCCGTTTGTCAGAGGAGCGGCGTGGACTTCAACACGGAACGTTCGGACGAACCGCAAGCGGGTGAGAATGACCGACAATCGATTGTTTGTAAAGAACATTGCGTTTCTGCCTTCCCTAAAATATTTTGCGCCCTCCCGCATGACGCAGACACGTGCGGCGTAATGGAGCAAAAGGACGAAGGCGGTCAGACCGTGGACTCGCCGTGCGGCGTCCAGACTCAGCCGGGCCAGGCCGGACTCTGCGAGTGAGTACGACTCTCCTGGCTTATCTCCTCGCGAACTACACTATTGTAACATTTACAATGGTCTGAGCTCACTCCAGTGTCAGACAACGCAGCTTTTGTTATGTTCAGGAAACACTACCGAGAGTACCTGGTCAGTCTGATCAACGCTCACTCGCTGGACCCCGCCCCTCTGTACGACGCCCACGACCTGATCCGAGCCTGCGAACGCTACCGGGTGAACACGCGGAGGGCCGACAACGAGGATGACAACGCCTACCACGCTCGAATGCGCAAGGTGAAATTGAATTCCAATGCGTTCGACTGCTAAGTTAGTTAACACCTTAACATTTCTCCCATTACTTGTGCGCATTTAATGTTAGTTTGGGAAAAAGCGTGCGCATGCACCGGGACTAGGATTAGAGAAGCACAGGTGGCCAACACCAGTTTGTTTGACTCTGATGCTTTCCTTTAGAAACTAATGGAGGTTCCTCTCGGTGAAAAGGTTCCCAGGAACGCAACTCACCAGCATCACAGAAGCTGAGCCAGCTTTCGTCCGCCGTACATGCTGTACATTGATGTAGAATGATAGTCCAAAAAGTGAACCAAAAAAAAGAAAGCAAAACTGATTGTCTATCCTATGGGTGTCAAACTCCAGGCCCGGGGGCCAGATCTGGCCCGCCACGTCTTTTTATTTGGCCCGCGTAAGCAAGTCATGTCAACTTGCACGATCCACCCGTACCGAAATTTGTAAATTGCATGTGCAATAAAAAATGAATTATGCAAGATTTTTTTAAATCTTTTTACAGAAATGGAAGATTTATAATTGATTGAAGAAAATATTATTTCTGATTTCAAAACTAGTATCCATTTGTTGTGTACGTATTATTATGAGAAGATTAAACATTTAATTAGTGTCACTGTCATAACGGCCCTCTATAAAATTGAGTTTGACACCCCTGTCTGTTCCTCTGTATGTACTTGAACGTGCCAAGATGATCCATTTTGTGCTTTATTGATGATCAATAAATATGTCATCTTCAAACACTTGCTCACGGTATGTGGCATTTTACTAGCCCAATAACATAATTGCCGTCATCATTTTTGATTTTTGGAAAGCAGGACAAACACGCGGCCGCCGTCTCCTCGACAGAAAGAACAGCTGCGTGCGTTTGTGCTCTTTTGTCTCCCCCTGGTGGCCAGCACACGATAGGCTTCCATGAAGTCACGTGATTTCAGCGAAGGGCCTCCTGTGCTTCTGCGCGTTCGCAAGTCTCCAGTCTATGCAATACACAATACACAATAGGGGCGCCGCCCACAGGAGCGCGCACACTCAAGTCGAAACAAGCAGCAATCTTCTGCGGCGGCGAGCGAGGTAAGCGAAACTTAAATCCACTTCTGGATTGTCACCGTAGATTTTTTTCGACGCACTCTTAGCTTGCTACATTTTATTGTTCTTGTTTGTGCCACCATTTGTCGAATTGAGAAGATTTCGATAGTTGGCTGACAAATAACGAAAGTATTTTTTTTAGGGTCTCGATCGCGGAAATGGCGTACTGCGGTTGGCTTTTTTTCACTTTTTTTTTTTATTTCTGAGCTAATGATGTGTTATGCATATTTTGTGTGTATTTCCCCCCCCCCCCCCCCACCGCGCCTCAGAGTGCCTCGGAGTTGCTTGCGTGGGAGTCATGGCCTCGACGTCGCCGCGACGCACCCGCAAACTTCGCTTGTGGATGGTGAAACAGGTGCGCGCATTCGCGTGAGTCGGTGTGCTACAGAAACTCTTGAAATCGACTTTAAAGAAAGGGAAAAAGTCCCCTCACCCCTCTTACAGTTTCATTAAAACATCTTTTCACTGTTTTTATACTTGGGCCAAAGCGTCACTTGGTATTAGGGACCTTCTTCAGGGCAGGACTCGGTCCGTATTTATTGTCTATTGTTATTGCTTCTCCTAGTCACCATGACACCCTGTGTAATCGACTCGGGCAATGGGGAATTTAAAAACTATCACTGTGAATGCAGAAAATGAATATCACCCTAAACGCCATGTGTTGGCAGGTGAGCAGCGGTCTTTTTCCGGGTCTGAAATGGGAGGACGAGGCCCAAACCATGTTCCGCATCCCCTGGAAACATGCCGGAAAGCAAGACTTTCGCAAGGATGAGGATGCCGCCATCTTCAAAGTGAGTGTCAGCATGTTAGCAGAAGTACACAAGGAGAAAAAAAAAAAAAAAAGCAAGGCGATACAATGTGTTGTTTGTCGTTAAGGCGTGGGCCGAGTTCAAGGGCAGGATAAGCGACAGCAACCCAGCCAGCTGGAAGACACGTCTGCGCTGCGCCCTCAAAAAGAGCCCTGAGTTTTGCGAGGTCGTGGAGCGAGCCCAGCTGGATATCTCGGAGCCGTACAAAGTCTACCGACTGGTACCGCCCGACGAGCAAGGTGAGAAAGGACCGCTCGCTTGTTTTTGGGAACGTCGATGTCAGGGCGCAAACGTGAATTCCACGTGTACGTCTGTCAAGGAGCACTCGTTCCGGAGAAGAAATGTAAGAAAAGCGTCCGAAAATGCAAGCGCAGGAGCAACAGCAGCAGCGACGACGACACGGCCGCTGAAGACGTCCCTCACGTCAAGCACGTGAAGATCGCGGCGGACGACGGCAAAATTGAGCCAGTGCGTGTCAAATCCATCCAAGTGTGCAAATTGAAATCACTGCACAACAAGAAAAAGAGAGCCTTGTTCTGTTAGCTCATTAGCATTCTTAGCACTACTAGCTTACGTAACTGTTGTTTCGTTACCGTGGCTCAGATCGACGAAGACATCGGGCTGCGGCCCGAGCATCTCCTGGCGGAGGGGTTCCCGGCACTGATAATGGAAAGCCGTGAGTTTGAGCTCACGCCGACCGGCCCTCGTAAGAACCTCGACTTACTGACGATGTTCTTTTTGCGCCTTCTCTGCAGCGCTTAACGAGATCCAACTGGACGTGTGCATCCAGGAGAGTGTGGTGCCTCCACAGGAAGGTAAGCGTCAAGTGTGCAAGATGACAAACTGTCAAGAAAATTACAATAAGTGCCCTTGCTCAGACAAGGACTCGCTGCACGTGGCGGTGCACTACTTGGGCCAAAAAGTGCTGACGCGACACATCCGGGGGCCCGACGTGCGGGTGCTGTACGTGCCGTCCTCCTCGCCCGCGCCGCCCACACCGGCCCCCCACGTCTGCTTCCCGCGCATCCACCTGCCGGAGCCGCCGCCTTCGGTGTCTGCCGAAAGGGCGGCGCTGTTCTCCCTGCTGCCCTTCATAGAGAAGGGCGTGGTGCTCACGTCCACCCGCCAGGGTGTCTACGGCCGTCGCTTCTGCCGCGGCCGCGTCTTCTGGACGGGGCCTCACGGCGGCCCATCCAAGATGGAGAGGAACTCGGAGCCCGTCCTGCTCTTCAGCAAAGATACCTTCAAGAGACGTGAGTGGAAATCTTTACACTTCAAACAGAAATCTTCAGCTCGCTGCATAACTCGTGACTTTTCAGAGCTGGACAACTTTTGTGTGAATGGCGGCGAGCCGCCACAGTGCAGCCTCACTCTCTGCTTCGGCGAAGAACTCAGCTGCACCGAAGATCCGTCGGAAAAACTCATCACCGTTCAGGTATTGGAGCGGCTGAGGCGGCGCTCCTTTGGACGGGCGTGTTATTTCATGTTGTTGCCGCTGGATGTCAGGTGACGCTGCCGTGGGCCGAGCAGCAAGTGAGGAGCGCTTGCCCCTCGCTGGACCCCTTCGACCTCCTGCAATCTCCGCTGGAAATGATCACACTCAACATGGTGGACGTGCAGAGCGATGAGGCACTTTGACGGAAGCTGGCGCCGGCCTCTTCCCCTAATAGCACCAAAGTCACTTTCCTCGATGGGCGGGCCGTCCTTTCATCAAGTTTGAACCACCCCCCCCCTGAAAATCTTGAATGGAACGACCCGGGACACACTATAAACCGCGAGCAAACGCTGCAAGTCCAAGTTGCCGATTCACATGGAATGTCAAGGTCACATCTTCAATGGGACAGAAAAAAAGTCCATTCTGCATTTCCAGTATGAGTCTTGGAACACACAAAACAAGCAGCAGAGGCCCAAAGTGCACGTAAATATTTACACAGAGTTCAACACTACGCATGTTGGTGAGAATATAACGATTAGGCCAAATGAAAAAAACGCTTTTGCAGGTGTTCTTTTCAAAATGGTAATTCTCGTCCTAGCGTTTATGTTGTGCTCGCGTCAGCATAAACCTGATGTGTCACCATTGTATTTATGTCTGTCCTACTGGGACACCCAAGAAAAAACAAAATGTGTATTGCCCTATTTACATTTCTTAGGCGGACGTGAGCCGAGGATAAAAAAAACACATAGTGAACCGTGCATGCTTGAATTCACCAATTCACTTTTTACTTATAACTTAGTCACTGTTTTTGTGCATGATATCAATGAAATATGTTGATGTGATTTTACTGTCTTTGACACAAAAGTAGTGCTATGCTGCTATCTTCTGGCACCTGAATCAAATATTTTTTTTTTTTTTAATAAACACCAAAGACGTGTTAACTTATTTTTATTAAACATGCTCACTGAAATGTTAGGGTCCTTTTATGTCACGGTTGGCAGAAAAATCCCTCGTGGGAGAAATATGGAGTGGAGTCATCTTGGGATGTGTTTACATATCCTTGAAGTCATTATGACGCTTAGGTGGGGCTCACATCACCCTTGTCATTTTTCACCTTGTGTTAGTAAAACAAAAAGACAAACAGTGAAAAGGCTTCAATGGCAGACGTGCCAACGACCAAAAAAAAAAAAGGTAATCAATTACTCGAAGCTCTTCTCCCTTCGCTTCTAGATGTTCCCATTGGCCGGTGAGGCCAGCTCGGCGATCTTGGCGTTCAGCTTCTGATTGGTCCAGTCTCTGGTGATGTCATCCAGGTGGCTGTCGAAATCCACCAAGAGCGAGTGGTCACCCGACTCCAACATCTGGCCGGCGATGGCGCGGGTCTCCTCCCACTGCCTCAGCATGATCCTGCGTGGGAAGAAGATCAAATAAAAACCAGGTGTATCATGATTTCATATCACAGATTCAGTTTTAGCATATCTGCCTTCCTTTCGGTGATAGTTTGGGGTGTTTAAACTGAGGTTTCCTGAAACTGGGAGTGACCATCGGTTTGAAGCAAGCGAGAGTGAGAGCAGGTGCAAAGAAATGCTCTCAAAACTTGGTTGACTCGAATAAGTGATTGCAACTGTTTTTTTTATGTAGCGCATATTTATTTTACAATTCCTTACGTGTGCTTGTTTTTCAGCGTCCACCTCGAGTCTCTGCGTTCGTACATGACGATGGGAGGGACACGGTAGTCTGGAGACATTTTGCTCCCATCCAGCTGAGGGACGGGAGGGTGACAAACACAACAGATGATGGATGACACTTCATTAGGTACAATATAGTTTACGGCGACCAAAACGTTTTCAAGGAGCTGACCATGAGCAGAACGGCGCCGTCGAACTGTTCGGCAATCTTGTCAGCGATCTTCAGGGCTCCTTGCGTCGGACTGTAAAAGGGTCGGTGGCTTCCGTCGCTAATCTCGAAATGCTGCTTGTCAGAGCGCTGCCGAGACTTACCTGCAATCTGACACGCAGGCGTTGGCTTGGTAGTATCCCACAATCCTTTGCCGGGTCTGCGAGCACCACACGTCCACCTGCAGCATGACCATTTTTAGCACACGTCACACTTGAGGTGGTCTGCATTCATCATGCGCCGTTCTTACCTGTGTGAGTGCCAGCTGGGTGACGGGCGCTAGGGACAGGTGCGAGTGCAGCAGCGGCACGCAGTCAGTCACACAGACGGCGCCCCCTGCCGAGCTGGAGGACAACAGCACCCCGTTGACGCTGCAACGGGGGAAGAGACAGGCGTGCAGGTACATCTTGACGTACGCCCGGCATGACAGCTCCACTTCGCCCATAACGACGACGACACAGACAAGCCGGCTTTCGAGGATACAACTACGCCTAATCGCGAGCAACCGACCTAAAGGCTAAAAGTAGAGGTCGAGGATGTCTTAAAATTAGCATTTACGCTAAACACAATCACTAAATCTATGATTACGTTGATTAATATAGATTAAAAAAAAAAAAAAAATTGTAAGCTGTTGCCTAAACCGTTCAACTTGTTACCAACGTGCAATTATCCATTGAAATACATCAGCCAAGAGCGGACACGTTAACGAGCCTTGTTGACAGCTACTACATCCCAGTCGAGGGGTCTAACTATTGCTAATGCTAAAGGGCTTCAATCATTGGCCAGCATAGTGACGTTGTCTTTACCGATTGGAGGAAACCATTACAAATCATTTTTGGTTCTTCTGCATCGTCACGTTCTGATCTTTCGCACACCATTGGTTAGCATTGTGTGACGGTCTACCACCTGATTGGAGGGAATCCTTGTCAATTGTTTGTCTTTCTTTTGTGGGCTCGTCATCCGAAATCAAATGTTTTTATCGTTGAAATATTACAATCTTTTAATAATCATTCGTTAGTTTTGATTTGGTCGAGCGGCTCATATAAAGGGTTTATTCATCTGTTTGTCTATCGCAATGATTGGTCAACATTGTGACGTTCCCTTTCATGATTGGGGGAAAATATTTGTCAATTATTAATTTATTCGTTTTCCACTCCTCTTAGCGTGCAAAAAGCTTTTTAGCGAGGAAGAATATCAAATCAAACTATAATGTGTTTCTAAAAGAAAATAGTTAACACAACCCTCGGCTGTACAGCTAATTTAATCTTTACTTGTTGGTAGGGTCACCAGGTGGCAGTGTTAGTGTGGCTTTGACGAATGAACGTTTTTTCCGCTGTTTATATTCTTAAATGTTAACATCATACTTAGGTTTTACCTTGTGCGATGTTAATTTAACGTCTTAACATATTGATATTTCCCATATTATCCCAGTGAGGACTACATTTCCCAGTCGTTACGCAAGGCCTACACTTTTTCCGTTCACACGTCTTCAAAATAAGATCTTCCTCGCAACAATTCATTGCTCAGGCGATCATAGCGAACGTCAAATATAACTTTTATTTTGAAATCAGGGTCTTTGCCCGGCGTTCAGTATGTGCTTCCTCCAACCTGAGACCCTGGGAGGGACCTCGAGACCCGGGCGGGGAGGGTAATTGCGAGCGCGCCGAGGCCCCGGCCCGGTACACACTGACGGCCAAGCGATGAGGCTGCGTTTCATCGGAGCCGTGCTGCTGGCGGCGGCGGCCGCCTATTACGTGTACCTGCCGCTGCCCGCCGGAGTGAGCGAGCCGTGGAAGCTGATGCTGCTGGACGCCCTCTTCCGGGGCTTCATGCGTGTGGTGAGTCCTGACAGGACAGCTGGACGAGGGCGGGGCTGATTATTATTTAACATGGATGAAGATGAATAAATAGATGCTCATGAAACTCTCGCAGCATCTATTTGTCTTCATTTGATTGCTTCTCTTATTACACTTGTGTGTAAAGTCGATGCTCAGGGAGATCAACTGCAGCATGTGACCTGTATTTACGTAAGCGCAGAAGCCTTGTACAACACGCTGGACTTGTTCTGCTTGAATGCAGTCGTCACTAGCTCTCACGCCCAATTTCTTTCTTTCTTTCTCTCGATTGATTGCTTTTCTGCAACCTGGATGACCCCCGAGGCATCTGTGCTGTGTGCAGGGTGACGTGGCCCAGGCGCTGGGCGTGTGCCACCAGGTGCACCTGCTCAACCGGGTGGTGACATGGGCCGAGGAGATTGAGGCTCGTTCAAGCTCCGCCGTGCTCGTCAGCGATGGACAGTTGGGGGGCATACCCGCTCGCATGTTCCAGGCCACGGGTGGACACAGCCCCAAAAGGGGGGTCATCTACTTTCACGGCGGAGGGTGGGCGCTGGGAACTGCACGTGAGTCCAAGTCACTACATCGAGCCAGATATATATGTCAATCAAAAGCTAGACATGGCTAGATAGCTATTATCAATAAGAGCACGAGTCCAAGTGGACTGTTATCTTTGGAGACTGATTTACCGTGGCCTTGCAGCAGAGGTCGCTGTTGCTCCGAGAAAAACAATTGATACATTGAAATAAAATGTACAAATCACCATTGGTGACTGGAATGAATTCATAATTGGCCCGAAGAATCAGGTTAAAATTCCTCAGTATTTTTCATTTTCTCATCTTCTCATCTCTTTTGTAATTTGGTTGAAGCTCAGACCAAATGCACACCACTAAAAATGACACTGTAGATTTAATTGACATCACGTGACAACTTCCCCTCCTTTTCTTCTTTCTTTACAGGGATGCGATCGTATGATCTCCTGTGCCGCCAAATGGCGGAACAGCTGGATGCTGTCGTCATATCTATCGAGTGAGTATTGATGAGAGTGAAAATAATTGAAGCCATCAAAGTCAAATTGTAGCTAAATAAATGTTTCAGAAAAAAAGTTCTAAAAGATTAAATTAAAATATGTTGCACTTAAAAATTACATTTAGCGTATGAGTGAAAAAAAATTGAAGCCATTGCAGCATTTGTTCAGTGATTACCATGAGTTACCATCAGAGGGAGCCCAAGTACCAGACTTTAACACGTATCAGCATTTGTCCAACTCCATGCCAAATAGTTATCACTGCTTTTTTCCTGTTCATGCCCCTTTGTCGTAGCTACCGTCTGGCTCCAGAGGCGGTGTTCCCGGACCAGTACCACGACGCGCTGGCGGCATCGCGGGCCTTCTTGTCCCAGGAGGTCGCCGAGCGTTACGGCCTGGACCGGGAGCGACTGTGTGTGTCGGGAGACAGCTCAGGAGGGAACTTAGCTGCAGCCGTCGCGCAGGAGGTGAATCACACTTCATCATTTCCATTAAAATAAAAAGAAAGAAAAATAGCTGAGGCAGCATCGGTTGAGTGATGAGCATGGTTGACATGGTTGTGTGTGCGTGTGTGTCTACAGCTGGGCGCCGACGTGACCCTGATGGCACGCTTCAAGGCCCAGGCGCTGATTTACCCGGTCCTGCAGGCGCTGGACTTCCACACCGCGTCCTACCAGCAGAACCGAGCGGTGCCCATCCTCTTCCGGCCCGTCATGGCCCGCTTCTGGCTGCTCTACCTGGGTGCCGAGCGGTCCCTAGAGCCGGCGCTACTGCTCAACAACCACAGCGCCTCGGACCAGCCGGCGATTGGCCCGACCACACGATCCCGACTAGACTGGACCGCTCTGCTGCCGGAGGAGCGCAAGAAGGACTTCCGGCCGCTGGTGGCGGAGACGGGCTCGCCGGGGCTGCTGAGCCTGGTGCCGGCACTGTTGGACGTGAGGGCAGCGCCCCTGCTGGCCAAGCAGGAGGCGTTGGCCAAGACACCCGAGGCGTACGTGCTGACCTGCGAGTTCGACGTGCTGCGGGACGACGGGCTGATGTATGCCGAGAGGTTGCGGCAGGCCGGCGTACCAGTGACCAGCGACCACTATGAGGACGGCTTCCATGGCTGCTTGTCCTTCGCGCACCTGCCCGTTATGTCCACCGTGGGTCGCCGCGCCCTCGACAACTACATCCGATGGCTGGACCGCAATCTCTGAGGCAAGGCCGAACGCTTTTATTGGACCAATTGAGAAAACAAGTTCCACGGCTTCTATGTTGACAGTAGCTAGCAGGCTAGCTAATATGTTTCGGGAATCCTTTCATTTTCATTCAGGGAAACCCAAGTCAAAACTGTCTGGTACAAGAAGATGGTTTGCACCCCCCACTAGTCTAAACATTGCATTCTGATTAATATTGCAATGGTGGAACTAAGCAGCAAAATGCAAATGTATTTAACTATCTCAGGGGACGGCCATCTTGTCACTCGCTGTCCACTGAAAATGACATGGCAAGGCCTCGCTTTGCCAACGAAATAGACATAATAATGAAGAAAGATGGTAAACAGAGTCACAGATGGTACCTGCTGCCAGCAATCCAAAAAAAAAGACACAAGCCAAAGAAGAGATTGACGCTTTTTATGGTTTGATTTGATCACTGGAAGCTCGCTGCTTTTCATTCCCGCTTTAGGCCAAGTTGGCCTTTTACTTGGAAAATTTCAGAGCAAACAATGAACACGGGCGTGGGCCCACACGCACACGTAAAACACGTAAAATAGTCTAAACACACACACAACACAACGGGCGTGGTGGTGGCTTGTGTGACGAGACGGCGGAGAGCTGGCCCAAAGGCACGCCCGGGCGCCGCCGTCATCTGCGCATGCGAGAACCAGCACCAGAAGACAACTGGCCTTTGAAGTGTCACTCTTCTTTACATTCAAACTTGCCCCATCCCAGCTTCCACTTTGTTCCTCACAGACACGCTCAATATGGCCCCGCCATGAAATAAATTCAGCTGAACGCTGTTACATGCTGTTGCTGTTTACTAAGAAGCAAAACGGGGGGGTTTTTTAAGGGGGGGGGGGGGCAATTGTAACAAATGGACTGTACCAAGCTGCAACAACTTCTAATGCTATTTTCAGTGCAGTCACAATTGGGACTTGAACCTCACTTGACATAAAAGTGCAGTTTTCCAACAGGCATAACTTGTTCAAGGGAAATATAGTTTTTGTAATATATATATATATATATTATTTTCTTGAAAAAATTAGGACCATCTTTGGGAAAACAGTCTTGGTTTATTTTCTATGCATCCATCCATCCATCCATCCATCCAAGCTCCACACAGGAAGGGCTGGAGGTGGAATTGAACCCACACCCTCTGAACTGTGAGGCAGACGTGCTAAGCAGTCATCCACTGTGCCGCCCATCTTGCTGTATTTAGCCTCTAAAAAAAAAAGATTCCCCTCGGTTGCAATTTACTGCCATTGACGACTATAAAAGTCAAAGATCAATTTGGAGCGGGCTGCCCTTAATGAGTTAAAATTCAATCTTTTTTTTCTTGAGTCGATGATTGCCCAATAAATTGACCCCAAAAAATAAAATCAATAAACGACATTCCAAAACAAATATGTTTTTATGGTTCAACTAAGTTCTTGGAAAATTTTGTAAGATAACATCTTCTTTTCATATTTCCTTCAAATTGTCAATTGTCAGGCCCGATACCGGTTGAATCCTTGTTTTGGTATTTGTCATTTGGCATCTTTGGCGACTTTGGCAGTTGCGACGCAAACGTTCTCACGCTCATTCCGCGTTGACGCTCACTTGTCAAGACATCGGCACCCGACGAATTTCGTGTTCCGCCACCTCGTCTGAGCGGAAGAACATTTTGCCGCCATGTGTGCGACACATGAGCGCTAATGAGTGACACATGTCCCCTTCGTCGCCTGAAGACGAATCTGCAGCCTTTTGGAGCGTTATTGATTTGTTTTCAGCTTGAGTCTTGTTTCCTGCGCTGCGGTTTTGGCCGCTAACCCTCGCCGAGGGCGGCGACGTGGCGTCACTGCCGCTCGGAAACCATTTGGTATCCTGTCACCCGGCACAATTAACCCACATGTGAGCGGCTGGCCGTTTCTAGAAAGAAAGAAAGAAAGAAAGAAAGAAAGAAAGAAAGAAAGGCCGACCTAGAGAGAGAGCGATATTTCAAACATCATCTTTTGCAAACTCAGACATTACGTGGACATTGTGATTGACATTTTATGGAGTTCCAGGCGGTTCACAATTGAGTTACAACCCACCACACTTTTTTTCTTCTTCTTGGACATCCTACAATTTGATTTACACCTGACACTTCCTCCACTGAATTATGTTCGGGTATCGTTGTACAAGAATGTGATACGTGTGTATGTATGTGTGTGTGTGCGCCCGTGCATAGTGGTGGTGGTGGGTGGGGGGGGGGGGGGGTTCTCCCTGTTGGAGTTTGTTCCAAACCTGCAGACCAGCAAAAGAGCAACAAGACATCCAGCTGCGATTCGACTGTTCTCGCTGATTGAAAACAAACACTACTGCGGCTGCCACACATGTGGGCAAAGGGGTGGGGTATTCTGGCCAAGGGGGGGGGGGGGGTTCTCCCCCGCCATTAATCAGAGCCTGGATGGATGAGGTTGAAGAAAAACAACACAGGCGCTGGCGGCAGTGGAAACAAGCTGCCAGAATGCGAAAGGAAAGCTGCGGCTGGGAGCAATTCTCTGGGGAGAATGTTATCGCAACCGCTGAGGGCCACATTGTTCACTCTTCCTGACAGGCCCGACGCGTGGGGGGGCATCGGGCACCAGGAGGGGAGGAGAGTAATGACTGGGCCTCTGCTTGGCTGTTTCCACACTTTTGGTGGATGCTGAGCAGAAAACTCGACAAATACTTGATGAAAAGTGTGATGATGTAACTCTGCCGTGACAACAAGTCAAGGAGTGACATTGGGAAATTTTATCCCATCAGCACCTTTAATTGTTCACTCGTGTTTGCCTGTGAACTTTACTCTACATTCCTCAAATGAAATTAAACAACTCAGAGAAGAAGCAAAAAAAAATGGTTGAGATAAAGCAAATACAAGCAAGAATAGAAATGTTTGGAAAGTCCCCAAAAGTTTGTTACGCTGTGACTGGTCAGCTGTCAGCTTGACGTGCCCGCATGGCCAACCCCATTGTGTGCGCGCGTGCGTGCGAGAGAGCCAGATATTGTCGGGAGGGCGTCGACTTTGGCACGTCGACAAGAAAATAAAATTTATCAGATGATGTTCACATTTGGATTCTTTCTTTGTTTGCGTAGCCAGTCAACACGTCAGCTCGCTGCATGAAAGGCCCAAATGAACTTGTTTTTTTTTTTATGACACACTCATTTGGTTCAACTCCAAAATAATGGTCTACTCAGTTGTACTAATAGTATAGAAGTTGGAAAATCTCTACATCATGCATGTTGTCACTTATTTGTATCATATCTGGCTTTTTATCGGTTTGAGTCAAATGAACATTCTCTCCTTAACGCCCCCTCCATTTTTTTTTTTCAATGATTGAAAATCAATTAAGCCATCAAGGCCTTCAAGACAGTTTCTGTCACACGGCATTCAAAAAGTGAAGGTCTAAATGTGCCTTTCCCGAATGTGTTAGCATTACCATATAGCTGGTGGCTTTTAAATACTATGGTTGTTTTAAATCGTTTTTTTTAATATATTGGTTTCATGCCAATAAACAGCTTGAAGCTTCTTTTTTCAAGAATCCTTCACAACTCGCCAAATTGCATCTTATTGTCGATGGACATGAGTTTACTGCCTGGGATGTGCTAGTATATACGTGTATGTAGACATATGTTTGAGATTGGTAACTCGTTGAGCACAAAATTGTAAACATATGCGAACGTATGACTTTTTAACCA
This sequence comes from Syngnathus leptorhynchus, assembly GCF_054491065.1. Lineage (NCBI taxonomy): Eukaryota > Metazoa > Chordata > Actinopteri > Syngnathiformes > Syngnathidae > Syngnathus > Syngnathus leptorhynchus. The sequence continues at coordinate 1,052,453 of NC_141213.1, forward strand.
CTTTAAAAAGGACATTAAAGTCAGTCCAGACGTTTTTTTGGTGAGTCAGCAGTGAGTGAGGATGACCTCTGCACGGGCACGCACGCACACACACACACACTTGCCCCCAGCAGGCCTCTTAGGCGTAGCGCTGGAGTGTAACTTCAGCGTCGAGTGTCTCCCACGGGCTTGCGGGGCTGGCCATGCAGATTGAGGCCAGATGTTTGTGTTCCTCATGTGGCCGGCAGCCAACCAGCGGCATCCATTTATAGGCCACGAGGTTCCCAACGTGCAACAGGACGCCGCCAGGGAGGCCGGCTGCCAACGACGGGGTGGTGACGGCGGGGGTCAGCGCTCCGCCGGGTGTCTTCAACTTCTGACGCAGACGCTATAAAGTTGTAAAGTGGACACACACGCGGGCTCAGTGGGAGTTGAACTGGGATGTTTGACTTTCAATGTCTTCCCGCATTTCTTGAATGAAAGCGTGTCCCTGAACACCTCACAGGAAGTCCATTAATGGCACATGCAAAAAGAAAAGGAGACTTTTGCTTAGCTAGTATATTGGCTTTGCGTGTGTGACTGTGTTTACGGTCTATCTCGAGTGTGTCGGCACAGCAGGCCTATAATGAAAGCAACGTGCTAACAGCAGGCAGTGAACGAAAGACATGTACTTTGGACTTTTCATCCTTTTTTTGTTTTTTTTGTTTTATATTCTTTGTACTTGTGCCCCTGACTGACATATCTTGTTTTATGCAGACGCTGAACATGCAAACAGCAGTTTTTCCATGTGCTGCGCCTTAGAGCTTGTTAGCGTGTTAGCATGTGAAAACCAAAGCCTGGCGTCCGTGTCTGTTTGCTTTTCCCTCCTCACAAATTAGGAGCCCAGTACTTGATATTAACACAACATGGACTCTTTGACCTTTTGAAGATTTTCACACGTCAAAGCATTCCAATGTTGTGCAATTTTTTCCCCTATTCTTTCCCACAATCTAGCAAGCGACTCAGGTGTTCATTTGTTTTTATTATTATTTATTAAGGTGATTGAAAGGTCAACGTTGATCAGAAACAAGCTGAAAAATCATCATCAATCATCGTTTTATTTTTACACGGTTACGCTACATTGCGGAGCGTTGCGTTACACTGTTGCGTTACACTGCTGCGTTACACTGTTGCGTTACACTGTTGCGTTACCTTGAAGTATTCCGTTGTTACATTACGACGTCATAGGGGGGCGTGACGTCATTGTGAGTCGTCCGGTTGCCTTTCACGGTTGCGTTACATCGTCGCCTCGCATTGTCATTTCACATAAAATGACCCTATGAAGAGAAAAAAGAATCAACATTGGAAGGAACCTGAGTTGCAATTTTAGTACAAGGAAATACATTTAAAAAGAAGTTTTCAAATAGTTTGTGTCATGCACAAAGGCAACAGGATCCTCCCACGGTCGGCGCTCCTCCTTGAGGAGGTTCGGCTGCAGCTGCGGAGCCTCCCCCGTCCCGTCCCGACCCGTCCGTCCCGTCCCGTCCGCCAGTGACCTCCTTCTCGTTTACTTTCTCCTCCTCCCCTTCGTCACTCCTCGGCCATTGTTCGTGCTCGCGTGCTGGAAGTCGGTCGGTCGGTCGGGCGGACCGTGGCCGCGTACCGGGCGGCGCTCTGTCGCCATGACGGGCTCCGCTCCGCAGTTCGGAGTCGTGCTGTTACTGGCCGTCCTGCTGCAGACCGTCCTGGTTGCAGTCACTCTGCTGCACTTCAGCACCTCGCTCAACGCCGTAAGTCGCACTTTGCAACTCTTTCCAAAAGCGACGAGGAGGTAGGTGTGTGTGTGCTGACGAAATAGCAAGTCAAGAAACCAATGAGCGACTTCAGTAATCTAAAGAGTGAGAAAGTAACTTGTTTTCTGAGTGACTCAATAAGTCATTGTGCAAACGTAATTAAGTGACTAACTTTGTGAAATGATAAGTCGGTAGGTGCGTAAGTGAGTGAGTGAGTGAGACGATTCAAGAAATTGAGTGCGTAAAGTAAATGAGTAAATAAACAGATTAAGTAAGTAGGTGAGTCGCCGAGTAAATTTGTCAGTGAGTGAATAAATGCAATTGAGTTAGTGAGTTGATAAGCAAGAAAGTGAGCGCGAGAGGTAAATAAGCAAATGAGTTGGAACCGCGGGATTGAAAACAAAAGTAAAACTCTTAGTGATTGAGTGACTGATTTATCAAATGCGGCAGTCAGTCGCTAATTTCGGATGAAGTTAGTTAGTTAGTTAGTTAGTTAGTTAGTTAGTTAGTTAGTTAGTTAGTTAGTTAGTTAGTTAGTTAGTTAGTTAGTTAGTTAGTTAGTTAGTTAGTTAGTTAGTAACAGAGTAAGTAAGCGAATAAGGTGCGTGAGAGTGAGTAAGAAGACGAAGATCCGCATGTTTCTGCTTTTTCAGAATTTTGGAAGTAACCAAGTACTTTGTACTGTTCTTTTTTTGCCACCTTTTTATTTTCCCTCGCTACATTTAAAAACAGATTGGTAAAATAGTTTCATTAGTTTTTGTCAACCTCTGCAGATGATGACACCCGCCATGTAAGAAATACTCTTTTACATTTACTTGAGAACAAAAGATGAAATGAGTACTTCAACTTTCACCATTTTTAAAACACAATTTATCGCTACTTTAACTCCAATACGGTGTTTGTACTTTTTCCACCTTTGTTCTTTAGAAAGACAACAATCACTTTAGTTAGAGCGCAAAGGCCTCAAAAGTAGTTTGAGTTGTTGTTCTGAGCTCCTGCGAACAATCAGGAAGTTTTTTTTTTATATATATAAATATAACTGTGTGTGTGTGTGTTTACACGCGTGCCTTTTGGATCCAGTCCAAGAAAGTCAAGTTGAATCAGTGAGTCATGTGAAGAAATGCCGAGTAATAGATACTCAGGGGGGAGCAAAAATCTCAGCTAATCACTCTTTCGCAACCTATTCTGAAATAATGGTGCTGCAGTCCTTATTATGTTTTGAACTAACACAAGTAATACATTCATTTTTATTCCAAGAGAAGATGCGAGATTCACGATCCAAAAAGTCAGATTATCTGTGACTTTGTCACACCGACTTGGAGTCTTTCATAAAACAACCTGACATGCCTTCCTTCAACCTCTCCTTCGTGTATTCTTCATCTCGGTACGTGCAGATGAAGGAGACGTTCTCCAGGAGCAGCGCATCGTGCCTGCAAGGTTGGGATCTACACAGCGTCTCGGCCGTGCCGGACGATCCGTGCCGGCAGGTCACGCAGCAGCTCCACCAGCTCATCGAGAAGGTCAGACTCACGTAAATATCGTTAACGTTCCGAGAGCGCGACCTTCCAATTAATTTGACACGCACTTGGTTTTCCCGATGATTCTACTTTTAATATGTTTATAATTGAAGTGGTACATCTGCAGCGCATCACAGTGAGAGCTGCTTCTAATATTTCCATGGCCTCGTTTGCTCACGAAGCTTCTCGCAAATCCATTTTCAAAAAGGTCAAATACGAACTCTCACGAAAAAGCAAAGCGCTCCGATTGCCGGTCGAATATCGGCGTGATTGTCTTTGTCAAGACGCCCGCGAATTCGGAATTACAAAGTGCACATCATCGTCACAATCGTAATTCACGATAGCCCGACGATGCCAAATCCTTTTGAATCCCCGCTCAGATTGTTATCTTAGCATAGCAAGTTTAGGAATGCAATGTTCTCTTTCCAAAACTTTGAAGCGAGGCCCAACCGCTGATAAATCCTTCACAATTCTTGTGGAAAAGTTAGCAAGCTCGTTAATTTTTTATTTTTTTTTCAAAAACATCTTTTATATAGCATCTGAATCACTGCATTGGCGGTATGGCAGTAAAAAAAACAAAAAAAACTTGAAGATGTTAATCAGAGTCACCCACACAATGAAGTCATTGAGGTGATCCCCTCGGCTTTAAGCGCCACCGGAATGCGTGCACCTGCGCGCACACACACACACACACACACACACACACACACACACAGAGCTGATTGTGCCGCCACCAAAGCAGGAAGTTGTCGTCCCGTAAATGAAGCAATAAAAGACGAGCGACTTGGCAGACACGTGACGCCACGAGCACTAAAGGTGATAAAATTGTTCTTGTTGATTGTTTTTGTTCAAGGAGGGGAAACACATGTTGAGGGATTCAAAACCGCCTGGATATTTTTATGTTAGAACTTGGGATTGAATCCATGTTTGGAAATAATTGAGTTGTTTCCTGTTTTTTTTTGTATAAAAAAATCGACTTGACGAAACACTTAAATGTGTCATAAAAACAGTGAAAGACTTTGATTTAAAAATTGAATCCAGACTAGTCGTGGACTTTGTTAAAATGGAGTCTTTGTTGCGGTGTGGACTCAATCGCATGGATTAATATGGAGGAGCGGGTCGCTGCTTTTATTGATCCAATATTGACCGGCTGTCCGTAAAGTGCCTTCAATTCTGACAAATTGAGGAGTGCTTTTAAAATGTGATTTCTCCAACTCGATCCACTTTGTCAACATAAATCATCGTCCCTACTTAATCCTTTGGTATCGCTGAGTCGGCCAATCTGATTCCATTGTGCTGAACCGCCATGCACAATGAGTCTCTTCTTGAGGCCTTGTCATTTTTTTTTTTCACCCTTAGGGCTGACTTAACCGAAGCCGTTTCATCCGCATTCAGTCGTCCGTTCCCACGGAGCAGAGAGAAAAGGCGTTTTTGTCGTTTGCATGCGCTGATGCTCGGCTTTCGAAAGTTTCAAACGACATCATTTGAATATTTTGCACCGAGCTTCCCCCCGGGGAGCTTGGTTGGACATGCTTGATGTTTTCATCCTTGTATGACATAAATATCGATTCCAGATGATTTACAAGGCACGGCGTGCTGTTATTTTGTGTTGCACTTTGTTGTGCTTTCTCTTAATGAGCAAAACGTTGAGCATGTGTTTGTGTGTTTTGTTTTGTTGCCGCGCAGTCGCTGTCGCAACGCTACCAGAAGCAGATTTCCTCAGCGGTCAGAGGTGAGGCCGTCTTCCATTACAATTGACAAATATCACACGCGGTATTTGCAAGAACGCGTAGCGACAATAGCGGCGGCGTCTAGCGGCCATTGTTGTTGTTTGACTCCCCCCCGTCGGGTTGCTTCCTGTTCAGATGAAGTTTCTCGGGTTCTGCCCTCGCTGGTGCCAGAGGACGGCGCGTCGCCACGGCCCAAAGTCGCTGCTCACGTCACCGGAAGTTTCGCGCCCAAACTGGAGGCAGGAAGAGGCGGACCCGGTAAGGCGTCGTCGACTTTAGAACACGACAGAAATGAAAATTTGACCGGGCTGGACCCGCCACGGCAACGTTGCGCTTTCACAGCAGCAGACAACAATCACGGCATCAAAGGAGTGAAAATGTCAACACATGTGCTGCGGGCGGGGCTAATGTGTTGACATTTTAAATTTGCAGCCACTCGTTTGAATGGTAAAGTCAACAGGCAATTAGTAATTGTCAGTCAGCTTTTGCGTATTCACACAGAAGCAACGAGATGCGCAGCGACGTCCGCCTCCACCTGCAAAATTGTCGTCCAACCTGCTTCGCGTGCGACACGGCCAGAGAAGCCAAACGGCGCACTCGCGGCCGAGCGCTTTTCAAACAAGCGAGCCAAATCCTTTTGACTCGTGATTGAATTATTCACGTTTGACTTGCGTTGTAGGTTATTCATAATCAGTTAACCACCATTTTTGTACCACTAGCTCTTTTGGCCCTAAATGCCTACAGATGTTAAAGCACTACTTTTACGTGAATGAAGCTCGTCCACTTTGACGTCCATCTTTGATGCCATTTGAAATGAAATGGCCTCACTCCAACTTGTTTCCTCAGAATTTTTGTTTGGGGTTTACCAAAACCAGCCTATAGGTGACTTTTTTAGTGAAGAACAGACATTCCAAACAAAGAAATTCATAAATGTGTGAAGAATACTGCTAATAAAAACAACAACATATTTAAGTTTGATAAAATATTTCCCCTGTTAGTCACTCATCGCAAATTATTTACTGTTTTGTGCTTAGCTAACATAAAAGTATTGCTTTCTGGCACTTAGTAGCCAAAACTGTTGAAATAAGGGAAGGGCTTCCATTTCATGGAATAGAATAAAAGTCTTTTGCCGCCCTCTTGTGGGTGGTTTTGGCAATTTTACTTTGCTTTTTGCTGGCGTCAGGTTATTCCAATCCTAACCCGCCAAAATATGGATACTGTTGATATTTTTGATGACTTTTTGCTCCGAAATGGCTTTGGGAAATAATGGTAACTGATCATGCAATTGTGCTCCTGAAATGAAATTCTTAAATGTAATTAGCATTTGGTTCAGTTTTTTTTTTGTGGTTTCTGAACTAAAATAATGACGCATTTGTCAGTAACTGATTTGTGTTCAGTCTCCTTCCCAGGGGGAACGGCGGGCGCCCGGCGCGTTCACGGGCAGAAGATTTCGTGGTGGGAGGGTGAGAAGGGTCTGGCCTTCCTGCAAGACGTCCAGCTGGTGGACGGTGAGCTGGTGGTGCCGCGGCCCGGCCTCTACTACATTTATGCCCAGACCTACTTCAGACACAGCCGCCTCGTGGACGAGGACGCCTCGGACGATGGCGGCGAGGACAGAGGAAGGCCTCTGCTGCAGTACATCTACAAGAAGGTAAGAGGGCCCATTCTCCAAAATCTGTTGGAAGGAAAACTTGCTTAAATGTCAACTCTGAATGTGCTTTAGTAAAGCAGCTCTTCTCTGTTGGCAGCCATCTTCTTAGTGTGAGCATATTAGCAAAGATGCCCATTGACCTACAGAAGTTGCTACAAATCTACTTGACAAGTCTTCTTTTTTGCAGGTGAGCACCTACCCGGTGCCCATCTTGCTGATGAAGACCAGCAGGACCTCCTGCTGGTCCAAGGACTCCCAATTTTCGCTGCACTCGGCTCACCAGGGTGGGCTTTTTTCTCTCAACCCGGGCGACCGCCTCTTTGTCACAGTGACCAACGCCTCCGCCGTGGACATGGACGAGAAGAGCAGCTTTTTTGGGGCCTTCCTTATCAGCTAGGCCACAAAGGACCGCTGTTGCAAATACTAGGCGTCCATCAGAACTTGGTGGACATTAAACCCAAAGACGTTCCAAGCGAGGGACAAACGCGGGAGCGGCGTCAAGTGACGGCACAGAGATGAGACGGCGATGGACACGAGGAGCATTTTCTTAAAATTTCCATTGCGTAAAAAGTCCAAGATCTAAAAGTGACTACTTGCTGCTAACAAACATGCGCCTCCCCTTTGTAGACTAAATAAGTGAGCATGTGATGTCTGACTGTCATTTTTATTTGGCCGCTTGTGACAAAGCAGCAGATTGTTCATTTGTTCAACGGGATTCTTTCTAGTGGGGAACAAAATCTGCAACATCTCAAAAATGGCTTGTTTTCAGGGGTCTGTGTAAATAAGCAAGCAATTTCCCCCCCCCCACATTTGTTGATGGTTCACAGATGATTGACGCCATAAGAAATGAAGAGTAATTCTGTTCTTTATCAGAAACATTTGTGAAAACATGACACATCAAAGAAAAGTTTGTTGTCAATTTTTTGCTGCTCATCTGAGCGTATTGAAGATGTTAATAATCCCTTGTGTTTTTTTTTTTTTGTGGGTTTCATGTGTATCTGCTAAATGTACTGAATTTGATCAACTGCATATGGACAGCCAATCATCTTATGATCCTGAGTGCGGCACTTCTACATGTTTTAAATAGTTTAGATCAACCAAAGATTACTACAGCGTTCATTGTGTGTGCATTTGGGCCCTTTGCAAATCCTGTTGTTCGCTGAACAATTGCTTTTGGCGCTGTTTGGAAGAAACAATTTGATGTGAGTTGAGGAGTTTGACTTGGATAAAAGTAGCCCTTTGCTGCCATCTTGTGCCATCTTTAAGCAAATACAAATCGTTTTAGAGGAGTGTTAATTAGACAACAATGCCTTGCTTCTCACTTGTAAATAAAAACGTGAGTGTAAATATCTTTTATCTGTAAATATGTGCAATAAAGAGTTGGTGACGATAACATATTATCAACACTTTTTCATTTTATTTTTAAACACAAAATTACAACAAGAATATGGCAAAAGGTTTTGATTTACGGGATAATTCGTTCTAATATAATTGATGAGCACTGACTTATTTAGCAGCCAGTCTCGCGAGATTTCGTACAATCCCGAGATAACGGCCCGGGATTACGGATGTTAAAAGGTACAGCACTTTCCGGCTTTTATTTACTTGGACTCAGTTCCAAAATAGAGTTTCCCAGCTAACTAATTTTGGCCACGGATGGTACGTTTGCACCGCTTTTCCGAATTGTGCGTTTGCTAATATTTGAGCTAACTTATGCGTGCACCGCCGTCGCAATCGGCGAATCCTTCGAAATAAGAGCACGACGTTATCGACGCATTTTGCCGCCGTGTGAGCTCGCTTAGCTTCAGCCTGTCCACTCGGGCAGCCCGAACGGACCAGCAGCCGTCGTAACCTATTCGGAACCGGCGTGTTGGCGAGGTTATGTGATGACGAGAGGACCCGCCGCCTCGAATAGCAGATGGCGCTTTTTTAAGGCGAGCCACGACGCGGCTATTAGCATTAGCATCGGGCGAAGGCCTACTCAGGAAGCGGGAAGGAGCTTTTATTTTCCAAATCTTCATTTTAGCCGACTGCTAGTCTTCACTACACGGCTTCTCCCTCGAATAAATTGCTTAACTTATCCTGGTACTTTTGTAACGTCGGTTAGAATATACCTCCATTCCAAAAAACTAAATGCTCAAATTGGCTTGGAAAGTGAAGTCTGGCTTCATACCTTACTATTCTCTCAAATTGTGGCTTGAAACCTTACCTACCTTACCTGGTTTTGAAGCCCTTCGTTTGAAACTAGTTTCAAGCTGTTTTGAGATGAGGTGGATCTTCACCTTGGCTTTACAGCTGACTTTACGACCATAACTGTGATTTGAAACGCTACTTTGAATCCCAACTCCTTATTTAGCATCCCAACACCGAGCCTGGTTTGAAACACTAACCGGAACCCTGACTTTGAAACCCAACTTCAAAACCCTAACTCGGAACCTTGATTTTTAGTCTTAATATTGCATCAGATCTATATAGCGCTTTTCTGGACACTCAAAGATGTTTTACAGTAGCTATACCTGCTTGTTTTGTGCTAATATACAATTTGAAATGCCATTTAAATGAGAAATGATTAACATGGACTCTCTTGTAGCAATGGCTCACGGTGCCAGTCATGGCAAGCTGCTCCTGCAGCGCCTGCATCAGCAGCGGGAAATGGACTTCCTGTGTGATGTCACCATCATGGTCAGAGACGTGGAGTTCCGTGCACATCGTAACATCCTGGCTGCGTTCAGTAAGTACTTTGCCTCCCAAGCTGAGAAGGACCAGGACGTCACCACTTTGGACCCAGACAAAGTCAGCCGCTACGCCTTGGAGAAGCTGCTGGAGTTTGTCTACACGGGACAGATGAACCTCAGCAGGTAGGCTGGCAACATGTCATCCATCCGTTTTCCACAAGCTTTGAATTTGTCACCCCCAATTTAAACTATCATCTTCCACAGAAAGTACTTTTTTTAAAGTACCAATTGAAAATAATGAATCAACCACTAATCGATTATCAAATGAATCAATACGTGTTACTTTCAGCACCAGACAAGCCGCTGTCCGCCGAGCCGCCATCTTCCTGGGCATGTCCGACGCCACAAAGTATCTGGAAGGAATTTCTCATTCATCTGAGGCCAGTGAGGCGTCCCAGTCCGAGCTGGACAAAGAGGCGGGCCTGTCTTCGCTCAGTCCTGGCTCGCCGGGCAGTACTCGCTCCCCGGCCCCTCTGTCGATCGTCTCTGTGTCAGGTGTGTGTTTGGATGAGGGCCAAGCAGGCCAGGAAGGCGAGGAAACCCAGAAAGGCCCGGTAGGCGAGGAAGGCCAGGTAGGCGAGGAAGGCCAGGTAGGCGAGGAAGGCCAGGTAGGCGAGGAAGGCCAGGTAGGCGAGGAAGGCCAGGGTTGTGAGGAAGGCCAGGGTTGTGAGGAAGGCCAGGGTTGTGAGGAAGGCCAGGGAGGTGAGGAAGGCCAGGGAGGTGCGGAAGGCCAGGTCGGCGAGGAAGGCCAGCAAGGTCGAGAAGGACAGAAGGATCAGGAAACCCAAGCCGCCAGCTTGGAAGAGGAAGGAGGAATTGCCAACCAGGAACCAGTGGAGCCCAGCGATGCTGTCGCCAACACCACCAAATTGGCAGCACCAAGGGGGAGGGGACGTGGCCGAGGCAGGGGCCGCGGCAGGGGCAGAGGTAGAGGAAGGGGAGGATTAAGCCTGGTCAAGACCGAAGAAGATTTCCTTGACGATTCCGACACCAGCGTGAAGGATTTCGGGGACACGTCAGCCGACTGGAGCCCCTCGCTGGACGAGCCGCTTCCTAAGAGACCCCGCATCGGAGAGCCCCGGCGCGGACGTGGCCGGGGACGCGGACGTGGCCGAGGGAGGGGCCGAGGGAGGAGCAAAGCGGAGGGCGAGGACGACGACGACAGCGGCGACGAAGGGGCGGAGGACGGGGAGCAGGACACCTCCAACACCTCGCAAGAGACCGCGCGGACCTGCATCGAGTGTAACAGGACCTTCAAGGACTTGTGCAGTTTGCGGCGGCACGAGCAGATCCACGCCGGTCTCAAGCCCTTCATCTGCATCTTCTGCTCCAAAACGTTCCGACAGGCTACGCAGCTGAAAACTCACCTGCGCACGCACACGGGTGAGTGGCACCTTCTTGAAAAGGTCAAATGGCAATGGCCTTTTTTTGCACTGCACGGTGCTCAAATGTAAGCGTGTCTCGTTTGGCGCAGGCGAGAAGCCCTTCAGCTGCAATGACTGCGAAAAGTGTTTTGCTCAGAAGTGTCAGCTGGTGGCCCACCGCCGCATGCACCACGGCGAGGAGAAGCCCTACACCTGCGAGCGCTGCGGCTTCAAGTTTGCCACCTCGTCTAACTACAAGATCCACGTCAGGTGCGGGGGGGGCCGTCATGCCTCAACAGCAGACGAAAACGATTGTCAGGATTTTGACGCTCACACGTTGCCCCGCCCCTGCAGGCTGCACAGCGGCGAAAAACCATACGTATGCGACGTGTGCGGCCAGGCCTTCGCCCAGTCCAGCACGCTGACCTACCACAAGCGGCGGCACACGGGCGAGAAGCCGTACCAGTGCGACCTGTGCGGCATGTCCTTCTCCGTCTCGTCCTCGCTGATCGCACACGCGCGCAAGCACACGGGTAAGGAAGCGACCCGGCCTCGTTAGGCGTTTGACCGCCTCACGTTCTGACCCGCCTCCCCGTTGGCGTCCAGGCGAGACGCCCTACAAGTGCTCCCAGCCGCAGTGCGACAGCAGCTTCGTCACCTCGTCCGAACTGAAGAAACACATGCGGCGGCTCCACCCAGGTTAGCCAAATCCTTCTTACAACACGCCCAAATGATGCTCGGACGCCGCTCACTCGCGCTGCTTGTCTTCTCTACGTGCGCTCTCAGACGGCACCAACGGCGTGCAGTGCCTGCTGTGCGGGAATCGCTTCGCCAGCGTCAAGAACATGATCAAGCACCAGGAGAAGGCGCACGCCGACGAGGTGCGACAACACAAAGAGAGGGCCCGCGCAGGTGAGCCAACACGCCATTTTACTGGCAATTTCCCCTTCAAGTACTTTAAGCACATTTACATTTGTAAGCACTTTGAAAGCATAAAATAAAAATAGAAAAATTAAAATGCTGGACCAAAAGTGCCACTTGCTTTTTTTTTTTTTCCAAAATGCTATGTGCTGCGATTACCGCTAGATGGCAACATCGTGTCTGATTTGTTGGGCAGTGGACACAGTTTGCATCTATTTGAAGTTTATTTATATTGTTAAAAAAAAAGCGTGTGGGCGCTTGACCAATATGCATTTCAAACAGGTCAGTTGAATACTTTTTCGCAATCTGATACTATTGTTCCGTCCCAACATCGCTGGTTATTTTTACACACCATTAACCAATTTCAATTTGATACCAAGTTTTTGCTTTTTGCACCCTCAGTCGTCCTGCTGGCGTCCAGCCACCCCATCGCCTTTGTGCAGAGCAAACTGAGCAAGGACGGCAAAAGTTTGAGCTCTATCCCCGAAGCCGAGCCGAGCGAGCTGGAAGCGGCCTCGCCTCAGGCCGGCGGCGCGTCAGATACCGCCGCCCTGACCGAGGCGCTACAAGATCTGAAGGCGGAGCCCAGCCACACTCCCATCTCCCAACCCGAGGCGACGACCTTCGAGAGCGATCCCGTGTCCACCATCAACTCGGAAACGCTGCACGCGCTGGTGGAGCAGCTGAGGCCGCCGCCCTCGCCGGCGCAGAACCTGGAGCAGATTGTCATCATCCGCACGGTGGACAACATGGAGCACAATGCGCCGCCGCAGTGAGTCTTTCTTGCATGGTGTTGTACGCGTTCCTTCCGTATCCTTGCTAGCCAATTTGAGGGTCCATGTACACGTGCGCGCTTTGACTTCTTTCTACCACTCGTCACACCGTCTGACTCCTCGTACGTAACTACAGGGATGAGAAGTTTGCGCGGATTTCCATGTTTTTGTCCGTCGAAATGATCATTTTCATGAATCGTGTAAATCGGTTGAGAAAATGTTTATATATATATATATATATATATATATATATATATATATATATATATATATATATAGGGGTGAGCGGCCGACTCGCGAGCATTTCCCCCGCCCGCTGCGACGACATCTTTAGGCACGTCTCAAGACAAAATTAGTTAAGATGTGAGTGGCGCTGTAAACCTTACTCACTGGCAGCAGAGATGCGACAACATCCGCCTTATTTTGCCGCTACTTTCGTGACATCGTTTTCCGTGTTTGCCCTTCTCATCCCTGTAATTAAACTTTCCCCGTGCCGCATTAGAAATACCACGAGGGCCAACTACAGCTAAGCCTCGATTTTACACGGACTTTGGGCCTAGAATTTGGGAATGACTTTTTAAATAAATGATTGGAAAATTAACACGCCGTTGCGTAATCAAAAGTAGAAACTGCCTCCCGTCTTGTTACATTGCAATTTCGGCAATATTGCCCATTTTAAATGCAAGGGAAAAAAATTGGGATCCATGATGAAATCAGGTTAGGCGTAGAATCAAAGCGCGTAAAATCGAGCCATACGCCTCACTCGTACCGGGTTGGGAACGGCTGCGGCACAGTCACCTGCCGAACGCCGCAAGGAATAAAAAGCATTCGAGTCGACGAGTCCACTCACTGGCTGCAGAACATCTCCGCCGTTCACTTGCCGCCTGCAAGTCTTCTATTTCTTTGTACGCTGCCGGCATATTTTTACGAAGCTCAAGAAATTACACGACTCAGACAGGAAATTGAGCATCTGCGTACAGCTAGCGCCAGGTACACTCATCACTACCAAGACAAATTTGGCCTGTGAGTGGGACAACAAGTCTAACTACTGATTCCACACATGCTTGTAGGAACCACGAGGGCAACCGCATAGATTCTTTTTACCTGTATGGGGAATAAGAACTAGGCGGCCATTATTTCTACACGTCTTCCTGTCGAGGACATAAAGTGTCCTAGTACATAGAGCGCACAGGTTTATGTGTGGTACAGGAAAAGGAAACATCTTAGACTGAAGTCAGCCGCACTCCCGTTAAAACTTTGAAGACATGATGTGATGTTGTAGTGCTTCTTCACCTTTTGTAGATGCCCAATGTGGGTTTTTTTTTCTTCTCCTGTTTGGTTTTGATGGATGTGTTGACATATGTACAGAAATACTCATGAGACTTGTGACTGGATGAAATCTTTTACCGCGCAATAAAAAAGCGATTCAACACAATTTGTCTATTCTTTTTTTCGTTTCCATTTAGCTCCCAACCGGACTCCTCCTTGGTCTTAAAGATAAGAGGAAAAAGCGACGAGCGAACTTTGCGCATTGTTGTTCTGTGGAAGCAAATTCACGCCCTCAACTATTTGATCTCAATTTGTTTATTTGTTGACTTAAATGTTAGCTATTCAACTTTAATATTGGTTGCACTAAGACAACTGGCGTCATGACTATTCTTTGCTTCCAAATATGCTTCACATTTAATATCTCTTTACCCCCCCCCCCCCTGCAATTTTTTTATTGGAGAGTTTTGAGTGCTTCAGTTTGATTATTTCGATACAATAATCCGAATTTTTACAAATGTAACTGTAATATTACCTGTCAGCAGGCTGCCAAACAAGGCCATCTTTGAGAAATCTTCCCATCATCTTGAAATCATTTAATTGCAGTCCAGTAAATGATTACTGACATACAGTCCATGCTTTCTTTGAAGGCAAGAAATGATTGGTCATTTTATCTGATGTGTAACAGACTTCGTACCAGTCAGGACCCTGCTCCAGCTGAGTGTTTCCCAACATTTTTTTTTATCCACTGCATACTTTTTCATTGGCGAAAAGCTTGAGGCACACCACCAACAAAAATTTGTCAAGTATTACCCCAGTTTCAATTATAAAAATAAATACAATGAAAGACATTAAAGTCCTATTCCTATATATGCATATAAATGGAGAGTGGGATCATTGAATAAGAAAACATCCTGTTTTTTTAATTGTATTTTTTTTTTTATATAAATGTGAGTTTAAAAAAAAAAAAAAAGTTTTAGACAGTGTAAGGAATAAAGTGATTGTGATTCAAATCCAAAAGAATCAACATGACTTTGTTATGTTTTAGACTAGCTCTATAAATATTGCGATAATAAGAATCCAGATTCTCCGGTGTAACTGCATGCCTCTTATGTCCATCAGTCTGCAAATGCACTTCAGTTCTAATTAGCCACACATGCAGAGTGGTTGGGAAACACAGCTCCAGCTCACCTCCAAAAGTCATTGGGGCTTGTTTCCAGCTCGCGCGTGAGCAGAAACCGCTTATATGTGCGAGTACCTGTTTGGCAACCAGTCCAAGATGAGGATGTAGCTGGCTTGTCGTCAAAAGTCTCGTCCTCCTCGTTTGTTCTTTTTCCCCTTCTAGGGCCAAAGGTTCCGTCGGATGACTCGCCTGTACTCTCTGAGAAGGTTCTTTCACTTGTTCTTCATTGATCTACTCTTGCCATCTTCATCATGAGGACAGACGGTCAAATATTCCGAAAACTTTGGGAACGTGCAGGTTTTCATGGCTGTTATCCTGCAAATGTCACGTTATAGGACTCCATTCTGCGGCGATGTCACAGGAGCACCATCACGAGTGCAGCACCACGCTTTGGTCTTGTGCCGGGTGAAGTAGTAAATGGCGCCCACTACAGCCATGGATCCGATCGCTCCGAGCACGCCGAGCGTGATGCCAGCTGCGTTGGGGCGCATTGTAACAGAACGGGTGAGATGGCAACAAAATTGACCTCAAAGCAAAATGTGAAGTTCATGCAGGGTGTCAATAGAAACATAGTTCTGTGTGTGGAGGGGTGGGGTCAGGGGTCACAAGGGTCCAGTCTCTTGGTTGTTGCCTCTGGCGGGAAATTGTTTGCTCTTCTCACTTTCACCCTCCACGCCTGAAAGAAAATCCAAGGAATAATGTAAATTCAATGTTATTTGATGCAACTAAATTTAGTCCTCATAGAACTAGAATTGAAAGTCATATAAAATGGATCAAAATGATTTTGTACTCAATAGCAAGTACATTTTTTTGTATTTTTCGAATTGATATCAATTTGACTTTAATAAATAATGTTTAATTGGAATACTATACTGCGCTCATTTGAATTACTAGGGGGAACTCTATCAAACATCTGAAATGCTTCCTTGTTTCATCTAGATTTTTTTGTATTCATTTAAATTTGATGGTCATTCATGGCAAATGATTGCTTGAAAAACGAGACCTATTTTACAGTAATGATGAAAACAGCACAACACAATGGCGCCACCTAGTGCTCATAAATGAGTATTTCTATCCTCGACTCATACCTTTGACCGAGTTCAGCTCGGTCTCCTCCTCAGCGTCACGTGATGAAGATTTTGCTGCTTTTCCTAAGACACACATGCATTGTGAGCATCACACATAGACATGCTCGAGGGTTGCCGTGACCTCACCTCGCATCTTCAGGTAAACCAACATGGCTGCCAGTACCAGGACTGTCAACGCCGCTACCAGGCCGACGATCCACCAGTATGACGTCTGCAGCGAGGTGCTCCGATTGGCTGCACAAAGGCACACACACACACGAGTTCAGTCAGACCGGACATAATGTTGACGTTAGCGCCGCCTTGCGTTCGTTCACCAGTGGGCGAGTTGAACGGGTGAGATGGCAACAAAATTGACCTCAAAGCAAAATGTGAAGTTCATGCAGGTTTTGTTTTCAGAAGCTCAGAGAAACCACGGGTGCTGCAAGTATCGGGGCAGGAGCTCACCGTCCTCCGTCCCCGTCACGGTCAGCAGGATGTCTCGAACGCGCGTCTGCGTGGCGTTGCTGAGCGTGCACGTGTACGTGCCGCTCTTGCTAGCGCTCAGGCGGTGCAGGTTGAGGGCGCCCTCCTCTGACACGCCCTTCACCTGCTCGGTCCAGTCGTCGACGATATGGAGTTTGTCTCCGGCGAGCCTACTGGCGATGGCGTGGCTGCGGTTGAACGTCCACACCAGGCTGCTCTGGTGAGTGACGGGCGCACACTCCATGCTGGTTTCTGCCACGGAAACGTTCCGAGCTGGAAAGAGGCATTTGGAGTTTGTCAGAATTTGCGCTGGGCAATTGAAATGCCCCTCCCACCGGGTTGAGCGTCTCACTCGTTTTCCGCCACGTGATTCTGCGGCTGCTGTTGGTGGTGTTGACGACACAGATGTATTCCAGGTCGGGGTCGGCGTCGCCCGCCAGCGCCAGCGAGCCGTTGATGTCGTAAAGTTGCGTCTGCGGTTCTCGCTGGACGGAGCTTCTGTTAAGGAGGGCGCGAGGCAACGCCGGCTCTGTGGACCAGCGCAGTTCAGGTCGGGGGAAGATTCCGTCCGAGCTGCAGATCAGCTGATCCTCATTGTCGTCGGGGTGAAAGCGGATCGTGGTGACCGCAGCTGCAAAAGTGACGCCATGATAGGATAACGTCCACTCGCTTCCATTCCATTCATGGAACGACCTCATTTGTACTTCAGGTGGCTTGTGGACTCACCTAACACATGAAGCTCGATGAAGACCTCCGAGGCTTTTGTCAGTGTTCCCACATAGCATTTGTAGGTGCCTTCATCTGCGACCAGCACGTCTGTGAGCAGCAGAGAAGCATTCCCTTTGGGGATGTTCTCCTTGAACAGCATTGTTCGGCCCTTGAAGTCCTGGTCCTGCGTCTGCAGCTGGTCTTTCCCGTTGTAGTAGGAATGAATATATTTAGTCTCCCGCCTCCAGTGGATGGCCACATCATCTCCGATGGTAAAGCTGGCCTCCAAAAGGCAAGGCGTCTTCCAACGACACCAGACTTCACGGTTGCCTGCAAAACGTCCGCCCAATCAGGTCAGCAATGCAATGTGACACCATCGAGAGACGTTTGTTGTTGGTAACAATTGTGTCATATTTACAAGTGGATAAACGTAAATCTTTGTCAAGTCAAGTTTACAGCACTGGGTATTCCCAGGAGGTCTAACATCCAAGGCTAATCCTGGCCCAACCCTGCGTAGCTTCCAAGATCGAGCATTCTCAGGGCCGTAAGAAAAAAAATCCTTGGAAGATGATTGACATTCATTTACAAATGAGACCATAGTACAGCAATGGTAGGGAAAAAGAAAGGCACTTACTAAGAATTAGATATTTGGGGTGTCAGAGAAGTGACCTCAGGTAAAAGTACTTGTGTACTCAATTTAAAAGCAAAAGTATGTATTAAATATGCATTACTCAGGTAAAAGTACTTGTGTACTCAATTTAAAAGCAAAAGTATGTAGTAAATATGTATTACTTGTTTTGTTTACTTGGCACAATGAGAGTAAAAAAGATTTCCAGATTCCAGGTTTTATTCACTTTCAAAGCAAATCAAATTCAGTAAGAATGAAAATGAAAATAGCTTCGAGGCCAGCTCGATAATGAGAAGCTTATCTTGGTCGAATGAAACAACAGGTCAAAAGTCAAACTATAAAATATGCTACATTGAATTAGTGGAAAAAACAGCTAAGTTTCATGACGAATGTCATCAGTTTCCCTATGACAGGTACACGAGTGAGACATTATTACGCCATATTGAACTTTTTTTCTGGTGTGGCTTAAAATACGAGATATTCGTTCATCATTAAAAAAAAGTATATTTGTCTCGTTCCAGCTTACCTCCAATGACCAGACGCCATAGGACAGTGGCCACCAAAAAGCCCATCGCAGTAGTTCCGCCGCTCTTCATTATCGAACTGGTGAACTGCTCCACCAGCATTCCCAGTGGCTGGGTGAGGTCAGATCCAAAAATACAAGAGTCATGCGCCACACCCCCAATCACATGACATGAATACCTCACGCGTACTTTGAATTTTATAGGAGCATTGCCGACTGACTGAGCGGAGAAAATCAGAGAGATGCACAAAACTCAGAACGCACCAAACGCACAAACCCGCCCCCACACCCACACAGAGTTGCGCAACAGGGTTTAGTTCTGGAGACATCCTCGCCCACCTTTCCCCTCAATTTCGTGGTAATATCGGCAGATGTTGACATGCGGTTCCCTCACTGGGGGGTTGTGACGTCGGTGGGCAAGAGTTGAAGAATCTGTTGAATGTTCATGTTGACGCTCTGAACGAAATCACGCTTTGGGAATTTGCAGGCGGGACGTCGGCAAAACATTCTAGTCGGGCTACATTCCACATATGGATTGTGTTTTCTCTTTCTCTCTCTCTCTCTCTCTCTCTCTCTCTCTCTCTCTCTCTCTCTCTCTCTCTCGCACTCTCTTCTCTCTCGGGAGCTCAACGCCTAAATTGACAAGGTCTGTTTTTGACCCAAATTTCCCAAGAACGTTAGTCTACCTGCTGATGACATTCCAAAGAAATGGCCACTTCCCGGTTCGAAAATTCACCATGTCATCGGCATGTTGCGGGCGAAACTGGAAGATCCACCAAACACCAGTTGTGAGTTTGGCCTTCAGCCAGCTGGTCGGAAATATTGTCCAGTGCATTCAAAGGTTTGCAGAACGTCTAGGGGAGTTCAGCTGTAAAAGTTCTCGTGCGTGTTCGGTCCAAGATCAGCAACTTTAGTAAACATCACTTCATACAAAATGTCTTTACAATAGAAACATAGTTCTGTGTGTGGAGGGGTGGGGTCAGGGGTCACAAGGGTCCAGTCTTTTGGTTGTTGCCTCTGGCAGGAAATTGTTTGCTCTTCTCACTTTCACCCTCCACGCCTGAAAGAAAATCCAAGGAATAATGTAAATTCAATGTTATTTGATGTAACTAAATTTAGTCCTCCTAGAACTAGAATTGAAAGTCATATAAAATGGATCAAAATGATTTTGTACTCAATGGCAAGTACATTTATTTGTATTTTTCGAATTGATATCAATTTGACTTTAATAAATAATGTTTAATTGGAATACTATATTGCGCTCATTTGAATTACTAGGGGGAACTCTATCAAACATCTGAAATGCTTCCTTGTTTCATCTAGATTTTTTTGTATTCATTTAAAATTGATGGTCATTCATGGAAAATGATTGCTTGAAAAACGAGACCTATTTTACAGTAATGATGAAAACAGCACAACACAATGGCGCCACCTAGTGCTCATAAATGAGTATTTCTATCCTCGACTCATACCTTTGACCGAGTTCAGCTCGGTCTCCTCCTCAGGGTCACGTGATGAAGATTTTGCTGCTTTTCCTAAGACACACATGCATTGTGAGCATCACACACAGCACATGCTCGAGGGTTGCCGTGACCTCACCTCGCATCTTCAGGTAAACCAACATGGCTGCCAGTACCAGGACTGTCAACGCCGCTACCAGGCCGACGATCCACCAGTATGACGTCTGCAGCGAGGTGCTCCGATTGGCTGCACACACACACACACACACACACACATGAGTTCAGTCAGACCGGACATAATGTTGATGTTAGCGTTGGTTCACCAGTGGGCGAGTTGATGGCGACATCGGAGCGCTCCGTGTGCGTGTTGTACGGCATGGAGAAGACGCAGCTGTAGGTGCCCTCGTGGCGGACGTGTTCAGGGTCCATCAGGCGCAGCGAGCCGTCCCCGAACGGGACCCTGAAGCCGTCCAGCTCCAAGTGGCGCTCCCAAGACGCCGCCGAGGTACTGTGCCCCGAGTGGCTGTCGTAGCTCAGGATGTGCACCGGGTCCTCGCCGTTGGAGAAGCTCCAGCGGAGAGTGAGGCTGTTCAGGTACGGCGGGGCGAAGCATGGGATGGTCAAATCTCGACCCTCGCTTCCTGTTATTGCTGTCGGGGGGGGACGGCATAGTTGGGTACAGGATATACAGTAGATCGGCGCCAGGTCTGCAATCTTACCTCTCTCCCGCAGCGAGGACGTCCAAGTGGGGCCCCCGTAGGAGGTGGTGACTTTACAAATGTAGATGAGGTCCGGTTGGCCTTCCAGAACCTTCAGCCTGCTGTCAGCCGTGTACAGGCCCCGCTTGTCGGCCAGCATGCGCGTCATGGGTCGCAGGTCCTCGAAGGTGGGTGGCTCGGTGGCCCAGGTGACCCGGGGCGGAGGGAAGACGTCCCGCACGATGCACTTCATCTCCTCGTAGCCGCTCAGCCGCGAGAGCTCCAGGGAAAGGCCTCGGATGGGCGCTGCGTGATACAAAAGTACAAGTAAGTCAAATTCCTTTGGATAGCCGTACGTACAAAATGGCCCCCAATGATCCCTACGTTTGGATTTATGACCCTTCGATATTTTACAACGCTTAATTGAAATAAATCCAATGTCAAAGATCTGATGAAGAACATCAGGAAGCAAAAACAAAAAATGATTTGTCACGAAGGTTCCTATCGAATGATTTATGACCTTTTGACCCCCCCGCCCCCACAAAAAAATGGTTTAAACTGTACAGTGTACGCCAATTCATTTAAATTTCTCATTTTACAATCAAAGTGTCCAAATCAATAAGTTGTTGTAAATACCTTCCACCTTCAAGACCACCTTGGCGCTGTGTTCCCCCTGGGACGTGCGTACATGACACCGGTACGTGCCGCGGTCCTTGAGGGCCGCCTCCCTGAGGACCAGAGTAGCATTGCCCCCGGCAATCATGGGCGGGGACACGGCGGCCCGCCCGGCGAGTGGCTGGTCCTCACTGGGGGTTTCGCCGAAGGTGAGCATCACCGCGTCCTGCCGGAACCAGCGCACGCTCTGGTTGGAGGCGGGGGGGAACATACAGGGGAGGTGGCACTCCTCTGACACGAAACATGTCACGCTTTCATCTGCAACCAGAATGGGTGGCCGTTGTGAACTTGGATGCCAAAAGTCAAAATTTAAAGCAGGTGCACCAGAAATGGACCAATTTGGAAAAAAACTCTGAAGTTGGGGCACTCTTAAGTCAAGGCATGTGTTGCATGAATGTGACGCCTTGCTGACGTATTGAAGTGTCACTTCCTCTTTGGATCTTTGTGACATCTCAGCCGGGCGGTGACGTGGGTTGTTCACCGAGTCAAAAGAGGAAGCGCGGCACATCTTCGTACTTTGCCGAGCGGCGGTGTCGTAGGTGTGCAAACGGGGATCGAGAGCGTGGGTTTTGTTCTAAAACGAGTCCCTGACGTTCCTCGGGCTTCTGCCCGCTCCCTCGCCAGCCGGCCGGCTCACTCGCAGATGGGACGGACGTTCCCGTCATTCTTTGGCTGAGGCGCAGACGGGAGCAAAGCAGTGAGTCACTTGGCTGACTCACAGCACAGATTAACACAGCCCAAAAAAGAAAACTCCCATATATGCTCACCTGATCTTTAAGAACAAAGTTGGGCAAGTGTCAACGGACATTTGAGGTTCAGAGGAGACGATTTTCCATCATAATCCAAAACTTAACTCAAATGACACTTTTTAAAGACATATTTAAAGATCTATACATCTATCAACTTTAAGAACAAAGTTGAGCAAGTGTCGACGGACATTTGAGGTTCAGAGGAGACGATTTTCCATCCTAATCCAAAACTTAACTCAAATGACACTTTTTAAAAGACATATTTAAAGATCTATACATCTATCATGGAGCGAAAAGCGATGTAAATATTTTTGTATTTGAGGTTTGAGTCTTCAAGAAGCTGAGGTGGCCTGCGATGTCTTCCTGTGAGTGGCTGGCCGTGAGCCGGGGCTAACAGCAGCAACCACGTGAGGCTTCTTGTTATCTTTGCGCTTGTTACTGCTTTCCCGTCTTTGGTAGGTGTCAAAGCACTGTAAATTCCATATATTGAAACACTTTACATTTGCTGTGAATATTATCATCATGAAGTTTGAAGTGATGGAATATTACAAAAATGGATCACGAACAAGACAAAAGCTTTTTATCAATCGGGGCCCAGTCCGTTTGCCTTGGCCGGGTTCTCGCCAGATACGCGATCCAATGGGGTCAGTCTAAAAGCGAAGCCCCTCGGGGGCTCGGAGTTGGCCGCTTTGCTGTGGGACAAAGAGGAGTTTTGTGTCTCACCTGGCGTCTTGTCTGTTGCGGCCATGCTGAGCCACGGCAGGAAGCAGGCCCAGATGTAAATGAACGCTAACATGGTTTGGGACCAGAAAACTCCCGCAAGCTTTTTTACTCCATGCTCTGCAGTTTATTCTTTGGATCTGTGTGGTTTGGCAGCCCACAAGCGCACACACAAGGAGAAGGAGAAGAAAGGCGTAATTACAAAGCTGATGCTGAAAACATGACAGAGCATGTGCTGCTTGCTCTTTGAGGACAATCCAGGTTTTGATCCGGGAGGATTTTTCTATCAACCACCCTTTTCATCACCTCAAAGCAAAGAATCAAAAAGTTAGTCGCAGCCTTCCTGAGAATGCTTTTGGATCGCGTTTTGTCTCGGGAGGACAGCCGATGAGTGAGCTTGTCACGCTCCGACACAAAGCCAGAGAAAGCGTGCTGATCCGCTACTGATAAACGCTCATCACCTTTTAACATCATAAAGTGTCGGAGCGCACAATCGGGAGCAGCGGCACGACATAGGCGTGTTGTGGCTTATCAGCCTCGTGGCATGTGCTCAATATAATTATCACTTATTTATTATTAACTACTTTATCAGCGCACTTTGTCGCACGCCGACCATTGCCCCCCAACCCAACCATTGTACTCGACAGCGAGGCATTCTTGCGCAAAACAGGCAGAGGACTGATTAGTGAGTGACGTGTGTAAAAGAAAAGTCAGAACAACCGAGATCATGTCCCAAAGCATCAGTGTGACTGAAAGATGTCAGAAAGTGCAAGAAGCGCGAAAGCAGAGGAGCCAGACGTGGACGAGCACGCACGAGAGAAGATGTCAGATGGTCTCCCAATTAGCCATGCGTGATTACTAAGAGCAAGAGAATAGTGGAAAGTTTGAGAAATGACACCTCTGAAGTCTGGCATGAGAAGCGAGATGTTAGGGAGCGAGACGCGAGGAAGTCGGGGCGCGCGGGGGCGGGCGACTTACGTGAAGCCAAAGAGGAAGAGTGAGCGAGAGAGCCCCGCGAGCGAGCGCCTGACAGAGCTTGACTGGATCAACAGGTTATTTAGAGAATAGATGCTAGCTCGCTCCCTCTCACACACGCTTGTCTCTCTCAGCGTGGGTGGAGTTTGTGTGGACGTGCGCAACTTCGCCAAATATCAAGAGTGCTTTGTTTCCAAAGGGCAGGTTGCTTGTTGCACAATTCACTTTTGTCCCACAAAAAAAACGCTTTGTAATGAGACCGCAAGATTGTGTAAAAAAGTTTTTTTTTTCAATTAGACAAGGCTATGGCCCCATAAAAAGAAGCTCCTCCCCCTCACTTCAAAATCGGCAACATGGCGCCAAAACAATGAGTTTATGTGAATATCAAGTCACATGTGAGCCTTTGCATCAAAAGTTTGCACACCCCTTAACATGCAATCAAATTGTGTGTGTGGAATTAGGATTTTCCAGAGGTGTCATTTGAGGTGTGAGTTTGTTGGGATTAGCATGACGACTTGATTGTTTGATTGCCGCTTTGGATTGCTTTGTTGGTCAGGTGCGAGAAAATCCCGATTAGTGCCGAGTTGTGTGTGCGCGCAGGTTAGAGAAAGATTGCTGTGGCCGAGGATAAGAGGATTAGTGTGGAATTAGTGTCATTCTTCTATCGCCGAGAGAAATGGATTCATATCGATTTTAATCAGAGAGAGAGAGAGAGAGATAGAGAGAGAGAATAAGCCACAGATGAAACAGGCGGCCGGCCGGCGGACAGACGAACGAGGACGGCGACGACGACTGACGTGAGCCCAGAAACCTTCTCGGAGATGAAGGATGCGGCGGGAATAACAAGAAGAAGAAAAAGGAAAAGAGGAGCGACTTTGCGGGATGCTCGTGGAAGCTTCGGCGACCCTGCGCACCCTCCGCATGAGTGACGCCAGCGTCCACAGTTAGCAGGCCCGACCGGAGCGCGGAAGACGCCGAGGGAGGAAGATGAAGGTGGTCGGGCTGACCTGGCTGACCTGTCTGACCTGTCTGACCGTGGCCAGCTTGGTCGCCACGGTGACCGGCGGACGCAACTCCGGCCGCAGGAGACACAAGGAGGTGTTCCTCGGGGAAAACAGCAAGTTCAAATTTGGAGGGTGAGGGGGTTATGTTGAAAGTCACTTCTGAGCGTCGCTACGCTAATCAATGCAGTTTCATTTTATAGGTGGAGATCAATCAACGTCTCACAGTTTTGTTTGTTGCGTGATCATTTTTGACTTTGTAATCAGACATAATCCGTCTGACATGCCATTTGGTGTTCTTCGGGACCACGGGCCCTTTCCAGGGATTGAATTCTTCTTCATCATGTGTTTGCTTGTGTTCTCCGATTAGACGTATCGACTACAAATTGAAGCGGCAGGACAGCACCAAAACCCTGCTGATCAAAACTGAACAGCTGCTCAGGATCGAGGAGCACGACTTTGCCATGAGACCTGGATTTGGAGGTGACACACACACACGCGCGCACACACACACGTCTTTCCTGAATGGCAAAGATGACAATCGGTTCCGATGTTGCCGATGTCGATGACAGCGAGGATGCTGCTCGTGATGGGACAGCTACAAAGATGCGATTGTGATAAAGGGCACTGGGGTGCGTCACCAATCCCAAATCACTCAACAAATGACCCACATATTACAAACACGTGTGTGCATGCACTGGCTCCAACAGGATTGTGTCGTTGCGTGCGTGTTATAGTAATATAACGATTGTGTGAGTTGGGGGCGGCCCCCAGGGAGGCGGGGGGGGGTTTGAGTGCAATAATCTGGATTATATTCAGGGTCTAGAGCAGATGGAAACAAAGCACGGCAACATACACAATGATGCCGACCGACTTCTGCGTTTGAAAATACACGTGAAGGCGAGAAAAAGAAAGACAAGTCTTTGAAAACAAACAAACAAACAAACAAAGAAAAACAGACAAATAAACAAACAAACAAACAAAGACGCTCCCAAAAACACTGAATATTCTCAGAATTGAAACGTGTGTTCCACCTCGGAGTGCAGGACCTGTCATTTACTCAAACAGCACACACGCACACACACATACACAACGTGCATTCAGGTTTGAATGTGTTACAGTTTGTGTGTGTGTGTGCAGGTGTGTGTGTTATGCATGTGCATGTGCATGCATGCCACAGCAAACAAATGAGCCCTCCCTCCACCAGCGCTCTGTCCCGGGGACACTCACCAAATCACACACGCCTTGAAAAAACAAATCACTGTCACTCCAGGTGATTGATGTCATGTCAAAGTTGAACTATGTTGAGGGGCCTCGCACGCACACACATGCACAAAAGTGTGTGTTGTTTGTCCTAGTTTTTTTGCATTGTGTGTGTGTGTGTGTGTTTTGAACCAGTATGGATTGTATAGGAGAAAAAGGAAAATGGCGTCTAATTGCCCTTATGATTATCTCCACTTTCTGTCCTGTCCTCTCATTTGCACTCAAATTCCATTCGGATGCTTTTCTACGGCGTTTCTTCATCCACCTCGAGTCTTGGTTTGCGTGACTGAGTTGACCCAGAGGTCGCAGCCGGCGGCTGTCGAGTTATCGTGATGAGAGCACATCCATCACCTGGCTATACATCGTCGTCTTCATTATTGTCATTCCCGTCCGTTGTCAAGTCACAGGTTAGCGTTGTGCGCGCCGTTTGACTAATGGACATGTTTGTGACATTCTCCTCTGTGTCACATGAATCTCAAAGTCACTCAGGATATTATCGCTTGACAGGACACTTGTGATGCGGGTTCGCCAAAACTTGCCTTTCAATAATTCTGTGAACGTTTGACTCGCAACACTGAACAAATCGCTCGAGTTGAGGCCTCGGGAGAGGTGAATTTCAAAGAAGGACCTCTCGCACCGAGTTTGGGCTGTGATGTGTGTGAGTCACCTGGCCACCTCGCTTTTTCCCAGCAGAGGTTGCCATGGCGATGGCCTCTGCAGGAGCTTTGCCGAGCTTCATTAGATAAAGTGTTTATTGAGCTGCTGTCATGCTGACGCTCAGGTGGAATTAACACACACACACACACACATGACCTGGTGCAGGCCGAGGTCAGTGAGCAAGCAAACGCCAGCGTCTCCTGGACAGCCCAGCCACAGACGCGGTGAAAAAGAGCCTCCTCATCGCTATGTTGTTGTGTCACAATGGGACTCCCCCCCCTGCCACTGCCACCAAAAACATTTTACAGACATTTTCGGCATGACATCGCTCGCCGATGGAACTTTCCGCTATACTGAAGCGATTGAACCTCTTTGACTGGCAGGAGCGGCCATCCCCGTGGGCATCGACGTGCAGGTGGAGAGCATCGACAGCATCTCCGAAGTCAACATGGTGAGCTTTCTCATTATGACCCCCCCCCCCCCCCTCCCCCCTTTGTTGCTATCGTGACGCACGCGGATGTGTCCGCAGGACTTCACCATGACCTTGTACCTGCGCCACTACTGGAAGGATGAGCGTCTGGCCTTCCCGTCGCAAAACAACCGGAGCAGAACGTTCGACTCGCGGCTGGTGAAGAAGATTTGGGTCCCGGACGTCTTCTTTGCGCACTCCAAGCGCTCCTTCATTCACGACACCACCATGGAGAACATCATGCTGCGCGTCTACCCCGACGGGAACATCCTCTACAGCGTCAGGTCAGCCTCGAACCTGGCACCCAAAATGAAAAGAAAAGACCTGGCACTTTCTGAATCACAAGCTGCTACCAGGTTGCCATGGCACCAGAAAGGTCAGTCAGGGACAAGACGGATGCCGTCTGGCCGCTGAAGACTATGCCGTTGCTTTCAGGGTCACCGTCACGTCGCTGTGCTCGATGGACTTTAGCAGCTTCCCGCTGGACACGCAGAACTGCTCGCTGGAACTGGAGAGCTGTGAGACGCACACACACGTAAGCGTAGCGTCGCCCAGCGCTGCACAAATCAAATAGTTTGTGTTTCTCCTCAGATGCGTACAACGAGAACGACCTGATGCTCTACTGGAAAAACGGCAACGACTCCCTGAGAACCGACGAGATCGTTTTGTCTCAGTTCTTCATCGAACACTTTCACCCCTCCAGCGGCTTGGCCTTCTACAGCAGCACAGGTCTGGATCTGCGCCCAATCAAGTGGCTCAATTTTTTTGGTCAAACCCAAAGCTCGTCTATGAGCTTGAGAACTGACCAAGATGAAAACAAAAACTGTATGCGCTCTAATTATGGTTCTAGAAAGGTAAAAACTATAATTAGCGTGCAAATGGGGTCGAGAAGGTCACACCGTCTGTGTGTGTGTCAGGTTGGTACAACCGGCTGTTCATCAACTTCATCCTGCGGCGGCACATCTTCTTCTTCATGCTGCAGACGTACTTCCCCACCATGCTGATGGTGGTCCTGTCCTGGGTGTCCTTCTGGATCGACCGCCGGGCCGTACCGGCCCGCGTCTCTCTGGGTGCGCACGCACGACGAAGGCCTCTTTTTGCTAATTGGGTGTATTTTGAAGCACACGTGGATTTTGACCTTCCCATGTCCTCCGCAGGCATGACCACCGTGCTCACCATGTCCACCATCATCACAGGCGTGTCCTCTTCCATGCCTCAGGTACCGCCTGCGTTCACCAAGTACTCATGCTAGCGACTTAAATGAGACGCTTTGGCTTGGCTTCCTCAACTTGCAGGTGTCGTACGTGAAGGCAGTAGACATCTACCTGTGGACCAGCTTCCTGTTTGTCTTCCTGTCTGTGATCGAGTATGCCGCCGTGAACTACTGCACCACGTTGGAGGAGATGAGAAAGATGAGACGGGGGAAGGTGAGCAAACAGGAAACAGCTCCCTCCGGTGGCAGAATGCCAAAGCGACACATCTCAACTCTTCTGTATTATACAAAGAAGAAGCGACCTTTTGACCCGACACCGCTGCCCCCATTTAAAAAAATGCAGATAATTAACACTTTCTGTGTCCTCCCAGCTTCCATCCACCTTCAACGCCAGCCAGGCCATGGCCTTCGACGGCTGCTTCCACGACGACGAGTTGGAGCTGACGCCGTTCCCCCGCCCGGCGCAAAGCCCGGTCCCCGAGTCCCCGGCCGCCGCCTCGACGCAGCTGGACCCGCGGCCCTCGGCAGGGACGCGTTTGCGCCGGCAGCGGTCGGTGCGGGACAACGTGGACCTCCTGGTGAGCAACAGCTACATGATCGACTCGTACTCCCGTCTGGCCTTCCCGCTCTCCTACCTCCTCTTCAACACCATCTACTGGAGCCTCTACTCCTGAGACAGGTGCATGGCTTGTATGCGCTTAGGCCAGACCCATTCATCTGATGGACCATTTTATCGGCTAATATTAGCCATTTTCTTAATATTTACAATCGACCTGAATTTTGCTGCGTAAACGCAATATATTCTTCCTTTATTATGAAACAGAATGATTGTTTGAGGTCATCGCTTCATGGCAATGAAAGTGATGTTTTGCTTAGATCTATGGCCCAAGTCTGAAGCTAAATTCATCAGTTGATGCTTTTTGACATGTTTTGTACTTCAAACATTTCTCTCTGTTGTAAACTTAAGCAAATACTGAAGGGCAAACTCTTGTAAAACAGTCATATGTTCTGACTAATTCATATCTTTGTTGTAAAAATGAATGGAGAAAGGATAAAGTTACATTTTATATAAGTTATTGTCTTCATGTGCTTGTCTTTTTAATGTATTGTTTATTTAAAAAAATAAAATAAAAACACAACGCCTGATCTGTTGTTGAGTCCATTTGAGTCTTTTTGGTTTGGATCAGTACGTACCGTTGAAGAAGTCAGAATTCTGACTTTAAAGTGAGAATTCTCATGGATGAATTAGCCTTGTATACAGTGGAAATGGTGGCTATTTTGGTTGCATTACATTAGGGCACAGGGTTTATTCCTATTATTACTGGGTTTCTTGAGGGTGGCAGGGTTATATAAGATAATTTTTTACCCCCCTGTTTTGTCTTTTGTTTAGTTTTGTGTCCCTCTCTTAATATATGCGTGTATTAGGTACATTTTTAGATTGTGAGTTTATGCCCTGACCCAGTCTCTGAAACAGTAGGTGGCGGTAATGCCCCGTTAGGTGGCCAATCGCTGAACAATCCAAAAAGAAGAAGTGGTCCGAACGACGCAACGAATGAGCGCGCCAAATCAGTAATTGGAGAAGGCAACCGTGGTGAGTTTCTGCCTTGACCAACTTTAACTGAAATACTTCATCGGTAAGTTATTTTACCTCACAGAAATGATAACCTTGTATTTAGTTGAAGTTAAAATTTGAGTTTACAGTGGTGCACGTTTCGCAAACTCCACCATTTTGTGAATTCGCGAGTGAGCTAACTCGTGCCTCTCTCAAACTAGCTACCTTAGTGTGCCTACTGACGCACTTTCATCAGTAGTCACACTCGACACAAACACAAGAGGCAGAAAATTTGGCATTTTCAAGGTGGCAATATCGACATGTATTTCAAATTCATTAAGGTTAAAGGCAAAAACGTGTATGTATTTTGTGTGTGTGTGTTTAATTGTAATTCTTTACCCGGTAACGAGTTACTTTTATTCATTAATGCAATTAATGACTCCGTTACATTTTTGAACAAGTAGTGAGTTCAAGTAGTCCGCCCTGGAAGGTTGTGGGTTCAAATCCCGGCCGGGTCATACCAAAGACTATAAAAATGGGACTCATTGCCTCCCTGCTTGCCACACAGCATTAAAGGTTGGAATTGGTGGGTTAGATCACCAAATGATTCCCGAGCAGGGCACCGCCACTGCTCCTCTCTCCCCCAGGGGATGGATCAAAATCACATAGCGATGGGTTAAATGCAGAAGACAAATTTCACCACACCCAGATGTGTGTGTGACGATGATCATTGGGACTTTAACTTTGGGACTTCTTGGGTCAGGAGGTACCTGGCGAGGACGCAGAGGGCAGCATGTGGCAGATGGTGTCAAAGATGGCGGGAGAGGACGCTGACGCCTCGGCGAGCCCTCCAGATCACGGGACCAGGATCGAGCTCATCGGAGAGGTTGGCGGCCAGGCATTGGACCGGGGAGAGCCGCCAAGTCAGGATGAGTCACTGCCCGGCGTCATTGCGCTGGGAGCGTCCCCGGAAAATACCGTCATGCCTCTGGTGGCGGGCGAGTGGGCCTGGCGCGCTCAGGCTCTAATCTTGCGTACATCACTTTTGGGCTTTTGTCAGCACGCTGTCCCGCTACAACATCACGTTTTCGCGCTGCTTTCCGTAGCCTGCAAAGCCGCACACCCTCAACCATGAAGCCGAAGTGTGGACAGGATCCAACTACAAGTTTTCGCGGGATCCGCAGCCTTGGTTACGCCATTCCGGCGAGCATACGGACCCCCAAAGTGAGTCAAGATCACAATTTGTGCTGTTTGAGTTTGCCATCCATCTTCTATGTATAGCAAGTGTGCACAGGAATGACTCATACGTGTTAACACACACTTAGCACTTTAAAGATCAATTTGTCCTTTTGCTTCAGGTGGCGCTGAGATATGCACTTCCAAAGAGCACAGATTGCGTGTGGAGCCAGCCAACATGAGCGCGGCTGAGGATGAAGGACGACTCTAGGCAGCAGAGGACCACGTCCTGCCAAAACCAGACACGGGTAACTGAACGCGCCTGGGTGTTGATGAGGCAACCTCGCCCTCGATGTCGTCCCATCTCTTTCCTCCTCAGAACTGCCGCAGGTCCAGATGTCGCCCAACCACAGCCAATATGTTGTCATCCTGCGAGAAATCCCTACCAGCACCTACCGCCAGGAAAAACCAGCGGCCGCCTCCTCTTCATCCTCACCCTCGTCTAATCCTCCGCCTAAAAGTAGTATTTTGTCCCACAGGAGGTAGAAGCGCTCTTCAGCAACCAGGAGCTGCCCAGGTTCCTGAGCTGCGAGATTGTGAACTCCACCCACTGGTTCTTCACCTTTTCCTCAAAGGACAGCGCCTACCAGGTGATTGACATTTGTCATTTCCCGACGACTTTGTTGTCATCTGAAATTAGGTAATGTAGTGCAGTGTATTTTTTTTCTTTTTCTTCCTCTTTTGAAATGCCCATCAAGTGTGTTCAGACAAAAGTTGTTCCCTTTAAGCTCAAAGAGCACAGCGAAAATGAAAATCAAGGTACAGATGGTTCCAATAAAACAGAATGAATGAATGGAGCGTGTCCTCAGGCCTACAAGTACCTGCGAGAGGAGGTTAGGTTTTTCAAGGGAAACCCCATCAAAGTGAGGATGAAACCCAAATCGACGAACTTCCTGTCCTACAACTTCAACCCTGCCTGGCCCAACATCCCAGCCCAACACCAGCCGCCTTATTTGCCGCACCAGCCGCTACACAACTTCACCTGGTGCCATTCGGGGTACTGGCACTGTGGTGAGGTGAGTCCCCTTGGTGAGGTTTCCTTCTCGTTCTTGTCAAGCCACAAAGAGCTTTTCTGCTTTTGTCTGCAGATCCTTGTGTCCGGTAGCCAGCACTGCTTTCCACAAGCCTCTTGGTTCCAACCTTGCTTCAATTGCAGACAAAGGTGGACTACATAAGAGTGAGACAATGGCCACACACTGGATGTTGTCGTTGATGTTTGCTGTCAAGCGACAGGTGCGCCAGAACGTCAAGTCACGCCGACGAAATGACCGCTTTCTATGTGCCGGCTCGGGATTGGTTCCACAGGCCTCAGCAAATCAATGGCCTCAAATGGCAATGTGGGGTGCCACATTCACTGGGACGAAGGTAACAAAGCCCAAGCAACATAAAGTGGTGCCCCAACTTAGCTTTTTTGCGTCTCCAAGTAACGAGCTCCAAAATGGGATCCGTGTTGTCGTTGCAGCGAGTGTGACGACACTGCCCCGACCTTCAAGTCTACAGGCAATAATCAGAAAAAGAGAGAGGACCTGTGGGCTGATCTCCTCAGAACTGGACCCCAGCCTGTGAGTTGGATTGCACTCTCTGGCTTTGTGGGTTAGGGTTAGTGGGGGCGGCGGGGCTTAGGTGTTACCGGCCGGTTCTTACGCAGACTTGTGATTGAGCAGGCCTCGCAGGATCTGAGCTACCTCGCCATCTGCCAGAAATGTTCCGCTGGAAGAGAAGTAGAAAGCACTTGAGGCGCACCTGGTGGATTCACTGATGTCACTTCCAAATGTTTCACAGCATTTACGTTTTCTAGTTTGTGTTTCCTGCTCTCTCGTGTGGTTCTTTTGTACGAGATTCACTCACACGCGCATTGTCGGTGATATTTTATTTGAAGTTTAGGTCACAAGGCTTATTTAATTTCTGCATGGCTTATTTTCTTCCTGCACTTTTCCAGGGTGGGGAATTTTTGTGTAGTTTTCTAACTTCATGGGTGTGACTATTTTGGTTTTCAATTGTTTTTAATTATTCCTGAAATGGGATTCATTCTAGAGTCAACACTTGATTTTTTGGGGTTTTCTATCAAACTTCATCATTTATTATTTTAGGAGCAGTGACATCTTTTATTTTTAATTTTCCAAAGTAGCATTTAATGAACAGCTAATACTTTCTGATGTATACAAAAAAGCATTTATCAGACTTTTTTTGTCTGTCAGAAAATATATTAGCAATATATTTGAAAGGTTATTATTTTGTTATTTGGGCAGTGTTCACACTAGAATGTGCCAGTTTAAAAATCAAGATGGAAGTGATACTTTACACTCACAGCACAAACAATTGTCAGTAGAAGTTAAGCAGTTCAGAGAAGCAAACTTAAAAATAAAAAATTTTTTGACTGTTGAGTGCCAATTGTTCAAGAGTTTACACGTGAATCAGGAATTTTATCTGTCTGTACAGTTTGTAAACTGTACTGTGTATTGTGTTTTTGTGGGTCAAAACAGGACGGCTGCAGTGTGACTTTGTCTCCACTAGGTGGCAGGTGAGTTCTATCACGCGTGGTGAGGGCGATAATATTTGTGTAAACAACCATCTGGCATGAGAAACATCAGGAATACTATATACATTAAGGGCTTGAAAAATATGCATTCTTACGTAACAAGCCTCTTAGAAGGCTGTCTCAATGACCCAAAGTAACAAAAAACGATGTTTACGGACGGAATGTTTCCTGCCATTGTGAAATTGGCCCAAGCATCTTTCCTACAGCGTGCCGGCCTTCAAAGTGTTATCCCAGTGGCGACTCCAACTTTGGTTCCTCTGCAAAAGCAGACCATCTGTTTGCTCGGGCGAGTGGAAAACAAGCAAGCGCCCAAGAATGACAGCATCGTCGGACGCTAACGATCCCCTGATACATCGCCAAAAACCTGACGGAGAAAGCGAGTAAGTGTTGCTCTTCAGAAGTCAATTGTCAGCTCACTTTAAGCGAGCTCTTTTAAATGTCTGAGCATTTCATCACCAAGCCACTAAATCGCACTTTGAATGAAGCAGTGTTGTGCATGACGTTGCCAATCGAATGTCCCACGAGCACTGCTGTCAATAACTGAAAAAAAAAGTATTAAAATATCTTGTATTCTTGGTTTTGTTTGTGGTACCTAGAGCGCAATTTTATTTAGGTTGTACTCTGTAAAAAGTTCTTCAATCATTGATGGTCGGTCCGCCAAAATCTACGTCACTGTTGACGAGGCGTGGTTGCCCGCAGCGCCCCCTGCCGATGACGAGCGTAGCCGCATCCCCTCCTCCTGTGCCTCCTCGTCGTCGTCACGTGACCCTATTGGCAAGCAAAGCGGCAGCAAAGCTCGGCGAGCCTCCTCGTCCTCATCCTCCCCATCCCCACAGCGAGGAGCACGACCGGCCCAGCCCAGCCACTCCGCCGCGAGGAACTTGAGCCATTCGAGGTCGGCGGACGCCATGGCGGATCCCCGCTAAGAGGCGAGACTTTGGATACCCCCTTCTTTGTTCCTCTCGCGTCCGTCGCGCGCGCCTTTCGCCGAGGAAGAAGGGACGAAGACGCGCAAGGCAGGAGCAGGCTGAAGGTGTTTTCGCCGCGATACGAGGCGGAATGGCGGACCGAGAGGCGTCGCCGATACCGTTGGAGATCCGAGCCCGCCTGGCCGAGCTGGAGTTGGAGCTGTCAGAGGGTAAGATCCACACCCCACCACCACCACCCCCTAACACATCAACCCCACCCTCATCCAAAGCCCCGCTGTTCCCTTATCTCATCGCCATCCGCACCGACACTAACGGAATTTAATTGTTAGCACCCCCCCTCCCTACTCCTATTCCTCCTGCCCCTCCTCCACCGCCCGCCCGCCCGCTCCTCCCATCCAGATGTTTGTTAGCCAGGAACCGTCCCGGCCAGCTCTGTGCAACCGGCCCACAGCGAACCTTAGCCGGGAGCGAACGACAACGAGCCTCGGCCCGCTTTGGCTCTTTGTCTGGCCCCCGGGAGTGAGGAGAACATATCCCATACCCGCACCCCTCCTCCCGGTTTGACCTTGAGATGTTGACACCGCCAAGCGAGGCTACCTGTGCCCATGCGTGTGCGCGTTTGTGCGGGAGCGCGCGTCGAAGGCATTGCGATGCAGCAGAACGGCGCCGCTTTTTGGGCCTTCTGGCTTTCGACATTGGAAACTGGCGAGGCCTGCTCTGAGGAGGAGGATGCTTGGGAAGATTGTTCAAGCACCAAATCCGTCCCCTTACTCCTCCTTTTCCCGCCACGCACATACCGCGGAGCTCAGTCACAGCTGTTCGAACACAGCAAGCATCTCATATTGGAACATTTGGGCCTTATATAATGGAAGCCACATCTTTTATTCATTCGGGCTTGCACGGCCTAGAAACGCTGGAGACGATCTGGCGCACAATTCCAGTGTGCACATGCCAAGTGTGTGCGTGCCCGTGTGTGTTCAAATCACCCAGCTTGCGTCCCAGTTAAATCCAGTTTGCATTCTGGTTCAGCTCGGGATGTTTTCATCACATTTCTTTGCGGCTGCCCGAGTCAGTGGAGTGGTGCGATCTTGAAAATCACTTGAGTCCAGCACAAGTTTGCTTGAATTGGCGCTAGTTAGACTTGCATTTGAAGCCGGTGAGGTTGTCCTCTTGTCCTGACGCTGGAATCTTGTTGCTGCAGCAAATTTCTATCATCTCAAACATCCTAAAAAGTTCTTCCTATCGTCACTTCAGTGACTGAATGAAGAGATGTTTCGGAACCGCGTCGTGTCCCTTTTGTTGCGTTTTAATTGTGCTGAGCGCATGGAGAACTTCCCGTTTGCTTTGGCGTTCTCATTGCTGATGAAGGACGGGAGCTTCTCGTCTCTGTAGTAGGACAGCTCACCTGTTGATCTCGGAGCTGCTCGGCCCATTTGGAAACTCTAAATTCCAAAACGCGCTTCTTGCTAAGTCTTCTTTTCTGGTCCACATGCACTGTGATGATTTGGGAGATCTTGCCGGAAGATATCCAACGCATCCTCAAGTAAACAACACTGGGGGCCGAAGCATGTTTATTATTTTTCTCAAAGATACTTTGGGAGCTTGTTTAGTCAAAAGTAGTGCTTTGTTGCTACTTGGTGGCATTTACCCCATTACCCCAAGAGTCTGCCGAGTGTGTCGAGTCACTTTCCAAACAAGTTGCTGCAGCTGTGTGTGTTTTTTTGTTGTGATGGAGAGAGACTTCACATGTCGCTGTCCTTCTCGAAATGTTTGCCTGAATAATCCACGAAGTGCTCGCCGTCGATCGATGAACGTGAGAGAACGCAAAAAAAAAAACCTTGGAGGTTTCTGGAGGACTATTTTTTTGTCAGCCAGTGATGATTCTTCAGGTCTTTGGCAGTTGTGGACAATTTAGAAATGTGAAAAAAAAACTAATTTAATGTTTGGGGAGAAGGCGTCATCGAGACTCAAAGCCAGAACCTCGGAAGTGTCGGACACACGCGCCAACCGCTTGTCATCATCTCGACATCATGCGGCGACTTAATGCAGCATCTCGATGCTCGCATCATGCACACCCGTGGCGCACGCAGGACATATTTTATTTTCATCCCCTCAAGTCGCATGTTGCTATTTTTACACTTCTTGACGTCTTGACCCGCTGAATCACCAGCGAGTCCGACTTTGTTTTTCTGCTGATGCTCGTATAGCTTCTCGTGCGCGTGCGTGTGTGTGCTAATCGGCTAGCGGCCACTCTGCAGACCACACGAGTCCCTCCATGTGAGTGTGACAGCCCAAGGTCCCTGTGCATGACGCACTCTCATGTGTGTGCGTGTGTGTGTATCGTTACCATGGAGCCTGTGTGTGTGAGAGATGTGATGAGGTAAAAGGAGATCAAATAGAACAGGATGGTAATGCTTTCAAGCCTAGCAGGAAACAAAGAGAAACAAGATGGAGGATGAAGGTGATGAAGATGCATCATCCATCCTGGATTCATTTTTTTTCTCTGAACGCGCGAGAGGTGTGAAAAGCCACAGTTTGCCGACCGGCTCAGGGTGTACACCACCTGGGCCGCACTCCAACTAACTTGCGTCCCTAACGAGGACAAACAATATCGAAATTGGATGGATGATTCATCTTGTGCACAAGAGAGAGAAAAAACTCCAGTGCCATCGATCTCCCCTGAGCTGCCTGCCAGACCGCAATGAGGGAGCGGCGAGGTGCTTTGCACACAGGTTTGATGAGCCTCCTTCTCACATCTCCACATCCAAGATGGCCGACTGGGCTGGGGCCTTCACAGGGAAAAGTGTTGCTAGGCAACTCCCTCCCTGTTCCACTGCGCTGTTGGTGGAGGATGGCTTCTCCCTGTGGACCCGAACCCGCTCGCTCATTGCGTATATGTGTGTGTTTGTGTGTGAGAGAGAGAGAAAAAGAAGGAAGCTATTGAAGCAGATCAGAGGCACGCACGTCGCCGATGTTGATGGCTGCCACTGGCTGCGTTTTCAAGTCTGATCTCGGCTCTCCTTTCATTGACACAATGCGCACTCACACGGGGTGATGGCCAGCGTCTGATTGCTTCTCTTGCCTCCTCTCTGATTGCTTCATTATCTCCTCCTGAGCCTCCTCATCCTTCTCATCCTTGTTTTCCTTTTGCGAATCTTCCTCTGCAATCTCTTCCTCTTTTTATTTTCTCTTCTCCGCCATCCTCTTATTCCTCTACTTCTCGTCTTGCTCCACCTCCTCTTTGTCCTCCAACCCCTTCACCACTTCCTGTTCTAGCCCTCCTTTTTCTCATGGCCATGATCCTTTTTCTCCTGCTACCAATCATT
The DNA here is from genome assembly GCF_054491065.1 of Syngnathus leptorhynchus. NCBI lineage: Eukaryota > Metazoa > Chordata > Actinopteri > Syngnathiformes > Syngnathidae > Syngnathus > Syngnathus leptorhynchus. Next base: position 1,090,215 of record NC_141213.1, read on the forward strand.
GCTTTGCTTCCGCATCCTCCTCCCTTTCCTCCTTCCTACTCCTCTGCTTATCTCTCCCCTTTCGTCGTGACGAGCAGGCAGCGCCTCCGACGTTTTGCGTTGCTGCAGAGTCGACGGATCGATAATTAGTCAAGCGGTGCGTTTAATGGAGTACAAGCCAAGGAATTATCCGTATTAGTGCTGCTAGTTGCACTCGGGGGCCGGCTGAGTGGCGGCAACACGTTGCCGCGGCAACTTGCGGCAAGGCCTTCCGATTGTTTGGACTTGGTCCTGAGACGTTGAGCAAAGTCTGAGAAACCATCCACACGCATTCTTTTAATTTCTCACCTTTGACCCCGGCGTCCGTCACTGACTGGTCGAGACGCTCTGTGTGTGTTTGCAGGCGACATCACTCAGAAGGGTTATGAGAAGAAGAGGTCCAAGCTGATCAGAGCGTTTGTTCCACATGCTGGAGGTAATTTAGCCACCTCGGAACCCGCTCACACAGCTAAAAATACAAAAAAGGCAAGTTGGCCCGATCGATTTGCAATCCTGACAAAATTGGCCGTTTATCGGCCGTAGGCCAACGCTTCCTGGAGCTCAGCTTGGGCCTGCTCTCCCACACTCGTAGGTTGCGATGCAAAGCCAATCAATCACTTGCAATCATTGATTGAGCACTTATTTCTTTGGGTGTTTTATCAATCACTTATATCATTTGATCAATCCAGAAAAATGACATTTTTCTGCCAAATCATCTTCATGTTTTCCTTTTGTGTCGTGCTCTACGGCTGTTGTCAAACTTGATGTGTGCGTCTACGCATGTGTGTGAAATGATGTGTTTGTGCGGCTGAACGTGCGTGTGCGTATTTGCGTGCCGCTCTCCGCAGGCATGGAAGGTCCGATGTCTCACCGGGTTCCTCTGGGCCCCCCCTCCGCCGCCCGCTTCCACCGCCGACGAACATCGGGCACCAGGGACGAACGTTACCGCTCAGGTCAAGACGCTCGCCCGCTCGTGGACAGAAAGCGTCGGCGCAATCAACGTCCCCTGACTTTATTTCTGTCACAGACGTGCACACGGAGGCGGTGCAGGCCATGCTGGCGCGCCACGTGGAGAGGAAAGTGGCGGTGCCCATGCCGTCCAAGCGGCGATCGCTGGTGGTGCAGACATCCATGGACGCGTACACGCCGCCAGGTGAGCGCATGCCGCACGGCGCCACCGCGCTCGCGCCGCGACAGGTGCCTGACCCTCACTAGGCCTGTCGCCCCTGTGCTCAGACTCCTCGTCGGGCTCAGAGGAGGAGGCGGGCCCCTGTGACGACATCTCTAGCGTGGAGCACTGGATGGGCCGGCCCTCGCACTTGGGCCCCGCCCACCCGGGTTCCACCTCCTCCTCGTCCTCGTCTACGCAGAGCGGCGGCAGCGGCAACGCCGGGCGGCTGGCTGACTCGCTAGCGCACGCGCACATCTCGCATCTGGCCCACCTGGGCCACACGCACATGGGCCCGGCGCACCTGCAGCAGGGCCATCTGGCGTCCTCGCACCACGGTAAGACGGCGACGGCGTGACGGCGATGTGCTTTACGAACTGTTGCGTTAACCCGCGCAGGCATTGGCCACCTGTCTCTGAAGAGGAAAGGAGCGCTGAGTGTGGCTGAGAATGGAGGCTCTTTGCGGCGCTCTTGCGAGTTTGGTTCTGACATGCTGTGGCCACCGCCGCTGGAGTCCGATGGTACGCGCTAACGTGCTCCACCGCCCCATCGAACCTCGCGCCTTCGCAAAACTGCCATTGAAGTCAAATGAAAGATTCTTACGTGTCATTCCCGTCCAGAAAACCACTCTGGACCGCCAGACGTGACGGGCTACTCGTCAGACTCGCCTCACTCCCACACGGAGCGCCATCCCATGTCCAACATGGGCACCATTGCCCGCAACACGCAGAAGTACGGCAACGCCGAGCGGATGGAAACCGGCGACGGTAAGAGTCATTCAAACTGAAAAGTCCGTCTTGTAGCTTTTCTACTTTCCACTAGCTTTGGGGGTCACAAGTGCACTCGCATCTCAGATTTTTTTTGGGCTTGTTATTTAAGACAAACAAGCGCTCGGATCCTTGCGGTGGCAGTTTGTCGTGAGGCCAGTATTGTGACACGGCGACTCTCATCACGTTTTGGTTTTTGCTTGCCAGGCGTTCCAGTCAGCAGTCGCGTGTCGGCCAAGATCCAGCAGCTTGTCAACACGCTCAAGCAACCTCGCCGGCCGCCGCTACGAGAGTTCTTCGTCGATGACTTTGACGAACTTCTGGAAGGTTAGAAGTCACGAATCTCTAATAGATAATGGACAGTGTGAGCGCAATCACACTGATCATAGTTGAGGTTTGAGGAGAAATAAAAGTAGTGGCGATCTCTCTCGTGGCGTGCAGTCCAGCAGCCGGACCCCAATCAGCCTCGTCCCGAGGGGGCGGAGATGATGCCGGCGCGAGGCGACGCTTTGGGCGTGGTCACCAACTGGCCGCCTTCGCTGGAGGCCGCCCTCCAGCGCTGGGGCACCATCTCCCCGAAAGCCCCCTGCCTCACCAGCCTGGACACGGCGGGAAAACCACTTTACGTCCTCACCTACGGTAGGTTGGCTGGCGCACCAGCTTGGTCACACGTCCATGTTCATGTGTGTGTGTGTGTGTGTAGGGAAGCTGTGGTCTCGCAGCATCAAGCTGGCCTACAACATCCTCCACAAGCTGGGCAGCAAGCAGGAGCCTATGGTGCGGCCCGGAGACAGGGTGAGGGGCGCGTCTCATTTCTCTGGTTACATCCGAGTCATTTGGAACAAATGTTATATTTCGCAAATGTGTATCACACATCAATCAGGAAGGCCAGATGTAGCGCTAAGGTTCTCCGCAATTTTCCATTTTTTTCTCACCTTCTCACCCGTAGGTGGCGCTGGTGTTCCCCAACAACGATCCGGTGGCCTTCGTGGTGGCCTTCTATGGTTGCCTGCTGGCCGAAGTAGTCCCGGTTCCTATCGAGGTGCCCCTCAGTCGCAAGGTACGCCTTTCTGGAACGCAATAATGCTAATCTTGGTCTTTACCCAGCTCTGCACAAAAATGCCGCAAAAAAAAACGATATACTTTTTTTGTACGCCGACCTTAAGTGAGGTTCCTCTGCATAGGATGCGGGAAGTCAACAGATTGGATTTCTGTTGGGAAGCTGCGGCGTCACAGTGGCGCTGACCAGTGACGCCTGCCATAAGGGGCTCCCCAAGAGCGCCACGGGGGAGATCCCACAGTTCAAAGGTAAGCCGGGCGAGATGATCGCCTCACTGGAATTTCTTTATGTACTTTGGCTTTGCGTGCGTGCGCAGGTTGGCCCAAACTGTTGTGGTTTGTCACCGAGTCCAAGCACCTGTCCAAGCCGCCCAGAGACTGGTTCCCTCACATCAAGGACGCAAACAACGACACGGCTTACATCGAGGTGAGTGGCAGCTAATGAAGATCCTGCCCGAAAGGTTTTCACGCTGAGCCTCTCTTCAGTATAAAACGTGCAAAGACGGCAGCGTGCTGGGCGTGACGGTGACCAGGATCGCTCTGCTCACACATTGCCAGGCTCTCACTCAGTCCTGCTGTTTCACTGAAGGTAAGACACCTGCAACAACACTCCAAAAGTTGGACACAAAGTTTACAAGAAACACAAATGAAGTTTTCGTGTGAAAGCAAAATCTGGTCACCGACGTTATGTGAGCTGTGTGCATGCAGCGCCCCCTGTTGGCTTGACAGAAACCCTCTGAACATACCTCTCTATCTCTCTTTCTCTCTCTCTCTCTTCCGGCAGCCGAGACCATCGTCAACGTTCTGGACTTCAAGAAGGACGTGGGTTTGTGGCACGGCATCCTAACGGTAAGAACCATTTGAGCGTCAAACAGCTAAAATATGGAATGTTTAATCTTTTTATTTTATGAGTATGTTTTACGAGTCAGTCGGGGCACCAGTAAATCAAAATTACGGCTCCTGTCGGCTGCTAATGTCTTTGTGTGTGTAGAGCGTGATGAACATGATGCACGTGATCAGCGTGCCATACTCGCTCATGAAGGTCAACCCGCTATCGTGGATCCAGAAAGTGTGCCAGTACAAAGGTGAGCTTTGAAACATGCAGCCCGCTCGGAGCACCAACTTCACCTGTCCGTCAAATACGTTAACGTGCGTGTATGTCCGCATGTAGCCAAAGTGGCCTGTGTGAAGTCCAGAGACATGCACTGGGCTCTGGTGGCCCATAAAGACCAGAAGGACATCAACCTGAGCTCCCTGCGAATGCTCCTGGTGGCAGATGGATCCAACCCTTGTAAGAGCCCGTCTTGAAAAAATAAAGCCTGCTATTGGGACTATGGCAAAATGAGATGGAGAGCTGCCTGAATAGATGTTCTGCTCCAGCTTTTATCTCATTCAAATGTAATAAATGAGCACGATTTAGTCTTCATTTTAATTCCAGCCTCTTCTGAAGCTTAATTGAGTCTGCAACGTCGGTGGCCTGCTTCCGTCTTTGCTTTGTTAGAAGATCAAAGTTTAGGAATGATCGTTTCTCTTCTTGCCGTCAGGGTCCATCTCCTCGTGCGATGCCTTCCTCAACGTCTTTCAGACCAAAGGCCTGCGAGCCGAGGTGATCTGCCCGTGCGCCAGCTCGCCCGAGGCTCTGACGGTGGCCATCAGGAGGCCCGTGGAGGACAGCAGTCAACCGCCGGGCCGCGGCGTGCTGTCCATGCAGGGGCTCAGCTACGGGGTAGTCCGCGTGGACACGGAGGAGCGCCTGTCTGTCCTCACCGTGCAGGATGTGGGCACCGTGACGCCAGGAGGTGCCTTCATCCACAAAGTCCAATTTCTACTTCCAAATCCTCATCAAGTGACAAGTTGTGATGCGCGTGTCGCTCGTCCAGGGTTGGTGTGTGTGGTGAAGCCCGAGGGCGTCCCTCAGCTCTGTCAGACGGACGAGATCGGCGAGATGTGCGTGTGCGCCGTGGCCACCGGTACTTCTTACTACGGCCTCACCGGAATGACCAAGAACACCTTCGAGGTAGCGTCTCGTCTTTGAGCCTCAGGAAGGAGCAGCCAATCGCTGACGTGCAGCGTTTGTCCGTAGGTGTACCCGGTGAGCGGTAGCGGCGGGCTGGTCAGCGAGTACGCCTTCGTGCGGACCGGCCTGCTGGGTTTTATCGGGCCCGGCGGCCTGGTCTTCATCACAGGCAAGATGGACGGCCTCATCATGGTGAGCGGGCGCCGGCACAACGCCGACGATATCGTGGCCACGGCCCTGGCGGTGGAGCCCATGAAGTTCGTCTACAGGGGAAGGTGAGCGGCCCGAGTCGCACCAAAAAGAGACCCGATTGGCCGGCACCGGGGAAGCTTCACGCCACGGAACCATGACTTGCAGGATAGCCGTGTTCTCTGTGACCGTCCTGCGGGACGAGAGGATCGTGGTGGTGGCCGAGCAGCGACCCGACTCCACCGAGGAGGACAGCTTTCAGTGGATGAGTCGCGTCCTGCAGGTAGCGTGCGACGGTGCGCCCACATGTCTCGTCACGCTTCTCACCCCTCTGCTCCTCCCCTGCCAGGCCATCGACAGCATCCACGGCACGGGCGTGTTCTGCTTGGCTCTGGTTCCGGCCAACACGCTGCCCAAAACTCCACTGGGCGGGATCCATCTGTCTGAGATCAAGCAGCTCTACTTGGAGGGGGGGCTGCACCCCTGCAACGTCCTCATGTGCCCCCACACTTGTGTCACCAACCTGCCCAAACCTCGACAGAAGCAGCCAGGTGGGAGCCCACTTTTGTTGTCATTTTGATTTTTTCGTTAGTTTTTGTTAACCCTCACAACCTCGGTGTTAAGTGATGTCTAATTGCGTGCGTTGTAGAGATCGGCCCCGCCTCCGTGATGGTGGGCAATCTGGTGTCGGGCAAGCGTATCGCTCAGGCCAGCGGCCGAGATCTAGGACAGACGGATGACAACGACCAGGTGAGACCAATCATCACAAAACATTTTTTTTTTCTCTTTCCTCTCCTCAACATGCTCATCTCACTTCCCCGTACGCAGTTCCTGTTCCTCTCAGAGGTTCTGCAGTGGCGAGCTCAAACCACACCGGACCACGTTCTCTACACTCTGCTCAGCTCTCGGGTAAGGACTCCAGTCCGGGAGGCACCTCAGAGATGACAAGTCGAAAAGTCATCAAATGTTGCGCTTCCCTCCGCCTCCTACAGGGGGCGGTGTCTAGCTCCCTTACCTGCCTGCAGCTCCATAAGCGGGCGGAGCGAGTGGCGGCCCTGCTGATGGAGCGAGGCGGCCTGCAGGAAGGAGACCACGTGGCTCTGGTCTACCCCCCAGGTAGGAGCGGGTCCGCTGATCCACTTTGGAATCCTGACCTGTCGGTAACCCCGCGTGCACCCTTCCCCGCAGGCATCGACCTGATCGCGGCCTTCTACGGCTCGCTGTACGCAGGCTGCGTGCCCATCACGGTGCGACCGCCCCACCCGCAGAACATCTCCACCACGCTGCCCACCGTCAAGATGATCGTGGAGGTCAGCCACTCGGCTTGCGTGATGACCACGGCCGTCATCTGTAAGCTGCTCCGCTCCAAAGAGGCCACGGCCACCGTGGACATTAGGAACTGGCCGCCTGTTCTTGACACTGGTAAGCACCACATTCTTTTTCACTTGATACTTAGACAATAGATGATCTGTACTTTCTACCCGTGGCGGCTTTTTCAAGCTCCGGTCCAAGTATGACAACCCACTGTAAAAAAAAATATATATATATATTCTGCAAAGTGGATTTGGTAACAAAGGAGCGCCGCACACAGTGCTCACATTGTGTTTGTGCTGCAGATGACCTGCCAAAGAAGAAGCCTCCGCTATTGTATAAACCCAGCAACCCCGACGGTTTGGCCTATTTGGACTTCAGCGTGTCCACCACCGGCATGCTGGCGGGTGTTCAGGTCAGCTCGGGACCCCGACCTACGCCGCCCTTCTCCATTGTTTGCTTCGTGGTGGCTTGAAACATTCCCATCCGCTATGCCCCCCCCCCCCCTTTCCCCTCTCAGATGTCCCACAATGCCGTTGGAGCGTTTTGCCGGTCGGTGAAGCTGCAGTGCGAGTTGTACCCGTCAAGAGAGGTGGCTATCTGCCTCGACCCATATTGCGGCCTCGGCTTCGTCCTCTGGTGTCTCTGCAGGTTGGCTCTATCTTTCATTTTTGAAAATGGTCTTAGAGTTGAAAGCTTTAGCGCCCCCCTCTTGCTCTGGCATGCACCTGACACTACTTTTGTCCAAATGAGGCTCCTCAGTTGACTTCAACTTGAGTTTTGTTTCAATGAGGCTCTTCACCTCAATTTAACATCAAAGTGTCCCTTGAGGACAAAAAGTTGTCCAGCCGTGGTCTGGAGAGTTGTGACCTCCGTGTCAGGTGTGCTTTTCTTTGAAATCTAATCTTGGTCTGCCGCAGACACACTTAAATCAATCCGCATATTCCTCGTGCCAAGATGCTCTTGGCGCCTAATGAGGAGGACATGCTAATTATTGTAAAATACGAGCCCTAGGCTAAGCACATCTCTCCGCTTGTAGATCTGATTTATGTTTCTTTTTATGTTCCATTTCAATGTGTGTGCGCAGCGTCTACTCAGGCCACCAGTCCATCCTGATCCCCCCGGTGGAGCTGGAGTCCAACCCGGCGCTGTGGCTGCTGGCCGTCAGCCAGCTCCGGGTGCGAGACACTTTCTGCTCCTACAGCGTCATGGAGCTCTGCACCAAAGGTCTCGGCCTGCAGACCGAAACACTCAAGGTGGGTTCTTGTCTCGAACGCGCCGGGGCGAGTGAGGCTGACGCGGCTGACGGCGGTCTTGTGTCCTGCAGGCACGCGGTCTAGACCTGTCCCGGGTGCGGGCCTGCGTGGTGGTGGCCGAGGAGAGGCCCAGGATGTCCCTCACGCTCTCCTTCTCCAAACTCTTCAAAGATCTCGGCCTGCACCCGCGTTCAGTCAGCACGGCCTTTGGCTGCAGGGTCAACTTGGCCATCTGCTTGCAGGTAAACGTGACACGCTAGCCCAAAAGCTGCTCTTTAAGGGATTTGTGTCTTTTGGGTTCATTTGAATCAATGGGCAAACATTGACTGTGGTCTACAAAATGGCAGGGCACATCTGGACCGGACCCCACCACCGTCTACGTGGACATGAGGGCGCTGCGTCACGACAGGTGGGACCAAGCGTCTCCTCTCGGTTCTGAAGAGCCCTGTCGCCATCAACGTGCGTGTGTGTGCGTTTTTCAGGGTGCGTCTGGTGGAGAGAGGATCTCCTCACAGTCTGCCTCTCATGGAGTCCGGAAAGGTGAGCGCGTACACACAAACGCTGTTCTGTCGAGAGGGGGGGAAAAAAAAAAAAAGAAGACATTTGGAAGGAGACATTTGAGATTTTTACCGCGAAATCGATGGCATCCATTTTCTCAGCAGGATGTGGAGTTAAATGTCAAAAGACTATTTGCAGCTCGGACTGCCGCTTGTCCTCCCACGTTAGAGTGACTCAAGTCCGTCTGTGATCAACAAGCTCCTCGCCCGTTCGGCGGGAGACGCAGCGAGATTCTTAGAAAAAGCACAGGGAGGCAATTGGGGCTCGTTTTACTGCACATTTGAGTGTACGGAATCAACGAGCGGCGGCGCGGTGATGGTAACCATGGCAACCGCCTTTGTCTCTCACCGTGTGTTTCAGATCCTGCCTGGAGTTCGCATCATCATCGCCAACCCTGAGACTAAAGGCCCTCTGGGGGACTCGCACCTGGGCGAGGTGCTGACATCAGAGCTGTCTCGGGGGGCGGGGGGTGTCGGCCCCCCCGCTGGCGGTGCTGACCGCTCTTTTCTTCTTATTGCATCAGATTTGGGTGCACAGCGCTCACAACGGCAGCGGCTACTACAGCGGCTACGGCGAGGAGGTCCTGCAGTCGGACCACTTCAACTCCAGGTTGAGTTTCGGCGACACGCAGACAGTTTGGGCTCGGACCGGCTACCTGGGTTTCCTCCGCCGCACCGAGCTAACCGACGCCAACGGAGGTTAGCCGTCGCCGCCTCCTTTTAGCCAAATCATTTCTTTGCCTGTTTTCAAACAAACTCCCAAAAGACGTGTCCGCTGTGTCTTTGTGGCAGAGAGGCACGACGCTCTGTTTGTGGTGGGCGCCTTGGAGGAGGCCATGGAGCTGCGGGGCATGCGCTACCACCCCATCGATATCGAGACGTCGGTCATCCGCGCGCACAAGAGCATCATGGAGTGGTACGTTGCCGCCTCCCACTCGGCTGTTGCGCAACCTCGCAGCTCAGCTTAGCTAACGACCGGGACGCTTGTTCCCCAGCGCCGTGTTCCCATGGACCAATCTGCTAGTGGTGGTGGTGGAGCTGGAGGGCTCGGAGCAGGAGGCGCTGGACCTGGTTCCCATGGTGACCAAGGCGGTTCTGGAGGAGCACTACCTGATTGTGGGCGTTGTGGTGGTGACCGACATCGGCGTCATCCCCATCAACTCGCGCGGCGAGAAGCAGCGCATGCACCTGCGTGACGGATTCTTGCAGGACCAACTGGATCCCATCTACGTGGCCTACAACATGTAGTGCTTGCACGCATGCGCGCGTGTCTGTTTCACGCGTTGGCCACTCGTCGCTTTCCATCCTTTTTCGACGAGCGACCGCGCCACGGACATCATGCGCCTGACATCCGCCAGGGAAGTTTTTTAGGGGAGCAAAGGGAAACCCCATGAGGAGCTTCTTGTAAAAAATATAAATATTGTACATGAACATAATCTATATGGAGAGGAACCGAAAAGACCAGGAGGTGTCTAGTAGCCCCAATATGCAGCCCTCCCCCCCCACCCCTGCAGAACCACGTGTGTGCGTGTGAGAGTGAAAGAGAAACAGGGACATTTGGTGTTTCTTCAGTGGAAATTTGAAGTGATTTCAGCAAACTCTTTGAAAAGTCAACTTGCGCATATTTGCTAATTGCTCTGTCAGCCAAAGTCATCCGAGATAGGCACGTGACACTCAACCGGAATTGGCGCTCTAGAAAGTTGACAGATAGATGGATTTATTTTGCATTCATGATTTAAAAAAAACAAAAACAAAACATTTGAACTGTCCGGCTGCATCACATCTCAAAAATGCGTAATGCATCATAATGTGCTCACATTTGGTTGAATGATAACATTTTTACGGCAAATGTTTTGCCCAACTTTCATTTGTTAAATACACCTTCAAGACAAAAAATCGTGAGTAACGTCGTGCGGTTGCGTGTTTTGCTACAAAACACTTTGCTATGTCTTATATGTGCACTAACTCAGATGTTTTATTCAAAGTCTAGGACGGATGCAGAAAATTAAAGATGAATATTTATTACAAATAAAAACTTGAATATTGTCAGTCCATCCCAAAAAAGGTGGAGGTGTTGGCTAGCTTTGCGCTGTTAGCGTAGTTAGCGGAGTATGCCGCGGACTGTGATGCAGATTATGTAGAATATTTTCAAGATGTGTCTTCATGAAGTCTTTTATTTCACCACTAACAGGAAGGCGGAGAGGAAAAAAAAAACTCTTTATGCATATCAGCTAGTTTAGCAAAGCTAGCAATTTAGCGGCCGCGCGACCAAGGACGTCCCATCAGGTGTGTGTGTGGTATTTGTGCGTGGATGGCTGCTTGCGTGTGTATTGTATGTAAATAGTGTCGATTTTGTACGGTACAAATGTGTGTGACTTGTTTTGTACACATGACTTCAAAAGATGAAATGACACTTTTATAAGAGTCTTCTATTGGCTCACGTTACACTATACAAGTGCAATAAAGTGCTTTGATTGGCTATAGAGACTCCGCCTTCAAGTCATGCTTGAAATATCTTTTGCATCATATTTTTGGGTGAAAAATACAAGCGCGAAATGTGGTACATATCTTTAAATCGCACTCGGACTCCTAAAATAATTCTTGTAAGCCACGCTCACCTTCAAGATGGCGGCCCGAAAATCCAACTTCTTCTGAGGGATGTACTTAAAGCTGTATGTCTACAACTAAGCTACCGATGTGCTTTTGGCAAAACAAAATGTCAACAATAGTGTCCCACTTTATATTCAACTTGACTACCTTTATGGGTCTTCAAATGAATACATTTTATTGATAACCGGACAAATGTTTGGTTGTTGACCATCTCGGAATTTTTCATGTGCAAAGAGACTAGATTGTATTTTTGTACGGCTATTTGAAAGATTCTTACCACATTTGCACCGATCCGTTTAACTATAACTTTCATGACTTAAATGAATTTTACTTGACTACCACTTTACCTTTTTTAATTCGCGGGTTTTGCCCACTAGAGGTCGCTGTGGCGCGGGAGGCAGGATTGCGCGCGACTCCCATTTGTGTGGCGAGAGCGCGCGTGACTTGGAGTCAGTGAGCTGCAGTTCAAGCCGTTCATGTGTGCTCCACGCACGCACCTCTGACAAGCACGGAACATGCACAGAAAACTTGTTTGGGATTTTTTTTTATTGAGTCAACTGGATGGACTTGTGAGTTCATGAAGAAGCGCAGGAGCGGACGTGAAGAAGAAAAATGTTGGATGAGAAGATCATGAGGTTCATCCTGATGCTCGTCTTCCTCACGCACAAGGTTGGCTCGACATATACTCATCTCATGCGACATGCAAAATACATGTTTCCACTTGTCCTATGACATCATCACTCTACTTCTGCGTCATCATCTTCCTCCTCATGCACTTTGATGTCATCATCTTATCTCACAGAATGCAATCTTTGTTTTTTACACTTCTTTCTTGAGGACCATATTTCCTTGATCTCATCTAGTCTTTTCCTGAATTTTAACATCACTCATGACGTCACTTTCTCATACATGTCCTCACTTTTGCGTGCATTCTGGCGTCATATTCGCGTGCCCCATGACATCACATTCTCGCATTCCGTAAACTGTTCAACTATGTGACAAAGTTGCGTAGCTTGCTACTGATGTGTCTGGTTAATGTTTCATCTTCTTTATCTTCTCCATGTTATCTTTTTTTTTTTACAAAAAGTACACACACGAGTCAACAAACCTCCCTTGTGCACAAAATATGAAACTCCGTCACTGATAACGACTCTTTTCAATGTTATTTCACCCAAGTTGTAGTTGTTAATGAATACGTGTGTGCGTGTGTGCGTGTGTTGTAAACACACTGAAACCCCCTGACAGCTCATAAATGGTTTAGTGTGTCAATGTAAACAGTCTCCAACTGCCCCTCCCACACACACACACACAGAGTCACTATCAGTAAAGTTCATTTGACAGACGGACTCAATCAGTTCAAGTGTTATTCTTATTTTGCACTTTGTGTATGCGTGTGTGTGTACACAAAGAAAAGGAAGGTTTTAATGATGCCAGCTGTGTTTACCTTTCACCAGCGATGCTATTTTACTGAAAAACATGAAGCTAAACTTTTGACTTCTTTCCCAATGTTGTTGTCTTTGCTTGGCGTCTGAGCAGGCGGCGGGCAGATTTCCTCTGTGCCACTTCAGTTGGGAGATGAAGAGAGCGAGTCAAGAGTGCCACGCTGGGCTGCGGCAGCTCGCAGTGCCCTCCGCAGGTACCTTCTCCATCAACTTGAATAAAGACTTTGCTTTCAGTGGCTTCATTTTGTGGCTGTTTTAGGTTGTGCGGGCGAGTGGGACAATGCTTCGTGCTGGCGTAGCGCGGCGGTGGGCGAGGTGGTCACCCAACCGTGCCCCGCCCCCCTCCTCCACCTGTTTGGGAAGAAGGGTGAGCCGCTAGCACGGGATGGGAATTTGGTCAACATTTTTGACATCATCAATGTGTGGCAGGCAACCTGAGCAGGAAGTGCACCCTGCAAGGTTGGTCGGATGTTTACCCAGTCATCGCCGCCGCCTGCTCGTCCAACGACACCGACCAACCCGGCGAGGTGAGCCCCAAATGCCGGGCGCATTATGTTTTGGCCCGACGCCGACACGGCCGTGCGATAAAAGTGCTGACTTCCTGTCAGGGCTCGTCATCAGCCTGTGTTTACGTGAGGAGGAAGGAGACATGAAAGACGACTTTGTCTTGTCACTGTTGATGAACAGGGTGCTACTTAGACAAAAAAAAAACACACACACCCTTGCACGCCTGGCATGAGATCTTGTCCAGAGCTGTCAAGTTGTGTGTGTGTGTATGTGTGTGACTTCATCTTAGGGAAGCTTCTGTTTGTTTCCTGTAGGACGTTCCAGGCTTTTCCGTCTGGAGAACGTTTAGTAGTGAACAGACACACACATACACAAACACCTGTGTGTGTGTGTGTAAGAGGGCAGAACCAAAGATGTCAAAAAGACAAAATGTCTCCCAAAATGGCCATCTGGGAGCTAAGAGGCTCATAAAAAGTAGACAGACTTGAGCAAGAGAGTCAAAATCAAGCACTTTGTGTATACGTACGTGTGTTTTTGTGTGCGCGTTGCACAAGCCGGGTCCGAATTCCTCCCATTGTGTGTCAGAACACTCGCAATCTCTTCAGTTCGACACAATCCTCCTCAAACTTTGCAGGGAATAGGTGGACATTTCTAAATGTTAAACAAAATGGCTAAAGAAGTCCTGACCTTGATGATGATGATGTGTTTTCAGCTGGTGTTCTACAAAGTGGTGATGGTTCTGTCCACTCTGGGTCACAGCTTGTCGCTCATCAGCCTGCTCAGCAGCACCGTCATCATTGCTGTCTTCAGGTACACGCTCGTGCACACACGAGGAACTTGCTTGGCTTTAAGATCTAAGATCTCTCCTTAAGGCGCTCGTGTGTGTGTGTGTGTGTGTTTGTGTTTCAGGAGGCTCCACTGCATGAGGAACTACATCCACATCAACCTGTTTGCTTCCTTCATGCTGAGGGGCGTGGCGGTGCTCACCAAAGATCTTCTGCTCTTCTCCAGCGAAGAAGAGGACACGCTCGACTGCAGCGTTCAGCCCTCGCTGGTGACATCATCAACATGCGCCAATCCATTCATCGGCTCCTCTTTTTCTTTACACCGCTTCTTTTCGTGTGTATGTTTTGCAGGTGGGCTGCAAGAGCAGCCTCGTGTTCCTGAACTACTCCATTATGGCCAACTTCTTCTGGCTGCTGGTGGAGGCCCTCTACCTTCACACACTGCTGCTGGTGATGCACGCCCGCTGGGCGCGTCTTTCCGTCTACATGCTGATTGGCTGGGGTAGGACAAGTATTTCAAGGAGCACGCACGTCCCGAGCTCGCGTCATAAGAAATAAGGTTGAGCCGTCTACTCTGCAATCCTTATCCCCATTTGAGACATCCTGGCATGCTGCGCTGACATTTTGCCAAAACACGTCACCGGGAACAAAACTTGTCATTAGTCTCGGTGCCAAAGTGTTTGCACTCAGTTCCAAACACGGCCCCGCTTACACCATCCATCTTGTGTGTGTGTGTGTCTGGCGAGCCTCACTGTCTACGTGCCCTTTAGGAATCCCATGTGTCTTCACGGTGGCATGGATTTTGTGTCGACTCTACCTGGATAACACCTGGTGAGTCTTTTGTCAACCTGGCTCCATGATGCGAAGCTAACAAATGATGGGTGGCTTTCAGGTGCTGGGAGAGGAACGACAGTCCTGTCCCCAACAGAGTGTTGGACTGGCCCATCATGGCGTGCGTCGTGGTACGTACTCCACAGCGAGCAATTCAGGGGCCGGGACGAGCGTGTTGAAAAAAGGTCTTTTGCGTGGTAGGTGAACTTCATCCTGTTTATTAGCATCATTCGCATCCTGGTGCAGAAGCTGCGCTGCACCAACGTGGGCGGCAACGAGCAGTCGCAGTACAAGTAAGCATCATTCCAGCAAACTTAACCACGTCCTCATGACAGGTTTGTAGTTTATTTGCGCCCCCCATTGGTGGAATGATGACACTGCAGCTGAGCGATGCAAAAAAAAAAAAAAAAAGTCCTTCAGCTTTTGCCTGCTTGTGTGCACAAGGCGTCTGGCCAAATCCACCCTCTTGCTCATCCCGCTGTTCGGGATCAACTACGTGGTCTTTGTCCACCTGATGGAGCCTAGCGATAAAACCACGCGACACGTCAAGATCTTCTTTGAGCTCGGGCTGGGATCCTTCCAGGTCTCAAAACTGAAATGTTATTTAGCTCGACATGTGGTGATCGCTTGATTTTAAATTGGAGGTCATCCAACTTTGCCTTATGTGTTTTTCAGGGTCTGATTGTGGCAGTGCTGTACTGCTTTCTCAACTGTGAGGTGAGCTTCCTCTTCTTCCGCCGCTTCCAAATGTTTGCAGTGTCATTCGATTGATTGCTTTTTGTTTTGCAGGTGCAGAGCGAGCTGCGACGGATGCGCAGGAGCTTGTCCCTCAAGCGTTACATGGGCGGGGGAGAGCACGGTCTCCGCGCCGCCTCGCTGGCCCCCGAACACTCGGCCCCGTTCCCCAGGAACTCCCGAGCGGCGTCCATCTTGCAGACCGAGACCCTTCTGCTGTGATCGCTGCCCGCCTAAAGGTTCCACTCACAAAACACTTAAATCCAAACTGCATCCAAACTGTCAATCTAAACACCAGACAAGTTGATTTTTATTTCTGAAATTTTTTTATTAGTGACCAGTAATTTGTATATTCATAAATAAATACAAATTTAATGGGGCAAAATAAAGGGCTGCCAATAAATAATGCCTTAAATATCTAATAAATAATTGTCAGACAGTAAAGTGACTCAATCTTCGTACTCCAAACAAAGTGCTGGTTGTCTTAATGAATGGTAGGGCGGAGGCGAGGGGAGAAGGTGGAGGATGAAGGTGGTGGTGGTGGTGATGAAGGGGAGGTGGAAGATGAGGATGGTAGAGATGATGAAGGGGCGGAGGCGGTGGAAGCCAGGATGGTGAGCAGCGAGCTTTTGGTGGTCAAAGCCTTAGCGGCGGTGGCAGCGGCCTCCCTGTGAGGAGGTAAAATGAGAGGAGGATGATAAGCGTGATGAAGATGAGGATGAACGTGAAACTCACCTGATGGCTTCGATCTTTGCGCGGACCCACGGGGCACGGGCGTGTACGCAGTAAAAGTTCTCTTTGGTGTAGAAACTGCAGGAGGACAACGTCGTTAGCGTCGTTAGCTTGATTTCAGCTTGTTTCATAAAGTGAAGATGAGCAGCTATTATGATTTTTTGACTTTGATGAAGTTGTACTCACATGACAGCGGGCAAGCACGGGCGTCGAGCAAAGAGGTCCACTCGTACTCCGATTATTTCCTCCGTTATTTCCTTAGTGCTCACCGTCTCGCAGCATTCGGTGGGCTTCCCTACTGGACCCAAACGTTAGCGTTGTCATCCAACGGAAAGCAAAAGATCAACTTACCTTGTCCGTGTCCGAGCTGGACCATGGCCACCAGAACGGCGGCCAAGAAAAAAGTCTTCTGAAGGCTTCCAGTGTTGAGCATCTTGACACCGGCACGAGAAATGACAGCAAGGATTGAAAAATGATTAGAAGCTCTCTCGCTTGACTGCCGGAGGAGTGAATGAGGCGACGACTGTCAAGAGAGCCACATTTAAGGTGGCAAAAAGCAGAAGTCAAGTTGTCTCGTGGTTTAGACATCCTTCCTCTTGCTTTTTTCTTTCCAGGCTCGTTTTTTTGTGAATGACTGACACATTCGTTTTCTGGGAATCGCTAAAAGTGACCAATGTTGGAATAGCCGCATGCGACCTTTCCCACACCGCTTTCTTTTTTTAACCTCTTGAAGAAAATAGAAATAGAGGACTGACGAACGCTGTCATGTCAGAATTAAGCATGAAACTTTACGACTGAAATTTAAAATGAACCATTGAACCTAGACCATGATTCAGTTTTATTTTACTTAATTAAAGAATTCAATAAGTAATATAGTGTTACGTTCAAATGAAATTTAAGAAGCAACTTAAGTGTTCAAGAACCACATCTGATGATTAAAAATCAATGTAGATGTGCTGGGTTCATTAAAATAAAATAAAAAATATATATATAAAAATGATACACATATGTATATATATTTTTTAAATTAATAAAATAAAAAATAATATATATATATATAAATTTTATATAGATATAGATATATTTTTTTTATTAATTATAAAAAAATTATACGTATGAATGTGTATTATTTATATCTATATATATGTGTGTGTGTGTACATATACACATACATTCATACGTATATTTTTTTAATGAACCCGGCCCATCTATTGAGTTTTAAAAATCGGATGTAGTTCTTGAACACTTAATTAAGTTGCTTCTTTATTTGAACGTAACATAAATTTTGAATTAAAATGTTTCATTGTCGCCACAAAGCAGACACATAAAACCATTTTTTGAAATAAGTTTTTATATAAATTCATGTATTTTTTCTTATATGTTTAAACTGAAGAGACATATTTGTTTTTTGTTGGAATTGGAAGCAAGCTTGGGGGCACAACCACAAAGGGACAAAATGTCTCCAACTGTCAATTGCCTCATCCAGTCAAAAGGTGCGAGTTGTGAAAGGAGCCGATAACATGGGGGCTGCGTCACCACCGGATGATTGTGGAACTCCTTTTTTTTTCCCCTTGTCATCAATTTCTTCATGACATGTCACCACATGAGTCGCATGGAAACAACGTCAAGTCCCACAAGTCATTGTGGCGTCATCCAGGTGTCATCGTCTGTGTTCCTGTACTAACTTATCTGCTCTTAGCTCATCCCTCTCATTACGTTGAGGATCTTTGAGCCATAGTCTTCACAGATTTTTTTGCCTTAGACTGACTGGCTCAGGTTCTAACTGTTGTTTTTACCTGTGCACCAGCTGGCGTTTTTGGGAGGCTACCCGAGAACTCTCCCACTGGAGAGCCCCTCATTCATGCTCACGTGGCCAATGGCCTGGGAGGGACGACCCTCCCGATCAGAACCCCAGCGGTGTTCTGTGACTTCTGTGCTCGTCACGGATTGCCCGTAAGAAGGTCAGAAGGAACAAAACTTGATGAGAATGAAATGACAAGAAACTGGACTTTTGGTCTTTGAAGTGTATTGTCATCTTATTGACGTGAGCAGTAAGACGTGAGTTGTGGTCCACAGCAGCTCCTTCACACTGAAAGCTCATGGACGGAGGTTGTGCCGCCGCTGCTTATATCACTTTTTTGAAATATGAATGAAAACTCCACACAAGTCATCTCCAAGTTCAACTTTTTTTTTTTATTTGCGACCACCCATCGCTAACATCAACAACATGAATAAATTAACAACATGAATAAATAGTGTTCCATTTTCACGACACCTAATAAGTTACAAAGTAACATTATGCTGCTAAATAAACACTCCATTGGTGAACCCATAAATAATTGTAAGACACTAAAGTGATTCAATCTTCAAGAAAGTGCTCATCGTCTTAGTGAAGTGCGGGACGGAGGCGAGGGGAGAAGGAGGAGGATGAAGGGGACGATGAGGATGGTAGAGTTGATGAAGGGGCAGAGGTGGTGGAAGCGATGACAGGGAGCAGTGAGCGTTTGGACCGGAACCTGCTGGTCAAAGCCCGAGCGTTGGCAGCCCTGCGAGGACGCAAATTTGGGAAGGATGAGGATGAGGATGAACATGAATGATGAAGATGAGGGCGAAGGTGCAACTCACATGATGGCAGCGACCTTCTGGCGGACCCACGGCTCGTGGGAGGCTGCGCAGTAGAATTTGTCTTTGGTGTAGAAACTGCAGGAGGACAACAGTTAGCGTCGTTAGCTTGATTTGAGCTTGTTCGGCAGTCGTCTTTTTGACTTTGATGAAGTTGTACTCACATGACAGCGGGCAAGCACGGACGCTGAGCAAAACGGTCCACTCGTACTCCGATGACTTCCTCTGTTATTTCCTTAGTGCTCACCGTCTCGCAGCATTGGGTGGGCTTCCCTACTGGAGTCAAACGTAACTAGACGTTAGCGTGGTCCTCCAAAGAAAATCAAAAGGTCAACTTACCTTGTCCGTGTCCGAGCTGGACTAAAACCACCAGAACGGTGGCCAACAAAAAAGTCTTCTGAAGGCTTCTAGTGTTAAGCATTTTGACACCGGCACGAGAAATGACAGCAAGGATTGAAAAATGATCCGAAGCTCTCTCGCTTGAGTGCTGGAGAAGTTCCTGAAGCAAGAACTCTTGGACGGCCTAACTTATGGCGTCAAAAAGCAGAAGTAAAGTTGTGTCATGGGTTCATCATCCATCCTCCCTCAGTTTTCTTTCTCCAGATTCTCTTCTTCTGAACGGCTGACACTCACTTTTCCGGAATCACTAAAGTGAGCAACATGGTAGAAGCCCAGTGACCTCTCCACTGGAGTTCAGCTTTTTTTTTTTTTAGCTTTTCTTATCAACACGCAGATGATGAAATGGAAACTTGAACGTGGGTTGTTCTCAGAAAGCATGGTCTTCAGGAATGTGATGTCAGGCTGAAAATGGACCAGTTGAAAATGAGATTTCATGACATGCTCAGGATGCCGTCGGCTGTGCATCCGTACAAATTGCTGAGTCCTTTGGAGGGATTCCACATTTGTCTCATCTTCCTTTGTGGAAGTCCTTGCTTGATATTTTGATTGGCTTGAGCATCATATACCGTAATTTTCGGACTATAAGTCTCGTTTCTTGTCATAGTTTGGGCGGGGGGGCGACTTATACTCAGGAGCGACTTATATGTGATTTCTTTCACAAATTTTCAAAATTCCAAAATCGGCGATGTAGTGAAACCGCGAGGAACGAACCACGATGTAGCAAGGGATTACTGTCATTTGAACTGCAAGTGACGTCACCCGTGCCGCGCGGCGGTTAAATAAAGAGCCGTTTACCAAACCCACGTCTTTCTTGGTACTTTTTTAACGCTACAATATAGTTATATACTAGATCGCTGCAGCGCACGCGTGGCGTTGTTGACATAAAGAATGAGGAACTTGATCGATGGATTTAATGATTTGGAGTGACACAGATGGTTTGATAATATTGTTTTAATATGATAGTTATTTGAAATATACTTTATATATCGTTATATGGGTCTGTGGAATAATTAGAAATGCAACTTACAACGGGTCCGACGTCAGCGGCATTGTTTACATAAAGCACGATCGATGGATTTAATGAATTGGAGTGACACAGATGGTTTGATAAACGTGTTATTTATGTAATACTTACTGGAATAACTCTGAATGTTACGTCAGGCCCGTTCTCAGCTCCTCGTTTGTGTATATGTCACGTTAGCATACCATTGCTGGTTCATGTCTGTTTTTTGGTGTTGGATTTTGACAAATAAATTTGCCCCAAAAGTGCGACTTATACTCCGGTGCGACTTATATATGTTTTTTTTTTTTCACTTTCACTTTATTGTGCATTTTATGGCTGGTGCGACTTATACTCCGGAGCGACTTATAGTCCCAAAATTACGGTAGTTTAATAAAATTGAACTGCGGCTTTTCGTAACATATCAAAAGTATTAAAGTAGTTTTTTCGCAGTTTTTTTTGTAGGGATTGTCATCAATGTCAATGCAGTTAATATGACTTGACACATTGAGTCACAAAGGTGTCTTGTGAAAGGAGCTGAGAACACATCATGAGTGTGTGCGTCACCACCGGATCCTTGTGTGACAAAAAAGTTTTCATTTTCCTCACATGGAGACAATGTCAAATTCCACAAGTTTCTACTTTCCTCATCTTCTGGTCGGCAATTATAGCGTTGTGGAGTTATTAGATTGAATTTTAGACTTGAGCCTGCAGCACAGGAACTTTATTTCCGATCTAGCCGTTCATATTTAGGTATGAGCTATTGAAGACCATGTCAGACCTTGAATCGATACATATTTCATTGTACGTTTATGTCATTAGTATAAATGTGGTAGCACTCAGCAAATCTGCCACAGTACTCACCCACATTCAAGAAAAATCATGTCAAATGTCAAACAAGTGCTAAATGAGTGACATTTCCGATAAAAAATGTTGACATCATTCGTGTTGGTGATTCCTTCCTGTGTGTGTCACAAAATGTGTGCGCGCCCGCATGCGTGGTTTTGTGGTCAGCTGAGTCATACTATGCTGTTGTCCGCTATTTGCTCTTTTAGCTTTTATTTGTTTGTTTGATTATATTTTATTTCCTTCAAGAAAAATCTAAATTTTCTTTGCTCGTATTTGGCAATACCTAGTGGACAAGAGTAAATCTTGAGATTTTACCCCAAGATCCAAACTGCATTTATTTATTTATTTTAATGTTAAAAAGCAACAAACATACCAAACAAATGTTTTGTGCTAAAAACTATTAATAGATATTGACACAACAACTCTGGAGAGATGTATTCAGTTGGTGGACCACATGGACATATTTGGAATCCTATGTGTTATTAATGGAAGACAAAGAGAAGGTGTGATGAATTAGCAGCACAATAGCATATTTAAGGAGCCACGCCGGCCGGGGTGGTGACAATCACCACATTTGGAGATTATGCAATGAAATCCTGATTCAGCTCATGATTTGCGCTTCCTCAGTATATATATATATGTATATTGTTTTTTTTTAGCATACAGGAGAATTGCATGTCTTGAGTGTCTCTTACAGTAACTGGGAGTGACAAAAAGCTTGGAGCTTTTTTTAAGTTTCATGCAAACTTTTGCAAAATTTTTGAATGTCTACTTTTATTTTCATAATGTATAATACTTCCACATTACAAGGATACAGGGCTACCATAAAACACAAGTAACCAACTTTTCCAACCAACTTATGCAACATGTTTACAGTTCTGTGCACTCCAATGAAACTCAAATTTGAGAGATAGGCTAAATCCAAATATCCAAATATCCAACACGTCCTGAATGAGTGTGCATGCATGGTTCTCCTCTTCCTCCTCCATTTTGTCTTCACACGCTATGGGAAGGGTGTTCTGCTTTTGTGCCGTTAGCATTCCGACAGTCATCGAAACCCTTGAAATGTCACAAACACTTTGAGCAGCCTGGCTTGGTCTTCCTCCGACCATAGAAACACTCTTTTAACTCTTTACATGTGGGAGAGCAGCAGTGTGTTGTAACCTGATGAGAACATATCAGTTATTGGAGCCACTTGATATAGTTCACGTTCAATCCAGACTGGGAAGCAACTTAAACGCAGCGTGTAAAAAAGCTTCTAACAGTCGAACGCACTTCAGCTTCTTTGAAGGCAACACATTTATGCAAATGAAACTATTTTGGTTGACTTTTAAAATCACGATGTTACTTTTAATTGGCAGCAGGACTGACTCACCACTTTTTGCCACTTTTGGTTACAATGCTACCAAAGAATTCTATTGCTTGATAAGTGATTTTGCTCCTCAATCAAAAGAAGCCTCTTGCAATGTTGTGTTTTTGTTTTTTGTGGCTTACAGGAAGGCATGCTGATTGCTGTCATCTTGTGGTTTTGTCAGAAGCCTCCTGGAGCTGACGCTGCGACTGCAAGACAGGCGGAATGTTGGATTCCACTACAGCATCGAACAACAAACATCTGCTTCCTTTGCCTATAAAATAGTTGTACAAACTGTTTCACATAATTATCTGGAGCACTGCCATGACTAAAAAAAAAAAAAAAAAGATCCAACATTTATAAAAAAATATCACAACAAACAGGCTTGACAGGCTTTATTGATTTCCGTGACAAATTTTGTACAGGTGTAACATATTTTCAGAAAGAAAAATATCTGTTATCAACTTGTTCATTCATGAGCGTCTCCGTGACGTCAACCTACGTCATAAACGTCCTCGCGAGATTTGCACCACAGCACCTCCATGTGGACGTGTGTGGGAAAGGCGAGGGGCGGTATGAGGAATACGCCGCTGCTAGCTGTAGCATCCAACACAAACACAAACTAAATTCATTTTCTTCGCCGTTGACTCCACCAAGGTTTGCAGAGGATTTGATTCCGGCTCCGAGCTTCCTTTTGGACGCCGCAAACCCACCGAGAGGAGCGAAAGAAAAAGTTGAGCCCCGCTGACAACCGTGAAGAGCCCCCGCGGCCTGCTTTTCCCGCCCACTTTCCGGCGTATCTCTGGTGGCTAGCGCAGTCACGAGAGCCCGAGGCTTCCGCTGCCCACAGCTTTTCGGTCCCAACCGAACCGGAGGAGCCGTGAAATTCTTCCTTGACGAAGCATAAATCTATCCAAAGGCAACTGCGTGGTCGGCGGTGGCCAAGGCGTGCTCCTTCTGGCCCCGAGGAGATTTGGTTGGTGACACCGCGGCCTTCTAGTTTGTTGTGGGCCGCCATGAATCTCTGCGAACAATAACAAGACGCGGAATCCAACCGGTCCGGTACCGAGCCCGCCTAACGTGACTCAAGCACGGCGGCCGCCTTTCAAACCGAGACCAGCACGCACAGCGACTATGGATGTATCGCGGGGCAGCCGCAGCAAAGCCTGTCATTTTTTTCACCGAAGCCCCCGTGTGAGATCCCCGGCAACGCGGCTCTGAAGCGTCGTCCACGCTCCCGGTTTGCACACTATGCTCCACCGAATCGAACCAGGGCCTGCTGGTGAACGACTTGGCATTGAAGATGTATTCGGGATGGGACTGAGGAAGCGCGATTAAGATCCGGACTCTCTATGTTGTCTTCAAAGCCCCCAGAGTGCATTCGCCGCGTGTCGTGTTTGTGTTTCCCGGACACTGTGTTGCTGTTTTGAAGGCATCGGAACCGAGCGGACCGGCTCAGGCCGCTGCGATGAACCCGGTGAACGCGACGTCGCTCTACGTATCTGCGAGCCGATCGGTGCTGCAGTGCGACCCCCGAGACCCCCGCGCCCTGGCCGAGCTGTGCAAGCTTCTGCCTTTCTTCCGACAGTCCGTGTCCTGCTTAGTCTGCGGTGAGTGCAAGACGACCATAATTGGGCCGAAACGGTTTTTGTGTTTGCACAATTGACTGTAACTAGTGTACTTGCGTGCTTGTCAGCTGCCATGCGAGCGCTTTCGCCGACGCCGCGTTCAAGTGCTGTCGGAAGACCAAAATTTAACGAGTAAATCCAAATTCAGTGGCAATGTAGCTACCGTATCAAAATAATTGTCTTAAATCACTTTGTATCGTGTATTGTGACGTGGCATTAGACGTATCCATTATTTGACATTCTTGTATCTCGCTGATACGACAGAGCCGCGGCGTGTTATGTGTTTAATCTTTATTACATTTTCGAAAAACATTCTTTTCAATCTGTTAGCACGTCAGCAACACATTGGTAAGCAAAAGTGATTCAATTGTCGTCTTGTTGCTCGAGTTTCCCGGAGGTCGCGAACGCATCTTCCGGCATCACGACACACCCCCTTTGTGCTCTTGTGCAGTGTCCTTCGGATTTCTGCGTGACTCGAGCAGAATTTTTTTTTTTGTGGCAAAATAGATTTTTTTTTTATTTATTGCTGGAGGTACTTGTTGAATGGATTAATGATGGCACGTCTGCCTCACAATTCAGACGTTCTGGAAGCAAATCTGGAGTCCCCTCGAATAAAAATAAAATAAAGAAATAGCTCAAGGCTCTAAATTGGCCGTTGGTGTGAGTGTGAGAGTGAATGTTTGTTTGTCTAAGCATGCCCTGTAAGTGGAACAGTGAACGCTTGTTTATTTTCGGCATGTTCAGAATAGATGGGAGAAAAAGGACAGGGAGGGACCATCTGCCGGAAATTTTCTAAAAATAAATTTTAATTTACACTTATTCTAACATTCTTTAGCACCCCTCTGCATCTTGCTGGCGAGAAATGAGAGACGTTTCCGATAACATCTCTCAGATTTGGTCTTACCTTCATGCTATAAAAAAAATCCCCCCCCAAAAAATTACCACTTATAGCAAAAGGATGGATGGAAGGATGGTTTGATCTGACTTGTCTTTCGCGTTGAGCCCTCTGAGTGAATGAATGATCAATATAAGAGCGCCAAGCTGTATCAATGGGCCGCTTGCCTTTTTCCCGCCTGCAGCTGCAGACGTTAGCAGCCTGCCAGCGTTGCTAAGGAAGCGGGGCTCAAAGAACGCTTGTCGGCGTGGAATATCAATAAACATGCTCGAGGCAGCTGCAAGGAGACAGGAAGGAGGAGACGTTCATCAATTCCAGACATGATGCTCGTCAATGATGAAAGGAAGAGTCTCATGTGCACTGTAGTGCCAAAGCACTACTTTTATATTGGACCAAGCTTTCGCGGCGAGCACAACAATGGGACTGTAATGAAGGATAGCTTCCAAAAAAACAAAAGGAAACGATATACTAGTGCTATTCCTCTTGGGTGAGAATGCATAAAATTGGTGATTCTTATTTTTGTTTTGAGGATTAATGACTGCAACCTCCATCTTGCCCCGCAGGTAACCTGCTGCAGGACCCCATGGCGCCCACCAACTCGTCGTGTCAGCACTACGTGTGCCGCGGGTGCAAAGGTCAGCGGATGCAGCTGAAGCCGTCGTGCAGCTGGTGCAAGGACTACTCGCGCTTCCAGGAGAATCGGCAGCTGTCCCTGCTGGTGCGCTGCTACCGCAAGTTGTGCCTGTATATCACACACTCGCCGCTCGCCACGCACATTGCCGCCGCCGCCGCTGACTCGCCCGACCTGCGGGCTGTCCTCAACGAGGGCCTGCGGCTGGCAGAGAGCGAGCCCGAGCCTGACGCCGGCGCCGAAGAGGAGGCGCCGCCCGGGGAAGCACCGCATCCCGACGAGGGCGGCAACGGCGACAGCGATGTTGTCGCCCCGGCCGGCGTCAACGGGCATCACGATTGTAACGGACTAGTCGCCTCGCTGGATACGGGCAGGGCGGTCGTCAAGCGGGAGGACTTTTGCGAGGAGATCCCGGCGGGGGGATTGGCGAGCCTTTGCGACATGGGCGCCTTCGGTGAGGAGCTGAAACACGGAGGGGGGCCGCTGCTGCTGAGCGTGGAGGAGGTTCTACGGACTCTGGACACGGACACTGAGCCCGACGACCCCCACACGCCCGTGTCGGTCAACGGGCCTTTCTGCCCCGCCCTCCCCTTGGAGAGCAGCTGTCACCCCTACCGCCCTCACCCCCAGCCCCCCCCTCAGTCCCCCACCGCCGTCCCTCAAGGACCCCCTCGCTGCCACCGCAAGCGTTCTCGCTCAGAAAGCGACAGCGAGAAAGTGCGGCCCCTCCCCATCGACAGCCTCCTGCGGGGACCCCCTCCTGACGGCGGCCCCCGCCTAGGCACAACCCCCGTCTACGAGTTTCCCGCCGCCACGCCCCACTTCCATCTGGCGCCCGTGCCCAACGGCGGCCCCCCCAAAGTGGGCAAGGGCCCGCCAGGGTCCGGCAAGCCGCCCAAGAAGACGGGGGATCACCACGGGGGTGCAAAGAAAGCCAAGGCAAGGGCCCCCAAAGCCCGCTCACAGCCCCGTGGGCCACCCCACCCTCATGCTCACCCGCTCAGTCACCCAGCGAGCCCCTCCAAGCCGCTGTACAAGAAGCCTGTTGAGAAGAAAGGCTGCAAGTGCGGGCGTGCCACGCAGAACCCTTCGGTGCTCACCTGCAGGGGGCAGCGCTGTCCTTGCTACTCCAACCGCAAGGTGAGCGACCTTGCACGCATCATAGAATTGAAAAAAATCCCAAGGGATGAATCAAGTTGAATCAAAGTCTAAGTCTGTCATCGATGCGTGTTGTAGGCGTGCCAGGACTGCATCTGCCGCGGCTGCCAGAACTCGTACATGGCGAACGGTGAGAAGAAGCTGGAGGCGTTCGCCGTGCCTGAAAAGGCCCTGGAGCAGACGCGGCTGACGCTGGGAATCAACCTCACCAGCATCGCCGCTGCTGCCCTGCGCGGCCCGCCCGGCGGCCCTCCTGGCGCCGCCCTGCTCAACGTCGCCGCCGCCACAGGCTCGCCGGTTGCCACTGCCTTCCTGTCGGCGGCGGGCCATGACGGCCGGGCTTTTGACGACTCGCTTGAGATGCACTTTGACTGTTGACACTCTCTGCCCTTTCTCCCCTGAAAACTTGGCGCCCGGTCTCGCACGCATTTCCGTCGGGGTCATCCGCGGCCCCGCGGTTAAGTTACTGTCTCGTCACGCACGTTGCCATTTGCTTCGTTGTTGTCGTCGTCATCACTGAGCGATGTAATTTATATCAATGAGGTTTTTGTACATTATTTCACGTGGAAGACATTTTAGGATCTATTTTATACATTGAGTCTTTCGAACGGAAAGTTGCGGTCGGCGC
Organism: Syngnathus leptorhynchus; assembly: GCF_054491065.1. Lineage (NCBI taxonomy): Eukaryota > Metazoa > Chordata > Actinopteri > Syngnathiformes > Syngnathidae > Syngnathus > Syngnathus leptorhynchus. Next base: position 1,117,360 of record NC_141213.1, read on the forward strand.
TTCAGGCTGGCGGGATGTTCCGGGTTTGAATTTGGGCTTTCTTTGTGGATGTTGCGTGTTCTCCTCCCACATGCCCAAAACATGCATGTTCGCTTCATTGAAGACTGTAAATTGTCCGTAGGTGTGAATGGGAGCGGAAACGCTTGTTTGTGTGTGCCACAACAAAGACGAGAGAATCGATTGATTGAAGTCTGTGACACGGGCGCACCACAGCGGGCGTATATTTTTGGTCGAGGAGGCCGGAAGGAAAAAGAAAAAAACGTGAGAGGAAGTAGGAAAAAAAAAGCCCTCCACCAATTTACATGTGAGTTTCCCTTTCATTTTCCTCACGGAGGCGTTAGCGTGCTGGTTCGTGTTTAGGCGCTTCTTATGTCGTTGCCATCATTTTGTTTTCCCCTCACAACTTGCTGCTAAAAGGACGAAGAAAAAGTTGATCTGTTTTTAAAATGTGCGTTATGAGTATTTATTGGAGATTTTCTGAGGGTGTCTGTCTTGGCGTTTTGTGTCTGGTGTCCCCCCCCCCCCAACGCTTTTGGTTCACCCCCCCCCATCTCCTCCACCCACCTGGGGCATTTGAATACCTGTAATATAACTGTATCATATTTCCACAAAAGAAAGAAAATCAAAACAGTTGACTGAAGTGTGACTTGAGTTTTTGGTTCATTTCTGCCAGTGGCAGCGGAAAGCAGATAAATGTCAGGCAACAATCGTTGACTGAAAATGACTTCTATAAATTCACACGAATGCATCTTATTTAACCCACGAGGATAAAACTGACAACATAATAGAAAGCAGTCATCCATGAGGATCAATCATACCACAGTGGTTGTAAATGCCCTTGTCCAACGGCCCAAATTGAACACGAATTCCCAATTTTTAGCAGTTAGAATAATCCAAGCTACATTTTTCTACCAGGTGTGACTGCCACAGTTTAACCCCAGAAAAAAAAATCCTTTATCAGTTAATTGTAAATTTGTGTGAAGTGGGCGGGGTGTTACGCAGGCAATAAAATCTAATACGGAACTACTTTTACTCGCACATCATTTCTCCATCGGTGTCCTTTCAGGAACGGACAGGAGCAGTGCACCGCCGCCTCGCGGACACTGCAAGTCGCCTTTAATCCTCTTAAAGAGTCCGCTAGCCCTCCGCTAGCATGCAGAACCTGTTGAGCCTCCTCTCCAACGCGCTGTGTCGGATCACCGGCAGGACGTCGGTGAGTGTTACCGTCGTGGTGCTCGTCAAATAGGAGGCTTTTTGTCCCTCCCCGCCGGACGAGCTGACGATGCTAACCGCGCTAGCTTGCTACCGCTGGTTAGGCTGACTGCTGGCTGACCTTGTCACAGCCTGAGTGCACACACTGGCACCTATTTATAATTGCCCTCTTGGTGACTTTTGAGGGCATAGGGTGACTCCGTGTTGGCAAGCTTGTGACTTTAAATACATGCGTCACAAATCAAGAGTGATGTATCAGTAAGCCCAAACACGACCATGGTTCCAACGCCATGACTTCAATGAAAAAATCTTATAATATAAAACAATACTAGAAATAAGAAATGAAAAGAAAATAGTCTATTCCTGTTTAAAGGCGTTGTTTCAACTACCTACAAAATGTTTTTCTCAAATCCAAATTGATGTCTTGTCTCTTCTTGTCCCCCTTCCACCTTGACTGGAATCCCAGGGAGCCCAAACTGTGTCGGAGGTAAGCCTGCTCACCTAGCCTATCTAAAAGTTCCCTCTTATATTCCACTTCAATAGTCTTCTAAATTTGCCAGTTCATTTCACGTCCATATGCAAATATCTCCCCCTTATTTGCAGTAATTGTCACTATTAGACTTTCTTGTCCTGAAGAATTGTCCATTTAATCCTGATGTCATTGGCCCAAAAATAAATTGAATCCAATAAAGCTAACTGGAGGCAAGTTTGCTTCTGTTAGTTTCTGTTCATGGTGAATGGAATTTTGTGACATTTCCCTCAGGAATTTGGAAGTAATCTGGGAAGTGGTCTTGTTTAAATAATGTCATATCTGTGTAAACGCACAGTCCGTGCTCAAATGATCACTTATACACAGTCGGCCTCGCTCACTCTCCGTTTTGGGCTCGAAGCTTTGCGCTCAGTGCTCTGATTGGTTGGCTCCTGTGCTCCCCAGTTGCTGATCGGCCTCTCTGAGTACGTCAGTCTAACCTCACCGTCGGCACCCGACTTGGCACAGACTCAGCGGCTGCCGCCCAAACCTCCGCCGGTAGTCGCCCTTAGAGCTAGCGCGGCGCTCTTAGCTAGCACGTCATTACCCGCAGCAGTAAGAAGCGGAGATGCTGGCGTCGACTTGCTTGCCTGACACTAACGTTTTCCTTTCACAATGACTCTTAGGCTTTTTTTCAACGCATGTATTTAGATATGTAGATGCGTGAAAAGGGGGCTCATGTTTGTGTTGGAGCAAACCCATGTGATTTTTTAGCATGACTGTTGACCTGGGTTGCTTCTCTGTTCTTGCAAGCTAACATGCAGACTTAAACATCACTACTCTGGGCTTGGTGTGCTAATAGTTGGTTTATCCGTTTCTCCAGGCTGCCCGTGTCGTTGCTTCCCGCTCCTCCGCTGACTTTACACCTCAGGTGACATTGGATATCAAGGTGAGCTGAAGAAGCAATTGATCTTCATCAGCATACGGAAATGTGCACCAGAAACAGATAGGATTTTCTTTTTTTGTACTCTTTTAATCCCACCAACAGAAATGCGATCTGCACCGCTTGGAGGAGGGGCCTCCAGTGAAGGCAAAGCTAACGCGCGAGCAGGGCCTGCAGTATTACCGCACCATGCAGACGATCAGGCGCATGGAGCTCAAGGCCGATCAATTGTACAAGCAGAAGATCATACGAGGCTTCTGCCACCTGTATGACGGACAGGTGGGGAACAAATTCATGTGAGAATGGATTGGTCACAAAATTCCCATCAGGCAACGCTTCCTCAATTCAAAAGGAAGCATTTCCAAATCTGATGCATATAAAAAAAAAATAATAATAAACAAACTTTGGTTTTGTGCAGGAAGCGTGTGCTACAGGCGTGGAGGCCGCCATCAAGCCCAGTGACCACGTGATCACGGCGTACCGCGCGCACGCCTACACGTACACCCGCGGCGTGTCTATCAAGGAGATCCTGTGCGAGCTGACGGGTAGGACCGAGTTACGGAGAAGCCGAGCGCTTTGCCGCCGATTCTCAGTTGTGGCTTCGCAGGTCGAAGAGGCGGCGTCTCCAAAGGCAAAGGCGGGTCCATGCACATGTACGCGCCGCGTTTCTACGGAGGCAACGGCATTGTGGGAGCGCAGGTGCGTCAGGCAACATGGGCCAACCTGCATGTTATAGGGAAAGAAAAAAAAACAATTGCAATGGTTCCTAAACCTTCATTCAGGCAACACACAAACATCAGAAGATATTTATAGCTCCTTGCTTCACGTGGGTTCCTGGCCCGGTGTCCACTGTCCTTGCAGAACCACGGACTGGCGTGTTTTGTGTTCAGGTCCCACTGGGTGCCGGTATCGCTCTGGCATGTCAGTACCAAGGCAACAATCAGTTGTGTGTGACGCTGTACGGTGACGGCGCCGCCAATCAGGTAATGAAACATAGATACATGGACGATTTCTCTAAATTTTCATAAAGGATTTTAGTAATGCATTGATATTCATGGTAAAAATTGATGTCAATGGGGTTGTAATTGCGTACAGACGCCACAAGTTGGCAGTCAAGGAGTTCAAGTGGAGAGAATGACTTGACGTTAAAAGCTAGCAAATTAAAACCTGGGTCATGTGAAAAGATTCACTGTTTCTATTTGTCTTTTTATCAAGAGCTAAACTTTACTTTCATCAATTGTTTTACTTGTTTTCCATGGAAACCTGTAACTTTAAAAATATGCTCTTCTAACACCAAACAGGGGCAGCTTTTTGAGGCCTTCAACATGGCCGCCCTGTGGAAGCTTCCGTGCGTTTTCATCTGCGAGAACAACCAGTACAGCATGGGCACGTCGACGGAGCGGGCGTCGGCCAGCACCGACTACTACAAGAGAGGAGACTACATCCCGGGCATCCGAGTGAGTGAAATTTTACAAATCTTTTGAAACGGGCTCCTTCCAGGCGGCATAAGGCGCTGATATAAACTGAAAACTGCTCTTGGGGTTAAATACGGGTCAAGTTATGCTTGGTGTTGCACATTCTACCTTGAGGGGAAGGCTGACTACGAGCAACCAAGCCTGATTCTTGTTGCTCCAGAAAGCTTCTGCCTCCCACGACTATGCGAGACATTCGAGTGAAATTGTTTGGGGGTCCTGGGTCGCGGCTGCAGCGAGACCGTGCGCTGGAGCCGCCCCGCCAACGGGCCTAGACTAGAACAAGGCGTCTTCGTTGCGTCTTGGCAGTTGCAGGTGTGAGCATGTACCCAGCTGTCTGATGCTCATGTATGATACTGCGCACACAACATGCAAGTGACACGCTAGACAGGAGGTGAGGCCTCAGATGTTTTTCTTTGTGACTTCAGTCAAGTCTTTCTGGCACAGGTGGACGGGATGGACGTCCTGTGTGTGAGGGAGGCGATCAAGTTTGCTGCAGACTTCTGTCGAGCCGGAAAGGTGAGAAGGCGAGCGATGACCACGCCGGACGGTCGGGGACAAAACCCAAACGCCTTCCTTGCTTCGTTTGGTGCCATCGTGCAGTCTACATTTGCTCTTTTGTTTCAGGGTCCAATTGTGATGGAGCTGCAGACTTATCGGTACCATGGACACAGTATGAGTGATCCTGGTGTCAGGTGAGCCTCTTCTCACATCCTCTCGCCTGTTTTTGTCAGTCAGAAAAAAAAAAATTGCAACCTGAACATTGTGGCCACAAAGTGAGAATGTCGTTGGTGTTTTTTGTGACTAGTCTTTTTCTTTCTTAGCCTTTGATCCATCATTCACATCTGAACCCTGATAGGCTGTGATGTAAATTCCTGCAGTTACCGCTCTCGGGAGGAGATCCAGGAAGTGCGCAGCAAAAACGACCCTATCACTCTATTGAAAGAGCAAATGCTCAGCAACAACATGGCATCCGTGGAAGAACTCAAGGTAAGGATGTGATTTGAGAATTTTGCGCTTCATTTTCAAGTATGGTGTGTTTGCAATGCTTGTATCAGACAATTAATCAGGACATGTATGATATTAGTTAAAGGTTGGACCAGCGGCAGTCGCTTGTGTTCTGCTACCCAGAAGTTGGCTTGTCTACTAACATTGTGAATAAATGTGCACTTTTTATTTCTGACACATTAGGAATTGGACGTGGCCATTCGGAAGGAGGTGGAGGAGGCGGCACGGTTTGCGACGGCGGACCCTGAGCCACCGTTGGACGATATGTGCAACCACATCTTTAAAAATGACCCCCCGCTGGAGGTACGTGGGACCAACCCTTGGTCTAGGCTCAAGTCCGTCAGCTAGACCGGCAGCTGGATCTACAAATAGACTCTTACTCCTCATCATCTGGGACTTTGACCTTTTTTTTTTTTAATCATTATTCACTTTTTTGTATAGATGTATTTATTATTAATATATTAAAATATGAATGTGTATTCTGCTTGAGCTTCTGTTTTTTTCAGGAGGAAATTCCATCACTAATGTCCTCAATCAGGACACCAGTATTAAGTTTTTACAGTTAGGTTGTAAAGTCTGAGGTATTTTTTTACTCTAATTTTATCCATGCACAAACTCGCCAAATAATTGCTGTACTGTATATAAGCTATTCAAGTACTTAGGGAGTTGCAATTTATTTGAATCATTGCACCAATGTAAATGAACAATGTAAACATGGAAATGTGAAAAAAGGTTTATTGTCCATCAATTTAATGAAAACAAATTAAATCTTGTCCATTTCGAAATCGTTGCTTCCGTGTCATGTGATTGAATGGCTCAATTCGATTGGTCAAATAGACTCAAACTTCCCCATTCGTTCATTGAATTGGGGAAACAACCCATCACATGACACGAATTCGCTCTCAAACCAAAACACAAAAAACACGCAAGCAGTTTAAAAAGACGTAACGTAGTAAAAGTTGCATTAATTCATAACAGAAATACTTTGGAAAAAAAAGTTGCATCAAAACTACTCTGACAACTCCAATTCATCCACCAAAGTTACTTAAACGAAGTAAATGTTGTGCGTTACGATTCACTTTATGCTAAGATCCCTTTTTGAGTGAGGACAAGTACGAGACTATGTAGTATTTATCGATTCTTGGACGATTGGGTGGTCCGACTGACTCAATTTCCGCCATGGTGACGAAGCAGGACAGGTAAGCCGACACCGGCCGCCATATTGGGAAGTACAGGAAGTGAACGCGAGAGAGCGAGCGAAGAGGGGCGAGAGAACAGACGGAGAGGGGGCGGCAGATAGACTCCAGGAGTGATAGACTACTGCTACATGTGGCTTTGGCATCTCGGAAGGGGGAAAAGGGTGTCCTCTTTGCCGTTTCTCATGTTCGTCCGCCAGGAGGGAGGGGTGGACTCTGCGCCACTACACAACCGCGGATAGGTCGCGTCTCCCCGGCTCAAGAGCTCCGTGGCGCGTCGGCGCGAACCGGCCAAGTGACGCGGAACTAGCTTCACATTCTGCCAAGAGGCCGAAGAAAGAAGGCAAGAGAAATTAAAAGTGAGGGCGGATAGAACCCGAGGTCTCGACTCCCGGGCCAGGCAAGAGCACGTGAAAGCGGCTGAGAGAGGACAAGTCAAGGCAGAGGAAGGACAAGATGCCGCTGGCTCAGCTGGCGGATCCCTGGCAGAAGATGCCGCTGGGGGGCACGACGGGGGAGGTTAGTCACAATACGCGCTCGCCTTTAAATCCGATTCCAGCAGCACACGGAAATTGCTGGTGACAATACTCACTCCAAAGTACAGTGACACTTGAGTACTTATGATTATTACAACAAGACTGGCAAAAGTAGAAGTACTCAAGTCTTCTACTTGAGTAGCAGTTAGAAAAGTAAAGACTGAAATGTACTCGTGTACATAAGTTCAAATAAAATTTGACTGTAAAATATCAGGGTTGGCAAAAGTGCAAACCTGTCTGTACTTATGTAGAAGTAAACAGAAGTATAGATTCAACTGCCATACTTAGTAAAAAGTTGTTGTTGTTTTTAACAGGAGACTGAATGGTTCAACTCCATAAAAGCAACTGAAATTGAATTACTGAATCCATTGCAAAACAAATAGAATTTGAAGTATCACAAGATTCTGGGTATGGTAATTTGCTGACATAACTTGTTTGTGAGCTGCTAAATGTCCAAAAGTGACATTAGAAAGTAACATTTGTGATGCAATAGTTGACTACACTGTTACCTCTTTTGATGTCTTTCTATCACTCTGAAATTTGATAACCTTTTCTAAAGTGATCCAAAATGCACATATTTTTCTTCAAGCGCAACAAAACATTTAAAGTGAAAAGTCTCTTATAAAAATTATTGCGTTGCTTGAAGAAGAATTGGATTGTAGTAATGGAGAGTAGTTTGAGCAGGCGCTGTCATTTATTTTCTTTTTTTTTTTTCCCCCCCTGACTAATGACATGAATTGGGCCTAATGGAAGTCCAACGTCAAGCCCGTCTTGTGCTTTGGATTCTATTCTTGGCCTTTGTGGTGTTATGCAAAAGAATGAATACACGTTTGGAGCAAAGTGTGGGATTGCTTTGCGACTGAGTCAGTGGCGTGCGCGTGTTCCAGTTCTTCAAGTTCTTCAAAATCTCAGCAACGAGCAGGAGGCGTCTTTGCCGCGTGATTCAGGAAGGAGCTTGCGTAAGCGCGTCAACTTCCTGCGTGTGCAGCGCCCTGCGCGTCGTGCCCACTTCCTGCGTTGTCATAGCCGAGCCGCCCCGATGAACTTTGACCTGGCATTATTTGAAAGCGTTAATATTTGCAGCCTTTATGGCGGTGCACGTCGAGCGTTAAACGTGGCCTCGCTCCCGTCAGATTGGCGTCATTCCTGGAATTTTGCGACGTGTCTCAGCACGTCGCCGATGTTTCCACCCTCGCCGCGGCCGCCATTGTGCGTCGGCGCCTCCTCCGGGTTCTCCCGCTTCCTCGAGTACCAGACTTTGCTACAATTATTTGGAGAATTTCCCGGGTCAAAATTGACTTGAAACATGAACAGTCAGGCTTAAGAAAGACTCCGTTTAGGCAGACACAGGAAGCACCTGCCATGTTGACCTTTCACCTCTGTGCACTTCCAGGATGCTCATAACGACCTGGACGACTCTGTGGGCGAGGACGACGGCGTGGTGCTGCGCAATGTGAGTTTTCCCATCATTTCACCATCAAATGTAGCAGATGTCCGCAGATGTCTTCAGCCGGAATCTGATTCGACACCAAATTCAAACACAAAATACAAAGCAAATACAAGCACAGTACACGTGCGCAACGGCGTTGACATCACGCTCCCCCAATGCTGTTGCCGGCAGCTGCAGCCATCCCATCGATTTTTAAATGCAGAGGAGATGGCTTATGGATCGTTTGTCTGAGAAGAGTTGAGTAGTCATTACGTAGCTCTCCAGAGTGCTTCGCTTACACTCACACATACACAGACAGGCTTCTCCACTTAAGGCACAAGCTTATGTGAACATCAGTGTGTGTGTGGCGTCTGGTTAAATTGTGATAATGAGGTTACTCCGTGACACCCTACCTTACAAAGAACACGTATGGACAGTGCATTCTTTTAGTGTTCTGTGTGTGTGAGAGTAGGTATGAAGATAAGTTTAAATTTTTAGTATAAATGTTTTAAATTGGCGCTTGGAAATACGCACACACACACACACGCACACATTGATGCCCCCGCTGTGGGCAGAAAAATGGCTTCCAGGCCACATTAGGAGCATCGCTGCTCTCTTGGGGCGGCCCATTCACATCTGCTGCCATCTGCTGCATTTCAGGTGTGTGTGTGTGTGTCTGTCAGAGTATGAGGTCACTCATATTCAGAAGACAAAAGAGAGAAAATGTTCTAGAGAGGATCACTTGTTCCCCACTAGCAGGCCACCATCACTTTAACACACTTGCGGACTCTCATCCTGTCTCCCAAGACAGACGATCAAAGGGAGCATTCATTATTCAAGAGTGGGAGTGAGGGAGGGAGCGAGGCCTCTTGCACCAAAACTAAAAATATGAACGTCTTTCTTTATTATTAGTCCACTCCTTTGTCACGTTTTCACATCATGTCACAACTTCCTGTGTGTGTGTGTTAGCGCTCACTAGCAGACAGTGTCTAATCTTGTGTGGCCATCTGGACCGACTTTGTGTGCTCTTTGTGTTTTGAAACACACAGACACACACACACTACTTGCTGTACGTACATCTCACGTCAGGATTGCTTGTGACGTGGTGGTGTGCTGAGAGCAGTGCATTGTGGGTGTTGCCATTGTGAGAGGTCACAGGGTGCTGATGTAATGTGTCCAACTCGCCTTCCTGAGCTGCTCATTCTCTCTCTCTCTCGCTGAGCCTCTTTTCAGGAAGCGACCAATCACCGCTCTAGCACACCATATTTTTGTGTGGACCTTTCTAATCTCCATCACCAGCACTTTCTGTCAGACGCGCACATGCCTGGCTGGCTGTCTTGAAAGTCTTTATGGCAAGCCATCTGAGAATTCATCTTCAGGGCAAATTAGGGTCATCCTTTTTTTTGTTGCACATATCTTGTTCTCCTGCGTTCTTCTGAATATGACCTGTTATGGTAAATTGAGATGAAAGTAGAGAAAGAGTTGGCGGGCCGGGCTTGCGCTGACCTGAGCAGGAATTTGACACGCAGCCTCCAAAGTCTGTTTTCATTTCCTCCCTTCATCGTTCATCCTCCTCCTCCCCCCTCCTCGCTGGCACATGTGGAATTTCAAGCGCCGTCACGCTTCCTAATCCTTTCCCTTCCGAGATTGACGGGCCGTTCAAAGACCTGTGGGACGTGTCAGTGTTTTCTTTGCCACGCTTATCGTGACAAACCCAAACATGACTGACGAGAGGCTGCGCCTGTGTGTGCGCACGTGTGTGTGTGTGTGTGATGAGCGGATCAGCGCACAGATGTTTGCCTTCCTGCGCAGATGTTGTTGCCAGGGAAACAATGACAGGACGTGATGAGGAGCTGGCGGGCCGGCCTTCCTGTGCGTGCACGCGTGTTCGGTCGGGCTTCTTTCTTCTCACTCTTAACTTTGACGCGAATGAAGCGCCATGAAGACGCTGTTGCTGCACGCCAGAAGACGGCCGCCTCAGGTACAAAGCGCGGGAGTTGACTTTTGTCTGATTCTACGTGTGAGTAGACCGACTCGTTCAAAGTCGTGCGCGTCGAGTGCACGTCTAACCTGTTCCGGAGTCTTTCAACGCTGCCGGCGAGCCTCGGAGAATGACAGCTACGTGTGTTTCGGTGCCGGGAAAGATTGGCTGCGGTTTTGTCATCAGATGCCAGACAACAAAGCAAAACAATGGCAGGTGACACTCTCGCTTCATTGAGAGCGTTTGCTTGTTGCTTACTCCGGCTCATTGTCTTCGAAAGAGACAATTACGGCTGCTCGAGCTTCAGAAGTGTAAACTCTCACTGGTCCTTCTGGAAATATCACTTTGCATGCTACGTTATCTATTCATGGCCCACGATTGACTGGTGACCAGTCGAGGGTCGGCCACAGCGCTCCACGGCGCTGGAAAAAATGGACGCAGGGGTAGTTTTCCAATTGCCGGCTTTTGTGAACGTAATGAAGAGGGTTGGAGGCGCTCCGCTGGCAAGCGATCAACTGCTTTGATTGCACTAATGAGAGCAAAAGGCTGTGTGTTTGTGTTTGTGTGTGTGTGTTATGGACTGGTTGCCGTGGTAACATGGAGCACGCGTGGACGTGCACCTCTGACCCCCTGTCCCGCTCACATTTGGAAGGCTGCGTTGTTTTCCAGCACTCTTTTGCCACTGTGAGGAAAATGTACCATGACAAGACTGGTTGAGTCATTTTGCGACACTCAACATGATTAGTCACAATACAATCGACTTTTTGTTATTGGAGCAGAGGCAGCGCAAAGCGGGCACCGCATTTTTCGATGACATTTAATGTGCCAGCGGGCCGCCATGTTTATTATCCTTTTATTCAGCGAAGCCTCAACCACCAAATATCATGACTCATTGTAGATTTGTAACAAGCAAGAGAATTTGTCACTCAATATTGTTTTGTTTTTTTCCTGTCTTGTGTGCCTGTTGTCTACTCAAAACAGTCACACCGTTTATTTTTCTGTATTGCGGAGTGTCACATAGCAGAGACGGAGTGTAAATGATAAATATAGAACGATCCATCGGCCAAACACATTGACGGAAGTGTCTCGGCGATTGAGCGCTTTCTTGCTAGCTCCTGAATAAATGATGATATCCTGACTCTGCGCCTCCTAATCGATTTTTCATCCTTTGGTTGTCTCTTTCTTCCCCGCTCGCTCGCTCACCCCGTCGTCATCACGTTGTCGTCGCTCCAAAAGCCCCGTGCGCTCATTTCGTCTTGTGGTGTGCTGTGAAAGTTCCTGTAGGTGGCGCTGCAGGCACAAAGGTGGTGCCAACTCACTTTCAATTCTCATGTACATGCTTTTTTTTTTTTTTTTTAAAGTCAAGGCAGAATGTCCATCTTCCAAGAGTTTAGCAAAGTAAGACTATGATATTGTAGCACCTAGTATTAAATGACAAATTTCATGCCATTTTAGTCTCATGCGTTTAAGTGCATGTGTGTCTGTTATTGGATCCATCGCAAACGGAAAAGCACTCGCAACCTCTAACCTGACAAATCCCAAACGTGTGTGTGCGTGCGTGCGTGCGTGCGTGTGTGCACGGTGGCCTGTTAATTTGATTGCGTAAGAGGATTAGAGGTTGCAGATTGTGTGGAATGGAATCCCACCGCCGCTCGATCTGTGACGCTATGCGCTACACTAACACTTGATTTCAATTGATGAAATATGGAAATAGTTTTTCACTGTGTGTTGTTGCGTGTGCGTGTACAATCTGTGACACTGCTTTTGATTGCGCGTCCTAGCGTGGAGGGCGACAACAGGTGCAGGTAACCTAAGAAATGTCATCGGGCTGTCACTGCCGCTTGGCTGGCGTTGTGCACATTGTGTGCGACCAGTGGAATTGGGAAGGTGGTCCAGCGTTCTGACTGCGTGACAAGCTGTGTTTTATCCACTTACCCAAACAACTCATCATGACTCATTTTGGGTTTGGCCGGCGACGAGTCCGGGCCGTACGCTGCTTCTTCGTCCAAGTCGTCTGAGATAGGCTCCGATATATTTTTTATTGGCTAATTAGGGAAACAAAAATGTTCTGACTGCTACATAACACATTGCCAAACTATTTAGATGGGCTAAGAAAACTAGCATCGATGTACTTCAAACGCTTCAAGAAATAGACGTTTGAACACAAACGGTGTGGCAGCACATCGATACAGACAGTGCAACAATACTGACAGGCGTATAGCTGCTTTAGAACATTGTTACCCGATTAGAGCCAATTCCATTCAGGCTCTGGACTTCCAAACCTTCAACTGCCTGGAAAATAACTTTTCATGATCCAATGTGTCACATTCAATTCTGCTAGCTGCTGTTGTGTTGGACTAAAGAGGGAGGGGCTGTGACTTTCTTGTACTCGTGCTGCTCAGTCATTGGGCAATGTGTTGGGGGAAATCTCCAGGACACCTGATGGAAACTCTTGACGGAAGGTTATGACTGTGAGTCACAAGGGGAGGAGAGTGTGGGGAATCCCACTCCCCCCCCCCCCCCTCCCAACATCTCCTCTGACCGTGGGTATCCCCTCACACTCCTCGCCCTCAACCACTGTCACAGCGCGGCCGTGAACGAGTGGCACTCAGCCGGTGACTTGTTGCAATGACGCACCGCGCGGCCCACGCCAAGCCGGCGCGCGTGTGCGCTCTCGCCGGGCTCCTGCGGGCGCTGAGGGGCCGGCTGAAAGCGCTCCGGCATTTCCCGCCGCCCCCCAGGAGGGAGGACGGCTGCCATCAGGGGATGTTGGGCTGTTTGGGATCGCCAACACGCAGCTGGACTGTGAGTCGCTTAGCGCGCGTGTCCCGTTTTGCACGGAACGATTATTTGAATCATCGATTCATCTATCGGTTATTGTCCTTTGTGAAATACCACCTGCTCACATTCGCTCGAGTCTTGAAACAATGATAGAAGACGTGGAAGGTGACTTCCTTTGTGCTGTCCCACAATTGAATTTGTGTGTGTGCATTGGGCGCAGGCGCAGGCGCGGGCTTTGCACTTTTAATCCCGTGATTAAGAGGTGCGACATGAGCATCCTGTCGCTCCGGCTCTGATGCGCCATCTGTGTTCTGACTCACGCATACGTGCACATTTGAAATGTCAACATTCCTCTGAGTTCCAAAGCGTGCACAATATATTTCCATCGGTCACATTTCTTCGCATTTATTTTGGATATTGTCTTTCAATTGGAGCAGGCACGAACCAAAACAAACACTTGCATACACCAAATTGGCGACTTGAAAAATATTGAGAGTACCGTATTTTCCGGACTGTAAGGTGCACCGGACTATAAGGCGCACCTTCAATGAATGGCCCATTTTAAAACTTTGTCATTATATAAGGCGCACCATTAATGCATCATGTCAGATTTTTAATCCAAATCAAATCATTCTCCATTTTATCTTTTTTATTTCAACTTCAGACGCAACAAATTACTTTATAATCACAAAATAATGATCCATAGTCGTTTTTGATTCATGATTCATAGTCTTCAGCGGGCCACTTATGAGTGATTTCATGACACAATGCTTCGGGCCAGTTGAAATTTAAGAATTTGGTCCATATATAAGGCACACCGGACTATAAAGTGCACTGTTGGCTTTTGAGAAAATATTAGGATTTTAGGTGCGCCTTATATATACGTATAAAATACGTCAAAGTCAAACAATCCCTGAGAGTCGAACGTAGTGTTTAAAGGCAGTGTTCTGCTGGTTCCACTTCCCCAAAGGGGTGAAAATTGTGCCATAATGAGAATAGCAAGAGGTGACAAGTATTCAACGAAAGACACAAGTGTCGAGAAATAAGGCGGAAAGGCGGGAGGGAAGATAACGTCTGTGAGAGAGCGACCGAGAGAGAGAGAGAGAGAGAGAGAGAAACAAGACCACAAAGTGTCAAGAATGATGAGAAGCTGGTGCCGCTCAGTACCGTTCAGTCCCATCGCTGTGCAGGAGCATGTTGTCGCCGCGCAGGCTGGGCCACACCCTGGACTACAGGACCAGGCGGGCACCGGGACCCGGCAGGTCGGCCACCTGGGAAGTCCAGGTACGCGGCGGCGGGGAGGGAGGAAGAGGATTTGCTTGTGCCATTCCTTTGACAAAGACTTTGGAGGCTGAATGCACACTCACACTCTACACCATCATTAGTCACTCTGCCACACAAAGCAGGTACCGGGGCGTCTCCATGACAACCGTGCGTGCGTACGCCTATGACAAACGCTCGGGAAGGCTGCTCGACCTGTCGTCGAATGCCAGCTCCCGCAATTCCTGCGCCTACTTTTGAATGCTTACTTGGTGGACCTTTCCCCACTGAAATGAATGCAAATGGCATTCATTGGTTCCATTCCCGCCGGAAATAATCATTTCATGTGATGCTTGAGGAGGCCTCGCCAACACACAAGTTGGCCAGTCAAGTTGATGAAAATATTGTTGTGACTTTCAGCTTGTCCCACCACAAAGTCATTCCACTCCACTATGTGTGTTGCAGGATGATGTGTCCATCAAGGAGATCAACATCACTCACCATGTGAAGGAAGGATGCGAGAAGGCCGACCCTCGCCAGTTCGAGCTACGCAAAGTCTTGGGACAAGGCTCCTTTGGCAAGGTGCCTGTGTGTGTATCTGTGTGTGTGTGTGTGTGTGTGTGTGTGTGTGTGTGTGTGTGTGTGTGTGTGTGTGTGTGTGTGTGTGTGTGTGTGTGTGCGTGTGTGTGCTGCCCTCGTTTGAGGGGCCGATGCCATGGCAGGCTGAGGGCCCTTCACACTCCTGTCGAGTGTCATCATGTTTAGGAATGAGCAATTATTCCCACTGCCTACATTGTTTTTCTGTTTTAATCCAACTCCGACGGAAACAAAAGCCAGCGCACACGATACTGACGTCTGTTGTGTTTAGGTGTTCTTGGTGAGGAAGGTCACAGGTCCAGACGCTGGCCAACTGTATGCCATGAAAGTCCTCAAGAAAGCAACACTGAAAGGTACAAAACAATTGATTTCATATGTATGGTGAAACATCAGCTTTTTTGTGTGCATGTTTTCAGTGCGCGACCGCGTTAGGACAAAGATGGAGAGAGACATCCTGGTGGAAGTCAACCATCCCTTCATCGTCAAACTGCACTACGGTGAGTCAGCACTGCCGCGACTCGACTCGACTCGACGGCAACTTCCGACCGTCTTCTGTCAATTGCTTCCTTTCCTCCCTCAGCCTTCCAGACGGAGGGGAAGCTCTACCTGATCCTGGACTTCCTGAGAGGGGGCGACCTCTTCACGAGGCTTTCCAAAGAGGTGATGCAAGCAACCACAATGCATCTTCGTTCTGATCCGATTCACCTCAACGTGCGTGTGTTGCAGGTGATGTTCACAGAGGAGGATGTCAAATTCTACCTGGCAGAACTGGCGCTGGCTCTCGATCACCTTCACGGCCTGGGCATCATTTACAGGGACCTGAAGCCCGAGAAGTACGCACTCAGTCATGCTGAAAAGGGTTTGGGTCTTCAGCGTCAACGTTTTTTTTGTTGTTTCAGCATCCTGCTGGATGAGGACGGACACATCAAGCTGACAGGTGCGCCCTTTGACATCAACGTCACGCGCTGGTGGGCGTCACCCGAATGAGCAACCTCAAATGTCTGTGTACAGACTTTGGCTTGAGCAAGGAATCCATCGACCACCAGAACAAGGCGTACTCGTTCTGCGGGACGGTGGAGTACATGGCCCCGGAAGTGGTCAACCGGCGGGGACACACGCACAGCGCCGACTGGTGGTCGTACGGAGTGCTGATGGTGAGTGGTTGGCGCCTCATATTTTCATTTAAGCAGCGCAAGCGCCATCTGCTGGCCCTTATCAAAATAGCAGATATTTGTTGGGGGGGACCACCTGCCCTTGCCATATTTACATTTGTAAGATTTTTTTTTAAAAACTTAATCAGTTGTCTGGAGCAATAAATAAAATAAAAGAATAATAAATAATAAAATTTAAAAAACAAAGAGAAGGGGAAAACAAAAGCAAATCTTGTTTTGAATGTCTCTGTTTTTCCATCAACCAAGTCAAAAAAAATCATTTACATTTATGTACTTTCTGAATGATTGTTTTCCCTCCAGTTTGAAATGCTGACAGGAACGCTGCCATTTCAAGGCAAAGACCGCAAAGAGACCATGACCATGATCCTCAAGTGAGTCCATAAAGCCATCAGAAGGACAGGAAACGTCAACTTTGCGCCACACAAAGACCGAGCGGAATGCCCATCAGGTTTCCCGCGTGGGCCGATCATTGCTTTGATTCATCGGCGTTTGACTTGCGTCCGCAGGGCCAAGCTGGGAATGCCGCAGTTTTTGAGTTCGGAAGCGCAGAGTCTTCTCAGGAACCTTTTTAAGCGCAACCCTTCCAACCGACTGGGTGAGCAACGATTGCGTTTCCCCATTCCTCTTCTGTTGTTGTCAGGGCTAACGGTTGCCTTCCAACTTTGAAGGAGCCGGTCCAGACGGCGTGGAGGAGATCAAGAGGCATCAGTTCTTCAGCACCATCGACTGGAACGTACGTTTGCGCCTTGACGTTTCCCTTCCGTCTCAGCCGCCGTGACTCACTCGGCTCTCTCGCTCCTCTGGCAGAAACTCTTTCGCAGGGAGATCCCGCCTCCCTTCAAGCCGGCGGCCGGACGCCCCGACGACACCTTCTACTTTGACCCGGAGTTCACCGCTAAAACCCCCCGCGGTCAGCCCCCGTCCACTCACAATGATGCATGACGTCAGGCCGGACAAACTCATGAGCGCCTTTGCGTTTACGTGTGTCAGACTCTCCAGGAGTGCCGCCCAGCGCCAACGCCCATCAGCTCTTCCGAGGATTCAGTTTTGTGGCAATAACCGAAGAGGAAACGCAACCTTTGCCAAACACCATCGTTCAGGTGCGGACCCGCACACAGACACGCAAACGCACACGTAGGCTGCTGATATATTTAGAACAACAAAAAAGTAGAGTGAGGAGAGTCAGGAAAAGTCTGACGTTGAACCCCGCAGCAGCTGCACAGAAGCACGTCTCAGTTTTGCGACACCTACGACGTGAAGGAGGACATCGGGGTGGGCTCCTACTCCATCTGCAAGCGCTGTGTCCACAAGGGCACGGGCATGGACTACGCCGTCAAGGTGGGAGCACCTGCCCCCCCCCCCGCGGGGTTTGCCGCCCACACCTGGTCACCCGGCTCAAGGTGTGCTCCCGTTGCAGATCATCAACAAAGCCAAGCGGGACCCTACAGAAGAGGTGGAAATCCTGCTGAGATACGGCCAGCACCCCAACATCATCACGCTGAAAGACGTGAGTCCAAACTGGCAATGTCACGCTTGGCGTTTTCCCAATTGGCACTCATTGGGCTCCACCCGCTGTCTCGTAGGTGTACGACGACGGGCGCTCCGTCTTCCTGGTGACCGAGCTGATGAAGGGCGGAGAGCTGCTGGATAAAATCCTACGCCAGAAGTTTTTCTCCGAGCGGGAGGCCAGCGCCGTTCTCTTCACCATCACCAAGACGCTCGAGTACCTTCACGTGCAGGGGGTGCGTCCACATACCCGGCCACCATCTTGACGCCTGTGTACTACCCCCCCCCCCACCCTCTTTATCTTAATTGCAATGTGCATGATTACACGCGTGGCATCAAGGTGGTGCACCGAGACCTGAAGCCCAGCAACATCCTCTACGTGGACGAGAGCGGCAACGCCGAATCCATCAGGATCTGCGACTTTGGTTTCGCCAAGCAGCTGAGGGCAGAGAACGGCCTGCTCATGACGCCGTGCTACACCGCCAATTTTGTCGCTCCAGAGGTGGCTCACCTTGAGCTTATCTAACACGTCCCAGGTCCGAACCCATCTGACGTGGGTGTCGCTTCTAGGTTCTGAAGAAGCAGGGTTACGACGCAGCCTGTGACATCTGGAGTCTGGGAGTGCTCCTCTACACCATGCTGACAGGGTAGGCCTCGGACAAAGCGGGCTCCTTCCTTGTCCCCGGTGCAACGTTTGATGACTCGTCATCTTTTTTGCAGCTTCACTCCGTTCGCCAATGGCCCCGAGGACACGCCAGAGGAGATTTTAGCCCGAATTGGCAGCGGGAAGTTCTCACTCACTGGAGGATACTGGAACTCTGTGTCTTCTGAGGCCAAGGTACACTGTATCTCCTAAAACACACGCGGGGCTGAAGAAAATGATGATGAGTGTCACGATTGCGTTTGTGGCCCCTCAGGATCTGGTGTCAAAGATGTTGCACGTGGACCCCCACCAGCGGCTGACAGCCGGTCAGGTGCTGCGCCATCCGTGGGTGACGCACCGGGACCAGCTGCCCAAATACACGCTCAACAGGCAGGACGCGCCTCACCTGGTCAAGGTGACTTCTTCACACTCGAGAAATTGAAAGATTTGCGTGAAGAGCGCCACTAATCGCGGCCTTGCGTTCCAGGGAGCAATGGCCGCCACGTACTCGGCCCTGAACAGGAATGTCCCGCCGGTTCTGGAGCCGGTGGGCTGCTCCACTCTGGCCCAGCGGCGGGGTGTGAAGAAACTCACTTCCACCGCTCTGTGACGTCCACCCCTCAAACCTCGCTCATCTCCCGTCAACTTTGAACCTCTAGCTGACCTCGGACAGACTACTGACGTAATCCGGGAAGCGCCGACGCCGCCCACAAAAAAAGAGCACACAGAGGCCGCCGCCCTCCCGCGCACCCAACAGACTCTTCCGATTGGACGGCCGGCCGGCGGCGGGCGTTCTTCCGGGATCCACTTGTGGACTTTTGCTTCAGACAATCAGAAGAGCAAGAAAGCGCGCCTGTACATAAAGCTCAGTGTGAGAAACACCATATTCACGCAGAAGCGGGATGCTTTGTTTGAAACTTCCCCGTCGTCACGGTGACGGCAAACGTAACCTCTTGTGATTGGTAGAACCCCCAAAGCAGAATATAAACAAACGTCTTCTGTCAGTCTTGACGAACCCCACCAACGTACGCTCCTCTTTGGAAAGAAGCCCGATGATTTATGCAAGTAACCAGACTAAAAAAGTCGGCATCGTCCCGCCCGCCGCACTTCCGTTTGAAACAAAAACAAGCGTACTTCCTCAGCTCAGGTTTTCGCTCGTTGGGTTGGACGACCGACAGCGTGCAAAGCTGTTTGAGCTTTATTTCACGTCCTCCGTATCCAGCTTGGGGTCCACGTACCGTATGTTGGAACTGTTTAGAATTTCCTCTTGACATATTAACCTCATAATCGTTATTGAGTATATGAGTACATGGACTTCATTTGGATAGCATGGATACGGAATAAGTGCTCAGATGACTTTCCATACATTCCGCAATGTTCAAATCGGTCTTTTGTTTTCGTCCATTCTACATCCATCCCAATGCTTCCATAGCACCAGGAGCTGCTGCTTCATTTGCAAGACTCAAGGAAATGTTAGCTACGTTAGCATGTAGCATGTTTAAAAAAAAAAAAAAAAATGCCCTTATCTTTTGGAGACCACTTAAGCGGGACTGGGTCTGACGGGGATTCTGTGCTTTGGGAACAAGGAATGTCTTTTTTAATTGTGTTTTATTTTCATATTCTCCTGCTCCTCCGGGCCTGTCAGATTTGTTCAGCCTGGGTGCTGCATCACCTCTTGTTTTATTTTGTTTTATACCTGCAGGGAGACTTTCTATGGAAAAATAAAACAAGGATAATAAGCCAATGACCTTGTTGAGTTCTCATTCATCTTATTTGGATGGGAAATGCAGTGCTGAAAATATTTTAACATTATTTAATATTAAAAGATTTCAGACTGAGACTATCTACTTTAACTTTTAGCAATAAACCTGCGATTAGTTCTCAACACTAGAGGGCAGCACAAAAAAATTGTTGAATGTATTCGTTGCACAGTATAGCTGTGTATGGTTCTCAAATTAAATTTGTATTTATTGTATTCTAAATCCACCCACGCAGCCATCCATCCATCCATCCATCCATCCATCCATCCATCCATCCATCCATCCATCCAGCCGTGGGCGTCCTGGAGCCTATCCCAACCGGCTGTAACAACTGTACTCACTGTAAATAATAACAAACGTATATGTATATACTATTACAATACCGATCAATTGATTACAATTAAATACATTTATTTTGACAATTTAGTTGCTGTGTTTATTTGTGTATTAATTGCTTGATAATGTCGCCTTGTTGACTTTTGTTCAAATTGTCGCCATTTTGGCTGGAAACATGTCGGGGGATGTATTTTTCACTTTACATATTGGTTGGGGTAATGTTATGCTATTGTACATGTTAGCAGACTTTGACTTTCATGTATTTGGCCCCATCTTGGCTGTTTGTGCTGCTGGGCCTAGACGTCTCCAAGAGATGAGCTTCTTGCAGGTAGCTAGGTGTTGATGCACTAATTTGAGTTTCAATAGTTTGCTGCTGGGCCTAGACATCTCTGGGAGATGAGCTTTGATAGTCTGCAGGTAGCTAGCTAGGTGTTGATGCACTAATTTGAGTTTCAATAGTTTGCTGCTGGGCCTAGACATCTCCGCAAATTGAGCTGCAAAAGAGCCTGCATCTACTGGCTCCTGGCCGTGGCCCCCTGAGCCATCAATGTGTAAATTGATGAAGACAAACCTTCTCCACCAATCATTAGCTTTAGCAGAGTGTTTTCGCGTCACATGACCCCATAGGTGTGACCTTTTCCCCGCCAAGTTTGAAGTTAGTTTGGGACAGACGACTAAGAGGACAGGCCAGCGCAGGAGCTCTGATCAGCTGAGTCAGAGTGCGTTGAATACTGTTCCGAGATGGTTAAAGGTAGGTAATGTTAGTATTTCATCAGTATAATAATTATCATACAATAAGTTTATTATAATACACTGAGGTTATTTGTAAAACATGATGTAATGTTTATGTATTGTGCCACAGATATCATCGTTTATGCTGATGTTCATAATCCCCGTAAGTACATGATTTATGAGTTTGTTATTTACATTAATATATTATTCTTATTTTCAACAGTTTATAATACGGTTTTTTTTCATTCACCTACAGCCCCATTCAGCGATGATTTTCGTGGGGTCACGTGCTAGCATTAAGCCCCGCCCAGACCGGCAGGAAGTTGTCACGGACATAGAGGTGGAGCCGGAAGTAGTCACGGACACAGAATTCCATGGGCATGCGCACTAGAACTGTGAACCTCATCGGCAATCGTGTGAGCAACTAGCTTGACGCTTTCCACTACTTTCCACTTGAGATCTGAACGTGAGGGAATATGCCCAAAAATAAAGGTGAGGCGGCTTTTGTCTCGGAGCGCGCCGCGGCTACGACTGACACAAGTCAGACACGGAAAACGTGACGAGTCGGCGCTATTGCTAGTTAGCTCCGGAGATTACAGTATGTGTTGTTGACGCCGTGTCTCTTGTTAGCTAATGTTCCATTTTGTGAAGAAAAGCCAATGGTCGGTTTGCCGACAAGTTACATTGTTAACGACGGACTAGTAATAGTGCCGTTTACCTTGGCGAGCTACTTTTGAGTTTCACCACACCCGCTTTGGCCTCCATATCTCATTATCTTCCTTTTTGTTTGTTTTACTGAAGTCGAAACTCGATGAGATTTTTACGGAAGAGGATTAGGGCCAGTGAAGAAAAAAACGAGGGGTGACAGGATTCTGACTTTTTTTCTCAGAATTCCGACTTTAAAGTCAGAATTCCGACTTTAAAGTCAAAAATTGGGAATTCTGACTTTATTCTCAGAGTTCTGACTTTAAAGTCAGATTCAGAGCTGATTCAGAAACAGCACAGACGCTTGCAGGCATCTCTCAACGACGTTTTAAAATACTTGAGCCGCCGGAGCCAAACGCATCAGAGCCGACTGGAGCCAATCGCATCAGATTCACGTGCTAGCATTGAGCCCCGCGCGGACCGGCAGGAAGTTGTCACGGACATAGAGGTGGAGCCGGAAGTATTCACGGACACAGAATTCCATGGGCATGCGCACTAGAACTGTGAACCTCATCGGCAATCGTGCGAGGTCTGAACGTGAGAGAATATGCCCAAAAATAAAGGTGAGGCGGCTTTTGTCTCGGAGCGCGCCGCGGCTACGACGGAAAAACGTGACGAGTCGGCGCTAATGCTAGTTAGCTCCGCAGATTACAGTATTTGTTGTTGTTGACGCCGTGTCTCTTGTTGGGTTTTGACGAGCTGATGTTCCATTTTGTGAAGAAAAACCAATGGTCGGTTTGCCGACAAGCTACATTGTTAACGACGGACTAGTTAAATAGTGCCGACTTTAAAGTCAGATTTCTGAGAATAAAGTCAGAATTCTGACTTTAAACTCAGAATTCTGACTTTAAAGTCAGAATTCTGAGAATAAGTCAGAATCCTGTCACCCCTCGTTTTTTTTCTTCACTGGCCCTAATCCTCTTCCGTACATATCTCATTAGCTTCCTGTTTGTTTGTTTTACTGAAGTCGTAACTTGATGAGGTTTTAACTCTTGCTGTGCTTGTGAACCAGAAAAGGAGACGTGTAGTTGATGTATTTTTACTCCACGGTTCTGAACTCTAAACGCCAGCCAACATACGTTTGTGTGTGCACGTGTTTTAATTCACGGTGGACCTGTTGAGTTTCAACATCTTTTCAATGGAGGTTTTCGTGAAGCGACATGTTTAAACACCACTTCGTCCAACGAACCCGTGTTGTGCCGAATGTGCTTCCTTCCAGGTAAGGGAGGAAAGAATCGGCGGCGTGGAAAGAATGAAAACGAGTCTGAGAAGAGAGAGTTGGTGTTCAAAGAAGATGGACAGGGTAAGTTCATCATATCACATAAGTCATGAAGTGGTGAGAGCTGGCTTCAAAATATTGGCACTCTTTCTCTGGCAGCCATGCTTCAGAATGTTTCATTAAATGTATTTAATTTTTCAATCTGCATCTCCCTCCATTCGCGTCCCTTACAGAATATGCTCAGGTGATAAAAATGTTGGGGAACGGCCGTTTGGAGGCCATGTGCTTTGATGGCACCAAGCGGCTCTGCCACATCAGAGGAAAGCTCCGGAAAAAGGTGACCACACACACACACACCACCCCTGCCGTAAACGCTGAGTCGGCATCCTCGCGTAACTACCCCCTCACTCATGGATCGTTGAGTTGAGCATGTGGTCATGTGACGTGCGCCCAGGTGTGGATCAACACGTCGGACATCATCCTGGTGGGCCTGAGAGATTACCAGGTGCCGGCCATCGCATCGCAAGCTTGCCGTTTTGTTGTCGTTGGAGCCTCCCGGCTTGACGACCGTTTATCTGGTTGCAGGACAACAAGGCCGACGTCATCCTCAAGTACAACGCCGACGAGGCTCGCAGTCTGAAAGCGTATGGCGAGCTCCCAGAGCACGGTGAGATACGCACACGGACCAAAAGCTGCATGAATGGACCGATATGAGGGTTGACACAACTTCATGACGTCATTAACATTGTCTGAGTATCTTCGGACATTTGTGTGTACGGCAGAGATACATATGCACATGACAAAATAGATGATTGGTTCAATTGAATAATTTGATACTGTGAGGGCATCAGATCAACAGGTCAAATCTTTAAGGTAATTCAGTTGCCTGTTGTTTCTTGGTTTTTTTTGCTCAATTGTTTCTTATCTTTTAGCCAAAATCAACGAAACAGACACGTTTGGTCCCGGAGACGATGACGAGATCCAGTTTGACGACATTGGCGATGACGATGAAGACATTGATGACGCAAGTGGTTTTTTTTGTCTATCTTCTTTTGGCCTCATGATGATGTCACATCAGCTCAACTTTGCTTTTTCTTCTCTTGCAGATCTAAAGACTTACACACACACACATACACACTCGTTTATCCAACAGGGATATTTTTGAGCCCACACAGTGCTTATTAAAATTAAAAAAAAATTCATTTTATAGAATCCCTTATAAAAATGGTCAAGTGTGTTTGTCTTTCATCGGTCAACATGTTTGTTGAATGTGAAATTGATGAAAGAAAACAAAACATTTTTGTTCCCACTGAGAACCAGCTCAACGTGTTTCTTTTCCCCCCCCCCCCTGCATTTTTTGGGAGGAGTGTGTGACTGGAAAATCATGAAGTCCTTTTAAAAAGTGTATTTATAATCATTTCACGTTTGGTGGAATTTAAGAGTTTCAGAATCTTTGGATTCGCCAATAAACACATAAACCATTTTTTTTTGTCTTCCCCACGTGACGTCTTCATTCACTTCATGTTTGCTGTGACTTCCATCTGAGAATGGTCCTGCTCCAGAATATTACTTGCTTAATAAACTTACTCTGACTTTACATGCTATGACTACTTTAAGTTGTATAGTGTATAAAAGTTGCACCTAAATGTTTTAAAACAAACTGTTATTAAAGGTTAAATCAAACTCTATTGACGCTAAATACAACTGAATTAGTTGTTTCCATGTGAAAAGAAAATTTAAAAGCTTCCAATGCTGGCGTATACATAGATAGGAAAAAAAAGGAAATCATTTCAAGGCTGCTCATTTAATGTCTTCACAAGAAAGTGTTTTTTTTTGTGTGTGTGAGTGTACAGTGTTCCTTTTGTTTTGCATCACTGCTGCTCGTTCTGCTCAGTTCTTACACCTCGCCACATGTGCCGGGACAACCTCACTCAATCTCACTTTATCTGTGTAAAAAGATTTATGGACTTTTTTTTTTTCTCCTTTGCACCATTTGACAATAGGGACTTTGCTCCCTTCTGGCCCAGAGGGGGTGCTGCACCTCAGTTTTAGAGGCAGTAGCCTCCAGGGAACGCGTGATGCTGTAACTAATAAATAATATGTCCAATGTGTGACAGATGGGTGTCTAATAAACAATCTTAACTCTAATTGCATGAGATTTTTTTTAATTTACTAAAAAGACGTTCTAACGAGTTTTTCGATAGTTGTATAAAATTGCCACAAAGATTGATAGATAATGAAGTCTACTCCACAAAACTATATCTTATTTTAAAAATAGGTTATTATAATTCAAATTTGTCAAAGACTAAGTTAGTGCTGTAACATAACCGCTACAATACAATGAAAGGCTCGAAAGATTATTGAGATGAACATAAATTGATTACTGTTAATTTATTAGTTGCATTCATAGAAAGGAACAATGATGTATAATTGTCACGCTTGCTATTTAAGTAGGACACGATTACCAAAGAGAAATTCAAGTAAGATTACGTAGTTTATTCCAATCATTTTTTCACACTAAATTAAAAAAATGAAACAAACTTGACATCGTGCGAATAAACTGCTTGGAGGTCAAGTCACGTTTGAGTGACGTCATTGCGTACCCTCCGCCAACGCCAGTCGTGACGTCACGGCGCCGCCAGGGGTTCGCCTGCTGCCTGGCACGTGTGGTAAATGAGAACACGTGAGGAAAAAAACGTGTCGAATTCAAAACATATCCGTTTGACATTGTTGTTGTCGTCGTGATGATTATTATCAAATGTTGACGTTATTTAGTTGCCAGGTGTTTCTTCTCGTTTTGATGGCTTAACGAGTGACGTTCTCATGAATATTCAAATGAGGTATGGTGACGCGCTAACCTTAAGCTAATAATAGACCACATTGTGACGAAGTGAAACTGTGACTAAAGTGTTCCACTCGTTGTTGTTGTTTTTCTTAAACGTTTGAGTATCTATTGTGTCGTTAGTATCTAATCCTCAGCTAAATTTGAACCTGCTGGTGATAAGCGAAGGGAAACAGACCGGAAGTCCTCCCTCCCTTCCTCATCATCCATTCTCTCCTCTTTCCTTTTCATAGCATCCCTCGCTCATCCTCACTCTTCCAGGCTGATTCATACGAGTGCTTCCAAAGTGTTCTTGGACTAGAATCTGGTTTGGCCCGACTCATCCTCATCATGACTCAAGTGGTTCCGACTCGTCCGATTGCTCTGACAGGTGAATTATTTTTCTTCATTTCAGGTCATTAAAATGCACAAGATGGAATTAGGGAAAGCCTTTGGAGCAGCTCGAGGACTCACTCTTTGGCCTCACTAGTAAGACAATTAGTACATTGACCATTTGTTGGGCATCAGTGGGTTGTAAGAAATGCTCAAATAGCTCTCAAGAATGTCTTCCATATTCATGCTGTCCATCTCGAATACTCTCTTTGGCCTCACTAGCAAGGACAACTACATGCTACTAGTGCTAGTAGGCCAAAAGTTGTCTTACAAGTGTGCAGAAAGTGGTTGGAAAAAATGTCTTGATTGACAAATGATGTTAATTAATTGGATGTCGACGAACGCGTGTGTGGCAGGTTCACGTGTGAACTCCGTCACGTTCTCGTCTCTCGGCTTATGTTCCATATTTACATCGTTGCCTTCCCTTCCAGCACAATGAATCATGTTATGAAAAAAAAAATTACAGCTCTGGACCCGCCTCCTAAGACCCCACCGACCAATAGGAAGGCATCTCCTTGTCGGTCACCCTCCAGTCAGAGGAGCCCCACAGGTCAGCTTTTGACCATTTGCTGCCTAGGCCATTGTTTGTCTGCATGTCACCTGACCTTGCATAAAGCAACCGACAAAATCTTTGTATGTGCTCTGCTATTGATTGCCAATTGGTCCAATGAGGAAAATATTTGTCTGCAACTGATGTACAGCAATACTGTCTTCACTGGATTGCAAATATGATGGAAGGATACGTTGCAACATGTGGAAAAGTGCAGCTCCTTTGCGTGTGCGCAGAGCTGTCGGAGGCACTGCGAGATAAAGATCGTCGTGCTCAGCAGCAGCTGGAGCGCAGCGGCCAGCAGCGAGAGCACAAGATGGCGGCCCAGAGGCGAAAGGAACAACAGCGCCGCCTGGCGGCCGAGGATAAACGACAGCGACAGCAGAAGGCTGAGAAGGTCAGAGGTCACTTTGAATTTTCTTTTTGGGGACATCATTAACTGAAGGGTTAAAGTTGAAAATCACATGCTGATGAGAGGGGAGGGGGGGGGTGTTGCTCTTTATGATTTAAATGGCGTCAAGTGTGTTTTGCGCACACAACAGCCGGTGTTGTGCGACGGGTTAACGAGCCCTGAGGCTGTCTGGTCTTCAGGGAGCGTCTCCATTAATTCAGCGCCTCTGTTGGCGAGCTTGCATCCCTGCCAGGACCCTCCCTCCTGCTCCCCCACTCGTCAATGACAAGCGATGACCTCATCATCACCGTATCGCGAGGTGTTTACGGGAACGTGACGCCTGTTTCATATTTGTGAGTGAGTGGCGCATATGTTCCACCAATTTTTTTCAGAGTGAGTCCAGTACTCTTGGACTGGCGCCCCCTCTAGTCCTCTAGTCCATTTCATCTATAAAATCTCATCTAACACAATGAGGTAAAAAATTGCTGATTGTGAGACCTTTCCTTCTTTCTGACGCAGATAAAGCTTTGCCAATGTATGAAACTGGTGCAGTATAGCGCTAACTCCTGCTGAGGAGAATTTTCATGATGTCAGATTTTTTTCATTGCCTTACGTATCATTGCTGGTATCAGCAGTCTCGTCAAGTACCCAATATCTGAAAATAAGGCCAGTATCGATACTTCCCTGTTTCTAGTCTCCACAAGGGGACATTACAACATGCTAGGACGTTACTTTGTCTTCACATGGGGACGTTACATGTGTCGTTGTGTATCACATGAGTGTGGAAGGTAAGGCAATGGGAAAGGGAGGGGGAGAGTGAGGCAGGGGGGAGGGGAGAGAAATAGAGAGAGCAAGTGAGCGAGGTGTGCCGCCATGCTCTCTCTCTCTCTCTCTCTCTCTCTCTCTCGCTACTCTGGTGTCAAAGCGGCGAGCTTCACGCTAAAGCAAAGCAGTGGGAACACGGCGAAGGGGCGAGGCCACTGCTCGGATGCGGTTACCATGGCGCAGCTGTCACCCTGCGCATCGCCAGGCCTGCGTCGCCGTAGCGATGGCTCAGTAAGGGAGTGTCTCTTCTTCCCCGTGTCGGAACGCAACGAGCAGGAGAGGCTGGAGGCCCTGGTGCGACGAAGAGCCGGGTGCGGCGCTGAGCGCAGGGGAGGAGGCGACGCCCACGACCAGCTGGACAACAGGCCCAAGCGATGGACGTGGGGGGGGCCGCCGGATGGCGTGGAGGGTGAGTGTCACCCACGGGAGCCGGAGGTCACAGAGGAGACAAAGAAGGAGGAGGAAAGGGTGTGGAGGCTGCGCTGCAGGCGATGCTTTGTCTCCCCGCTCCTCCTCCTCCTCCTCCTCTGCTCCTCTAGTCATCTTTTAGCCTCGGAATTGTGCCACAGGTGTGTGCGTGCGTGCGTGTGGAAAAGGTCGCGTGTAACATTTAGCGCACCAGCGCCATGTAAATCTCGTCCTTCTCATCTGGTGTTACTTTCCCCAAAACAAACGAGGGGTCCCATTCGGACGTGTCCCAGGCTGGCCCCTCACGTGACGCTTTGGCAACATCGCGGTCAATAATTGATTCCCGGCCCGTCCCGGTGCCGACCCGCCCAGCGGCTCGGCTCACTGCGACACAAGCTCGGCCGCCATTACAGGACGGAGACCTGCGCGTGCACGTCGTCTTTTTCTGGGACATCATGGGTTACGTGACGACCTTTTGGTTTGTTGTCCTTAAGTCGGCTTCGTTTGATTTCTCATATGTGGCTTCTGTGGCCGGCCGCCATTTTGAAAATGGCTTGCGCATTTCTTGCCCCTTCTTTCGATTCATGCCTGAAGTTACACGATGGTGTCGTGCTTCGCACGTTTGCCTCCCAGATCTCATGTTTGGTGTTTGAATCCTTCCTGTTTGAAGCGAACACATCATCGAATGAAAGTTTGCTACCCTGTCACGCGTGTGTGCGAGCGTAACGCTTTTGCTTCCAACCTGTGGGCCAGGTAACACTAAGAGCCCTCCCGGCCACGCCATCGCCTCCGATGTGCTCCCCGCTGCTTCCGGCACCTGCCAAGCCCGTAACGGTACAATTTACGTGAGCGTGTGTGACCCCGCCCCGTCACTGCCAGCTTGATCCTCGCCAACTTTGCATGTGGCTGTAGCTCTTCTGCTCTTCTCTGTCTTTGTGTTCACATGTGTGGTACAGCTATGACATCACCTACCTGCCCAATGTATGTTTGGATGTTGTCATGAGGTTCCCCCTTCCCCCACCCTTAGACCAAGGGCTCTGTCTCTTCCTGTCCTGATGCTGTTTACTGACACACACACACACACACACACACACACACACACACACACACACACACGTTCAGTATTGACATTTAACCGTAACGCGATCGCGCCAACATGGCAGAATCAAATAGCATCAGTGTCCAGGTTGCTGTTAGAACAGTGATTTCCGAAATTCTTTTGCATACCACTTGAGGGAGCCCTTTGCAACAGCTGACCGTTTCATATTTGTGTACATTGCTTCGCCTCGTTTCAACTCAGTCTGCGAATGACTGACTTCGTCCTGAAATGTCACGTGATTGTCGATGATGTTTCCCGCTCCTTCAGCGACGTCCTAATCTAATTCACGATGAAGCAAATTCTTCATCACCGTGGCAGCCTGGTGACGTCAACACGGCTCATCTGTCATTTTGGGTGTCGGCTCTTTCCGAGCTCTCGGTCGAGTTCGCTGACTGACTTGCGGCCGACTCGCCGTCTGTGACGTTCTCGTGTTTTGTTTGTCAGCTTGTGAACTCCTGGCTCCACCCACCCCGTCAGACCAACCCATGAGCAAGCAGCTGTCCAACTCGTCCGCTGCCCTCCACTCGTTGGAGACAGGTGACCCACAAATTTGCAACTCATGACTGACTCATTCGACTCTTCTCCAATGATGTGATTTGTTCTCGTGTGTCACCGAGCAGCTTCTTCCAACAAGCACAGACCTCAAAGAAGTTCCTCCAACCGCAGGAGCATCGCCGCATTCCCCGAGGAGACGTCTCGAGCCAAAACGCCCACGGTCAGCACACACACACACACACACACACACAGTGGAAGTTTAGTCTTGCCTGATGATGCAGCACTTGTATCATTTGTAAATGTCACGTGCAGGGAGAAGTTCCTGCCGCACCTGTTCGGAGCTCATCCTTCAGAGCCAACGGTAAAGGTTCTGCTACGCCAAAAAGGTAAACACAATTTGAAACGATAGCACTGAATCATTATTGGATGATCAACACAGCCGCCGTTCTGGTTCTAGAATGAGAGCGAGCAGAAGTCGGGCTCAGTCGCCCTGCTCGCCGGGCCAGTACCCGCCCTCCCCTCTCCGGCAGAGGGCCACCACTCCCGTCGGCGATGACCGGGCTCACCACGGCACCCTGGACAGGAAGTCAGCCAAATGTGCTGAAAACTCTGACAAGAAGATGTCCAAATCTACCAGCAGGGAATTGTGTGCAGGTGAAGAGCGGAAAATGACTTCAAACAGAAAAAAAAGTAAAGAAAATATGTGATGTGGCGGCCAATTGTCGTATGTCCTCCCCCCACACTTACAGAGTCCCCAGGAACGCCCACGGGCCGCAGCGTCGGTGGCACCATGGATGCCGAGGAGGCGTCACGGCTTCTGGCCGAGCGGCGCCGCCTGGCTCGGATGCAAAAGGAGCAGGAGGAGCGGCAGCGGCAGGAGGACGAGCTGTCAGTCCGCATCCTGTTTGACATGTTCATTTCATATCGATGCATTTTGAAACGGCTAGCTCGTCCCCATAGGCTGCGAGCCGAGGAGGAGCACAGGAGGCAGCAAGAGGCCCGGGAGCTGCAGGAGAGAGCGGCGCAGCAGGCGGAGGTGG
The DNA here is from genome assembly GCF_054491065.1 of Syngnathus leptorhynchus. NCBI lineage: Eukaryota > Metazoa > Chordata > Actinopteri > Syngnathiformes > Syngnathidae > Syngnathus > Syngnathus leptorhynchus. The sequence continues at coordinate 1,148,339 of NC_141213.1, forward strand.
AGCGAGCCCGGCGCGAGGAGGAGAGGAAGAGCAGGGAGGAGGAAGAACGTCGGCAGAAGGAGCAGCGATGGAAGAACATGCAGGAGGAGTTGGACAAAGAGGTCCGCTTTTGTTTTCGCTCGCTTTGTGATTGTTTTGCCGGCCCTTGAATTTTGCATTTCTTCAGTGCATGAGCTTTTTTTTTTTTTTTTTTTTTAAATCATGGTCATCAGAGGGAGGAGGCCTTCCAACGAGCCCAAAGAGAAGCCGAGAGGAAGAGGAGGGAGCGCGAGCAGCTTCACATCCAGGAGGAGCGGGAGAGGCAGCTGAGGAAGAAGGTCAGGGGGGAAGACTCGTTTTGCGTGCATCAAGCTTTTTCTTCTTCTTCTTCTTGTCACTTCACCCATCTGCTCTGTTGTAGAGAATTGAAGAAATCATGAAAAGAACACGCAAGAGTGACGTGGAAGCTCCGCCTGACGCTGCAGGTACCTCCGCAGTGAACTTGTGATTTTTAAGGGAGGCTTGATCAAAGTCAGGTGGCACTAATACTCTACTCGCATAAGAATCGTTCGGAGTAGAAATTGAATTCCAACTGATGTGTTGACAGTGTACGACGCGAGCTCCGACATAGCGCCGCTCGTCCTAGGAGAGGACGCCCCGACTCCTGCCGAGGCACCCGTCATTCTGCTGGGACCGCTGGAGAGCAAGAGCTGCGTGGACGAGCTGTCGGACGGCGTCCAGTCCATGGACGTCAGGTGAGGGACAGCTCGCCGTTAGCGTGACAAATAGCTTCAATGCTCCAACATGAGCACTTATGTATCGCACTTGTCCGTCCGTCCGTCAGTCCAGTGTCCCGGGACGAGCCGGCCAGCGCTCAGGAGTTCTCACCGGTGGCGGACGGGCCGGACCGCTGCCCCCTGGGGGACACGATGGACGTGGAACCGCAGGCGGCCCCCTTCGCCAAGCTGCGGGCCGGCAGCGGTGTGGGCGACCTTAACGAGAATCTCCTGATCCAAGCGTATGGCAGCACCGCTGCCGAATCCTCGCCGCTCATCCACGGCGTCGGCCCCGGCCGGGTGGATGCGTGAGCAGCCGCACGAGGACTAGGTACGACGGCTGGAAGATTTTTTTAAGCTTTGTGAGTGTTCAGCGTTCACACAACATAGGGACTTTATTTTCAGTTTTACAGACGCCGTGGAACGTCCATCCTTTTAGGAGATTTGCATCCTCGGTATTTCAACCGACTGCAGCTGCAGCAGCGATCATCATTTTCCCTGCAGGAACAGCCACCGCTCATCCTTGTGCAACCTGACGGCCACCACAGAACATCCCAACGTGACCACGCATCAACTCCACACAGCTTGTTCACCAACTCCAAACCGGTTGATTTAGCGATTGAATGATGACACATCGCAATTTGACAATTTGTAAGAATTCTTAACGACGGGCGACGGGATGTTGCCATCAGTGCCGGGTGGTAGAAAACAAGGTGAAGGCCAGTCAGAATTTAGGGGATGGGATGGGGTGGGTGGGAAAGGCAGTAAGACAGTCTTAAATCCAGAGACAAGTTGTATACTAACATGTATTTCATTTCTTGTTATCTCTGTGATGTTTGATCTTTGAAAAGAACGCCATCTTTACTGGCGCCCACTTGAATCGCCTTCCAGCTGGCACATTTGTGTAAATAGCGTAGACAGGAAAGAAAACGTAGCCAGTGGAGATATTAGCGGATGCACTCGTTGCTTGCTTTCTCCATACCTTTGAGTTGGACGCTGTAGCTTTGGCTCCCCCGGACATTTTGCAGACCAGAGTCACTCAAAATGTCACTTTTGAGATGCACACTAGCCGCAAAAAAGTTTGAAACCATTTTTTTTTTTTTGCAAGTGTGTGTGTGTAGTTGTAAGGCACTGATTAACCACACTCGCTGCACTGTGTAGTATGCACTATTATTACTCGACTCCGCGCTACCCACTACCGACCCAAATATACCTCTTTCGTGGACACTGGTCACCTCTGAGGCCTTCAACCTCGAGCACCCCTCAAAGTAGCCACGTAGGAGTGAGTGAGGAGCGGACAAACATAGTTATACACTCTCTAGCTTTGCGCTGATTGTGGCTGCGAGGCCAACATAAAGTGTCTCATCTACTGGTCGAATATAGAATTGTACACGCCATGCATGGATTACTGCAAAATAGCATCAATAAACTTCATCAAGCTATCAAGTGTGTCTTTCTGTTGGCAATCATACAACAGAATAATTCAACAAAACAAACTCACAAAACAAACACACTTTACATGAATTGTGAGGACATGGAAACAAAGATAATTAATTCAATATACTGTATAATATTAACAAAATAGTAAAAGTTAAAAATAAATGAAAAGAATGTACAGGGCAAGAAAAAAAATGCTTTGAAAGAACTCAATCACCTGGATTTAAAAGTATTCACAGTTGAGGCTGACAATGTTGGCTGATACTCCATACCAGTTGGTGGCGCTAGTGGGCGTACGCGCCGTTTGACAACTACCTGTATACAAGAGAAAAAACGGAAACAGATCAAAAACACGTTCGTGCGTTCCGCCATTTTCCGCCAATTGGGGCAGGATAGTTGCTTTAAAGCAACTTTGGCGTTTACTTGTGTCAATAAATAGGGCTCAGACTCAAATAATCGAGTGTTGAATTTTCATTCGTGTGTACAAATCGCTATCTTAAACCGCGCTGGGGTTGCCACTGCGGCATTAAACGCAGGACGTCTCGGGAGTCGCAGGTAGGTACTTCAAAGGCCAGTTAGCATTAGCTCACGTGTTCATTTACGTGTTTCTGCCACCGCTTTGCATTTAATTCCTGGGGGTTGGAAAATATCTGAATATATTCCATGGGACAGGTCTTGTGGTATTTTCGATAGTGTGCGAAAGACGGAAGTTTTAGGGGGAGCGTTAACATTCGCTTGGATGCTAACTGGAGATCCGCTCCAAGCAGCGCACACTATTCACCGCGTGCAACATTAGTGAAACAGTTGTTTCAAATGACAGATGCTGTTTTTCTTAACTTTTAACACTTAACAATTTGAAAATTCCACTAACTCCTTCAACCAAGCTGTGACATTTCTGTCGTCAATGAAAAATGCGCAAAACCTCTATGTTGACTTTGTTCTAACTTTTTGTTGCTCTTCAAAGGCCGCCGGAACGTCTCGACAGATGTCGCCGTTGCAACAAAGCAGGTGCATGGAACGATAAGCGACAAGTGCCGTTGGTCAAAAACATTCCTTGTACTTATTGTGACTGCTCTGCTGTCTAGGAGAGTCCCGTGGGACGAACACGGACCCAACAGAGCTTCAGCGGGACACTACGGAAGACCTTTGGACTGGAGGCCCGTTGGCAGAAATGAAGAACGCAGGTTTGGTGAGGACATGTTCCCAGAAGCCCACAAGAGATCCTCTCCTCCACAGGATCACTTTTGGCGTCAGCGAAATCAGGAGGGCAATTTTCTGCGGAAGCCGTCACCTCGACGTGATTTCAAGGAGCACCGTGTCCCACGAAGCTCCCCCCACCGGGATGGCGGGTTCAATGCAGACAGACAAAGAAGAGGCTTCAGAGAAGACATTCAGAATGTTAACAGCAGAGCAAGGTCACAGTGTTCGCCGCCGAGGTTCCGTAGGGAACCGTTGCCGCTGCTGCCTCGCAGTCACTCGGACCACTCGCAGGAAGCCCCAGCCTGGAGGCGGGATGGGTGGCGGGGCCAGGGGCATTTGCGAGATGCCAGCCCCACTGTTCGATCCGAGGAGCAAAGAGGAAGCAGAAGAGAAGGGAATGTTGAAGGTCTGAATAGAAGCCGGCAAAGAGAGGATGATGTTCAGCCCCCCTTAAAGCAGCCGAGAAGAGAAATGGACGGCCACCATCACAGCGGGTAAAATCACAACAAAATCCAATTCCTCGTGAGCGACAAAGACTTTTGGATATTTTCGTCTTTCCTTCTGCTTGCTTATTCTTGCTGATGATGACGTGTCCTCTCGCTGTCACAGGTTCAGACGGGACAACAAGGATTTTGGGGATCGGTGCTATTCAGCTGCCGCCACAGTTGACAGAACCTTCCGCAGGCAGCCTCGCGACTCGGGAACGCCTCACTTCACTGAACACGGATTCCAAGGCATCCGCAAAGGACCGCGCCGGGAACACTTGGATAATGGTGGACAGCGCCATTTTCACTGGAGGCACCAACATGCCGATGCGGCGTGCTCCTCGCAGGAACAATTCTGGAATTCAAATAACGGGCCGGATGGCCGAGAAGATTCCAGAAAACGCCACTTTCCTGATAAATGGGGGGATGGCTCGGAAAGCAGGAGGAGCCCCCCGCCGCAAGAAGGGGCAAACTTTGCAAGATATGACAGACAAGACACCCCCACAAACAATAGAGGGAGAGGCGGTCTTCACCTCGCCAGAGGTAGGGTCAGTCACATGGGGAACCGGACAAACTTTCAGCAGTCCTCTCTGAGCTACCAAAACATTCCTCGTGAGGAGCCCAGAGCGGGATACAAATCCCAAAAGGAAACGAGTTACCCCAATGCTGAGGAGGTAGAGGAAGAACCCAGCTGGACGCAAGACGACAGACGCCCGAAGCAGGTCCGCCCTGCTAGTCTGGAGCGGGGCTTGCACGAGAGCGCTCCAGATGTGGACCAGCCCAGGCCGCACCTCTGGGAAGAATCAGAGTCCAAAAACATGACTGTGGTCACCAAGGAAACTCTCACCATCAAAGTGGACAGGAGCCGGCCCATCTTGCACACCAGGTAAAGTATTCCCTTGTTTTACCGAGAAGATAGAATAGCGCCGAGGGCAAGTTTTTCTGGCAAGTAGATGAGTGACTTGGACATCGGGAATGTGCGTCATGTGATAGAAGATTGAATGAAATTGGATCCGAAACATTTCAATAGGTCTTCGATATCCTTCGGGAGCAAACAAGAAATGCAATTGGAACGCAAACCTCACGTGGCCTGTTCTGATGTTTTTGGATTTGAAACGTAAAAGAGCATCTCATCCCATGCTCTGATGTCATCACATCTTCACTCGAGCTGCTTCACGACGCCACAGGAAGAGTTGGAATTTCGTGGAATGCTTTTGCTACAGGTTGCCAATGAAAGTTTTTTAGACAAGATGGATTCCGGATTGATGTGAGCCACTGCTGCACCTCTCTGCTGCATCGGCGCATTTCAAATGCGTTCACCTCGGAACAGCCACGAAATGACATGCCGATCCAGGAAACCTCTGGAGGACCATTTGAGAAGGAAGTATTTACTGGACACCAGGAATCAAGTGCAAGGTGAACATGACGGGGAAGAGAAGAAGTTAACCAACTTCCTAGAGGAAGGTACATTCCCACATCTTAGTTGGTGGACCTGCTATTCAGATGTTGGCTCGCTAATTTACTAAAACGTGGAACCTTCCTTCTCGGAATGGAGTTGAATAATCAGGATGACTTCTTGAAAGCCACTTTTGACCACGGCAGAGACCAGAAAGCCTTTTGCACACAAATAGCAAGAATTGGATCGGATGCCTTCAAAGAGGAAGTTGAGAAACACCATCATGTGACGGCAACATGTGGCCAATGACGGAGGAGCGGCCTTGAAGAGCAGAGGCAAACCTTTCTTGATTGTTTGAAAGAATTGTCACAAGGGCGCCGATGTTCAGCAGTCTAACACAAGATGGAGACATAGGAGCATTCTTCAAGTTGTCCTCATTTCAAGAAGTACTTGGATGTCCTTCTATCCAAACATGGATGTTGCTAACAGCTCAACGGATGAAGAGCGACAGTCTTCTTCCCTTCACACGACCATTTTCAGGATTCTTTAGGTCCAGCAACAGTTGCTCATGGAGGTCCTTCCAGACAAAAAGTAAAATAAAGCTGATGTTCAACTCGTTCACATCAAGGAGCCGAAGGAGAGCGGTCCACACAAGCCATCGTTGACACCGAGCAACATCGGCGTTTGCTGAAAGGAGCACTCAAACAATCATGGACCTCCATCCAAACCATTTCTTGTGGATGCTAACGAACAAATGAATGCATGTACAGCAACAGTAACGCAGCAATGGATGGACATTTTTGCATGCTGAGGAGACCACCTTGATAACAAAGGCGCTGCCGCGATGATCACGTGTATCCGTCCTTCAGTGTGACGAGCTGTCCTCTTTCAACGCCAGACGCGATGATCACGCGTATCCGTCCTTCAGTGTGACGAGCTGTCCTCTTTCAACGGCAGACGTGAAGAGTGTCCGACATTGTCAGACAGAACCATCGGGAGGAAGGACAAAAGGATCAAACAGTAGATTGTTACTTAACGAGTGAAGATGTGATGTGAGCACATACTGTCCATGAGATGCTCGTCGGGACAACGAGAAGAACGGACGTTACCGTAAAACCCGAAGATGGATGGCATTTCGGATCAGGTGATCTGCCGGACAAGCTTCAGGAGGACAAAAGCTGCAAGTAACATGTCAGTCAGATGAAGCTAGCCAGCAAAGGCGGGACAAGAGAAGGAAGTGACATCACACTTTGTACAAAACCACCTCAGGGAGTAATGAAGATAATCTGTACGCTTGGCTCGTCAGTCAGTCGGAACCCTCTGAAGGTACGAGAGCAAACGGGAGGAAGTGACATCACCACCAAGCTGTGATGTGAGATCTCAAACGTCAGGAGGACGTGACAGCGCTCACTTGACGTGTTTTCAGCTCAGGTTGCGCTGCCCGCCGCCTTGCGAAAACTGCAAGCCGGCCTGTCTCGCCACTTCCTGTGGACACGCCATGTTGCACGGGACGCTGTCATTGCGTGGCATGGCGTTTGTCTCACCAGCGTCACCTGAGCTCAGTTGTGCGTAGCGTAGCTAACGTAGCAGGCCCAAATTAAAAGACAGGTCAGGAACAGGTAAGTCACGTTTCTTCTTTGGTGTTACCACATTTCAACTTTGGATCTTTGTTTTCACTAGTGGACTTTGAAAATGCAGTCCACCCAGCTTTTAGAGATCTTGCCCAGAAGCAAATAGTCCAAATCCACAAGTGCCTCTCCCCCAAAGATTGTGCAACACTTCAACTTCTCTTCACGCTCTGCTAGCATATCCGCCCCAATCCTTGGTGACAGGTGAGCTGAAGCTTCTCCCTGCTGACGTGATTGAAAGGCGGCGTACACCTCAGAAAGCCAAGTTAGTTGTCACACTAACTTTTGGAATGTTGGAGGAAGCTGAAGAAAACCCACCTCAGCGATATGACTGACAGCTTGCACATTCCACACGGGGAAGTCCGAGACCAGATCCAAACTTTCAACCTCGGAACTGCCGGCTGGCCCCTGTTGCGATATTTTCTTTTGAAATTAACAACCTACAGGTGATTAGAACATGGCAAGCATGAAGGGCGACGCTGTGTGACAATCTCAGGAGTGGGCGTTTTGCCGCCATCTTGTGGCATCTGGCCAAAATCCAAAGTGCAAAAAACAAAGTTTTAGGATCCATGGAGCAAAGACCAAAATGATGAAACGCTGTCTTCATCTTCCCGCCAGCTCGCCGTGTTACTCTGCAGAGCGCCAGCTCTCCATGGACTTGGTTAATGTGGGTCGCCGGCGTCCGGATTCCCTCCCGAAGGCGCCGGGGGACGTGCCAGAAAGCAATGGCGCGCGCGGGGGAGCCTTTGCACAGGAAATCATCATGCTGGTGCACAATGTCAAAGGTCAGAATCACACATCCCGGAAGTCACAGGCCACGTCTTGACGGTTTGCGCGCGTGTCGCAGAGTTGTACTTCAAAGGCCACGGCATCACGTTGAACAAACGTTTCTCTGCGCCACAACGCGGCCGTGACCAGACGGTGACGGGGCTGACGCTGAACCAGAGGTTCTCATCGCCGCAGTACGTTTCTGTGATGTCGGATCAAAAGCAGTACGACACGTCACGTACGTGTGTCGATGCACCTCGCCGTGACCTTCGTCTTTGTCATCCTCAGCATGAACACGGCTCCGTCGCCCGGCAACATCCAGCCGCTCTTTCCCGCTTTGAGCGGCGCGCAGGTGAAGTCGACTTTCCGTCGGGACGCCGGCAGGCTCGGCCTTGACGCTCCGTGGCCATTTTGTGTCGTTTCCAGACGCCGCATGGCCCCGGTGACCTGAGACACGACCTTGAGAGGCGGCGTCAGAAGCGTCTGGAGGGCGTCACCGTCACTATCCCGGGAAGTGGCCCGCCCTCCCCCGTCAAAGTCCGCTGCGGCGCCCCCAATGTGATGCTTGAAGACGAGCGGGACTACAGGACAGGCAACGCGGTGAGTGCGCGGGATCCAGCCGGCGGGGGACCGCATTTAAGCCGGTGGTGTGTCTTCGTGCAGGGCCCCAGACGAGGAGGCGCATACGGGACTAACGCCGGCCCGATGTCCAGGTTCAAAAACCACAACAATGAGGCAGGTAAGCTTTATTTTTGTGTTTGTAGAGTGCGAGGAGGGAAAAAAAAAAAAAAGTCACCACCCTCGTCAAGGCTGCCACTGGGATGTCTTTCAGTCATGGCCAAATTGCATAATAGTATGTTTGAGATGTTCCCTCCTGCAGCTCAGCTGGTCTTTTTTAGACGGCTTGTGTAACAAGCGCATGGCTGGCTTTGACCTAAGACCCGCCGACCGCAGCGTCCAGCTTGTCCAATCCTGTTTCTGCTTCCCGCGCGGCTAAAAATCCGACGCCGCTGTGGTGATCCGCATTAGAGCTGCAGCCACTTGACTTGACCTCAATTTTCTTCTCCCCCCCTTGCAGGTCTCAGATGGTGATGCCCCCCGCTGCTTTCGCAGTGATTTGTCTTATAGTGAGTACAGTACGTAGGAGTTGTTGGACCTTAAGACGGCAATCGGGCCAAGGATGAAGTTCTCCGATCTTTGATTCCACATGTGAGATATGTGAGCAGATTAACTTTATTTCAATCTGTTGTGACGTGTTCTGTTGAAGCAAAATAAAAAAATTTAAAAAATCAAACTTCACCAACATCTTTTGTGTGTCGTTTGTAAACGTAAATATGAAACAGAAAAAGTGATAAAAGGCACACGCTAAATCCATCAAAGAAGTTTGAGCACAAATTGACACCGTGCCTACATGTCTGTACATGACAGTAAGAAGGCCTAATTTGACCTCAATCCCATCAAGGGCCAGATTATCGTCTGGCTCCAAACATGATGCCGAGTCATTCTGTCTCCCCATGAAACTTGCCTCACAATTTTTGGAGATCCCCCTCCAATTCGGGAGTCGATCCGATAGCTCGCCGGGCACAGGTACGTCAATGACCTTTGGCTTGTATCGCACTTTTCGCCGCCTTTTCATTCCCGTGACACACGACTATCCAGCAACAGCTTGTGTTGATTGTTTGCATAACTTGTCTCAAAGGCATCATGTGATAGCGTCGTTTCCAGGTAAGCTAACAGTTAACCTCACTTCTATTTTTTCTGCTTGTCTTTCTTGGCCATCTCCATGACGATTATTACAAAGTTCATTCTGGTCCGTGTGGTCGGTTTATCCGTCTGGATTATAGCTCCGCCCACTGCATGGGTTGTCATCGCGCCCGCCGAGCACGCTAAATCAGAGCCGAGAATTGCATGATGACGGCCGGAACGCCACCTCCGTGTTTTCCTCCATTAAGAGGTCAAAGCGGCACATCAGTGGCCTGTGCGGGAACAGGAAATACATGAGTGGTGCCACAGGTAATTGGTGTAACAATCACGGAGGTTCTGACCTTTGCGGGTGCTCCAGCGGCGTCAGTCGTATTTGCAGCAGTCTGATCTTGTAACGAGGCCCGATCACGTTTCCCGTGCTGATGCGCAGGGAGATCTTGTGCACGTGCGGCAGGTCCTCGTCAAACTGGGCCAGAAGACGTGTGGACGTGAATTGCTCAAAGCGAAGAAGCTTGCTGCACAAAAAACACGTTTGGTTGAACTAACGTCACAAGACTCTGAAGTAGTGAAGTAAATTGTTGGTGGAATAGAAATGTCAAAGAATGCATTGGCATGTATTTTGTGAGGAGACCACTCACTGGTCCACGCGGGCCTCTGTGACATTCCTGCCGCTATGCAGGCGGATGTAGACCACCCCCCAGCGGAGGTACTGGTTCCACGTCACCATGTCCACTCTGTAGTTCATCTCTGTCAACCCACAACATCCATTTTGTGGTTCCACATTTTTCTTTTGTTTGTTTTTTTTCCCTTACAGGCAGACTTACTCATGTAAGGGTGCGAGGCGGTGGTGCTGAAATACACTTTGGTCTGTCCCAGTTGCAGAAGACTTTCCCGCCACTGGATGACGTCATAGCCTGGACATGAGAGGATAAACGTCATCCACCAGGGGGAAAAATCTTTTTTTTTTTTTTACTTTGCCTTGAAAAAACGAAGACAAACACCGTTTTTTTTTTTTTTAACTTAATCTGACTTTTGGAACTTGTGTAGGGGTCTCACCAAGCTGTGGGCAGGAAGCGGGCTTGAAGGCTTCACACTGCAGGCAGCGTCCATCCAGGAAGTCGGCGTAGGAGGTGCACGGGTATGCCGTCAGGCTGCACGTACCGTTGAGGGCGCAAAGGTACAGGAACATGGAACGCTGGTGGTCGCACACAAAGTAAGACTTTCCTGTTGGCCGGGGGGGGGGGGGGGGTCTTGTGGTTATGTTGACCTCAGCAACACAAATACCAAAACGTCTTTATGTGTACCAGCAAAGATGGTTTTGGGGCAGCCGGGCTGGTCGGCCCCGCCGTTGGCGTAGAAGTCAACGTGACCGTGAGCACCCCGCAGGCCAAATGCTGCAATGTCATATTACATTCAGAGTTTACTTAGTTGTATTCATTTCACCTTTTTTGTCCTAAGATTATATTATTACAAAATGATATGAAATAAAATAATATAATGTAGTGTGGTATGTGAAATGATATTCCCATTGTACGTTTTAGTGTTTTTTGTTATGGTTTTAAATACATATTTCCAGTAGATCTTAGTGCTATCTGCCCTCTTGTGGCACAACAGTGAACTGCATGAAGGCAAGCTGATGATCATTAACACAAGAGTATAAAAGGAAAATAGATTCTTTTGGAAAGTATTGTTGCTGTAGCCTTAGAATAATAATATGAAAGTGTTCAAATGCTCACAGTCCATGTCTGTGTGCAGTACGTCCACAAACATGGCGTCGGAAGGGTCCAGCCTCTCGTCCGGCGTGGCGCTGTTGAAAAGAGGCCCGGCCGGGTCCAAACCTGGAGTGCAGTAGGTTTCACGCACAAGATGTTGTGGATGTTGAAGAACCCGGCAAAGATTAATACCTGTGATGCGCCCGATCTTTCCTTTCAGGTTGGCACCCACAAAGCCGGCAAGGTGCGCCCCCAGACTGACGCCAATGAGGTGCACCGAGTCCAGCGAGGCGCCTTCCTCCTGCGGAGCAAAAGCACCGATTTAACAAAGGCCACGTTTGACACCATCACACTTGATTGTCGTCATCAGAACCGAGAACCTTTATCTTGGCCCCCCCTCGTACCTGCATGCTTCCAATGAATGCCGTCAGGTTGTGAGCCGCCTCCCTGGTGTAGGCCACGGCGGTGAGGTAGTTGAGGTTGGCGGCCCCCCGGTTCCAATCCACCACGATGACATTGAGGTCCCGCCGCTCGGCCAGCAGGCGCACCAGGTGGTCGATCCACACGGGCGGCGCGCCGGTGGGCCGGTAGCCGTGGATGACGAAGGCGGTGGGACGGGAAAGGTTGAAAAGCGGCTCGGACGGGAAGCGCCGATGGTGCAGCTCGCGTCCGCACGTGGGGTTGGTGCGCGTGTACAGCAACAGGCGCACGTACAGGCTGGTGCCCAAGAAGCAATGGGATAGGTTGAGGTCCGTGAAGTTGTCACACGAGTCGTCACTTCCGCCGCCGCCTTCCTCAAAGCCTGGAGCAGCAACAGACAACATGCTTAAGAAGAACCGCAGACTTTTTTTTTTCTTTTTTGATAACACGGGACACGAAACAACCGCCGCAAGCGTCTACATTTCCACGGCTATTATTAACTTTTCAAAGAGCATTTCACTTTTCAAAGAGCTTTGGTTTATGGACACCCATGACTTTAAAATGAAAACAGGCTCCAGCACTGGCAAAGGGACTATCCAAAGGCCCGCAACAGAGTGATGTTTATTTTGTTTGTTTTGCTGAGCAGGTTGTTTTGTTTAGTATTTGATATGTCCTACATTAAAAGTATGTACATATTTGTACGTTGTGTTCTCTATTAAAAATAGTTACCCTGTATATTTTATTTTTGTAATATTGTATCTATATATTTTACATTCTTTCAACATGTGACATGATTAAAAACATTTGCACATTCATGTTTGTAATGGTTGGATAATATACATATATTTTTAATTTACATTCAATTTTCATAATTTTGGTAAATTGTAACAGCAAGAGATAGATGTAATTATATCCACAGCTAATATAAGTATGAGAGTGTTACTGAAACCTTTTTTTTTTTTTTTTTTTTAATCCCAAAACACTTGATGTAAAGTTTCACATCCTGGACCAACAAGATCACATTTTAAAGGTTTAAAAAAATAATATAATTTAATTTTGCAAAGGTTTGCTATGAACAATACATTTTAATAGCTACATTTGTTCAAATATATTTAGTATGTGTCTGACATCTTTCCGACGTCAAGGTTATGTAATGGGTTTAAATTTCGTCTAAAAAGTAAATGTCTCGCAAACCTTCATTTATAGCCGTCTAGTTGACAGAAAAATGTTAGGCCGAACTCACCTTGGCAAAGTAGCGCAAGTCCCAGCACGGCAAGTCGTCCGCAGAGCAACATTTAGGCGTCTCCCAGGCAATGACGAACGGACCAACTGACAGCGGCTTTCCCGAAAAGGCTCCGAGGATTTCATCCTAGTGGGAGGAACTCACATAAGAGTGGCAGGAAGGTCCACCAATCAGTCGCCTTGTCACTCAAATTCAGCCAGTAGGAGTGGCAGCCAGAACGTCGCTCACAGATACTCACTCACTCACTCACTCACTCACTCACTCACTCACTCACTCACTCACTCACTCACACACACCCTCACAAACATGCATGCATGCATGCTCACTCACTCACTCACTCACTCACTCACTCACTCACTCACTCACTCACTCACTCACTCACTCACTCACTCACTCACAAACATGCATGCATGCATGCTCACTCACTCACTCACTCACTCACTCACTCACTCACTCACTCACTCACTCACTCACTCACTCACTCACTCACTCACTCACTCACACAGAAAAATGAAAGTAGCACAGGTTTGTCATTTTTCCACGACAGGTGCATTGAGCCTGGAGTGTCAAAACACTTTTTTTCCTCTTTCATATGAGTCAACCTTGAGTTGTTGTGATCCAAGCGTGTTTTACTGCGGCACATTAATAATAAAAAAAAAGAAGCAAACCAGTAAAAGCTTTGATTGATGTCAAGGGAAGAAATGACAAATTCCCGTGTGGGTTCTGCTTTGAAGCCACATTAAAAGGAGCCATAAGCAAAAAAAATCACTCCTGGGATTGGTTGACGTCAGCCTGATTCCTTTTCACCAATCCCCATGAAGCTACGTTTGGCTTTCACATGCAAAACGAGGACATGGCCACAACCTGTCCCGCAGAAAGCCAGCTAAAATTGAGCCACAGCGGTCGTCACCAAAGATTGACGTGGATTGATGAGTCTATTTGCTATGCAAAAGCCATGGAAGAAGTTGGTCACATGGCCTGTTGGTCACCATGGCGACAGGCTCTAGACATAATCTGGATAATCCCTTATCTTGGTTCATCTGATATTGTTAAGACTAAAACAGGGGAACACATTATTTTGGCATCTAGTGACACACACACACCTCGGACCGTTGACGTGATGGCATACATCATGTAAACACGAAGCATTCCTTGGAGAACAATCCATTGGAGCGCTCGGGGATGGCCACAGGGGACACGTGATTTTGCCCGATCGTAATTCTTTTGCAGCGGTCGGCCTCTCGTGTCTTGAAACTTTCATTTCGCACATGTAACCCAAAGCCCAAAGCAATCAAATGTGGATCATCAGCCTTTGACATCGCACCTCATGGCAACTGTGACCTCCTGCCCCCTTTTGCAATTCAAACCATCTGCAGACAGGTCAGCATGGCAAAGGAGGAATCTATTCTCAGTTGCCTCACCTGGACAAATCAAGTTATGATCAAATGATTAAATGAAACTGCTCATCATCCTATTTTTACAAGCCGCAAGACTCGTCAAGTCACGTCTACCTCAATTGGATAAAAGCAAACAGACCCTTTGTGAAGTTGATTCTAAAACTGCTGAGTGACAAGTCAAATGAGACTCAAAGAGTGGGAAAAATCTATGATTGTTCTTTGTACAAATGGAGTAATTGTGAAATCCATTTTCATGTTTTGAAATGTGACGGCAGGCGAGATGGAGACATTAGAGTACATTAGCGTGCTCATCTCAAACCAGCGGCAGCCGCCTGCTTTGCTTGCTGGCTCGCTCCTTACTCGGCTTTGGCTTTTAAAAGCTGATCATGTATGGAGATGCTTCATTAAGTGCCTTGTGGCAAAATGTCAAATCTCCTGAGGAGCAAGCCAAATTGCACTTTCTAGCACCAAATTGGCCTTTGCTTGCTGCATCCCTCAGAAAGGCAATCTTCTTGGAAGGAAATGAAGAATAAAGCACACACACACACACACATCTGTGTCACAACGCACATACACACCGCGCCATTCAAACATTTTCCATTTAGAAACACCCATTAAAAGAAAAAAAAAAGAAACGCTGCATGAAGCCAACATTTTGAACAACATAGAAATACAGTTGTTAGGGAGGCCGACATGTTCATCAAAATAACGAGGTTTCATTCCCAGAATGGATATTACTGGAAGCAACTCTAACAGTTTGCATATTACATCAATATTGAAAATAAAAACTTGACTGAAATAATGTTTATTAGAAATGCCTACTGTGACATCATCACTGACAAAAAAAAACAACAACCCTAACTTAAAAGTACTCGCTCTGGTCATGGCCTGTCACCTAGTGGACAGAGGTTCCATTTCTGGTTCTGTGGTTATGGCACATGTCTCCTCACCTGAAAAGCCAAAGAAAAAGAAAAACACGTGCTTACTATGCAGACATCTTGTAAGTTTTGGAGCGAACAATTTGGTGTGTGTGTGGGCGGTGGGGTCAATTGCACGTTTTCTGGTTATCATCACAATTATCAATCATTTGACATGCGCACGCAGTAGAAGTCTTGCAAAGAAGAAGAGGATGTTTTGGTTTCCTCGCAGCGTCAGTCATGAGCAAGTGTATCCTATAAAGACGCGCGTCGTTCACGCGCCACACGTTGACGCGCGCGACCAGTGTGTAGCGCTCGGGCACGCGCCCTCCGCCCCTCTTTCCAAAGTTTGCTGCGAACAGCAAGTGGAAGCGATCATGGAAAGCGCTGGTCCGGCCGAGATGTTTTGGGAGGGATCGGATGAAGACGCGTCAAGCGGTAACGCTTCGGCGTGGAGTCGCAACGGCAGTGTGGATGACCAAGGCTGGGAGCAGGACCAAGATGCCTTGTCACCCATTATACCCATCATCACCGCCGTCTACTCGCTCGTCTTTGTGGTGGGATTGCTGGGCAACTCCCTGGTCATGTATGTCATCGTCCGGTAAGGTGCCACACGAAAAAAAAAAAGCCACAGCTGTCTCCAAGAATTAGCGTGGAGCTCTAATGGGGACAATGTCATGACGCGCGTCGGGGTGCTACACGTGTAGTAATAATAAATACTGATGATCAACAACAACAATAATAATAAGTTCCTGAATCCAAAAGAAGCTTGCAGTTGATTTCACGACTTGGCGTACCTAATCAAGTGAGCGTTCCTTCGAGCCTGGGGTGTGTGTGGAGTTTCACTTTCATCGTGTCATTAATTCGGCATATGCGTGACATGCTGCAATCGATTGCTCGAGGTTGATATGTGGGGTCCACAAGCTGACTTTATGAATCCCCTCGAGAAGTGGCCCCACCGAAGCAATAACAGCACTTTCATAAATCACAGCCTCCCAGCAGCCTGGTCAACGTGATATTAATGATAGCTCCGGGGGGGGGGCACATTGGCTCTTTATTTACGACACACGGAGGCGGCAAATCCACCCTGATGTTCCGGTTGAAAAAAAAAAAAAAAAAAAAAAAAGATGCAGCAGATAGCAAGCGGGTGGCATCAAATCAAAAAGTGACGCTCGAAGAGGAGCGCTCTATTCAAACGAGCGCCTTCCAATCGATGCCTTTATATTAAACATTGATTACTCGACGTTTTTGTATTGCCCTGATTGCTGACATTGTCCCGCTTCGAGCGAGCGTTTACTTTGCTACACTGGATTGAACCAATTAAACTGGACTATTAGTGCTATTAACTGTACAAGCGGTTTGGGTCAACACTTAAGTGGAAAGAGACGTCAACAACTGTGTCGCACTGCTGTGACTGCTGCTAAATAAACAAGGCCAGTTTGCAAAGACTGACTGGTGACTGATTCAAGTTAGCAAACTCTCCGGGAAACTTAACAGACTCCATCAAGTGTTCCAAATGTGTAAATACGACACAGCCGTAAGCTCGGACCAACTATTTTATTGATGACTCGGCTGCCGCTTTTGGTCGCACTAATTAAACAAAAGCCGCCCGGAGCCTGCAAGACGTCGAGATCAATAATGTAACCGTAGCATTACGCCATTAAGCTGAATAATATAGTTTGGCTTCATGAGAAAGTAAAAGGTCATTTTGAAGTCCGTTTGCTGTCAAGGCGGGGCACACAACAGTAAAACAAGACAAAAGGGAAGAAAAAGTAGGAGACCGCAGTCCCATGAGAAAAAACTAATTACTTAGTGCGATTACGCTTCCCTCATTTAATGAAGTGGAGAAACGGGCCTCGTCCGATGCATAACAATGAAGCCCGGAAGCATAAAGCCAGCTGCTGTTTGATTCATGCGGCCGAGCTCGCTCTGGGCGCTTTGCAACTCTCCGTGTCGTCGCAGGTACACCAAGATGAAAACGGCCACCAATATCTACATCTTCAACCTGGCCCTGGCCGACGCCCTGGTCACCACCACCATGCCCTTCCAGAGCACCGACTATCTCCTCAACACGTGGCCGTTCGGCCAGGTGCTGTGCAAGGTCTTCATTGCCATCGACTACTACAACATGTTCACCAGCATCTTCACGCTCACCATGATGAGCGTGGACCGCTACGTGGCCGTGTGCCACCCGGTCAAGGCGCTGGACTTCCGGACCCCAGTCAAGGCCAAAATCATCAACGTGTGCATCTGGATCCTGTCCTCGGCCGCCGGCATTCCCGCTTTTGTCCTGGGCGGTACGCAGACAAACCTCGGTGAGCTCTCTGACACCTTTCTGAGTTTGGTTGCTTTATAGTCCGGGAATCGAATCCTGGCCTGATCCGGTTGGTAGTCCAGGTTATCGATTGCTTCACGTTCCGGGTGGGTTTATGCCGTTGTCCCTTGCAGGCATCACCGAGTGCACCTTACAGTTCCCGGAGCCGTACGTGTACTGGGACACGCTGATGAAAATGTGCGTGTTTGTCTTCGCCTTTGTGGTGCCGGTCCTGATCATCACCGTGTGCTACTCCCTGATGCTCCTCCGCCTCAAGAGCGTGCGCATGCTGTCCGGCTCGCGGGTGAAGGACCGCAACCTGCGGCGCATCACCCGGCTGGTGGTGGTGGTGGTGTCCGTCTTCGTGGTGTGCTGGACCCCCATCCACATATTTATTCTGGTCAAGGCGCTGGCCAGCGTGCCCGAGACCACCGCCATCATGGCCGTCTACTTCTTTTGCGTGGCGCTGGGCTACACCAACAGTAGCCTCAATCCCATCCTCTACGCCTTCCTGGATGAAAATTTTAAGCGCTGCTTCAAGGACTTCTGCGTCTCAGCTAGGCGAAGGCAGCAGAAGGCGTCCAGGAGCAGGAAGGAGGCAGCGGCACAGGAGGCCGTGGGCGAGGCCGCCGTGCCCCTCCGCAACCCGGATGAGAACAGTAAGGCCACATGACTAGCTCTGGAACTGTCTTCGTTTTCCCACATGGGAAAAGAGGAGTCCCGGGACTTGGGTGTCACTCACGTCACCACAGCCATGTAGACACTGTCATGGTGGCAAAAGAGGATTTGAGTTGTTGGACTCACTTTCAAGACAGCAGATTGAGACAGACAGGAGTATTTTGGGGACGAGATGAATGGGGACCTTTATGAACAGGAATCTCGAGAGCATGTTGGAACAGAAATTTGACGGAAGGCTTTTTCTCACCCACTAGAGGACTTGACAGAATAATCCCGCCACGTGCGACACAATAATCCTATTGAAATGTTCAAATATGACAAAGCCTGCATATTATCAATCTGTATGTAACGGTAACGTGATTGTGATTTGTTTGAGACTGTTCTTGTAGCATGTCACGCTTATTCCATCGGCGGCCTAAATGCATGATCGGCACTTTTGTTGTAAATGAGTGTGAATGAAGAGCATTATATGTTTCACTGCTATTTTTAAACTTTCTGACAACAAAAATAACTTCTGAGACTTAGGTTATTTTGGGCTATGTCTGTCATTTTACCACCGTCCTACTTATGTTTGTTCACCCATAGCTGTACATTGCCTTCGTTTGTATAAGACATTAAATAAAGTTTAAAGACGACATATGGATGGCTATTAAATAATTATTTTTCATATAATAGTGCCAGTCTGCCAATTAACGGCGAGTAAAATCTGCCTATCTCTGAAAATGAGTTGGTCAGCAAGTCATGGAGTCAGTAGCGCCTCTTTGTGGCCAAAAGCGTCTATTACAAGTGACAAATCTAAATCTTCCACGGGCGTGGTTTTGGTGACATAGATAAATGACGTCATCGTCGACACTTCCGGGTGTTTCGAGGCTGGTAGAATAGACAGACGGCGAAAAAAAACTTACGCTCAGCCTAAGTTTGTTTGTTTTTTCCATTAAAATGAATCGTATTTTTGGTAAGGGGAAACCCAAAGGTCCGCCACCGAACCTTACGGACTGCATAGGAACCGTAAGTACATTTTTTTTTAAACATTCATTTGTTTTTTTTTTCCTCCTACCTCCAAGTAAACAAAAGACCAGCCCTGCCGGAGAGGCTAATTTAGTGTGGCCTAACAATTGACAAGTTTTCTCGGAAGTCGGAAACAAAAACGTGCTTTATTTCGCCTTGCTAAACTTGTAGTGTTGCCTTCAAATGAATTTTGAACCAAATGATTAATATTGATGCGTGGCGAAACCCGACGCGGTGTTGTCATGTCACGGGTTAAAAAAAAAACATTTAAACCGTGATTCAGCGCCAGTTGTCTCGTTCAAAATATTTTGACTGCCATAAATAATAAGCCGCGATCAAAATTATTTAGTTTTTAGTGAGATAGAGCGGACCGGTATGAACCGGTTCTACAGGTTTGCAGGTGACTTGAGAGGAAGAGATTATTTTTAGCCAGCAGTGTACATACATTTAGATATGAAACTGTAAAATAAAAAGAATATTTAGTGTAGTAAACGATGTTAGTTTGTAAGAGGAAAAAAAGTGTCACGTTTAAAAAGTTGAACCCATCAGTGTGAATAAATGGAATCAAGGAAATCTTTTGAGCTGCCTTTTTCTGAAAATATGTCTGAGTTTGACCCAATTGTGACGTCAGTGTGGCTAATTGACATTCCACGCTCATTCATGACTCGTTTTGTAAATACACATTGGCTCCGTCAGATTTGCTGGTAAGAACAGCTTTTGATTGGTTGGAAAATATGCATTGTGACTTGAAAAGGTGGATTCCCGTTCGGAGTCTGTGGACAAGAAAATTGCCAGATTGGATGCCGAGCTTGTCAAGTACAAGGAACAGATGAAGAAGATGCGAGACGGACCGTCAAAGGTGAAACTGCAAACACCATCCAATGTCTGTTTGGTTTACTGACCATGTTCTTCTGTGCCCTTGCCATTAGAACATGGTCAAACAAAAGGCCATGAGGATCCTGAAGCAGAAGCGAATGCAAGTGTCCTTTTCGCTATTATAAAATGTTCTATTCTATTCCCCCCCCCCCCCCCAACTTTAGTCCAACTAGAATTGTTGCCATTGCAGGTACGAGGGCCAACGAGACAACCTCATGCAGCAGTCGTTTAACATGGAACAAGCCAACTACACCATTCAAACCCTTCAAGACACTAAAACCACAGTAAGCCCACTTGACGCCCTAAAATGTGAATGTTGAATGTTTACGAATGTGTGGTTTTGCTTCAGGTGGATGCCATGAAGGGCGGCCTGAAAGACATGAAGAAAGCGTACAAGCAAGTCAAACTCGATCAAATTGAGGTACTTTTACATTTTATTTCCCCTCCCGCCGATAACGACGAGCAGAAGCTAAGCTTTTCATTTCCTGTCCAAGAACATTCAAGATCAGCTGGAAGACATGATGGAAGATGCCAACGAGATCCAGGAGTCGCTTAGCCGTAGCTACGGAACTCCCGAGATCGACGAGGACGACTTGGAGGCGGGTCGGTTGCAAAAAAATCCTTTGTTTTGAACACTGTTTTTGTTGTTATTTAATAATTGTGTTATTTAAACATTATGATTCCATTTGCAGTTAAATTGCAAACTCTGCTTCTTTGTACATACTGAACATTTTTTTAGTATTTAAGTGCTGAAATGAAAAACTAGTTTTTGTTTTTAATAACTGCACTTAATTTATAGAATAACTTTATCGAATAAAGTAAAAGTGCTCACCCTGCGAAGTTGGGAACGTCAGGGCGTGCCGTCATGTGACGTGGTGGCAAGTCCATTCCGATGCAGGGGTGCCGTTAACCATCTTTGTGCGTTCGGCAGAGCTGAGCGCCCTGGGAGACGAGTTCCTGATGGACGAGGACAGCTCCTACTTGGACGAGGCGTCTACGGCGCCGGCCATCCCCGAAGGACTCCCTGGCTCAAAGTCTATCAGGGTAGGATGTCATAAAGATTCCAACTCTTGCTTTTCTTTCCGCTGCTCCCATTCATGCCGCTTTGCTTTCTTTTCCTACAGGAGGGCGTTTTGGTGGACGAGTTTGGTCTTCCTCAAATTCCCGCCACATAAACAGACGTTTGTTTCCATGCCTCTCACCCCTCTCCTCTATTTATCCGAGTGACACTCCTTGCCTTAGACTAACCAAAATGATCAAATTGCTTTCTCATTCATCTTTATGATTGTTCTATTAATTGAAGGTGGAACTCACAATAAATGGTATTTTTCAAACAACGCTGCATATAATGCAACACGTGTGATGTTTAATTGACATTTTTTTTTTTTTTACACTCATCCTTTATAATTACAAAGCTCAAATATCAACATTTGGAGTCATTTATCACCAAATGAGTCTGTAGCTGTGAGGGAAGATCTTCTGGTGGAGGTAATTGCTGACAGCGGCCTTGCTGTGCAATTGCTCAAATTCATAGAAGGGGATCTGTAGCGTAGAAGCACGGCGTCAATAAAGAAACCCATTGAATTTTCATCCTGAAAAAGACCAGTGGGGAAAAAAAAGCCCACCTGGGGAAAAAAAAGCCCACCTGGACAACTTGGTATCCCAGGAGCTGGAGGTGGCGCTGCTTGATGCTCTCACTACCGAGGAGCCGTCTGGCGTTGGTGCAGAAGCGCCGCTGGCCGTCGATGCACAGCGCTATCCTGAGGAAAAGGGTGAGTGTGAATTTCAGGCAGGCCTTTATTTGTTGGAGGTGGGGGTTTTTACACACCGTTTGAAGACATCCTGATGGCTGGCAGGCAGCACGTATCCTTCCTCGTCCAGCTTGATCTCCACATCTGCACACAAAATAGCGCATCAAGGCACGTCACGGGATCGCTCCGGCGTCCAATTCTACTTTACCCAGCGTGTAGCAGTAAGGCGTCAAAACCTTAGAGGCAAAGTAGGACCGCGCGCCAAAGAGCTCCACCAGGCCCGACTTGACCGAGTTGTCTAGCTGCGGCTCCACCGCCGTCTCCAGGGAGCGTCCCGCCATCAGGAAGGACTTGACGCGGTATTTGGGGAGGAGACGAGGGCCCTGAGAAGACGGCGTAATATTGAGTTAATATCGACAAACGAGATGAAATGACATCTCAAACCCGTTGACCTCATAGAAGGGACACTCCAATTTCACCGTCATGTAGAGTTGAGTCAGCTGCGCCAGGACAAAATGGTCCATCCCGTTCTTTTCCTCTGAAACAGGTCAAAGGGGCATCAGATATTGTTTGGGGCACGATAACATTTGTCTTCCCTTGAACAGGGAAACTTGAGGAGTGGTCACCTTGGAGCTGCTGCAAGAAGAAGCCGCTGAAGACCTTGGAAACAAAGTTGACAGGAAACCTCTCCACCAGGATGCACGAGTGCAGAAGGCTCAGGAGCGTGCGGGGCTGAAACTGTGAGAATCGCGTGCGTAGGATGCTCTCCACCTTCCTGAAGAGCTCGCCGGCGTTAGGCGGCAGGTAGGCCAGCTTCCCCAAGGGCGCCATCTGCCGCGCTATCTGCCCCGTGCTGTAGCCATCCGCTCGGTACACGAAGCTCTCGGCCACGGCGTCCAGCACAGCCGGCGACAGGATGTTCCTGCGGCTCAAGAACTGCGTCGCCTTGGTAAGCGTCTCTGGGTGGCACGTGAAGGCGGAGGCGGACACGCGACGCTCCAGCGCCTCCACCAGGTAGCGGTCGCTATGTCCAAAGTGCATGAGGGCGGCGAGGACGGCGGCCAGCTGCTCGTCAGAGAAGTGGGGCACGTGGCGCGCGGCCCGTTTGCACAACTGGATCACCAGCGGCGTGGCCTGGGTTTGGTCCAGGTCCTTCAGGGTGCCCAGCAGCCCGCTGACACCCACCTCGTCCATGAAGGGCGCCACCGTCACGGCGTGAGCGTGCATGGCATTCAGGAGGTCTCTGTATTTGCCGCCGAGTGCTACGCCGACTCGCAGAAGCTGGTACACGGCCACGAGTTCGTCTAAGCTCCACTGTGAGGGTGCCGCCTTCTGGATTTGTGCCATGACCTCCGCCAGCATGGCGCCCCCAAATCCCTCTATGGCCAGCGCCGCCCGGCCCAGTGTGCACAGCTGGCTCACGCTTAGGTCGCCGCCCTCCAGCCTCTCCTGGCTCTCCGACAACAGACGCACCTAAAAGGAGAGACATTTAGAGTCAACTTTGAAAGCTCCTGTTTGATCCCCATTTCCAACTTTGTAAATAGTTACCATCAAGGTGCTCCAGGGGTCGACGTAGAGACGCGTGCATGCCAGAAGAGCCGACACCAAAGCGGAATCGGACAAAAGGCGAGAGTCGCACTCAAGCTGCAGGCACAGGGCTCGAACGGTGTGGTTCTCCAGAACCGAGGGGTTACGCAGGCAGGGGTTATCGCCCTCCTCCCGCTCCAGGTCGGCCAGGCGGTGGAGTGCGGCGGCCGCTGCGCCATCTGACACTGCCGTCGATGAGCGCAGCACCTTGAAAACCTTCACAGAAAAACAAAACGGCAATTGCTCATTTATGATACTTCATTTTGAAATGTGAATCGTATGTCGTTAGATCCGCCGACATCAAACACCTGGGATGAAGATGAGCAGTCGTTCAAACGCTTGCGGAAGTCCCCTTCGTCTTTGTCGGAGGGACCGTGTCGCTGGGTCAGACGGAACCGAGGTGCAGAGTCCCCGAGTGTTCCCACAAAAGATGGCTCCCGGACCATGGCGGTCAAGCTCCTGGTGCCTCGCGATGGCTGGAGCCGGCGGCAGCCGCCTGTGAGGATGCAACGCCCCACCGATGCGTGTAGGCAGGCTACGCACACGGGCCAGCCTGCCGGGAAAACGGAACTGAGATGAACTCTTACTGGAAGTCTTTGGACCAGCTTCAATGCCATGACCTCAGTCCCAATATCGTCTCGCTAGAACACACAAACATAAAACAAGTGGGATGAAGTTAAACCAACAAATCCACGCCAGCGCTTTCAAATGCACATTTATGAACACAAACACTTCCAAGCAAAAAAACCTAAGAAAAATATTGTGCAGATTTCTCAGTTCCAGAATAATTGGAACAGTTGGTAACTACTGATCCAAATGAAGCTCCTCTACCTCAAGTCACTTTTTAAATTATTAATGCCATTACTGCTTTGATTCGTACTCTCGCTGTAATTGGAATCAGTGCACGGCGTCTAGCGACCATGAATATACGTAGAATTAAAAACCAAATTTCCCAGGGACCCAAAAAGTTTGCGAACCGCTGTCATGAGCAACCTTCAGGTACGCTAATAGCAATTTAGCAGCTAGCCTGGCGGCTTCAAGGAAAAGTGGCAAACTCCTAGTGGATGTCAAGCACTTTAACCCTCTGACAAAAATGGTTAAGGAACAATAAATGTTTACTAGCAGCTCAATACATACCTAGGCTGTCCTGTCGCTGGGGACAAAAGGAGAAGACGAAGGGAACCCGGCTGAATTCGTCTCGTAACGTGGTTCCGTAACAGTGCTTGATGCATTCACGGGATGTTCGTTTTTCTGACAATTGAGCTGGTTTCCAGTAGCTACATGGCAGTCGGTCACCAAAATAAAAATGTACCCAAATGTAACCGTTTCAAATCAAATCATACATTAAATAGAGGCGGCTAAATTGAGTTTTTTTAAAAAACGTAAACAGTAACCAAGTCTTCCCTCAGAACTTCGAACGCACCTTCTTGTATGAAAACGTTTCACCGCTAGAGGGCGATAAAAGAGATTTAAACCGACGTTTCTTAGGGTTCGTCGTAAACTTTCTCCAATCTTGAAAACGAAAAAAACAAAAACTGGAAGGAAGTATCGTTAAATGGACCATTTGTCGCTTACACTCAATGGAAACACACAGCAAAAAACCAACATATAGAAAGCTTTATTTGAAAACTTTATATTATAAAATGCAAAAACAAGTCAGCTCCAACCCACTGGCACATCCGACACAGCAGAGAATTATTGCTTCGGCGTGCTTGACATAACATGGTTTATTACACAAGAGTTGAGATTGGCAGTACAGCGGTCATAACTGACACAAAGTGGAAGAAGAAGAATCCGCTGGCTTTATTTTGCTTTGGCTTTAATCGTCCTTATCCTTGGCACCGTGCTTGAGGATGCGCGTAAACTCCACATAGTTGAAATTGCTCTTCTTGTCGATGGGCGCCTCGCGAAACAGCTCGTCCACCTCGTCGTCTGTGAAGCGGTCGCCCATCGTCGTGAGCAGCTCCCTGAGGTAATCTTCCGGGATGAAACCTGAAGGAACCGCCCGCGGGATTTCAGTTATTGTCCACGAAGACGTAGAAATAATTTATGAACTTGTTTTTTTCTGTTCCTGTTTTTGTACCTGTTCCTTCTTCGTCAAAGCAGGCAAAGGCGTTCCTGATGACGTCCTCGGGGTCGGTGCCGTTGAGCTTCTCTCCAAACATGGTGAGGAACATGGTGAAGTTGATGGGGCCGGGAGCCTCGTTCATCATGGCCTCCAGGTAGTCGTCCGTGGGATTCTTCCCTGCGAGGCATCAGAAGACGGCGCTTATTTGTCAGACTGAAACAAACAGCTGCTAGCTCAACCGGTATTTAAAGACCCGTGGCTTGAGAACTGGCGAAGACTGAACAGGCTTTTTATTTTTAATCGCAAAATTAGGAGATAAGTGGCCAGTGACAAATGAAGTCTGAAAATCAGATTTTACTTTAAAAATTATCCACTGCACTTTTTTTTTAAACATTTGCCGTACCGATGAGAGATGGGAGCACTCACCAAGTGAGGCGAGCATGTCATGGAGGTCCTCCTTGTCCACGAAGCCATCACGATTCTGGTCGATCATGTTGAAGGCCTCCTTGAACTCCTGGATCTGCGACTGATCGAACATGGCGAAGACATTGGAGGTGGCGCGCTGGGGGCGCTTCTTGGAGGTCTTTCCCTTTGCCCGTTTGCTCGACATCTTGACGCTTTGGATCCCTGCGGCACAAATTCAAAAGCGATACGATGAAAGACGTCACCCGCGACCGATCGGCATTGTCGCGGCACGCCCCGTTCCGAATGGCGTCCTCGACTGCGCTATAAATGGAAGTCTTGGCCATCTTTCCAGATGGCTGTCTCAAAATGGGAGCAAAGTTAACGATGAGCACACGGATGCCCTTATGAGGCCGCGTCTCCAATGTGGACATTCCGAGACACTCGTGGAAAAACTGGGAAATATGTGGAATGAGCTGCAACAGGCTCAGACAGGACCAGGCAGCTCTCTCTCATCCAACTTCAACTCCGTACATTAGGATTCAAAATAACAATGTTAAACACCAGAAACCCGTGTAATAAAAGCTGTACAATTAGGATGACAAACAAAATCACACTCAGGACTCAAACTTACAAAGAATTATTGGAGTGAGAGAGCTGGACGTTGTGATGTCTTCAATGTGAGCAATATCAAAAACAGAAGTGCGGAAAATATTTTTAGTGATCAATTAAACATTTTTTATGTTAAATGACTTGATCTTCCATCTGAAACAATCAGCGCAAATGTTGGTCAATGCGTTCCAATTTAAATGTAGATGTTTGCAAAAGCCTTCTCTTAATCAAACTGACGTCAAGTGCCCGTTCTCTTAAAGGAGAAAGCAGGTCAGCATTTGGTCGAGGAATAGGCAAAGTCAAAAGCACATCTTACCTATAACAGGTAGTTTGGCAATATTACACGCTTGGTAGGCATGAAAAAAATACAACGTTCTCTCTCTCTCAACGCGTCATTTGTTGAAAATAGGAAGTCGATTAACAAACCGAATGGAATGCGGCCCGGGAGCCACACAAACAATACGACGACACTAAAATCTAAAACAACGAGGGACTAACTCACATGAATACTTCTCCCTTTGTGATGTACACGCGTTTAAAGGCAACCACTTCGTCTAATACGTCGTGTAAAATTCTCGTGTTGTCGAAACAAATAAACCAAAGTGACGGTCGTCGCGACGAGCTAAAAGCAGCCAAGCTAGCTGGCTAGTAGTCCAATTTTTCCGTTTTTAAGCATCACTCCCACTTCGAATGGCACTTGCTTTACATTACTTTCTCCGTAACAATATGTATTAGCAGATAATGGAATCGTAGTAATTGAGTGGCGCATTTACCTGACAAGAAGAAAATCGGTGTCAACTAAACACAACGGCGTAGCCTTTCTCACAACCACCGCCCTTCACTTCCTGGCTTGTCATGTTGGCCGAGGCCAACTGCTCGGGACGTACCAACGTCAAATAAAATGGGGGTGTCTCTTGTATTGATGAAAATGTTACAGGAGTTATGACAACACAAAACATTCAAGAACTAACGAATTCACATAAAACATATAAAATACGTAAATACGTAAAACATGGACAAAGTTATACACGTCTTGATAAGAAATGTTAATTGTTTGACACTTAATCTGCCCACGTGAGCAAATGTAACAATCCCAAACGCTTCACTACGTTCGTTGACGTTCCTGGATATGCCCAAAGATGGCAAAAGAAATCAGATCCGCCATGTCATGTACTCAAGGTCCATTAAACGTTTGAGAAACATGCAAATGCAACTAAATTATAATTTGTTATTTTTTCTTAAGACCAGTCGCTCAAAGTTTTTTGAATTATTATTTTAGTAGCTCAATGTTTTGACAATGTATGTTGGCATGGCGTAATAATAACATGGACAAAATGCTGATAGAACGGATAATAATAGATGTTGAATGGAAAACGCAGACAACAGTTGGCATCGCTGCCGAGAGAGGATTACTAGTCCAGGAATTCAACAGGAGCATGAGTCAAGCGGTGGAAATGTGAAGCATTTTGTTATCCGTTGCACTCTGGTTGCTCTTTAGTGTTATACATTTCACCTTTTGTTTCAACTTCCGGAAAAGAGTTTGATATTTGAAAACCATAAATTGTTTTGCTGGTTGTTTTTATTGGGGTTGTCACTTTGTCGGCATCTGGCGGCCAATGGATAGAATTGCAACAATGCGCTTAAGCAGGTTGGAATTTTTCAACTTTCCAGGGGGAAAGCGATACATTTGACACATTCTCTGCATCAGATGGGGAAAGAAAATCCTTCAGAACATCATTTATTAAAATGTATTATTGTTTATTAGTTGAATCACACTGAATTAAAGAAAAATTAATGATTGTATTTGTGAATTTGATGTAATTTAATGTTATCTCCAGAGGCCTGCTGACGTCAGTGGTCGCAAAAGAGAGTGAAACCTGAGCTTTGGTGGCCTCAAGAGACTAGAAGAGAGTGACAATGACGAGTAACAATAGCTTCAGTGGTGGCTAAAGTTAGAAGCGGCTGTTGTGCCATTGTGCTAAAAGCTAAATTAAAAGAAAGAAAATTCTCCCTTGGGGTCACCGGCAGGAACATTGCAGTTTCCTACAAATGCATTTCCAATCATTTAATTTAACTTGACTCGAATGGAAAGAGAAGCTTGCTTGCTTGTCGTACGTTGTCTTGCACCCTGCATCTGTCGGTCTGAGGGGATTTAATTTCATTTCACTCAGATTAGACCTTGTTTATCTTAGTCTTACACTTAAAATAAGTGAAATGTTTCTCCAAACTTTTGTGGGGTGAGTTAACCCGGGTTGACAGATGTTTATACGCCTTAAGGCGAGCGCTTTGTTTACCTGCTTATCAGCCATCCATTGCTTATTGGTGGACGACCTGCAACCTCCCCCGCCTGTCCGCGCTATATTTATCCCCACCCTGCCCTTAAAAGGCTGCGGCTGCTGCTGGGACACACTGACATTTGTTGGGGGTCCGGGTATTATTTTGTTGGTGTGCACCGCAGTCTTGCTCACCTGCAGCCACTTTCTTACTTCCTACCTGCTTCATTGTGGAATTGCCCCCTTGAAGTTGAGCAAGTGACCTGCAGGGGGGGTAAGTGGCAACCGTTCCGCAGACGCAAAAAGGTGAGTTTCTGGCAAGAAAGGTGCAGCATGTGACAAGTTGCCTGAATATGAGTGTACCGCTCGCTTAACGATACATGTTCAGCGTGGAGGAACATGTTGCGAGAAGCTCTCGGACGCTAACCTAGAAGAGCAAAATCCGCAGGCACCCGCAAGCATGTCTACCTCAGTACCGTTCTACCGCAAGTACCGACGCAACTACGACAGGGGCTACCGCTACCAGTCGGGGAGCGGGTACTCGGTCGGGACCAGCGCCGGCACCAGAACCAGGGGGTAAGACTCAGGAAGCCATCCCCATCCCCGTGGTCTCCCCCCTCCTAACGCCACTTGCAGATGAAGCTCCATCCTCACTTAGGATCATCTCCATTCCATTGCCCCCACACCTGAGCATTGGTGCATGTTGACTTCATGCATGCAGAAATTAAGCTTCATTTTACTAACGTCTTGGAAACGATAAGGCATAATTGCTGCAGCCATGCAGAATCCTCGTAGTTCCAAAAACATCACTTTTCAGGTGACACAAAAAGCAGCGAGAAAATGGATGGATGGATGTTTGTTGATCCATTAAGGTTGCATCATTGTTAAAGAGACACACAAACATGGGGACTGACATATCAATTTGTGGACAAATATGAAATGCTCCCAAAAAAAGCAGTTTAAGCAATAATGTCTCATTTGTTTTCTGGGTATGGCCTCAAAATATTTCCCTTGAGTTAAAGTCCAAGCAGTCATCATTCAAAATTCAGTGCACAGAATGACCAAGACTCGGCCTAAAAATGATTTGTTGACATACAGAAAGTAATTTATGAGATATTCTTGATATCCAGCACGGAGCTGGAGCTGAATCTCACGGATACGAACCAACCAAGAGCCTGCTCGGCATCCGAGCCGCAGCAGCACGTCGGACATCTTTAAATACACTTGCTCGGAGTGTGCGAACAGCCCCAGGGGATTTAGGTTTTGTTAGCGCCACATGATCTTTCACTTGGGCGCCCCACCAAGACCCCGGGGCGAGGAAAGGGGGGCTAACGATGCAGCCGCCAGAGGCTACGTTTGGATGATATGCTGCTTGATGACACTCAGCCTTGTTCAAACACTAACTAGAAATAAATGGATGGTCAATAACAACAACCACAAGAGCAGATATCAAGTTCTGGGCTGACGTGTGGTTGGTCACATGCAACCTGTCCAATCCTAAAATGCTTCCCTTACGCCTCAGCCTTGATCGGTCATCACAATTCGGACCCGACCCGCCGCCCAAGAGAACCAATCCCTCCTACTTGGCCGTGGACCGAGAGAACCAAATCATCGGCTACGTGGTGCCCATCTTCAGGACCAGGTACCGTCTTTTGTTTGGAATCTGGAAAGATTGCCGACACGGTGCTCATTACCGGCGCCCGTCTAGTCAAGAGTTTGCGGCGGGATATTCGGACGAGAGCAGACTGCGGAACACTGCCGCCTACATGGAGCGCCGCGACATGTTCACCAGCGGTCTGGAGATGGAGCGCTCGGAGCAGATCTCCAGGAAGGAGACCATGCGTGAGTCAGCCCAGCGCATCTCCTTGAATAAAACGGTCAGTGGGGACTAGGGCCGAGAGGCAGGGTGCCTCCCGGAGTGCGTTCTCAACCCTCTTTGTTTGTAGCTCTACGAGCACGAGGAGCACTTCAAGCGCATGAACGAAGACAGCCTGATGCACGTCCCGGAGTTTGTCATCAAGCCTCGCTCACACACCGTGTGGGAGAATCAGTGCGTGAGGCTGCACTGTACCGTCAGTGGCTGGCCGGACCCCCGAGTCGTCTGGTAGGCCCTCAACAAGACCCCGGACGTCCCGCTGACTTTCATCAGAATCCTCCCAAATGTGAACGTTCTTCTTCTAGGTACAAAAATAACGTGGCCATCGACCCTCTTGCCAACGCCGGTAAATACAAAATCGAGAGTAAATACAGCCTCCACTCACTGGAGATCAACAAGTAGGTGTCAACTGACCTTTCGTCATAAAATCACAAGTGCACGATCGTTTAGAGCTGCTTGAAACATTTCTTTTGAAACAAACTATTGTGACTCTGAGCCAAATGTGTGCTGTCGTGATCTGCACCTGGTGGACGTGACATCACCGGCTGTGTTTATTTATAGCAACGGTATTCCTGGCTGAGAGTTCGAGAGCGCCTTACCGTGGTCACATAGTGGGTATTATTTACATGGCGTGGGAGGGGGGGGGGGAGTTAAGGGCATGACAGAATGTGTGCATTGCCAGCCTCGCTCACCTGACCTTCTCTTCTTTCCAGGTGCGATTTCGAGGACACGGCCCAGTATCGGGTCTCGGCCATGAATGTCAAGGGGGAGGTGTCTGCCTTCGCCTCGGTTGTTGTCAAAAGTGAGTTATGAGCAATCCCAGAAATTCCCACCTCAACTGGATTTGAACTTCACAGTGTTGGGATGCCACTGTGATTAACGACCCTTTTGTCCGGCATGCGCCCCTCGACATCTGGCAAAACGCGCTCTCGTGTTTCCAATGCAAACAAAACATAGTAATGGCTGTCATCACACAGGGTTCAAAGGGGAAGTGGACGAGTTCCTGCCTGCTCCGAGACGTAAGTATCAACTCAATATATGGCTGAATGATGTCATGTCATTGATTTCATGGACGTAAAAACTGAGGACCGGCAAATGCTGCACCAAATTGCAGTCTTGTGACGGAAAGTTACTCTCAACAAGAATGACAATAGGAATACTTTTGGTATTTACTTGTTGTTTCCTTGCTGCTGCCGCAGGGACTGGTGGTAATTGGGTAAAAGGTAATTGGGTCACATGGTTCTTGTGTGGCTAACATCACCTAGCCAAAACAGTGTGCATGGTCACCTTCGGTACTGTTTTAACTCATTCCTAGTTCCCTTGTCAATAGAAATAAGAAGAGTCTACTCTTAATCTTTCTTTGAGCTCTTAAAATTAACCGTCATTGGTGGTTTGGAGGTAGAGATTTATCGTCGCTCATCATCATTGGTTTGCGGTAACTCACTAGTTTAGTGCATGACCACAGCCAGTTAAATCAGCAAATAGCTTTTCACCGGCTTCCTTCCAGATGGTCCCGTGTCCGAGTACGGCATCACCTTCCAGACCCACATTGTCGACAACTTCGGCGTGTCCTTCGGCAAGGAGGGCGAGACCATGAGCTTGGGCTGTACCGTTATCATCTACCCAGTCTTGAATCGCTACCAGCCCGAGGTGCAGTGGTACAGAGACGGTAAGTCAAATTGGACCCGAGTCTTTTTGTTGACTTTACATTTTTGAAACGTCTCCGCAACACAGGGGTTCTCTTGTCACCTTCCAAGTGGAATCACATGCACTGGAGTGGTGACAGAGCTACGCTGACCCTTACGCACCTGAACAAAGAGGACGAAGGACTTTACACTCTGCGCGTCACCACCAAGTCCGGATACAAAAGCTACTCCGCCTATGTCTTTGTCAGGGGTAAGCTCAAATCTGAAACATTGTCGTTAGCTGGTTTTTCGTCTGTTACGAGTAAATGTACAAGAGGCCCCCCACTCATGACCAAGAAAACCATTGGTGACAAAAAGAGGTTTGTCATAGTCGCAAGATGAGCTTTGCCAACTGTGCCATGGACTCAAAGTCAACGTGTAGCACGGTCTCTGATCAAAATATTTTAGTATGAGCTGCTGCTTTGAAATATCTTCAGCAGAGACGCACCGCCATGGAAAAAGAGGCCAGTGAAGCTTATCATGGCCGGCGAGCACTTGGAAACCATCTGACATTTCCAATCTGTCCCACTTGGCTCACGGCGGGAATACCACAACACTCATCGGCCACTGTCAAGGTCTTCTTCAGTCGCACTATTCTAAGTGGGCTCAGATATGGAATGGTCCCATGAGATAATCCAATCATCTGCATATCAGACCCAAGGGGAAAGAAATTATATTATGGCGCAGGGTTGATTGAAACCGAAATAACCCACATATCGCTTGATGTCATCGAGTCAAAACGACTGACCTTTCTGCTCCGTCCAAGATGCTGAAGCCGAAGTGGAAGGAGCACCGGGGGCCCCCCTGGATGTATGCTGTCTGGATGCCAACAAGGACTACATCATTGTCTCCTGGAAGCAGCCGGCAGTCGACGGTGGCAGCTCCATCCTGGGTTATTTTGTGTACAGGTTAGAAAAGAATTTAAAAAACGATCATCACGCCGGTTCTGATCGCAAGCTGGCAATACGTGCAGGTGTGAGGTCGGGACAACCCACTGGATCCAGTGCAATGACACTCCTATCAAGTTCGCCCGATTCCCAGTCACCGGCTTGGTTGAGGGTCGCTCCTATATCTTCCGTGTGCGCGCCGTCAACCAGAGCGGCATGAGCCGTCCGTCCCGGGTGTCCGAACCTGTCGCCGCCATGGACCCGGCCGATCGCGCTCGCATGAGAGGTACCGCGCTTTAGATATTGTTTGAAACAGCAAATGCTAGACAGAATCTCCATCATCTTGTTGTCAGGTAACACTGCACCTTGGACCGGCCAGATCATTGTCACAGAGGAAGAACCTGCAGGTTTGTAAGATCATCAATGTCCGAAAAGCAAACAAACAAAAATAATTTTCTTTTCAAGTTAAGAATGTTGATTATTTCGGACTCGTGGCTGTTTTGGCAGAGGGTATTGTTCCTGGCAGACCTCAAGAATTGCAAGTGACCGAAGCAACCAAGAACTACTTGGTCCTCAGCTGGAAGCCACCCGGCGAGAAAAGCCTGGAAGGTGTCATGTACTATGTGGAGAAGGTAATCAAACAGGTTCAGAACTAATGGAAACAGAAAACACATGATCTTCTCCCCCTCAGTGTGTCTCGGGCACAGACAGCTGGCAGAGGGTGAACACGGAGATCCCTGTGAAGTCGCCTCGTTTCGCGCTGTTTGATTTGGCTGAGGGGAACTCCTACTGCTTCCGCGTCCGCTGCTGCAACGCCGCCGGCGTCGGCGAGCCATCCGACCCCACCGAGGCCACCACGGTTGGCGACAAGCTCGGTGAGAAAGCCGCCCGGTCACGCACGTATTCTGAGATCCTCGGTTATGACGCCAAAAAACGTTGGGATCGGCAGATACGCCATCCGCTCCGAGCAAAGTCGTCCCTACGAGGAACACGGACACGTCGGTGGTGGTATCCTGGGAAGCATCCCGTGACGCCAAGGAGTTGGTGGGCTACTACATCGAGGCGAGCATTGTGGGCAGCAACATCTGGGAGCCATGCAACAACAAACCCGTCAATGTGACCAGGTAAACGTTGGGGCCTTGAGTTTCAACAATCCTAGGCTAACCCAGATCTCCTAGATTATATTGAAGTATTTCAACTCCATGGGACATCTTTTCAGGTTTATATGCCACGGTTTGACGACGGGAGAGAAGTACGTGTTCAGGGTGAGGGCTGTGAACGCCGCAGGACTTAGTTCCTTCTCTCCGGAATCAGAGCCCGTGGAGGTGAAGGCTGCGATTGGTGAGGAAAAGCACCACCGAGATCTCGTTGAAGGAACTGAACTGATGTTTATGGTCAAACATATGAGACATGTGGCATCTGATCACCAGTGTTCTCTTGAGCCATCTTGCACCCCCACACTGTTCCACTCCACCGTGGTTGCACTCCACCACCCTGTCACTGTTTTTTGTCTGCTCCGCCCCACCCACATCCACCAAAACCAAACCAACCCAACCACCAGCTCCCTGCACAGCCAGAGGCGGGTTAGGACTTGTAGACTTCCTCTAGTTTGGGTCAGTGAGATCCAACTCAGTGGTTGTTACAAATCAGCCCAAGAATCACACAACCAGCATCCTTCCCTTCCCTTTTATTCCATCCGTCCCGGACACGCATCGTGTCGGCAAATCACTCCCCAGTGTTCAAGGTACCAGCGCACGGACCCCCATCAAAACCAGGCAACTAACCTTGCTCTCTTGGAATGTTATGCTCATTGCCTTGCACTGTTGCAATCAGATATTCAAGATACTGTCCGATTGTCTCAGCTCTCGTAAACCTCTTCAGCTTCCAAACTAACACATTTCTAGCCTTTAACTGCAACTTGGCATGTTTCTTTCCCATCTATGAAGCACATTTATTGCAACAATGTCCTTACTGGAGACATTCAGTGAAAGGATGCAGAATTGTTGCAATAACGGGAAATGCATTGGCATTGTGAACAGTAAACCCTTTCCACGAATTTGTAAATAGTGAAAGGCAAAAACGTGGGGGATTACTGTCATGTTTTTGTCTGCATGTTTTCATCACATGGACGTCACTTGTTGGCCATCTTGTCTTCATTGTCTCTGCCAGTCAAATGAAGGCATTGTTTAGTTTCTAAGTTTCTATCTTGGTTTTTTTTTTGCTTTTAATTCCAACTGTAATCTTGTGCTTGTGTTTAAAAGCAGCCTCTCTTGATTCTCTCTGCTAACTCCTGTAGGGGGCGGCATTCCTCACGGTGTGTTGCCGGAGACGGGGCCGGGGGGTAACCATGGCCGACTAACCGCGCACAAGCCGTACTGGACGGGCGCGCATGACACTGTCCAGCTCCCCGCTGACACAAAAAGCAAAGCTCGCTCCAACCCTGAACTCCTCGAGTGGGGGTCTGAGGTGGCGGCGATGGCGGCTAGCTCTGGCCCCTCGGATGGCAAAAACCACGAGTCCGAGAGGGGCGGCGTGACTCAGGTTCTGGTTAACGGGCCGCTCTCAGAGCCACCGCCGGGCTTGCTTTGTGAAGCACGCACTGACGTAGCGGCACACTTAGACTCGCCAGGCGTCGAGGGGCCGGCTAAAAAGACAGCCGAGGGGTCCCCCGGGGCTGAGCGGGCATGCGGGTTGTCAGTAGATGCTTCTGCTAACCGGGAGCCAGCGAGGCCAGACGCACGGGCTGAAGGTGAGCACCGGATGAGGCCAGAAAGAGCAAAAACAAACCTCTCCAAAATGCTCCCCCATGCACTCATGACATTCAGACCACTGAATACAGGTGGCAAAAGCTACTCCCACGCTTAGGTAAAACTCAAAAATGTGCTTAAAGGCCCCATGACATCCCAATCCACTTTCCCCCCCACTGATTCACTCATATCATAAGTCGAAATGAGCCGGTGACCAGGAAAAATGTAACTCAGTTTCACATCACTGCACAAGACCAGTAGGTGGCGTACTCCTGTGGCATACTGCTGGCAGGTAAGTCACTGTGAAACCTCACCTGAAGGACTAACTCCCATGCAGCCACGCTTAGACCACCTGCTGGCTCTCTAGAGCCTTCCCACTTGTGGGGGCGCCTTGCCTTGTTGCCCCAATGACCCTCAGGCGCCCCCCGCCTACCCACCACCACCACCAAATCACATCATAAGAATGTCAGATGATCACACGCTACCAGCAACCAATTGCTATCTCTTTTAGGTGTAATCTGACATCAACTAAAAGGCTTCATTAGCCCAGTTCTTAGTTAGCTTAGCTAGCTTAGCCTGGGTTAGCTTGTCTTGAATGTGAAGATGATATTCTATTTAAAGCTCTCTAAAGTGTTATACACCAAACATTAATTTGTATCTTTACACAAGTACAGAAATATTAGCTAAGCATAGAGTGGAAAAACAATGGAGGATTGTTAGCTAGGCTGATTTGAGTTTGCGTTTCACTTCAGCGTCGCCTGCACCACCGTACGGAATCACTGTGCTGGAGTGCGTACGCGACTCCATGGTGCTGGGATGGAAGCAGCCCACCTTCATCGGAGGGGCCGACATCAGCGGATATTTCGTGGACTACCGGGAGGTTGTTGACGGCGTGGAAGGAAAGTGGCACGAGGCCAACATCAGGGCGGTCAGCGAACGTGCCTACAGGGTGAGTTGGAAAACAGACTTGGTGAATCTTTTGTTTTGGCAGACAGGTAAACACACATCTACATGTGGAACGAGTGGTTAGCATGTCTGCCTTGCAGTACTGAGGTTCTGGATTAAAATCTCAGTTTAGGCTTTCCTGTGTAGACCATGCACGATTTACCCAATGCTAGCATATATTTTTGTTAAAGACTCTAAGTCATTATTTGTGGGAAGGTGACTGATCTGAAGGAGAACAAGAAATACCAGTTCCAGGTTCGGGCAGCCAACATCGCAGGGGTCGGCATCCCTTCGCTTCCCAGCGACACCTTCTTGTGCGAGGAGTGGACCATTGGCGTTCCAGGTGCGAGGATCTGCGCATAAACAAATAGCCTATCGTCATTTACCCTTTTTTGCTCCCCAGGACCTCCTCACGATCTCCAGCTACGAGAGGTGCGAGGCGACTCCATGGTGTTGCTGTGGAAAGCTCCGGTGTACCAGGGGCGCGATTCTGTCAACGGCTTCTACGTGGACATGAAGGAGGCGGAAGCCCCAGAGGAAGCCTGGCGAGGACTCAATACCAAGGCCACGGAGAACACATTCCTCAAGGTGCTGTCGACTCTTCCCCAATGCTGGGGAGATGGCTGCCATCAAACGATTGCTCGATCCTGCAGGTGAAGAATCTGAAGGAGCAAGAGTCATACGTGTTCCGAGTGCGTGCCCAGAATCAGGCCGGCGTGGGAAAGAGCTCAGACATCTCCGAACCGGTCCAAGCCGTGACCAAGCCCGGTAGGAAAATGACGTAACGACTGGTCATTATGCAATGTTCAATCGGATCCCGTCGCAGGCACTAAGGAGATCTCGGTGGACGTGGATGACGACGGCGTCATCTCCCTTAACTTTGAATGCGGCAACATGACCCCTGACTCCAAATTTGTGTGGTCCAAGAACTACGAAGACATGGACAACTCGTCACGCTTGACCGTGGAGACCAAAGGGAACAAGTGAGATTTCAGGAATAGGCTCATCAAAGAATGGGCGCTCACTCAGGTGATAATTTTGATTATTCCGTTCAGGTCCAAAGTCACCTTCAACTCACCCGGAGAGGAAGACATTGGTATTTATTCGTGTCTGGTCACTCACACGGACGGAGCTTCATCCAGCTACACCATCTCGCCTGAAGGTAGGACGGTGACGTTCTATGGAGACAAACAAGTTCAACAGTTTCAGCCCATGTTGAGATGTCAAGATTTAATGTGTTGCGTGTGACAGAGTTGAAAAGGCTCCTGGAGATCAGCCACGATCACAAGTTCCCCAGTGAGTACCTCCACAGGACTGTTTCCAACTAGAAGTCACTCAAATCAATTTGTTTTCCTCACTCTTAGCTATTCCCCTCAAGTCGGATTTGGCCGTGGAGATGCTGGAGAAGGGAAGAGTTCGCTTCTGGCTGCAGGCCGAGAAGATTTCAGCCAATGCCAAAGTGGACTACGTCTTCAACGACAACGTGGTGGCCCAGGGCGAGGTTGGTAGGCGAGCCAGAAGGCAGATCCTTCTTCTTCTTCTTCTCAACAGTTTGAAACCAATCTTTGATTTTTTGTTGCCAGAAATACAAGATGAACTTTGACAAAAACACTGGCGTGGTTGAGCTGATCATGGAGTCGCTGATGCCTGAGGATGAAGGCACGTTCACCTTCCAGATGCAGGATGGAAAAGCCACCAACCAGTCCAGCTTGGTACTCATAGGAGACGGTAGGACGTCCACTCACCAAAATATGCCATTCCAGAAGTGCGTTATAGCTAGC
Source organism: Syngnathus leptorhynchus (assembly GCF_054491065.1). Classification (NCBI taxonomy): domain Eukaryota; kingdom Metazoa; phylum Chordata; class Actinopteri; order Syngnathiformes; family Syngnathidae; genus Syngnathus; species Syngnathus leptorhynchus. The sequence goes on from NC_141213.1 coordinate 1,186,891, forward strand.
CTTAGCCACCTTGTCACATGATATTGTGTCCACTAGAGGGCGTACTGTATGCTTTTCCTGTTTCAGTGTTTAAGGACCTGCAGAAGGAATCTGAGTTCCAGAGGAAAGAATGGTTCAGAAAGCAAGGTTGACTTTATATTTATACATATAAATCTCCATCTTTTTAGTTGATTGTTCATTATTTCAACGTTCCAGGTCCTCACTTTATTGAGTATTTGGGCTACGAGGTCACGCCAGAATGTTGCGTGGTACTCAAGTGCAAGGTGACACTCATCTGTCGCTTGATTTATTGGAATGTTTGTTTTTTACATGACGACGCTGTGTTCTGTTTTCATGGTGCATTCAAGGTAGGAAATATGAAGAAGGAGACGTCGGCGCTGTGGTACAAGGACGGCCGGGAAATCAAGGCCGACCAAAATCTGGGCTTCACCGAGGGCGTCCTCAAACTGGAAATAGCTCAGGTGAGACTAGTTTTTTCCCAGGAATGAGAGGAATAAATATTTATTTTTTAATAAATAAAAAAAATCATACTTAAATATTGTAATCTTTAAGTTAGAAAATAATGGCCAATATTTTTATCTAATTCATATTTATGTCTTAATTTTATAGTTTTTTTTTCCCAATCTACTCAACAACTAAAATAATGACTTCAAATAAAATACATCATCATTTGTGTGCGTTCATATCACCAGCCATTAAAACAAAATCAATATCATAGGCATGACCTGCATCTGTCTGTCTGTCTGTCTGTCCCGTTGATGCCTCATGCTTGGCCCCATGGCGCCTGCCTCAATATCGCCAATGTTGATAAAGCTGCTTTTCCCACTGCAGCCCGACCCGCCCAGCGACTCTGCAGACGTCCATATCGGGAGAATGCTTAAAGTTGGGATCATTTGCTAGATTTTTTTTTTTTTTTTGCATGCTTGCTTGCTTATTATTACATTTTTGTACTCATTCTTTTTTAGTTAATCCATGTTTGCTTTGTTTGTTGCCTTTTTTACATTCATTTATTTTTTTTGCAATTATTCCTTCGATTAATCGGATAACACAAACGACATAATAGCTCATCAGTCTGCTTTCATGAATGACCATGGAAACCAGACAACAACTGAGAGTCTGAAGAAGACAAGTTGAAATGAAATGATTACACGATTGTTGATTAATTTGATAATCGATTAGTTGGCAATTAATCGATTCATTTGTACACTTCTAATTTGCACTGATTTCCTTTTTTTGCTGACATTGCAGCTTTTATACCCATTTCTCTCGTCTTGACAGATTTCCAAGAAGGACGCCGGCATCTATGAGACGGTCCTGAAAGACGAGCGGGGACAAGATACGTCCAAGTTAAATCTGACTGACCAATGTATGGAAACCTTTCTTTCCTCGTCACACTATGAAAGTGTATCATTCGTGTTACGTGGAAAATAGTTATGATCCAAGACATTTTCTGACAGGTTTCAAAGACCTGATGAGCGAAGTCTTCAACTACATCGGTAAATTGAACGCCCGCCCGTCCTGTGCAGTTACGGTGATGCAAACCGACGACCGCAAAAACTATTTGGCTTTTTACAGCTAACTCGTCCACGCCGCTGAAGATCACCAGCACGGATCAAGGAATCCGCCTCTACACCTTTGTCAGTTACTATAACGACCTGCTGCCGGTCACGTGGCATTACAAGTGGGTTGGCTCGACAACATTTCAAGTCTGTTGGCTTAAGGGCGCTTTGCTTTCTCTCGCAAGGACTCACCTTTAATTTTGGTCTTACCCCTCCAGGGACTCGGCCATCGCCTTCTCGGACCGCCTGAAGAGCGGCGTGGTCGGCGACCAGTTGTGGCTGCAGATCAGCGAGCCCACCGAGAAGGACATGGGCAAATACGCCATTGAGTTCAACATCAACGACGGCAAGGGCGGCCTGAGGAGGACCGTGGAGCTGTCGGGTCAAGGTCAGTGGAATTGCCTGTTTTTTTTGGAGTGGCGGCAGGCTGCCTCTCACCAGGGTGCGCTTCATCTTTTTTTGCAGCGTACGAGGATGCGTTGGCCGAATTCAGAAGACTCAAGTGAGTATATATTTGCTGTGTTGCACTTCAACAATTTGATTGACGCCTTTTTTGTCTTTCTTCAGAGCGGCTGCTATTGCAGAAAAAAGTAAGCCAAAGCTTTTTAGTCATTCATACAATCCATCATTTGTTCATCAAATGGCGTGTTTGTCAACCGATCGAGTTCCTTGTCATTGTTCAGACCGCGCTCGAGTGGCAGGAGGCCTTCCTGACGTGGTCACCATCCAAGAGGGCAAGGTGAACCCCACCAAATGTGTCAACATTTCCTCACACGGAGCTAACCCGATAAACGCCCCCCCCCCTCCCTTCCCGACAGGCGCTCAACCTGACCTGCAACATCTCAGGCGAGCCGCTGCCCCAGGTGACGTGGCTGAAGAACGACAAAGAGCTGACGTCAGACGAGCACTGCATCCTGCGCTTGGAGTCGGGCAAGTTCGCCAGCTTCACGATCACGGCGGTCAGCACAGCCGACACGGGCAAGTACAGCATCCTGGTCAAGAACAAGTACGGCACCGAGAGCGCAGAGTTCACCGTAAGTGTCTTCATCCCAGAGGAGGTGGCCGACCGCAAAAAATGAGCCCGCCCCATCTCCTCCTCAATATGTGTACCTGGACAAAAGCAAACAAAACAATGTTGATGTTGAAATTGGTGCTGAATGTAGACCAGGTCAAAGGTCATGAGATGCTAGCAAGCCAATGACGCCATACTGCTTTCAAATGTTTCGATTTCAACGAGAACGTCTCGCCGTTTGTAAAAGCTCGACGGACTAATTGTTGTGTTTTTCTTTGTTTTGCGTTAGCCACTGTCGCTCGACATGTTTGACCCCTTTTTTGCAAACGGGTCAGAACTTACTGCTCACTCCATACAGTTAGCATTACATTAGCTTTTTTTTGTTGCAACAAAGTAAATATTCACCACACATGGAAATATGTATCCATTCGAGAAGAAGTGAGCACAAGACTGACATTCTTTGCGGCAAAACACGGTCACACATGATCACCAGATTGTTGTGTTGTGATGATAACTTCCACCGCCCATCCAATGTCAAGATCACCGATCGCCATGGCCATATTTGCCACCTCCACCCTCACTGTTAGTCTTTTGTGTTTGCCAACGACACTAATGAAAATAAAAAAAAACAAGCATGAACTTCCCCCTCAACCTCACCTGTGAGTTGTCTCCCTTTTTCCTGAACTGGCCTCCACCTTGTCACCATCCACACCCTTCACTCCTGATTTCTGCAGCCTCACATCTACCACCAGCATGGACACCAACCCGAATCCAAATATTTGCTCAGCAGTTGACTTATGATAGTCTGAAAATCAACATTTAAAAAATTAATTTTGCAATCAGTACAAGTTGGGAAGGGTAAGTAGAGGAACTTGTTCTTCCATTTGATGACTTTTTATTTAGTTTTACACGATGACTTACAATTATAGCTGGACGTGATCGAGGGAACGCCCGACCTGGGCGTGACCTCCTATTGGACCGACGCCGAGGGTAACGTGGTGTTTGGTGCCAACACTCCTGAGGACAAGATGAAATCGACCGTCACGGGGATGCGGAAAGGTAGCGAGTTGACCGTGAATCCATACGACACTTTCCATCAAAATGTCTTCCTCCCTTTTATAGACTCCAGAGTGGCAATTCAGAAGATGGACAACTTAACCAAGAAGCCAGAAGGAGAAAAAGAAGAAGTCACCGTTGAAGATATTGGTGACCAAATAGATTTAGTCTGAAGTTCAGGATAAAACAGATTTTTTGAAGTGTGGTCACAGAACAAATTCCACATGTATATCAAGGCACCACTCTTCTCATATACCTCTATGCTTTTATATATGCAAATATATCATTTCACATTCTTTTTGTCACATTCTTATATGGTTTGTATGGCTTGGACTGTTTTCACCTGTGTCATCATCGCTTTAATAATAAAAAAAAAAAGGAAAAAAGAAAAGAAAAACGTTCAAGGTCATTTTAGTTGCAGGTCAGCGACAAAAGCCACCTAGTAATAAATTCAATTTAAAGCCAAATCTATTTTAAACATACGCGACAGCCGCGGTGACGTCACCATAGCCTTCGCGTCACGTGCTGAATTCGCTGCCATCGGGGATTGAGAAGATTTTAAAAGTACTCGAGGTGGAGGACGAGAACGCAGCGCCAGGCAGGTGGTCCCCCAAGACAGGTGGGAACATCTAACCTCATGAATAAAAAGTCGTGCACTTGTTCGTTTGTCGGCCACGAGTGATTAAAACCTTTCGAAATGACTGACGTCATTTTTGCTGACTTTTATTTTTTTTTCTTGTCTGAACTGTTCTGTCAGCGACATTAATGTTAATATTTCAGCGCCGACATTCGTGGCGAATTTTGTTTGTATTTCTCAAAACGTATCAATTTAAAAACTGGAAAAAAAAAAAAAAGTCTGTCATAACCGAGCGCCGAATTGTGTTCCTGAACACCTCATGGTTTAGATTTTTTTTTTTAACTACAATAGAATAAACGCTTATTTAATCAAATATTAATATTTTTCCAATGACTCGTAATTTACATTTATTAGTATCGATAATCTACCTCCACAAAGGCAATCATCTATCCCTTTTGCTCCCTTTTGATTGGCTATAGTCATTTAATAGGATGTTTATGATTGTGCTTCTTGTTGATTGTTTTTTAGAATGATGCATAATAAATATGATTTCAGACACTCACGTGTCGCATGGATGTACGGCACACGCGGGCTAGGGAAAGCTAGATTTGCAGACTAATCTGCTAAACAGGATTAACATGACTTAACGTCTCGCTCGCCCCATCGGGTGTCATGGTCAGGTTTATGTTGTTGACCAAGGATTTTTGTTTTCTTCATAGAACCCTCAATGGGAATTCAATGGCAATAACATGTTGTTATTTTTGTGTCATGTGGCAGGCGGCCATCAGAATGAACTACGTGGGACAGCTGGCGGGCCAGGTTCTGGTAACCGTTAAGGAACTCTACAAGGGTATCAATCAGGCCACGCTGTCGGGCTGCATCGACGTGGTGGTGGTGCAGCAGCCCGACGGATCCTTCCAGTGTTCCCCCTTCCACGTACGCTTTGGAAAATTGGGAGTGCTGCGCTCCAGAGAAAAAGTGGTGAGTGACTCATGAGATTTTCGGAAGTCTCAAGATTCACCAAAGTCTACCAAGAATTCTCTGTCGTTTCCCAAAATTTGGGAGGCTCACAAAATGACCTTTTATGATCCTGCAGATTGACATAGAAATAAATGGAGAAGCGGTGGACTTGCACATGAAGTTGGGAGACAACGGTGAGGCTTTCTTTGTCCAGGAGATAGAACAATGCGATGTAAGTGACACTTGAGACATAGAAAAAAAATCAAACTATGACTTTTTATCTGAAATTTCTTTGAATGCTTACAGGACATGGTCCCAGCACACCTGGCGACCTCGCCCATCCCTACAAACGACGCCCTCATCAAGAACCAAGGTCGTCCCCTCAGTGGCCTGGAAGAGGCCGGGGGGAGGAAGCGGAAACGGCGGAGGCGGAAGCACAAGGCCGAGCCCCGCAAGGAGGAACAGAGCCGGCCTGTAGGGGGCGAGCTAGAACTGCCTGGGCTCAGTTCGGATGAGGAGATAACCTCATGGTGAGTCAAATCCTAAAGGCTGGGATCAACTGTGACCCACCAACAATTTTTTTTTTTAGGGCATCAGCAACAACAAAGTACAACACGGAACACTTTGGATGTTCCCCGGCCACCAGCCTCGAGTGGGACAGCTACCCTTTCTCCGATGGCGACTGGCCCCCCTACATAGAGTGAGTCCATCATTCTGTCCATGAAGGTGACCCAAAGACAAATGGTTGGGTCACTTTGTGCTCTGCCGGCAGCGTATTGTCTGAACACAAGTCGGCGTCGCCCAACAGCGACTCGGAGCTGATGGTGAAAACCACGGAGAACACGTTCAGAGCCGAGGTCCACGTGCAGTGGAGCTGGGGCGAGTTCCCGGAATCCACAAGGGTAAAAACAATCGATGAGAGGCGGTGTCTCTTGAAATGAGCCAAAGTCAAACAAGATTTGCTGAATTTTTCTTGAAGCAGGTGACCAAAAGGGAAAGGTCCGAGCAAAAGGTGCTGACGATCAACCCCTCGGAGAATACACATTTCCGGATTATCCCTGGCCAAGAACACCAGAACAAAGATCTTCTCTGCAGCATGGTCAAACCCCAAGCCCAGAAAGCTGACGACGGTGGGAAAGCTCCTCGCAAGCCCAGGTGGAGCTCAACTCCGCCTCGCCGCAGTGAGTCAGATACCAAGTCCTCAGAGATTGCCGCCAAGACTCGAGGGGAGCCTAAGTTGCACAAGTCTCACAAGATTTGCTAAAAAAAATTCTCAAAGTTTCGCAACCACTTAAGTTGCACCTCTCAAAACAAACCGGTGTCAACCAGACTCAGGAAGGATGTGGTGCCCATGAAAAGAACAGGAAATGAAAAAAACAGAGTCATCGTTTTTTCTCACGACACCATCGCTTCTCTTTCCTGAGGTGTGAGGAAGAGGAGTCAACATCAAGGACCAGAAGACATCTACCTGGATGACCTGAGTGCACTTGAACCCGACGTCATCGCTCTCTATTTCCCCAAGAGGTAAAAGTCACATGCTAACACGCTAACACGACTCACCGTGTTTCAAAGGACAAATAAAAATGTCCACCTGTGTGGCCAGTGAGTCGGACCAGGTTTCGACGACTCCAGTGGGCGGCGGTGGCGGAAGTCACGGGGATAGCGGGGCGGAGTGTCTTTCCGACTCAGCCGCCGACCTGCCCGACGTGGCGCTTTCGCTTTGCGGTGGCGGTGACGGGAGCGATGACTCAGAGATCGACGGCGGTAAGCGGCAACGCCGGCGCCACCTGTGGGATGACAATGGAGGACAACAAATTGTGCGCTTGATTTCATGAAGAAAAATTCCTGGAATACAAAATCAGCTATCATGACTTCGCGGAAAACCCCGCACTCATCGATGATCCCAATTTGGTCGTTCGGATTGGACACAGGTACGATTACACCTTGCTTGAAACTCGGTTGTGTCAATCATGATGGTCATTCGATCTCTCTCGCAGATATTACAACTGGACTCTGGCGGCACCGCTCATCCTCAGTATGCAGGCTTTCCAGAAGAATCTCCCAAAAGTAATTTGCTTGTGCAAGTGTCATGAGATTTCTTAGAGAGGTGTCTGGACCGATATGAACATACACGTGCAGGCCACAGAAGAAGCCTGGGTGAGGGACAGGATGCCTAAAAAGTCGGGGCGATGGTGGTTCTGGAGGAAGAGCAGCGTCAAGCAGGTAGCCACGCCTCTTCTACAATCAATTACGTAACATGCAAACGGACATACTTGCTTTGCGTTCAGTTGTCCACAGAGAGCAAGCTGGAGCTGCAGGAGACTTTGACCAATGAGAGTCCAGCTCCAGACACGGACCCTAAAGCACAGTGAGTCATCACCTTCGAAACATCTCGGTGACCCGAGACGATTTGTGCAAACCTGAAAAAATCCCGATGAAAGCTAAAACTGATGCTTAGCCTTCTTTCAGACGGAAAACCTCGGAGTGGTCGAACGATGACGAAACCAAAGAGCTCAACGACGTGAGCGCCGGCCCCGCCTACAGGAAGTCCCTGCGCCTGTCTTCGGAGCAGATCGTAAGACCCCCATCACGTCAAGTTGAAAAGAAAAGCCTCAACACGACCTCCGTACCCGCAGGCGGGTCTGAAGCTAAAGGCGGGTCCCAATGACATGACCTTCAGCATCACCACTCAGTACCAGGGAACGTGTCGCTGCCAGGGGACCATCTACCTGTGGGACTGGAGCGACCAGGTGGTCATCTCAGACATCGACGGCACCATCACCAAGTACCGCGGCAGTCCTCCTCCTCTTCTTCTTCATGGCTTTCAAACGTTCTTGTAAAAGTTTTCTTTTGTCATGGCAGGTCAGACGTGTTTGGTCACATCTTGCCTCAGTTGGGCAAGGATTGGACGCACGAAGGAATCGCCAAGCTCTACCACTCAGTCCACCAGTATGTTGGCTTTCCTTCCTCTTTGCCACCCAAAAAATGCGCTGGCTCGCTTATTCGGGTCCCGTTTTGCGTCAGGAACGGTTACAAGTTCCTGTACTGTTCGACCCGGGCCATCGGCATGGCGGATATGACGCGGGGGTACCTGCAGAGGGTCAACGACAGGGGTACGCTGCTACCCCGGGGGCCGCTGCTGCTGGCGCCCAGCAGCCTCCTCTCGGCCTTTCACAGGTAGGCGTCGACACCATCGCGCGTGTCACAACACCATATGACGAATTCCCGCCCGTCTCGTCAGAGAGATGATCGAGAAGAAACCCGAGAAGTTCAAGGTGGAATGCCTGTCGGACATCAAGAAGCTTTTCTCGGCCGGCGAGCAACCCTTCTACGCGGCGTTCGGCAACAGGGAGAGCGTGAGCAAGCGCCGCGTTCTGCGTTGCGACGTCGCGTTGCGGTCTTTCAATCGGCTGTGACCTTCCAGGACGTGTTGGCCTACCGGCAGGCGGGCGTGTCCGTCTGCCGCATCTTCACGGTGAACCCCAAGGGCGAGCTGATCCTGGAGCAGAGCAAAAGCAACAAAACCTCGTGAGTGCCGCAAAAAAAACAGTACTAGCCTTAAATGGTGATCAAATCCAAATGAAAATCGAAATATGGCTGGCTGTCAGGTACCCGCGTCTGAGTGAGCTGGTGGATCACATGTTCCCGTTACGTGGCCGCCAACAAGCCGCCGCCTTCCGCTGCCCCGAGTTTAGCGCCTTCTCGTACTGGAGGCAGCCCGTCATGCACGCCTGCTTGGAGGAGCTGCCGTGACGACGGACACCTGCTCGTGATCATCTTCAATTTGTTGCTCATTTGGTGGAGTTGAAAACAACACGGAGACGCATGCGAGCATTTGTTGATGTGAAAGGGACGCCCGTCGCGTGAACAGATCTCACGGATTTGTTTCAATTGTTTTAATGTGGATGATGTGTTAGCAACTTGAAGTTTGTAAATATTTTGGGTGGTGATGATGATGATATACATATGTATAAATATGAATTTCAATTTTTTTTTTTTACTAATGTGAACTATTTTTATATTATTAAGAAAGAATTTGGGCAAATATACAAACCACAGTTTGAAAATATTGACAGTACATGAAGTCACATCAATGAATGCAACTTGAATGTTCAGCAAACATCTTTATTTTCACCAATCCCAAAAAAAACAAAAACAATAAAAAATAAGAAATGGTTATGATCACTAATTTGAAACCCTACCAAAAAATGGACTGCATCACTCATTGGGAAACTTCCACTTTGGTTGAAAGGTGCCAAATAATGAGTCACTTACTGCACTTTGGTCGTTCATCAAAAATAGTGGATGTCACTCTTTTACCTTTTGGCTTTCTCCAGCTCATATATAAGAGGCGGGCATGGCTACTGATGAGACGGGTAGAGCAGGACGCCACCGAAGGACGACAGGATGTGGCTGGAGTCTGCGTTGGCGAGCTTCCCGCTCATCAGCGCCACTGTCGCTCGCTCACCCCGCCTCATGGGCACCACCAGGGTGAGCGAGGCGGGAGCGCAGAAGCCGCTGGACGGCTCGGGGCTCATCCCCACCGTGGACTCCAACCTGTGGACGATGCGCTTATCCACCGACAGGACCGCTTCCATTTTGATTCCGGGCAGAGCGGCGAGCACGGCGCTCAAAAGGTATCGGCCGTCCATGGGCGCCGTGAAGACACCTTGCAAACACAGAGATCCTTCTTAGTGGATTCGCGGAACTTACCGAAGGCTATTCTTCTTTATTAGTGCCGCCTGGTGGCCAAGTCAGGTACAACGGAGGCGCAGTGCACCGAACTGCATTTGCGGCGTGAAATCTTTTTCATTACAAATTGCGCTCACCTGTCCCGGGGTCGTAGTGGCCTCCATCGTTGACCAGCACGGCATCGAATCGGACGACGCCCGCCTCGCCGTGAGCGGGCAGCGACGTGAGGCCGGCGGAGAAGGAGATCTTGTGACCTTTGACCACATCTGTCACAAACAGAAAAATGTCAAAAATCTTGCTAAAGTATTGAATGAAAGCGGAGAAAAGCACATACCCAAAATCGGGGGAGGTGCGCGTGGGAGCGGCTCGGCCAGTTTTGTCGGCGCAGCTAACGGAAGGAGAAGCGCGGAGTCACATGCTGCTTCACCACAGCTCAAAACAAAAACATTTGATCGGCCAAGTCACCCGGAGCTCCGGCGAAGCCGAGCACGGGAGCCATGCTGCCGTGCGTCCCTTTGGGAAGCTTGGACGACAACGTCATTCTCCCCCGGGTTCCTGACGACGTCTGCGGGGGCACCGCCAGAGGAGCTCCCGCCACGTCCGCCGTTAGCCCTGTCGAGTACATTTCGTCAATTCATCTCAACGCCGTGATTTTTTTGTACGAAACCCGAGCAAATTGGCGCCAAGAGGCCATGACTCACTACGATACAGCCCGCACAAAACAGCAACGGGCTCGTTTAACGCGGAGAGGCGTGACGCACGTGTCCGAGCCAAAAGGCGTTGCTCAACACAAGTGGACGCCATTCAAAAAGTGCAACATGTGTGTTCAATCAAAGCGCTTCCTGCGGGCCAGTGAAAAGAAAACCTCCCGCTTGTTTATTTTTCCAAACAAACATCACAGCCGCTTTGGTAAAGTTGCTTTTGTTTACGCCAAGCCGACTTTCGTAAGTGCTCGCGAGGGATCATTCTACAACCGACAGATTGACGTCAGGTTTATCTTCCTTTAACTTTTCTCAGGCAACCTTTTGTTTGTCCCGAATCATAAGGGAGCTTGTTGTTGGAGCAATTTAGCCCAAAAAGGTCAGCGCCTTGATAAGAAGGACATCCATTTGCTGCCTGGGTAGCTAAAGTGGAGGCCGCACTGGAGATAAAACGGCCGAGCATGATAACCCCGTTAACCTGTGACGAGACTGGATAGCCCGCAGCTCCTTGGAAGGCCTGAAATGGACCCGACATAACTGACACCTTCTTCAATGGAATCAGTGAAAGCACATTGCTAATGCTTGAAACAATGGCCAAACAAAATCTTGACTTGAGGCCCAAGTTTTTCAGAAACAAAAAACAAAACAGTATGTCCCCATTTTTGTTTGTTGGAAAAACACCGCTTATTTTTCCTCATATGATTCTTTTTCCTAATTTTTACAAGCTGATTGTAATTTGCAATATTTGTCTCATCATTTCCAAAACAAGTAGCGTGTTGCGAATTGTTCTTATTTTTTGTTAGTTGTGGTCGACTTTCATCTTGTTGGTAGGGACAGTTTTTAAGGCGGATGCCCTTTCTAACGGCCGACCCATAAAACAGTCGCACATGTTCCATTGATTTGTGTCGTTAACAAGCCTTGGGGGGGGCGGGGGGGCATGCAAAGACATGTTGATGGAACATGTACGCTCGCCTGGTATGCTGCTAGTATGTCTTTAATGTGCTGCTGCTGCTCTCCTGTTTGGTGCCCGGGGGGCGGGGGGGGGGGTCTTATGTGTTGTTGATGAGTTGATAAACTCCAGGGTGCATCTGGCCGCCACATGACGGGGGATGCGGGGGCGTTCATGAAGTGCCTTTAAGGAGGCGTGAACATGCTACCACAATTTTGGGGGCTTAATTAGGACTTGGCAAAAGCGTGAGTAAGTGCTTTGCAATCTTGTTATTTTGCAATTTGTGTGTTCTGCCCATTTTTTTTTCTCTCTCTCTGTGTGTGGCGGGGTGTAATTCCAACGTTGACCACTAGATGGTGACTAACCTAATCGAGACTAATTTTGAAAGAATACAAATCGGAAGCAGATCAGTTCAGCCTAGATTTTGCTAAAGATGATTGAATGTCAAATTCTCTTCAATCCTGCTTTTTATGCCAACAGAAAACTATTTTATAAAGTAAAGTACGAGGTTACAAAAGGCATTGAATTAGGTTCTCAGTTCACAAGTTGCATTTGAAAGTTACCCGTCCGGATCTGAAGATCCCTCGCCACGTCAACAATTGGGTTCTGGACCTTCCGGCAGGCCTCGATCTTCAACTGCCTGACATCGCCGACTGCCCGGGCTCCAGCCAAAAACCTGTCGCACTCGAGGTCCTCCAGCACCCCCAAGCGGTCTTTGACCACGATCAGTTCGCCTCGTAGGCTCTCCATGCTCCAAAGATGGCTCTCAATGTCTCGAAGTTTCTCCCAAGCAGTCTTTTGACTCTTCTCCAAGATTGTCAGATTTGCCTTGCAGAGTCCAAAGTCCAAGGAGTTCACCCTGTCCATCACAGAACAGTTCGCTAGGCCTTCGACTTTGTCCACAAGCCAGTCCGGAATCAGTCTGGTTTGTGACTCTTTCAGCTCGTTTTTCAGCTCCTGGATTTGTTGCCGGAGGTGGCTTTCGTGAGAGTCTATACGCTCAGTTAAACTGAGGAAATGCTCCTCCTGGTCTTCACACTCGTGGTGCATGGACATGATCTTGTAGTCGCACGAGTTCTTTAGGTCAGCCAACTTGATATCCATGCCTTCCATCAGCTCTTTCCTCAAAGCGCGGATGTTCACGTCCACGTAGGCCCGCAGGTCGCTCTGGGACGGGAGTGAAGGTAGTTCCTCCATTAGATGCTGAATTTGCCCGTCATGTCGGTTGACATGTTCCTCCAGATGGTTCCAGGTGTCAATTCTGCTCTCCAAGAGGCTGATCTTGTTCACAAGATCATCCACTGAGAGCAAGTCCACGGTCCTGGTCTCGGCACCTCTGGCGCTGGCGGGCTGGGGGGGCTGTCGTGTCTGTTCCAGTAGCACGGCTAGCATCTTGCTTGCGTCCTCCTGGAAGTCCAGCCTCAGGTTGGAGGACATGTCAGTTATCCTGGCCTGCATGTCCAGCACCATCTGGGAGAGCCGCTGCACCTCATCCTCAAGGCGAGGATCAGCACTAGGACCTCGCCACGGATGGTTCCCCGGGCGATCCCCCTGCTCCGTAGGCTCGAGTGAAATGCGTCCAGATGATATTGGTAGCAGATTCT